>NC_135908.1:17568274-18768274 GCF_964194155.1 Cetorhinus maximus
AGGGCCTTTCTCCGTTGAGCTCAGTCTCAGTCTCTATTCCCTCCCCTCCCCTCCCCTCCCAGTCAACGATTCCAGGTCCTCTCCCCCCTCCCCCCCCCACGTGTCACGTTTCTGGAGTTTCCAATCTGAACATTGAAACTTCCTATGTCAACATTGGGACTGGGATCCTGTCACAGTGTAGTAACAGCTTCTAACCACTAGGGGTGCTGTGTCTCTACTGCCATCTTTTTTCTGAAAGCGTGATGTCCCTCCGCTGACTCCGGCCAATGCTGAGGGCAGCTTACTGCTGGCGTCAGCAGCAGGTACACCGCCCGGGGCAATACTTACATTGGGCTGGGGAAGGTGCTGTTTTATAACAGAGACTGTTACCTAGAGAGCTTGTCTGACTGTATTGCAGGAGTCTAACATGCTATAGACAGGACTTGCACGTAAATGTGTTGTAAGTAAATATAAAACATGGTATTGCATATGTTTTAAGAATATTGCAGTAACTGCCATGCTGTAGCCCTTTTAGATAAGAAGTGATTGGAGATGGCCTGTGTTTACTCTTATTCCTAATGTTCAATGTGCTGCTAATCATGTTGTGACGCATGGCTTTAAAGACAATATCAATGCAATATGTCAGGAGGCTAATAATCTTAAGTGAGATCAGATCTGATCAGGGTCTACATTCTTGAGTGTCATAATTAACACACACGTGATCTTAAATCATTTCCTCGTAGGGTAATGGAGATGGGTTTGTCTTTTCTTGTGCCATGTGGCACTAAATCCAGTGGCCTTCAAATCAGTGACCATATCCTTTTGGTCTCTAGAGGATGTTACACTGACTTGGTATTTAGGAACTAGTTCAGGAGGAAGAAGTGGATTCCACACTCTTATTACCCACATGGTGTGGTGACAGAATTGTATTCGATATGAACTCTCCAGTAGGTAAGGGGAGAAGGGAATGGGGGTTGATCAGTAAAGAACTTGAGAAAGCATTGACAAGAACCATATTGAGAGAGTGCTTCTGAGGCCTGGGAATAAGAATCTAGTTTGAGACAGTGCACAGAGTGCAGCTGTGGTCTCAATTCACTCAAAGGAGGAGACCCCAGTGAGCCCGATTCATCTGAGTGAAATCAGTGACTCTTTTGGTAATCATGTTGTGAATTTTGGATCCATTGATGCAATCAAAAAGGAACAGGATAGATAAATTGTATGAGGAATGTGTTCAGGTGACAGGTCAGGTATTGTAAGGAGCTCGCCTGAGCCTTGTATTACCTCCATCAATTTTACATGACATTTCTGAAACCGAGCAACAAGCTCTCATGGGGAAAGGAGCTTTGTGGTCCGTGATTAAGTCGTAGATTTTATCTGTAGATGAATAGAGTGGTGAGGCAAGATTATCGACTGCTGTCTATCAATTCATTGTGCTCTTTGCAGGGAGGGTTAGATGGCATCATGGGTATGGTAATGAAAAGCAAAATACTGCAGGTGCTGGAGATCTGAAATAAAAACAACATGCTGCAAAAACTCAGGTCTGGCAGGACCTGTGTGAAGAGAAACAGAGTTAACTGTTCGAGTCTAATATAACCCTTCGGAACTGGTTCAGAAGAAGGGTCATATTGGACTTGAGCGTTGACTCTGTTTCTTTCCATCATAAGTATGGTCTCAGATTGTCTGGTCGAGACATTTCTGCAAGAATTGTGGTGGGTTTTTCATTGCTAATCCTTGATGGATTCGTGCGGGAGGGTATACTGTACAGCGCGGGGGGTATACTGTACAGCAGTCACCTCACTCAGTGGGCTGGTCAGTGGGGTGTGATAGAGTTCCCCTGTGTGCAAGACTGTGCACAACAGAGGATCTTGAGTGTTAACTGGAAACATCCTTTGTCCTAAATGTCAGCTCACATTGATGCCTGAAGGTCCTGTCTTGGTAAACAAGAATGTTAGATTTTCATACAATTTTTTAGGACGAGGGTGGGGAAGCTATAGCCAGTGGAAGCTTTTAATCAGCCATAGTCACTCCGTGAAGTCAGTTTTGGGTAAGTTAAGTCAATGATTGATGGCCAGAGGCAGCGTTCCTTCAGGGTAAGACCCCATCTTTGGGATTGTATCTTTGTTCAGTATCTCCAGTAAATCCTCGCAGTTCAGAGACTGGGAGCTTCTCCCACTGAAGGCCCTAAGTGAGATGGAGAAAAGGTTGAATTATGTTTGGGTGCACACCTTATTGTGCTGCAGCCCCAACTCATTCCCATGAGCTTCTGTTTGTTACCAGTTACCAGCCTGCCCTGTGTTAGCACAACTCTGGGCACACTGTTTGGAGCACAGCTTCAGTGGGCAGAGAAAGCAGCTTCTTGTCCTGTAACCTCGAGTGCAGCCTCCCTGGGTACTATCCCAAACTTTTATGTCCCCATTGTCACAATTCACACACATCCCCCCCACCCCACTCCCACTTCCCAAAACTCTAGAAGCCTCTGCCTCAATCCTCAGACCTTTTATTCTGTCTTCCAACAAAATTTCTCCCTGATTAAATTTACCCTTGGGATGTTGTCCTCTGAGGGGCCCAGTGTTCCAAGTTGCTCTCCAGCCACCCAGTTGCTGTTGGTGGACAGAAAGAGCCCTAAAATCTAACAAAATCCTCACAAAGCCCTCTGAGCCTGCCTCCATTAGGCCAGACGGTCACTAACTTCATAATAGATAACAATGGTTACAATTATGAGCAATTTGAGACCTCAGGACATCCCAGCACTTTTCAGTCAATGAAGTAATTTTTGAAGCTCAGTTGTAATGTAGAAAAACACAGCAGCCAATCTGCACATTGTAAGGTCTGACAAACAAGAATGTTTGAGGGATGAATATTGGCCATAGCTTCCCTGCCCTTAACAACTAGTGCCATAAGGTCTCTCAGGTCCTCATGTGGGGGTGGGTAGGTTCTTGGTTATATTTTTAGCAAGTAGAATGCCGTACTTCAGGACCGGGAATGAGAAATTTCTTCACGGGAAATGTTGTGAATCTTTGGGATTCTCACCCCCGAGGGTTGTGAATGCTCCATTGTTGAATATATCTAAGGCTGAGATCGACAGGTTTTTGGGGCCTCGCGGAATCGAGGGATGCAGGGAGTGAGCGGGAAATTGGAGTTGAGAATCAGCTATGATTGTATTGAATGGCAGAGCAGGATTGACGGGCTGTATGGTCTACTCCTCTTTGTTATGTTCCTATGTTACTCTGCGTGTATAACCTGAGACAAATTAGGCAGTCCTCAAGAGGCGGGCAATACATGTGGAGGAGACTGAGAGCAGCACTATATAAGTAAACCTGATTTCTGCTGTCGGATGCAGTTTGTAGAGGACAGTGGCCAAAGGCGGGACATGTTAACCTGGAAATGATTGAGGGCACTGGATGTGACATTCAGCATTAAAAGTTTTTAAAAATTCATTTATAGGATATGAGAATCACTGGCTAGACCAGCATTTATTGCCCATCCCTAATTGCCCTTGAGAATGTGGTGGTGAGCTGCCTTTTTGAACCGCTGCAGTCCATATGGTGTAGGTACCCACAGTGCTGTTAGAGAGGGAGTTCCAGGATTTTTACCCAGCGACAGTGAAGGAACGGCGTTATATTTCCAAGTTAGGAGGGTGAGTGGCTTGGAGGGGAACTTCCAGGCGGTGATGTTCCCATGTGCCTGCTGCCCTTGCCCTTCTAGATGGTAGTGGTTGTGGGTTTGGAAGGTGCTGTTGAAGGAGCCTTGGTGAGTTCCTGCAGTGCATCTTGTTGATGGTACACACTGCTGCTATTGTGCGTTGGTGTGGAGGGAGTGAATGTTGGTGGAAGGGGTGTCAGTCAAGTGGGCTGCTTTGTCCTGGACGGTGTCAAGTGTCTTGAGTGTTGTTGGAGCTGCCCTCATCCAGGCAAGTGGAGAATATTTCCTTGCACTCCTGGCTTGTGCCCTGTAGATGGTGGACAGGCTTTGGGGAGTCAGGAGATGAGTTACTCGCCACAGGATTCCTAGCCTCTGACCTGCTCTTGTAGCCACAGTATTTATATGGCTAGTCTAGTTCAGTTTCTGGTCAATGGTAGCCCCCAGGATGTTGTTAGTGGGGGATTCAGCAATTGAATGTCAAGAGACGGTGGTTAGATTCTCTTGTTGGAGATGGTCATTGCCTGACACTTGTGTGACGTGAATGTTTCTTGCCACTTGTCAGCCCAAGCCTAGATATTGTCCAGGTCTTGCTGCATTTGGACATGGACTGCTTCAGTATCTGAGGGGTTGTGAATGGTGCTGTACATTGTGCAATCATCAGTGAACATCCCCACTCATGATGGAAGGAAGGTCATTGATGAAGAAGCTGAAGATGGGTGGGCCAAGGACACTACCCTGAGGAACTCCTGCAGTAATGTCCTGGAACTGAGGTGACTGATCTCCAACAACCACAACCATCTTCCTTTGTGCTAGGTATGACTCCAACTAGCAGAGAGTTTTCCCCCTGATTCCCATTGACTCCAGTTTTGCTAGGGCTCCTTGATGCCACACTTGGTCAAATGCTGCCTTGATGTCAAAAGCAGTCACCCTCACCTCACCTCTGGAATTCAGCTCTTTTGTCCATGTTCGAATCAAGGCTGTAATAAGGTCGGCAGCTGAGTGAACCTGGCGGGTCTCAAACTGAGTGTCAGTGAGCAGGTTATTGCAAAGCAAGTGCCGCTTGATAGCACTATTGATGACCCCTTCCATCACTTTACTGATGATCGAGAGTAGACTGATAGTGCAGTAATTGGCCGGGTTGGATTTGTCCAGCTTTTTGTGTACAGGACGTACCTGGGCAATTTTTCACATTGCTGGGTCAATGCCAGTGTAGTAGCTGTACTGGAACAGCTTATCTAGGGGTGTGGCAAGTTCTGGAGCACAAGTCTTCAGTGGTATTGCCGGAATGTTGTCAGGGCCCATTGCCTTTGTAGCATCCAGTGCCTTCAGCCGTTTCTTGATGAAATGTGAACTGAATCGAATTGGCTAAACACTAGCATCTATGATGCTGGGGACCTCTGGAGGAGGCCAAGATGGATCATCCACTTGGCGCTTCTGGCTGAAGATTGTTGCGAATGCTTCAGCCTTACCTTTTGCACTGATGTGCTGGGCTCCTCCATCATTGAGGATGGGGATATCTGTGGAGCCACCTCCTCCAGTGAGTTGTTTAGTTGTCCTCCACCCTTCATAGCTGAATGTGGTGGGACTGCAGAGCTTAGAACTGATCTGTTGGTTGTGGGATCGTTTAGCTCTGCCTATCACTTGCTGCTTATGCTGTTTATGCAAGTAGTCCTGTGTTATAACTTCACCAGGTTGACACTTTGTTTTTAGGTATGTCTGATGCTGCTCCTGGCATGCCTTCCGCTCTTCATTGAACCAGGTTTGATCCCCTGGCTTGGTGGTATTGGTACAAGTGGGGGATATGCTGGGCCATGAGGTTACAGATTGTGGTTGAGTACAATTCTGCTGCTGATGGCCCACAGCGCCTCATGTTTGCACAGTCTCGAGTTGCTAGATCCCTTTTAGCATGATGGTAGCGTCACACAACACTTTTTGTAGGGTATCCTCAATGTGAAGACAGGACTTTGTCTCCACAAGGACTGTGCAGTGATCACTCCTTCCGATACTGTCATGGACAGATGCATCTGCGGCAGGCAGGTAGATGAGGATGAGGTCAAGTATGTTTTTCCCTCTTGTTGGTTCCCTCACCACCTGACGTAGGCCCAATCTAGCAGCCATGTCCTTTAGGCCTCGGCCAGCTCGGTCTGTGGTGGTGCTACCGAGCCAGTCTTGGTGATGGACATTGAAGCCCCCCACCCAGAGCACATTCTGCACCCTTGCCACCCGCAGTGCTTCCTCCAAGTGGTGTTCAACATGGAACAGTACTGATTCATCAGCTGAGGGGATTAGGGGTGAGGTATGTGGTAATCAGCAGGAGGTTTCCTTGCCCATGTTTGACCTGATGCCAGGAAACTTCATGGGGGCTGGAGTCAATGTTGAGGACTCACAGGGAAACTCCCTCCCGACTGTATGCCACTGTGCCACGCCTGCTGGTCTGACCTTCCGGTAGGACAGGATGTACCCAGGGATGATGATGGTGATGTCTGGGACATGATCTGTAGATATGATTCCGTGAATACGACTTTGCTCAGCTGTTGCTTGACTAGTCTGTGTGGCAGCTCTCCCAATTTTGGCACAAACCCCCAGATGTTAGTGAGGAGGACTTGGCAGGGTCAACAAGGCTGGGTTTGCCAATGTTGTTTCAGGTGCCTGGGCCGATGCCGGGTGGTCTGTCTGGTTTCATTCCTTTTTATTGGCTTTTTAGCAGTTTCATACAACTGAATGGCTTGCTAGGCTGTTTCAGAGGACATTTAAGAGTCAACCACATTATTGTGGATCTGGAGTCACATGTAGGCCAGACTAGGTAAGGACGGCAGATTTCCTTCCCTGAAGGACATTAGTGAACCGGGTGAGTTTTTACAACAATCGACAATGGGTTTCAAGGTCATCATTAGACTTTTAATTCCAGATTTTGAAAATCGAAGCATGTTCCATACAGATGTGGAGCAAATTACAGATGCACCTCATTTAAAATTTGCTGTGAGGTATATGGCCCTCCATACAATTTCCAAAGCCAGATTTGGCCCTCCGGCCACAAGGCTTGCCCACCTCTGCTTTAGGACCATTCTGCGTGGACATGGAAAGCTGACTTTTCACGTTTATTATCGTAGAGCAATAATGAAGCAAAACTTGTGCGAAACAAATCTGTCATTATTTGGAACTTCATTCCAATTACAGATTAACCGATATATTATTTTATCAATTTTTAGATTCTCTGTGCAGTCTTTCCCTTTAGAATTAGTATGTTGGTAGCAACTTCCTGTCATTGGAATGTAAATAGAATTCTAAGTTTAATATCTTTTTATTCAATAATCTCATGGTGAGAATTATAGTCATTCCATTTCTGTGACAGATCAGATGACTAACTGCATGATTCCAATTTCTGGGGCCCCATTTTAATTCTTAAGTGAATGGTTTGAAATGGGCTAAAATCAGGCCAGTTATGTCTGCTGTCCTCATATTGGGGAAATTCAGTTGTTGTCTTCCTCAGTATGGATGAGAATTAATTATGGAAAATGCTTTCACTTTCTTTCCCAGGCAGTGCAGTTCACAACATCACTGGCTTTTGTTTGGGAGGTATTTGTGAGACTTTTTTATGGTAGCCATAAGTTAGCAAGATAAAGCTCCAGTGTGTGTGTGTGACTGCGACCTATACTTTTACTGATAAAGGAATGAGTTATAAGTTTTAAAAAGTTATTAAAATGACCTCTTTTCCTTCTTTGTTTTCCAAAATTCCATCAGCTTTGAGTTAAAGGTCACATTGACTGAGCTGTACATGTTCATGTTGATTCTAGCCTTGGAACTCTGATTTGTTACTTGGCTCCGTCTTTATGGATGAGCAAAAATAGGCCAAATGGCCCCCTTCATGTGTGTTGACCTTCTGGTTCCAAGCTGCGTCTGTCTGAATGCTTCATGAAAGATTGCCTCTGTTGTCAACATTAAGAACCTATTAGGTACAGATACTGTTTCGGCAGAGTATCTTACACACTAACTGATTTCCTTTTTCTGTTCCCAGATTTTTGATCTAATTTAAGAACACAATGGTGAGTGACTGAGATTTTAATTGCACATAAACTTAAATTTGACTTTATCAGGAGAGTATATTTCGGTATTCAAACTAATTAGTTTTTTATCCTTTCATGGGTTGTTTACATCGCTGGCAAGACCAGCATTTGTTCCCCATCCTTAATTGCCCTCAAACTGAGTGGTTTGCCAGGCCATTTCAGAGGGCAGTTAAGAGTCAACCACATTGCTGTGGGCCTGGAGTCACATGTAGGCCAGACCAGGTAAGGATGGCAGATTTCCTTCCCTAAAGGACATTAGCGAAATGGGATTTTACAACAATTAATCGTCACAATTACGGAGAGTAGAATTTTTAATTGAATTTAAATTCCACCAGCTGGCGTGGTGAGAGTTGAACCCATGTCCCCAGAGCATTAGCCTGGGCCCCTGGATTACTAGTCCAGTGACATTAGCGCTGCTCCACCGTCTCTCCAATGTGGTCACACCAGTTAGAGTAGAAGCTGAGTGGTCAAAGGAGCTCAAAGACTTAAAGTAAAACTGCAAACTGAAAATACAACTGGCACATGTTCCAGAAATTGGTACCAGTATCGTTCGTATTGAGACCATTAGTTGCTGCATATTGAAACCAATCTGCTTTGGGATGTGGGTTTTTGGCCGTTATTCCTCACATACCAAGTTGCTTTACCAGCACGCTGATGTAATCAGCTATCTGGAGAGCAGAGTTTTCCTACATGGAAGGAAGGTAATTCCCCAGCTGAATGTGATCTGGAAGCAGGGTGCCTCAACATTGGTGAGGAAGAGGAGAAAACGATAGCAGGGGTGGAAAGGGGAGTCGTCATCTTGTTGAAAATATGATGAAATGTAAAGTGTAAAAAACCTATTGGTTTTGTTTGCCTTTGCAGTCTCGAAGATATGACTCGCGAACGACCATTTTCTCGCCAGAAGGTGAGGTTCTGTGAATGACGGCCTTCTATAAAATGAAGGGTCTAACTGTCTCACTGGTACGTATTGTATTGTTGCTGTTCAACTGTGTGTTTCATTCAAATACAAACTTTTCTTTTAATGAAATAACAGGGCGGCTCTACCAGGTGGAATATGCCATGGAAGCCATTGGCCATGCCGGGACCTGCCTGGGGATCTTAGCAAATGATGGCGTCCTGTTGGCTGCAGAGAGACGCAACATACACAAGCTACTGGATGAAGTTTTCTTTTCTGAAAAAATATATAAACTAAACGAGTACGTATAACATAGATACAAACTAGGGCTCTCCTGTTTAAGACTGAGATGAGTAGGAATTTTTTTTCTCTCAGCTTCATTAGCCTGTGGAACTCTCTTCTCCAGAGTCTAGTTGAGGCTGGGTTATTGACTATATTTAAGGCTGAGTTAGATTTTTGATCGACAAGGGAGTCAAAGGTTATGGGGGGGCAGGCAGGAAAATGGAGTTGAGGCCACAATCAGATCAGCCATGATCTTATCAAGCGGTGGAGCAACCTTGAGGGGGTGAATGGTCTACTCCTCCTCCTAATCCTCGTGTTAATAACGAATCTGTTGGCTTGTATCGCACCAACCTGAGTTAACATTAGCAATAATCTTTTGAGTTAGGTAAACTTGATTTGTATTCCCTTGAGTTTAGAAGACTGAGGAGTGAAGTGATCAAAGTGTTTAAGATGGTAGAGGGTTTTGATAAAGAGAAGCTATATTCTCTGGTGGGGGAACCCACAACTAGAGGACATAATCTTAAAATAGGAGACCGTTCAGGAGGGGAATCAAGAAGGAAAAAGATTTGAAACACGGATCATCTGTGATCTAATTGAATGATGCAGCAGCTGAATGACCTTCTCTTCCTATGTTCTGTGCAGCAAGCAGCCACGAGAGGGGGTTAGTTGCCTGTGGTTGTAGTGTCCTCACAGAACTTTTGTGTTTTATTTAAATAATTTGCCGAGAGTTAATTTTAACAGAAGATTACCACTAGTGATGGAATTTTCTATATTGTTATTTTAATACTGTCAGTTTTACTTGTATATGTAAATGTTTGTCTGTTAAATACTAATACTGAAAGCATCATGTAAAGATATAAACTGACTCGACTATTTTTTGTAAAATCTGTCTCCCAGCGATATGGCTTGTAGCGTCGCAGGAATAACATCTGATGCCAATGTTCTTACGAATGAGCTGCGACTGATTGCCCAGAGGTAAGATTAACCGTTAGTTTTGAATGAGCTTTCCTCTGAAATAGTCTTCCCTCCACGTTCTAACTTCGTTTATAGCAGTTCATCTCAGAACGTTATAACTGCTCCTTGCAGCCTGTTAACACCTGTAGTGGACACCTGGGTGCTCATGGATGCATCCACCAGTTTAAAAAGTCACAGCACTGTCTCAGCCAAAGCGCCTACAATCCCTCCCATCCAAATCCCATACCATCCTGGGGTTACCATTGACCAGAAACTGAACTGGACCAGCCACATAAATACTGTGGCTACAAGAGCAGGTCAGAGGCTAGGAATCTTGTGGTGAGTAACTCACTTCCTGACTCCCCAAAGCCTGTCCACCATCTACAAGGCACAAGTCAGGAATGTGATGGAACACTCTCTCCTTGTCTGGATGAGGGCAGCTCCAACAGCAAAATGTTTTAGTTGACGGGCAATATGATCGGCGCAAGCTTGGAGGGCCGAAGGGCCTGTTCCTGTGCTGTACTTTTCTTTGTTCACTCAAGAAGCTTGACACCATCCAGGACAAAGCAGCCTACTTGATTGACACCCCATCCACAAACATTCGCTTCCTCCACCACCAACGAACAGTGGCAGCAGTGTGTACCATCTACAAGATGCACTGCAGACGCTCATCAAGGCTCCTTAGACAGCACCTTCCAAACTCACAGCCGCTACCATCTAGAAGGACAAGGGCAGCAGACACATGGGAACACCACCACCTGGAAGTTCCCTTTCAAGCCACTCACCATCCCAACTTGGAAATATATCACCATTCCTTCACTGTCACTGGGTCAAAATGCTGGAACTGCCTCCCTAACAGCACTATGGGTGTACCTATACCACTTGGACTGCAGCGGTTCAAGAAGGCAGCTCACCACCACCTTCTCGAGGGCAATTAGGGATGGGCAATAAATGCTGGCCTAGCCAGCGAAGCCCACATCCCATAAATGAATTTTTAAAATTCTTGACTTTGCATTCATTCATGGGATGTGGACATCGCTGGCAAGGCCAGTATTTATTGCCATTCTTATACAACTTTAGTGGCTTGCTAGGCCTTTTTAGAGAGAAGTTAAGATTCAACCACATTGTTGTGGGCATGGAGTAACCCACAGGCCAGACCAGCAGATTTTCTTCCCTAAAGGACAGTGGTGAGCCAGATGGATTTTTATGACAACCTGGTAGTTTCATGGTTACCATTACTGAGACTAGCATTTATTTCAGATTTATTTAATTAACAATGCAGTTTCCCCCAGATGCCATGGCGGGATTTGAACTCACGTCTCTGGAACATTAGTCCAGGCCTTGGGATTACTAAACCAGTAACATAACCGCTCTGCTATCCCCCACCTCAGACTTGGAAATCTATCACCATCGATTTATCATCGCTGTGTCAAAATCTTGGAACTCCCACCCTACCATTGTGGGAGCATGTTCACAACTCGAACTGCACCAGTTCAAAAAGTTGGCTCACCACTGCCTTTTCAAGGGGTGAATAGTGATGGGTAATAAATGCCAGTCTTGCCAACAATGCCCATGTCCAGAAAATGAATAAACAAAAAAGTTCAGTGTGCTATGCACTGACAGTGAGAGACCATTCTTTCTAATGTGACCTGAACTAGTTTTAATGTCCTGGAGGTGAGAATGCACCACCATGAACCTGTGGTTTTATAGTTTTATATCAAGTATGCAGAAGTGTCTTTCCCTTTAAGAAAGAACTTGTCAATTAATACATTTAAATGCATTGGGGGAACATTTCAGCTGTTTGCACTTTATTGCAGGAGTGTAAGTGTTTTCTTTATGCACACTCAGCAAACTAAATAATGAAGAGTGTCCAGATTGCAATAATGGTTTCCTTGTATATTCACAGGTATCTCCTTCAGTACCAGGAACCAATCCCATGTGAGCAGTTGGTCACAACACTCTGTGATATCAAGCAGGCTTACACACAGTTCGGAGGTAAGGCAGCATAAAGCACTTTTAAAGCAAATGTGTGAATGCTAATGTGACCATAAAATTTAAAATTGTATGATATCTCCATGACAACATGGACCTTATCCAGGTAGAAATCCGATGAACTATCTCCTAAATCCCCAACTCCATTCCAGCCTGAAATTAATTAGACAGTTTAAGGTATAACCGTTTACAAAACATGATATTCCCGACTCTTCCTTGTGGAACTTGGGGACAGAACAGTCTATACACAGCTGCCCTGGTCATTGTTTATAGGTGTGAATATTTTGCACCTTCTTCCCAGTAAGACAAACCCACCCCCCACCTTAACTTTTAACAAGCAAGTCACCCAAACTTCTTGTAGGGCAGAATTCAGAACAGGTCACATGACCCCCCCTTCATTCCTGTCTTTTACCCTTTGTTAAAGAGACAGTTCCACAACATAACAATCTTACAAACTTCACACTTGTAACAATTATATCTGATCTGTATCTTAACTTCATCTTACATGCTTTAGGTCTGTAATCCTGAATAGCCTTACCTAACAAAAACCTAACAGAAACCTATCAGTCACAGTTTAAAATTTTCAATTGACCTAGCCTGAACAGCTGTTTGGAGGAAAGAGTGGGGGAGAGGGTTCCATGTTTTCACCCCCCCCACCACCCCACTTTATGTGAAGGAGTGTTTCCTGATGTTACCCCAGAACAATCTAGCTCTAATTTGTGGTTTTTCACCTGGGTGCAGCAGAGATGGGGGCAAGTCACAGCTTGGTGGGGCACCTATGTTATTTCTAAAACAGATCGGCCTGGTGGCTGCCCCTCATCCAAAAAATGTATGGTTTTATTTCAAAGAAAAGAGAAGTAAAGGAATCAATTAACTTGTTAAATTACTTACAAACTGGTTGCAGGCTGCTGTATTATCAGATGAACTTAACTATCCATCACTGATCTGCTTTTAGAAGTGACTGCCTATGGGGGAGAACTGTTCCCTGGTGCATTCCCCATGACAATACCTTGACCAATTAGAATCCACTTGTCTTTTTGAATTGAAACAAAAGCTTCCCTGGTGTATTTCCCATGGCAACGCCACGAGCCAATCAGAGTCCACGAGCCAATCAGAGTCCACTTGCCAACCTTTTCTCATGCAGTATGAATTGTTGTTCCCTTTGAAATTCGGTTTTCTTACACTCATCAGGACAGATGCAAGACAAAAAGCTTCAGCAGCATGTCTGTCTTTTTTCAGCAATACTCAAGTGACTATTGGTGAATAATTCTGTTTGGTCGGTTACAAAGTAGTCTGACCTGACCAATACGAATTATCCTTTGAAACGTTGTGGAGACAGTGGAAATATTGAGCAGAATTTAATTCCATCCCTGGGATCGGATTGGG
The DNA here is from genome assembly GCF_964194155.1 of Cetorhinus maximus. NCBI lineage: Eukaryota > Metazoa > Chordata > Chondrichthyes > Lamniformes > Cetorhinidae > Cetorhinus > Cetorhinus maximus. The sequence continues at coordinate 17,581,469 of NC_135908.1, forward strand.
AGGCAGCATGCGGTGGGGAGGGTGGCATGGAATCAGGAGGGGAGGCCGGAGGTGGACAGCAGTATATCCCTCTAAGCTGCTCAGCCGCACAATAATCCATCAGGCATCGCGTACTTAATTATTACAGCCAGGCAAATTCTGATGGCTAAATGAGGTTTGCTGCCATTCTAGCCCACGAGCAAAAACCTGGTATACTCCTCCATGACGGGAATTTAACAGACGAGAACCAAGCCTGACATGATTAGTCAGGTGGAAATAACAGCCAAAATTCACTTTTCAGTTCCTGGAGCCCGAAGCTATGTTAGCACTTGTCTTTCCTGCAGCCTACTTGAAGCTCCCCTCACTCCTTTGCTTCCTTCCTTCCTCTCGAAAACCCTCTTTGAAGCCCTCGCTCACAGTGAGGGTTTGAGAGAGGGAAGCAGGAGGGAGGTGGCAAGGAGGAGGGTCGAGAAGGGAAACAGTGAGTCAGGAGGTAAGTTGAAAGAGTTAATTAAAAGTAAGAGGATTTTTGGGCCAGTTAATACAACTGATCTAGTCATTCTGCTGCAGCTGGTTTTGTAGGAAGATTAATCCCAAAGACTCAACACAAAGGTATTTCTAAGGAGTTTGTGAAAAGCTTTGGATTACTAGCCCTGATTTCCAAATAATAATGCAAAAGATCTTGTGAGGTTTTTTCATGGAAGAAATTAAACTGCACACTTCCAAAAACTACCTCTCCCCAATTCACTTCTGGCTGCATTGTGTGATACGGTCACTTTAAAAATGGTCAACCGGTTTATTACTTCACAACTCATAAATCTATGATTCATTAACACAAAAAAAGCTTTAGGTGGAATAAATGCCGCTGGTTCCTTAAAACCTACCTCAACAGTTATTCTCCCTCCTAGGATTCCATTCTCTCTTCACCAGTTGCCAGATGTAATTTCTCCCTTTAATATTCACACAATTTACTGGGACATTTCTCCCTCCGACCCTCACCCCCCTGTTCACAAGAGCCAACCTCTCTCTAAATTCACAGCTACACTTTTACCTCCGCCTGACTGTTTGTCGATGTGAAGAAATTACTGAGCTGTTTTCCTCACTATTCATGGCAGTTTTAAGTAAAGAAAACACTCAAGTTGGAAAAAAAGAGTTGTCTTTTCCACATTTTCTATCAGTTTAAAAGGCAAAAGCTCCTTGGCTCTTTCTATTTTGAGCTTATCAAATTGAATCAAAAGGTTCTTGTCATGAATCATTGCTACCAATTCAACTTTTCTTCTGTGAAATTACTAAAATACAAGCTAGAATATAAAAACTAACAAATGCCTCTCTCGTGTACGGTGGTGTAGTGATTCTGAAGTGTGGTAATTTGTGGACTGGCATGTTACTGTCAGAGTGGTTGGGATAGCATTCTTTCTCCTTCTTCCAAAACTTTGGTAGCTTTTTAAAAATATATTACAGGTTTTTTGTTTCTGCCGTTGGCGTACATCTGCACATTACCTGGATTTAGTGCCCATAACAACATTCATTCCGTGCATGGATGGAAAAAGTTAGAAGGAGCATTGGTGGAGAGCCTGTCGCCTTTCTGACTCTTTCCTAACCCCCCCATGTCCCATTTAAGTCAAGGATGGGAAAGGTCAAGGACGGCCTTCCTGCCCGCATACCAAGTGAGGCCCTTAGGTGGTCAATTAAGGGCCTCACCCCACTGCCCCTGTTATGGGGGTTGTATGCCACGTGAGGAGGTTGCCAGGTATACACTGGTGGCCTCCTGTTGGAGTGGGAGGGTGCTTCCCATTCGAGCACCCTGCGGTTCCACAGAGGGCCGCCCCTGCCAAAAGACCCCACCCCCTCCTCCCCATCTCCCATCCTCCACAACAACTTTTCTCCCCTCCTTCCCCCCACCACCCCAACACATGCACAAATGCACAGACCTGTCGCCAGCAAACCCCACCCACTCACCCTGTCTTCCAGGGCCTGCTGCACCACTCCTGGAAGCACTGCTGGAACTAAACAGCTACTGGCCTCTCAGAGCTGGCTCTTTGTCCTCAAAGGCCCAGGAAGCCTGGCGATAGGCAGCAGACTGCCTTACTGCCACCTAATCCCATTGGAACTTAACATCAGCGAGTATGGGGCCTGATTCCTTCCTGTCTGTATGATGTTGCTTTGTGCAGGGTGACTGTCACATTTGCCTACCTAATCGCTGTAGTTCAGAATAATTTGCTCTACGTGAAGTTCTTTGAGAGACACGATAAATTGCTGAATAACTGCATGGTTTTTTTTATAACATAAGCTGTTTAAATTTTCTATACCGTCCTCTCATGGCAATCTGACAGGAAAACGTCCTTTTGGTGTTTCACTGCTCTACATGGGATGGGATAAGCACTATGGCTATCAGCTATATCAGAGTGACCCCAGCGGAAACTACGGAGGGTGGAAAGCCACATGCATCGGGAATAACAGTGCTGTAAGTATCTTAACTAAAGGGCTGCAGTGACTTTGTAAAGAGAGACGTAACTGGTGCATTGATACATTGGTTTGATCTTTTACTGAGGTATGATGTTATCCTGATGTTTCTAATGCAAAGCATGGAAGAATTGATTTATGGAGATGAATACAGTGAATATTTCTAAACAAAGCTATTGGGTTTTCAGTGGGATACAAGATTTCAGACTGGTTCTAGCACTCTGAACTTGAGATTTCAATGGTTTAAGGTCCCTTATTCTGGACGAGGACATTTGGCCCAAGGAGAATGTGAATTAGGCATGCCGGCGTTCTGGAGTCAGCAATTGGCTTTACCTACGCTGCAAAAGTAAAATACTGCGGATGCTGGAAACCTGAAAAAGAACAGGAAATGCTGGAAATACTCAGGTCTGGCAACGTCTACGGAGGGAGAAGTAGACTTAACGTTTCAGTCTACGATAGATCAGAAAGCTGAAATGTTAACTCTTTCTCTCTCCACAGAGGCTGCCAGTTGCTGAAAGTTAACTGGGGACTGTAATCAGCAAATCCTCTAACAGTGTCATGCATTTGCAATTTTTGGTTCTTGTTTGATTGGCTAAGCCAATGCAATGGTACAAAAAGGTGATAAAAGATCCATCACATCCATCTGTGGTTGCCCTATTCAATAAATGGTGCATCTCAGTCAAAGCCCCCGCCCTCCCCTTCCTAACCTCTAATATTGATAACTCCTGAGGTGAATAAAATAATTTTTGGCCGATTCAGGAGAATCTCTGAAGTGACTGCACAATTTCCTCAGGCAGCCAAGTTACTCATTTTGCTCCAGTAGATGGATTAAGCTTAAGGTTGTACCTGTAATTTCCCTGTGCCTTAGAAACCCATTTCAAATTGAATCTTGCAACAGAACTCTGCTGTCTGCACTCACCTGTCACTGCTGTCCTTGCTGATCCAATATTAGTAGTGCACCCCTCTCTCTCTACTATTGGTGACTGTTTAGGCCCCACCCTTTGAGATTTTCTCCCTAAACCTCTCTGCCTCCCCACCTTCTCCTCAAAACCCTCTTTGATATAACTTGGCCAGTCCATCTAATATTGCCACCTTAGTCTTGTCGCTCATTTTGTCTGGTTTGCTTATCTGCGACGCACTGGGACTTTTCTTTCAGTTAAAAGGTGCTCTATAAATGCAAGTTGCTGTCAAATACTTGGGTTCAGTGCCCTGGGATAGGAGAAGAGGGCCAGTTAAGGTTACAGCTCTTGGTAACGATCCAATGACCACTGCTGGAAAGTTTCACCTCTGGGTGACTGCAGCTCTGTGTTGTGCTGCTGTCTGTCCGAGTTCCTGTAAGGAATGATCATTTGTGGAAGCGTGCGCAGTGCCAGAAGCAGTATAGCTGCCAACCAGCTTCCATCACCACCATAGTTAACTGGGAGAGTGATCAGAGTTAAACATGGAGAATTATGACACATTATCAGCAATAGCATATAGTTATAGAGCTCCTTTAATGTGTTAAAACATCCCATGGCACCTCACAGGAACAAAGTTAAAGGATCAATATTCCCAATAAAACAATCCTTGTACACATTGTCTCCTGGTTCATATTCAAGTGCAGGATACACTATACTTTAAGTGTCAGTCATAGCTCAGTGGGTAGCACACTCATCTTGGAGTTAGCAGGTTGTGGGTTCAAGTTGCGCTCCAGAGACTTGAGCACAAAATCTAGGCTGACTGTAGTACTGAGGGAGCGCTGCACTGTTTGAAGTGCAGTTTTCGGATGAGACATTAAAGAGAGGCCTCATCTGCTCACTAAGGCGAACGTCAAACGTTCCTATGAGGAGAGCTGTTATCCATAGTGTCCTGCTCAAGCTTTATCCCTCAATTGCATCACAAAACAGATGATCTAGTCATTATCGTGTTGCTGTTTGTGGGAGTTTGCTGTGTGTAAATTGGCTGCTGCATTTCCTACATTACAACAGCGACTATAGTTCAAAATTGGCTTCAGGATGTCTGGCGGTTGTGAAAGGTGCTACATCAGTGCATTTTTATTTTCATTGGGCAGCTGGTTGGAAAGTACTTTGCTCGAGTGATTGTTGATGAACTGGTTTGAGCTATTGGACGATGTGGTTGGTGATACCTTGAAACCAATAATTGAATTTGTTAATCTGGTCCAACTAATATTACAGGCTGCAGTATCAATGCTGAAACAAGACTTCAAAGAAGGAGATATGACTTTGGTGTCGGCCCTTGCATTAGCAGTTAAAGTGTTGAATAAGACCATGGATGTTAGTAAACTATCAGCTGAAAAGGGTAAGAGGACTTTGTGTTATAAGCTTTTATCCAGGTTTTGTTTTAGCACACAAGCCATAATTGAAAGGCCATATTCACAAATGTTATCAAATATTAATTTCTTAATATCAAAGCCTCATTATATTCCTAGTTTTATTTTGAGTTTAAAATATTTATATATAAAATAATTATATAATGTCTTAAGATATTATCAGGGGAATTGGAACAAAACCTTATTTAATGATACCTGTGTCTACTATCAACCATCTTGTGTGGTAAGAAATCTAGTAGTTGCTGATTCAGTTCCTGTTATGTGCTGAATTATTTGCCTTAACCATAAGAACATAAGCAAAAAGAACAGGAGTGGGAATTAGGCTATTCGGCCTCTCGAGCCTGCTTCGCCACTCAGAAAGATCCCGGCTGATCTGATTGTGGCCTTGACTCCGCTTTCCTGTCTGCCCCCCACATAACGCTCGACTTCCTCGTCAATCATAAATCTGTCTAATTCGGCCTTGGATAACTACAATGATCCAGCCTCCACTGTTCCCTGGGGGAAGAGAATTCCAAAGATTAATGACTCCCTAAGAAAAGATATTCCTCCTCACCTCGATCTTAAATGACCGAGGGTGGTAGGTGGTTTGCTCAGTGCAGTTGGCTGGCCCCAACCCGCAGAGGTGAAGGGCCATTCTGGGCTCCCAGTCTCTAATGACCAGCCACTCTCTCCTGTTGGAAATATGAATGTCCAGTGAGGACAGGGTGAAGCTCAACCATGTGCCTGCTGCCTGTAGTTGGATAAACTGTGCAGTCCAGGGTACATGGAGAATGACAACTTGATTGAGGTATCAGGGTTCATTAAATGTTTTAATGTAATTCTGTTTGCCTTGAAGAATGATTGGAGGACAATTTCTCTCTCCAACTGTGCAGAAATTCCAAATGATACCAGCTAATTATACTGAAACCTAATGCCTGTTTTAATGCGAATGTTATTGCTGCCTGCCTAAATTAGTCTTGCATTGTATTCCCATAATATTCATCTTTTCGGAGTTGCATTCAAATAGTCCTCCCAGTGAAATCCACAGCACTATCCAGCTGTTTCAGGCACTACTTAGACGGATGAGTGCTGTTTGGTCCAGCCTTGGCCTACAATGTGCCTGCTGTAAAATTGTATTGATCCACCAGATAACTGGAACAGCTTGAAGACGTTTCTTCATTTATTTAACCTTATTCTTTTGGATCAAGCCCCTTGCAACATATTGTGAGAGCGTTGAAATCGAAATAACTTCTAAAATTTGAAACGTTTGACTTTGCGCTTGCAGTGGAAATTGCGACACTGACCAGAGAAAACGGGAAAACACGCATCAAGGTTCTGAAGCAGAAGGAAGTGGAGGCTTTGATTAAGCAGCATGAGGAAGAAGAAGCAAAATCTGAGCGTGAGAAAAAAGAGAAGGAGCAAAAGGAGAAGGAGAAATAGCGCTGCAAATTGATTGAAGGCCCAGGTTCGCGTTTGAGCAAAGATAGAAGTTTATTGGAAATCCAAGTGACTGCAGGTTCTCCAGTATCGAGTTGGCTAAGCCAGACACCACCCAACCTTCCGCACGCCAATTGTATATGCACTAGGAATTGCCAGATTGGTTTTTAAAATAAAGAATAAAGGCAAAAAAAAAAGTTTTCTGATATTTATTTTACGCAAACCGTTAGCAATTTGAAGACACAAGTGATCAACTAGACCCTGTACGGCAAGAGCCATATTACGTGATCAATGTTAGAGTTCGGCATTTGGCAGTTTGATACTCTGAGCTGGGCTGGTGCTGATTGTGGGGCGGGGGGAATTAACGAGAACTTTGAGAGTGGGCAGTGCCACTGCCCCAAAAAAAAGGCCAAGGGTGAGAATTTCTGCTGATCTAGCAGAAATAGTAAGTGATTGTCAGACTTGCCGTTCTCAACACTTTGCGTTGTAGGAGTAAACGGCTGTTTTGTAGGAAAGGCCTTGTAGCAGGACTGTACGTGAATGGCACGGGGTGCAATGGGTTTAACTATAGGACCGAACGGGACCTCACCCAGGAGGCAGTGAATCACTGCGTTCCACTGTGACTTATGTTATTAGCTTGATGTTCAACGGACCGTGTCAGGTGCCTTTCACTGTATTGGTAAGTGGATCCCTTTGTCTCCCATCTCCTTTCCCTATTCCTTCCAGAAGAAAAGTATACTCCGTCTCCCCTTAATCTAGCAACCCCGCCCAAAGACTGATATGTAACCACTGCAGTCTGGAGGAAGATGAATTGAAAATACTCTAGGCAGAAATCACTCCAACATGCTTCCGCATTGGGTTCTGGAAACCCAATGTTGCAGTAGACTCTTTGAATAATATCTTCTAATCAAGATCTGGAACAGAAGAGTTCTGAGGAACAATCCATTGGCTCATTCATCAGATTCTGGGCATGATGACCACTGTCCCAGTTCGTTGCCTCAGTGACCTCTTGTTGAGAGATCCTTGTGCCCACTCCCCTCCACCAGCAGCACTTGACCACCAAAAGCAATTGAAGGTTCAGAAATGTTCACTTTTAAATAATGCTTAAAATCCAGAAGAACAATCGAAAAATGCTAAAGCTCTAAATATTAAATTAACCTTTTCTCTGGTCATACTTTCTGTTATAATGGAATTTCCCTATTAAGCCATTAGGTAATGGCTGCAGCCACTAGGTGGCACAGTTTCTCTATTACACTGCGCTCGTACTGTGAGCAATGGCAGAGGAGGTCTACCAATACTGCTTAGTAAGGATGGTTGAGCTTACCATCAACAACAACCAGACAAATGTTCTGTGCCCGCGCGCACCCCCCACCCAACCACCAACCTTCTCCGGCTCTCCACTACACAGGGTAGGGCCCAACTGTAGTTCAGAGGCCAAAACAGGGTCAAAGGAAACGCAGCAATGAGCAAGATTGAAGGAAGTAGAGGTTTGCAAGGACTTGACCTGATTCACTGGTGCCCCTTGTGGACAATCGACCTCTGACATTGTCAGGGTCAACCCTGAAGGTTAGGCATGTGGGAAGCATGCGATGCACCCCCTCAAACCAGGAATCGAGGTGGGGGGAAGCTTTTCTAGGTTCAGGCTGAATGATGTTCAGCCAGATTGTGAAATACATTGGTACATTTCATTAGATTGCTCATCACTTTCAATCAGGCTACTTTACTACAAAGTTTCACTTTCATTGTGAGCTTTTCTAGAGATAAATGAGTAAAGAATATCGTAGAAATTAGGAACCATTTCTGATATTTGCAGGACTCAGCTAGACTTAGTGGTTTCGGAGGGAACATCAGAGAGATCCCGTGTTGACATTCCTCCTGGGTTTGTTTCCTGACCAATGTTTCTTTAAAATTTAATTGCTGTGTGCAGCCTGTCTTTTTTTCAGTGTGTGGTCCCTTTCTTAAGTGGCTGCACACGTTATTTATCACAGAACAAGACCCGCGTGGTGTGTTAGTGGGAGCATTGCTCCTGAATCTCTTAGATTGAAAGTTTAAAACCTGTTACACCTATTAACTTTTTCCACTTCTTGCAGAAGGTCATCAACCTGAAACGTAAACCCTTTCTCTCTCCGTAGGTGCTGCCAGATCTGCTGAATGCCTCCGATCAGTGTCATTGGCGAACATAAATGCATAAGTCTCTGCTCCTTCATCCAGCTTTTATGGTGAAAAGCTGAGGCCCCAGTATAGATCTCTGGGGAACACCATGGTACACCCTACCAATCAGATCACGTTCCCTTTATCCCCACTTTGTTTCTTACCTCCTAACCCATCACTGGCATGTCACAGTACTCCCTCCAATTCCAGGTGCTTTTCATTTTTGCTAATAGTCTGTTTTGTGGAGCCTTATCAAAATGCCTTCTAAAAATCCACATGGGCAACATCCACAGACACCAATTCTGATGAAAGGCCATTGATCTGAAACATTAACTCAGTTTTTCTGTCTCCACAGATGTTGCCCGACTTGCTGAGTATTTCCAGCATTTTCTGTTTCTCACATTTCCAGCAGCTGTAGTTTTTCAGTTTCCTAGATGCCCCGGTCCACTGCACTCGTGATCTCAAAAACATTAAACTAAATTAGTCACACTTGACCAACTGCTTCTCTAGACCCTACAAAAATAGCTGCACTTCCCATTTCTTGGTGCCTCCATTTCCCAGTACAACTGACTGGATTCTGTTCAATTTTTTTTTAATATTCTGGGTGTGGGTGTCACCGGCTAGGCCAGCATTTATTTCCCAAACCTAGTTGTCCTTGAGAAGGTGGTGGTGAGCTGCTGCCTTGAATCACTATGTGGTGTAGGTACACACAGTGCTGTTAGTGGGGGGGGGGGGGGGGGGGGGGTGGAGTTCCAAGATTTTGGCCCAGCGACAGTGAAAGAACAACGATATATTTTCAAGCTAGGATGGGGAGTGGCTTGGAGGGGGAACTTCCTGGCAGTGGTGTTCCCAAGCATCTGCTGCCCTTGTCCCTCAAGGCGGTAGAGGTCATAGGTTTGGAAGGTGCTGTCAAAGAATCCTTGGTGAGTTGCTGAAGTAAATCTTGTAGATGGTACACTGCTGCTACTGTGCGTCAGTGGTGAAGGGAGTGAATGCTGAAGGTGTCAATGAAGCAGGCTGCTTTGTGCTGGTTGTTGTCAAGCATCTTGATTAGTGTTGTAGCTGCACTCATCCACTCCTGACTAGAGCCTTGTAGGTGGTGGGTAGGCTTTGGGGAGTTTCTCACTGGAGAATTCCCAACCTCTGACCTGTCCTCAGGAATGCCTTGGGCTTGATCTATTTTATAGGGGCCAGATTTTTCTTCTTCATGGGATGAGGACATCACTGATGAGGCTGGCATTTGTTGCTACTTTCCCTTGAGAGCAGTTACAAGTGAGACTAGCTTTCAATTCCAGATTTTTATGAATCAGTTGAATTTAGACTCCACCAGCTCCTCTGGTGGGATTTGAACCTGTGTCCCAAGCCTTTAGCGTGGGCCTTTGGTTTATTAGCCCAGTGACATGATTATTATGCCACCGTTTCCCTTGTGTTATAATGAGACTCCAACCTGATTCAGGTGAATTCCTGGGCTACCAAGTGGAAAGTTGCAATAAATGTGGCATTGGAGTGAGACTAGGCCAACAGGGATTCTAATTCTGCCAAGGCCCAGTTTCTGCCAGCTAGGCTGAGTTAAAATCAGGCATTGAGAGATATGGCTTCAACAAGCCGGCTCATACGGGTTTACGAGGCATTTTTTTAATACTTGCCGATCTTTTTAAACCTGTGGGGAAGTAAGTTTCTTTTAAAATATTGTCCTTAAACAATTCCACGTTCTTCAGCTCGAGAAAAATGTTCAAAATCTTGAACATGATGTTCAGTAATAACTTGCCTGTGATATTAATTGGGGATGTTAGTAGGATCTGCATTCATATTAGTTTGTCACAAAATGATACCATAGAAAATATTGCAAGTGCAGAATATTCCATCACACTCCTGACTTGTAGATGGTGGACAGGCTTTGGGAAGTCAGGGGGCGAGTTACTCACCAACAGAATTCCCAACCCCTGACCTGCCCCTCAAAGTGCCTTGGGTTTGGTGTATTTTATTGGGGACGGATTTTTCTTTTTTATTCGTTCATGGGATGTGGACGTCACTGACGGTGTTTGTTCCTAATCCCCAATTCCCCTTGAGAGCAGTTACAAGTCAACATGACTGAGACTAGGGTTAGGACTTTTGAAGTTCTTTCTTTGAACTTGAAAAGAGTAATTGTTCTACAGGTTACAAACTGTAACTCAGTAACCAACATGCTGAATAATCTTGTTGCTTCTAGTGCTATCAGTAGCGGAGTTATTATAGTCATTTACTAAGTGATTTTGGCATCAAATAATCTCAGTTGATCTCTAAATGCCATTCAGAGGTCACTAATTGGTACTAATCATGTCACTGACAGCTTTAGTCTCAGCTTCTCCATAACCTGGTTTGTGGCCTTTACTGGACAACTCCCAACACACTCATTACTAAGAAGGGATTACAGAATGCATTGCCAAGGGTTACTCATTACTTTAAGGGTTAGGATTTGAGAGTAAAACCCCAATGTGTGGTGAAGCCAAATCTGCCTTGAGGATGTTCCTTTCCCCACCACATCAGCTTCAGTTTGTTTGTGGGCAGTGGTGAATGAGCCACATTATATTTATTGAGGCATGCTTCAGTAACCAATGTTGGATTGACTGAATTTGAGCTTAATGCTCTGAAGTATAAATAGTCATGTTCTCAAACACAAACTAAACTTACGTATGTGAACGTCCAATCGCTCTACACCTCCATCCCCCACCAGGATGGTCTGAGGGCTCTCCGCTTCTTCCTTGAACAGAGGCCCGAACAATCCCCATCCACCACCACTCCCCTCTGCCTGGCTGAACTTGTTCTCTCACTGAACAATTTCTCCTTTAACTCCTCTCACTTCCTCCAAATAAAAGGTGTGGCTATGGGTACCCGCATGGGCCCCAGTTATGCCTGTCTCTTTATGGGGTATGGGGAACATTCCTTGTTCCAGTCCTACTCAGGCCCCCTCCCACAACTCTTTCTCCGGTACATCGATGACTGTTTCGGTGCTGCTTCATGCTCTCGTCTGGACCTGGAAAAATGTATTAATTTTGCTTCCAATTTACACCCCTCCATCACTTTCACATGGTCCATCACTGACACTTCCCTTCCCTTCCTTGACCTCTCTCTCTGAATTTCTGGTGATAGACTGTCCACCAATATTCATTACAAGCCCACCAACTCCCACAGCAACCTTGACTATAACTCCTCACACCCTGTTTCCTGTAAGGACTCAATCGCATCCTCTCAGTTCCTTTGGCTCCATCGCATCTGTTCCGATGATGTCATTTTGAAAACAGTGCTTCTGACACGTCTTCCTTCTACTAAACCGAGGTTTCCCACCCATGGTGGTTGACTGGGCCCTCAACTGTGTCTGACCCATCTCCCGCGCCTCTGCCCTCACACCTTCCTCTCCCTCCCTCCCAGAACCATGATAAAGTCCCCCTTGTCCTCACTTTTCACCCCACCAGCCTCCGCTTTCAAAGGATCATCCTCCGCCATTTCTGCCAACTCCAGCATGATGCCACCACCAAACACATCTTCCCTTCACCCCCCCGGCGGCATTCCGTAGGGATCGTTCCCTCCGGGACACCCTGGTGCACTCCTCCATCACCCCCTACACCTCAACTCTTTCCCATGGCACCTTCCCATGCAATCGTAGAAGGTGCAACACCTGCCCCTTTACATCCCTCCTCCTCATCGTCTAAGGGCCCAAACACTCAAGTGAAGCAGCACTTCTCTACATTCAAGAGACCAAACGCAGACTGGGTGACCGCTTTGTGGAACTTCAGTCTGTCAGCAAGCATGAGCCAACCCTTCCTGTCGCTTGCCATTTCAACACACCACCCTGCTCTCATGCCCACATGTCCATCCTTGGGCTGCTGCTATGTTCTAGTGATGCTCAACGCAAACTGGAGGAAAAGCATCCCATCTTCAGATAAGGCACTTTACAGCCTACCGGTCTTAACATTGAGTTCAACAACTTCAGATCATGAACTCTCTCCTCCATCCTCACACCTTTTTGATCCCCTTTCTTCAATATTTATTAATTTTTAAAAAATATAATTGCCCCCCCCCACCTATTACAATTACTACTTTAAAAAATGTATTTCCATTCATTGTTTTAACCCCTCCTTTTAGCCCATTTTGATCTTTTCTCCCACACCCCCCCTGTCACTTGCTCATCCTGCTTTCTACTCTTAATGTCACCTTTAGCCAGTATCACCACCATCAACACTCCTTTGACCTTTTGTTTATGACATCTTTTGCAATCTCTTCTTTGCCTCCACCTATCACTGGCCTTCTATCCAGCTTCACCTGTCCCACTCTCTCCCCCCCCCCCCCCCCCCCCCACCCTTTAACAGTATATATTTCACCACATTACTACTTCTCTTTAGTTCTGAAGAAGAGTTATACAGACTTGAAACGTTAACTCTGTCTTTCTCTCCACAGACGCTGTCAGACCTGCTGAGTTTTTCCAGCAAATTTTGTTTTTGTTTCATTTATTCAATTAGTTTGTCATAAAATTCCTGCTCAGCTCATCATTTTGTTATCATTTTAAAGCAATGTTTATTCAGTGACTTCCAATCACACAAATTATATTTTGTGTATTATAAGCAGCAATGCATTGTCCTGTCTAAAGAGAATCCGGGATTGTGGGGGGTGAGATTGATCTTCATCAGTGGTGTCAAACGCACAGTGAATTTCACACCGTGCAACATTTTCATTTCAAAGTCCAGAATGGGAAAGACCAATTTCAGCCCCGAGAATGTAAGCGAACATTCTTCAACTGTGGGATCTCATGCCCTGTGTCGGTGAGAGTGGAAAATCAGAGTCGGTCTTCTTGTTTTGTGTTGATAGCCACATAAATTCAGAACAATCTGTGAAAGCCAAGGAACTGCTGCCAGCCGTTTTATATCATTTGCGGGGTGGCTGAGAAGATTTATCTGCCTTTCAAGCATCTCCCATGTTACAAACTGTGAAAACGCATTTGATTTTCAGGAGGTCATTTATGACCCTCACATTCATGGTCCTTGTGGTCTGCCTAGATGGTTAGAGAAGAGATCACATTTAATGGGTTTCACTTCTGGCTGGGGACAAATAATAAAGTGAGACTGTCCCATCACATGAGACAAAGGCCCAGGGGCCTTAGATACAGTGTTGACGGGGGGGATTATACTGAAACGTTGAAACTACTCACATTTTACTTCTTGAATTTCACATTTGTCTCCATCACTAGGAATACGAAAATAAAACATTTAATAACATCAGATTCAAACAATGTTAAACAACTGGAAGTGGAAGTAGAATTTGCTATTTTTAAGTCAAGATCTCCCAAAACTGTCTTGATTCAGGAATTGTATCTTTTGGTGGGAATACCGCCATTATTATTCTATTATTTCAGAAGGGTGGGATAGAGAATCCAGGAAACAGTGCAACTGTTCGTCAAATTTGTGGGGAAGTGACTAGGATCTGCTACTAAGGACAGAGTGACTGAGCATTACAACAAAAAGGAACTGATCAGAGAGAACCAGCATGGATTTGTAAGTCCCAAAGAAGAGTCATTACCAGACTCAAAGTGTTTACTCTGCTTCTCTCCCCCTCAGATGCTTCCAGACCTGCTGAGGTTTTCCAGTACTTTGTTATGGATTTGTAAGTCCAGTTTAACTAACCTAATTTTGTAAGGAGGAATGTGGGAGATATGGGGGTGCATATGGATGTGACTTATTTAGCTGCCTGGAAGGCAATCAATAAAGTTCCACACAAGAGGCTGTTATCAAAAATAACGTACATGGAATTGGAGGCAACCTATTGACAGGAATACGGAATTGGTTATAAATGACTTTGACAAAGCAATAGAGAGACAGATATATAAGCTTGCTGATGGCACTAAGTTAGGAGACACATTGAGTCATGTAGATAGTAGTTGCAAAGGGACATTGGTAGATTAAGTGTGTTTCCAAATTGGCAGGGATGGAGTTCAATGTGAGGAAGTATAAAGGCACCCACTTTGCACACCCCAGACAGGTCAGAGTATTTTTAAATGCTGAGAAGCTAAGAACTCTGGAGGAGCAGAGAGAGAATGAGGGATTCATGTAGAGAAATCACTAAAGGTTAGTAGACAAGTACATAAAATAATTTAAAAGGCTAATAGAACATTAACCATTATCTCACAGATGCTGGGAGACAAAGGGGTAGAGGTTATGGCCCAGTTCTGGCCACTGCACCTCAGGAAGGTTACGTTGGCCTTGGATGTGGTGCAGCAGAGATTCATTAGGATGCTGAAAGGATTAAATTGTAGGGACAGGTTACATCGATGAGGCTTGAGTATAAAAAATTAAGGGGTAATCTGATTGAGGGGTTTAAGATGTTGTAAGGAATTTCTTGGACAGATAGAGAGAAACTAGTCCCTCTGGTGAGAGAGTCTAAAACGAGGAAGAGTCTCCTGCAGTCAGCATCATGGTGAAGCAGTTTGGGAAGAAATTCCCGCAGTCAGCATCGCAGTGAAGCAGTCTGGGAAGAACTTCCGGCTGTCAGCATCATGGTGAAGCAGTCTGGGAAGAACGTCCCGCAGTCAGCATCGTGGTGAAGCAGTCTGGGAAGAGCGTCCCGCAATCAGCATCGTGGTGAAGCAGTCTGGGAAGAGTGTCCTGCAGTCAGTCCTTGTTGAAAATCACAAGTGTGACATCACAAGATAGTATGAGAGAGCGACGGAGAGATCAGAACCAGCGCGAATGCAGGGAAGCTTTAAAAAGTGACGCCAGCACAAAGATGAGAGCTGATTGCTGAGTAGTGGGTAAGTGTTTTTCTCCAGTTTAAAATAGATCAAGCTAAGGAAAGGTAAGGGTTCTAGTTTTTATTTAAAGTACATAAATAATTTAACTTTTTTTTACCGTATTTAACTTAAAGTAAGGGTTTTTTTTCAACTAGAGACATGGCAGGGAAGCTCAGTCCCAAGTTATGTACCACCTGCAACATGTGGGAATTCCTGGATGCTCCTTGTGTTCTGACCAACCACGTGTGCAGGAAGTGCCACCAGCTGCAGCTACTTGAGCTCCGGGTTTCGGAGCTTGAGCGGCAGCTGGAGACACTGAGGTACATCCGTGAGGCTGAGAGTTTCGTGGATAGCACGTTTTTAGACGTGGTCACTCCACAGCTTACGGAAGTGCAGACAGGGAGGGAATGGGTGACTATTAGTCAGAAGAAAGGTGTCAGGCAGGTAGTCAGGAAATCCCCAGGGTGCATCTCGCTCGAGAACCGTTTTTCTGTGTTGTAAAACGGTGAGAGTGACGGTTCCTGTGGGGAGTGCAGCCACGCTCATAGCACCGTGAGTGACTCAGCTGCACAGGGTGGGTAGGAAATAGAGGGGAAGAGCAATAGTGGTAGGAAACTCGATAGTAAGGGCAACAGACAGGCGTTTCTGCGTTTCTAGATGTGATTCCAGGATGGTATGTTGTCTCCCTGGTGCCAGGGTCAAGGATGTCACTGAACAGCTGCAGGACATTCTAAAGGGGGAGGGCAAACAGACAGAGATTGTGGTACATATCGATACCAAATACATAGGTAGAAAGAGGTCCTGCAAGCAGAATTTAGGGAGCTAGGAAGCAGATTAAAATACAGGACCTCAAAGGTAGTAATTTCTGAATGACTTCTGGTGCCACACGCTAGTGAGTATAGAAATAGGAGGTTAGTCCAGATGAATGTGTGGCTGGAGAGATGGTGCAGGAGGGAGGGCTTTAGATTTCTGGGACATTGGGACGGTTTCTGGGGGTGGTGGGACCTGTACAAGGTGGACGGGTTGCATCTGAACTGGAATGGGACCAGCATCTTTGTGGAGAGGTGTGCTAGTGCTGTTGGGGAGGGTTTAAACTAACTTGGCAGGGGGATGGGATCCTGAGAGCAAGGTCAGCAGGGGGAGATGTACAGCCAAAATTAGAAGAGAGAGCAAGTGAGTCTGGGAGGCATAGAAATTATAGGCCAGTTAAGGTACAAGGGAGCTTGGCAAGGTTGGATGGTAATTATTTTAATGCAAGGAGCCTGACGAATAAGGCAGATGCGTTTAGGGCACAAATTAGCACATGGAAGTATGATGTCATTGCTGTCACAGAGACATGGTTGAGAGAGGGGCAGGATTAGCAGCTCAATATTCCAGGATATAGGGTCTTCAGGTGAGACAGGAAAAGAGGTAAAAGAGGAGGAGGTATCACAATATTGATCAAGGAATCAATTACAGTAATTACTGTATTACAGTAAGGAAGGGTGACATCTTAGAAGGCCCCTCAAATGAAGCCATATGGGTAGAACTTAAAAACAAAAAAGAAGCAATCACATTGCTGGGAATTTACTATAGGCCCCCAAACGGTCAGAGAGAAATAGAAGAGCAGATATGTAGGCATATTTCAGAGAAGTGTAAAAATAATAAGTTAGTAATAGTGGGGGATTTCAACTTCCCCAACATTGATTGGGTAAGTCATAGTGTGATAGGCTTAAAGGGAGAGGGATTCTTAAAATGTATCCAGGAGAGCTTTTTAAGCTAGTACGTAGAAGGTCCTACAAGAGAGGGGGCGGTCCTGGACTTAATCCTAGGGAATGAAGCCGGGCAATTGGTAGAGGTATTAGTGGGGGAGCATTTTGCAGATAGCGATCATAACTCCGTTAGATTCAAGGTTGTTATGGAAAAGGACAAGGATGGACCAGAAATCAGAGTTCTAAATTGAGGGAAGGCCGATTTTAATAAGATCAGTTATGATTTGACGAGAGCGGACTGGGAGCCGCTACTTTTAGGTAAATCTGTGTCAGAGCAGTGGGACTCATTCAAGAAGGAAATAGGGAGAGTACAGGGCCAACATATTCCAGTAAAGACAAAGGGCGGGAGCAACAAATCCAGGGAACCCTGGATGTCGCGGGATATACAGGATTCAATAACGAGAAAAAGGGAGGCTTATGGCAGATACCGAGGACTCAAAACAGCGGAAGCCCCAGAGGAGTGTAGAATTTGGAGGAGGGATTTTAAAAAGGAAATTAGGAGAACTAGAAATGGGCATGAAAAAACATTGGCTGGTAAAATAAAGGAAAATCCAAAGATATTTTACAAGTACATTAAGAGTAAGAGGATAACTAGGGAAAGAGTAGGGCCCATTAAGGACCATAGTGGTAATTTGTGTGTGGAGCCGGAAGACGTAGGTAGGATTCTAAATGAATACTTTGTGTCGGTATTCACAATTGAGAGGGACGATGTGTGTTTGGAAATTAGGCAGGACTCCGATATAATTAAAGAAATTAGCATAGAAAGGGAGGAGGTTCTAAGTGGTCTGGCAGGCATAACAGTAGATAAATCTCCAGGCCCAGATGAAATGTATCCCAGGCTGAGAGTGAGGCAAGGGAGGAGATAGCAGGGGCGCTGGCAATAATTTTCAATGCCTCTCTGGCCACAGGAGAGGTGCCAGAGGACTGGAGGACAACCAATGTGGTACCGTTATTCAAGAAGGGAGGAAGGGATAAACCAGGGAACTACAGGCCAGTCAGTCTAACCTCAGTGGTGGGGAAAATATTGGAAGCACTTCTGAGGGACAGAATTAATCTACACTTGGAGAGGCAGGGATTAATCGAGGACAGTCAGCATGGTTTTGTTAAGGGGAGGTCATGTCTGACCAATTTGATTGAATTTTTGAAGATGTGACCAGGTTTGTAGACGAGGGCAATGCATTTGACGTAGTCTGCTTGGACTTCAGCAAGGCTTTTGATAAGGTCCCGCATGGGAGACTGATAATGAAGGTAAGTGATTTTGGGATCCAAGGCAATTTGGCAAATTGGATCCAGAATTGGCTGAGTGGCAGGAAGCAGAGGGTGATGGTTGAGGGGTGTTTTTGTGACTGGATGCCTGTGTCCAGTGGGGTTCCAAAGGGATCGGTGTTGGGTCCCTTGCTGTTTGTGGTATATTTAAACGATTTAGACTTGAATGTAGAAGGTTGATCAGTACGTTGGTGGATGACACAAAAATTGGCGGGGCGGTAAATAGTGAGGAGGATAGCCTTAGATTACAGGAGGATATAGATGGGCAGGTCAGTTGGGCTGATCAGTGGCAAATGGAATTTAATCTGGATAAGTATGAGATGATGTACTTGGGCATCAAGGCACAAGGCACGGGAATACACGATGAATGTTAAGACCCTGGGAAGTACTGAGGATCAGAGGGACCTTGGTGTGCAAGTCCACTGGTCCCTTAAGGTAGCAGGACAGATAGGTAAGGTGGTTAAGAAGGCATATGGGATACTTGCTTTTATTAGTCAAGGCATAGAATATAAGAGCAGGGAGGTTATGCTGGAACTGTATAAAACGCTGGTCAGGCCACAGCTAGAGTATTGCGTGCAGTTCTGGAATCCACATTATAGGAAGGATGTGATTGCACTCGAGAGAGTGCAAAGGAGATTTACCAGGATGTTGTCTGGGCTGGAGAGTTTTAGTTATGAGGAGAGATTGGATAAACTGGAGTTATTTTCCCTGGAGCAGAGGAGATTGAGGGGGGGACATGATTGAGGTGTATAAAATTATGAGGGGCATAGATAGGGTAGATAGGAAGGAACTTTTCCCCTTGGTGGAGGCATCAATAACCAGGGGGCATGGATTTAAGGTAAGGGGCAGGAGATTTAGAGGGGATATGAGGAAGAATTTTTTCACCTAGAGGATGCTGGGAATCTGGAACTCACTGCCTGAAAGGGTGGTAGAGGCAGATACCCTGCTAACATTGAAGAAGTATTTGGATGTGCACTTGTGATGCCATAGCATACAAGGCAATGGGCCTAGTGCTGGAAAATGGGATTAGAATAGTTAGGTACTCGTTTGACCGGCATGGATTCGATGGGCTAAAGGGCCTTTTTCTGTTCTGTAGACCTCTATGACCCTATGACTCTATGAGGAGCCCTAATCTTGACATTAGAGCAGGGCTGTACAGGGGTCATGTCAGGAAACACTTCTTCACACAAAGGATAATGGAAACCTGGAACTCTCTCCCCTAAAAGCTGCTGGTTTTGGGGATTAATTGAAAATAAACAATGAGATCGATAGATTTTATATGAGGTATGTTAAGGATATTAAGGAATATGGAGCCAAGGTGGGTAAATGGGGTTGAGATACAGGTAAGCCATGATCAAACTGAATGGCAGAAGAGGCTCGAGGGGTTGAATGCCCTCCTATGTTGCTCTGATCAGGAAATATGTGATGTGTTTGAACTTTGACTTTAAAAATCATCATCATTACAGGAAGGACGTAATAGCTCTGGAGAGAGTGCAGAAGAGACTTACAAGAATGTTGCCAGGGTTAGAAAAGTGTAGCTACGAGGAGAGATTGGATAGGTTGGGGTTATTCTCCTTAGAACAAAGAAGGCTGAGAGGTGACTTTATTGAGGTGTACAAAATTATGAGGGGAATAGATAGAATGGACAGGATAAAATTGTTTCCCTTGATGGAGAATTATAGAACCAGGGGACATAGATTCAAGATAAGTGGCAGAAGGTGTAGGGGGGGCATGAGGATGAACTTTTTTACACAGAGGGTAGTGGGTGTCTGGAATTTGCTGCCCAAGTTGGTGGTAGAGGCACAAACTTTAAACTCTTTTAAATAGTACCTGGATCTGCACCTAAGGTGCTGTAAGCTGCAGGGCTATGGGCCGGGTGCAGGAAGGTGGGATTAGAAAGGGCACCTGCGTGTCCTCGGGCTGGCATGACAAGATGGATCGAATGGCCTCCTTCTGTGCTGTAACCTTTCGATGGTTCTATGGTTCTATTAGTTGATAATAAAATACAATTTTCGAGATTTAGCAGAAACATTTTAATGTTATTGCTTACCTTTAGCAGATTGTCTTACCCTTCTGATTATGCAAATTACTCCATCAAAGCAAATTAGTGCTACCGCATATAAAACCAGGATACACATACGCATGTTACTGCAACTGGTGTAATGACTTGCATCGGAGAAACAACATTAAATTCAGGCTGTGCGATCCTATATTATACATACGGCTCATTACCCTGGTTACCTAACCTTCCAGTTAGAATCTGGAATAGTAAATGGTGAAGGAAGAAAATTGAACCAATTTACAACGGTACAAACTGTACAACAGACCCTGAATCTCTCAGCTGGAATTATTGATACTAAAGGATTCACATCATATTGCAGATTGTCTTACTCACTTTTACTATTGATAGGAGTTCCACTGCTGGTCACTGAGGATATTCCAGATGTTGAGGTGAGGGTATCTGAAGATTCTGCACTTGTCACATTGAGGGAGATGTTTGCTGCAATCGTCCAGATAGGTTTCCCTGACTCCGCCCAGTGAACAACGCAGAGATACCTCCCAGTGTCCATCACCTTCACTGAGTGAATAGTAAGGTTGTGAGACTGTTCTTTATCAGTGGACATGTTTGAGCTTTGGTAAGAGATTCTTTGTGATGACTCTCTATCCACACAGCATCGTGTGTTAGAATGTGCGTCATAATTCTCAGTATGAACAGAATGCAGACACTTGTTAATATTTCCAGATATAATCCAAAACAGAGTGAAGGGCAGGCTTTTTCTAAGCTCAAACTGGCAGGGTAAAGTCACATTCTCTCTCTCTGTCACTGTCAGTGACGAGGAGCTTTCATCAATCAAAAATGTTCCATTTGAATCTAGAAGCAACATTGAAAAAATATTTGTTACTCTAATAATCTCCAATTGGCACTTTGGCAAAGATTTCTTTAAATCCATTTCTCCCCTATCCTTCTTCACTCTCTCTCTCTCTCTCCCAGTTTTAAAGAAAATCTCAGCATTTGTTCTTATATTGAAAGTACATGGCTGGAAATGTGATGCTTGTTTCTGGATGGGTGAATCTAAACTGCCGTCTTTAAAACCAAACTTGATTTCCCTGTGTTTGTCCTCTAAAGACCCATCAGGAGATCAAGGGCAGAAATTTTCGTCCTGTGGGCGGATGCACACCCGACCTGATCAGGAGTAAAATAACACGCGATGATGTCGAGTGAGCATCCCGACGTCATTGCGCATTCGTGCGATATTTCAGCGGGCGGGCATATGTGAAGGTTTGCAGCACGCCCACCGACAAAGAAGGCACTGGAGGACACATACAGCCAGTGTAAACGTTCTCTAGATATCTTGAATTTCATTCGCAAATGGTCTTCGAGAGCTAAAATGAAGGCATGTGATGGCGTACCACAGGGACCCGTGCTGGGTCCCCTATTATTTGTCATTTATATAAATAACATAGATGACTATGTGGGGGTTAGGATTAGTAAGTTTGCGGATGACACAAAGATTGGCCGGGTGGTTAACAATGAGGTTGAGTGTCTTGGGCTACAGGAAGATATAGACGGGATGGTCAAATGAGCAGATAAGTGGCAGATGGAATTTAACCCTGAAAAGTGTGAGGTGATACACTTTGGAAGAAGGAGTAATTTGACAAGGAAGTATTCAATGTATGGCATGACACTAGGAAGTTCTGAGGAACAAAGGGACCTTGGCATGTGTGTCCATAGATCTCTGAAGGCGGAGGGGCATGTTAGTGGGGTGGTGAAAAAGGCATATGGGACACTTGCCTTTATCAATCGAGGCATAGATTACAAAAGTAGGGAGGTCATGTTGGAGTTGTACAGAATCTTGGTGAGGCCACAGCTGGAGTACCGTGTGCAGTCCTGGTCGCCACATTATAGGAAGGATGTGATTGCACTGGAGGGGGTGCAGAGGAGATTCACCAGGATGTTGCCTGGGATGAAACATTTAAGTTATGAAGAGAGGTTGGATAGACTTGGGTTGTTTTCGTTGGAGCAGAGAAGACTGAGGGGGCGACCTGACCGAGGTGTACAAGATTATGAGGGGCATGGACAGGGTGGATAGGGAGCAGCTGTTCCCCTTAGTTGAAGGGTCAGTCACAAGAGGACATAAGTTCATGGTGAGGGGCAGGAGATTTAGGGGGGATGTGAGGAAAAACTATTTTACCCAGAGGGTGGTGAAGGTCTGGAATGCACTGCCTGGGAGGGTGGTGGAGGCGGGTTGCCTCACATCCTTTAAAAAGTGCCTGGATGAGCATTTGACACATCATAACATTCAAGGCTATGGGCCAAGTGCTGACAAATGGGGTTCGGTAGGTAGGTCAGGTGTTTCTCACGTGTCGGTGCAGAGTCGATGGGCCAAAGGGCCTCTTCTTCACTCTGTGATTCTGTGATGGCTGTGACATTCTAAATGCCTATTTCTGCCCTCTAGAAGAATAAGCCTGCTCAAATGAAGGAGGCCTGAGACAGTCAGCTTGCCACCATCCTGAGCAAGTGGATGAGGGGCAGCTGGGCAAAACCAGCATGTGACTCAGGTGCCAACGCAAGCTTCCTGGCCCCAAGGGCAGGTGGAAGAAGCAGAAAGTTTCTCCAGGTCACAGTGGGTGCCTAAGGTGCTTCCCCACTTTCCCACAACCAATCACATCTTTGGAAGAAGGATAAGAAGATCAGGTGGCTGAGGGAAGAGAGGGCATTCCTGTACCAGAGGGAGGAGGTCCTGGAGGCTCAGAATGTAAAGCTACAAAATGAAATTGTGGTACTCTCAGAATTGGGTAATTTATTTGTATATTAGTTATATCTCCTTCTATGCCTAAAGCAACATCAAATGGGAAACAGATGCGTACATTTGCATTGGCCCAATGGCCTCCCTAAATGGTACTAATGATTTTTCATCATTGCAGCAAGAGTGTCAGTGGCAGCAACAACTGGAGCCCCAACAACATTGAAGCAGAGTCAACTCAAAAGCTTCCAAGCCTTGGAGAGACAGCCAGTGACCTGTATACCCTAACTGACGGCAAGGTAATTAATTTTAAATGATTTTCAGAGCATTGCCTGAATTGTGGCTACAACAGCTCATCGAAGTAGATCAATGCCACAGTACTCACTGCAACGTGAAACTTGCATTGTACTTGAATCTTAAGAATCCGTCCCTGATTTTACTTACAGGCGCAATTGTTGGGCGAGATCGAGATCCTAGAGAGAGTCTGGAATTCTCTCCACAGCCAGAGGACGAATTTTGTTTTGTTATGTAATGTTTAATTTAGTTGTGTTTTACCAATAAAAGTTTGAAACTTAGAGCTAGTCAGTGTCTTTCAGTTTCTTCGCTGTTGCACACATCATCATGCTGATGCACAAAGCCTTAATCTTGGTGTGGGTTCACTAATTACCTTTCATAAGATGGGCTGTTTTTACAGCCAGGAAAAAAATGACCAGTGATGACTGTTTCCAACAGGCAACAGTCAACAGCCAGCATCAGCTTTCCCAACTGGGACAAGCCAACAGCCCGGCAACTGGGATCAAGTGTTTTCAATTGGTCCCGATCCATGGTTGGCAGTTGCTTCGGCCGTTCTGGTTGAACTGTTTTTTTCCTTCTGGGCTACATCCACTGCATTTCTCCATCTACCTTTTCTGTTACCTCCTCAATAGCTTATCAAGAAAAATCATCCGCTTCAAAATCCGTGTCGGTTGCTTCTCAGTATTTTCCAATTAATTACATACTTTGTAATTTCATCTCAATAAAAGCTCCATAATTGTCCCAAATGACATCTTTCTGGTTTAAAACCTCCCCTAATATTGCACCTTAAATCTCTCCAATTTTCCCCATAATATCTCCCCCGATACCTCCTCTGCCCCAGTACACATACCGTCCAGGTTTATCACAAAGAACAAGTCGTGGTTTTCACATCCCTCCCCTGACAGTGTGAACCAGGATGGACACTCTGATCCGTTTCCTGTGGAATTCTGAAACGTGCAGGTAAATATCATCGAGTGAACTGGCTTCACATCGAATGTCAGTGACTTATTTTCAACTTCATTTGTTTTGCATTCTACACACTGCAGCTTCCTTTGCCCATTATTCCTCTCAGGATCGATATTCCCACAATCAGGCATTTTCTTTACTTTGTTACATATTATTTTGTCCATTTTTGCTTGATGATTGGAAATAGTGACTTCGCACAAGCCTCCTACATTGGCAGCACCAGTGGGGACATTGCATTGTAGAGTGGTGACATCTCCTGATCCTCGGGCGAAGAGATAGGTGAATCCTGCAGGGAAAATGACAGAATAGAGTGGAGATAAATAACATTCCAAACAGGAAAGATCATTAAACCTCAATGTGAATCAAAGCCTTGCACAGTAAATGAAGGAATCATGATTTTTGTTACACACCACACAATGAGCTGGTACTAAACCAGTTTATTGCTATTCCATTCACAAATCTTTGGAATGTGTCAATATTTGCCAATTACTGGGAGAGCAATAGATTGAAATTTGTATTAAAGGTAACCAATCATAATGCAGCCTCCATCATCATCCTTTCAAAATACTCAACCCTGGTGGAAATGTTGAATTTTTCCCACTCCAGTGCCCTGAGTGACCACGGCAACCAGTAGCCCAAAGGCAGCAGACAAAATCCCAATTGAGCCACGGGAACTGCATGTGCCCCAAGTTTCGTGCCTGATGATTATTTCAAGAGCATACTGGAACTTACTGAAACCTGGTTCACTAACAGGATATACCACATCTTCCACCACTTCTCACTCAAACCGCCATGGACAAGGTGTGCCATTCATCCTCAGAGCTCATCTCATCCCTTAATCCTCCAATAACTTCACTCTCTTTGAGGAGCTCACAATCTTCCTCCTCCTGCAATTTCTCATTGCTAAATGACCACCCGGCTTTCTCCCAATAGCTGCTCTGTTGTCAAAACATTTTCCTTATTCTCCTTGCTTCATTTTTCCATTCAGTGACTGCTCAACCTAAATGACATTCACCTGCACCTTCAATCCTCTTGCACTCTCTGCCCCAACTCACTCATCTCCTGTCCTCACGAATTCTTCATAAGCTCCCCTTCCTCAGTATTTGCCCCGTCTATTTCAAAACTGTTGACATGACTTCTTATTAAAAAAACTCCCCCAGCCCAAATCTTCTGTTCCCTCCTGTCCAGGTAACAACGTATCCCCAACCTCCTCCGTCATACTAAGACCCTCAAACTTATCCACCTGTCCCACCGCCCTGTGTTCATCCAAACCCACCTGTGCCACACCCTCTCCCGTTTAACTACCTCTGCACCCACCTCCCTCCACACTCCCTGTTCACATGTCCTCAGAGTGTTATCAGATGATCAAGAGCATCCTTGTCAAAAATATCAACAATAGTGAGGGGATGAAGGAGCAGCGGGACCTGGATATATAAGTGCAAAAGTTATTGACAGTGACAGGACAGGTTGAGAGAAGAGTTCACAAAGAATACAATATCCTGGGCTTTAGTAATAGGGGCATGAACTACAAGAGAGAGGAGATAATGTTAAATTTGTATCAGTCACTAGCCCACCTATGTTAAACATCTACGCAAGAACAGCAGATTATTATCACCAGATGAGAAATATGTTGAAGGTTCATGGAAAGTATAAATCTTTACCTGTAACATGTTGAAACAGAAGAAAGAGACCCACAAACAAAGCACCAAGTGCCATTTTTGATTCCAAGATGATGTTTGTTCTGTAGAAACTGGGTGTCTCTTTCACAGCCACATCCTTACTGTGAGAAAAAAAGGGAAGTGGGACATCTAGAGGTGGTGAAAGAGAAAAGCAGCTTCCTGTTTGACCAACTCAAATGAAAAACGAAACAGTAAGATGCATTACTGGTTTGGGGATGTTTGTTCAACCCTCCAACCAGAGAAGGGACTGGAGGGGTGGGAGGCTCCGAATTACAAAGTGTACATTCTGAGTG
Organism: Cetorhinus maximus; assembly: GCF_964194155.1. Lineage (NCBI taxonomy): Eukaryota > Metazoa > Chordata > Chondrichthyes > Lamniformes > Cetorhinidae > Cetorhinus > Cetorhinus maximus. The sequence goes on from NC_135908.1 coordinate 17,607,558, forward strand.
TGTCTCTGTGTATCACAGTGGTGGTGAATGACACAGGGACAGACATATCAACAGCTTCCCCGCCATGATGCAGATACTAACCATCTGGAACACAAGAGCTTTCAGTCAACAGTAACATTGTGCCAACCTCCCCTGCCCACTCTCACAGAGATTTAAGATGAAACCCAGTTTGAATGTTGGGTCGCAAGATTACAACTTTCGTACAGGTGAGAATATAACTCCTCCCCCATGATGCCATCTAACTGGATCTAGAATAAATCAAAGGACTCCCTCCCTGTAGTGGAGCTCAAACGCTCTCCGATTCCGCAGCGACCCCAGACTCAGGTTTCTTTAAACCGGTTTATTCGAGCATATGCAAGGGAGCTGCAGCCATTCCGTAAAATGACGACACAGCTCCCCGATCAATTACATTCCATTATTTTTGTACTGTTATCTTATCATGATACATTTGAGCACATTTGAATACATCCAATCAATAACCGACACACCGGTTCCATACTATCTCTATCCTTACTATATTCTTCTTTCAATAAATTTAATTCCCCCTAACACTCCACATGACCTTACCAGCAACAATAGTCCACATGGTTGTCAGGTTTTGTGAACATATTCTTCCCAATGCCTGTGTTCAAATTTATTTCCACCAGTTTTAGCTCAAACTCCTTGTTCTAATATCTCAACTTCTCCTCAGTAGAGCCTGAATTTGTTTTGAGCAGTGTTCAATGTAATTTTTTAATCACACTTCAGTTTGTGGGCATTGCTGGCAATTCGGTATTTGTTGCCCATCCCTAGTTAGAACCACAGAACCATAGAAAAGTTACAACACAGAAGGAGGCCATTCGGCCCATCTTGTCCATGCCAGCCCGAGGACACCCAGGTGCCCTTTCTAATCCCACCTTCCTGCACCCGGCCCATAGCCCTGCAGCTTACAGCACTTTAGGTGCAGATCCAGGTACTTTTTAAATGAGTTTAGAGTTTGTGCCTCTACCACCAACTTGGGCAGCAAATTCCAGACACCCACTACCCTCTGCGTAAAAAAGTTCTTCCTCATCTTCCCCCTACACCTTCTGCCACTTATCTTGAATCTATGTCCCCTGGTTCTAGATTTCTGCACCAAGGGAAACAATTTTATCCTGTCCACTCTATCTATTCCCCTCATAATTTTTACACCTCAATCAACCTCTCAACCTTCTTTGTTCTAAGGAAAATAACCCCAACCTATCCAATCTCTCCTCATAGCTACACTTTTCTAACCCTGGCAACATTCTTGTAAACCTCCTTTGCACTCTCTCCAGAGCTATTACGTCCTTCCTGTAATGTGGTGACCAGAACTGCACACAATACTCCAGTTGTGGCCTCATCAGTGTTTTATACAATTCCAACAATATATCCTTACTTTTATATTCTATACCTCTACCAATGAAGGAAAGCATTCCATATGCCTCTTGTCTACTTGAACTGCTGCCTTCAGGGACCTGTGTACTTGTATGCCAAGATCTCTCACTTCATCTACCTCTCTTAGTATATTCCCATTTATTGTGTAATCCCTGTAACTGTTTGACCTCCCTAAATGTATGACCTCACACTTCTCTATGTTAAAATCCATCTGCCACTTTACCACCCACTCCACAAACCCATCTATATCGTTTTGGAGATTATGGCTATCCTCTACACTATCCACTACTCGGCCAATCTTTGTGTCATCTGCAAATTTCCCAATCATGCCCTCCACGTTCACGTCCAACTCATTAATATATAACACATACAGCAAGGGTCCCAACACCGAGCCCTGTGGAACACCACTTGAGACAACTTTCCATTGTCGTGGAGATGTAGGTAGAGAACCTTCTTCCTGCACCGCTGCAGTCCGTGTGGTGTAGGTACATGCACAATGCTATTGGGAAGGCAGTTCCAGGATTTTGACCCACAGCAGTGAAGGAACAGTGATATAGCAGATTTTCTTGCCTAAAGGAGATTAGTGAACCAGATGGGTTTTTACAACAATCAGCAAGACTTTTAATCCAGATTTTTATTCAATTCAAATTTCACCACCAGCTTCCCAGAACATTACCCCAGGTCTCTGGAATACCAGTCAGTGACAATATCACTATGCCACCACCTCTTCAGGTCTGTCCATGTCTTGTTGCATATGGACACAGACTGCTTCAGCATCTGAGAATTTCCAAAAGAGTTTAACACTGAAAACATCAGTGAACATCCCATTTCTGACCTTATGGTGAACGGAAGGTCATTGATGAAGCAGCTGAAGATGTCTGGGCCGAGGATACTACCCTGTGAAACTCCTGCAATGACGTTCAGGAGCGGAGGTGATTGGCTACCAAAAACCATGACCATCTTCCTTTGTGCCTTAAAAACCTTTGGTCACTCCTCAAATTAGCACCTTCTTTAGCTCTGATTCTATTTTCTGCTCACATCTCTGTAGGATGGATATGTTGGGAACAGTTCAGTTTTTGTACCAGTTACTTTTTGTTATCATTTCATTTTGCAGTGTTAAGACCAGGTGAGGAGGGAGTCAAATTGGTCAACACTTTTCCCTCTCCCCCTTTGACCACAACAGATTTTTTTTGTTTTGGAAAAGGATATACTTTCTAATTTAGTGACTACTTAACTGTTCACGTGCTATGACCATAAAAGAACAAACTGGATAGGTTTTCTTGAGTTTAAAGAGATTAGCTTTCCAATAGTTAAATGAACCTAAGTAAAATAATAAAATACGCATCTACTTTCAAACACACATGTTCAAAGTTTGCACACGCAAATACAAATTACAGAGTGGGAAGGATATGTTGGCCTAATTATAATTAATTATAATCTATAGTTTGGTGACTCGGCTGGCTTCAGGCTAAATTTGGTGGTCTCGATGCTTCTGATTTAAAGATATTGACGATTGAGTTGGTTGTTCTCCGGGAGATGGTTGTTCTGGGTTGCATTCTTTTAAGGAATCTCTGTCTGCAGCACGGCATCACTGGGTGATCACAGTCAGTAAACAGGACTTGAAGCTTACCAGGTGGGTTGGAGAAGAAAGGAGGCAGGAGAGACCCCACTTGGGACTTCTTCCTAAGCTGCTTGTCCTCAGTTCTGCTGAGAAAACATGTGCTTAAAACATGCAAAGGGTTGACTTGTCATGTGACCTTCCTTCTCCTACTGCTAGAGGGTTCCAAATAAGGACATTGGGTGACTTGATTAGCTCATGTCTGGAAAGTTATCTTAGCCAAGGCCCCAGTGTTCAAGTGATTAGTCTTACTGTTCGATCTCCAACATTTGAATACCTCAGGTGATTTACATAGATGCCTTGCTAATGAGATAGGATATGTGAGTCGTTTATACTCCCCCTAAAGTCATTGGCTCTGATGGTTTTTTTGCAGACTGTCTCCACCTTTGACTGTGATCTCAAGACACCTTTAATCTGTGTGTTAAAAAAGTCTATTTTAAAAGTTCAATTCAGGTTTTCAGATGGTGGATTAAAATCATTATTTGACATAAAACACGTCTTCATGACAGGAGCTTGAATCAAAAATAACTGAATGTTGCAAATATAAACCTAATTTGAGGTTAATTGGTCGCAGTTCACCCACCCAAAGGAAATGTCCAACCAGCCTATAAGTACCTAAAACTGTTACTGCACATCATAAAGTATAGAGGAGGCAAATCAGGAAAACCCAGAAACTGAATTCGCTTGTATTTTCAACTGAATCTCACCCACCTCTGCACCCAGCAACCATAAATAGCTGAGAATGTTGCACTTGCTTCACTGCCAGTCATCAGTTATGATTTGACAGTCATGACAACACTTTTTACCACTATATATGAAGGAGGTTTTAACACTTTGGACTCACCTCACTGCAACCCTTGTGGTGACATGCATATTAGAAATGACACGCATTGTTCCAGAGTTAGACACTGAAGTCACAAGGCTGGAAAATGAAGCCAATGGTAGTGTGATCTAGAAACAGTTGGAGCTTTTTCAAAAAATGTATTTCTTGGGATGTGGGCATACTGGTAAGGCTGTTTTTACTGCCCACCCCTAGCTGCCCTTGAGAAGGTGGTGGTGAGCCTTCTCCCCAAACTCTGCAGTCCATGTGGTGTAGGTGCACCCACAAAGCTTTCATGTCAGGGTGAACCTGACCTAGGGTGAACGAAGCACAAGTGGCAATAGGAAGAGCAGCGTATGTGTGGAAATGGATGACTTGGGAGACCTGTGGAGTTTGATCTTCTCTAACCCTGAGCCTGATTGTTTTGTCCTCACTGGGAGCAGTTCATTTATTCAATTAGTTTGGCATAAAATTCCTGCTTCAATTATAACTCAGCTCATCGTTTTGTTATAATTTTAAAACAATGTTTATTGAATGACTTCCCATCACACAAGTTACATTTTGCGTATCACACAGCAGCAATGCATTGTTCTAGAGTCCTGGGTGATGGTGGGGTTGGGCATGAAATTGGCCTTTGTCAATGGTGTGAAACTCACAGGGAATTGACAGTCAGTTTCACCCTGTGCCAAACTTTCATTCCAATCAAAGTCAAAACTTTCTCTCTGCTTCTCCATCCCTGTTATTGGGCAGTCCTCTTTGCAATGAGTTTTCACTATCCAATGTCAATCCAGTTCCTTCCCTAAAATTGTTCATCATTCCGTAAAATATTTGGAGTCAATTATGGTCAAATAAGCCAAAATATTTTCTAAGAAAGTTTTAAAAAAAAATAATAAATTCATACAGGGTGTAGTGAGAGGTGCTATTTTGATGTTGGGTTAAGGAGCACAATCAGATCAGGAAGCCGAGTGCTGTACACAGGATGATCATTCTACAGCTGACTTATAACTGTTGTGTTGATGGATTGGATGCAGAATCAGAACATGTTTTGTGCTGAGTGATGGAATAGATTCATATGGCCCTTTCATATTACAGGATCTGTTCTCAAATCAAGTCCAGGCTATTGGGAATTAAATTCCTCTTTCTATCTCTCTTTCTCTCTCTCTCTCTATGTCTGCCTCTGTATGTATCTGTCTCGTTGTCTTTGTCTTTATCACAGTCTTTCTTTCTCTCTAAGGATCTTTGATGAGATGATGAGATTACATTCGATAGCATTACCATCGCTGAACCCGCCAAATATCAAAGTCCTGCGGGTTACCATTGACCAGAAACTGAACTGGAGCAGCCATATAAATACTGGCTACAAGAATAAACTGGAAATTCTGCGGCAAGTAACTCACCTACTGACTCCCCAAAGCCTGTCCACCATCTACAAGGCACAAGTCAGGAGTGTGATGGAATACTCTCCAATTGCCTGGATGAGTGCAGCTCCAACATTTAAGAAGCTCGACACTATCCAGGACAAGGCAGCCCACTTGACTGGCATCCCATCCACCAACTTCAATACTCACTCCCTCCACCATCAACATACAGTGGCAGCAGTGTGCACCATCTACAAGATGTACTGCAGTAACTCACCAAGGTTCCTAAGACAGCACCTTCCAAACCAACGACCGCTACCGTCTAGAAGCACAAAGGCAGTAGATGCATGAGAAAGCCACCACTTGGAATTTTCCCTCCAAGCCACACACCATCCTGACTTGGAAATAAATCGCCATTTCTTCACTGTCATTGAGTCAAAATTCTGGAACTCCCACCCTAACAGCACTGTGGGTGTATCTACACCACATGATCTGCAGTGGTTCAAGAAGGCCGCTCATCACTACCTTCTCAAAGGCAATTAAGGGCGAGCATAAATGTTGGCCTAGCCAACAACAACCACATCCCATAAATAAATTTTAAAAAACTAAAAAGGAGATTCACTATTCTGAGGAGCTGACAGCCCTTTGGGGTGGGTAGAGGAGGGGAAAGCCAACAATTCTATGGGTAGTTTGAGAGACAGGAATGTGCCTGGGAACTGGCAGCTCTGGTATTTTCTGACCATGCAGATAATGCTGGGAATGCTGGTGCAGCTAGAGCTCACAAGCCTCATAAACATTCTGAAAGGAATGTAAGTTGTGATGTGGCTTCAGCCTTCTCTGCATTCCAGTAGGTCGCATCTGAAAACCGAAACTGTCACTGTGCACCTGTACAGAACAGGAAGCAGGTAGCTCACTGCCTCATTGACTAGGCTGATCCAGCAAGTAGGCAACAAAAGAAACACCTAAACGATGCTGATATTGTAAAACTTCCCTTTAAATTTAGACAGAAAATTAACAGGTGCAGGAGGTAGAGCTGTCACTCTGCAACAGTAACAGGTGCTGTTCTAAGAGGCCGATTCAAGGACCTTGTCTGAGGCAGTGTAGGAGCTTTGCACTGCTTCATGGCTGTATAAAATCTGAGCTGGAAGATTAAGATTCTGAATCTGGATGGAAAGAGAGTGAAAATATTATAATCACCAGCGATACAAATAAAAATTACTGCCAAGTTAATGGTTGGAAGTGTTGGAACTGCACCCAACTTTGCGATAATTTTGCTGCCGGTGAATGATGAGTTGCATGAATATTGATGTAAGCTCAGTAGGGTTATGAGGTACCGATGGTTCAGAGAGGGTACAAAGAACTTTCTTAAATACAAAGTAAAATACCTTGCATTTCTTGTAATACTACTGAATTTGAAACATATTAACCCAAAAGAGAATCAGCTAAATATTTGAAGGAGTGAAGGATTATGAGGATATGGGGAAAGAGCCAAGGAATGGGACTAACTGATTGCTGTTTGAAACAGCCCTCACAGACTCCGTATAATAAATGGCCTTCTTCTGTGCTTACTAATCTACAATTTCTCCATCTTCTCAACTGGAAATATGTTACATGCTCATGACTGATAACTGCCAGTGATGTGGTTTTTCAGGCACTGGGGGCTTAAAGCCGTATTTTTGATTTGGGTTCAATCTGAATTCTGAATACAGAAGTTGCAATGGATGTTCACAGGATCACAGAATTGTTACAGTGCAGAAGGAGGCCATTCGGCCCATTATGCCTGCACTGGCTCTCTGTGTGAACAGATCCGCATGAGCAATGTTGCTCTGTGTTTTAGATTTTTTTGGAGGAGGAGATAGAGCATGAAAGGATTGACTTACCACACTGAGCCCGCACATCAATAGATTTCAGTGAGGATTACACAGAAACGTTTGGAACAGGAGCAGCCATCGAGCTCTCATTCCAATTGTGCCTTTCCATTAAATCATGGCTGACCTGAACCTCACTTCCATTTACATACCTTTGCTCCATATCCCTGGTTACATTACAAAATAAAAACAAACTATCTCAGTCTTGATAGAATCAATTTCCTCCCCCACCCCATCCCACCGCATCTACAACTTTTTGTTGGGTAGTGGGGAGCGGGGAGGGGTAAGTGGGAAGAATACTAGATCCCCGCTCCCCTTAATGTGAAGAAGTTCTTCTTTAATCAGCTCCCATAGCTTATCCTGATGTTCCCCATCCCCAAATGCTTTCCTCATAGGTAAACAAATTAGTTAGCTTGGCTTTGTGAAGGGTAGGTCATGTCTGACTAACTTAGTACAAGAAATTTGAGGATGTCACTAAAATGGTGGAGAAGGAGTGTCTACAGATGTTGTCTATTTGGACTTCCTGAGGCATTTTATAAGGTTCTGCAGGGGATAACAGTAAAAATGAGAGCATATGGAATTGGAGGTAACCTTGTGAACTGAGTTAGTAACTGGTTGGGGAATAGGAGGGAGGGTTTTGGGATAAAGATAATTTTCTCCGATTGGTAGGATGTAACAAATGGGGTTCCCAGCGATCTGTACTGGGACCTCAGTTTTTCATCATATTTTGATTTACTGAGTTGCAGGAATAAAGAGCCGTACATCCAAGATAGCACTAGGACAGGTGGTACACCAGGTGGCGTATGTGGGAAGTGGAAAGTTGTAAAGGAACATTGAGAGACTGAGTGGGCAAAACTGTGACAGCTGGAGTTCAATATGGGGAAGTGAAGGTCATTTTCATTTTATCTATGTAAGTTAGAACATAATATTTTCTAAGTGGTCAGAAACTAGGAACAGGTGTATCAGAAAATAATTGAAAAACCTAATAAATTGTCAGTTTTCATCCCAAAGGAGCTGGAATCTAAATGGTTGGAAACTATGTCATAGTTGTACAAAGCTCTGCTTAGACCGACTGGTGGTATTGCATTCAGTTCTGGGCACCACATCTCAGGAAGGTTACACTGGACCTAGAGTGGGTGCAGCATAGATTCATCAGAATGATACTGAGGATTAGAAAGTTAAATTATGAGGACATGTTGTCTGGACTAGGCTCATATTCTATCCAGTATTGAAGCCTAAATATTGATCCAGTTGAGATATTCAAGATTTCATCATGATATGTTAATATGATAGATTTGAAAGGGAGAAATTATTTCACCTGGCGAGGGTATACACAACAGTAGGCAAAGTCTTAAAATTAGAGCGAGGCTGTTTAGGGGTGATGTCAGAAAGCACTTCATCACACAAAGGATTTTGGGAATCAGGAACTGTGTCCCCCAAAAATCTGGTGAGGTTAGAAAACATAAAAAAATAGAGTGATAGACTTATATTAATTAGGTTATTGTGGGATATGAAAGGAAGATGTGTTGTTGAAGTTAAGATACAGATAACCATGATCTTATTGAACCACAGAACAACTGGATCAAGGAGCTGAACAGACTGACTCTTTTCCTATATTCCTAGATATATTGAGGGATGGATGTCAAATGTGGAATAATGTATTTGAGGTGCAGTTCAACCTTGATCTAAATCAATGGTGAAATAAGCTTGAGGAGCTGAATGGGTCTATTCATTCCTATTGTTGTAACTGTATACATAGGAAGGAGTAACAAGCCCAGAGAACCATGGATGACCAGAGACGTTCAGGTTATGATGAGAAGGAAAAGAGACTTTTAGCAGGTACAAGGGAAGCAAATCAGAGCAGGAATCAGTGGAGTACAGAAAGTGCAGGTGGGGCTTAAGAAAGCAATTAGCAGAGCAAAGAGGGGATATGAGAAAGCTCTGGCTGGTAAAAGAAGGGAAAATCCCAAGATATTCTATAAGTATATCAATGGGAAGAGGATAACCAGGGAAAGAGTAGGGACCAAGGGGGCAATCTATGGGTGGAGCCAGAGGACATCACTAGAGTGTTGAATGAATACTTCAAATTCGTCTTCACCCAAGAGAATGAGGATGAAGGTATTGAACTCGGGGAGAGAGACGGCGAGGTTCTTAAGCAAATTGATATAGGGAGTGACAAGGTATTGGAGATGTTGGCAGGCTTAAAAATGGACAAATCTCCAGGCCCAGATGATTTGTGTCCTAGACTGCTGAGGGGGACAAGGAAGGAGATCGCAGGGGCTCTGACCCAAATTTTTAATTCCTCTCTGGCCACGGGGGAGGTCCAGAGGATTGGAGAACAGCTAATGTGGTTCCGCTATTTAAGAAGGGTTGTAGAGATAAGCCAGGGAACCACAGGCCAGTGAGTCTCACGCCATTCTGATGCAGTGAGTCATTCCAGTGCAGCAAGTCATTCCAGTGCAGTGAGTCATTCCAGTGCAGTGAGTCATACTGATGCAGTGAGTCATTCTAGTGCAGTGAGTCATTCTGATGCAGTGAGTCATTCTAGTGCAGTGAGTCATTCTAGTGCAGCGAGTCATTCTAGTGCAGCGAGTCATTCTGATGCAGTGAGTCATTCTAGTGCAGCGAGTCATTCTAGTGCAGCGAGTCATTCTAGTGCAGCGAGTCATTCTGTTGCAGTGATTCATTCTAGTGCAGCACCTGATGCTATTGGAGAAAATTCTGAGGGAGAGAATCTATCTCAACTTGGAGAGGCAAGGTTTGATCAGAGGTAGTCAGCATGGCTTTGTCAGAGGGAGGTCATGCCTAAAAAATTTGATTGAATTTTTTGAGGAGGCGACCAGGTGTGTAGATGAAGATAGTGCAGTTGATGTAGTTTATATGGATTTCAGCAAAGCCTTTGACAAGGTCCCATTTTGGGAGACTTATAAAGAAGGCAAATGCACATGGGATACAGGGTAATTTGATAAGGTGGATTCAAAATTGGCTTAGTTGTAGGAGACAGAGGGTGATAACAGAAGGATGCTTCAGTGACTGGAAGCCAGTGTTCAGTTGCGTACCACAGGGAACTGTGTTGGGTCCCCTATTATTTGTCATTTATATAAACAACATAGATGACTATGTGGGGGGTAGGATTAGTAAGTTTGCGGATGACACAAAGATTGGCCGGGTGGTTAACAGTGAGGTTGAGTGTCTTGGGCTACAGGAAGATATAGACGGGATGGTCAAATGGGCAGATAAGTGGCAGATGGAATTTAACCCTGAAAAATGTGAGGTGATACACTTTGGAAGGAGTGATTTGACAAGGAAGTATTGCATGAACGGCATGACACTAGGAAGTTCTGAGGAACAAAGGGACCTTGGCATGTGTGTCCATAGATCTCTGAAGGTGGAGGGGCGTGTTAGTGGGGTGGTGAAAAAGGCATATGGGACACTTGCCTTTATCAATCGAGGCATAGATTACAAAAGTAGGGAGGTCATGTTGGAGTTGTATAGAACCTTGGTGAGGCCACAGCTGGAGTACTGTGTGCAGTTCTGGTTGCCACATTATAGGAAGGATGTGATTGCACTGGAGGGGGTGCAGAGGAGATTCACCAGGATATTGCCTGGGATGAAACATTTAAGTTATGAAGAGAGGTTGGATAGACTTGGGTTGTTTTCATTGGAGCAGAGAAGACTGAGGGGTGACCTGATTGAGGTGTACAAGATTATGAGGGGCATGGACAGGGTGGATAGGGAGCAGCTGTTCCCATTAGTTGAAGGGTCAGTCACAAGGGGACACAAGTTCAAGGTGAGGGGCAGGAGGTTTAGGGGGGATGTGAGGAAAAACTTTTTTACCCAGAGGGTGGTGACGGTCTGGAATGCACTGCCTGGGAGGGTGGTGGAGGCAGGTTGCCTCACATCCTTTAAAAAGTACCTGGATGAGCACTTGGCACGTCATAACATTCAAGGCTTTGGGCCAAGTGCTGGTAAGTGGGATTAGGTAGGTAGGTCAGGTGTGTCTCACGTGTCGGTGCAGACTTGATGGGCCGAAGGGCCTGTTCTGCACTGTAATTCTGTGATTCTGTGAACATCAATGGCAGGAGGCAGTGAGTCTTATCTGCCCATCACTGCACCACTGTTATGTGCTCCTTGTTCTCTGGTGCAGTAAGTCATTCTAGTGCAGTAAGTCATTCTGATACAATGAGTCACTCTAGTGCAGCAAGTCATTCTGATGTGATAAGTCATTCTGATGCAGTAAGTCATTTTGAAGCAGTGAGCCATTCTAGTGCAGTAAGTCATTCTGATGCAGTAAGTCATTCTGATACAATGAGTCACTCTAGTGCAGTAAGTCATTCTGATGCGGTAAGTCATTCTGATGCAGTCTGATGCAGTAAGTCATTCTAGTGAAGCGAGTCATTCTGATGCAGTGAGACACTCTGATGCAGTAAGTCATTCTGATGCAGTGAGACACTCTGATGCAGTAAGTCATTCTGATGTAGTGAGTCATTCTAGTGCAGTGAGTCTTCTAGTGCAGCAAGTCATTCTGATGCAGTGAGTCATTCTGGTGCAGCAAGTCATTCTGATGCAGAGTCATTCTAGTGCAGCAAGTCATTCTGATGCAGTGAGTCATTCTGACGCAGTAACTCAGTCTAGTGCAGTAAGTCATTCTCGTGCAGTAAATCATTTTGATGCAGTAAGTCATCCTAGTGCAATAAGTCATTGTACCCTAAATGAAGCCCAAAGGTTTACCAAACAGTTTCATGCGTGGCCATTCTAACTGAGGGTTCCAGCTGTGACATCACAGTGCAAGTTTCCCCCTCACAATGCCTGTCACGGTGAGATCTGACATCAAAATGCATTTGTAAACTGGTGAAATTTGAGGCAGGAGGATGCACAATCAGTTTCAGTGAAGGAAATGCAGCTATACTGACTGGCTGACTGATCTAATCAGGAGTGATTATGTTTGGCTAGAGGATATGAACAAGTTTACTTTGTGAAGGAAGTCTGAATGAACAAGGGTAACATATCAACCAGTAGATACAAGCCATGAGTGAAGCCACGGCAACAGAGGCATTCCTCATTCACACTGCCATCTCAGTGTGATCAGGTATCACAATCCATGAAACAAAAACAAGTTTCCTGCGACCCTTTGTCAAGATAACACCTTGGGCAAGTGGGTGCAGGTACTTTACGGGAGTTAAAGCCCCAAAAAAGTGATGTCAGTTTGGGAACGAGACAAGATCAGGTAATTAATTGAAATATTCTAATCCCAAATTAATTGAGGATTTTGGCATTCTGGATTTAACAGGGTTTCCCAAGCTGTGTGGAACTCACCAGGTGCAGCAAGGTGAGAGAGAGTGGGGAGTTCTTGTTCAGTGAAATTGACAGGCTGGGAAGCCTACAAAGAGTGAAAGTAAAGAGCTGCAGGCATGTCCAGGTGAGAGGCTGCCATTCATGGCACTTGCCCTGAAATTGTGCTTTCACTGCTTGACAGCTCATTCACCCTGACCCTCACTTCCCAGCTATCCCAGAAACATAGAAAATAGGAACAGGAGTAGGTCATTTGGCCCTTTGAGCCTGCTCCACCATTCAATATGATCATGGCTGATCCTCTATCTCATTGCCATACTCCCATTCTCTCCACATACCCCTTGACACCTTTAGAGTCTAGAAATCTATCTATTTCCTTCTTAAATATTGGCTTCCACAACCCTCAGTGGTAAAGGATTCCACAGGTTCACCACCCTCTGAGTGAAGAAGTTTGTCCTCATCTCAGTCCTAAATGGCCTACCCCGTAACCTGAGATTGTGACCCCTTGTACTAGACCCCCCTCAGCCAGAGGAAATATTCTCTCTGCTTCCAGTCTGTCCAGCCCTGTCAGAATTTTATATGTTTCAATGAGATCACCTCTCATTCTTCTAAACTCCACTGAATACAGGCCTAGAAGCCCAATCTCTCCTCATACAACAATCCTGTCATCCCAGGAATCAGTCTGGTGAACCTTCACTGCACTCCCTCTATGGCAAGTATATCCTTTCTTAGATAAGGAAACCAAAACTGCACACAATCTTCCAGGTGTGGTCTCACTAAGGCCCTGTACAGCTGCAGTAAGACATCCTTGCTCTTATACTCAAATCCTCTCTCAATGAAGGCCAACATACCATTTGCCTTCTTAGCTGCTTGCTGCACATGCATGCTTGCTTTCAGTGATTGGTGTACAAGGATACCCAGGTCCTTTTGTACATCAACACTTCCTAATCTATCACAATATAATTAATACTCTGTCATTCTGTTTTTCCTACCAAAGTGTATGACTTCACACTTATCCACATTATACTGCATCTGCCATTTATTTGCCCACTCAGTCAACTTGTCTAAATTGCCTTGAAGCCTCTTAATATCCTCCTCACAATTCACATTCCCACCAAGTTTTGTGTCGTCAGTAAATTTGGAAATATTACATTTTGTTCTCTCATCCAAATCATTGATATATATTGTGAATAGCTGGGACCCAAGCACTGAACCCTATGGTACCCCACTAGTCACCGCCTACCATTCTGAATATGATCTATTTATTCCTACTCTGTTTCCTATCTGCTTACCAATTTTCAATCCATGCCAATATATTACCCCCAATCCCATGTGCTTTAATTTTACACACTAACCTCTTATGTGGAACTTTATTAAAAGCTTTCAGAAAATCCACATACACCACATCCACTGGTTCTCCCTTATCTATTCTGCTAGTTACGTCCTCAAAGAACTCCAGTAGGTTGGTCGAACATGATTTCCCTTACATAAATCCATGTTGACTTTGTCTAATCCCGTTGATATTTTCTAATTGTCCTGTTATCACATCCTTTATAATAGACGTGAGCATTTTATCTACCACTGATGTTAGGCTAACTGGTCTGTAATTCCCCATTTTTCCCTTGCCTTCTTTTTGAAATAGTGGGATTATATTTTCCCGCCTCCAATCTGCTGGGACTGTTCCAGAACCTTCAGAATTTTAGAAGATGACAACCAACGCATCCACTATTTCCATGGCCACCTCCTTTAGTACCCTGGGACATAGATTATCAGGCCCTGAGGATTTGTCGGCTTTCAGTCCCATTAAATTCTCCAGCACTATTTTTGTTTTACTAATACTAATTTTCTTCAATTCCTCATTCTCACTAGACCCTCGATTCCCTAGTATTTCTGGGAAGTTATTTGTGCCTTCCTCCATGAAGACAGAAGTAAAGTAGTTGTTTAATTGCTCTGCGATTTCCTTGTTCTCTATTATAAATTCTCCCGTTTTGGACTGTAAGAGACCCTACATTTGTCTTCACCAATCTTTATCTTCTTACATACTTATAGAAGCTTTTACAGTCCGCTTTTATGTTCCTTGCAAATTTACTCTCATACCTCTATTTTTCCCCTCTTAATCAATCTCTTGGTCCTCCTTTGCTGAATTCTAAATTGCTCCCAATCCTCAGGCTTGTTACCTTTTCGAGCAACTTTATATGACTCTTCTTTGGATCTAATACTATCCTTAATTTATTTTGTTAGCCATGATTGGGCTGCTTTTTCTGTTGTGATTTTGTGCCGGAAAGGAATGTATAACTATTGCAACGCATACATTTGTTCCTTAAATATTAGCCATTGGCTATCCACCATCATGCCTTTTAATGAAGTTCCCCAATCTATCTTAACCAACTCACGCCTCATACTTTCGTAGTTTCCTTTGTTTAGATTTAGGACCCTAGTTTTGGATTGGACTACTTCACTTTCCAACCTAAGGAACAGTTCCATCATGTTATGGTCACAGTTCCCTAAAACTTTTTCTGTTGCACAACAAGATTATTAATTAACCCCTTCTACAAAAGCAAGTCTAGAATAACCTGTTCCCTAGTCAGTTCCTCGACATGCTGGTCTAAAAAAATATCTTGTACACACTCCAGGAATTCATCCACCACAGAATTATTGCTAATTTGGTTTGCCCAGTCTATTCATAGATTATTACTGCAGCATCCTTGTTATATGCATCTCTAATTTCCTGTTCAATACCATCCCCTACCTTCCCACTACCGTTTGATGGCCTATAAATAGCAGCTGTAAGAAATTGGGGTTTTCAATAAGCAGGTATTTTCTGCATTTTATGGGATTAGCTAAGCAACATTGATTTTCTTTCTGGAAAAAGGATTCCTAAACACTTTGACCTCTAAACGGTCTTATTTTAGGCTGTCATGTTGGCATTCTTGAGTTGTTAAATGGTGTCCTGTTCACCCCTTATCTCCCAAGTGTTTAGAAAAGACCAGGATATGACCCTCAGCGTGATGTAAACTAAAACTGACCTCGAGCAGGGTGACAAACAGGGGAAGGGTGGTAACCAACCTGCTGGGTACCTGCCCTGTATCTATTGGTCTGAAGGGCTGAGACAAGGGATTGACACTGGGTAAGCTATCAGCCCCCCAAAAAGGGTATATAGATTGGTGTCACACTGGTGGTAGGGGGCTGAGGTGCTGCTAGGTGCTGGTGAGGTTGCAGTGCCCATTGGGCAGCTGCCTTCTTTAGGTGGAAGATGGACCAGAGGATGAGGAGGAAGATCGAGAGACCAAGGGAAGAGTTTCCGAACACTTTGACTGGAGAGCGGAATGCTGTTATCACAAGCTGTTACAGGTCGTATACTTCTTTTCTGTCCAAGTAGTTAATGTATCATATCTACCATTTACATCTACTTGTGTTGTTAATTCATCTACCTTATTGCGAATGCTCCGTGCATTCAGATACAGTGCCTTTAGACTTGTCTTTCTACACTTTCTTTTTTGTACTATGGCCCTATTTACTGCTAGCCCCTGTTTCCTCTGCCTTCCACATTTGCTTTTTATTTTTCTGTCTTTCATTTCTGTCTTTGCTTCCCTCGCTTGTGACTCCTCACTCAGGTTCCCATCCCCCTGCCACTTTAGTTTAAAGCCTCCCCCACAGTACTAGTGAATATCCCTGCGAGGATATTAGTCCCGGTCCTGCTGGGGTGCAGCCCATCCAGCTTGTACAGGTTCCATCTTCCCCAGAATTGGTCCCAATGCCCCAGGAATCTAAATCCCTCCCTCCTACACCATCTCTCCAGCCACGCATTCATCTGGTCTATTCTCCTATCCTTGATCTCACTAGCACATGGCACTGGGAGTAATCCTGAGATTTCTACCTTTGAGGTCCTGCTTTTTAATTTATTTCCTAACTCCCTATATTCTGCTTGCAGGACCTTATCCCTCTTTTTACCAATGTCGTTGGTACCAATATGGACCACGACTTCTGGCTGTTCACCCTCCCCTTCAGAACGTCCTGCAGTGCCTCAGTGACATCCTTGACCCTGGCACCAGGGAGGCAAAAAATTATCCCGGTGTCATGCCTGCGGCCTTAGAAACGTCTATCTGTTCCCCTTATGATAGATTCCTCTTTCACTATTGGTCTCCCACTCCTTTTTCTCCCACCCACCGCCCCACCACCCTGTGCAACTGAGCCACTCGTAGTGCCACGGACTTGACCCTCGCTGCATTCCCCTGAGAAACCATCTCACTCAGCAGTAACCAAAATGGAAAATCTGTTAGAGAGGGAGATGGACACAAGGGACTCCTGCACTATCTGCCTAGTGCCTTTACTCTGTCTGGTGGTCACACTTTGCCTGATGTGTGACCACCTCACTGTACATGGTATCCATGAAGATCTCAGGCCTGCGGATGCTCCACAGTGACTCCAGCCACTGCTCCAGATCTGAAACACTGATTTCAAGTAGCTGCAGCTGGAGACACATCCTGCACACATGGTCACCATGAACACTGGAAGTCCCTGACTTCCCACATCACACAGGAGGAACATTCCATGTGACCAAGATGCCCTGTCATGACTTACCCTTAAATTACTCCCTTTAATTTTACTTCCTATTGTTTAGAGAATATTAAGGGCAGTAGAAATACTCATCCAGCCCTGCTAACCAAGGCCGCTGCTTTTCTTTCCGAGGAAAGGTAGAAAATGAAAGGATCACCGCTTTCCCTCTTCACCAAACTCCCTCTCTCACCAAATTCCAGCTGAAGCACTCAAACACAGCCCAAAGCAGCACTCAGTGCAGACAAGGCAGCCTTCCCTACAGTATAGGGGCAGCTTCTACAGCTCCACCTTAAACCTCTGATGAGGAACAAAAGGAACAGCAACACCAACAACAACAGCACCAGCAGCAGAAGGAGCAAATCCAGCAGCAGCACCAGTACCTTCTCATCAGCCATTGACCACTCCACAGGGCAGCGCTGGTGAACACTGAGATCCAGCTGGGAGGAGGTGAGACCCCAAAACAGGGTCTGCATGCAGAGGGTCAGCTCCCTCGATATGTGTGATTACCAGGACGTCTGGAGGCTCGGTCTTTCATGGCAGGTCGTTGTTGACATTTGCTGCCTCCTGGAACAAGACCTCCTTGCCAGTGGAACAGGTGGACACACATTGACAATGGTCATCAAGGTGCCTGTGACTGGACGGCCAGGCCCTGGCTCTCTGTTTCTCACTGCAGGTCTGGGCTCTCTTCTTCTGGAAGGAGAGAAAGCAGAAACTGTGAGTGTGAGAAATGGATTGTGTGGAGAGGAAAGGACCACATTTGTGGAGTTATGGGTGTGAGATGGCACAAAGGTGAGGGTGAGTCTTTGTATTGTGCATTCAGATGGGGATGTGAGGAGGTGTCTGGAGAAAGAGGAATGAGTGGAGCTGCAAGGTGTGCTGGTCTGAGGGTTTTGTGCAGGCGAATGCTGAGGTTTAGCAGTTGAATGAGTTCTGCCACTCACCTTTGCTCACCTCCCGATGTCCTTGAACCTTATGGGCTGCTGTCTCCAGGGCTGAGGGACCACACCCCTGCTGCTCAACTCCTCAGCCACTTCCATCCACACCTGCTTGGTTCAATAGGCTGGCCTGTCCCTCTATTCCATAGCAAATATCACCTCATTTCAATCCCTTAATTCCCGCAGCAGGACCTCGAGATAAGTGTTTGCGATCCGGAGACAGCCTACCCAGTTCTCCTCTCCATTCCTGTGTTTGATGAATCCTCAGGAATCAATGTACAGTTCAGCCATTCTAACCCCTGCTAGGGACAAATGTTCAGATGCTGCAGATGTCAACAATGTTCTGCCATGAAAACCTGAGCCCCATGAGAAATCTTTAACAAATTCAGCACGCTATACCGACCACCCTCACTGAGGAATTGGGAAACATGGAAGCCAGAAGAGTTACAGCAAAATCCTCTACTGAATCAAACAGTTTCCCAACCTATTATCAGTCTCCAAAAACCCTGCCTCTTTGCTCTGGACAATTCACTGCAGAATGATATGTAGAGTCACATCGAAAGCATCTATGAACTTTTCCTTGGACATTCCTTGGACTCATTCACCCATTATTGCTGTTCCAATTTTGTCTTTAGCTGTTACAACCTGATTTACGATAAATGTTTCATCACCATCCTGCCTGTCTATCCATTGCATCAACACCCACGTCCAGTAAACAGACTATTTCAAAACCTGATAATCATCGAGTCTTCTATTCTTTGTATCACAGCGGGATGACTCATTTTTTTCACTAAAGCCGAAGGGAATGACTGTTATCCCAGGAATTGTTTTCAGGTAGTAGACACCGGATCAAACAGAACTTTCTTCTGCAATAACCAGTTGTGACAATTTAGCATAATCTAGTAATAGCTCCCAATGGTTGATGGCACCAGAGGTTTGAGGGGGTTAATGGAGAGCAAAAATAGCAGAAGGTAAGGGGACCTCAACAACAACTTTGCACTGGCTGGAGAGGTTGTTTCTGTGAGGGATGGGATGGAATTGATGGGAGGGAGAGGGCAAGAAGGAATGGGGGTGGCTTGGGAGAGGTGGAAGGAATGGGATGGACATGGTATGAGAGAGATGGGATGGGAAGGATTGACGGCATGGGATGAGGAAGGCATGGGAGGGAGGGGGTGGCATGCGAGGGTTGGCATGGAAGAGTTGGATGAGATGATGGAATTAGTTAAGTGTGACTAAATGACGGGGAAAATTATCTGATTCAACTCATTATTTGAAAACTGTCACGAGATTTGAATGAAAATGTTTGAGTAAAGCTGTCAGATGAATTTAAAAAATACATCAGTGTTGATTCCATAAATGAAGAAGATGATAACAACCTATATTCTCAAGAGTTTTGAAACACTTTATGGTCATGCCACCGCACAAACTTAGACTCCAGGAAGGAGCAGTTATAATGTTTCTGCGAAACTTGAATCCAAACTAAGGCTGGGATTTTCCATGCCTGCTGGCGCCAGGCATGTTTGGTGGCATGAGTGGACAATATGATGAGAAGGCCAAAAATTGTTTTCATGACGTCATGAAACCAGTTTGCAATTGTGCACTTGGCAGGGTTCCCTGCCATCAGGCATCAGGAAACTCTTTGGCCAGAATCCTCTGTTCGGCATGCGGGGCCCGCCCCCTCACACTGATGCGTAAAATGACGCGCAGTGATGTCGTGCGTCCCGACGTCACAGCGCGTCTTTCCGATCTGTCATTCGGCGGGCTGTCAAAGACCTGTTAAGGCCATTAATAAAGCAATTAACCCATTTGACAGGACTGCCCGTCCAACCTTAAGGTTGGCGGGGGGCAGGCGAAGAGCCCAGGCGGCCTTTGCATTTTTCATGAAACCTCATCCACGGGCAGAGGTGAGTATGGTGGCCATTACCAAGGAGAAGGTGCTAGGAAAACTGAAAGGTCTGAAGGTGGATAAATCACCTGGACCAGATGGATTACACCCCAGAGTTCTGAAGGAAATAGCTGAAGAGATAGTGGAGGCGTTAGTGGCGATCTTTCAGGAATCACTGGAGTCAGGGAGGGTCCCAGAGGACTGGAAAATCGCTAATGTAACCCCCCTGTTTAAGAAGGGAGTGAGGCAAAAGACGGGAAATTACAGGCCGATTAGCCTGACCTCGGTTGTTGGTAAGATTTTAGAGTCCATTATTAAGGATGAGATTTCAGAATACTTGGAAGTGCATGGTAAAATCGGGCAAAGTCAGCATGGTTTCATCAAGGGGAGTTCATGCCTGACAAATCTGTTAGAATTCTTTGAGGAGGTAATGAGTAGGTTAGACAAAGGAGAGCCAATGGATGTTATCTACTTGGACTTTCAGAAGGCCCTTGATAAGGTGCCGCACAGGAGGCTGCTCAGTAAGATAAGAGCCCATGGTGTTAGAGGCAAGGTACTAGCATAGATAGAAGATTGGCTGTCTGGCAGGAGGAAGAGAGTGGGGATAAGGGGGTCCTTCTCAGGATTCTCTTAAGGTTAACTTGCAGGTTGATGCGGTAGTTAGGAAGGCAAATGCAATGTTGGCATTTATTTCGAGAGGACTAGAATATAAAAGCAGGGATGTGCTGCTGAGGCTTTATAAGGCTCTGGTCAGACCACATTTAGAATATTGTGAGCAATTTTGGGCCCCGTATCTCAGGAAGAATGTGCTGGCCCTGGAGAGGGTCCAGAGGAGGTTCACGAGAATGATCCCAGGAATGAAAGACTTAACATATGAGGAACGTTTGAGGACTCTGGGTCTATACTCGATGGAGTTTAGAAGGATGAGGGGGGATCTGATTGAAACTTACAGAATACTGAAAGGCCTGGATAGAGTGGACGTGGGGAAGATGTTTCCATTAGTAGGAGAGACTAGGACCCGAGGGCACATCCTCAGAGTAAAGGGAAGACCTTTTAGAACAGAGATGAGGAGAAACTTCTTTAGCCAGAGAGTGGTGAATCAATGGAATTCATTGCCACAGAAGGCTGTGGAGGCCAGGTCATTGAGTGTATTTAAGACTGGGATAGATAGGTTCTTGATTGGTAAGGGGATCAAAGGTTACGGAGAGAAGGTGGGAGAATGGGGTTGAGAAACTTATCAGCCATGATTGAATGGCGGAGCAGACTCGATGGGCCAAATGGCCTAATTTCTGCTCCTATGTCTTATGGTCTTAATAGCCCAGGTCTTCCAGTCAGTGTCCATGCTGCGCGCCTGGTCACTGCCCATGAAGATATCTGCAACCTCACACTCTTGCAATTTTTCAGCTGGGACTTCTGATCCAGGCTGCAGCAGCGGTCAGTCAGCACAGCCTTTCAAAGTAAGACCAGTGAGTGCAAGAAGAGACGGGCGAAGACAAGACCTTTTTAATGACATTAGCTGCTGTATTTTGGTAAGTTTTTAAAGGTCTCAAGTCTTTCAGTGGGCTAGTGAGTGGATGAGTGAGTGAGTGGGGAGTGAGCAGGTGAGTGGGTGGGTGAGTGAGTGAGTGAATGATTGAATGCATGAGTGAGTGGCTGACTGGGCAAATGAGTGAGTGAATGGGTGGGTGATTGAGTGAGGGGGTGGGTAATTGAGTGAGTGGGTGGGTGATTGAGTGAGTGAGTGGGTAGGTGAGTGAGTGATTGAGTGAGTGTGAGCGAGTGAGTCGATGGATGACTAAGTGAGTGAGTGAATGGGTGGGTGATTGAGTGAGTGGGTGAGTGATCTGCACAGAGACAAGGGTGGAAAGGTTTCAACCTCTTTTCTCTTTATCCAGAGACATGGGAATTTTATTCTCCCTGATGCCTCAATGATATCTCTCCAATACCCCCAGCAACCCCCACCCCAATACTACATTACCTCTCCAATTATTGCGCCAGTACGCATTCCGTCCAGGTTTATCACAAAGAACAAGTCGTGGTTTTCACATCCCTCCCCACACCAAAAACGTGGTCCAGGATGGACACTCTGATGATCCTTCTCCTGTGGAAGCCTGAACCATGCAGGTAAATACCATCGAGTGAACTGGCTTCACACCGAAACAGTGGCTTCATTTCATCCTCATTTACTTTGCATTCTCTTACACTGCAGCTTCTTTTTCCTTTTATTGACATTTTCACAATAATGTTATTTTTTCAATTTCTGCTCCTAAATTACTGATGCCGTACAAGGTTCCTACATTCCCAGCACCAGTGGTGACATCTGCTGATCCTCGGGCGAAGAGATGAATGAATCCTGCAGGGAAAACGATAGGACTGGATGAAGATAAATAACATTCTGTACAGGAAAGATCATTAAACCTCAATGTGAATCAAAGTCTCGCACAGTAAATGATTCTGATTAGAGACTCCCCCATCACACAATCTGGATAGAAACATCCCTTCACCCCACAGTATAACACTGAGTCTGACAATTGTCATACACAGTACAAAGGAAGATGGTTGAGGTTGTTGAAGGTCAAACATCTCCACTCCAGGATATCATTGTGGAACGCCTATCTTCAATCGCTTCATCAATTACCTCCCCTCCATCAAAGGTTTCATGTGGGACTATTCACTGGTGATTGCACAGTGTTCATTCTCGTAGTCCGTGCTCACATGCAGCATGACCTGGACAGCATTCAAGCTCAAGCTGATAAGTTATATAGGGACAAAAACAGAAAATGCTGGAAAACTCAGCAGGTCTGACAGCATCTGTGGAGAGAGAAACAGAGTTAACGTTTCGAGTCCGTATGACCCTTCTTCAGTGCTGAAGAGAAGTGGAAATGTGATGAAATTTATACTGTTTAAGGAGGGTGGGGCAGGTAGAGCTGGATAGAAGGCCAGCGATAGGTAGGGACAAAGTAGAGATTGACAAAGATGTCATGAACTAAAGGACAAAGGGAGTGCTGATGGTCGTGGTTATTGCTAAAAAAGGTGCTAATAGTGACATAAAGGTAAGAAAGCAGAATGTGATTATAGCAGAACAAGGGTAGCATTGTGTGAAAGAACAACATGGAACATGTAACAGGTGGCCCTGTGGGGGTGGGGCTGGGGTGGGGGAGGGGGCAGTGGTTGGGGGGGGAAAATAAAAAAGGGAATAAAACCACAGATAAATGAATAAAAATAAAATAAGTGGATAAAAAACAAAAATGAATGTAGAAAAAAGGGAAGTAAAAAAGGGGGTGAGGATGGAGGAGAAAGTTCATGGTCTGAAGTTGTTGAATTCAATGTTTAAAGTTCAATGTGAATCAAATTCTCACGCAGTAAATGATTATGATTAGAGACTCCCCCATCACAAAATCTGGATAGAAACATCCCCTCACCCCACAGTATAACACTGAAGGCTGTAAGGCACCTAATCGGAAGATGAGGTGCTATTCCTTCAGTTTGCGTTGGGCTTCACTGGAACATTACAGCAGGCCAAGGATGGACATATGGGCATGACAGCAGGATGGGTATGTTGAAATGGCTAGCGTCCGGAAGGTCTGGGTCATGCTTGCGGACAGACCGGAGGTGTTCCGCAAATCAGTCACCCTGTCTGCGTTTGGTCTCCCCGATGTAGAGGAGAACACATTGGGAGCAGCGGATGCAGTAGACCAAATTGAAGAAGATGCAAGTGAGAGGCCGCTTCACATGTTTGGGCCCTTGGATGGTGAGGAGGGAGGAGGTAAAGGGGCAGGTGCTGCACCTTCTGCGATTTTTCCAGCATTTTCTGTTTTACTTTCAGATTTCCAGCATGCGCAGTACTTTGCTTCTGAGTTACATAGGGACATAGGAACATAGGAGCAGGATTAGGCCTTTCAGTCCATTGAGCCTGCTCTGCCACTCAATAAGATCATGGCTGATCATCCACTTCAATGCTGTTTTCCCACATTATCTCCATATCCCTTTATGTCATTGCATTTAGAAACCTGTCAATCTCTGCTTTAAACATACTCAGTAACTGAGCTTCCACAACCCTCTGGGGTAGAGAATTCCAAAGGTTCATAACCCCCTGAGTAAAAAAAATCCTCCTCATCTCGGTCCTAAGTGGCTATCCTCTTATTTTGAAATTGTGTCCCCTGGTTCTTGACTCCCTAATCAGGGGAAACATCTTACCTGCATCTACACTGTCTATCCCTTTAAGTATTTTGTAAGTTTCAATGATATCACCTCTCATTCTTCGAATTTCAAGAGAATACAGGCCCAGTTGCCCCAATCTTTCTTCATAGGACAGTCCTGCCATCCCAGGAAAAAGTTTGCTGAACCTTTGTTGTACTCTCTCTATGGCAATAATATCCTCCCTAAGACAAAGGGACCAAAACTGCACGCAGTACTTCAGGTGTATTCTAACCACGCTTCTATACAATTGAAGCAAGACTTTGCTACTCCTGTACTCAAACCATCTTGTGATAAAGCCTTCCTAATTGCCTGCATGTTAGCCTTCAGTGACTACACGTAACATTCGCAGTACACAAGTGCCAGATAATGACTAACTCCAACAAGAGAGAGACTATTCAAATCCCTTTGATATTGAATGACATTGCCATTGTCAAATGGTCCATTAACATTCTTGGGGCTACCATTGACCAGACACTTGGAAACATAGAAAATAGGAGCAAGAGTAGGTCATTCGGCCCTTCGAGCCTGCTCTGCCATTTAATATGATTATAGTTGACCCTCTATCTCAACACCGTACTCCCATGCTCTCCCCATACCCCTTGATGTCTTTAGAGTCTAGAAATCTATCTATTTCCTTCTTAAATATATTCAGTGACTTGGCCTCCACAGCCTTCTGTGGTAGAGAATTCCATGGGTTTGCCACCCTTTGAATGAAGAAATTTCTCCTCATCTCAATCCTAAGTGGTCTACCCCGTATCCTGAGACAGTGACCCCTTACTCTAGACCCCCAGCCAGAGGAAATATCATCCCTGCATCTAGTCTGTCCAGTCCTGTCAGAATTTTATATGTTTCAATGAGATCTCCTCTCATTCTTCTAAACTCCAGTGAATACAGGAGTAACTTAACTGGACCATCTACATAAATACTGGGCTACAAGAACAAGTCAGAAGCTGAGAATTCTGAAGTGGGTAGCTCAATTCCTGAATCCCCAAAACCTTTCCGCCATCTACAAGGCACAAGTCAGGAGTTGTACTTTAACACAAAAACATGAATATTACTGTAGAGTCAGAGAGAGGGGGGGTGTACAAAATGCGGCAGACAGTGATGAATATTTGGATTCAAAGGGGTTTGATCAGCATAAAATACTGAATGTTTACCATCAGCTCCTGTAAGTGTTACAAGTCAAGTAGCCTTTATCTATAAATCTGAAAACAGAATACACCCAGTAACTGCATTTTTTAAAAACCTCATCGAGCTTTAGCGCAGGAAATCCGTGACATGAGCTGGCAAAAACCTCACTGACCGCATCCTCTATTTATCATTCAGTGGTGCGTCTTACTTTTCTAGCCATTTTTTTTACTTTAGACTATAGCTAGCCTAGGCTTCAGTCATTGTAATGTAAGTAGGCTGAGGCTTATATGCAGCATCTGAAAACCGAAATTATCTGAAATCTGAAACACAATCGGCCCGGAGGGCTTTGAATAAAGGATACTCATTCTGTACATTTTAATTGTGGTTCTTCACCAGAACAAACTGAGTTTGCTGTATGAACAGTGGTCAATATCATTTTTGAATCACTCTTCAGTTTGTGGGTGTTGCTGGCAATTCCGGTTAGTGTTGCCCATCCCTAGTTTTGGTGGAGAAGTTGGTGGAGAATCTTCTGCATTGCTACAGTCTGTGTGGTGTAGGTACATGCACAGTGCTATTGGGGAGTTTCCAGCTTATATAGTTCCAAGTCAGGATGGTGTGTAGTTTGGAGGGGGTGTTCTCATTCATCTGCTGCTCCTGTCCTTCTCAGTGGAGGGGGGTAGCAGACTTGGAAAGTTTTGCTGAAGATTTCTTGGCAATTTGGCATAATGCATCTTGTAGATGGTACACACTGCTACCACTCTGTACCACTGGTGGAGAGAGTGGATGGTATGGTAATCATTGTGCAGGGATGATGTTTCCTCTGGCTGGGGGGGGCGTCTAGAGCAAGGAAACACAGTCTCAGGACATGGGGTAGGCCATTTAGGACTGAGATGAGGAGAAACTTCTTCACTCAGAGGGTGATGAACCTGTGGAATTCTCTACCACAGAAGGCCATGGAGGCCAAGTCACTGAATATATTTAAGAAGGAAATAGATAGATTTCTGGATTCTAAAGGTGTCAAGGGGTGTGGGGAGAAAGCAGGAATATGGCGTTGAGATAGAGGATCAACCATGATCATATTGAATGGCGGAACAGGCTCGATGGGCCGAATTACCTATTCCTGGTCTTATATTCTATGTCTATGTCTATGTAAGGGATGGGGTGCTGAGCTCTTTGTTGTTGGAGCTGCACTCATCCAGGCAAGTGGGAGTATTCCATCACACTAATTTGTGTCTTGTAGATGGTGGAAAAACTTTAGGCATCAGGATGTGATTCCCTTGCTGCGGAACTCTTAGCTTCTGACCTGCTCCAGTAGTCATAGTATTTATATGGTTTTTCCAGCTAAGTTTCTGGTCAATGATGACTCAGCCCTTTCCCACCAGAATGTTGATAGTGGGGTAACTCTGGGATGGTAATTTCAAGGGAAGCTGGTTAGATTTTCTCTTCTTGGAGATGTCTGTTGCTTGATGCATATGTCGTGCCAATGTTACTTGTCACTAATCAGCCCAAGCCAAGATGTTGTATGGGTCTTACTGCATATGGACACAGGCTGCTTCAGTATCTGAGGACTTCCAAAAGAGTTTAACACTGAAAACATCAGTGAACACCCCCACGTCTGACTTTCTGATGGAGGGAACAGCATTGATGATGCAGCTGAAGTTGACTGGGCCTGGGACACAACTCTGAGGAACTCCTGCAACGATGTCTTGAGATGATTGGCTACCAAAAACCACAATCTTCCTTTGTGCCTTAAAATCCACTCCTTCGCTCAAACTTTCGGTCACCCCTCCAATTAGCTCATTCTTTCACTCAGATTCTATTTTTTGCTCACAACTATGTAGAACAGTTCAGTTTTTATAACAATTCCTCTATTAACATTCCTCTTTGGAGCCTGAATCAAATAACAAATGAAAAAGGGAATTCTGCTGAATGTCATAAATATAAATCTAGCTCGAGGTTAATTGGTTGCAGTTCACGCACCCAAAGAAAATGTACCACCAGCCTAGAAATACCTAAAAGCTGTTCCTGCACATCGTAGAGTATAAATGGGGCAAATTATTAAGTAGCAGGAAAACCCAGAGACTGAATCCATTTGCATTTTTGGCTTGATCTTACCCACATCTGCACCCAGCAACCTAAATAGCTGAGACTGTTGCACTTGCTTCCGTTCTGGTCATCAGTTACAATTTCCCAATCATTACAACACTTTTCACCATGATATATGGAGGAGGCTTTAACACTTTGGATTCACCTCACTGCAGTCCTTCTTGTGTGGTATGCATATTAGAAATGACACGCATTGTTCCAGAGTTTCATTGTTCCAGACGCAGAAGTCCCAAGGCTGGAAAATGAAGCCAATGGTAGTGTGATCTAGAAACAATTGGAGCTTTCTTAAAATGTATTTCTTGAGATTTGGGCATTGCTGGTAAGGCTGTTTTCACTGCCCCACCCCTAGTTGCCCTTGAGAAGGTGATGCTGAGCCTTCTCCTCAAACTCTGCAGTCTGTGTGGTGTAGGTGCACCCACAAAGCTTTCGTGTCAGGGTGAACCTGACCTATGATGAATGAGGAACAAGTGGCAATAGGAAGAGCATCATACATGTGGAAATGGGGAACTTGGGCACCTGTCAGTGTTGGGAGACCTGGTGGATTTTGATCTTCCCTAACCTAGGGGCCCTGAGCCTGACTGTTGTGTCCTCACTGGGATCAGTTCATTTATTCAATTAGTTTGGTATAAAATTCCTGCTCCATTGATAATTCAGCTCATCATTTTGTTATAATTTTAAAACAATGTTTATTGAATGACATCCAATCATACAAATTACATTTTGCGTATCACACAGCAGCAATGCATTGTTCTAGAGTCCTGGGTGATGGTGGGGTTGGGCATGAAATTGGTCTTTGTCAATGGTGTGAAACGCACAGGGAATTGACAGTCAGTTTCACCCTGTGCCAAATTTTCATTTCAATCAAAGTTAAAACTGGCCGAGACCAATTTCAGCCCCAGACATATAACCGTTACCTTCTTAAAATGTGGGATCCCTGGCTCACGTCTTGTGTCGGTGAGAATGGAAACTCAGAATGAATCGGTCTCCTTGTTTTGTGTTGATAGCCACATAACTTCAGAACAATCTGTGAAAGCTAAGGAGCTGCTGCCAGCTGTTTTATATCATTTGCAGGATGGTCGAGACGATTTAGCTGCACAAATTTCTGCGTTTCAAACAGCTTCAATGTTACAAATGGTGAAAATACACTTGTGCCTGAGGGGGGGAGCAGTTGACTCTTGTACTCTGTATGGTTTCCCTTCCCTGAAAATTAATGGATGAATAGAAAGAAGGCTTGCATTTATATAGCGCCGTTCACGATATCAGGACATCCCAAATCGCTTTATAGCATATGAAGTAGTTTGAATGTGTTTGTGACATTATGTAATCATTGTCATAATGTAGGAAACACAGCAACCAATTTTCACATAGCAAACTCCCACAAGCAGCAATCTGTAATGACCAGATAAATACTGGCTCTTGAAAATAGTGCCACAGGATCTTTTGAGGCCACCTAACAGAGCAGACAGGTGCAATATAAACTGGCACAGAATGGTCACACATTCAGGTGAAGCAGGAAAAGCAAAGGGTCACACACTGAATCACTGGGGCCTTTCCCTGTGCTAAGTGGAGGAAATTGGCTCCGCACCAAACCCACTCTGCACCAGTCTGGGGCCTGCTGAATACTGACAATGGAGCCTAGAAATTGGATCTGGGTGTAGCACAAACTGTACATGCTCAGTTAGGCTGGTGGCAGGAAGATGGTGAATTGGACCCCTAACTTCATTTGCTTATTAGTAGCAGCCCGTGGGTCCCAGTCACAACCCCAAAGACAGGTCATCAGTCAAAGGAGGACGGAACAAGAGGACCTGAAGTAATTGCAGGATAGGAGGGGAGAGGGAGTTTAGGAGACTTATGGGCAGGACAACTTTCAAGGAAAGCTAATCTCTGGTTTAGGCTCTACAACAAACACTAGGCCCCTTTATTAGCATATCGAAGGGGCCTAATGCCCGTTTCAGGTAACTATTTCAGGTTGTTTCAGCAACCCTTTACAGCAGTAATATGATGCCAGCTGTGTTTCTGATAATTTGGGATTGGAGGTTGGTCCCCTAAATTGGACTTCTTTTGCACTCATTATGCACCAGGAAAAATAGTGCAGCAATGACTAATTCCACCCCTCCAAACTTCCCGCACAACATCCCCCCAAACCCCTTTCAGGTGTCTGCAGTCGGAAAGTGTTCAATATCTGGGACTGAGCATGATAAATGTAAAACGTTGATATATTTGTTAAAAACTTGTACCACTATGAATTTAAACATCTCCTTTCTCCGATACTTGATTAAGACCAGGTACCCTCCATTTTAGAATAAATAGGATTTTCTTCCATTTTTAATGGGCAATGGTTTGGGTCATTTTCCTCCAGGTGGGGCGGTGTCACTGTGTCTCCGATACTCTCTGCCCCAGGGCAGCCGATCAAAGAGTAAGTCTGGTCATTAGATAGAGCAACAGGATCTTTCTCGTTCAACGGTGACAGGTCATTGAGTTCAATGGCTGAAGGGGTTTCAACCTGACGTTCATGGTTCATGTGGTCCTTGCCTAGATATTAAGAGAGATCATGTTTAATGAGCATCACAAGCAGTCAGGGACAAATATTTCTAGGGACTGTTTCATTGCATGAGATAAAGGTTCAGGAACTTTTGGACAGTTACAGGGTTCGATTATATGGAAAGATTGAAACTACTTACATTTCACTCCCTGAATTTCAGTTTTGTATCCATCACTAGTAACACTGAAAATGAAACATGTGAAAACTGAGTAACAAAAGATTCAAACAATATTAAACATCTCTAGGTGGAGACTTGATTCGGCCATTTTCTCCCCAGGGTCTGGATTTGAGCCTGGCCCAGACTGAAATTCTCTTGTTCATTTTGTTTCTCTCTCTCATTGTTTCTCTGATCCTCTTTCTCTGTCTGTCTATCACTCGCTCTCTCTCTCTCTGTCTCTCTCTCCTTGCCTATCTGCTTCTCTCTTACTGACTCTCTAGTCAGGGTCACCAACTCCCGGCTCAAGGGGTGGGGGGAGGTGGGAGGCAGGGTGCCACCAGACCGGTAAGGATGCGGTGGGTGGGTTGAGGGGAGGGGAGGAAGCGGGGAGGAACCACACACTACCCTCCCATTCATTCAGCCGCAGGAAATCCTATGACTCAAAACTACCTACATGCCAGGCCAAACGCATGCACAGAAACAAAGTGTGGAATCGTCCATGCCCACTGGCATCAGGTTTGCTCGGCGGCAGGAACAAGCAATATGGTGAAAAGTCCAAAAATCAGTTTCACAACATCATGAAGTTTGCGATCGTCCGCTCAGATGGTGGGTCACGTTTCCCGCCATTTGACGTTTGGAACCTTATTGTAACTCTTCTGCAAATCGTTTTAAGGCTAGCCCGCCACACTCATCCCCCCTTGCTGGACTGTGTGTTTCACAACTGTACGTAAGTGACGTGCACCTGGAGAGCTGCACTTCGCTCTGGAATTTGAGGTTTGTTTGCCTATCTTGCTTCGGACAGCACTCGCAGTCATCAGCACCAGGCTTCGCAGCCAACACCACAGCACTTTTAGGGGGGCTAATGGGCAGGTCTCTACCCACCAGACCAGCCATAAGGCAGGAGTGGCTTTGTATGGCTGCAGGGCTAGGGCTTGCTTGGGGAAGAGGGAGAAGTGGCCTCAGGTAAGGGAAGAGGCTGCAGGATGAGGGCTGTACTGAAGAAGCGGGGTATCCCAGGGTTTGTGTGGGAGCACATGTTGATCTGTTCAAGTGGCCTCAAGGTGGTGAGGATTAAGGAGGCAGTCTCCAGAGGAGATTAGGCCAGATGTACTTGTGAGGGTGTGTGTGAAAGAGTGAGTGGTGATGCCCTTTGAGCTGGCAGTGAGTGAGATGCCAGTGAATGTGTGATGGGCTTGAGTGTGAGAGTTTAGAGTGATGAGACTGTTGCCTTACCCTGGGGGCACGGATAAGATCATTCATCCACTTTCTGCATTTGATGGCCAACCAGCATTGGCACTGATCACCGCTGCCATCGCCTACCAAGCCGAAGCGGTAATGTTGCTGCCCCAGAGCGGGGTTAGAGGACATCATGGCAGGCCTCCACAGTGTCCAAAAGTCGTTCGAGGGACACGTCACTAAACCCGGGGGCTGCAGTATTCTTGCCTTTCGGGACCATGTCTTATTTGCAGCAGCTCTGGGCTGGAAGCACTGAGAGATGTTTTAAATGTGGCGCCCGGTGTGATGAGGTGAAAGCTTGGCGGGTGAATTGGAGCCCGCCCACTATGGAAACAGCGTGTTTCCTGGGAACACATAATTAACGTGGCAGGTTTAGGACGATACGGCCTGAGAAGCCGCCATTGCGCCGGAGGGTAAAACATCATTTTACTTGCCCGCTACTGGAGTTAGTGCAAATCTGGAACTATTCTGCCTAAAGTCTCCTGTGAAAGAAGAAATCAGAGACCAAATGGATCCCGGAAAGGCCAAATTATGGGACAGTCCCGAAAAATGCAGGATGGTTGGTCACCTGTTTTTTCCTCCTTGTGTTGCTTTCTCTGTCTCTCTGAGTGACTCTCCCCTTGTCCCTCACCCTCACTTGCTCTCTCTCTATCCCCACTTTTCTCTCTCATTACCTCTCTCTGCCTCTATCTGTCTCTCTCAATCTGTCTAACTCTCTCTCTGAAATAAAAATAGGAAATTCTGGAAATACTCAGCAGGTCTAGCAACATTGCTGGAGAGAGAAACAGAGTTAACGATTCAGGCCTGTGACTCCTCATCAGAACTGAGGAAAGTTAAGAAATGTGATAAGTTTTGATGACGGCAGAGGCTGGGAGGATGTGGGGGTTGGGTGGATGGAAGGACATAAGAGAAGTGCTATTGTAGGGTGCAGGGCAGGCAAGGTTAAATGATAAAAGGTTTCAGGGTAAAAAGTCAAAAAGAGTGGTAATGGGTCAAGTAAAGAAAGAACAGATATGCCTAGAAGAGGTGTGAAGGGCATGAAAGCAGCTATCTAAATGCAAAGTAAAGGAATTAAGAAAGAGGCAAGAGAAAAAAAAACAAACCAGCAAAAAAAACACACACAAAATGAGGGTAGAGATTATGATCTAAATTTGTAGAACTCACTGTTGAGTCCAGAAGGTTGTAAAGTTGAAAGATGAGGTTCTGCTCCTTGAGCTCGCATTGAACACTGCAGCAGGCCAAGGTCAGAGAGGTCAGAGTGGGAGCAAGGTGGAGTCTGAATAGAGGTGTTCCGCAAAATGGTCACCCAGTCTGTGTTGGTCTCCTCAATGCAGAGGAGACCGCATAATGAGCAGCAAATACAAAATACTAACTAAACAAAAGGAAGTACAAGTAAATTGCTGTTTCACTTGGAAGAAGTGTTTGGAGCTTTAGATGGTGAGAATGAAGGAGGTAAAAGGGCAGGTGTTGTATCTCCCATGCTTGCATGGAAATGGAGTGTTGGAGGTAACCGAGGAGTGGACCAGGTTCTTGTGGGGGGAATGGTCCTTCATAGTGCTGAAAGGAGAGGGCAGGGGAAGATGGGGCAGAGATGTGGACGTGGCAGAAATGGAGGATGATCTGTTGAATATAGAGGCTGATGGGGTGGAAGGTGAGGACAAGGGGAACCGTCATGTGGTTCTGGAAGGAAGGGGAAGGGAGAGAGCAGAAATACAGTAAATAGTACAGACAAGGTCAAAGGCCCTGTCAACCACAGTGGAGGGTGTGGGGGTGGGGGGTGGGGTATGGGATCCTCAGCTGAGGGAAAAGGAAGACATATCAGAAGTGCTAATATGAAAGGTTATATCATCCAAAAAGGTGATGGAGATGGAGAAACTGGGAAAATGTCTTTACGTGAAGTGGGGTGAGAGCAAGTGTAGTCAAGGTAGTGGTGGGAGTCTGTGGGTTTATATTGAATATTTGTATCCCCAGAAATGGAGGCAGAGAAGTCAAGGAAGGGAAGGGAAGAGTCAGAGATGAATCAGGTGAAGGCGAGAGAATGGTGGAAATAGGATACAAAATCAATGAAATTTTCCAGTTCAGAGAATAGAGCAAGAGCAGGAAATGCCACTGATATAGTCATCAATATAATGGAAAGGGAGGTGAGGGAGGGAACCTTAGGAGGACTGGAACAAAGATTATTTCACATTGACTCTCTCTCTCACCCAGTTTCTGCAATGAGTTTTCACAATCCAGTTCCAATCCAGTTCCTTGCCTAAAACTGTTCATCATTCAGTAAATCAATTGGACTCAATTGATCATTTTGGTCAAATAAGCCAAAATATAATTCTCACAAAGTTTAAAAACAATGGCTTCATACAGGGTCATGAGAGGAGCTATTCCGATGATGGGATAAAGGAGCACTAAGAGATCAGGGAGCTGAGTGCTTTACACAGTCTCTGGCCATTCTACAGATAACTTACAGCTATTCAGTTGAGAGATTGATTGCAAAATCAGAGCATGGCTTGTGTTGGTTGGTGGAATAGATTCGTACAGCCCTTTCATATTTTAGGATCTGTTCTCAAATCAAGTACAAACTATAAATGAAATTCCTCTTTCTATCTCTTTTGTTCTGTCTCTGTTTGTCTGTCTCTGTGTGTCTCTGCCCCTTTGTCTTTTTCTGTCTTTATCACAGTCTCTAACTCTCTCTCTTTCTCTCTAAGGATCTTTGGTGTGATGAATCTTCTAGATTCAGAGTGTGAGAAAATTTAACAATTTTAGATTATAATCTCTGCCCTCATTTTGCTTTGTGTTTTTTTTTGCTGCATTGTTTTTTCTCCTGTTTCTTTCTTAATTTCTTTACTATGCATTCAGATTGTTGCTTTCCTGACATTTACACCTCTTCTAGACACATCTTTTGTTTCTTTACTTGTCCCATTACCACTCCCTTTGACTTTTTACTGTGAAACCTTTTGTCATTTAATTCTCACTGCCACAGGGACTGGCTGAAGCGAATAGTATTGCTGCATTTAAGGGGAAACTAGGCAAGCATATGAGGGAGAACGGAATAGAGGGTTACAATGGTAGATTTAGATGAGGAAAGATGGGAGGAGGCTCCATTGGAGCATAAAGACAGCGCGGGCTGGTTGAGCTGAAATGCCTGTTCCTGTGCCGTATATCCTATGTAGTCTGTAACTCATACAGATCAACCCCTAAATTGGGACTTTTACTCAATTGGCTGCAAGCTGTGAGAAGCACATCCAAGCTCCATCCACGCACCCCCCAACCCCCCCACCCCAAACCATGAGTTTGGAGTTCTAGAGTATTGTTAAGAGAGTGCAGAGAGAGATTTACACTACGTCTAATCTGCACAGCCTGATCTTTAGTGCTCCAAATGATACAGGCTGGTCAACATGGAGAAGTGCCCATTCATCAGTGTGGGCTCCTTCACTAATCATTTTAATCTTCCATCCCCCAAAAAATCCCTGTTGTCAGTACTATATTTTGCTGGAGGTGATGACTATCATTCTGTTTACCCTTTAACTGTTGATTCTTTAATCAAACAGTACACATGCTCTGTGGAGGCAGAGATTGAGTTGGCACCCTTCTGTCCTTCTCCAGGCTTTGGCTGGCTCATTGCTTTTGGAACTCTTGTCACTGCATACGCAGCATGCTCATTTTCATCCGTCTGCTCCCTTCTGGGAACCACCGAGTAAGGGACGTCTAGAAAGAAGGATTGGAACACAACATGATTTTAGTTTTAATTCTCCAAAGGACAAGCTCGGTAGAGCTGGATGGTAATGCTGGTCACTTACATTCATCTTCCTGTGTCAGCTGAACATCACCGTCCCTACAGTTATTAAAAGCAAGACCTGTAAATGTTTCATTAAATGAACGAAACTACACAGAAATGCATAAAAACTGAATGAATCCCATCCCTACCTCGGTCCTGATGCTGAGGATCCTTCACAATGCATGTAACAAGATTGGAAAGACAAAGTTAAAAACCTTTGTAAGGAGTCTGCACTTAAATACAATTTTCTAGCTTTAAATTCAACATTTAAAGCTCTGACTTACCTTTGGCCGTTTGTCGTTTCCTTCTGATTATGCAAACTACCCCAACAATGCAAATTAGCACAACTGCACACACAATGGCTATGATCTTAGCATTATTTTCATTGTTTGAATCTGCAGAAGAGAAACAACATTAAATTCAGGTTGTGCAAACCTGTATTATACGTGGGCTCATTACACTGTTTACTTAACTTTCCAGCTAGAATCTGGAATAGCACATGGTGAAGGAAGGAAACTGAACCAATGGGTACAAACCGTACAACTAGTCCAGAATATCTCAGCTGGAACTATTGATATTAAATTATTCATATCTCAGATTGTCTTACTCATTTAAACTATTTTTAGGAGATATGCTGTTGGCCACTGGAGATTTTCCAAATGTTGAGCCAACAGTGTTTGAGGATTCACTACTACAGGTTACATTCCATGTTACCTGTGTTGAAAAACAGAGGTTTCCAGTTAGAATCAGGAATAATAAATGGTGAAGGAAGGAAATTGAACCAACGTACAACGGGTACAATCTATACAACAGACCCTGAATCTCTCAGCTGGAATTATTGATACTAAAGGATTCACATCATATTGCAGATTGTCTTACTCACTTTTACTATTGATAGGAGTTCCACTGCTGGTCACTGAGGATATTCCAGATGTTGAGGTGAGGGTATCTGAAGATTCTGCACTTGTCACATTGAGGGAGATGTTTGCTGCAATCGTCCAGTTAGGTTTCCCTGACTCTGCCCAGTGAACAACGCAGAGATACCTCCCAGTGTCCATCACATTCGCTGAGTGAATAGTAAGGTTGTGAGACTGTTCTTTATCAGTGGACATGTTTGAGCTTTGGTAAGAGATTCTTTGTGATGACTCTCTATCCACACAGCATCGTGTGTTAGAATGTGCGTCATAATTCTCAATATGAACAGAATGCAGACACTTGTTAATATTTCCAGATATAATCCAAAACAGAGTGAAGGGCAGGCTTTTTCTAAGCTCAAACTGGCAGGGTAAAGTCACATTCTCTCTCTCTGTCACTGTCAGTGACGAGGAGCTTTCATCAATCAAAAATGTTCCATTTGAATCTAGAAGCAACATTGAAAAAATATTTGTTACTCTAATAATCTCCAATTGGCACTTTGGCAAAGATTTCTTTAAATCCATTTCTCCCCTATCCTTCTTCACTCTCTCTCTCTCTCTCCCAGTTTTAAAGAAAATCTCAGCATTTGTTCTTATATTGAAAGTACATGGCTGGAAATGTGATGCTTGTTTCTGGATGGGTGAATCTAAACTGCCGTCTTTAAAACCAAACTTGATTTCCCTGTGTTTGTCCTCTAAAGACCCATCAGGAGATCAAGGGCAGAAATTTTCGTCCTGTGGGCGGATGCACACCCGACCTGATCAGGAGTAAAATAACGCGCGATGATGTCGAGTGAGCATCCCGACGTCATTGCGCATTCGTGCGATATTTCAGCGGGCGGGCATATGTGAAGGTTTGCAGCACGCCCACCGACAAAGAAGGCACTGGAGGACACATACAGCCAGTGTAAACGTTCTCTAGATATCTTGAATTTCATTCGCAAATGGTCTTCGAGAGCTAAAATGAAGGCATGTGATGGCGTACCACAGGGACCCGTGCTGGGTCCCCTATTATTTGTCATTTATATAAATAACATAGATGACTATGTGGGGGTTAGGATTAGTAAGTTTGCGGATGACACAAAGATTGGCCGGGTGGTTAACAATGAGGTTGAGTGTCTTGGGCTACAGGAAGATATAGACAGGATGGTCAAATGAGCAGATAAGTGGCAGATGGAATTTAACCCTGAAAAGTGTGAGGTGATACACTTTGGAAGGAGTAATTTGACAAGGAAGTATTCAATGTATGGCATGACACTAGGAAGTTCTGAGGAACAAAGGGACCTTGGCATGTGTGTCCATAGATCTCTGAAGGCGGAGGGGCATGTTAGTGGGGTGGTGAAAAAGGCATATGGGACACTTGCCTTTATCAATCGAGGCATAGATTACAAAAGTAGGGAGGTCATGTTGGAGTTGTACAGAACCTTGGTGAGGCCACAGCTGGAGTACCGTGTGCAGTCCTGGTCGCCACATTATAGGAAGGATGTGATTGCACTGGAGGGGGTGCAGAGGAGATTCACCAGGATGTTGCCTGGGATGAAACATTTAAGTTATGAAGAGAGGTTGGATAGACTTGGGTTGTTTTCGTTGGAGCAGAGAAGACTGAGGGGGCGACCTGACCGAGGTGTACAAGATTATGAGGGGCATGGACAGGGTGGATAGGGAGCAGCTGTTCCCCTTAGTTGAAGGGTCAGTCACAAGAGGACATAAGTTCAAGGTGAGGGGCAGGAGATTTAGGGGGGATGTGAGGAAAAACTATTTTACCCAGAGGGTGGTGAAGGTCTGGAATGCGCTGCCTGGGAGGGTGGTGGAGGCGGGTTGCCTCACATCCTTTAAAAAGTGCCTGGATGAGCATTTGACACATCATAACATTCAAGGCTATGGGCCAAGTGCTGACAAATGGGGTTCGGTAGGTAGGTCAGGTGTTTCTCACGTGTCGGTGCAGAGTCGATGGGCCAAAGGGCCTCTTCTTCACTCTGTGATTCTGTGATGGCTGTGACATTCTAAATGCCTATTTCTGCCCTCTAGAAGAATAAGCCTGCTCAAATGAAGGAGGCCTGAGACAGTCAGCTTGCCACCATCCTGAGCAAGTGGATGAGGGGCAGCTGGGCAAAACCAGCATGTGACTCAGGTGCCAACGCAAGCTTCCTGGCCCCAAGGGCAGGTGGAAGAAGCAGAAAGTTTCTCCAGGTCACAGTGGGTGCCTAAGGTGCTTCCCCACTTTCCCACAACCAATCACATCTTTGGAAGAAGGATAAGAAGATCAGGTGGCTGAGGGAAGAGAGGGCATTCCTGTACCAGAGGGAGGAGGTCCTGGAGGCTCAGAATGTAAAGCTACAAAATGAAATTGTGGTACTCTCAGAATTGGGTAATTTATTTGTATATTAGTTATATCTCCTTCTATGCCTAAAGCAACATCAAATGGGAAACAGATGCGTACATTTGCATTGGCCCAATGGCCTCCCTAAATGGTACTAATGATTTTTCATCATTGCAGCAAGAGTGTCAGTGGCAGCAACAACTGGAGCCCCAACAACATTGAAGCAGAGTCAACTCAAAAGCTTCCAAGCCTTGGAGAGACAGCCAGTGACCTGTATACCCTAACTGACAGCAAGGTAATTAATCTTAAATGATTTTCAGAGCATTGCCTGAATTGTGGCTACAACAGCTCATCGAAGTAGATCAATGCCACAGTACTCACTGCAACGTGAAACTTGCATTGTACTTGAATCTTAAGAATCCGTCCCTGATTTTACTTACAGGCGCAATTGTTGGGCGAGATCGAGATCCTAGAGAGAGTCTGGAATTCTCTCCACAGCCAGA
The DNA here is from genome assembly GCF_964194155.1 of Cetorhinus maximus. NCBI lineage: Eukaryota > Metazoa > Chordata > Chondrichthyes > Lamniformes > Cetorhinidae > Cetorhinus > Cetorhinus maximus. The sequence goes on from NC_135908.1 coordinate 17,646,167, forward strand.
GGACGAATTTTGTTTTGTTATGTAATGTTTAATTTAGTTGTGTTTTACCAATAAAAGTTTGAAACTTAGAGCTAGTCAGTGTCTTTCAGTTTCTTCGCTGTTGCACACATCATCATGCTGATGCACAAAGCCTTAATCTTGGTGTGGGTTCACTAATTACCTTTCATAAGATGGGCTGTTTTTACAGCCAGGAAAAAAATGACCAGTGATGACTGTTTCCAACAGGCAACAGTCAACAGCCAGCATCAGCTTTCCCAACTGGGACAAGCCAACAGCCCGGCAACTGGGATCAAGTGTTTTCAATTGGTCCCGATCCATGGTTGGCAGTTGCTTCGGCCGTTCTGGTTGAACTGTTTTTTTCCTTCTGGGCTACATCCACTGCATTTCTCCATCTACCTTTTCTGTTACCTCCTCAATAGCTTATCAAGAAAAATCATCCGCTTCAAAATCCGTGTCGGTTGCTTCTCAGTATTTTCCAATTAATTACATACTTTGTAATTTCATCTCAATAAAAGCTCCATAATTGTCCCAAATGACATCTTTCTGGTTTAAAACCTCCCCTAATATTGCACCTTAAATCTCTCCAATGTTCCCCATAATATCTCCCCCGATACCTCCTCTGCCCCAGTACACATACCGTCCAGGTTTATCACAAAGAACAAGTCGTGGTTTTCACATCCCTCCCCTGACAGTGTGAACCAGGATGGACACTCTGATCCGTTTCCTGTGGAATTCTGAAACGTGCAGGTAAATATCATCGAGTGAACTGGCTTCACATCGAATGTCAGTGACTTATTTTCAACTTCATTTGTTTTGCATTCTACACACTGCAGCTTCCTTTGCCCATTATTCCTCTCAGGATCGATATTCCCACAATCAAGCATTTTCTTTACTTTGTTACATATTATTTTGTCCATTTTTGCTTGATGATTGGAAATAGTGACTTCGCACAAGCCTCCTACATTGCCAGCACCAGTGGGGACATTGCATTGTAGAGTGGTGACATCTCCTGATCCTCGGGCGAAGAGATAGGTGAATCCTGCAGGGAAAATGACAGAATAGAGTGGAGATAAATAACATTCCAAACAGGAAAGATCATTAAACCTCAATGTGAATCAAAGCCTTGCACAGTAAATGAAGGAATCATGATTTTTGTTACACACCACACAATGAGCTGGTACTAGACCAGTTTATTGCTATTCCATTCACAAATCTTTGGAATGTGTCAATATTTGCCAATTACTGGGAGAGCAATAGATTGAAATTTGTATTAAAGGTAACCAATCATAATGCAGCCTCCATCATCATCCTTTCAAAATACTCAACCCTGGTGGAAATGTTGAATTTTTCCCACTCCAGTGCCCTGAGTGACCACGGCAACCAGTAGCCCAAAGGCAGCAGACAAAATCCCAATTGAGCCACGGGAACTGCATGTGCCCCAAGTTTCGTGCCTGATGATTATTTCAAGAGCATACTGGAACTTACTGAAACCTGGTTCACTAACAGGATATACCACATCTTCCACCACTTCTCACTCAAACCGCCATGGACAAGGTGTGCCATTCATCCTCAGAGCTCATCTCATCCCTTAATCCTCCAATAACTTCACTCTCTTTGAGGAGCTCACAATCTTCCTCCTCCTGCAATTTTTCATTGATAAACGGCCACCCGGCTTTCTCCCACTAACTGCTCTGTTGTCAAAACATTTTCCTTATTCTCCTTGCAGCATCCTGGTAAACCTCCTCTGCACCCTCTCCAACGTCTCCATATCCTTCTGGTAATGTGGCGACCAGAATTGCATGCAATATTCCAAGTGTGGCCTAACCAAGGTTCTATACAGCTGCAGCATGACTTCTCAGCTTTTATACTCAATACCCCTGCCAATGAAGGCAAGCATGCCATATGCTTTCCTGACTACCTTATCTACCTGCGTTACCACTTTCAGTGACCTGTGGACCCGCACACCCAGATCCCTCTGCCTGTCGATGCACTTAAGGGTTCTGCCATTTACTGTATAATTCCTACCTGTATTAGACCTTCTAAAATGCATTACTCGCATTTGTCCGGATTAAACTCCATCTGCCATTTCTCCGCCCAAGGCTCCAACCAATTTATATCCCGTTGTATCCTTTGACAATCCTCTTCACTATCTGCAACTCCTCCAACCTTAGTGTCATCTGCAAACTTACTAATTAGTCCAGTTACATTTTCCTCCAAATCATTTTCGCTTAAGAAGCAGAGCTAGAGAGAGACAGAATAGGCCCCAGGGTCACCAGGGAAGGGTGGGGACCAGGCCTCAGTTAAGAAATTGGCCTTAACTAACACTGGCCTTGCTTTCGCCTCTGGTGGTAATACTCCATGTTGGAATTGGCGGAATTCATACAAAAGCAAGGCTCATAAGCGGGTTGTCTTTCAGCTTGGGTTTTCCTCACCTCCTGACCTGCTTTGTAGATAGGTTTTTGCGGAGGGGGGAACAAGGGAGGCATGGTGTGTGTTTCTGGCTCACTCCACATCTCGGGGTTCTCGCTCTCACACAAAATCACCCAGTCACCTGCTCACATACACACACACACGGGCCATTAGCGGGTGGGCTTGGTGGGCGTGGGTGGGGGTAGTCAGGAAGCTGACTGCCGACTGTGATCTGGATCGGACTGCGATTTCATGCTGGCGAGCCAATTAAGGCCCACCCAGCATGAAACGCGAGCGGCAGCGTGTGGGCGAGGGGAGGAGGGCGAGTGGGCCGAATGCAAACTTCTCAGATGCGTGCGAGTGCGCGCTTCATAATCTCCCTGAGGCACAGAGCTGCCTCAGGGAAATGACGCGTTGTTAAAAAAGAAAAAAAAAAGAAAAATGTAATAAAACATTTTCCCTCGTATGACTCTGTCACATGAGCAGGGACATGTTATTAATTCAAATTTAAAACTTTTATTTTATTTTTATTTGCTTTTGGAAACCTAATCACGCCCATGGATGAGGTTTCCAAAAAGAAAAATTTAACTTAACTGATAATTTAATGGCGTCAACAGACCTTTTAATTGTCGGTGGGTGCGCTGCCAAGTCCGGTGCATGCCCGCTGACCAAATTATCGAGCGACTGTGCGTTGACATGGCGCACTCGGCCAACGTCAACGCGCATCATTTCATGCTCGAGCAGGTCTGGCATGCGTACTCTGTAAGGAAATTGCTATTTACTGATCAGTTTTAGTTTAGATCACACAAAGTATATTGATCAGTTAGCCTTGTGGTATACTTTCCTTTTACATTATAACCATTAGAAGATCCCAGCATTTAATATCATGTGATTCAGCTTAGCTACATGTGACAGAGAGAGGCACCATGGGATTTTAGTCACAATGAGGTAACATACTAGTGAGTTAATTACAGAACAACTGCTGAAGAGGCCCCTGTTGCACTTATCTCCACATCACAGAGCCACATTGACTTGCTGCCTTCAAGGTGAATGGGCAAGCTTACATCCCCTCACATCATGAAACCTTATCAGAACCTGGTGCTATCAGAAAAGGGAAGATAGGAGGGAAAGAATAACAACAGCTAGTTCTACTTTGTAGTGTTTTAGAAGAAAACAATTACATTTGACTCAATGTATTCTTTGTATTAAGAGCTAACTTTTATAACAGTATGTGATTAGTTTTGTAACTGAATAATCTTTTTAGACTTTTATCACTCAAGACTATATATTAATTGAATGTATAATGAGACTTTACTACCTTACATTTTAAACACTGGTTATTGCTATGCACTTATATTTTATACACAGACTGCATAACTTTTAACTCTTTTAGAGTCAACCAAATAAACTAAATTAACAAAATGAGGGATAAAGTAAACACAGCCCCTAAATTAGGGTAGCTGTAAAACCAAAGACAAAGTTTAAAGGAGACTTACAAACATCAAACCAAAATGTGATTAAGGGGGTTGATAAAGTGCCCCAGTCCCTGCGGTGCCCACCAGGCATGGAAGGCCTCGACAGTGCCGGCAGACACCACGTGCTCCCTCTCCAGGGACACCCGGCCGCGAACATAGCCAAGGAGGAAGGGCAGACAGTCGGATCGGACAACCCCCTCGATCGCCCACTGCCTGGACCTGTTAATGGCTAACTTGGCCAGGCCCAGGAGCAGGTTCACGAGGAGGTCCTCCTCCCTCCCGGCCCCCCTCCGCACCGGGTGCCCGTAGATCACGTAGAGCGTGGGGCTGAAGTGTAAACAAAACAGTAATAAAAGGTTTTTTAAATAACCGAAAAGGGAGTGCAGCCTACAACACCCTATATAAACGTGGTCCACGGACTTCACGAGATTGCAAAAAGGGCAGGTATCTTGGGAGTCCGTGAACCGACACATTCTGCGGTTGTACGGAACTGCTGCGTGCAACACCCTCCACCCCAGGTCCCCGATGGAAAGCGGGAGGACACCTCCATAGAGGACCCCCCAACAGGGACCTTCGCTGCCGGACGGCAACAAGGCACGCCAGGGTGTGTCTGGGCAGCGGGCTAAGGCGAGGAAGTGAAGGGTCTGCAGCAGCAGCCCGTACAGGAAACCCCTCTGCGTCGTGCTAAAGGACACGGAGGGCATTTCCTCGAGGCGGCTCGGGTTGTGCGGCACCGGCTCCCGAGGGAGGGTTTGGAGCTTGGGGCCAATGTGGAATTCTATCCGAACAGGGGTATGCTCAGACGGAAGACCACCGCGCACCTGCGCCACTTCAAGGCCCAGTATGGCTTCGGGTCCGAGCACGACCGTCCTGAGGTCTTGAATGGCATTGGCTGCGAGCTGGACGACCACGGACGTGCGACGCACCAACTCCTGTGGAAGCATCCAGCCCACTCCTCCGCCACCCAGCACATTCCCAATCCTGGTCACCCCGGCAGCCACAGCCCTCCTCTCCACCAGCCACTGAAATGGACGGAGGGGCGGATTCCTGAGCAGTGGCTCTCTGACGATAGCCACTACTCCTGATGGGGGAGAGCTGTGTCGAGAGGCGCCCATGTTCCAAACTTTGATCAGGTCCTGGTAAAAGACGGGCAACGCCTGCATGGAGCCACGGAGGCCCCTCAGGTCTATAAACAGGAGCTGCACATCATAATTCAGGCCGTGCAGCTGGCAGAAGAAATACATCGCCAGGGCACACCATCTCGGAGGGGGCTCAACATAAAAGTATCGCTGCAGGGCCTGAAGGCGGAAGGTCGCCACTTGGGTGCATAGGCACACCAGCGCCTGACCGCCCTCCCTAAGCGGGAGACTCAGAACCTCAGCAGCGACCCAGTGCAGCCTTTTGTCCCAAAAGAAGTCGATGAGCATTCTCTGGATTTTCGTGACAAAGTCCGGGGGAGGGGTCAAAGTGACCAGCCGGTACCACAACATGGTGGCAATCAGCTGGTTTAATGACCAGAATTCGACCTCGGTAAGACAGCACTCAGACCAGTCCTGTCCAGCGCCGCAGGCGAGTGGTGACTTTGGTCTCCAGCTCCTGCCAGTTCGCCGGCCAGGATTCCTCAGCAGGGCAAAGATGGATCCCCAGGTAGAGGAGGCTGGTCCTGCTCCAGGTGAAAGGCCTGAGCTCCTCGGGTAGGGGATCGATCTGCCACGGACCGACCAGGAGTCCAGAACATTTACCTCAGTTGATCCTGGCAGAGGACGCAACAGAGTCGACCTCCTGACCTCTGCAGGTCAGCCGGGTCACTAAACATGAGTAGCACGTCATCAGCGTAAGCTGAGAGGACCACCCCGATGCCCAGCCCGTGCAGAACCAATCCTGACAACCTCCTCCACAAGAGGCGCAGGAAAGGCTCCACGCAAATAGAATACAATTGGCCAGACAGGGGGCAGCCCTGATGCACCCCTCTCCCAAAGAGAAGGGGCACATAACTTTTAGGTATTACCTATTTTGTAATCATTTATTAGTTCTTTGCAATCTTTTGTATTAGGCCTACACAGTTTTAAGGTCATAAGCAACTTTTCCAAATCATCTTTTTGTTTTTTAAAGCATTCCGATTACCAACAACCACAAAGAGAAAAACATCACCTAGCAGATTTTCTGCAAAGATAGTTATTGATAAAGGTTCTGATTCAATGACGAACCCATACCAATTAAGCAGAGTCTGAGACGATGAGCTCAGGGTATCAGTCATAAGTACAGGACAGCATACCTCCCCTATCCTAAACAAATGGTCAAAGGAAGATACCATAAAACATCCTTTTGTCTTAGCAAGAAATTATTAAAATAACAGAAATAAATTTTAATGAGGAGGATGGTCCTACAGGGAATTGGCATTTTAAGAAACCAGTCAGAGAATGGTGAGAAGTGACAATAATTGATGACTATCACCCCTGGGGCCAATCATAGACTGATCACGCACCCTTTAAGCCAATTAGAAAATAGCCTCGCCTTGTTTAGTCCAGTCCGAATACAATAACATCATTGATCATGTTGTGGGTTGTGGCTTGTAAAGAGTTAATAAGCAGCTTCACTGAAGCTCATTCATGCTGAATTTGAAACCAAGGACTGCTTGTCAGCTGAAAGCAGAAGATCAGAAAGAGAAGGCTGAGTGTCAACCTGCACCAGGAAGTAAGATCCTTAGATTTTTCTTATCTGTTCATGGGATGTGGGTATCACTGGATAGGCCAACATTTTTTGCCCCTGTTTAGAGGGCAGTTAAGGGTCAACCACATTGCTGTGTCTGGAGGGAGTCACATGTAGGCCAGACCAGGTAAGAATAGCAGATTTCCTTCCCTAAAGGGACATTAGCAAACCAGATGGGTTTTTACGACAATCAGCAATGGTTATCATTAGATTTTTAATTCCAAATTTTTGTTGGATTCAAATTCCACCACCTGCCATGGTGGGATTTGAACCCAGGTCTCTGAATTACCAGCCCAGCAACAATACCACTATGCTACCACTTCCACACATAGTACATCTGTAAAGTCACCGCCCTGCTGTGATAAGTATTAACTTATAACTTATTAAAGTTTCCTGAGTTGCTTCACCAAATTGTCTCCTGTTGCCTGAATGGTTAAAGCCTCAAATGAACAAAATTGGATTTTAATTCAAAAGAACTTACAATTCACGCGATATTTCAGTGGGTGAGCCCGCGTGAGAGTCGGAAGCGCGCCTGCTGCCAATTAAAAGGCCTATTAAGGCCATTAAAGTAGTAATTACAGTTGGCGGGTGGACGAATCGGCCAGGCAGCCATTGCATTTTTCAGGAAACCTCATCCATGGGCGGGATGAGGTTTCCAATATTAATTTAAAAATATAAAAATGTTTGGACAGAATTTTCATCATTCATATGTTCTGGCGACTGATTTCTGATGTGGGCATTTTTTCCCGGATTTTAAAATCTTTATTTTTTTCAATGTAAATTCTTTAGTTCCCTGAGGCAGCTCTCTGCCTTCAGGGAACTTTCATTTTGTCCTCCCCCGCTCCCGCGCTGACTTCAGCGCTCGACCTCTTCCCAACCCCCACCCTGGCAGTGCTGAGCCTTTCAGCTTGCCTTTCACGCTGGCGAGCCGTTAACTGACCAGCCAGCGTGAAATCAGGGTCAGGGGTCCATTCCCCGGCCACTCCCAGGCTCGCTGCACTAAAACTCCTGCCCACAGTCTCTCACACACAAATAATATAAGGAGTCTCCATTTAAGATGGAGATAAGAAAGATTTTCTCTCAGGGGGCTGTTAATCTTTAGAATTCTCTACCCCAGACAGTAATGGAGGCTGGATCATTGAATATATTCAGTTAGACAGATTTTCGATCTACAAGGGAATCAGGGTAATGGGGGCGGCGGCAGGCAGGAGAGTGGAGTTGGGTCATGATCAGATCAGCTATGATTGTATTGAACAGCAGAGCAGGCTCGACAGGCCGAATAGCCCACTCCTGTTCGATTTCTTACGTTATGCTAAGCAGAGCTCCAAGACCTTTGACTTCCTTCAAAATCCGTCCAAAACCCAGTTTGTTGTCAATATCCTTACATAGATCCACTTGTACCTATCTCAATGTAGCCAGTACCACCCTCTGGAATTGCTCTCCTAACATGTTCAATGCACCCTGGCTCCATTCTTGGCCCTCTCCTATACTCCACACATAAATACTGCTTTTCAGAAGTGTCATCAAGGTGTTAGCCAAGTTGTTAGGAAAACTCCCTAAATCCAGGGGAGTGGAATAGGAAAGGGCCCAAGAGGACATTCCAGTCAAAGGAAGAACAGGAATTCGGAAAAGGTCCTGTTCTGTGGAAGTAATAGTAAGGAGCAGAGAGGAAGGCTTCAAGCTTAAAGGGAGGAGGCTGCAGGAAGCAGGTTTAAAGCGATATAGGCGTGTGAGAAGCCAGAAGGTCCAACGAAACAGTTGAAGGTATCTTACACTTTACTATGAGCTTGTGAGGCAGCGGTATACTGTTGATGGCTAAGTCGGTGAGAGAGAGAGAGAGTGCGCGCAAGAAAGCTTGAATACATGTGGTGACCCAGGGAAGAGGGACATGGGAAGGAGAGTTTGAAACCCTACAGGTGGACCCTTGCAGAAGGCGTCTGAGAGAGAGTGTTGTTTGGGAGAAGATTCCAAAGCGAGTTCTTGAAAAGTGAAGATTGGAAACCCTCGTGTGAAAGATGGAGTTCAGTGAGACTGGTTGGCTCATGGTATGACAAGCATGTGTTGAAGAGAGATCCATAGCATCTGTTTGGAGTGGCATCTGTCACTTGGCTTCAGAGTGTGGTGTGCCTGATCACAGGTTGCCTAATTCAACAATAGCTCCACAAGCCTGTGTACAGGTTTTGTTGAGTGGGTGGTATTATTATTAGCAGCTGTGAATATCTATAGGTGGTTTACATGGACTGGGTACTTACTGTGAACATTAGAGTATAAGATAGCTTTTGTAATTTATATATATATCTGTAAAGGTACAGTTATGGGTGAAGGAATATTGTAATATAGTTCATCTTTTCTTGTTTAATAAATGTTTTTTTTTAAAGTTCATCAGCTGACTCTTGTGACTCTGTTCAGAGATCTGGCTTGTCTTGTAGCAACATCAGTTGGGGTCACAACAAAGTTAATACCCCACTTCATATCTCCATCACTGCATTTAATATGTTACTGTCTGATTTCTCATTTGACATCAAAGGCAGAATTTTGCCCTCGTTAGGTGGGCGTGGCAGGCAGGCCCAGGAGCGTTCGCAAAGCCAATCACCACCCACGATCAGGCCCCGACACGGATTTCACGCTGGCCGGCCAATTAACAGCCAGCCATTGTGAAACGCGGAGTGGGGGCAGTAGGTGCGCAAGCACGGAAATATGCGCATGCGCAGGGACACGCGCAGCAAAAGCTCCCTGAGGCAGCTGAAGAATTTTGAAAATAAAGAATTTAAAAATATTAATAACATGTCCTCTCATGTGACTCTGTCACAGAGCAGGGACATGTTAGAAATTTGAAATTTTTTTTTTATAAATCACTGATCGAAACCTCATCCCGCCCGTGGATGAGGTTTTGCAAAAAATGCAAAGGCTGCTTGGCCTTTTTTCCTGCCCACCAATCATAAGGTTGGATGGGCAGTGAAAATTTTCATTTAATTAGAACTTTAATGGCCTAAATAGGCCTGTTAATTGTCGGCGGGTGCACTGCCGATTCCCGTGCGTGCCCACCGACTGAAATATCGCGGGAGTGTGCGATGACATCGGACACTCTCCCGACATCATTGCACATCATTTTACGCTCATTCGGGTTGGCGTATACCTGCCCGACAAGTGCAATATTCTGCTCCAAGTTCTTCTCAAACCAGAATTTGCCCCAGCTCAATATTGGAAAAATAAAAGCCAACTATTTGCCTCAAGTGCACACTGAACCTTTATCTGACCCTGAGCTGAACTTCAAAAGTACCATGAGATGTTGTGACTTCCTCTCCCAAATATCCCCTGCATCCATTCCTATTCCACCCTCGGTGCCACTGGAACGCTCCACAACATCACCTCCTTGACCACTCACATCTCCAATCCTTTCCTCACTGAACCTTTCCGATCACAGACTCAAAATCAACCAGAACCCATTACTTATATCCTGTCCTAACAGCATCCTACTCACTAATCACTCCTATCTTTTCCCCTCAAGCATTACAATAAGATCTTGTTGAATAACAGAGCAGGCTCGAGGGGCCGAGTGGCCTACTTCTGTTCCTAGTTCATATGTTTGTACCCTCCTAGGACACACAGTAGCATTTTAGACCCAACTATCTATCCTCAGCTGCTTCATCAATGACCTTCCCTCCAGCATAAGAATAGAGCTGGTGCTTACTAATGATTGCATAATATTCAGCATCATTTGCAATTTCTCAGGTTTTAAAGTCATCCATGGCCACATGGCAAGACTGGACAACATCCAGGCTCGATCTGATAAGCAAAATTCACATCACACTGCCAGGCAATGATCATCGCTTACAAGAGACAGTTTAACCATTTCCTCTTGGCATTCAAAGGCATTACCCTGGTCTAATTCCCCACCATCATTATTCCTGAGAAGTCATCAAGATCAGAAACAGGTCAGAGGTCTCCTGTCTTCTAAAATCACCACCAGCTAGAAGGCACAAGTTAGAACTGTAATGGAATACTCTCCACTTGCTTGGTTGCGTGCAACTGCAACTCAAAAGGTTCAACACCACCCAGGGGATAACGCCATTGATTATCACCCCGTCTACCAACTTAAACCTTCATTTTGTGCACTGTGGTTGCATGGCGGCTGCAGTGTGTTCCATCTCCAAGATACACTGCAGCAATTCACCAAGCCTCCTTTGACAGTACCTTTCAAAATCCACAACCTCAACCATCTAGAAGGACAGGGCAGCAGATGCACAGGAACGCCACCATTTGCAAGTTCCCTCCAAATTACACACTGTCCTGACTTGGACATAAATCACCGTTTCTTCATTGTCACTGAGTCAAATCCTGAAACTGCCTACCTATCAGTGTTGTGGGAGTGCTTACACCACAGAAATTGCAGTGAATCAAGAGGAAGATCCTTCCTTAAGGGTGATAAGGGCTGGTCATTAAATGCTGACATTGCCAATGACACTCAAACCAAGATTTGTTTTTTAAAGAATTACCAATCCCTCCATGGCCTCCTCTGTGGCATAGTGCATTGATCTAAGATACTGTAATCCTCAGCACCACTCATTCAGCCCTTAGCCTTCATGTCCCATACTCACCTCCCCCACGTTGGCATATCAATGGTACATTTGACATCCGCAAAGATTTCCTTAAGTCCTACCTCTCCAACCAAGTCACTTCCATTCACTTTCCTCCTACCTAGAGCTCACACCAATCCCTGCACTTCCACAGGATACTTCCTCAATTTAAGCAAACTCTATAAATGCAAGTTCTTGTTCTCATTATGTCAGTTGTGGCTCAGTGAATATCACTCTCATGCCAGAGTTGTAAGATTGTGGATTTATGAACCCTTCCAGAGACTTAAGTTCAAAATCTAACCTAACACTCCAGTGTGATACTGAGGGAGTGCTGTATTGCTAGAGGTGACATCATTTAGATGAGATGTTAAAGCAATGTCTCATCTGACCACTCACAAAATCACAGAATTGTTGTGGCGCAGAAGGAGGCCATTCAACCCATCATGTCTGCAATAGCTTTCCGAATGAGTGATTACTCAGCTGGATGGTAAAAATTCCACTTTCAAAGAAGAGCAGAGGAGTTCTCCCTGGTGTCCTAGTCAATATTTATCACCTAAATAGCATCATTCAAACAGATTATCTAGCCATTATCACACAGCCGTTTGTGGGAGCTTACATGTGCAAATTGGCTACCAAGTTTCCTACATTACAACAGGAACTAAACTTTGAAGGCATTTCATTGACTGTAAAGTGGTTTTGAATGTCCTGACATTGTGAAAGGCACTATATAAATGCATGGATAAAAGCAAAATACTGGAAATCTGAAACAAAAACAAAAATTGCTGGAAAAACTCAGCAGGTCTGACAGCATCTGCAGAGAGAAAGACAGAAATGTATATAAAAATATATAAATGCACCTCTCATTTCTTGTGGTGAGCATGTTTCTGATCAGCATTTCCATTAGAAAGATATTTTGTGCAGTGCGTTCGAAGGTTCATTTCCAAATGGTTAAGGTGCTAAGCTGTATGGGAAGTTACCAAGAGTTCTGAATGGTTGGTTTAAATTCCTGAACAGATGCTATTATAGAATGACTGATCTGGATGTGCAGCATCTGACACACACCCTGTAATGGCACTAACAGAAACACTCCATTCACTGAGCAGTTGTGCCTGTAGAGCACCAGAGGTCAAATAAAAACTGAAGCTCCCAAACCAGACTCGATTAGAACTCAAACATTGCCTTATTTGGACTGAAGGTCGGAGCAAACTGCAATTATCATTCAAGGAACAGAGACTGTCTCAGAACCCCTCACCATTACTGACCCCTCCCCCAATCATACATTTTGACCTCCCATTTACACAGTCTGTCCGACAATCACAGTCTGACCGCTCCCCCCTTCATCTCAGTTTGACCCCCCTCATCACACAGTTTGACCCCCTCCCCACCACAATGTCAGGATGCCATTCCTGATGGAACAATGATGGAATGGGCCAGGACAGTAATTTACTGAGCGACGAGCTGCTCCATTTGCCAGAGGTGCTGAATTTGAACCAAGATCCAAGTGTGGTCCTGCCCTGTGAGAGTTGTCACCCTTTATGCTTTTCCTCACTTTGTAATAAGAACATAAAAACATAAGAAATAGGAACTAGAGTAGACCATTCAACCCCTCGAGCCTGCTCCACCATTCAATAAGATCATGGCTTATCTTCTTGTGTTTCGAATTCCACATTCCCATCTACCCCCGATAACCTTTGATGGTGTGAGGCTCAGCTGAGTCATTAAATATAATTGTTACTTCAGAGTGACGAGCCTGAGCATGAAGTCAGACAGAGAACTGCATAGGACATACAGCACAGAAACAGACCATTCAGCCCACTGATTCCTGACAACGCTAATGCTCCAATGAGCCTCCTCCCTGTCTTCTTCAAACTATCAGCATTTCCTTCTGACACTTCTAAATATTCTACAATTAAATTCTTAAACTGAGGTCTCTTTCTGCAGTAAGATAGGATCAGCACTGTTCTTCCACAAGGATTTAATACACTCGTAACACCATCTCTGAACTGATTTAACACAGGAGTTCAACCAAAAAGGTTAGCAGCACAGAAGGAAGCAATTTGACCCATTGTGCCAGTGCTGGTTGTTTGCAACCACACCCATTACTCCGCTCCCCTGGTGCTCCTGTATCTTCCTTTCAAATGCTTATATTATTTTCTTTTAAAACAACCAACAACCACAATTGTGTGTGTGGCATATATGCAAACATGTGTAAAAGATGCAACTACCCACTGTGGCAAAGCCCTCTGTGTAAATAAATTTCTTCTAACCTCTTTTCACTTGCGCAATGACAGTTTTAAACTGATGGCCAATGATTCATGGGGCAGGATTTTACGTCCCGCATGCCCGATCCGATTGGACGTAAACTAGCACGCGATGACATCAGGTGAGAGCCCTGATGTCATTGTGCACTCGCGCAATATTTCGGTCGGCGGGTGCATGCAAGAGTCGGCAGCGCACCCACCCACCAACATTTAAGCCTATTAAGGCCCTTAATCAATTAATTAAAAGCTCTTTTTCACTGCCGTTCCAACATTATGGCTGGTGGGCGGACAAATCAGCCAGGCAGCCTTTGGATTTTTTAGGAAACCTGATCCACGGGCAGGATGAGGTTTCCAACATTAATTTTAAAAAATGCTTTGACATAATTTTTATTACGTTTATGTTCATGTGAGTGAGCGCTGTATGGAGACAATTTTTTCACATTTTCAAAAATTTTTTTTTTTTGTTTTTACAATTCTTCAGCTCCCTGAGGCAGCTCCCTGCCTTCAGGGAGCTTTCAGTGCGCGCTCCCCCACGCACACGCAGACCTTTTGCGCTTGCCCTCCTCCCGCCCCCACCCCAGCAGCACTGAGCTTCTCGGCGCACCTTTCACGCTGGTTGGCCGTTAATTGGCCAGCCAGCTTGAAATTTCAGTCAGGGGCCAATCGCAGGCAGCGTACCGTTTCCCAGCCGCTCCCAGGCCCACCCGCCGCTCCCACCTGACAACCCAAATATTCTGCCCATGATGACCCCATAATTGATGGTCACTGATTAAAGTGTGATAAAATGGCACAGCAATGAATGTGATCTCACCTTATCAAACATCTACGCAACAACAGCAGTAATGGGAATTGATATCTTAAATTTTTATGTTTCTGTGTTGAGATAAAGATATAAACTGATATTTTAAAATAAGGAGTATGTTGCAGATTAATGTAAAGTATTAATCCTTACCTGTAACATGCTGGAACAGAAGCAAAATACCCACAAATAGAGCACCAAGTGCCATTTCAGATTCCTAGACTGTGTTTGCTCTGCAGAAACTGAGTGACTGTTTCATCATTACATGCCAGTCTATAAGTAAAAAAAGGGAAGTATGACTTTTAAGGGTGGTGGAAGAGAAAAGCAGCTTCCTGTTAGATCAACTCGTATGAATGTTATGAGATGATTTGTATTAATGCTATAGGAACGGCAGCTGACACGTTCATTCAATCCTCCAACCAGAGAAGGGACTGGAGGGCTGAGAGGTTCCAAAATATAACTGTGCGTTCAGGATGTGCATCACAGTGATATTGAATAACACATCCAACAGACATGTCATGTTTCACTGCCCACTTAGGACAGTAAAAAATACACAGTGGTGGAAAGATAGTGATTGATTTTTGAAACATAGTGGGAGGTTTAAAGTTAACACACCCATAGGGAAAGTGACGCAATCGGGTACTATGCTGGTCTTGCAGCCAGCCCAATCTTACCCTGGATTGAAGTCAGTGCAGGGTGTAAAAGTAACCCAATCCAGTTTAAGCTAATTAGCTTAAAGGGTGGATACTAAACTTAATCATTGCATCCCTGATTTAATGACGTATCTATGTTGAGACGAGGCTTGGACATGAAGCCTTTCCCTCTCCTCTTTCCCCTCCCCCTCCCAACCTGTGGTTAAATAGCTGGCATTTGCTGTTGAGGCTCACACATGAAAGGAAATAAACATTGAAGGAAATAAACTTGCAGGGCAATGGAGATAGAGCAGGAGGACGGAACAGGCTGATTTCTACACAGAGAGCCCGAATAGACTTGATGGGCCAAATAGTCTTTTTCTGTTCCCTAATTGACTCTATGCCTCTATATCATCCTCAGCCTCTCACCATACATCAAGCACCAAAGGAGGTGTGCTGAGCCTGCACAAGTCTTGGCCAATGATCCAGGAGGGCTTGTGATACTTGGTACATCGTGTTCAAGCACAGAAACAGGCTCATGCTGGTGTTTGTACTTCACATCAGCCTCCCCTACCCTTTCTCATCTCACCTCATCAACATATCCTTCCTTTCTCCCTCATTTGCTTATCTAGCTTCCCCTTAAATGCTTCTATCCTAGTGGCCTCAGCTTATCCTTGTGGTACAGAGCTCCATGTTCTTGTTTTGTGCTCTGTTTCCTCTTGTTTGCTCTTTAGAGTTGGAAGTGTTCACCAGCAGATGGTGCCTGTGAACAGTTAATTAGACCTAGACCACAGGGTTTAAACAACACAAAGACAGGACAGGACATGGGCCCGGTCTCCTTCTAGCTCCCTGCTGACAGGTGTCAGCAGCCCCACTGCTTTCCTCATGAGCTCTGACCATCATTAATCACATTGGAATTAAACATATGAAGAGACCTTGAATAAGATGCAGAGTAGATTTACTATACTGGCATCAGGGGATGAGGGACTTCAGTTACAAGGGAATAAAGATTCAAGAACAGATATTCAAGGGAGTTTAATAGAGAGGATCAAAACTATGTGGAGTGTAGTTAGAGTAAATAAGGATGGTCAGTAAATGTTGTTCTAATCAGTGGCGCCCACATCCTGTGAACAAATAAAAATAAAGAAAAACTGTTTCCACTGTCAAGAATGTCAGTAACCAGACAATACAGATTTAAGTAATTGGCAAATAAACCAGAGAGGAAATTAGGAGAACATTTTTTTAACGCAGCAAGTTGTTATGATCTGGAATGTGCTGCCAAATGTGTGGTCGAAGCAGATTCAATAGTAACTTGCAGAAAAGAATTGGATAAATACTTGAAAAGGAAAGAACCATGAAGATAGTTCCAGGGATGAAATGATAGTTCCAGTAGATGGATTGGAGAGGTTGGGACTGTTTTCCTTGGAGAAGAGACGATTGAGAGGAGAGGTCAGGACCGAGTAGATAGGGAAAAAACTGTACCCATTGGCACAAGGATCGAACAAGAGGGCACTGATTTAAAGTAATTGGCAAAAGATATGAGGAAAATCTTTTTTCACACAGCAAGTGGTTGTGATCTGGAGTGCGCTGCCCAAGAGTGCAGTGGAGGGAGATTCAATCAAGGTATTTAAGAGGTAATTGGATTATTATTCAGAAAGGAAGAATGTGCAGGGTTAGGGGGAGGAGGCTTGGAGTGGCGTTAGATAAATTACTCCTTTAGAGACCCAGCACAGACATGACAGGCAGAATAGCGTCCTTTTGAGCTGTAACCATTTTGCGATTCTGTGATTAACAGAGGGCAGAATTTTGCCCTTGGTGTGTGGGATCGGCGGGGGCGGTCAGGCAGCCAACCACTGCCCACAATCAGCAGTGCAACGTGATTTTACGTGGCCAGGTTAATTAAGGCCTGCCCAGTGTAAGACGCGGGTGGGGGCGGGTGCTCAATGTCCGTCGGGTCCATTGGCGACCCGGCAGCCGATTCAAATGTGGCCTCGGCAGCCCTTCGCAGGCTGCCACCGAAGGACGCGGAAGTCGTGATGGACAGCGTTGCGGGTGGACACGGCAGGCGGGAGGGCAGGTCGGTGGGGCATTCAGCCCTGCGTTTCTCCGATGAGTGCCTCACAGCCCTCCTGGAGGAGGTGGCAGTGCGGAGAGAAACCCCTGTCCCCAGGGACAGGAGGAGGAGGCCCCCCCCCACCACCTCACCAAAAAAGCCTGGGTGGCAAATAGGTGGCATCCAGTGTCAGCAGCCACTATGTAGTGATGCGCACATGGGTGCAATGCAAGAAGTGCTTCAACGATCTCCTGTGATCGGGAAGGGTGAGTACCATGTTGGCAGAGCAGTGAAGAACTGCCTATGCCCCCCGTGGACCTCAGAGTGTGAGTGGCAAATGTCAATGAGGCAGGATCTGGGCAAGGCGGTGAGCCCTGGCTGCTTGGCCCGAGTGCCTTGCAGCTCCAGAGTCACGAATCGGCTGAGCCCTGCGAGGTGTTCCTCAGGTGGGGTTGGCCAGGCTGCAATGGCGCTGCAGGTAGAGAGTGGACTAATCAATGGTCCTGTATCCTTTCAGGAGAAAACATCCCATAACAATGCAGAGAGGTTGCATACGGGCTGGGGACCACCACACCTACTAATCCTCATTCGTTATGAGCAGGAGGCCCTGGAGCTGGAGAGGCGCCATGCACCTCGGTCAAGCGGCCGAGGTGAGGTTGGGTTGCGAGAGGAAGATAAGAGTGCAGTGCACTGAGGTGAGAATGTCAGTAATTGCAACCATTCCACTGTAGTCTCTATATTGATCTGAGTCTTGAACCTGGAATCACCATTGATAATGGAAAGACGAGGGCACCCTGATGCATATCGCTGTCTCATGAGGCTGCCAGGCATGCACAGTAACAGTGACTTCAACTAATAACATGTCCTTGTTCTTCCTTTTAGGCTCACCACCAGCCCTTTGGCATGAGGAACCTGAAGGTCCACCCCTGAGCCCTGAGGACAACACCAATCAGAAAGCACCTGTGTCACACCCTCTCTGCCAAACAGGCACCAGCGCAGATACCAGGACCTCGTTGGGCAATAGGTCGCTGGCTACTATCTCGGTGCACATTGGTGAGTGTACTTCACACTTGCTTGAGGTGCAGGCGGAGGCAGAGAGTGCCCAGGGCGCCGGTAGTCAGAGGACAATGGGGGACCAGGACAATCCTCAGTTGATGGCAGATAAAGAGCCTCTGGAGTCTTCCATGAGGCAGCAGATGCTAGACATCCAGCAGGGTGTGCGGGAGTAGCTGGCAGAGATACATGAGGGAATGTGTGCCATGGTCTCCGTTGTGGAGGAGTCCTTGCGGAGCTTGAGCAATGTGTTCACCCTCATGGCCTAGCGCACTGCCTCTTCCATGGAGAGAGTGGCGATTCTCATGGAGAGGCTCCTCTAGGAGCTGAATCAGAGATTCCTGAGGTTGCGCTTGGACCTGCAAGCCCTCACACTGGCAATGACCTCAGATGGTCAGTGTCAGTGTGGGAGATGGATTGGGCACCCAGTAACCCAGTTGGGTGCTCGTCCATGAGTGGTGAGCAGGGAGGTCCAGAGTAACTTCGCGTTGGCGCACAAGCTGCCTGTCATCTCTGTAGGCTCCTCTCAGAGCGCTCTGGATTAGGGCAACAGCTCCTTCACGCCTCTGCCAGTGACCGTGTGTGATATCCAATGAGGCTACGGTGACTGGGGAGATGCCAGGCGGGGCCAGCACAGGCTCCACAGGCCAGAGGACACTCACCAAAGTTATCAAGGCCAACACGACAGCAGAGTGAGCAGGCTATCTCCAATGCCGTTGCCAGCGAGCGGGGAGTACCTAGAGATAGCACCCGCAAGCGAAAATTTAAAGCAACACAACATGGCCTGATCAAGGGTGATATTTGTTTCCCACAGTTTTCCGTTCAGTATTTATTGATGTGATGGATAACACCTGTCAATGTTAGTTTGTAGAATGTATGCCAGGCACCATTTAATTAAATTTGTTTTTGTGCAACTGGCCTCTGGGTGCGTCATTTGTTCTGCAGGTGCAGGGTAATCCATGATGGACATGTGGCTCTTTAAACTTTATTGAAATGGCACATAGCTTATGTTGTTGACCAAGGAACAGGTCCTGTTGGGAATCGAGTATGGAGCCTACAGCCCTGGCATGTGGTGGTGGTTCTTATTTGGTAGGCTAGCTGAAAGAGTGTTGGATCAAAACGTCCCGGGTGTCCCTGTCTCCCTGGAGGTTGCCCAGGTCAACGTCTATGCCCTCAACATTCTCCTGACTGTGCTCATCCTCAGACTCACTACTGGACTCATCGTCTGTTGCCTGTGCAGTTGCATCAAGATCTTCTTCCTCAATTGCGTCGCCCCTTTCCAGTGCCAGATTGTGGAGAGCGCAGCAAGCAACCACTATCAGTGACACACAATCTGGGGGGATATTGCAGTGTGCCCCCTGAATGGTCCAGGCATCAGAAGTGCATCTTGAGAAGACTTATGGTTCCCTCTACCACTGCCCTTGTGGAGGCATGGCTCCTGTTGTACTGCTGCTCGGCCTCTGTCCTTGGGTGGCGGAGAGGCGTCATGAGCCACCTTCTGAGGGGATAGCCCTTGTCATCCAGCAGCCATCCATCCAGTTGGGCTGGAGCACTGAAGAGCCTCGGCATCTGGGAGTGTCTCAGGATGTAAGTGTCATGGGAGCTGACAGGGTACCTTGCACAGACTTGCAGGATCTGCATCTTGTGGTCACACACTATTTGCATGTTCATCGAGAGGAATTCCTTCTGCATCTTGTGGTCACACACTATCTGCACGTTCATTGAGTGGAATTCCTTCTGCATCTTGTGGTCACACACTATCTGCACGTTCATTGAATGGAATTCCTTCTGCATCTTGTGGTCACACACTATCTGCACGTTCATTAAGTGGAATTCCTTCCTGTTAATGAAGGCACCCAGCTCACCCGCGGGTGCCTTGATGGCCACATGTGTGCAATCTATTGCACTCTGGATGCAGGGGAACCCAGCAATCACTGCAAAGCTAAAAGCAAAATACTGCGGATGCTGGAAATCTGAAACAAAAACAAAAATACCTGGAAAAACTCAGCAGGTCTGACAGCATCTGCGGAGAGGAATACGGTTGACGTTTCGAGTCTGTATGACTCTTCATCAGAATCACTGCAAAGCCTCTGGCTCTCTCTGCCTGGCTGGCCTCGTCCGTATGGTAGTGAATAAAAGTCAATGCACGCCTGAACAGAGCGACTGTCACCAGGTTGACGCAACTGTGGATGGCTGATTGGGAGACTCCCATGGAGAGGATCCTCTAGGAGCTGAATCAGGGGATCCCTCACTGAGCCCTGGAAGGAGCCGGAGGCAATATAAGTTGAGGGCCACCGTGGTCTTCGGTGCCACTGGAATGAGGTGTCCACCCACACAGTCGGAGATGATCTCAGGGTCGATCTTCTGACAAATGGAGGTCACTGTCTCCCTTGAGAGGCTGAGCCTTCTTCAGCATTGCACCTCAGTCATATTGAGGTAGCTGCATCGCCGCCAATAAACCCTGGCAGCAGGATAGTGGCGTCTTCTGCGGCCCCTTCTGCCTTGGCCTTCCTGTTGACCCTGCGCCCCTTGTGCCTGCGCCTCTCCTCCCATAGGTCGCTCCCCTGGAGGCTGAACAGGGACACCTGGCCTCCTCCCCCTTCTGGCCCTCTCTTCCTCCTCAGAGGTGGTGCCTCCAGCGGAGACCACAATCCCCATTACCAGGGTAACAGAGGGCTGTCTGCTACCTGGAAGGCCCCAAGTGGTATGAATCCTCTGGAGTCCTGAATTGAAGCCTCTTATTTCTGTCAATGCAGCTCTGAAGCGAAATAAAGATGTCCTGTTCACAGAAGCAAGCAGCAGCAAGTTACATCCTAAACTACAAACTATTCGCATATACAAGCCCACTGACCCCTCTTATCCCACTCGTGGATTAGGTTTTTGAAATTTTGGCCTGCCTGCCCGTTTAGCTCGTGTGACGGCCAGCAAATCACACGGGCTATGTAAGGTCCGAGCCAATTGGTGTCTCAAGGGCCTTAACTGGCCACTTAATTAATGGCGGGCGCACCTCTGTCTTAATCACGCACCCACCTAACGAAATATCGTGAGAGTGCGCGTTGACGTCGGCACGCTCAGCCGACCTCAATGTGCTTTATTTCACGCTTGAGCGTGTCGGGCGCTCGCCCACACATCGAGCTGAAAACTCTGGCCAGAGTTATAGGGAAAGAGCAGGGGAGTAGTACTAATTGGATAACTCTTTCAAAAAACTAGCAGTTATGATGGCTTCCCTCTGTGGTGTATGATTCTATGATGATCTTTCAACTTGATGGCAGAATTTCATGGCAGTGAGCCACCTTCTTGAACAGTTGCAGTCCATGTGATGTAGGTACACCCAAAGTGCTGTTAGGAAGTTCCAGGATTTTGACCCAGTGACACTAGGAACGGAAATATAGGCTAGGATTTTCCATGACCACTGGCATCAGGCGTGTTTGGTGGTGTGAGCGGACAATATGGTGAGAAGGCCAAAAATCAGTTTCACAGCACTGCGATCGTTCGCTAAGCCTATCGATGGCAGGCTGCGTTTCCCGCCATCAGACGCCAGAAACCTCATTGTAATACAGCAGCATAGTATTATAAGGCCAGCCCGCCAGAATCATCTCCCCCCCGCTGGATCGTCCGCCCACATTGGTGGGAAAACACGTCGGCATGTTTCACAACAGCATATATAAGGCATGCACTTGGTGGGCTGCACTTCGCTTGGGACTTCAAGGTTTGATTGCCTACCTTGCTTCAGTCAGCACTCAGTCATGAGCGCCAGGCTTCACAGACAGCACCACATCACTTTTAGGGGGGGCTCACGGGTAGGTCTCTGCCTGCCAGATCAGCCATATGTGGGTGGCTTTTCAATGGCTAGGGCTTGCTTGGGGAAGGGGGAGAAATGGCCTCGGGCAAGGGAAGAGGCTGGAGGATGAGGGCTGTACTGTGGAAGTAGGGTATCCCAGGGTGCGTATGGGGGCACATGTTGATCTGTGCAACTGGCCTCAAGATGATGAGGGCTGATGAGGCAGTTTCCAGAGGAGATGAGGCCAGATGGACATGTGAGGATATGTGTGTGAGTGAGTAGTGATGTCCCTTGAGCTGGCAGTGAGTGAGATGCCAGTGAACGTGCGATCGGCTTGAGTGTGTGAGTTTAGAGTCATGAGATGGTTGCCATACCCTGGCGGCACAGATGAGATCATTCATCCTCTATCTACATTGGATGGCCAACCTCTTCTGTGCAGCATTGGCCCTCCTGCCCACTGTGTTATTTAGATATTGGACGCTAACATTCGCTCACACGCTCCTCCTTCTTCTATCCTATCAGAGTGCAGATGAGTTTCAGGATATAGACCGAACGGTGTGGATAATCTGGAGGTGTAGGGTTAACATTAGAATCTCCCCCAACAGGTTGAATGACCCATCGAACTGTATTGTTGAAACCTGCTGAGGTACAAGTAGCCATGGACCACGAACATAGTACAAGGTTGGAAAAAAAAACTTGTTTTTATATAGCACCTTTCACATCCTCAGGACTACCCAAAGCACTTAATAGCCAATGAAACATGTTTTATAAAAGCAGTCATTGATGTAATGTAGGAAAGCTTGCAGCCAATTTGTTTAGTGGCTGTTTAGTTTCTTTATATCTAATAGTCCATTTAATATCAGCAAGAAGCTGGTCATTTATTTGCCAACATGATGGAACATAATTTCTTGAGTGATGCATTTACTGTACAAATAACAGAGCTGGCAGGTGATATGACTGGGAAAAGGAAGAGAAGCAATAGCACCATCATCTGGTAAAATATATAACTGCAATTTTAAATCCAATCAACAGATCGTTCAGTTCCATATAATTGTGAGTCTATCCTAATCTAAAAATAAGTTAAAATCTAATATGTTATCTCTTCTATCCTGTATATTCAGTATAATAACTATTAGTGCTACAGTGACCACTATTGAACTTTGGCTTCCGTATTATATTTAACATTTTTATATTGTTATAAAAGGGAGATGGAATCCAAAAATGCTTTGCGGCCAATAAAGGAAAAAAAGCAGTCACTGTTGTAATGTGGGGAACACAGCAGCCAATTTTCACACAGCAAGCTCTCAAAAACAATAATGTGATAATTATCAGATCATCTGTTAGTTGATGTTGGTCAAGATATGCATATTGACCAAGACACTGGGAGAACTCCCCTGCTTTTCTGCAGAACAGTGTTGTGGGGTCTTTTACATCCACCTGAGAGGGCAGTTTAATGTCTCCTCTGAGCAATGCAGCACTTCCTCAGTACTGCACTAAAGTGTCAGCCTAGATTTTGTGCTCAGATCTCTGGAGTGCAGCTAGCACCCACAATTCACTGACTCAGAGGCAAGAGTGCTACTCAGTGAACCAACAGCTGAAACCTGTACCATTACACTGTTTATAATAGGCTACAGATCTCACTGCCCGAGGGCCTTGTTAATGTTAAGAGGAAGTGGTGTCTCTCCAACATGCCGTCTTGGAACAAGCAACACTTCAGCCTTCCCAGTTGAATGACCTTTTGTTGGATTTGCTTAGTGACATACGCTTCCCAACAAATATTTGAACAGCAATGAATTGCCAGCCCCAAGGAAGTACGTAGAATGGGAACTGTGAGTGATAAGGGCACAGAGGCAATGGACCTAGTTAAAGAAGTTTAACTGCCTTTTGTTTCTCAGTAGTTATAGTTTAAGAGCAATGTTTCACAGCTCCATAATATTCAATGGCAAAGAATATTCAGAGGTTTATTAATGAGATGTGTATTGACTTGTTTCATTAATGAGCTGGAATCAAAAAGACTTTCAGGATTTCAGCTGCCTGCATCACAGGCTTTCAAAAGATCTTTCGCTCCCATGTCCACCATCTACAAGGCACAAGTTAGGAGTGTCATGAACACTCTTCACTTGCTTGGATGAGTGCAGCTCCAAAAACACCCAAGAAGTTCAACATCATCAGATCAAAGCAGAGATGCCCATCAATCACCTTAAACATTCACTGCCTCCACCACCGACACACTGTGGCAGCAAGTGTGCACCATCTACAAGATGCACTGCAGCAACTCACCAACTCCCTTCAACAGAACCTTCAAGACCCATTACCTCTACCACCTAGGATAACAAGGGTAAGAGACGCATTGGAACATGACCACCTTCTCCCAAGCCACATGCCATCCTGACTTGGAAATATATCGTCATTCCTTCATTGTCTCTGAGTCAAAATCCTGGAGCTCCCTTCCTAACAGCACTGTGGGTGTACCTACACCACAGGGACTGCAGCGGTTCAAGAAGGCAGCTCACCACCACCTTCTCAAGGGCAATTAGGGATGGGCAGTAAATGCTAGCCTAGCAGTGGTGCACATCCCATGAAAGAATTTTAAAAATCACCCCTATCACTTAGAAGGGCAAAGCTAGCAGGTAAGTTGGAGCACCATCTCATCAGGTTAGAGGGAGCTGGGATCTGTGACTGGGAAATGGAGTTTGTGATGGAGGCTGAATACAATGGGGTGAATTTTAACCTAAAAAAATCTAATGGGGAGAATTTTCCCCATGTCGGGCGGGCCATTTGGGAGCGGGAACGGGTGGGCGTAGAGCCGAACGCCACCTGCGATCGGCTCCGCGCTGCCATTTTATGTAGGCGGGCCAACTAAGGCCCATCCAGCGTGAAGCGCGGCTCCCGTGGATAGCGGGAGTGGGCGGGCAGTGGCGGAAGTGCAATGACCGCCGGTTCTAATGGTGACCCGGCGGCCTGTTCAAGTAGAGCACTGGCAGCCTTGCAAAGGCTGTTCATCGTGGCCAGTAGAAGGGCTCCCCAGAGCGCTGCTGGAGAGCAGGCCAGGCAGGAGGGTAGGGCAGCGGGGCAGAGTGCCCCTCGGTTTTCTGATGAGTGCTTAGCTGCTCTCCTGGAGGAGGCGGCAGCGTGGCGGGAGGTCCTCATTCCGAGGGACGGGAGGAGGAGGCTCCCCCACCTGACCAAACCTGGGAGGAGGTGGCGGAGATAGTCAGCTCCCAGGATGTGGTGCGATGCACGTGGGTCCAGTGCTGCAAGCGATTCAATGACCTCTTGCACTCGGGAAGGGTGAGTACCATGTTGGCAGAAGCCACTTAACATAGCAGTTGGGCTTTCCCCGCAAGCCACGCCCCCCCAACTCTGAGTGCAGTTACAGCATTGAATCCTTCATGACCTGTTTCCCTCGCTGGGTGGGCCAGCAGATATTGCCCATGCCTAGTTCACCCTGAGAGGGTAGTGCTGAAGTGGGTTCTGCACCCACAGCATGTGTGACACTGACACCCAGAGAACTGTTTTGGGGGCAACCTCAAGGATCTGCACCTAGGTGCAGTGCTGGAACTGCGAAACATGTCAAAGTCAGGGTGCTGACATGCTGGGAGGGGAGCTTCCAGGTGGCGGGACACCAATCCATCTGCTGTCCTTGGGGTTCCATGTGCTTGTGCCTCCTTGCTTTGCAAGGGTAGACCATGTGGTGCCAAATGTGATGGAGGCAGCATGTGGGCAAGGTGGGGTCAGCCGTGGCTTCTTGTGAGTGTGCGGCGGCTGCAGGGTGACGAATGACTGGAACTCTGCAACGTCCCACTCCGGCTGGGGTGGCAGGGATGCGGTGGGAATCCAGGTACAGGGTGGACTAATCAATGCTCCTCTCCCCTTTTCAGGAGAAGACTGCACACAATGCCGCTGAGCGGATGCAGAATGGCGGAGGCCAGGGCCAGTTGGCCATCATCACCAGATACGAGCAGGAAGTGATGGATCTGGAGAGGCACCATGCACCCAGGTCCACCAGTGGCAGTGACGCTGGGGTGCCATGAGGAGGTAAGATTGCTGAGCACTGAGGTAACCATGTGCGTCCCAGCAGCCATGGCACTGCTGAATGCTCAGTGATAGAAGCTTGCAACATGGGTTGACCATTGATTATGGAAGGATGAGTTCATACTGATCCGGGGGATAGACATGCACATTGATATTGTCTCCACTTTAACTAATCAAATGTCCTTGTTCTTTCTTTCAGCATCACCGGAGCAGGGCTGGGAGGAGGAGGCAGAGGGGCCACCTCTCACACCTGAGGGCCCTGAACAATTGGACTCACCAGCGTCACACCATCTCTGCCAGCGCAGATACTAGCACCTCGGTGGGAATTAGATCATCAGCTAGTGTCCCGGGGCACAGCGGTGAGGGCACTTCACACTTGCTTGAGGTGCTGGCGGAGACAGAGAGTGCCCAGAGCGCTGGCAGTCGGAGGACTGCTGGGGACCAGGCATATGCTCGGTCGGTGGCTGATGATGTGCCTCTGAAGTCATTGTGAGGCAGCAGATGCTGGAAGTGCAGCAGGGTATGCGGAAGGACCTGGCGGAGATACATGAGGCAATGCGTGGCATGGTGCCCGTGCTGGAGGAGTCCACGCAGAACATCACCGATGCAATGAGCCTCATGGCCGAGCGTCATGCTTCCTCCAAGGAGCTAGTGGCGACTCTCGTGGAGAGGCTCCTCCTGGGGTTGTGCTCAGACCTGCAAGCCCTCACAGTGGCATTAACCTCAGCTGGTCAGTGCCAGTGTGGGAGGTGGTTTGGGCACCAAGTATCCCAGCTCAGTGCCCATCCATCAACGGTGAGCAGGGAGGTCCGAAGCGACCTCACGTTGGCGCAGGAGCTGCCTGTCGTCTCTGCGGGCTCCTCTCAGGGCGCTCTGGATGAGGGCAGCAGCTCCTACACCCCTCTGCCAGCGACTGTGGCATCCAATAAGGCTGCGGCGACTGGGGAGATGCCAGCTGTGGAACAGGCCGCTCCCTCCCAGATGGGGCCATCAAAAGCTCCACGAGCCAGAGTACGTCCGCCAAGGTCATCGAGGCCAACAGGACAGCACAGTGAGCAGGCTGTCTCAGATGCCAGTGCCAGTGAGGGGGGAGAACCTAGACATAATACCCGGAAACATAAACTTGAGGCACCTTAGGCACACCATGGGTTTCTCACTGGTGGTTTTATGTTGCCCCGCTATTAGTTGATGACCATTCAGTGTGATGTGTGACACCTTTGCAATTTTTTTTTTTGTGCTTCATTTTGATAAATCATTAAATTTTGATATGTGAGCATGGCTCAGGATGATTCCTTACTTCTGCAGATGGACAGGAACCCATGATGTTATGAGCGACTTGTTTGACATTGAGCTTTATTGACAAGGCACATAGTTAATGTTCCTAACCAGGCAGATGTTGCTCTCAGGTATCAAGTATGGAGCCTGCAGCCCTGGCTTGTGTTGGAGGTCCATCTGCGGTGGGCTAGCTGAAGGTTCGTTGGATTAAAGCCTCCTTGGTGTCCCTGCCTCCCTAGAGGATGTCTGGGTCAGCGTCTACCCCCTCAGCATTCTCCTGTGCGAGCTCATCCTCGGACTCACTACTGGATTGATCGTGTGCAGCTGGAGCAGCTGCGTCTACATCTTCGTCCTCCACTGCGTCACCCCTATTCAGTGCCAGATTGTGGAGAGCACAGCATGCAATCACTATCAGTGACACACGATCTGGGGGAGTATTGGAGTGCACCCTCTGAACGGTCCAGATATCGGAAGCGCATCTTCAGAAGACCAATGGTTCTCTCTACCACCGCCCTTGTGGAGGCGTGGCTCCTATTGTACCGCTGCTCAGCATCTGTTCTTGGATGGCGGAGAGGCATCATGAGCCACCTTTTGAGGGGATAGCCCTTGTCACCCAGCAGCCATCCATCAAGCTGGACTGGAGCACTGAAGAGCCTCGGCACGTGGGAGTGTCTGAGGATGTAGGCGTTGTGGGAGCTGCCTGGGTACCTTGCACAGACTTGCAGAATCTGCATCTTGTGATCACGCACTATTTGCATGTTCATGGAGTGGAAGCCCTTCCTGTTGATGAAGGCACCCGACTCACCCACTGGCGCTTTGATGGCCACATGTGCAGCCTTGCGTGCAGTCCATTGTACCCTGGACGCGGGGAAGCCAGCAATCGCTGCGTAGCCTCTGGCTCATTCTGACTGGCTGGCCTCGTCCCAGTGGTAGTGGATGAAGGTCAATGCATGCCTGAACAGAGCATCTGTCACCTGCTTGACACAAGTGTGGACAGCTGACTGGGAGACTTCGCAAAGATCACCCACTGACCCCTGGAAAGAGCATAGAAGTTGAGGGCAGCCATAACCTTCAGTACCATTGGCATGGGGTGCCCACCCACATAGTTGGCGCAGATCTCAGATCCTATCATCTGACAGATGGAGGTGACTATCTCCCTTGAGAGATGGAGCCTCCTTCGGCACTGTACCTCAGGCATATTGAGGTAGCTGCTTCACCGCCTGTAAACCCTGGCAGTAGGATAGTGGCGTCTTCTGCGGCCCCTTCCATCTTGCACTTCAGGTTGGCCTTGTGCCTGTCCTCACACAGGTGGATCCCCTGGAGGCTGAATGTGGATTCCTGGCCTCCTCCTCCTTCTGGCCCTCCCTTCCTCCTCAGAGGAGGTGCCTCCAATGGATAGCACAGCTCCCATTCCCAGGCTGAGGGAAGGCTTCCTGGAATCAGCAAGGCCCCAGAAATGATGTTTACTCAAGGTCCTGATCTGTCCAAGCAGCTGTAAAGGGTTTTGAAGTATTCCTGCTCACACAGGCAAGTATCAGTAAGTTTAAGCATTAAATGTCTGATAAATAAACACTCGCGACCCCACTCACCCCTGTCATCCCGCCCGTGGATGAGGTTTATACAAATGTCTCCTACCCGCCTGCCCGTTGCACCTGTGCGACGACCTGAAGATCGCATGGGCGCCGAAAAATCGCCATCAATTGGTGCCTCAAGGGCCTTAAGTGGCCCGTTAATTAATGGCTGGCGCGCATCCGAGATCATAGCGCGCCCCCCCCACCAAAATATCGCGATGGCACACGTTGACGTTGGGACGCTTGCCCAACATCACTGCACATCATTTTACGCTTCGGCGTGTAGGGCCCGTCCCTGCAGGCCAACAAGAAAATTCTGGCCAATATGTTTGGGTTGGAATGGGACTTAAAATCAGGAAAATCTGTTTCCCAATGCAACCCTGCCTCTAACCCACCCATTTCTGGCTTTAACTGAGTCCAAATGGTGGAGGGTGTCAGCTAACCCCCTCCACAGAGGCAGATTGAACCTTAAATATGACAATGAGGCTGTGAACTACATTGACATTCAGGTTTTAAACATTAACAGCTGTCAGCGGCTTTACCAAGTATCTGGAAACCCGGCAGCATCATCAAGGTGAAGACTTGGCAGATTCAGGAGTTAAGTGCCTTTGCACCTACCTCATGGATCCAGGTGCCTGCCTGAGAAAACTCCCCCAGGAGTCCTCCCACCCCAGGCGTTCAATCCCCTCACCCAGGTCTCCAAACCCCACTCCCCCCAGCCTTGATCTCAGACTCACCCCGCCCTAGACTTCCAAGCCCCTCCCCCCCCACCCCCGGGCTTTGATCGCCCCCAGCTCTCCAATCCCCCAAGGCCTTTGATCTCCCCTCCACCCCCCCCACCCCCTGCCCACCCCCCACCCCACCCCAAGGTCTCCAATTCCCCCTAGGCCTTTGATACCCTCCAGGCTTTTGATTCCCCCCTAACCAGGGCCCAACCTTCCCTCCTTATGATCAACCAACCCATCCTCTCCCACCTCCAATCACATGCCCCCTTAATCCCCCTCCAATCATTTCTCCCCACCTCCCGCCACAGCAAATTGCACCACGGTTGACTACTGCTCCAATCGACCCCGCTCTCACAGTCATTGGCCTCCAGCGACCATCACCCATCCAACCTCTAATTGACCCCATCCTCCATACATGCTGAAATGATCTTCACTGACTTGCTCCCTGTTTATCAGGCTGGCCTCTGGCAGGCAACTGATCAGTGACACCAGACAGACTGTGGAGCTTTTGAGGGTATCTCGAATTGTGTACTCCCCACAAACGTCTGACTGAATTGCTCCTTGCAGGTAAGGTGAGTAAAAATTCTGTCCTCTGTCCTTGCATGATGCCACCAAGGGGCAGCATGTAGGTAAGAAAGAGGAGGCAGCCAAGGTTAGATCCTTGAGGAACACCAGAGTAACAGTGCTGGATCAGGAAGAGAAACTATTGGATACAGTCCAGTTGAGTGCAGTCCCAGCAAACCATGTCAAAGGCTGCAGAGAGATCAAAACATAGTTTACCATGATCAGAGTCGCAGAGGGAATGTCATTTGTGATTTTTGCTTTGTGTGGTCTGAGGTTTTGAGGGGTAAGATGAGGGGAGGTTTATGCAGTTGAGGTTGGGTGGGGAAGGGTGGGGTGATGTGGGGATGTGGTACATTCTGCACAATGATAGTGAGGAGGTATGTAGAGTGGCGTGTGTGTGGGTGGGAGGGATCTGTGGGGGAAGCCGGAGAGTAAAAATTTGGGAGTTTTTTTTATTGAGAGCTGAAATGATAAGTCATGGCTGACAAAGTAAACAGGAAGTTAAATTACATCAGGAAGTAGTGATTAGATTGAGATGGGTCTTGATTTCACAGAATGAGGGTGTGGTATTGAGAAAGGAAAAGAAGGCGAAATTCTGAACAGCACTACTCAGTGAATACACATCAAAAGTCCTTCATAGACTGTAACCTGAAGTTACAAAACGCGCTACAAGTCCTTGCTTATAGTTGTGGTTGTGTTCCTGGAAATCGAGACTTTAAGTGAATCATAGGCATCATTTTAAAACCAGATAAAAGCAAAAAACTGCAGATGCTGGAAATCCAAAACAAAAACAAAAATACCTGGAAAAACTCAGCAGGTTTGGCAGCACCTGCGGAGAGGAGCACAGTTAACGTTTCGAGTCCAAATGACCCTTCAACAGAACTAAGTAAAAATAGAAGAGAGGTGAAATATAAGCTGGTTTAAGTGGGGGTGGGACAATATCACTGGCCCTCTATCCATCTCTACTTGTCCCACCCTCCCCTTAAACCAGCTTATATTTCACCTCTCTTCTATTTTTATTTAGTTCTGTTGAAGGGTCATTCGGACTCAAAACGTTAACTGTGCTCCTCTCCGCAGATGCTGCCAGACCTGCTGAGTTTTTCCAGGTATTTTTGTTTTTATTTTAAAACCAGAGTTAGGTTTCTTTTGGACATTTCTCACCCAGAAAAACCAACGCACAGGTTGAAATACTGCGTCATACGTGCATTGTACTGTGCATTCCTAGTTGAAATAACTTGCAAAATAAAATAAATCACTAAATATAAAATAATAAATTATTAGGTATTTTAGGAATTTTCTCAGTAGAAATAACCATTAAAATATTGTAAATTGAAATGCTGTACATTCCCCAATGCCTACATTCATAAATGAAATAACATTTAAAATAAAATAAATTTAAAATGTAAAAGAAATAGAATATACAGTAAAAGTAAATAGATGTAAAAAAAATTACATTTGCCTGGTTTTGGATTGACTAAGTTCCATCTAGTGCCAAAAGCTGGTCGGTGCAGGGAGTAGCTGAAGTCCCAGGACTTCAGTACAAGTTCAGGGTGGAACAGAAGCAAGGAGAAGGGGTGCAGCTGAAGAAGTCTCTGGTGGTGGCAACAGACACCAGTGACTTTACAAGTAAGAATGGAGGGTGGGAGAGGGGGTGGGGGGGTGCAGGGTGGGGAAGAGCGATTTTAGCATTGAGGGAGCGAGCAGACACACTGGTTGTGTTGTGCATGCAGGCCACAGAACAGGAAGTCTGTGGTAAATGATGTTAAAGCAAAACTTGCAACATTAAACAAATATATTGTCACTAATCTATTAACTATGTTAAAGCAAAACAACACTAAGTGTTGTTTTTTGTCCTTTTTTCCAATAATTTATATAGATTTTTCTTTTCCCACCTACTTCCATTATTTTTAAGTGTATTTCCATCCATTGTTTTATCTCCCCTTTTAGCCTATTTCGATCCCTTCCCCCCACCCCACCCCCACTAGGGCTATCTGTACCTTGCTCGTCCTGCTTTCTACCCTTAATTAGCACATTCCTTTAGATAATATCACCACCTTCAACACCTCTTTGTCCTTTTGTCTGTGACGTCTTTTGGTTATATCCACCTATCACTGGCCCTCTATCCATCGCTTCTTGTCACCCCCCCCAACTCCCTTAAACCAGCTTATATTTCACCTCTCTTCCATTTTTACTTAGTTCTGTTGAAGGGTCATTCGGACTTGAAACGTTAACTGTGCTCCTCTCCGCAGATGCTGCCAGACCTGCTGAGTTTTTCCAGGTATTTTTGTTTTTGTTTTACAACATTAAGTGAGTTGCGTTAAACGGGGGCTTACTTTATATAAGTGCAAGTTCTTTCTTCTTCTACTATGGCATCATTGATAAAATAAGGACAATATTTTTTTTAAAAGAGAGAGAGAGGGAGTGAGGGAGGAAGGGAAAGAGAGAAGTGGTGGGATCATCATCTTTCTCTGGTACCCTGTTAGGGATGTAATAGACTAGACACTCAGTGCTGTCACCAAGCTCCCCATTTAGTGCCAGCACTGAGGTATAACAATGTGAAGCAAAGCATTCTGTGTGTCAGAAGGTTTAGACTGCCCTCAAACCCGCCACCTGCAAAGCTACAGTGAATGAATATCATTTTTTTTCCCATTCATGGGATGTGGGCATCGCTGTCTAGGCCAGCATTTATTGCCCATCCCTAATTGCTCTTGAGAAGGTGGTGATGAGCTGCCTTCTTGAACTGCTACAGTCCATGTGGTGTAGGTACATCCACAGTGCTGTTAGAAAGGGGGGTTCCAGGATTTTGACCCAACGACAGTAAAGGAGAGGTGATATAGTTCCAAGTCAGGATGGTGAGTGGCTTGAAGGGGAGCTTCCAGGTGGTGGTTTTCCCATGCATCTGCTGCCCTTGTCCTTCTAGATGGTAGCAGTTGTGGGTTTGGAAGGTGCTGTCTAAGGAGCATTGGTGAGTTCCTGCAGTGCATCTTGAAGATGGTACACACTGCTGCCATTGTGCGTCAGTGGTGGAGGGAGTGAGTTTTTGTGGATGGGGTGTCAATCAAGCGGGCTGCTTTGTCCTGGATGGTGTCAAGCTTCTTGAGCGTTGGAGTCGCACTCATCCAGACAAATGGAGAGTATTGCAACACACTCCTGACTTGTGCTTTGTAGATGGTGGACAGGCTTTGGGGATTTAGGAGGTGAGTTACTCGCCACAGGATTTCTAACCTCTGACCTGCTCTTGTAGCCACAGTTATTTACATGGCTAGCCCAGTTCGTTTCTGGTCAATGGTTGCTGATAGTGGGGGATTCAGTAATGGAAATGCCATTCTGTGTCAAGGGGTGATAGTTAGATTCTCTCTTGTTGGATTGCCTGAATCTGGCATGAATATTAATTGCTATTTTCTAGCCCAAGCTTGGATATTGTCCAGGTCTTGCTGCATTTAGACATGGACTGATTCAGTATCTGAGTAGTCACGAATAGTGCTGAACATTGTGCAATCATCATGAACATCACAACTTCTGACCTAATGATGGAAGGAAGGTCATTGATGAAGCAGCTGAAGATGATTGGGCCTAGGACACTACCTTGAGGAACTCCGGCAGTGATATCCTGGAACCAAGATGATTGATATCCAACAACCACAACCATTTTCCTTTGAGCTGGGTATGACTCCATTGGGTCTTTAGTAAACTGAATTATCTCTGAACCACCTCCAGCACACAATGATGAACCCCAATGGTTAACCCAGCTGAAATGGCCAAAGTCCATTGTGTACCCTATAAATATACATCAATATCTAGAACGTCCTGAAGCTGCTTTTTGTTTGAGTAGAATCTTATGTTGTCTCTTCTTCAGCAAAACTATTCACATGAAGTGCAAGTTCTTCAATTTTCTTCAGAATTAAAGAGTCATTAGCACAGCTTCTTTCTAATTAATACTGTGATAGAGAGGAGGAAAGGGCACACCATTAGTGGGTGTAACCTGGAACTCTTGAGTTCTGGCTGAGGGCAACCTGTGGATATACAAAGAATGAGAAAGATTACTGACATTTTTGACCTCCTTTCCATCAGATTCAATAGAAAATTCAGTGGGTGTTGGATATACACTTGAAAATTAAGGAAAGATTGTAATGCTATGGAGAGAGACAGAAGGAGAGTTGGATAGCTCTCTCAAAGAGTCAGCACAAGCACAATGGGCCAAATGGCCTCATTCTGTGCTGTAAGATTCTACTGTTTTCTTTTACATTTAAGTGAGGCAACAATACAATCTTTGACATACCATAGAGCAGATTATTCTCTTAAAGAAAGGAAGATTTGTATTTATATTATCACCTTTCATGATCTCAAGATGTCCTAAAGTACTTTACAGCCAATTAAATACTTTTGAAGTATACTCACTGTTGTGGTGCAGGTTATGTGACAGCCAATTTACAGGCAGCAAGCTCCCCACAAGCAGCAAACTCCCCACAAGCAGCAATGCGATAGTGGCCAGGTACTTAATTTTTTGTAAAGTTGATTGAACTCTGCTTCTCTTCTTTGAAATAGTGCCATGGAATATTTTATGTTCACCTGATAGGGCCTTGGTTTAAGTTCCCATCTGAAATGCAGCACCTCTGGCAGCACAACAGTCCCTCAGGAATATGAGAGTGCAATTCACTGAGCCAAGGCTGACAGCCAAGAGAGGCAAAGGCCTGAATTTTATCGTGGGCATTGGGACCTGAAATCAGGGAGAAAAACAGGTGCTAAGCCCACACTTGCCAGCAGCGGAAACACTTTGGTAATTTTACCACAGGCTGTCTCCTAATTGGCTATCTGCGGGCCCGCATCCAATTAAGGGCAGCAGGCGGGTTCTCCATGTTGCCAGCCCAGTCAGAGGCCTGCAGCTCTGGAGCCTCAGCAGCGGCCCTGGAAGAGGTGGCTGCTGCTGAGGTAGGTTGGTGACCCTTGGGAACTAGGCCAGGTAGATTTTTTAAAAATTAAAAATTCAGAGGCTGAAGGCCAGAGGGGAAACCCTCCAGGGAGAATTTTTGTGGTCATGGGAACTGCCTTCCCTGCCCCCGGCGGCCCTGTTTAGGCAATGGAACCTCTGGCTCGAATGGCCCCCACCCATCTGCAGCTCAGGATTGCCGCAGGATGTCTGCCTCCATTAAACAAGTGGCATCCCAACGCAGTGGAAAGCCAAATCACTTTTGGCAAAATGGCGGCAGCCCTGTAAAATGACCTTTAATAAGACCTTTATGTATACTAATTAGCTATCAATCTCCTTGGAGTAGGCACCCACTTCACCTCTGGTCCTGCTGTTGGGAAAATGCTCTAGAGGCAGGACTGTGCCTGTGAGCCATCCCAATGTGGCTTCCTGCTATTTTAATGCACCCCCCACCCTCCTCCCAACCCGTCAGATGCCCACATACCTCTCCTTGTACAGTCGAACCTTTAGAAACCTCAGAAGCCAAAGGATGATTATGGTCAGGGTTCCTGTCACAATCACAACATACTTCACTGTGGGTGTAAGGCTGCATGTCTCGTGGTTCATTGTTGTTGACTGGTTTGCTTCAAAAAGAAGAGCATAAGAGAGACATTCAGTCAATTTGTCCTTAAGCAACAACAGGATTGTACAGAACAAACATGGCCTGAATTTTCAGGGTGGCGGGGGCTCTGTCCCCACCATCAGAATAGTCAACAGGGAACACATCCCCCACCGACTCCAGCAGCCCGATGCCACGTTACACTCAGATTGGCTGGCAGCTCACCAGTCCCTCCAGGCACAGCGCTGCAGTGGCCGGAAAAAGCACCTAAGTCCCAGGAACTGGAGGACAGGTAAGCAGCATGGGTCCCAGAACGGGGAGGATAGGGAGGGTAGGGGGTAGCGAGGGGAGCAATCGGGATCTCAGGGGCTAGGCCATTGGGGAGAGGGAGATCCGGCCTTAAGGGGAGGGCGGCCCCAATTAGAAGGAGGCACTCCCCCACTTTCCGTATGAGCGAACTTACTTTATTTTCGGATTCCCCACCCCCCACCCCACTGAGCTGTCTTCCATCCACCAGCCTAAAAACTGAGGCTGGACGGGAAACAGCCCATAAGTGACCATTTAAGGGCCTTAATTGGGGCAAGGGCGTGTTTCCGGTCCAAGGTCTGAGGCCCTGCCCAATGTAAAATTGCTACGAGGTCGGTCGGGTGGACACCTAGAGGGAGACCCGTACATGCAATTTCATCCCCCCCCGCCCCCCCAGCCTCAGAACCCGCCGGGTGGGTGGGTGCGCTGGGAAGAGAGTGTCAAATTCTGGCCATGGACAATTAAATAATATTAAAATGAACAGGGCACCTAACTCTGATGAAATCCAAATGCATGACCAGGGTTGCCAACTACTGGCCTCCATTTGTTGAGCCATGGCGCAGTTTGTAGTACTCTCGTCTCTGAATCAGAAGGTTGTTGGCTTAAGCCCCACTCCAGGGGCTTGAACACATAGGGGAGAATTTTCTCCCCACCGTGTGGGCTGGACGGGAGCGGGCGTGGGCAAGCGCACAGCCAATCGCCGCCCGCAATCAGCTGCGCGCCGCCATTTTACGTGGGCGGGCCAATTAAGGCCCTCCCAGCATGACACGCACCCGGAAGCGCTCAGCGCTCCCTGTCCGGGCGGGGAGGAGGGAGAGTGGGGGCCTGCGCTCGCAGAAATCTCCCTGAGACACAGAGCAGCCTCAGGGAGATTAATTTCAGTATGAAAACTTGAAAAATAAATAGAAAAAATTATTCAGACATGTCCCCTCATGTGACAGTGCATGCCCGCCAAGCTGAAGATCGGAATGACGCGCAGTGACGTTGGGACACACGCCCCAACATGTGTTGGTGAGCAGGACCCGCCCCCGCACGCCGACCAGAAGATTAAGGCCATAATCTAGGCTAACATACACTGTTACACTGTTAGAAATGCTGTCTTGCAATGAAATGTTAAACTAAGGCCTTGTACGTCTATTCATCATCATCAACAATAACAAAAACAACAATGTTTAGCACCTTTAACAATAAAACATCCCAAGGTGCTTCACAGGAGTATTATGAAGTGAATTTACACATAGCTATATAAATCAAAATTAAGGCAAATGACCAAAAACTTGGTCAAAGAGGTAGGTTTTAAGGATCACCTTAAAGGAGTAAAGTGAGGTAGAGAAGCTGAGAGGTTTAGGGAGGGAATTCCAAAGCTAGGGGCCTGGGCAGTCATACCCCAGTGGTGAACCAATTAAAACTGTGAATGCTCAAGAGACCAGAATTGGAGGAGTGTAGATATCTTGGACCGTTGTGGGGTTGAAGGAGATTATAGATTAGGGAAACCATGAGGGACTTGAAAACAAGGCTGAGAATTTTAAAATTGAGGTGTTGCTTGGCAGGGAACC
Source organism: Cetorhinus maximus (assembly GCF_964194155.1). Classification (NCBI taxonomy): domain Eukaryota; kingdom Metazoa; phylum Chordata; class Chondrichthyes; order Lamniformes; family Cetorhinidae; genus Cetorhinus; species Cetorhinus maximus. Next base: position 17,683,473 of record NC_135908.1, read on the forward strand.
TAGTCCCAGCCTAGAGGTAACAAAGGCATGGATGAGGGTTTCAGCAGCTGATAAGCTGAGGGAGCAGTGCAACCGAGCGATATTATGGAGGTAGAAATAGGTGGTCATGGTGATGGCGCATATATGTGATTGTTAGCTCATCTCGGGGTCAAATATAACACCAAGGTTGTGAAAAGTCTGGTTCAGCCTCAGTCAGGGAGTCAGTCACTAGTTGGTAGTAAAGGAGTGTACACCTGGGATTAAAGACAATGGTTTCAGCCTTCCCAATGTTTCAATTGGGGAAAATTTCTGGTCATCCAGTACTGGATGTCAGATAAACAGTCTGATAATTCAGTGGAGGACTCAGAGTGGTGGTGGAGGTAGGGCCGAGAGTTGTCAACTTCATGTGGAAACTAACATTGTGCTTTCGGATAATATTGTTGAGTGATAACATGTAGATGAGAAATAGGAGGCAGCCAAGGATACAACCTTGGGAGATACCAGAAATACTGGCATGGGAGAGGAAGAGAAACCATGCAAGTGATATTCTGAGTATGGTAAGATAGATAAGAATGGAACTAGGCAAGTGTAGTCCTACTCAGCTGGACAACAGTGAAGATGCATTGGAGGAGGACGGTGTTGTCAACCATGTTAAAGCTGCAGACAGGTCAAAATGAGTGAAGAGAAATAGTTTACCTTTGTCACAATCACATAGGATGTCATTTGTAATCATTTGTTTTAGTGATGCTGGTTGAGGGATAAATATTGGCCATAGCACCAAAAAGAACTCCCTGCTCTTCAATGAATGAGTGTCATGGAATTGTTTACATGCACCTGAGAAGGCAGATGTGGCATTTGTTTAATGTCTCATATGAAAGATAGCACTTCTGACAGTGCAACACTCCCTCAGTACTGCATTAGAGCATCAGCACAGATTTTGTGCTCAAGCATCTGAAACATAGCACCAGGAGGGGGCATTTAGCGCCTCGAGCCTATTCCACCATTCAATGGGCAGAATTTTATATTCGGCTTGTGGGGGTGGGCCCGACAAGCCGGAATGTAAAATGACGTGCGATGGTGTCGGGCATGTGTCCTGGCATCATCGCGCTGTCTCGTGATATTTCATTCAGCGGGCATGTGCCAAAATTGGCTGCGTGCCCGCCAATAATTGAAAGGCCTATTAAGGCCATTAATGTACTAATTAATTCCAAATTTTCGCTGCCCGTCCAACCTAACGGTTGGCAGGCAGGCGAAAAGGCCAAGTGGCCTTTACATTTTTTTAGGAAACCTCATCCGCGAGCGGGATGAGGTTTCCTAAAGCTAATACTGATTATATAAGAACTTTATTTTGAAAATAAAAATATGTCCCATCTACGTGTGAGGGGACATGTTTCAGCAAACTTTTAATACTTTTAATAATTTCTGTAAAAAGCGCTTCAATCTCCCTGAGGCACGGAGCTGCCTCAGGGAGATTGAAGCACTCATGCGCATGCGCGAAAGAGCGCTGGACCTGACTCTCCCTCCTCCCTCCACCTGCACAGGTAGCGCATACGCTACCGCTCGCGATCCACGCTGGGTGGGCCCTAATTGGCTCTCCCACGTAAAATCGCGGGTGCCGAGTCGATCGCAGGCGGTGGTCGACTCCACAACCGCCTCCGCCTGCTCCCTCCGAGCCCACCCGACCAATGTAAAATCTTGGCCAATGAGATTATGACTGATCTGTGACCTAGTTCCATACACCCCACCTTTGCCTAATGTCTGTTAATGCCTTTGATTAGCAAAAATCTATTGATTTCAGATTTAATAATTCATCCCTTAGGGCAGGATCTTCTAGTCCCGCCAAAGTCAATGGAGATTTGAATGGCTCACCGCATCTGCTGGGGGGAAACCCACTGCGGTGGGGCTGGAAAATCCTGGCCTTAATCTTATAAATACCAAGGAATACAACTCTAGTTTCTGTATCACTATTAAAAGGTTTAAATAACTGACCCACCCCTTGAAGGTGATTTGGTCATCTGCCCCTAGTCCTGTCTCCATTAAAACCAGAAGTGGGAGAGTTCAAGGAGGGATGGATACCTGTTTCAGATTTTTAACATTTTAATCTCTCAACCAACCCAAACACACTCATTTTGAGGGGTTAAAATGACCTCATTAACTTTGTTCCTCTCTCCACAGATGCTGCTTGGCCTGCCGAGCGTTACCAGCATTTTCTGTTTTTATTTCAGATTTCCAACATTCGCAGTATTTTGTCTTTGCTTTTCTAAATTCCATTTAATAACTCTATTCAAGGAGGAAGAAGTTGTGACTGTAGCGTGTCTGCATTTGTAATTCATTATCCGTCTGTGATTTTCTTAATTATTTCTGTCAGTGTCTGGATGAGTACCTGATGATATCAATTACGCAGCTGTGTCCTAGCAAGGTTATTAATCAGACCGTTATATGAGAAGGCTTAAATCATCTGGATTTTCAATTCCCTGTTAATGAGTCTGTCATATTGTACAAGTTTGCTGTCTGTGAACAAATTGGGTTTCAGTCAAGACAGAGACACTACTTTTCCTCAGTGTTCCAGTTACTGGGCCAGGCCTGATAGCTATTCCATAATTCTGGCAGTAGGTATGATAAGTATAGGTTTAATCCTGCTCACTGTTACTGAACTATATCGTGCAAGTTACTGAGTTGGTGCTGACTTGTGTTTAAAATTTACAAAGGAAACAACATGGTAGATACATAAAAACTATTTCCTCAGGTCAAATATCAACAATTAGGGTCATAATCTTAAAATTAGAGCTAAATCAGGATAGCAGAAATCTGGGCTGCATTTTCACCCCCATATGGGGATCAGAGGTGGCAGGGCTACCCACCTGCCAGCAGTGGGTGTCAATTAAAGTAATTTAATATTCAATTACGACCAATTATCAGAGGTCAATTGGAATTTTTTAGTTGGCCCGCAGGCCCCTTGCAGTGTGGGGAACAGGCCGTCCAGCTGCCTGGAGGTGGCCTCTCGGAAGCAGACAGGCATTGGGGAGGGGGCGAGAGAGTGGTGGGGAGGTGGTGATGCCAGTGCTCCAGGCAGGCTTTGAAGTCTTCCCCATCTACCTTAGCCATAATAGGGTCACAGGTCACCCTGTGAAAGGACTCACCTTCCATAATGGTGGCCTGGCAGCTATGCCATATTTTAATTTAAGGCCTGTAACTTCTGAGCTTCCTGGAGTCGAAAATGGGGTGTACCTGCCCTGGGGAACATTGCCCCACCCCCCCAACCCCAGGAGTCCCAAGTAAGGATAGCCCAGTAATTGCCCAGCATGTTCAAACTTCCGATGGGCAATTGCCCTGCAATTGGAACCATCTGAAAGTACGATGTAACCTGCCAAATTAAGATGGTTCCAACTGTCTTACAGTTACCCAGGTCTAATAGTTACCCAGGAAATGTTAGAAGTATTAAAACCACTTATAACTCCAGGGTAACTATACTGCCCCCCTGAAGCCCCATGAGACTCCTCCTCCCCCAAGTAACCCCCACCCAACCATCTGACCCCCTCACCGACCAAACCCCCACTGACCAAATCCCCCAATCACCCGATCCCCACCTCTCCACCGACCACCTGACTGACTACCCAACCCCCCCGAACACCCAATCCCCCTCCACTGACCACCCGACCCCCTGACTGACTACCCAACCCCACCGAACACCCAATCCCCACCACCGACCACCCAACCCCCTCACCCGTGAACACCCTATCCCCTCCACTGCCCACCCAACTCCCATTCCCCCGAACACCTGGCGCCCCCAACCAACCAATCAACCCCCAAACCCAAGCCCTCCAAATACCCAAGCCCACCCAATGACCGCCCGATCCTCCAAACTGAACCGCCCACTGATCACCCTCCCCCCTCCTCCCTCCCCTCGAATGACACCCCCCATCAACACCCCCTCCCCTCACACAATCCTACCCACTTACCTTACAAACCTACCCTCTCCCTGGTTTGAAAGTGGCTGGACCTTTAAACTTACTTGCTTTATGGCAGCTAATGTCAGATACAAGGGGGCATGGCCTCCTTAACTCTGACTGTCCAGCTCTTGACTGAAGGCCTCAGGAGTACGCTGCCCTAAACAGTTTCCATCTGGCCTGAGTCAGAAGGTCGGACAAGAAAGGTTCGTCTGGATTTCAAGGTAGGAAACTAGCAGCAGAGTGACAATCTGAGTTTGATTGTCACTCCGCGGAAGATCAGGCCCTAAATGTTTTAAAAGTAGCAGAAAGGGCACCTAAAGGCGGAACCTATCTAAAATGGTGAGGCTGCAGCTTTTTCTGGGCTGAAGGGCCTCCTATTGGCCTTCCAGCTTCGAGAGCCCACTCACGATCTAATTGGCTAATTCAAGAAAAAAATACTGCTGGATGACTGCTCCCCACACAGTGTAGGGTCCTTTATTCTTTCATGGGATGTGGGCATCACTGGCTAGGCCAGCATTTGTTGCCCATCCCTAATTGCCCTTGGACTAAGTAGCTTGCTAGTACATTTCAAACTCCACCAGGAACAGATACCCCAGAATCCATTGCAAATACTGAAGGCTGAGAAAGATCAACTTTTGGACTTTAGTGGAATCAAGGGATATGGGGATCAGGCAGGAAATATATTGAGGTCAAAGATCAGTCGTGATCTTGTCAAATAGCATAGTAGGCTTGAGGGGACGTATGGCCTACTCTTACTTGTTTCTTATGTTCTTATCAGCCTTGATCTAATTGAATGGTGGAGCAGGCTTAAGGGACTGGATTGGCTAACTTCTGCCTGTGATTGTCCAGGGCAACATTATTCAATAAACTAACTCCAACCCCTGTCCTGAGTTAATTAATTTATGTTCACTCTGAACCTGTAGCTTCCACTTTATTTCCTTTTTCTCTTTCAGTGATTATCTCTAAAATTATTCACTTTCTAAAGATCTCCCTCAGATGGTTAAGATCGCTCAGTGACCAGAGATGCTACCTTTAATCCTGGCCAAATTTTAAGCCTTTGTGGGGAGGGTCACTTCCATCTAGAAGCGAGTGCAACCTGGACTCCCGGGGATCTTCCAAAATTATTGATGAAAGAGATACATTTACCCTCTCCTTCATGACCTAAGCATACCCGGATATTGTGCATACTTGGGAAACCCCAAGAATTCGGTGAACCTCACTTCGCTAGGTGCCAGGGTCTAATAGGTGGCCCTTAAATTTGGTGCTCAAATGATGCCAATGGATTTAACATACATTTGCCCATGTACATACAAAAATAAATCTTTAAAGATGGCAGGACAAGTTCAGAAAGCTGTTAAAAAAGCATACAGGATTCTTAGTTTTAACAACAGAGGCATAGAGTTAAAAACCAAGGAAGTTATGCTAAACCTTTATAAATCACAGGTTAGTCTCAACTGGTGTATTGCAATCAATTCATCACACTTCAGTAGGGTTGCCAACTTGGATTGAAAGTATTCCTGGAGGCTTCATCGCATGATCTCCGCCTTCAGCTGCCCACCCAGTCAAACGGCCGTTTTCCAATCTCTAATATTTTTATAACTAACAAACAACATTGCTCAGGGAAAATGAGTTGGTCTCAGCAGAGTCCAGAAGATTAATCCTTAATTCCTGGAGACTCCAGAGAAATCCTGAAAGGTTGGCAACATCACACTTTAGGAATGAAGTCAAGGCTTGGAGCGGGTGCCGAAGAGGTTTACTAGAATGGTGCCTGGGATGAGGGACTTCAGCTATGCAGAAAGGCTAGCGTAGCTGGGTTTGTTCTCCTTGGAGCATAGAATGTTAAGGGGAGATTTAATGGAAGTGTTAAACATTGTTTGGGGATTTGATAGATTAGATAAGGAGAAACTATTTCCACTGGCAGGAGGACCAGTAATCTGAGGACGCAGAGTTAGATAATTGGCAAAAAAATCAGAGGAGTTTTTTTTTTACATTGCAAGTTTTTATGGTCTGGAATGCATTTCTTGAAAGCACGGTGGAAACAGATTCAATCATAATTTTGAAAGGGGAATTGGACAAATACTTGAAAAAGAGAAAGTTGCAGGGATATGGGAAAGAAAGCACTTTTAAAGAGCCAGCACAGGAACAATAAGTCAAGTGGCCTCATTCAGTGATGCGTAATTCTATGTATGAGCAGGTGCACTTAGCATGGCCAGGAAATGGGAGAAGGGCAAAGGCATGCAAAGTCAGGCAGAGCTAACTTAAAAAATTGAGCCTAGATAAGACCTGATCCAGGACGGGATGGGCTGTGACTGCCATTGCTGGAAGGAGGCTACAAACAACAACTTGCATTCAAGTGTGTAGAAAAACGTCCTAAGGCGCTTCACAGAGGTGTAGTCCAAAAAGGTGTATGCCCATCTTGAAAGAGGTGGGGTGGTAACTAAAAGTTCACTTTAAGAGGTGAGATTTAAGAAGGGTTTTAGAGGAGAAGTGCAGGTGGAGAAGTGAACGTGTTTAAGGTGTGGGCAGACAATTAAGTGATTTATACACTAGAATGAGAATTTTAAATTAGAGGCAATTCAATTTATCGAGCTTTCAGTCGTGAAAATTACTTCCAAAATCAAATCCCCTAAATCAAAGTCGAATGGGTGAATCACCTGGCTCCACTACAGCCCCCTAACAAATATTTATCAGGTTGCTGTTGGAAGGAGCTGACTGACACAGAAACAAAACTTTGCTGGGAATCTATTCAAAATTCTACAATCTTCTGGGGGTGCAGTGGTAGCCTTCTTGCATCTGAGTCAAGGGATTGTGGATTCCCACCTCAGAGACTTCAGCACAAATGTGAGAATGGATTTTTAAAAATATTTTGGGGAATATTGTGGTGTTCTGTAAAAAAGGCTGGGTGTGTGTGATGTAATTAAGCTGGGCACGAGTTTGATAGGAGTCAGGTTGTCTGAGGTTTGGAAACATGAAAAAGTTAGAGGTGTTAAGTTTGAGGCATAAGTAAATAGGTTGAATCCAAATTTGCATTTTTAGATAAGTTGAGAGGTTGTTTGAATTTCCAAGGGGAGTCAGAGGTAACAAGAAAAATGTTTGCATCTTGCAGGAATCCATAGGTAAATAATAGTGGAGCTATCATATTTTTATTGACCCAAAAGCAAAGACAAGATGGAAACATGAAAGATCTTTTATTTGGAAGGGTCAGAGTTTCAAAGGGGTGTGAGAAGAATGGGACTGAGGTGAAAGGGAAAAAATGTATATTAGAGTTACTGTGGATAGCTGGAGTTAGCTATTGGGCTGGGTAGATGTTAAGCTGGAGATGGCTGGAGGTAGCTGGAGCTGTTTGAGCTGCTGAGAAGTCTTGGGCTGCAGGAAGCAGTTTATTCTGAAGTGAATTCCACCCCAAAGTGGAAGAGGGTAGAAGTCATATGGTACAGCTTTACTGAAGCTACAGCAGTTTGCCTTGTGTAATATTACTGGATTTTCTTTCATATTTAAACATCTATAAGTGAGTGTTGCCTAGAAGGTGTTTGCTTTGATCAAGTAGAGAGTTTTTGTGGGAATGTTTTGTAAGTGTAAATTGTGTAACTGTAATCTTGTGTGCTTAAGTTTTTTTTTGTTAATAAAACTTTGACTTTCAATTTTTAAAAACCCAAAGGTTTTACTGGATCTCTTACTGCTGAGATTGGTATGTCTTCTTCTCACTATTAGAATACAAGAAAAAAGGCTGTGGCTTATAAACCAAGTTTCCCTCTGGGATTTGGTTTGCACAGGAATTAACACCGGCTGTGATCATAATGCAAACCAAAGCTGATCAGTACTGAGGGAGCTCTGTGCTGTAGAAATGATGGGTGAAATTTAATGCTTTCTCCCAAGATGAGTTTTTAAAAATTCTTTCATGGGATGTGGATCTCAATGGCTAGGCCAATGTTTTTACTGCCCATCCCTTGTTGCCTTTGAGAAGGTGGTGTTCAGCTGCAGTCCATGCGGTGTAGATACACCCACAGTGCTGTTAGGAAGGGAGTTCCAGGATTTTGACCCAGCCATAGTGAAGGAACAGTGATATAATTCCAATTCAAGATGGTGTGTGACTTGGTGGGGAACTTGCAGGTGGTGGCATTTCCATACATCTGCTACCCTTGTCCTTCTAGGGGGGTGGAGGTCGCGGGTTTGGTAGGTGCAGTTGAAGGAGCCTTGGTGAGTTGCTGCAGTGCATCTTGTAGATGGTACACACTGCTGCTACTGTGCGCCAGTAGTGGAGGGAGTGGATGTTGGATGTGATGGATCGGGTGCCTATCAAGTGGGCTGCTTTGTCCTTAATGGTGTTGAGCTTCTTGCGTGTTGTTGGAGCACTCATCCAGGCAAGTGGAGAATATTCCATCACACTCCTGACTTGTAGGTTGTGGACAGGCTTTGGGGAGCAAGGAGGTGAGTTACTCACTGCAGAATTCTCAGCCTCTGACCTGTTCTTGTAGCCACAGTATTTATATGGCTGGTCCAGTTCTGCTTCTGGTAAAACTGCCCCAAGATGTTGATTGTGGAGGATTCAGTGAAGGTAATGCCATTGGATGTCAAGGGGAGATGTTTGGGTTGTTGGAGATATTCATTGCCTGACATTTGTGTGGCATTAATATTACTTGCAACTTATTAGCCCGAACCTGAATGTTATCCAGATCTTGCTGCATATGGGCACAGACTGCTTCAGTATCTGAGGAGTTGGGAATGGTGCTGAACATTGTGCAATCATCAGCAAACATCCCCACCTCTGACCTTAAGATGGAAGGAGGGTCATTGATGAAGCAGCTGAAGATGGTTGGGCCTAGGACACTACCTTGAGGAACTCCCACAGTGATGTCCTGGGACTGAGATAATTGACCTTCAACAACCACAACCATCTTTCTTTGTGCTAGGTATGACTCCAACCAGCGGAGAGTTCTCCGATTCCAAGTGACTCCACTTTTGCTAGGGCTCTTTATTGCCACACTCAGTCAAATGCTGCCTTGATGCCAAGGGCAGTTACTCTCACCTCACCTCTGGAGTTCAGCTCTTTTGTCCATGTTTGGACTAAGGTTGTAATGAGGTCAGGGGCTGAGTGTCCCTGGCAGAACCCAAATTGAGCGTCAGAGAGCAGGTTGTTGCTAAGCAAGTGCCACTTGATGGAGCTTTGCCGATGATTGAGAGTAGATTGATGGGGCGGTAATTGGCCTGGTTGGATTTGTCCTACTTTTTGTGGACAGGATATATCTGGACATCTTTCCACATTGCCGAGTGGATGTCAGTGTTGTAGCTATACTGGAATGACTTGATTAAGCACACAGATAGTTCTGGAGCACAAGTCTTCAGTACTGTTGCTGGAATGTTTTCAGGGCCTATAGCCTGGTGGCATGGGGGTATTTAATCAGCTGGGAGAACCCTATCACCTTCCCACTTCTGCCCCGATTAAGTCCAGGGTGGGAATGCCCACTTAACAGCTTCATTCATCCACCGTTGGTATTCATCCAGCATCGGTGGGGGACCTGCCATGCGGGAAGCCTGAAAAGCAAACCTTGTCAGGGTTGCTTGTGGGCTCCCGGTGGGGGGAGGGGTACGGTTCCTTGTTCAAAGGCACCCAATATCTGATCAACAGACCCGGCATTGAGCAGAGATGCTGGAGCTACCCCCTTGCTGCTGTCCCATTTATCCCCTCCCCGCGGCCCGCACCGCTTGTCCTCTATCCCGCTATCCTACCTCTGGCCTGGGTGCCTCACTGATTCTGGGCCTCCATTGGATGCACTGCTAGCAACTAACACCATTCCCTTGGTGGCATTGCTGAGCAATGCACAGCTGCCAGCCTTTGATTGGCTGGCAGCCCTCAGGAGGCAGGATTTCTGGCTCTTGGGGTCCTTGATCCTGGAAAAGGCCCACCACTACCCGGTTAAGTGCCTGATTGACATGTAGGGACCTCATCGGCTCTCCAGGTAACAGGCGAAACCCCCCGTTGCCCGCATCAAATACCGTCCACTGTCTTTCAGATGAGATGTTAATTCAGTCTGATCAGCTCTCGCTGAGAAAATTAAGGGAGGCTCTGGATTGGGAGTTCATGAGAACAGGGGGTGGGATGGGTGGCGAGGCCAGTGGTGTGCTGCCAGAGTTGTGAGAGTGCACAAAAAGTGGGGAAGAAAGTACTGTGCATGTGTGAAATTTAAAGGGCCAAATTATGGGAAAAACTGCATCCCGGCAGCATGCCACCCGGGACAGTGGCCTTAAGTACAGGACGATCCTGTAAAATAAGGGATGGTTGGTGAGCCTGTGTTAAACCAAGGCCTGCCTGTCCTCTCAGGTGGATGTATAAGATCCCCCAGCATTTCTTTGAAGAAGAACAGAAGAGATTTCCCCAGTGTCCTGGCCAATATTTATGCCTTAAACAACATCAGTAAAACAGAATACCTAGGTATTATCACATTGCTGTTTGTGGGAGCTTGCTGTGAGCATGTTGGATGCCAATCTTCATATATTACAGCTATAACTACACTTCAAAAGTAAAACACTATGGGATAGTCTGAGGTTACGAAAGGGAAGTCTTTTTTTTCCCTAATTTCTATCTCACTTGGAGACCCATTCATTTCAAACGTTTCTGTGATCCATAGTTTGTTTACGATTACCTCGGCATGTTCAACATTTAGTGATAAACATTAACTGTTGGTTCTCCTGGAACAGTTCGGACAATTGGGTCTGAAGGTGCCAGATTCATGGCCCTCCCAATTTGGCAGTTATTAATTTCAGTGACCCAAAAGGGTCAGGAAAGTCACACATCAAACGCACTGACTGCTGCCCTGACTGTTCATTCTGCTCTCCACAAGGCTTCTTTCAGGAGCACTGACTCAGAGAGCTTTTATCTAATTCTTTCTTGGAGTGTCCAATGCTGATACAACTGATTGGCATGTTAGACTGCTTCAGAGGGCAGTTAAGAGTCAACCACATTCGTGTGGAATTAGTCATGTTTAGGCCAGACCATGTAAGAATGGCAGATTTCCTTACTGAAAGGACATTAGTGAACAGTTCAGTTTTTACAACAATCTGACAGCTTCACAGTTACTTTTTACTGATACAAGATTTTTATATTTAGATCCATAAGACATCCTCTAACAGTTCTTTCTCCTCCATTGAATGTACTTATACATTTCTCACTACTGTTCTTAATTTTTTTTTAACTATTCTGTTTGTGTTTTTCTCTCGTTATCCTTTCATCCTTTCTTTTGACTGCTTTTTCTTGCATGTGCTTTCTCTCTTTATTTATTTGATGGAATACCTGCTCTAGGTTTGTAGGTTTATCAGTGTGCCCTCATGTCCTCTCATTTGTTCATGGTTCCCACAGCGGTCCTACGGCACCTAGTCACAGTCAAGGTGTGGATTATGTGATCATTTTGGAAGCCAAGCTTTCATAACTATCAAATCAAAATAAATCACAGACACTGACCAATACCTAGACCATCCGAACACTGCAGTAACATACTGCAGCCGAAGAATATAACCATCATAAACTCAGGAATATAGGAACTGCCAATTGAGAAAAATCAGAGGTCCATTGAGTTTATCTTTCTATCAACTTGGTAGCATATGATATCATGATAATGGAATTGTTGACTTATAGCAATCAATCTCTAACAAGTGGTCTACAACAGACCCAGGCATGAGGCTCGGAAAATTCCTGTGGTGGAGAGCTTTGGGAACCATAGGTCCAAAGTCACCTGTTTGTCCTGAGCCTGCTGCACTTAGGACATGTCGTACCTCAAAATTACTCAGAACTGTTTTAGAATGAGAGATGAAAAATACATAAAACTGAGTGTGAAAATAACTATTATATTAAACTAAATCATAAAATTGTACCTTGAGCTTCTGTGAGAAATGCCAGCCAGTTTAACGTAATGAGAATCATCATGTTTTCAGAATAAACCAAAGGAAAGTTTCAAAAAAATTTCCAGCTATTAAATAGGCTGCTAGATTTATGCTAATAAGAAGGAAGTATATGGATTTCCTGTTTAACACCATGCAAATAAACCACTTCAATCAATTTAAAGCAAAGGCATTAATGATCTATCACAACAGCTTTCAATATACTGGAGAGTGGGCATCTCCCCACTTACTGTTAGGTGTCAGCCATGGCTCAGTGGGTAGCACTCTTACATCTGATTCAGAAGATTATGGTGAGTTCAATCCCCACTCCAGAGATTTGAGCATAAAATCTGGATTGATACTCCAGTGCAGTAGTACGGGAATCTCTCAGGGAAGCCATCTTTTAAATGATGTGTTAAGCTGAAGCCCTGTCTGCTCTCTCAGGTGAATATAAACGATCCTCTGGCACTAAGAACAGGGAAATTATTCCTCAACTGACATCATCCAAATTGATTAACTGCTCATTCAAAACGCATTGCTGTTTATGGGAGCTTGTTGTGTTCAAATTGGCTGCTGTGTTTCACACAGTACAACACTAATAATAATTCAAATGTGCTTCATTAACTATAAAGAGCTTTGTGATGTCCTGAGGGAACTGGAAATGTGCCATATAATGATGTCTTTTTTATTTTCTTTTATATTTACATCTCAACACTTTACCTCATGTTTTGTATACATTTATATCAATGAATATGGTGGCAGTAAAACTAGCCACAGCTGGCTGTTTCAGGAACAGACAATCCTTACATATGGATGGAAGGCAATAAATTCATATGCAATAACAACATATACAAATGTTTCTGCAACACAAGAGCACTTTGGCAATTGTTATATTATGTGTTCACAAAACTCCGAAGTGCCAGTTAAGTTAAGGGGGAAACAAAGGGCAGAATCTTCCCAATCCTGCAGAGGTTAATTTGAAGGTAGGACCAGGAGCAAACTTGTAGGTTAGGGTGTCAGGTCAGTGGCATGATGTGTTCCTGCCTCTGGGCAAACTTGCCAGAGGCAGGTGAACAATGGAAGCAATTACCCACCCGGAAGTGGTGGGGAACCAATAATTAGCAATTAGGAGCCTATAGAGGGTTTTGGGGAGGGCTCCACTGGGATCTTCCTGGCATCGGTGCAATCTCCCACAGGATACTGACTTGGTGGCTCTGTGAAGGTGACCTCCTGGCAGCAAATTAGGGGGCTATCAGAGCTGATGGCACCATGCCCCAATGACGGAGTTGAGGCCTGGAAAGGCCGCATCTGTAGCCCAAACAATTCCCCCTAAGAGGCTTTCCCTCCAATTCAAGGGGCCCACTGGCTTGGGATCTCATCATTTTTGATTTTTATGTGCCTCTCTGAGAACATGTCCAGTTTGAGGTGTCTTCATGCTCTCCTTGTTGCCTGACTAACGCCCACATCTCACAGTGGGGCTGCTGGCTTTTTAAAGCTGCAGGCCCTCTGATTAGGTCTGTGGTCTCAGCAATCTGCTCGTTATCCTTAATTGGATGGGGCTCTCCGAAGTGGCCTCTTAATCGACCACCTCCAGAAAGATCGCACAGGTGGGCTGGACTCAAGGTTGAGCCTGCATTTGGCTCCAGTTGGAGCATAGACCATAAGTAATAGGAGCAGGAGTAGACCTTATGGCCCTTCGAGTGTGCTCTGTCATTCAACATGAACATGGCTGATCTTCTGCCTTAACAGCACTTTTCTGGCCACTCCCGATACTCCTTGATTCCCTGAGATGAATATTTTCAAGGGCGGTAACATTCTGCCCAGTGTCTTTCATTTTGACATTTAAATTTCTCTACATTACAATTAGCCTACCCTTTGGTGTAGACGTGGGATATTTAGAAGCAAAGATCAAGATCACGTCTTCAATGAAAACTATCCCATGCTCTATGTAACAATGAGGAATTTGAGAAATAAACATTCATACAAGTACTTCACCTAAAAACAAGCATTAATTTTCTAAAAGTACCCAATGAGTCTTGTGTTTTGCATTCTTGTGTACAAAACTGAAAAAGGACACAGTAAAATCGGAATGATTGGTCAGAAAGGGCCTATGGGTTGAAGAAGAGGATTTAAACCTTTAAAAGAGAACAGCTTTCAAAAAAGACATTTGACAAGCCTTTTTATTCCAAACACATGTCAGAACAGTGTGTAACAGGGCTAAGACCTCACACTCTATATTTTTATATCCTCATAGTTGCTTTCTAAAATTTTAAAACTGGACAACGATCTTTTAAAATGACTGAAGTTATGTCTGGCAGTGACCCATGAACAATAAGAGCTATTTGGCAGTTATCACAGCACCTTACACTCCGTTATGTCTGAAGAGACTCTAACGACCCCTGTGGGCTGCAGAGACAAAATTCAAAGGAAATTATACAAAGGCCATCTACATTTCATAAGCCAGGCCTGGCCACTGGAGTCTACTAGTCTGCTAGGACAAAAAGCCCCTCAAATTCTTAATGGTTGGAACATTAACAATCTCAGGAACCCAGACAAAGGAATATACACCCTTTGTTAAAGCCTAGGTGGAGAGGTGGGAGTCATGTGACATGGCCCCCCTCTAGCAGGGAGAACCAGTTATACTGTCTTGCTTTACTGCAAATCAGTCTGCCATCTTCCACCTACCAAGCAGCAGCTTAGAAAAGAAGCCTCTGTCCAGGTTTGAATGCCTGCCCCATCTATACTGTTTCTACTGGAACTTCTATACCATTGCCCTATTCACCTCTGCATGCATATCTCATTGTGGAAATCAGCTCTACTGAAAAAGTGAATTATCCAGCATCAATTCAGCCTGCCAACCTCTGTGAAGGAATTCACCATTGGACTTTCGATTCTGGACTCTGGGCTCACATGAAACAATAATTCTTTGCTCTGTGGTCTTTGCCCTGTAAGTCTTTCTTTCCCTATCCTTTGTTTATTGTATGAATGCACAGGGGTCTACATAGCAACACCCCTCATATGTTTTGAGTGTGCGCAAATAAACTAACCCTCTGAGTTCACCCTATCTCAAGTTTGCTATGGGGTTATTAATAGAAATTGGATCACACCCAAAACTGAGGGGTTGGGAAATATGCCACTGAATATAAAGGGGAAATCAAAATCTAAACACCTTTCTGTTTAGGGACAGGTGGTGAGAGGAGAAATCAGGGCTGTTTAAATTAAAACCCCTCCTGCCCATAACAAGTGTGAAAACATGTCAATCTGAGACTTCGATCTGATTTCATTGTGGCAAAAAATGGCACAAGACCCACCACAATGACCTTCTCAGGGGTAACTAGGGATGGGCAATAAATGCCAGCCTTGCCAGTGATGCCCGCATCCCAAGAATCCTACTGCACTGAATTCTTCCAATAACTGTATCTTCTTCTGCCTTTAATCTTCCTGTAAAGATGTAATTGCCTTAGAAATTTGGGAGTACATATTTCAGGCTGCTCTCCCTACACAGCAAATTTATTCAATCATGCATGGGAGGGTCTGAGGATATTGGCCATCAAAACTTGTTTGTATCAGAACACTGAAGCGCTGCTCCAATGTCCAGACATCATTGCCTATGCATTTAACCTTTAACCCGTCTACACTGTTTGCAAGAAGGGAGATTGTAACCCTGTTAGATGCTTGGGTCCATTCGGCTCAGGTCTGAGTCACACCAATGAGGATATACAAAGTTCACTGGTGTTGATCACCCTTACAAACTGAACTCTTCAGTAAAAATCTCTTGGCAGTATGTTAATACTGTACCGAAAATGCAATAAAAGTTTGGATAATACATGCATGGTTCTGAAATTGCAAAAAAAAACAATGCTGCAGGAGGGGGCCCTCCAATCAATTGTCATGATGATGTGATATGTACATGTGTGATATTAGTCTTTAACTTCATTGGCCGGTCAAATATATATTGAACTGCTTTAAAAGGACTTTTAAAAAGCAAACAAAGACACTGACTTAAGGTGGCTACCACAGGTCACCTGATGTTTGCTATTGCAAGTTGACCAGTTTCTGGAATGTTCCAACGTGAATTACAATTAAGACATGCCAAGACAACCTCCTATGGAATTTCATATCTCCTGATGTCAATAACTACTTCAAATGGTAAACTGGAACTATAGGGCTCTACCATTTGCATTTCTATAAAGCTACCTTTCAAGTGGAGATGGAAAGTTTACTGGGACAACAGCTATATGGAAGGTATTCTTCCTATCTCATCAAGATGGAGGATGTATTATTCAGGAGTAAATGTCTGGGACATCACAGAATCTAATCACCTAGGCCATAAAACAATAGCCATGGTCTGTCCAGTCATGAGCTAATCAATTATCTTCTGAAATCATTGTGGGGAGGGAGGTCATGTAATTGGAATAACCATTTTTGAAAAGTCATTTAGTACAAAACCCAAACGGTTTAACAGGAGTCTGGAAGAAATCTGCCAACAGAGCAGTAATCATTTCTCCCTTCTCTCAAGTTCAAGACCCTGGCCGGAATTTTCCGTGCCCACTGGCATCAGGCATGTTCAGTGGCATGAGTGGACAATATGATGTGATTGGTTTCATGACAGTGTGGAACCAGTTTGCAATCATCTGCTCAGCCTGCTGATGGCAGGTCGCGTTTCCCGCCATTGGATGTCGGGAACCTCATTGTAATGCATTTGCATATCATTATTAGGTCAGCCTGCCAGAATCATCTCCTCCTGCTGGATCGTCCACCCACATCAGCAGGAAAACACGTCGATGTGTTTCACAACAGCAGGCTGAACTTCATTCGAGACTTCAAGGTTTGATTGCCTACCTTGCTTTGGTCAGTTCTTGTGGGTCATCAGCATCAGGCTTCTCAGACAGTACCATATCACTTTTAGGGGGGCTCACGGGGGGCAGGTCTCTACCTACCAGATCAGCCATATTTGGGTGGCTTTTCAATGGCTGCAGGCATAGGACTTGCTTGGGGAAAGGGGAGATGTGGCCTCTGGTAAGGGAAGAGGCTGCAGGATAAGGGTGGTACTGGGGAATGAGGGTGTCCCAGGGTGTGTGTGAGGGCACATGTTGATCTGTGCAAGTGGCCTCAAATTGTGAGGGCTGAGGAGGCAGTCTCCAGAGGAGATGAGGCCAGATGGACATGTGAGGGTATATGTGTGAGAATGGGTGGTGATGTCCCTTGAGCTGGCAGCGAGTGAGATGCCAGTTAATGTGTGATGGGCTTGAGTGTGTGAGTTTAGAGTGATGAGATGGTTGCTGTACCCTGACGGCATGGGTGAGCTCATTCATCCTCTATCTGCATTATGTTATGATCTCACGCTGAGATTGCCCCTGGACAAGCCTGATCCCAGGGTGGAACCCACCTTGATAGATCCTAACTTTTATTTGTTTGTTTAAATACGTGGAGAGTAGCTACCATGCAGAGTCATAGAAGTCAGCTGATGAACTTTTAACAAAAGAATAAAACATTTATTCAGCAAGAAAAGATGAATTTTATTACAATACTCCTTCACCCACAACTATACTGTTACAGATACATACAGATTTGTAAGGATAACACAGGTTACAAAATCTATCTTATGTTTTAATGTTCACAGTAAGTACACAGTCCATGTAAACCAATAGACACCCTGTGGTCAGACACCAGACACTCTGAAACCAAGTGACAGATGGCACCTCAAACAGAAGCTATGCATCTCTCCTCAGCTGCATCCCCCCCGCCCTCCAATCAGACGCTTGTCACACCATGAATCAACTTGTCTCACTGAACTCCATCTTTCACATGAGGGTTTCCAATCTCCACTCTCCAAGACCTCGCCTTGGAATCTTCTCCCAACCGATGCTTTCTCTCAGATGTCTTCCGCAAGGGTTTACCTCCAGGGTTTTGAACTCTCCTTCTGATGTGCCTCTCCCCTGGGTCATCACATGCATTCAAGCTGTCTTTCACGCACTGTCTCTCACTGACTCAGCCATCAACAGTATCACTGCTTCACATGCCCATAGCAAAGAGTTACAAACCTTTAGCCATCTCTTTGGAGCTTCTTGCCTCTTGCAAGCTGTTCTCACTTTAAATCTGCTTTCCATGGCTTTTGTCTCTTTAAATCTGAAGCTTGGAGCCTTTCTCTCTGCCCCTCACTCTTAACTTCATTAACAGGATCTTTTCCAGGTTCCTGTCTCCTTTGGCTAGAAAGTCTGCTTGGGATCTTCCCCTGTTTCTGTCTCACTCCTTGGGACCTTTTGGTTATTTTGGGGAATCTTCAGCTCCCTCTCCCAGTGTCCAGTCTCTCTGGAGTCTTGGCTTCAAACAGAAACTTAAAACCGCTGTTTCTTTAGTTTTTCTGTGTGTGTCTGTGGGAGGGACCTGCCTCTCTGGACCCCTGTTGCTAGGCAATAGTCCAATTATCCTACCCTTGTTTGTTTACCTTAACTGCAACAGTCATGAAAAACCTCATTAGAAATGTAGGCACCTTTTTAAATTGAAACTAAAACTCCATTTACCCTTTCTTAACACACAGATACAGAAATACAAATCAAGCTTAAACTTTAAAGCTAAAACTCATTCCTAACACCTACAAATACCAATATAACTTACTTAAAATGTCTCTATTTCCTAACAATTGGATGGCCAAGTTCTTCTGTGCAGCGTTGGCACTGATCACCACTGCCATCACCCACCAAGCCAGAGTGCGGGGGTAGAGGACATCACAGTGGGTCTCTACAGCATCCAAAAGGTACGCAAGGGCTGCAGCCTTCTTGCCTTTCAGGACTAGGTCTTCTTTGCAGCGGTCCTGTTCTGGAAGCACTGAGCATGGCTGTACTTTAATTGTGGTGCCTGGCTTGATGAAGCAGTGAGGTGACGGCATGGCAGGCGAATTGGAGACCGCCCACCATCGAAATGGTATGTATCCCAAAAATGCATTGTTAATGTGGTGGGTTTGGGATGATACAGCATGAAAAGCCGCCATTGCAGCCGGTGGTTACAATGTCATTTTTCCCGCCCACTACCACAATTCGAACAAATCTGGGACGATTCCGCCCCCATCTCTATTACAGTTTGAAATCCAGCACAGAGGTAGAGAATTTTAAAACAAAAGGAACATCAAGTGTAAAAATCATCAACTTAGGGAAAAGACAAATTACACATAAAAAAAATACTGTCTCCAGAAATTGAATTCAACGCCACTGAAATTTCAAGATCACTGTGGAAAATTTCTGCTGCAGCCATCAATACCAGCAAGGGATTCAGAAACAGTGAAGTCTCAATTTTTTACTCCTTTCATTGAAATTTAATTTGACTAAAAAGTAACCTCCTACTGTATAACTTATTATTTTGCATGCCTGTATGTGTGTGTGTGTGTGAGTGTGTGCGTTGTGAAGGTCAGGGTGTGGGTTTACCTTTTTAAATATCTTTATGTCTTTACCTGTGTGGGTTATTAACTCAATAAAAAAACTACCCCTTTTTGTTTAAATACAAGAAAGACTGTTGGTTTGTTTTCTTTGTAATCACCATGCAAATGGTTAAGCAAAGACATTGAATTAATACCTTCATCCTTAATTACATAAAACCCTGTTACAATCAATCGAGGAGTGAAAAGAAAAGGGAAATCCTGACACGTGTCCTCCCTGGTCATAACACACTGAATATCCAAGAGATTTTCAAGTGGTGACATTTCAAGCTGCAACTAGTATCTCACAGGCAAAGGGGGTGGCGGAGGAGGAGGTGTGAAATACTGGCCTGAAAATCAGTGCATCATTTCGAAGGCATCAAGTTAGTGTGGGCCAAGAGACACGTACACCATCAGAGATTCACCTCAGTCACCTGCCAGCCCACGCCTTTTAAAGTTAAAAAAAATCAATTGCTGAACTTAAGGGGATGACATGACAGGAAAGATTGACAACGCTGGGCTTTTCTCTCTGAAAAGAGAAAACTGAGATGATATGATAGAGGTTTTTAAAATTATGAAAGGTTTAGACAAATTGGATGCAAAGAGGCTTTCCATCCATTTACAAGATTTAAGGAAATGCAGGAGGAACGTTTTTACTAAATGGGTGGTAATTATTGGAAAGGGTCACAAAACAATAAATCTTAATGGGTTTCAAGAAGGAGTTAGACTGGTCTGGTCAATAATTTGGATTTGGGTTAGGATATAGGAAGGTAATAGTGTGGACATGTAGGCTAAATGGGCCAAAGGTCTCATGCCTGCATCAAGGCCCAATTTTAACCCTCTGTGTCTGACAGGAATAGTGCATGCAAAGGAGGGGCTTAAAATTGGACAATGAAGGACTCACCTTTTTTGCTCTAAACTTGTGCTCCACGGCACTTTAACAGGAGAGTTTCAAGCAGTGCTGCAGACCTCATTAAAATGCAAGATTTAGGACCTCAATAGAACCCCTGATACCATTTTAATCTTAGGTCATGCTTTCCAGAACCCACGATCAGGAGCAGGCAGATGAAGGGAAGTGGGAATGTACTTTTTAAAAAAATGTTTTGTTTCCTTGTAGACCTACTTGTAGGGGAGAAGTGCTCCATCGAGCCCTACAAGGAAACCTGAGTCCACCCCTACCTTTGGCCATCCCCTCCCTCGTCCCCGACACTAATCGACATGTCCCCAGCAGAGGCTTCCAGTCACCCAAACTCCTGCCTCACCCAAGACGGTCTCTCGCCAGGTACTGATTTCCATTGAGACTGCGCAGGAGACTCACTTGGGAGATGGTAATGAGGCTCAAGAGTTTCAAATTGTCCACATTCCTAAAACTTGCTCTGAGTTAAAATCAGGTTTCAGAGCAAGATTTGGGTACTGTCAGAAACCTTATTGAAATGCAACATGTTAACAGGGCCATTAGTGAGACCTAAACAAAGTTAGGCTTCCTTAGCTTGCCAGGTGGAACAGCAAGAATTCAGAAGGTGGAGTTGGGCAGAGAGAAGACAATAAGTGAAGGGGCTTTCTGAGCGGAAACAATATTCAGAACATTGAGTCAAATGTTGGGGGATTATTCTGAGCCGTGCACTGTTGGTGATTTAGCTTCATGAAGCAGTTAATGGCTAAACATTTAAGAGAGTTTTTTTGTCAATTTTCCACTGAATCTGTGGTAACTTTAATGGTTTTATTCATAGATGACACAAATTATTGGCCACAAATACCTCCCCACTCCTTTTTGTTGTGCACAGGACCTATTACATCAAATCACAGGCAGATGTTTTGGAACTTCTTGGGGTTTTACTGGACAGCTTACTAAAACCATCAGCACAATGTTCCCAGGCTGTTAAGAAAGCAAACAGAATGTTGCGATGCATAGCAAGAGTCTTAACATATAAATCCAGAGAGGTCATTTTAAAATTGCATTTGGCCCTGGTGACACCACATCTGGAGTTCTGTGTGCAGTTTTGATCTCCCTGTTTGAAAAAGAATATTAAGTTATTGGCTGTCATACAGAGAAAGGTATTCAGTGATTGGAGGGGGCACTGAGAAGGATATTCAGTGATTGGAGAGGCTATAGAAAAGAATATTCAGATGTTGGATGGAGAACAGAAAAAGTCAATTGCTGAATTTAAGGGGATGACATGACAGGAAAGATTGACAACGCAGGGCTTTTCTCTCCGAAAAGAGAAAACAGAGATGATATGATCGAGGTTTTTAAAATCATGAAATTATTATTACAGTTGATGGATTGGCATGGATTAACAGGGAAGGAGTGCACTCCATCCCCCTCACCTGGGGATTTTGAGATCATTTCACCTTGTCTTGGATGTAATCCTATCCCTTCATCTCCCACTCCTTGATGTCATGCCATCCTAGAAATTTTGAGGGCTGCCTTCTCCATGCAAGTAAGAATAGCATGCTGGAGCACTCCACTACCTGAGCTCGCACTATTTCTCTCTGGCATCTTGCAGTCTTTTCTCCTGAAAGGTCAAGAGAGAGACTTAAGACAATGCTGCTGTTCTTCACCACTTCCAGTGGAACAATCACATGAGATGTTACAGTTTTCAGTGTTGCCTCCCCCACAGTAGCACTATGGTTATGAGCTTTGCTCATGACTCAGTAATGTTCCTGGCCACACATTTCTCCTACGTTTAGGAACAATATGCGACTTCAGGCTGCTCAGTTCATGCGAATGCTGGTGACTACAGACCTGCAGGCCTCTCATCAGGGTGTTGCATTGCACTCACTGCCACCCCCAATCTTGACATTGGGCCAATTAATAGTATTTTACTTCAAAATTGCATCACATGTCTAAAGCCGATGTAGGGAAATCCTGATCCCAGAATGAAAATTCAAAACTAGTTCTATTTATGAAAAATGCAAGTTGCTTCTTTCTTTCAGATTGCAGAGCGGAAAAGGCGAGTGTGATGACTCAATGAATAAGCTCTACATGCGGTCATCATTTTAATATAAAGTGTATTTGCTCTTAATACTTTTCCAGATTACAATTGCAATATTTAATTATTGAATGAGAATAATAGTGTGTGAGCCCAAAGTGACTCACAAGGGGTCGCTTTTACAGCAGTGACTGTCTCTATACAGTCTAGCCAGAAATCCAAATGACAGTTTATAAGAAGTGCCAAAAGGACTGTTTGAGACAAAAAGGAGGTGGATATTTATTAAACTACTAAAGTGATATATTTAACATGACACAGAAAGCAAAGGAGTGTATGATGAGAGAGAATATGAAGAGATTAGGGAAGAAGTAAAAAAAATGATTAGGAAGGCAAAGAGGAACTATGAAATTAAATTACCAAGGAACATAGAACAAAACAAAATATTTTATAGACACATCAATAAAAAAGGAAGGCTGTATTGGGAATAGGACCATTAAGGGATAGGCAGGATAATATCACAGGTATTATTTTGCTTTGGTATTTACCAGGGAGATAGAACAGGTAGACATTGAATGATGAGATGAGCAAGGAGATAAGTGCACTTAAAATGCAAAAAGGGATATATTGAATAAGCTAAACCAGCGCAAAGAGAATAAAATTCCTGGTCCAGATGGGATGTATCTACATGTTTTAAAATAATTTAGGAAAGAGATAGCAGAGGCATTATTACTCATATTTGGTGGAAAGCTAATGTAATTCCTATGTTTAAGGAGAGGGACAGAACATGTCCAGGGGATTATAGACCAGTCAGCTTAACATTGGTGGTTGGAAAAATAATGGGATCTCTACTGAAGGGGAGAATAGAACATCTAGAAATTAGAAATATAATAATGAATAGTCAGCATAGATTTCAAAAGGGAAAATCTTACTTGACCACTTTATTGTTTTTTTAGGAGGTAACAGAGAGAGTAGACAATGGTAATGTAGTAGATATAATTTATCTGGATTTTCAAAAAGCCCCTGATAAGGTGCCCTAGAATAGGCTAATAAATAAGCTCAGAGAATATGGAGTCAGGGAACAAGTGGCAGAATGGGTTGCTAGATGACTTCAAAACAGAAAGCATAGAGTGGGAATCAAAGGGCAGTTTCAGAATGGCAGAAGGTGTGAAGCGGTGTTCTAAAAGGATAAGTACTGGGACTACTGCTGTTCATAATTTAATTAACAATTTGGACTTTGGAATCCAAAACACAATTTCTAAATTTGCAGATGATACCAAATTGGGGAGATAGTCAATATTGAGGAGGATTGCAACAAATTAAAGGAGGACACTAATAAACCAGCAGACTGGGCAAATAATTGGCATATTAAGTTTAACTTAAATATGAGGTAGTACATTTTGGTAGGAAGAATAGGGAAGTCACTTATTACTTGGAAGGTGCAAGCCTTGGTGGGGTAGAGGAATAAAGGGATCTCAGAGTACAAATACAACAATCACTAAATGTTGCAGCACTGGCTAGCTAGGCCATAAAAAAGCAAACCAAACTAGGCTCTATTTCTATAAAAACAAAAAACTACTGCGGATGCTGGAAATCCAAAACAAAAACAAAAACAGAATTACCTGGAAAAACTCAGCAGGTCTGGCAGCATCGGTGGAGAAGAGAAGAGTTGACGTTTCGAGTCCAATGACCCTTCAACAGAACAGAATTGGACTCGAAACGTCAACTCTTCTCTTCTCCACCGATGCTGCCAGACCTGCTGAGTTTTTCCAGGTAATCCTGTTTTTGTTTTTGTGTAGGCTCTATTTCTAGATGGATAGAATTGAAAAGTGGGGATTTATGCTAAATCTATATCAAACCTTGGTTAGACCATACTTAGAGTAATGTGTGCAGTTCTGGTTGCCTCTAGCTCCTCGGCCTGTGGAGCTAGAGCTGCTGAGATCACAGGAAGAGGGAGTCGGATGGACCGGACAACTTGGAGTCACCTGGATGGATGGGCCCAGAGTGTGCACCTCCGGATCCTCCTCCCTATGGGTGCACAGGGGCCCCAGGCTGACTCCTTGAATAGCAGGGGTAGCTAGAGTGATATTGAGCTGCCCGACACCCCTCTCACATACACACTGTTGGAGGCCAACTATGGCATCAGCGATGGAGTTGCGCCCATGCAGCAGTGCAGGAGTGAAGTCCTGGACCAGGGTCTCCATGGCAGCCGCCATCCTACCAGTGTTGACCGTGCTGCATTAACATGCCGGCGCTATCACCTCAGACTGAAGACTCCTCCATCGTGTCTTGTAATCTGAGGAGTGCCACGGACATCCCTTCCTGATGTTCCCGAGCTTGCCTTTGCAGCTCCAGCAACTGTGACATGATCAAGTCCAGAGTCTCGTCATCTGACTCAGACTCAGCAAATTTCTGGCCTCCAGAAGTCCTTCGAGTGTCGGACACCTGGAAAGTCCCTGCCTCTGCCTGCTGTGGATCAGATAGTGCAATGTGCTCACCAGATTGTGACCCCGAGGCTACTTTAAAGCTAGGTCCCACCAAGATGTGTATCTCTGCGCTGGTGGAGGGTGTGGGTGAGAGCTGTGACGGGACTTCAGAAAGGGTGCCTCCAGATTCCTCTTCAGAGGATTGTTCGGGGCTTGATTGGAGGCCCTGGGTCATGTACTCTGTCCGCTGTTTGGCAGATATGCCTGCGAAAGCAAGGAGAGATAATTAGTGCAAGGCAATGGCCTGTGAAAGAGGACATATCACTCACAGCATGGTTGTCTAATGGATGTTGCACTGTTGGATCCTCACTTAGTAGAGCAGTGCCGACCTCACCGTCAGCACAGGACCAGTCCAGGTCCTCGCCAGCCAGCTGCCTGGCTCTGTTTTCAAAGTCTGTGATTTTGGGCATTCCACCACTGGTCTGCAACCTCTCTCTCTTGTTGTGTGCCAGCTCGTCCTGCATGGATAGAGATGGAGAAAGTGTGAGCAGGACGTCTGTCAGGCCAGATGATAAATGTGTCTGGCCTGTGCGGGTGGTGAGTGGTCCCATGGACGGGATGAGGACAATGACGGTGAGTGTGAGAGAGTGAATAGTGATGTCCCTTGAACTGGCAGTGAGTAAGGGCCCTGTGGATGTGTGCTGGGTTTGTGATTGTGCGTGTTGAGAGTGATGAAGAGTGACGTACCCTGGTGGAATGGAAGAGATTATTCATCCTCTTGCGGCACTGGGTGGCTGTCCTCTTCTGAAGGGCTTTGGTGCTGACCACTGCTGCCACCGCTTCCCAAGCCAGATTGGTCACATTGCGGCCCATCCTGCGGCCAGAGCAGGGGTACAGGACATCCTGGTGGGCCTCCACGGCATCCAGCAGTTGCTCGAGGGACTTGTCATTAAACCGGGCAGCTGCAGTCTTCTTTCCTTTGAGGGCCATGTCTCCCGGGCAGCAGCGGTGAGCTGGAAGCAATGAGCACTGTGTTTGTGGCTGGCCTTTAAACATGGCGCCCGGCGTTATGCAATGGCGGGGTGATGGCAGGCAGGCGAATGAGGAGCCCGACTGGCTTGGAAACAGCGTGCTTCCTGGAGTGCATAAATAATGAGGCGGGCTCGGGACGGTGTGAAAACCCACCATCGCCATCGGTGGGCAGCATGCCGCTTTACCCGCCCACTAGAACACCTAGTGCAAATTTGGGAAAATTCTGCCCATAATATTATTAAATTGGACCATTCAGGAGGAAAATCAGGGAGCACTTATTCACACAAAGGAAGTGGAAATCTGGAATTCTCCATCCAAAAGGCTGTAGATACTGGGAGGCGATTGGAATTTTCAAGACTGAGATCCCAAGGAAAATGGAACAAAGGTGGATGAATGGAGTTAAGAGTCAGATTAACCGTGATCTGATTAAATAAAGGGAGTGTTGTAGCTTGAGGAACTGAATGGGCTACTCTTGTTTCTACATGTTTGTATACAAATGATAATTTAATTGAAGACAATTAATGCACTCTTAAATATATATTTCATATATTATAGTATCTCCTGCATTTATCAGCCATGCGCTGCAACCACTGGTTCAAGCTTCTCCCTCTCCATCAGGAAGTGCTGGTGCTCCCCCTGTCTTCAAGTCAAATCTGAGTTGGATGAGGCACCACACAGCCATTGATACTCTCTGCCATTGATGGGACGCTGACAGCCCTCTCACAGTGACATAGAGACAGGGAGAGGTGTGCACAGGTTTGACAGGAAATGGTAATGTGACATACACAGTTGTCATATTCACTATACATTAGATGTGAGTTCAAGTCCCACTTCAGCAGTTGTGCCCATAACCTAGCTTCACACTTCAGTGCCATACTGAAGGAGTCTTGCACTGTTAGAGATGCCATCTTTCAGATGAGGCATTTTGAGTTCTGTTGGGGGGTCATGTGGACTCGAGGCGTTGACTCTTTTCTTCTCCGCCGATGCTGCCGGACCTGCTGAGTTTTTCCAGGTAGTTCTGTTTTTGCATTAAACCAAGCCTCACTCTGCCTTCTCAGGTGGACCTAAAAGATCACACAACAATATTCAAAGGAGAGCAGAGTTCTCCCTGGTGTCCTGGCCAATATTTATCCTTCAACCAACATCAATCACTAAGAGAGATGATCTAGTCATATCACTGATGTTTGTTGGGCCTTGGCTGTCATATCTGATGCCTACAATTAGAAATGCGAGGTGATGCATTTTGGTAGCAGGTATAGGAAGACGCAATATAGACCTAATGGCACTATTCGACAGAGTGTGCAGGAACAAAGGACCTGGAGGTTGTAAAGAACATATTTTTTTATTTCTCTTGGACTGTGAACTAAAATTACAATGGTTGCAGTTTGAAGGACAAGTCTACTGGAACAGTGTGAGGGATATATACAATTTGCTATCCTGGAACAGAGTGTGCTATGAAAGACAGGGTGGTGCCAAGGAGGAATCTGGTCTATTGGGGAACTGCCTGGCAACATTTTAATTGGCTCCTGACCAGGTGCCCAGGGTTTGTGTGAGAGCAGTGCAGCAGAATAGCTCCTAGCCTGAAAGGAAAAAGACCTAAAACCTCTCTCTCCTGTGTGTGTAATATTCCAGTAATTCTAATACAATAGCTAGCTGGCTTTTTCTCCTCATATCTCTGTAAGCTGCTCTTTCTCTGAAAACCCCTGTCAAGAGGCAAAGGGGAAAATGTTAGATACATTGAAAGGCAAGTGCTCAACCACTGAACTAAAGACTGAAAGTGCTGGAAGGCCACCCCGTGTCATCAAGAAAGAACTGAAAGGAATTTAGAAGACATCAATCAAAATCAACCCATCGAATCCTGTACTCCAGGATTGGTACTATTGAACTGTTTTATCTCACCCTTAAAATCCATGTTTTTGTATGTCTAATGTGTCTTGTATATGTGTGTATAGGGATTTAAGTAGGGGTAGAGTTTAGGTTATAGAGTTAGAAATTAGCAGTTCATACTTCTTTCTTTTGCCACTGGTTAAAGGCAATTTGTTCAATAAACAGTTATTTACTTATTACGTTTACAAACCTGGTGCTCGTATTCTGTTAATCTAAATTAAACAATTAGGTGGGTTGATCGCACTTTTTCACATTTGTTGCAGCTTGTGGGGCAGTGGGGCTTGATTTTGCAGTGCATTATCCCCAGTGAGTTGTGACAGGGTGCATGCACATCCACATTTGAAGGTGGCAGAACACATTGCGAGAGTGATTAGCAAAGCATATGGGATCTTGGGCTTCATAAATAGAGGCATTGAATACAAAAGTAGGGGAGTTATGCTGAACCTTTAAGCTCTAGTTAGGTCCTAACTGGAGTTTTGAATCCAGTTCCAGTCACCACACTTTAGGAAAGATGTAAAGGTCCCTGACACAGTGCAGAGGAGATTTACTAGAATGGTTCCAGAGATGGCAGGATAGTGGGAGGGTGGGGTGGGGGTGGTGAGGAGTGGCGTTTTAGTTACAAGGTAAGATTGGACAGGATGGCATGTTCTTTTTTGCAGCAAAGGAGATTAAGGGAAGATTTGATCAAGGTGTATAAGATTATGACAGGCATAGATAAAGTGGACAAGGAAAAGTTCTTCTCATTAACTGATGGTACAAGGACTAGTGGACACAGATTTGTGATTTTGGGAAGTGAGGAAGAACATTAGTACACAGCGAGTGGTAACGTCCTGGAGCTCACTGCCCGCAAGGGTACTGGAAGCTGAAACAGTGATTTCAAAAGGAAAGTGGATGGGCAATTTAAGGGAATAAACTTGCAGGACTATGGGGATCATGCAGAATAGTGGGACTGGCTGGTTTGCTCCATGGAGACCCTGCATGAACTTGATGGGCTGAATGTCCTACTTCTGTGCTGTAAATGACTCTATGACTTTATGAACTGAATTTTACAGGGCACCTTGTTCTCCGTGCCCACTGCACCTCAACTAAAAGTCAGTCGGGAGCTGGCTCACGAAAAAGCCGGCTGCCCCGCAGCCATTTCATACTTGGCTCAGATGTCCACCCCCATCTGGGGAGAAATCCCACCTTAGAGAGTCGTCGTCCAATCCAATTGGCCTCTGGCGGCCACAGAGTACCCTCAAAGGAGGTTTCCCACACCCTTGTCTGGCACCAGACTGTCCAGTAAAAGCTGAAAGGCTATCCGCTTGATGAAGACCTCTCCCTGCTGTGGATAAAATAGCAGTGGGGGAAGAATGAGGCACTTAAGAGGCCATTAATTGGTCACTGGTCACTTAAGGGTCTCAACAAGTCCAAGGGCTATGGGCCACCTGACATCTCCACCGTCGCCTGTAAAATGGGAGACAGGTCAGGGGCAGGCAGGTAGGAGGCGGGTAGATCACCCGCTGCATTTTACGAGCTCTCTGCCTTCAAACATGCTGGCAGGGAGTTTAAAATCCAGCCCTTAAGACTCTAATTCAAAAATAATCCCCAGCTATGAAGGGCTTGTTATGTCCTAAGGATGTGAAAGGTGCTAAAGAACTATAAGTTAATTCTTCATAAAAGGAGTCAATAAGATGTTTTCATTCACTGAGTTTGCTCCTGTGACCTCCCTTTTATATACATTCACTGGGAGTGAAGCTTCAGAAATTATGGACAGCGCACCATGATTTTCCAATAGGCACTTACAGTGGATACTCTTTCGAGTTATCAACAGTCACAGATTGCAACTCTTTTCGAGTACAATCACAGTTCTTGGTTTCCGGGAGTGGGATATGAACCCACAACCCTCTGATTCAAAGGCAAGGGTGCTATGAACTGAGCCACAGCTGAGGGACCCCAGCATTTGTTCTGAAAATGAACCCACTTAACATTTCAGCCACTCTTGTGTAAGCAGTAATGAAAGATTGCTGACCTGCAGTGCTCCCTGCATGAAACATTCCAATTGTTCCCTTCTTGCTCCATACGTTGAATATCCATGGCCTGAATCTTATTTAATTAACTTAATTTATCAGCTGTCCAACTCAACATAAACACATAGAACTTTGTTTCTAAGCAAGTAAAATGATGGACTGACACAGATGAAGGAATGACCTCTCAGTCTGTCTGCTCAGTAAGCAGATGAGTTAATGACACAATTATTTCTGGCAGCCATTAAGTTCAAAGACTATCTGCCAATATTAAAGTAATTTTTGTATCACTTATAACCTATAAGTTGTTGACTCATGATATTAAAGTAATGTTTACAATACAGATGGTTTTGTTAAAGGAAGGATGGTATAAACCTTCAATCTAGCATGACGGTTGGAGGCCAGGGGGTTGAGAAGGAATGGTCAGCTCAATTGGCTTCTCTTTCGTTCCCACAGAAAGGGCCTGTACATTTTGGTAGAATGCTGCTATTCACAAGGACATGTGCCAAGACCTTCCCAGTGCAATTAACTTCCTCTGGTAACAAAATGGAACATTTCTGACTCTTTTCCACTTGTGGCTGCTGAGCAATGAAGGGTGGGGCTTATCAACAAACAGTCAACTGTTCCCAAATCTTCAGAATGGCTGGGAAAGTGTGGGAATTCCAAGGTCAGTGAGTGATTTGTGTTCCCAGGTCTCCTCTCCACTGAAGTTGAGGAAAACATTAGATCAGTCATGAATTTATTGAATGGCAGAGCAGGCTTGAGGGACCGTATGGTCTACTCCTGCTCCTATTTATTCAGCTTTCTTTTCCCTGTCAGTCCTGCAGCCTGAAAAAACAAACTGCTGCGGTGCTTTTCTAAAACATGCTGTGGTCCCTTTAAACAGAAATCCTTCCTCTGACAAAGTGGTCATGTCATCTCACTCATCTTTCCTAATTGGTTGGTAAGCTGTAGTCAGGTTCTTTATTGACTTGGAAAAACTCAGCAGGTCTGGCAGCATCTGCGGAGAGGAACACAGTTAACGTTTCGAGTCCGTATGACTCTTCAACAGAACTAAGTAAAAATAGAAAAGAGGTGAAATTTCTATTTTTACTTAGTTCTGTTGAAGAGTCATACGGACTCAAAACGTTAACTGTGTTCCTCTCCGCAGATGCTGCCAGACCTGCTGAGTTTTTCCAGGTATTTTTATTTTTATTTTGGATTTCCAGCATCCCCAGTTTTTTGCTTTTTTCTTTATTGACTTACTCTGGTAATGAGCAAATGGAATGCCTGCTAATTGGGTTCACAAGCCAAAAATAGCCACACTGTTGCGCCAGAGACTAATATGATAAGATTCTGCCCATAGTGTCTAATCCTCAAGCCTAAAGGCTGGGAGAAAATGGCTCACCCTTCCCAGATCAACAAAATAACTTTTAAATGTCAGCTGTGGCTCAGTTGGTAGTACTCTCACCTCTGAATCAGCAGGTAGTAGGTTCAAGGCTTGAGCATAAAATCTAGGCTAACACTCCCAAAGTGGCAGTAAGGGAGTGATGCTGTCTTTCAGATGAAACATTTAACCAAGGCCCTGTCTGCCCTCTTATGTGGATGTAAAAGATCCCATGGTGCTATTTAGAAGGAGAGCATGTTCATCTTGGCCGATATTTATCCCTCAACCAAATCATTAAAACAGATTATCTGGTCATTATCTAATTGCTGTTTTTGGGATTTTTATGTGCATAAACTGGTTGTTGTATTTCTTACATTAAAATTGTGACTACACTTCAAAATTATTTAACTGGTTTAAAACATTTTGGGATATCCTTTGGTTTGAAAGGTGCTACGTAAATGCAAGTCTTTCTTTTTTTGAGTTATACAGCATGAGGAAACGTAGGCTCACTTAAGGCAGCAGCAAATTGCCTTCATGGCCTTCAGTGCCCTTTGGTTAGGAAGAGGAGACTAGCCAAGGTTTCCACTCTTCATCGATGGCCCCTGTTGAAAAGCAGCCTTAGGTAAAAACAGTGTTCCCATGGTTCAACTACTTGTTGCCACTTACCTGCCAGTTCTCAAACTTTGGGTGTAATATTCTGAATGGGCTCCATGGGCTGCACTCAGTAGGCCCACTTCAGTAATGTGCCAGAAGGCTCCTGGTATGTGGAACTGTATATCCATATGATGCACATCCTTCAAGAAGGTGAAGAATAATTTGGGGTGGAAGTTTATACAACAATGTACTGTATTGGACATTATTCCTTTGCTGATTATTATATGTGGGACTGCCAACCCTCCTGCACTCAATGGGTGGCCCTATCCTGAGAATGCCACCTGTTCTGACCAGCAATAATGCCGACATTTCTTTTCAATAGCTTTAATAGAGGCTTTTCATGACAACTAAGCGTGCTGGGATAGCATCACCTCCACTATTGCCTCTGACTTCCTCTAGTTCTTCAATTAAAGAAAACAAGTGACATCACATGCAAACTTATGTCTGGGCAGAATATGAAGAAACAATAAATTAGGAGTGAGCTGTGTGGATGGGAGCAGGAAGTTACAAAGGAATATATAGATTGAGTGAGTGGGAAAAACTATGACAGTTCAATGTGGGAAAATGTGAGGTTATCCACTTTAGATCCAGGAAACACAAATCAGAACAATTTCTTAATGGCAGGAACTATGGAGATGCAAAGATGTCCGTGTCCGCAGGTTACTAAAAGTTAGTGCACAGGTACAAAAATTCTAATGGAATTCTGCTGAGGGCTGGAATATAAGAGTGACTCAGTAATACCTTGGTGGCACAGAGCCTTGGTTAGACACCATCTGGAGTATTGTGTTCAGTTTTGAGCACTGCACCTCAGCAAGTATATACTGTAAAGGATACAGCACAGATTCAGCAGAATGAAACTGGAGCTTAAAAGGTTAAATTATAAGGATAGGTTGCATAGACTAGGCTTATATTCCCTTGAGTGTTGGGTAAGGATTCCAAGAGAAATGGAATAATGGTGTGTAATGTTGTAGGGTTTTTGTTACATTTCGGTAGGTCTGAAGAAGTTTTCGTAGTCATACGTAGGTTAACTGTAAGTCTTTATTGACTCTTAGA
This sequence comes from Cetorhinus maximus, assembly GCF_964194155.1. Classification (NCBI taxonomy): domain Eukaryota; kingdom Metazoa; phylum Chordata; class Chondrichthyes; order Lamniformes; family Cetorhinidae; genus Cetorhinus; species Cetorhinus maximus. The sequence continues at coordinate 17,716,039 of NC_135908.1, forward strand.
ACTATTTACAAATGTACAGTAAAGGGTACAAGCTAGGAGCTGTCTTCATGCTTGCTGGTACACATGGCCCTGGATGCTCATCATGTGTTCTCCTACATCACTGTGTGGGCGGTACTGTACGCAGCCCCACATTAACCTTATATGTGCTAGAACCTTGTATTATAGGTAAACAGAGTTCAGGTAAATTTCAGCCATGATGTAATTAAATGGTGAACAGGTTAGATGGGCTAAATGACCTACTCCTGTTCCAATGTTACAATTTAACAGTGAAAAAGGAAAGACAGAGGAACAGAGGTGAGGGGAGAGGGGATTGGGGAAGAGTGGAGAGGAATGGGGAGGAGTGGGAAGGGGAGGAGACGAGTGATCAAAGAAGAGAAGAGGAGAGAAGGGAGCAGAGAGGATGAATATGTTGTTGATTCTTGACTGTACTTTGTTCATTAACTGAGATGCACCATTCTGCTTGTGAATATGTTTATATTTCCTTGGTGGAGTTTATGGCCCTGGCAGACATGCAGCAGGAAAATAATGTGCAGGAGAGCCCAACATACAGAGCAGGCAGGCATGACTGACTGTGATCTTGAAAAATGATCACTCCTCCCACCCCACTCAGAGTTTAGAGATTACAACAGATAAACTCACATCTCATATTTACTCAAAGTATATCTCAGAGGTAAATCTAGTTAGATGCCAACAGAAGAAGCCAAGTTAACTATTATTGTTGCAGATGGTATAAAGTAATTCGGTAGGTGGAAAGGAATCAGAAAAAAGTAAAAAGGGCAACAATGAGATCAGAAGACAGAGTAAACAGCAGTAAAACTAGAAATGTCACCCAAAATAGCAAAAGTAATGATGAAAGGTCACAGACCTGAAACGTTAGCTGTGTTTCTCTCTCCATGCATGCTAGCTGACCTGCTGAGTGTTATCAACAAGGAAGGAAGCAGGGTTGGATCTGGTTCTGGGAAATGTAGTAGGGCAAGTGGAGTGTGTTACAGTGGGAGAATATCTAGTTAACAGTATCAAAACATAATTTGGTTCAGAGTAATTATTAATTATTAAGGATCAAAGGGAAGTCTTCATGTAAAGTAAAAGGCCTGGCTAATGTATTAGATTAATATTTTCCGCTTGCCTTCATAACGGAAATGGAAGATGTGAAGGCCACATGAAAAACAGAGAGAGAAGTTATGGACGGAATAGTATCAGGTAGAAAAGACATAGAAAAGACATTCAGTATTACTGAATGTTGGGAAGTCACCTGGTCCAGATGGTTTGCATTCTAGGTTGCTGAAAGAAGCAAAGATGGGAATAGAAGAGGCATTCGTCACAATATTTCAATCCTCAATGGATACAGGAGTAGTAGCAGAGGACTGGAGAATTGTTAATGTAATACCGCTATCCAAGAAAGAGGAGAGGGACCCAGAAACTACAGGTCTGTTCAGCCTAACATTGGGTAATGAGAAAATTATTGGGAACCATTATCAGAAACAAAGTAAACTTTAATTTGGAAAGGCATGTGCTAATCATGCAAAAGCAAAGTAAAAGCAAATTGTGTCTGATTAACTTAATTAAATTCATTGATGAGGTACAGAGAAGTTTGATCAAGTTAGTGCAGTGGATGTTGTTTATGTGAACTTTTGGAAGGCATTCAACAAAGTGCTACACATGAGGCGTGTTAGAAATATGGACATTCATGGAATTAAGAGGAAATTGAGAGTTTAGATATGGAATTGGTTTAGTGGCTGGACGCAGATAGTGGTGGCAGATGAATGGTTTTCCAACAGGGAAATGGTTCACAGTGGGGGTGCCCAAAGTTAGTTTTGGGTCATTACTCGTTCCAATTTTTATAAATGACCTAGACTCATGTGTAGCAAACATCATTATAAAGTTTACAGATGATACAAAACTTGACAGTGTAGTAGATATTGATGAGGACAGTTGTAGGCTGCAGGATGACAGGATGGTGAAAAGGGTAAAAGTATGGCAAATGGAGTACAAAAGTCGAAGTGTGAAGTGATGCATATTGGTAAGACTAAATTGGAAAAACATAAATTTCACAATTTTGGATGAACAAATGAGCAGCGGGACAAGCTTTCTAAAGCTTACATAAATCCTCAAAGGTGGCAGGGTGAGTTGATAAGGTGGCGAAAAAATGTATATAAGTTATTTGGGTTTATAAATAGAGGCATTGGGTGGGATGTTCCGGCCCCACCGGCAGTGGGCGTCATGGTGGGCAGGAGCGGAAAATATCGTGAGATCGGAAAAATCAGTTCACCGCCATCATAAAAACAGTCTGGGATCTCCACTCTGGTTGTCAATGACGGGCTGCATTTTCTGCCACGGCACATCGGGGACATCATTTTAATACATTTGCATCTCATTGTAAGGGCTGTTTACCGGAATCATCCCCCCATGCTGGATCAAGAGTTGGTCAGTGTCCAATTAGATCGATGTGTTTCACAATGGTATATAAGCAACATGCACCTGGTGACCTGCACTTCGCTCGTGACTTCGAGGTTTATTCGCCTACCTTGCACAATGCAGCGCTCAACGCCAGGCTTCGCAGGCAGCACCACATCGCTTTCAGGGGGTTGTCGGAGGCAAGTCTCTACCTACCAGACCAATGGTAAGGGTGGGTGGCTTTTAATGTGCTGCAGAGCAAGGCCTCCACTGGGGAAGTGGGGGCGGGGGGAAACTGGCCTGAGGCAAGGGAAGGAGCTGCAGGGCAAGGCCTCCACTTGGGAAAGGGAGAAGCTGACCAGAGATATGGGAAGGGGCTGCATTGCAGGGCAAGACCTCCACTGGGGGCAAGAGTGGGGAAGGTTACACTCAGACACATGGCTGGGGGAGGAATGGGTAGGGACAGTGGGGAAATGTTCTCAGCACCAGGATGGGGAAAAGGTCAGTCACAGAATGACATAAACAACTTTGAGCCAGAATGGGAGGATCACTGACTGAAGAGGCACTTCTATGTTGAGCTTACAAAGACTGTCTTTGTCCCATTGCAGAGGGGGCATGTCAGTGCAGCCTCAGTCATGCCCAGGATGTTGTGCACAGGGCATTGTTGTAACATCACATGCATTGGTCCAGGGGGTTTGTGGCATCACACTGGACCACATATGGCACTCACAGTCAGGGAGGCATCTGCAGCCTTTAGATGGGAGAAAGGTATTGGGGGGGGGGGGCATTCAAGGTTTTCGGAAGGGAGTGGTAAATGTCTGACTGTGCCAGTGTCCTGAAGATGGGGAGAGGTGAGCTCCCTATGGGGTATAGGCACATCTATCTCACCATATTCCAGGGAAAACAAAGGGATATCCACCACAATTATGAAGGGATCAAGGAATACAGGGGGAGGTTTGTGGAGGGAGGGAAACCTGAACATTAAGCTCCTGTAGGATGATGGGAGGGACTTCCACACTCACACAGGTAGGATCCAAGCTGGTCTGGTAATGAGGCCTCAGCATAACCACCTTTCAACCTTCCAAAAGGTGTTCCAGTGAGACATCACTGAATGTAGGGGCTGCTGTCTTCTTGGCTTTTGGGGCCATGTCTTCAGTGGAGCAGTACTAGACCGCAGACATTGAGAACGCTATGCGTGGCTGCACTTCAAATATGGCGCCCGGAGTGAGGAAGCGGTGAGCTCACTGTGGGGTGGGGAAATCAGAGGCCGCCCACCAGTGATCCAGCGTGTTTCCCATGTGTGCATATTCAATGAGGTGGGAAACGGACAATAAGGCACAAAAACACGCCATTGCGGCTGTTGGCTAAAACACCGATTTTCACGCCTGCCATCACAGTTAGTGCACTGAGGGAAAATTCCTGCCCATAGAAAACAAAAGCAGAGATCATGCTATAACTTAAATAACTGGTTAGGCCTCAGTTGGAGGATTGTGGTCAATTCTGGACACCACGGGCAGAATCATACATCCAGCAGGCGGGCACAGGCCTGACCCAATCAGGCATAAAATCGCACAAGATGATGTTGGGCGAGCGTCCTGATGTCATCACGTATTTGCGTGCTATTTCGCTTGGCAGGCGTGCGAAAAATCAGAAGCACGCCGCCAACAATTTAGCAGGTGATTAAGCCCATTAACGGCGCAATTGTCTGCAATTTTTCATGACCCATCCAAACTTATGGTTGGCAGACAGGCGAATCGGCCGGGCGGCCCTTACTTTTTTCACAAAACCTCATCCACGAGCGGTTAGAAAATAAAATAAAAAGAAATATCTGGGGACAGCATTTTTATGAGGTATGCTTTCAGGTGCTTGATTGTAGTGCTTGAGCATTTTTTTGCAGCGTTTTAATGCTTCATTTCATTATTTGCAGGTCTGCAGCTCCCTGAGGCAGCTGTCTGCCTTCTGGGAGGTCTCTCGCAGCGCTCACCCACGTCCGTGAGAACATCAGCGCTTGCCCTCTTCCCGCCCCCCCACCCCGGCCATTAACTGGCCAGCCAGCCATGAAATCATGGTTGGGGGATGATCGCAGTCAGGGGCCCATTTCCCGGCCGCTCCTGGGTCCACTGATCACATGCACCCAACGAAGGGAAAATTCAGGCCCATATTTCAGGAAAGATGTAAAAGGATTAGATAGGGTACAGAGGTGGTAACCAGGATGTTACTAGTTATGAGGAGAGTTTGGAAAAGGAAGGACTGTTCTCCTTGGAACAAATAAGGTTTAGAGTTGTCCTAATAGAGGTTTTCAAGGTCATGAAAAACTATTCCCTCTGACGAGTTGGTCAATAACTTGAGATCACAGATTTAGACTCATTGGCAAAAGACCTGGAGGGGAATTGTTATGATCTGGATTGCTCGACCGGAAAGGTTGATGGAAGTTGATTCCATAAACAATTTTAAAGAGTAGTTGCATAGCCCTTGAAGATGAGGGACCCAAAGGGTTATGGGCAAAAAGATAGGAATGTAGTACTTAGGAGAACTCCTCTTTCAAAGAACCAGCACAGGCACAATAGGCCAAATGGTCTCCTTCTGTTCTCTAACTTCCTATGATTCTAGCACTTCACTTCATCTTGAAGAAGCTCAGTATTCAAAGTATGAAATGAGCTAGTTACAAGGCTATACATAACATGAGCACAATACTGTACAATAAAATCATAAAATAGCAGTAAACAATACAGGGTTAATGTGCTGCCCCATGAAAAATCCTTTGTCTACTGGAGACAGCACACCAGCCCTAAAATTCTTTTTAAAAAGCCAGCTCATTAGTGCCAGTATCACCACAGTAACAACATCAGCCTAGTAGGAGTAGATGGAATTTTTAGTCACAGTCAGTAGGAGGTAAATCGTTCCCTTCAATCACTGGATTTGGGATTAAATCCTATGAAGATGGAATTTGACACGTTGATCTGCCAAGTATATTTGAGGCAAATTCTGTAATTGAGTTTCAGCAGATCAGCTAGCTGGCCCAGGTCACCATTCAAAGGCTTTACACTTCAACTAACTACATAATAATATTTTTGTTAAAAGAGTGAGTGAACATCCGGCCATACAGCAAGAGCTGTCTGCTTTAACTGTAGCAGAGCCAAAGTTGGTGGGTACAGTAATGTAGTGGTTTTGGTGCTGGATCAGTAACCCCAAGGTCACAAGTTCAAATTGTAATTCCCCATTGCAAATTGTGAAATTGAATTCAATAACTCTGGCAGTACCATAAAATGCTCACGAAAACCTAACTGGTAGAGTAACATCCTACAGGGCAGGGAACCTGCAGCCTCTACCTGGTCTGGCCTTTACATGACTTCAGTCCCACAATATGTGGTTGACTCTTAATGCCTTTAAGGCAGATGCGAATGGGAAATATGTATTCTTGTCTTAATGTTGCCTACATCCTGAGAAAAAGGACTTTGGTTTCTGTAAAAGGAAATAAAGAACTTGCATTTCTATTGTGACTTTCATGACTTCAGGACATCCCAAAGGGCTTTACAGCTGATAAATAACTTATTGAAGTGATGTACTTTTATGTCAGAAACTGTTATGTGGCAGCAATTGTATGCACAGCAAAGTTCCACAAACAGCAAAGTGACAATGGTCAGATAATCTGTTTGAGTGATGTTGGTTGAGGGATAAATATTGGCCAGGAAACTGGGAGAACTCTCATGTTCTTTGAATATGCAATGGGACCTTTTATATCCAGCAGAGAGCAGATGTAGCTTCATTTAATGTATTATCTGAAAGACAGCGTCTTTGACAGCACACACTGAAATGTCAGCCTCTATAATGCTCTAGAATAGAAAAGCAGAACACATTTTAAAAGGAGAGAGGCCAGTGAATGTTGGTATGCAGAAGGTTAATGTGGTTCTTGTACACAAATCACAGAAGTCAACATGCAGGTACAGTAAGTCATTTCAAAGGCAAATAGTATGTTAGATTTTATTGTAAGGGGTTTGGAGTCCAAGAGTGAACTTTAAGCTCCTCAGCTGTAGGCGGAACTCTGACCTGGAAGTGCGTGGTTCACCGATTCCCGTCCCCGACTGTTAAAGACGGAAAATAAAGAGCCTTTCAGCCAATTAACAGCTGCAAAGTGGGAAGTCAGCCAACTAGGAAAGGGAAGGTGGTCAGCTTGCCCAATTGGGCCTCCAGGGAGAGAGGGGGCAGGCCATGAAGCGGAAATCACTCACGGCCACCCATTTAAAGGCACCCTGGCATGGGCTGATGGTAGCTGCGCCATAATTAGTGGTTGTCAGTTGAAGTTTAGAACCAGACGTATGTGAAATCCTTTGAACTTCTGGAGCAGAGGCAGGGATAAGAGATTGCTTTTAAATTTTGGTGACTATTGTGCCAGCACTGTCTCACTCAGGAGCCTTGCCAGGAGGAAAGAACATTTGAGCACATCCATCCCATTCCTCTTCTGAATAACAAGTGTTAAGGAAAAGACTCAAATTCTATCTTTTAACCCTCTTTGTCTCTCCACAGAAGATGTAAGGCCACCATATGGCAGAGAGAATGGAAGCAGAAAAAATGGAAGAAATGGGAGAAAAACTCAAGAAGAAATATAGGGTGCATGTGATAAAGGGATTGCAATAATCATAGGTGACTTCAATCTACATATAAATTGGAAAAATCAGATTGATAGTAGTAGCCTGGATGAGGAGCTCATAGCATGCCTTCAAGATAGCTTCTTAGAGCAGCATGTTCTGGAACCAACCAGACAGCAGGTTATATTAGACTTGATATTGTGTAATGTAACAGGATTAATTAATGACCTCAGAGTAAAGGCACCCCTAGGTAGCAGCGACCACAATATGAGTGAATTTTACAACCAGTTTGACAGCAAGAAGAGTGAGTCTAAGACTAGTTTTTTAAGCTTAAATAAGGCCAACCACGTGGGCATGAAAGCTAAGGTAGCTGAAGTGAACTGGGATACCAACCTAGGGGATGGATCAATAGAGAAACAGTGGAAGACATTTAAAGGGATATTACTGAAAACTCAGAATAATTATATGCCTAGCATAAAGGAAAATTCTACAGGGAGGACCCACCATCTGTGGTTAACTACAGAAGTTAGGGAAAGCATCAAACTTAAGGAAAAGGGAATTAAACTGTGCGGAGATGAGTGGTAGGTCAGATGATTGGTCAGAATTTAAAGAACGGCAGAGAATGACTAAAAGGTTATAGAAATAAATTAAAGTTTGAGAGGAAGCTAGCTAGAAATGTAAAAACAGATAGCAAGAGCTTCTACAGGTATTTAAAAAGGAAAAGAATGAGTAAAATGAGTGTTGGTCCTCAAGAGATTGAGAATGGGGAGTTAATACTAAATAGGAAGGAAATGGCAGATGAAAGGAACAAATATTTTGCTTCTATTTTCACTATAGAGGATACAAAATACATTCCAGTGATAGCTGTAAATCAGGAGGTGGAAGAGAAAGATAAACTTGGTGAAATTAGAATCACTACGGAAGTGGTGCTGAGCAAACTATTGGAGCTGCGGGCTGACAAGTCTCTGGGTCTTGATGTACTTCATCCTAGGTTCTTAAAAGAGGTGGTGGATGAGGTAGTAGAACCATTAGTGTTAATTTTCCAAAATTTGCTAAATTCTGGAAAGGTTCCTTCATACTGGAAAGTAGCAAATATAACTCCTCTATTCAAGAAGGGAGGGTGGCAGAAAACAAGAAACTATAGGCCAGTTAGCTTGACATCTGTCGTGGGGAAGGTATTAGAGTCGATCATTACAGAGGTTATAGCTGGGCATTTAGAAAACCTTAAGGTAATTGGGAACAGTTGGCATGGTTTTAAGAAAGGGAAATCATGTTTAACCAATTTATTAGCATTCTTTGAAGAGGTAACATGTGCGGTGGATAGAGGGGAGCCTGAGGACCTACTGTACTTGGATTTCCAGATGGCATTTGATAAGATGCCTCATCAAATGTAACTGCGGAAAATAAAAGCTCATGGTGTAGTGGGGTAACATATTAGCATGGATAGAAGATTGGCTGGCTGGCAGAAAACAGAGAGTATGCATAAATGGGTCTTCTGATTGGCAGGATGTGATGAGTGGAGTCCCACAGGAATCTGTGCTGGCACCTCAACCTTTTACAATTTACATCAATTAGATGAGGGGAGCGAAGGCATGGTAGCTAAATTTGCAGATGACATAAAGCTAGATAGGAATGTATGTTGTGAAGAAGACATAAGGAGTTTTCAGACAGATATAGATAGGTTGGGGGAGTGGGCAAAAATCTGGCAGATGGAATATAATGCGGGCAAACGTGAAGTTGTTCACTTTGGCAGGAAGAATAAAAAAGCAGAGTATTACTTAAACAAAGAATGACTGCAGAATTCTGAGGTGCAGAGGGATCTAGGTGTTTGAGTACGTGTCACAAAAAGTGGTACAGTTTGTAATCATGAATATTAATGTAATGCTATCCTTTATTGTGAGAGGAATTGAACATAAAAGAAAGGATGTTATGCTTCAGCTATAAGGGGCATTGGTGAGACCACATCTCGAATACTGTGTGCAGTTTTAGTCTCCTTATTTAAGGAAGGATGTAAATGCAGAGGCAGTTCAGCGGAGATTTACTAGATTGTTAGCTGGAATGAGTGGGTTGTCTTATGAGGATAGATTGAACAGACAGGGCTTGTTTCCAATGGAGTTTAGAAGAGTGAGGGGTGACTTGATTGAAGTATATAAGATCCTGAATGGTCTTGACAAGGTGGATGTGGAAAGGATGTTTCCTCTTGTGGGTGAGTCCAGAATTAGGGGACACTGTTTTAAAATTAGGGGTCACCCTAATGGGACAGAGATGAGGAGAAATTTTTTCTCAAATTTGGAACTCTCTGCCTCAGAAGATGGTGGAGGCGAGGTCATTGAATATTTTTAAGGCAGGGATAGATAGATTCTTGTTAGACAAAGGAATCAGAGGTTATTGGAGGTAGATGGGAATGTGGAACTTGAAACGCAAACAGATCAACCATGATCTTATTGAATAGTGGAGCAGGCTCGAGGGGTCAAATGAGCTACTTCCGTTCCCATTTCATATGTTCATATGTATGTATGAGAGGCCATCTGTTGAAGGGCCCAAACAAAGGCTTGATGGTGATGCCCTAAGAGTCCTCGTCGATGGGATGCCTTCTTACGGGAAGAGGAGACCTCCAAGCCAGACCAAAGCAACCTGGATGGAGGTCACAGAGGAAGTCAGCAGCTGTGGGGTCATCCAGAGAACTTGGTTACAGTGCCATAAGAGGCTCAATGATCTCTTACAATCTGCCCGTGTGAGTGTGTAACCATTCACAGATGGACTTATATGGGAGAGTGTGATGTATCAAATGTGGGATTGCCTGGTGTCCTGGGCAAGTGAACAAGGTGGCATGAAGCAGACATACCATTCTGCATTGTACCAGGGGATCTTGGGGTGGTGGGGTGTGTATTTTTTAGGAAGAACCTAAGGGTTCTGAACTGCGACACCTGTTAGTTAGCAAGGAGCATAGAAAATTGTTGGCTGCTGACAAATGATATGTTGGCCAAACATTTGAATGCATGGTTTTAGCATAGCATATTCATTACAATGTCCCTTTTTATTTGCAGGAGAAGAGGGCACATAATGTCCGAGAGAGTGCCAGGACCGGAGGTTGTCAAGTCAACATAGCCATTTTCACCCCTATCGAGGAGGAAATGCGGGGGCTGTCAGCAAACCAGTGGAACTGCACCATTGGGCAAGGTGAGGTTGGAGGAAATTGCTAGGGGTGATGAGGTTCCAATGATGCATAGCTCTGTCCTGCAAAAAGTGCTGAAGGGGTGGTGTTGGAAACTGGGGAAGGTGACATTGTTGGCTCTTGATTTTGGAAGCTTGCAGAATTCAAGAAGGAATGTGTGTCTCAGTGTTGAAGAGCCTAAGGTTCAAACCATAGTTTCCATTTCCCAATATCGCTGGTGTGTGTTTTTAAGAAATGTGTCTCTCTGAAGTCTTGTCAAATGATGATGGTGCCCTTCATTCTACTTATTTATTTCTCCCACAGGTGAAACATCCATAGCTACAGCCATAAGCCTTGAGGGACCTCATCTGAGGAGGAGGACGGAGCCTCAGGGGGTGCTGCATTGCTCCACATCTAAAACCAGTGTAGATACACACAACTCGGTGGGTATGTGCAGGTCGGCTGTAAGGGATCCACACACTGGTGAGAGCACATCACAGTGGCAAAAGCAAACACTGAGATAGAGCAGGTCTCTGGCAATTGGAGGAGTCCTGGAGAAGACCTAGATGCTGAGCCCCAGGCTGGTGATGAGACTCTGGAGTCCTTCGTCAGGCAGCAAATGCTGGATGTGTAGCATGAGGTAGGTGGAGATTTGGCAGAGGTTCCAGGGGCGTTGTCCACGCTGATGAAGACAGTGGAGAAGTCCATGCGGACCATGAGCCCTGTGATCACTCACTCTGCAGAACGCTTGGCTTCTTCCGGTGAGAGACTACCAACTGTCATGGAGGGTCAAACCCAGCAGCTCATTAATGGGATACTGGGTATGCGTTCTACTTGCAATCCATCGTTTTGTATCACAGTATCTTTACCACTGCAGAAGGGGGCCATTCAGCCCATCAAGTCTGCAACGGCTCTCTGAAAAAGCATTCCATCTAGTCCCAGGCCCCTGCCTTAACCCCGTAACCTTGCATTTTCTCTCTTTTCAGATAGCAGTCCATTCCCCTTTGAATACCTCAATCGAACCTGCCTCCACCACCCTTTCAGGAAGTTTGTTCCAGATTCCAATCACCCTCTGGGTGAAAACATTTTTCCTCACATCACTTTTACTCCTTTTCCAATTATTTTGAATCTGTGCCCTCTAGTTCTTGATGTTCTCTTAAGTGGGAACAGTTTCTCACTGTTTACCCTGTCCATACCCCTGATCTTGAATACCTCTATCAATTTTCCTCTCAGCCTTCTTTTCTCCAAGGAAAACAGTCCCAACCTCTCCAATCTATCCTCATAGCTACAGTTCTTTATCCCTGGGATCATTCTTGTGAATCTCCTCTGTACTCTTTTCAATGCTTCATATCCTTCCCCACATATGGCACCCAGAACTGGACACAGTACTCCAGTGAGATGTAACTAGTGTCTTTTACAAGTTCAACATGACCTCCTTACTCTTGTACGCAATGCCCCTATTAATAAAACCTAAGATACTATATGCTTTATTAACTGCTCTCAACATGCACTGCCATCTTCAATGACCTATGTATGTATACGCCAAAGTCCTTCTGTTCCTGCACCTCCTTTAGAGGCTCTCCCTTTATTTTATATTGTCTCACCAAATTTTTCCTATCAAAATGAATCACATCACACTTCTCTGCATTGAACTTCATTTGCCACTTGTCTGCCCAATCCACCAACTATATCCTTTTGAAATTCAAGACTATCCTCATCACAATTTATGACATTTCCAATTTTTGCATCATCTGCAAATTTTGAAATTGTGCCCTGCACACTGCAGACTAGGTCATTAATATTTATCAGGAAGAGCAAGGGTCCCAACACAGCCCTGGGGAACTCCACTACAAACCTTCCTTCAATCTGAAAACCAACATTTATCACTACTCTTTGTTTCCTGTCACTCAGCCAATTTCTTACCCAAGTCTACTTTCCCTTTTATTCCATGACCTAGAATTTTGCTCATAAGTCTGTTGTGTGGCACTGTATCAAATGTCTTTTGGAAATCCATATACACCACATCAACAGTGTTTCCCTTATCGACCTTCTCTGTCAACTCCTCAAAAAATTCCAGCAAGTTAGTTAAACATGATTTTCCCTTAATGAATCCATGCTGGTTTTCCTTAATTATCCTGTACTTGTCCAAGTGACTATTAATTTTATCCTGTATTATAGTTTCCAGAAGTTTCGCTGCCACTGAGGCCAAACTGGTCTGTAGTTGCCAGCTTTATCCTTTCCCTTTTTTTTGAACAAGGGTGTAACATTCACAATTCTCTAGTCCTCTGGCACCTCCCCTGTGTCTAAGGAAGACTGAGATTATCACTAGTGCTTCTACAATTTCCACTCTCACTTCTGTCATGAAAATTTAATAATTTTCATAATATTATTGTGATTTTTTGTAAAGGTAGGTTAATAGTGGGGTTTGGATTAGTTTCTGTGCGAGGTTATGTGTGGAGGGGTTTTAACTGAATTACAGACAGCTGGTCTGGGTGCTTTGAAGTATCTGAAGAGAAGCTAGGTATGAAATACTAAATATGTAAAGATGGCTGAAGTTTTAGAATGTGAGGTGTGAAGAACATTTGCATTTTTAGATAAACCAGAGTCCTGAATTTCAAAGAGATAGTAAGGTATTATACCTAGCCAGCAGAGGCTAAGCCAAACAGTGTGTTTATTTTTCCCAAAGGTTACTGATAATATGAATACTTTGGAAGATTTATATTATGGAAAAAGTAAAGTTGCAAAGACATTTTGGGACAATGGAATTTATATTAAAAAGGGAGGAACATGTATAAAGGAGGTGAGATTACGTGTAAGCAAAGGGGGAATTCTAAGATCTAACATTTTTAAAATGCCTCCAGCCTCTATATACCAAGCTGCTCCCTATAGGAACTGAAGCTAAGAGAATTCACTCTTAGGATATTGTGTGCTTTGCTGGGTCTGTTGAAATCTATGTTGTTTTATTGTTGCCTTAATGGAGGTGTAACTGGGAGTCAGATTAATTAGGGGAGCTAGGTGTTATAACAGTAGTAATTTGTAGACCTATGTATGTGCTTAAAATCATTTGTTTTATTATTAAATGTTTAATTTAGTTTTGTAAAAAACCTCTAAGACTCGGTGGTCTTATTACTACTGAATTCAAGGCACACATCTTGAAATAAAAACACAAATTGCAAAATAGCTGTTTCAAGTTTCTATCTGGGATTTGAGCAGCTCAGCAGTTACCATCTACTGTCCATAACACTTCCCTCAGTACTCTTGGATGCATCTCATCCGATCCTGGTACCTTATCTATTTTAAGTAACAATAGCCTCTCCAACACCTCCTTCCTCTCAATTACAAGTTCTTCTAGTCTACCAGTTACCTTTTATCCCACCTTGGCCTGGGTAGCATCCTCTTCTTTTGTAAAGACAGGTGCAAAGTACTTGTTCAACGCCTGTGCTATTTCTCCAGCCTCCATATGTAAGTCCCCCTTTTGTCCATAATCGGTTCTACTCTTTCTTTTACCACCCTCTTATTATTTACATGCTTATGGGAGACCTTGTCTTTGTGTTCCATCTTGCTTCGGCACCATCACAATAGGTGAACTCCAGTTACTGCAGCTAGACTCTATGATGTCATTAAGAAGCATGAATTCAATTTCTTTTTGTACTTGAGCTAATTTTACTGGATTTAATCTATAAGGCTGTTTGTCTTATTGAAACTGAAACTCCCACATCTACATCACATGTAGCTAAATTTGTTTTGCCCAGCGTATTCCCAAATAGCTTTGTGTGACTGCAAAATCTTTGCCAAATCACTTTGACACTTGTCTGAAAGGTAACTCAATTTTACATTTAAATTTTTAAGCACCTCCTCATTGTCCAATTTGATTAGTGGAAAATCAATTTCAGAATCATTCATTTCTACCTGTTTCTCTTTAGCTTCCACTACTAATACCTCCTTTGGTTATCTTCCCTGTCAAAGTACTTTTTAAACATATTTACATGACACATCCTCTGCTTCTTTCTTCTATCTAGAGTATTTATTACATAAATTACTTCACTAAGTCTCTTTTCAATCCTGTAAGGCCCACTAAACAGTGCCTTTAATGGTTTACCTGACACTGATAACAAAACTAACACCTTTTCCCCAGCAACAAAACTATGAGCTTTTGCCCTCCTATCTGCATTTGTCTTCATCACCTGGTGTGACATCTTTAAATGTTGCTTAGCTAACTCACATGCTCTGTTCAATCTTTCTCTGAATTTTGTCACATAATCCAGCAGAGTAGGTTTTGAATTCTGACCAACTAGTTTCTCCTGAATCAACTTAAGTGGTCCTCTTACTTCATGACCATAGACTAATTCAAAAGGACTAAATTGCCTCTGAGTTCTGGCGCCAGATCCAGGGCGTGAAGGGGATGAGGTGCCTGGAGTCACATCCAGGTCCCGGTTCCTCTCAGGAAAGTAGGGAGGGCCAAATGGTCCTCATGATGGCAGATAAGTAGCTGTTGCCGCCATCGGGGGAGTGCTTCTCATGGGGACAATCTCTCATCTGCCCCTCTGCCAATGACACAAATGCTTCAGAGTGCCATGGCAACAGATGAGCCTCCTGCCACTGTGCCAGAGACTCCCAGCATGCTGGGGCCCACACGGCTTCAGGTGACCAGTGGACGGCCGTCAAGGTCATCCTAGGCAAAGGGGCATAAGGGTCAGCAGTCTGTCTCCAGCACAGCTGGCAGTGAGGGGGGGGGAACACCATGCTGCAGCATCCGGAAACAATTTAAGAAAACACCACATTAGTCACACATGGGTTCACAATGGTATTGAGATTTATCACATAATTGTTCTTTTCAATTAATGCTTTGGGTGCATTTATGTTTTATGTGTGTGATGTGATGGATTTTATTGCATGCTGTCAAGGGAACTTTGCTCATGTGGGTCCCTCTGATCAGCCTCATTAAATACTTCTACACTGGCACAAGTAAAGGCGGCCTCGATGTTCATGCGTGGAAAATGCCAGGAAAAGGTGAATATAGCCAACATGTTATGCTTGATCACACAGATCTAGTGGAATCTTCACGTTATTAGATAATCTCATGTCTCTCAGGTATCAAAAACATTCTATACACCGCCTTGCGTAGCTGGTTGGCATGGCTCACCCTCCTCATCATCAGATTCATCATCAGAGAATGCAGCTCTCTCCATCAGGTCCTCCTCTGTCAGGGCTTCCCCTCTCTTGAGGGCCAGGTAGTGCAAGGCACACCAGACCATGACCATGAGTGAGACACCAGCAGGAGAATGTTGAAGACCACCATCTGATAGATCCAAACATCTAAAGTGCATCTGCTCAATTATGGCTCTGGTGGATATGTGGCTATTGTCATACCGCCACCCAGGCCCTGTGCATGTATTTCTCACTGGGGTCATTAGCGATTCCTTGAGAGGGTAAACTTTATCATCTAGAAGCCAGCCATCCAAAGGTTCCAGGCCACTGAACATCCCTGGCACTTAGGAGTACCTAAGTATGTATGCATCGTGACTGCTACCTGGATACCATGAACACACTTGCATTATCCTTTGTTTTTGATCGCACACAAAATGGACATTGATGGAGTGATATCCTTTTCTATTTACAATTGCCCCTGGCTGTCCCATGGAACTTTTATTGCAACATATATGCAATCAATGACACCTTGCACCTTCAGAAATCCAATTATGGCTGAAAAATCCTCTGATAAAAGCAAAATACTGCAGATACTGGAAATCTGAAACAAAAACAAAAATTGCTGGAAAAACTCAGCAGGTCTGACAGCATCTGTGGAGAGAAAGACAGAGTTAACGTTTCAAGTCTGTATAACTCTTCTTCAGAACTAAAGAGATGTAAAAATGTGGTGAAATATATACTGTTTAAGGTGGGGGGGGTGGGGGGTGGGGGGGTGGAACAGGTGAAGCTGGATAGAAGGCCAATGATAGGTGGAGGTAAAGAAGGGATTGCAAAAGGTGCCATAAACAAAAGGTCGAAGGGGTGTTGATGGTGGTGATACTGGCTAAAGGAGGTGCTAATGGTGTCATTAAGAGTAGAAAGCAGGATGAGCAAGTACAGTTGGCCCTAGTGGGGCTGGGGAGGGGACAGTGTGGGAGAAAAGATCGAAATAGGCTAAAAGCTGGGGATAAAACAATGAATGGAAATAAATTTTAAAAATAATAATAGAAATATTATTATTGGGTGGGAAAAAATATGTAATATATAAAAATTAAAAAATAAATGTTTGAAAAAAGGGGTGAGGATAGAGGAGAGAGTTCATGATCTGAAGTTGTTGAACTCAATGTTAAATCTGGAAGGCTGTAAAGTGCCTAGTCGGAAGATGAGGTGCTGTTCCTCCAGTTTGTGTTGAGCTTCACTGGAATATTGCAGCAGGCCAAGGATAGACATCTGGGCATGAGAACAGGGTGGTGTGTTGAAATGGCAAGCGAAGCAAACGCCTTCAGTCTGTCCGCAAGCATGAACTAGACCTTCCTGTCGCTTGCCATTTCAACACACAACCCTGCTCTCATGCCCACATGTCTGTTCTTGGCCTGCTGCAATGTTCCAGTGAAGCTCAATGCAAACTGGAGGAACAGTGCCTCATCTTCCGATTAGGCACTTTACAGCCTTCTGGGCTTAACATTGAGATCAACAACTTCAGATCATGAACTCTCTCCTCTATCCTCACCCCTTTTTGATCTCCTTTTTTCAAATATTTATTTTTAAATTTTTATATATTACATTTTTTTCCCACCTATTTCTATCATTTTTATTTTAAAATTTATTTCCATTCATTGTTTTATCCCCAATTTTCAGTCTATTTTGATCTTTTCTCCCACACCGTCCCCTCCCCCCACCCCGGCCCCACTAGGGCCATCTGTCACTTGCTCATCCTGCTTTCTACCCTTAATGTCACCTCCTTTAGCTTGTATCATCACCATCAACACCCCTTCGACCTTTTGTTTATGACATCTTTCGCAATCTCTTCTTTGCCTCCACCTATTGATGGCCTTCTATCCAGCTTCACCTGTTCCACCCCCCCTTAAACAATATACATTTCACCACATTTTTACATCTCTTTGGTTCTGAAGAAGAGTCATACAGATTCAAAACGTTAACTCTGTCTTTCTCTCCACAGATACTGTCAGACCTGCCGAGTTTTTCCAGCAATATTTGTTTTTGCTGCAAATCCTCTGGCTCTTTCTGCTTGCACTGGCATTGTCAATGGTAAATGAGATGTACTCATGGGCATGTCTGAATATGGCATCTATAAAAACCTTTATACCGTGTTATGACCGATCACTGGGCGAGGTTCTACCAATTTGTTATGGTCCTGGACGAGGTACCCCCAAAAAAATTGTTATGCTCCCAGGTGAGGAGGGACGAACTGGTTTCCTTTCTTTATTCAACTCCCTCGTGGATACCTTTTCCCAATCCAAATGTTTTTATGTTTTAAAAGGAGCCAATTTAACCAGGCTGTCTTGAGTCAAAGAGTGAGATTATTAATTACTAAATATGAGGAAAAATAATAAAAACGCAACACACATACACACAGATTAGAAATGAGAAATTGAGTCCAAAAATAAAAGTTTAAAAAGATATACGAATCAGTCCCTTGGCTTGTCTGTGAGGTGTAGATGGTGAAACGTTGCAGCAATTAATTTGGGGTGATTCTGGTAATGCTGACTTTGGCAGTTGAACAGTTGGGTTGGAGATTCTTGGTTCTGCAGGTTAGCTGAAAGGAGTTGTCTTGTTTCCTTTTTCAACAGTGGCTTTGCTGACTTGTTCCCAGCAATCAGAGAGAAAGGACTTTTTATCTGCAAGCGCAGAGATGCCCAGTTGATGTTCTTCAGCTGTGACCTTCACACCACACACACATCAGAACAGAACATCAGACTAGTACACAGAATAGGGTTGCAGTTGGCTTTTTTAAACCCCTTTCCTTGTATATTCCTGGAAGGGAAAAAATAAACATGCATTTTGCCCAGATCTGTCTTCTTTTCAACTCAGTTCATGTTCACAGTCTGGGATATAACTCAAAAGGGGGTGCTTTCAGCTGAGATGGTAATCATTTCCATTATCTCTACAACCACAGGAGATTATAGTCTGTTTGCATTGTATCTTTTTCTTTTAAGTACCTCTGTCTGAAGTAGGCTGTGTCACACCTTTTAGGTATGACATTCCGTTCTCTCTGAACTAGTAGGTTAAGTAATCCACATAGGAATTTTCCAGCAAGTGGTTACTTTACAGTCTCAGCCAGCTTTTGCTTGTATGTCCTTTTTTAAAAAAAAAACACGTCTTACTTCAAAGTTCAATATGTCCATAAGTAATTCTGGGATAGGATCCGTGGTCATGACAACTGTAATAGTGAAATTCCACTAAGGTCTCCACTTGATGCCTGGACGGCCCAGAGAGCGAAGAAATTCAAGGCCACAGACCTGATGGTTACCACCAACAATCCCCAGACAGCATGTCACTCATGGATGTGACTGTCTCTTTTAAGAGAAAAGTCCTGTAATTAGGAACTATCGTTCGGACATCTAGAGGTATGTCATCCTCACCCTGTAGACACGGTTGGCAGGGTAGTGCCTTTGCCTACCTCTGCCTGCCTGAGGTTGCTGTCTGTCTTCCGCAGTCCCTTGTGCTTCAGCAGATTGCACATCTTGCTGGGCCAGAGGGTGCACCTGTCCCTGGTCAGCTGCCCTCCTCCTTATCCATCTCCTGCTCTTCCTCACTGGAGAAAGAGCCTTCTACAAAATTAACAATGTCCATGAGGGATAGTGATCGAAGGGTCAATGCTGGAGTGCACATACTTGATTGTAACACTTCTGTATGTCCTCCTCACTGAGAAAATGTCCTAATGCAAGCTAAAAACTATGAAAAATCAAAGTTACACCAGTATGAAATTCTTCCACCTCCATGCAGCCACAATGGCAGGCAGGCTGCTGATTTCAGCACCACCTGACTTCCGTAATATTGGAGACCAGCATAATGATGTAAGGTTAGCCTCATGCCAGATTTTACACATGTGTGAGATGGCTATGGTCTGGATTTCTAGATATAAAATTCACCCCAAAGCGTCAATAATATAATCTCATAAGAACTAGGAGCAGGAGTAGGCCATCGGCCCATCTAGTCTGCTCCACCATTCAATAAGATCATGGCTGATCTGGTTGTGGACTTAACTCCACTTTCCTGTCTGCCCCCCTCCCCCAATAACCCTTGACGCCGTTATCAATCAAAAATCTGTCTAACTCAGCCTTGAATATATTCAATAACCCACCTCCACTGCTTCTGAGGAAGAGAAGTCCAAAGACTAATAACCCTCTGAGAGAAGAAATTCCTCCACATCTCCATCTTAAATGGGAGACCCTTATTATTAACCTGTTCCCCAAGTTCTGGATTCCCTACTAGGAGAAACATTCTCTCAGCATCTACACTGTCAAGCTCCCTCAGAATCTTATATGTTTCAATAAGATCACCTCACATTCTCCTAAACTCCAGTGAGTATAGGCTAAACCTGCTTAACCTTTCCTCATAAGACAACCTCTTCATCCCAGGAATCAGCCTAGTGATATTTCTCTGAACTCCTGCCAATGTAAGTATACCCCTTCTTAAGTAAGGGGACCAGAACTGTACCAGTACTCTAGGTGCTCACCAATTCCCTGTGAAGTTGTAGCAAGACTTCCCTACTTTTATACTCCACCCCCCCTTGCCATAAAGGCCAAAATTCCACTTGTTTTCCTAATTATTTGTTGTACCTACATGTTAACTTTTTGTGATTCGTGTACGAGGTCACCCAGATCCCTCTGTACTGCAGCATTCTGCAGTCTCTCTCTATTTAAATAATATTCGACTTCTTCTTCCCACCAAAGGGGAAAATCTCGCATTTTCCCAAATTATACTCCATCTGCCAAATTTTTACTCACTCACTTAACCTATCTATATCCTTTTGCAGACTCTTTGTATCCTCTTCACAACTTGCTTTCCTATCTACCTTTGTATCATCAGTAAATTTGGCTTCAATACAGTCAGTCCCTTCATCCAAGTCATTAATATAGATCATAAATAGTTGAGACCCCAATGCTAATTCCTGCGGCACTCCATTATTACCGTTTGCCAATCTAAAAACGGCCCATTTATCCCGAATCTCGGTTTCCTGTAAGTTAGCCATTCCTCTATCCATGCGAATAAATCACTCTCAATATCATGAGCTCTTATCTTGGGTAGTAACCTTTTATGTGGTGCCTTATTGAATGCCTTTTGGAAATCCAAATACACTACATTTACTGGATCCCATTTATCCACTCTGCTTGCTATATCCTCAAAGAACTTTAATAAACTTGTCAAACATGATTTCTGTTTCACAAAGTCATGTTGACTCTGCCTGATTGTATTATGATTTTCTAAATATCCTGCTACTACCTCCTTAATACAATGGACTTTAGCATTTTCCTGATGACAGATATTAGATTAACTGGTCTACAGTTTCCTGCTTTCTGCTCTCTCCTTTTTTGAATTGTGGTGTTACATTTGTAGTTTTACAATCCGTTGGGACCTTTACAGAATCTTTCTAGGGAACTTTGGAAGATTACAACCTGTTGTAAGGTTTCGGATACTGTTTGGTAGGTCTTCGTAGTCTTAAGTAGGTTAAATGTATGTATTTATTAACTACAAGAACGACATAGATATATAAAGGGTTCAAGTTAGGAGCTGTCTCCATGCTTGCTTGTGTACACGGCTCTGTCCAACACTATACTGACCCACATTAACCCTATATGTGCCAGACCCTTATACTACACCCCCAAGTCTGTATCCAGTATTTTTCAAGTTATTCTAGTTTACCCTATGTATTTACATCATTATCACTATCCCATCTTCCCCCTTCCAGTCTCTGAGTTCATAGGTCAGGCGGTCTGGAGGTCTTATAACCCTTCCATATCTCATTCGCACTACTGTCAGAGGAAAGGTAAGCTCTGTTGTTGCAGCTAAACTCTGTTGATTTTCAGGTTGTTCTGGCATCTAAGTATCTTCCTCCATGTCTCTCCACTGTACTTTTGGAAACAGGTGGTCTAGAGATGAGGAGGAGACTCCTGTTTCTCCTGACTATACCCTCTGGTAGGACCGAGGTTGATCATTGTCCTAATTTATTGAAATCTCTGCCATATCAAGGCATCCCTTATGTCACAGCCATCCATGTGATCAAGTCCAGGGCTTTGCACCACTACTTTGGGGTGCTCCCTCATTTTGTCTTAGCCCTCATCATCAGATGGATGGGCACTATTTGGAGTCCCCTCTTCCTCAAGGGCATCCTCTCTCTAAATGGCGATGTTATGGAGGGCGCAGCATACTACAACTCGTGATGGAGCTGCAATGCTCCTCCTGATATGTCAAGGCATCTGAACGATATCTTCAGTAGCCCAACTGTGTGCTCTACAATGGCCCTGGTGCTTCCGTAGCTGTTGTTGTAGCTCCTCTCCACGTCTGTTCTCAGGGCCCTCACTGGAGTCATGAGCCATCTCTTCAAAGGATAACCCTTGTCACCTCAGAGCCAACCATCCAGGGCATCTGATCTGCTGAATATGTCTGGAACCTAGGAGTTATGCAGAATGTACGTGTTATGGCTGTTGCCTGGGTACCTTACGCATACCCGTGTAATCATCAATTATGGTCATAGACCAGCTGGATGTTCAATGAGTGAAATCCCTTCCTGTAAATAAATGTAAAGGCTGGCCAGCTGGGGCTTTTATGGCAACATGCATACACTCAATTGCTCCCTGGACCCTGGAGAAACCTATGACTACCACAAACCCTCTGGTTCTTTTGAGTTGACTCTGGTGGTCCATTGAGAATGAAGTGTAATTACCTGCCCTTCTGAACATAGCAGCTGTGAAGAACTTGATACAGTGGTGTGCAGCAGGCTGTGCAATGCCACTGAGGTCTCCACATGTAGCCTAAAAAAATCCTGTTGCAAAGAAATTCAGGACAATAGTCACCTTTACAACAACAGGCATTGGGTGACCACCAACGCTGTTGGAAGAGATCTCCCCTGCCAGCATGTCACAAAGGGAGGTCACTGTGGCTCTTGAGAGCCTGAGCCTCCTCTGGCACTACGTGTTGGTCATCTGAAGGTAGCTCAGCCTTTGCCTATACACATAAGGGGCAGCATAAGTCCTTCTGCACCTCTGCTGATGCATCATGATGCATGCATCACCTTCTTGGTGCTGCGCAGCTCTGCCACCCTCAGGCACCACCAGTGCATCCTGGACCTCTCGATCTCCCCTTCTTCCTGTCACTCTCAATCTCCTCCTCCCCATCTCCTTACTGGAGGATATATCCCCTACAGCGACAACTATTTCATGGTTTATGGTTTCCCTAGTGAGAAGGCTGAGGTGCTGATGAGGGTCTAAATTCACATCTCAGCAGGAAGAATTAGGCCTCAAAATAACAAAAGTATAACACAGAAACTCAATTTTCTATATTAAGCACTGCCAGCAGTGACAGCACCCTGAACTGCTGAGTTCAAAATGAGGACTCAGCTGGAGACTTTAAATCCGCCTTTACAAGCTTACTGTTAAAAAAATGAGATCTTCACCTGGCATGAATGACACCCTCCAAGCATTTTGCTGCTCCCACCATGTATTATTTGAGTAATTAGGGCATTAAAAAGCTTAAATATCCAACTTAATTAAATTTGAATAAGGTGGGCGGGCTCCTCATTTCTAGGCCTGCATGCCTGCCGTATTATCCAGATCGGGCTTGAGGACTTTGGGAATGCGACCTGACGTTATCGCGCATGATAATACCTCAGCCCGGGCGCAGGACAGTCACATTTTTGGACTGTATTATTCACCCCCTGGCGTATTTTTTGAAGTATCTCCAGCTGAAGGCAAACTGGGATGACCAGCCACTCATCATAGACCAGGAGATCGTCTATGACCATAAAGTGTTTTTATTGTGCAAAGCAAGCTTTCATGGTACCGCCGCTTGATCTCTGTTGTGGCCATCCTTGTTGGCAGTAATGGCAGATGCGGGCACACTCCTCATCACGCATTTGCTCCTAGTGAATCTGTTGGAGTCTACTTGTCACTGGCAGGTGTCTCCTTGTCAATTGGGAGTATGCTTCTAGCTCTTCAATGAGATTGACATCCTGTTTTGTTGGAAAGCCTACTCTGACCCTGAAAGCTATGTCTGTCATTGATTGTTTTTTACCATGGACATATACCGTCCCATTGGTGAACCTCATGAGGCTTAGGTGGAAACTTTGAATTCTGGGAGGCATCTCTGCTAGCTCTTTCCCATCCAGTAATGAAACGAGTGGCTTTTAGTCTGTTTCAATTGTGACCTTGAGGTCGAAGATATAGTCTGAAAACCTCTAGCATGCCCATGTTACTGTGAGGGCTTCCTTTTCTATGAGAGCTGTCAGGGGGCTAAGACCTCACTCTAATATCATCATGGCTAATTTATCATTTAAAAAAAAAATTGGACAAAGGCTTTAAAATGACTGAAGCCATGGCTGGTTATGACTCAAACAAAAGGAACGTTCTAGCATTTAGAGAAGCTGATACCTCATTATCTCTAAAGAGATGCTAATGACCCTGTGACAGCAGAGATCAAATCCGAGTGAATTGTACAAAAGCCATTTACATTTCTAAGGCCAGGTCCGGCCAATGAAGATTACCAGCCTGGAAGGACAAAGGATCCTGAAACCCCTTTTGAAATGTTTAATGGTTGAAACATTACCAATCTCAAGAACCCAGCCTAAGGAATATACAACCTTTGTCCAAGCCAAAATGGAGAAGTGGGAGTCACATGACTTCTCTTCCCTACCACTCCCACCCCCCTTCCCCACCCCCAAGCTGGTGGAACCTTTAATATTGCCTTATAGAGCTACAAAGCTCAGACTGTCATTTTACGTCAAGCAAGCAGCAGCTTAGAAAGAGGGCTCGGTCCTGGCTCCCCATCTACACTGTTTCTATTAGAACTTCTGAACTAGTGCCTACAAGACTAATTCATCTCTACATGCCTATCTCATTGTGGAAATCATGGCTAGTGTAAAAGTGAATTGTCCAGCATCAGTCTTTAACCTGCCGATTCTGTGAAAGAATACACCATGGACTTTGATTCTAGACTCTGGACTCACGAGAAATGATAATTCTTTATTCTGTGTTTTTTGCCTGGTAAACCCTTTCTTTCCCTATTCACCTTTTCTTTTATTGTATGAGTGAAAAAGGAGACCACGTTGCGACCTCTCCTTTCGTGTTTGAGTGCGTGTGAATAAACTACCACTCTGAGTTTACCCTATCTCGAGTTGGCTGTGGAGTTAGTAGAAATTAGGTCACACGAAATCTGAGGGGATGGGAAAAAATACACCACCTCTTATAAAGGGGGAAATCAAAATCAGAACACCTTTCTGTTTACAGACGGGTGGTGAGTGGAAAAATCACAGCTGTTTAAATTAATCCTCCTCCCATCCTTAACACAGCGTATCACGTCTCCATGTCCAACAGCCCTCTGGCAGTCTAGTAAACCAGTCGGTGACTCCCGTCCAGGTGTTCCTGGAATAGGGCTGTTTCAAGGCCTGTGGACAAAGCATCTGCTGCGATGGTGGTGGGCAGGGATGGGTCGTAGTGGGCCAGAATGTCAATAGAGAGAAGCATAGCCTTGATGCGAGTGAATGCTTGCTCTTGATGTGAGTCCCAGCACCAAGCCTGGTCCTTCTTAAGCAGATGTCTCAAAGGTTCTGTGACCTGTGCCAAATTTGGTAAAATTTTGCCAGCTGCTTTACCATCCCCAAGAATGTCTGGAGGTCTGGAATCGAGGATGGGGTTGGAAACTCTCTAAAAGCTTTAGTTTTCTGTGGGTCCGCTTTGATACCTTTGTTGCTGACGATGTGGCCCAGGAACTGAATTGGTATTTTGGAGAACTCACATTTCTCATTTCACGTCAGCCCTGCTTCTTGCAGGCACTCTAAGACTGCTGTGAGTCTCTTGTAATGTTCCTCCACCCTTGTACTGTGAACCAATACATCATCCATCTGGCAAATGACCCCCTGTAGGCATTGCAAATTAGCCGACATCATATGTTGAAATATTTCTGGTGTCAAAATGATTCCAAATGGCAGGCAGTTAAAGCAGAATCTGCCAAAGTGGGCAACGAATGTGGTCAGCACCCTGGACTCTTCGTCAAGGGGAAGTTGCCAAAAGCTGCTGCTGGCATCCTGCTTTGAAAATACAGTGGGCGGGGGCAAGTGCTGGCGAGCATTGGAGGCAACCGCTGTGGGAGGTCAAGTGCTGCCCTGGCACTGCATCCCGCGCACAGGCAATCGATGAGGGGTAAGTGAGGGAAGTGGCCATGCATTAGGGACACCTGTATAAACGGACCATGCCTCTGCAACTGAGACAGATCAGGTGCAGCCACAGTGATATGATTGGGGTCAGGCTCATAGCCTGCCCGCCCATGCAAACAATACAGAGGCACCAAAGGGCCACCAAGCACTCCATACCTTGCCCCCCCATCTCCCGGCACAGACTTAAGTCTGCCACCACTTTATTGGGCCACAGAGCAGTTGGGCTGCCATGTTGTCCTCGCCAACGCTGGCCATGTAGCAATCACTGCTGGAGGTGCTCACAGCCTTCTGCAATCTCAGCCTCCTGGTTTGGACCAGTGGACACAGAATAAAGAATTATCATTTCTCGTGAGTCCAGAGTCTAGAATCAAAGTCCATGGTGTATTCTTTCACAGAATCGTAGGTTGACTGGGCAGCCTTGCAGCGCACTCATCTCTGCCCATTCAAGGGATGACCAGCACTCTCAGGGAGGCATTAAGGGGCGGTCACACAGGACCAGGAAAGGTGCTAACTACAGCCATGATAACCATGTCTCTCTCTCTCTCTCTTTCATGCTGCAGGAGGACCACGTCAGGATCGTGGATCCTGGTGATCTAGCTGTATGCCCGATGGCCTAAAGAGACCATAGAAGACTGTGAGAGCGAAGGAGGCTCCTGGCTGCGCAAAGACAGCAGCAGCAACCTCTTGAAGAAGGGGCAGCAGGGGCTCCTGCATGCTGCCCAGGAGCGATAGTGAGCCGTAGCTGGTCAGTGTCTAGTGACACCCAGGATCTATAGACACTGCCTGCCATTCCTGCAGATGACTGAGAGCCAGTGTGACCAACGACTGAACATGTCTAGGGACCTGGTGGCTCACATCTGCCACTTACTGCAGGACTTGGTGCCATGGAGGGCATCCACTGCCAGTGGCTGTGAAAGTAACCACGACACTCAATTTCTATGCCAGTGGTTCCTTTCAGGGCTCCACAGGTGACCTCTGTGGGATTTCACAATCCACCACCCACAAATGCATCCAGGAGGTCATGGATGCCATCTTCTCCATGGCACACACCTTGTGCATTTTGCCCGGGACCGGGACAGCCAGGATCAAGGGCCATTAGATTCGCCCCTGATCTTGGGATTCCCACAGGTGCAGGGTGCTCAGGATTGACTGCACTCATGTCGCGCTCAGGTCTCCATCGCTACACTCGATGGACTTCATCAACTGCAAGGGCTTCCACTCACTCAACGTGCAGCTGGTATGTGACACCAGAAACGCATCCTGCAAGCGTGCACACAGTTTCAAGGGAGTGTGCATGACGCCTACATCCTGAGTAGCTTGCAGATTGTCGCTGGACTAGTAATCCAGAGACCCAGGGTAATGCTCTGGGGACCTGGGTTCGAATCCCGCCACAGCAAATGGTAGAATTTGAATTCTAATGATGACTATTGTCGATTGCTGCAAAAACCCATCTGGTTCACTAATGCCCATTAGGGAAGGAAATCTGTCATCTTTAACTGGTCTGGCCTAAATGTTGACTCTTAAATAGCCTCTGAAATGGCCTAGCAAGCTACTCAGTTGTAACAAACCGCTACAAAGTCACAAGAAAGAAATGAAACCGGACGGACCACCCGGCATCGACCTAGGCAGCAATGGTAATTGCAGACCTGTCGACCCTGCAAAGTCCTCCTTACTAACATCTGGGGGCTGGTGCCAAAATTGGGAGAGCTGTCTCACAGACGAATCAAGCAAGAGCCATAGTCATCCTCACGGAATCATACCTTACAGATAATGTCCCAGACTCCACCATCACTATCCCTGGGTATATCTTGTCCCATCCCACTGGCAGGACAGACCCAGCAGAGGTGGCGGCACAGTGGTATATGGTCGGGAGGGAGTTGCCCTGGAAGTCTTCAACATCAACTCCGGCCCCCATGAAGTCTCATGGCATCAGGTCAAACAAGGGCAAGGAAACTTCCTGCTGACTACAACGTACCACCCTCCCTCAGCTGATGAATCAGTGCTCCTCCATGTTGAACACCACTTGGAGGAAGCACTGAGGGTGGCAAAGATGCAGAATGTACTCTGAAGTGGGAGACTTCAAAGTCCATCACCAAGAGTGGCTCGGTAGCACCACTACTGTCCGAGCTGGCCAAGTCCTAAATGACATAACTGCTAGACTGGGTCTGCAGTAGGTGCTGAGGAAAAAATATACTTGACCTCATCCTCACCAACCTGCCTGCTGCAGATGCATCTGTCCATGATAGTACCGGTAGGAGCGACAACCGCACAGTCATTGTGGAGATGAAGGCCGCCTTCCATCGTGTTGTGTGGCACTACTACACTAAATGGGATAGATTTCAAACAGATCTAGCAGCTCAAGACTGGGCATCCATGAGGCGCTGTGGGCCATCAGCAGCAGCAGATATGTACTTGAACACAATCTGTAGCCTCATGGCCTGGCATATGTCCCGCTCTACCATTACCATCAAGCCAAGGGATCAACCCTGGTTCAATGAACAGTGCAGGAGCAGCACCAGGCATACCTAAAAATTAGGTGTAAACCTGGTGAAGATATAACACAGGACTACATGCGTGCCAAACAGCATAAGCAGCAAGTGATAGAGCTAAGCGATCCCACAACCAACGGATCAGATCTAAGCTCTACAGTCCTGCCACATCCAGTCGTGAATGGTGGTGGACAATTAAACAACTCACTGGAGCAGGAGGCTCCATAAATATCCCCATCCTCAGTGATGGAGGAGCCCAGCACATAAATGCAAAAGATAAGGTTGAAGCATTCGCAACAATCTTTAGCCAGAAGTGCCGAGTGGATGATCCATCTCGGCCTCCTCCGGAGGTCCCCAGCATCACAGATGCCAGTGTTCAGCCAATTCGATTCACTCCACCTGATATCAAGAAATGGCTGAAGGCACTGGATACTGCAAAGGCTATAGGTCCTGACAATATTCCAGCAATAGTACTGAAGACTTGTGCTCCAGAACTTGCTGCGCCCCTAGCCAAGTTCCAGGACAGCTATAAGACTGGCATCTGTCCGACTATGTGGAAAGTTGCCCAGGTATGTCCTGTACACAAAAAACAGGGCAAATTCAACCCGACCAATTACCACCCCATCAGTCTACTCTCAATCATCAGTAAAGTAATGGAAGGGGTCATCAACAGTGCTTAGCAATAAACTGCTCACAGATGCACAATTTAGGTTCCGCCAGGGCCACTCAGCTCCTGATCTCATTACAGCCTTGGTTCAAACATGGACAAAAGAGCTGAACACTCGAGGTGAGGTGAGAGTGACTGCCCTTGGCAGCATTTGACAGAGCATGGCATCAAGGAGCCCTAGCAAAACTGGAGTCAATGGAAAAAATCCACTGGTTGGAGTCATACCTAGCACAAAGGAAGATGGTTGTGGTTGTTGGAGGTCAGTCATCTCAGCTCCAGGACATCACTGGGTATTGTTCTAGGCCCAACCATCTTCAGCTGCTTCATCAATGACCTTCCTTCCATCAGAAAGTCAGAAGTGGGGATGTTCGCTGATGATTGCACAATGTTCAGCACCATTCGTGACTCCTCAGATACTGAAGCACTCCATGTCCAAATGCAGCAAGACCTGGACAATATCCAGGCTTGGGCTGACAAGTGGCAAGTAACATTCGAGCCGCACACGTGTCAGGCAATGACCATTTCCAACGACAGAGAATCCAACCATCACCCCTTGTTATCAATGGCATTACCATCACTGAATTCCCCACTATCAACATCCTGTGGGTTACCATTGACCAGAAATTGAACTGGATTAACCATATAAATATTGTGGCTACAAGAGTAGGTCAGAGGCTAGGAATCCTGCAGCAAGTAACTGACCTTCTGATTCCCCAAAGTCTGTCCACAAACTACAAGGCACATGTCAGGAGTGTGATGGAATACTCCCCACCTGGATGAGTGCAGCTCTAACAACACTCAAGGAGCTTGACACCATCCTGAACAAAGCAGCCCGCTCGATTGGCACCCCAACCACAAATATTAACTCCCTCCATCACCGACGCACAATAGCAGCAGTGTGTACCATCTACAAGATGCACTGCAGGAACTCACCAGGCTCCTTAGACAACACCTTCCAAACCCAGACCACTACCATCTAGAAGAACAAGGACAGCAGACACATGGGAACACCACCACCTGGAAGTTCCCTCCAAGCCACTCAGCATCCTGTCTTGGAAATATATCGCTGTTCCCTCACTGTCGCTGTGTCAAAATCCTTGAACTCCCTCCCTAAAAGCACTGTACCCGCACCACAGGTACTGCAGAGGTTCAAGAAGACAGCTCACCACCACCTTCTCAAGGGCAATTAGGGATGGGCAATAAATGCTGGCCTAGCCAATGGTGCCCACATCCCATGAATGAATGAATAAAATAAAAATGGAGCAGGAGGCATTAAACTCCTGGTGAAAAGTACCTTGCAGACAACACAGAGGTACAGGGATAAAAGAATCCGAGAGACCCTGTTCGTGGCCCAGAACCAGGACTGTTCACTACTAAGCCACTACTTCAGCTACAAAGCCTGTGTCGAATTTAACCCACAAAAAATTGACGAGGTCAAACAACAAGGATCTGGCTCAGATAAAAGTGAGCTCCCAAAGCTCTTTACAGGACTGGGGTGACTGAAAATGCATGCAAAATCGCGCTAAGAGAGGACGTTAAACCCGTGTGCCTACTCACACCATGAAAGATTCACCATCCACTCATGAAACAGTGCAGCAGCAGCTGGACAAGATGACAAACATGGGAGTCATCTCCCCAGCCACACAACCAACCACATGGTGTTCCGGGATGGTCTCAGTCCCAAAACCAAACTGGTCCATCTGTATTTGTGTCATTCTGACACAGCTCAATAAAACTGTAGCCAGGGAAGTACATCCCATGTCCTCAGTGGATGAAAACCTGACTAAACCCTCGAAGAACACAGGGAGAAATTTTCCAAGAATTGCACTAAGTCTGGTAGCGGGTGGGTAAAATGGAGTCCTACTCGCTGACAAAATTGACAGGTTTTCACGCCGTATCTTCCCGAGCCAGTCTCATTACTTATTCACTCCTGCAAAACACGCCATTTCCCTGGTGAACGGGCTCTCATTTGCCCATCTGCCATCACCCTGTTGTTGCATCACATCAGCCACCATCTTTAAAAGGCAGCCACCAGCAAAGCGCTCATTGCCACCAGCTCACTAGCGCTGCCCAGGAGCCATGGCCAGCAAAGGAAAAAATACTGCAGCCCCTGCTTCAATGATGGGTCCTTCGAGGCCGTGAAGGCCTGCCAGGATGTCCTCTACCCCTGCTCTGGCCGCAGGATGGGCAGCGAAGTCACCAATCTGGCTTGGGAGGTGGTGGCAGCGGTGGTCAACGCAAACGCCCTGCAGAGGAGGACAGCCACCCAGTGCTGCAAAAGGATGAATGATTTC
Organism: Cetorhinus maximus; assembly: GCF_964194155.1. NCBI lineage: Eukaryota > Metazoa > Chordata > Chondrichthyes > Lamniformes > Cetorhinidae > Cetorhinus > Cetorhinus maximus. The sequence continues at coordinate 17,746,981 of NC_135908.1, forward strand.
CTCTGTTCTGCCAGAGTAAGCCACTCTTTTCATCACTCCCAACCCACACACTCACAAACCCATCACACATCCACAAGGCCCTCATTCACTGCCAGTGCAAGGGACATCACCATACCGTCATTGTCCTCATCCCATCTATGAGACTACTCACCACCCACACAGGCCACTCTCCCCATCTCTATCCATGCAGGACAAACTGACATACAATAGGAGGGAAAGGTTGCAGACAGGTGGAGGAATGTTGGAGATCAAAATTCTGACAGAATTCGAAAACAGCCATCCAGCTGGCCGGTGATGACCAGGACCAGTCCTTTGCTGGCAGTAAGGTCGGCGCTGTTCTACCAAGTGAGGATCCAGCAGTGCAACATCCTTCAGAAAATCATGGCATGAGTAATATATCCTCTTTCATAGGCCACTGTCATGCACTAATTAGCTCCCCTTGCTTTCACAGGCACATCTACCTGCCTTTAGCCCTGGTTCTGATGGGCAGTGTTCTTGTCACTCGGAAGTGAAACTTTTTCGCATAAGATAAAAGGCAGGTGTCTCAGTCCAGGGCCTCGTCCCTGTGCTTTTTTTCATTCATTCACAGGATGTGGGCTTCGCTAACTGGGCCAGCATTTATTGCCCATCCCTAGTTGTCCTTGAGAAGGTGGTGGTGAGCTGCCTTCTTGAACCGCTGCAGTCCATGTGGTGTAGGTTCACCCACAGTGTTGTCAGGAAGGGAGTTCCAGGATTTTGACCCAGCTACAGTGAAGGAATGGCAATACATTTCCGAGTCAGGATGGTGAGTGACCTGGAGGGGAACCTCCAGGTGGTGGTGTTCCCATCTATTTGCTGCCCTTGTCCTTCTAGGTCGTTGGTGGTACTGGTCGTGGGTTTGGAAGATGCTGTCAAAGGAGCCTTGGCGAGTTCCTGCAGTGAATCTTGTAGACGGTACATACTGCTGCTACTGTGCGTCAGCAGCGGAGGGAGTGAATGTTCGTGGATGTGGTGCCAATCAGGCGGATTGCTTTGTCCTGGGCGGTGTCGAGCTTCTTGAGTGTTGTGGGAGCTGCACTCATCCAGGCAAGTGGATGACAGGCATGGTGGTCAGGCTTTGGGGAGTCAAGAGGTGAGTTGCTCATCGCAGGAACACCCAGGAAGTTGATAGTGGGGATTCAGTGATGGTAATGCCATTGAATATCAAGGAGCGATGGTTAGATTCTCTCTTGTTGGAGATGGTCAATGCCTGGCACTTGTGTGGCGCGAATGATGCTTGCCACTTGTCAGCCCAAGCCTGAATATTGTCCAGATGTTGCTGCATTTGGATATGGACTGTTTCAGTATCTGAGGAGTCGTGAATGGTTCTGAACATTGTGCATTCATCTGTGAACATCTCTACTTCTGACGTTATGATGGAAGGAAAGTCATTGATGAAGCAGCTGAAGATGGTTGGGCCGAGGACACCAACCTGAGGAGCTCCTGCAATGATGTCCTGCAACTGAGATGATTGACCTCCAACAACCAAAACCATCTTCCTTTGTGCTAGGTATGACTCCAACCAGTGGACTGTTTTCCACCTGATTTCCATTGACTCCAGTTTTTCTAGGGCTCATTGATGCCATACTTGGTCAAATGCTGCCTTGATGTCAAGATCAGTCACTCTCACCTCACCTCTGGAGTTCAGCTATTTTGTCCATGTTTGAGCCAAGACTATAATAAGGTCAGGGGCTGAGTTGCCCTGGCAGAACACAAACTGAGCGTCAGTGAACAGATTATTGCTCAGTAAGTGCCACTTGATAATATTGTTGACAACACCTTCCATCACTTTACTGATAAGTAGACTGATGGGGCGGTAATTGGCTGGTTGTATTTGTGTTGCTTTTTACGTACACCTGGGCAATTTTCCACACGGCCAGGTAGATACCAGTATTGTAGCTGTACTGGAACAGCTTGGCTAAGGATGCGGCAAGTTCTGGAGCACAAGTTTTCAGTACTATTGCCGGCATATTGTCAGGGCCCATAGTCTTTGCACTATCCAGTGCCTTCAGTCATTTCTTGATATCACATGGAGTGAATCGACTTGGCTGAAGACTGGCATCTGTGATGCTAGGGACCTCCGGAGGAGGCCGACGTGGATCATCCACTCGACACTTCTGGCTGAAGATTGTAGCAAATGCTTCAGCCTTACCTTTTGTACTGATTTGCTGGGCTCCCCCATCATTGAAGATGGGGATATTTGTGGAGACTCCTCCTCCAGTGAGTTGTTTAATTGTCCACCACTATTCATGACTGGATGTGGCTGGACTGCAGAGCTTAAATGTGATTCGTTGCTCCATTTAGCTCCATAGGTGTGGCGTGGGTGGCATCAGCCATTGGGTCACTAGACATAACACTGGCCCCCAAGCCCAGTTTAAAGTTTGTGAGATGGCCATTAACTGAAATGTCCACATTCCAAAACAAAAATCCAGGATCTTTGACTTCATCCTTTGTAGGTTTCTAAAATGTTCCCAGCCTTTTGTTTACCATTAATTGTTGCAGCCTTGTACATTTTTTCTTTCAATTTTCTATCATCATTAACTTCCTTAGTTAGTCACAAATGGTGTATCCTTCTCAGAGTCTTTCTCAATGGAATATATCTTTGTTGAGAGTTCTGAAATATCTCCTTAAATGTCTGCCACTGGTTCTCTATCATCTTACCTTTTCACCTATTTTCCCAATCCACTGTAGCCAACTCTGTCTTCAGCCCATTGTAATTGCCTTTATTTAAGTTTAAAACACTAGTTTCAGAATCAAATTTCTCATCCTCAAACTGAATGTGAAATTGCATCACATTATGACCACTCTTACCTAGAGGATCCTTTACTATGGGGTCATTAATTAATCCTATCTCATTACATATTACCGGGTCTAAAATAGCCTATTCCCTGGTTGGTTCAGAACATATTGTTCTAAGAAACTGTCCTATCTATGAACACATCCTCCAGGCTACCTTTGTCATTTTGATTCATCCAATCTATAAGAAGAATAAAATCTTCCATGATTATTGCACCACCTTTCTTACAAGGCCCCATTAATTTTTGATTTATATTCTGTCCTACAGTGTAGCTACTGTCAAGGTGCTTCTAACCACTCCCATCAATGACTTCTTTTCTTTGGTATTTCTTACCTCCACCTAAACTGATTATATATTTTGTTCCTCTAAACCAAGATCATTTCTCACTACTGTACTGATCTCATCCTTTATTAACAGGGATACCTCAATTTCTTTTCCCTTCTCTCTGTCCTTCTGAAATGTCAAATACCCTTGAATATTCAAGTCCCAACCTTGTCGGTGAGCAGGGGGCGGGGCCCACTCGCCTGTCGGTGAGCAGGGGGCGGGGCCCACTCGCCGACGTGTAAAATGATGCGGGATGATGTCAGGCGGAACCCCCGACATCATCCCGGTCCATTTAAATTTTCAGGAAGGCGGGCCCGCAGCAAAATCAGCTGCGGGCCCACTGACCTGTCAATGGCCAATTGAGGCCATTGACAGGATCATTTAAACAATTAGAGGACCTGCCCGTCCAACCTTAAGGTTGGCGGGCAGGCCAGGAGCCCCTGCGGCTAATAGATAAAACATGAAACCTCATCCAGCGGCGGGATAAGGTTTCATGCAGGGTTGCAAAAATTTTAATAAAGTTATAATGTAAATTATGAACATGTCCCATCTCAAGTGACATTGTCACATGAGGGAGACATGTTAGGGAATTTTTTTTTTCTATTTTTAATATTTTTAAAAGTGTAAGCGATCTCCCTGAGGCAGCACCTTGCCTCAGGGAGATGTGCGCTCTTTCGTGCGCACCCGTGAAAGAGTGCCCTCTCGCTTTTGGGGAATCCCCCCGGCCCGCACAGGAAGTGCATAGTGCTTCCTGCTAGGCGTCACGCTGGGCGGGCCTTAATTGGCCTGCCCACATAAAATGGCAGTGGGGCCCACTTCTCCAGCAGGGATAGGCTCCCCGCCCGCCGGAGATTGGTTCAGGTTCGCCCGCCCGCCAGGCAGAAAATTCTGCCCCATGTCTCTGTAATGGCAATCATATCATACTCATTTATTTCTATTTGGTTTATCAATTCATCCATATAGTTATGAATGCTGCATGCATTCAGATAAAGCACCTTTAATTTTGTCTTTCTACTATTTTTCCCTACTCTGACAATATTTACTGATGCGCTCTTAGGCTTGTACGCTCTGTCCCTTCCTGTCACACTCTGGTTATCATTGCTTGCATCGGTACCCTACACTATTGCCTTGTCCTTTCTTTAAATTACCAAATCTCCCCTCACGTGAACCCTCCCCCCTCTCCCCCCAACCCCATCACTATTTAGTTTAAATCCCTATCTACAAATAAGTCTTGCTGCAATTAAAAAGGTACCACACCTGGAGTAATGTCAAGTTTTGTTTTCCCTACCTAAGGAAATATATACTTGCCGTAGAAGGGGTGCAATGAAAGTTCACTAGGTTGATTCCAGAAAAATAGGCTGTCCTATGAAGTGATATTGAGTAGAATAGGCCGATATTCTCTGAAGTTTAGCAGAATCAGAGATGATCTCATTCTTAGAGGGCTTTACAGAACAGATGCTAGAGGCTGTTTCCCCTAGCTGCAGAATATAGAACTAGAGGTCTTAGTCTCAGGATAAGGGGTTGGCTATTTAGGATTGAGATGATGACAAATTTCTTTGCTCAGTGGTTTGTGAGTTTTTGGAATTCTTTACCACAGAGGTATATGTATGTCTAGTTGTTGTGTACATTCAAGACCGAGATCATTAGATTTTTGCGCAGTGTATGTTGAAAAGTGGAGTTGAGGTACAAGATCATCCTATTGAATGGCAGAGTGGGCCCAAGAGGCAGCATGGCCGACTCCTGCTCCTGTTTTTTATGCCTCTTGAACCCATGACCTTCTGACTTGGATTTGAAAGGGCTATCACTGAGTCATGATTGGCACCTAATATGCTAGTCTGCCTTTAATATACCCCCATTGACTTTCTTGCTAGCCTGGCTGATATTGGTAGTGGATCAATGTGTTATACACATGCATGAATGCAGGATGATGGCTGAAATTACAAATACCGTATACTGTACAGGCCTCATGTCATTATTGACATATACCAGCATACATTCTTTGCTAAACAATGTTGAACTACAGCCATTTATCCAATGCAACATTTCTGCTTTATACTAAATATGCACTCATGGCTGAAAAATAAAATCATAAAAGTAAAAAGTCATGCAGGAGCAGTATCTCATATTTTTAGAGACTTGACACTTCGTCTTTAAGAGGCTGAATGGGATTGGCTGTGGTGAGTGGCTACAAGTAAGAGCAAAGGCTGAAGCTGATTACTGAGCAGACTGTAATAAATTTTTCTTTCATTGAGAGCCGTATCATAGTGTTGGTTTAATAATACAGCTATGAATCCTATTTGACATTTATTTATAACCGTTACTGAAAAAGAAATAAGAGTACAGAATGTTCTAACCTGAGAAATAAAGCCCACTGAGAAAGACGACAGCAGCTAAATAAAGAGAATGAACATCAAGTTAGAACTGAGCTCACCAATGGGCCTAGAAAGTTCTGTGTCGGGTATCATTTGAACTCAGTGGCCGCAGTCCCTGGAATATGAAATCTGGCCGCTTTCCTGGTTCTCTTGCAAATCAGCTTCCATTTATCTCCTTTTTATCAAAACGAGAAGCCATAAATATCAGCTAGCTGCCAGTAAATCCAACAGGCAATTCAAGGGAAATTTCTTTACCCAAAGAGAACTTGCTACCATGTGGAGTAGCAGGTCTAATTAGCACACATAGATTTAAGGGGAAGCTCAAAAAGTACACGAGGAAGAAAGGAATAGGAGGTTGTGCTGAAAGGGTTAGATGAAGAGGGGCGGGAAGAAACATATGGAGCATAAACACTGGCATGGACCTGTTCAGCCAAATGGCCTGTTACTGTGCTGTGGATTGTATGTAATTCTATATATTACTAGGAAGAGACAGGATGCAAGGCCAATGGGACCCCTCCTCCTTGTAGACTTCTCTGCAGCATCAGTTCCCACTGATAAACCAGCAGAAGATGGGATTGATGATGAGAAGCCTGGGGGGTAAGTCAGTTTTTCCACATCCCCAGCACCACACCTCCCAATCCCTTGAATGATCTTCCATTTGGCAGCCTCATTCAGAACTGATGCAAGACACTCAGTGGAAGTGTGTGAGCTGAAGTGATAGATGGCCAAGGAACTCAGACTCACACCGTCTCGTTGTGAGTTGCCAGATCAATCACGCACATTCTTACTGCTGAATATTATGGACTGTTGTTTAATAGTGGTTGATGGGTCTGTGAATAGTCTGTGGAAGTGAAAGGATTGAATTATGAGTGGATAGTAGGACAGTTGGCAGCAGAAGCCTGGCTGGAAACATCCTAGCATCGAATTTTAAATATGAGAAAATGCAGAATTCATATAACTTTCCCAGACATCACAAGAATGTGTTTGCAGAATTGAAATAGGAAATTCCCAAAGACATTAGGTTTGCATTTCAAACTCCTCCTGGCCCTGAACAGAGGCACAAACCTGCGGAGGCGTTTGATTGTGTAATGCAGCTTTCACATCAATTCTAGTTTGAGTATTGTAGTCACTGCAATCACTTTCTATATCACATTGAGCAGGCCAGGGTTATCCTTGCGTAAAGGGATGATTGAAGCCAGTAAAAGGTCAGAACCAGTTGCACTTAACATTGTTCCCAGCCCTTTAAAATTGATTGTCAATAGGTTGCTTTTAATATTTGTCTACATCCTTCAGTTCACTGTGTTCCTGATTTTCATGATTTAACACGATTCTTTTAAAATGTTCATTTAAAATGTTACTTTTGGGCAGCTGCATTGTTTGGCAACATGGTCATCTGTCTAGATGCCATACCCTAGGGGAGGGTCAACCGTGTCTCAGTCAGTAACACTCTTGTATCTAAGTCAGAACGTTGTAGGTTCAAGTGCACCTCCCCCTATTGACCCCCCCAACCCTCCACCTCATCCAGCCATTCTGCAACTCAAACACAGAATCTAGGCTGATACTCCAGTACAGAACACAAAGTGCAGTATTGTCAGAGGTGCTACCTTTTAGGAAAGATATTAAACCAAAGCCCTGTCTGTCTATTCGGTGGATCTGGAGGTTCCACAGCCCCAGGTTAAGTAAAATAGTTTGCTTTATAAGTTGCTTGATAGCACTGTCAGCTGTGTTTCCATCACTTTGCTGTTGATTGAGAGTAGGTTGATGGGGCGGTAATTAGCCGGACTGGACTCGTTCTATTTTTTGTGGACTGGACATACCTGGCCAATGTTTCACATTGTCAGGTAGATGCCAGTTGTACTGGAATAGCTTGGTAGGGGCAGGGCTAATTGTGCAGCACAAGTCTTCAATGCCACTGCTAGGATGTTATCAGAGCCTATAGCCTTTGTTACATCCAGCACCTTCAGCTATTTCTTGATATCATGTGGCGTGTCCACAAAAAGCAGGAGAAAAGTAATTTGGCTAAGCGGAGTGAATCAAATTGGCTAAAGGCTGGCATCTGAGATGTTGGGGACCTCAGCAGGAGGCCAAGATGTATCAAAACTCAACACTTCTGGCTGAAGAGGTTGCAAATGGTTCACAGCCTTGTCTTTTGTACTGATGTATTGGGCTATCTCGTATTTGTGGAGCCTCCTCCTCTGGTTCGTTGATAAATTGTCTATCACCATTCACGATTATATGTGGCAGGATTGCAGTGCTTTGATCTGATCCATTGGTTGTGGGATTGCTTAGTTCTATCAACTGTTGCTTCTGTGGTTTAGTGTGCAGCTAGTCATGTGTTGTAGCTTCACCAGCACCTCATTTTTAGGTATGCCTGGTGCTGCTCCTGGTATGCTCTCCTACATAGCACTCTTCATTGAACCAGGGTTGATCTGGCTTTATGGATAATGGTAGAGTGAAGGGTATGCCGGGCTATGATGTTACAGATTGTGGTTGAATACTATTCTGCTGCTGATAGCCCACAACGCTTTATGAATGCCCAGTTTTGTGTTGCTAAATTTGTTCTGAATTCATCCCATTTAGCAAGGTGGTAGTTCCACACAACATGATGGATAGTGTCCTCAGTGTTAAGAGCACTTTGTCTCCATAAAAACAAGGTTGTTCTCTCTTGTTGGTTCCCTCACCACCTTCCGCAGGCCCTGTCTGACAGATATATCCAGCAGGACTCATCCACCTTGGTTAGTAGCTACCAAGCCACTCTTGGTGATGGACATTGAAGTCCACACCCAGGGTATATTCTTTGCTCTTGCTATCCTCGTGCTTCTTCCTCTTGGTGTCCGACATGAAGGAGTTGTTATCGTCAGCTGATGGAGGGCAGGCTTGGTAATCAGCAGAAGGTTTCGTTGCCCATGTTGCCCCTGATGCTATGAGAATTCATGGGGTCCAGAATCAATGTTGAGGACTCCCATGGTCACTCACTACTGAATGTATAACACTGTGCTGCCACGTCTGGTGGGTTTGTCCTGTCAGTAGGACAAGACATATCTAGGGATGGTGATGGCAATGTCTGGGACATTGGACACAATTTAATGCCCTCCCCCTTGACGAGTTTGGTTGGGGGAGCATTTGATTATGTACGAGCGTGGCAGGTGGGGCTCATGGGCAGCCTTCCCACCACACTGCCAATTGAAGGCGTAAAGTGGGCAATTAATGCCCATCCTGCTACCACTGGTATTAACCCAGCAGAGGCTGGAGGCTTTCCATTCAGGCAACAAGCAAACCCATGTGAAGTTGCATGCATGCTCCCAGGGAGACCTCTTGGTCTAAGGCACTCAGTGCCTAATCAAGGTACCCAGCATTTGGAAGGGCCGGGCATGCTGGGAGCCACCCCCTTCTGCCCTTGCTGGCAACCACTCACCCCGAACCCCCCACCCACCCCACCTGTTGACCCCCACCCCTCCCACTATCACTCATCTGGGCCTGGGATTCAGCGACAATCCTCAGCCTCAGGTGGTTGTCATATTGGCAGCCATCGCTCCCCAGTGGTACTGTTGTTCAATAGAGTTGCTGACCTCTGTTTTACCAGCAGCTCTCAACAGGCAGGACTTTTGCCCCTGCAGTCCTTGATCCTGGGTGAAGCCTACCACTGTCCAATTAAGTTTCTGAGTCACCCTTAATATGGCAGCCTTCCCTAACGGAGATGACACTGGGCTCTTTCCAGCTCTCCAGCTGGCAAGCAAGTTCCGCATCACCTCTATTAAATACCCCCTCATTGGCTGTAAGGTACGATTCAGTGAGTAAAACTGTCAGAGTGTTGCTAGACTAGTATGTGGGACAATTCTCCCAGTTTTAGCACAAGCTTCAGATGTTAGTAAAGTAACTTTGCAGGGTTGATTGGCCAGGATGCGCCTTTGTGCTTTCCAGTGCCTAGGTCAATGCTGGGTGGTCTGTCTGGTTTTACTCCTTTTCAACTTTTCTGCAGAAGTTTGATACAACTCAATGGCTTGTTAGGCCATTTCAGAGGGCAGCTAAGAGTTAACCACGTTGGCCAGATAGGGTAAGGACGGCAGATTTCCTTCTCTCAGGGACATTAGTGAACCAGATGGGATTTTACGACGGTCTGATAGTTCATGGTTACCATCACTGAGACTAGCTTTTAATTCCACATTTATTAATGAATTGAATTTAAATTCCACCAGTTGCTGTAATGAATTAGTGGCATTTGTCCAATTTTCTCTACTCTGATCCTATTTGCTGTGCATTCTTATGTTAGTACACTTTGTCCCTTCTTGTCACTCTCTAGCTATCATTACCCATATCACTTCCCTGCATTATTATCTTGTCATTTCTCTTTAATTTTCTAAATTTCCTCTCACCTGAACCCTCACTCTCAATATGTAGTTTAGCGCCTTCTCTACCACCCTAGTTATTGGATTTGACAAGACACTGGTTTTAGTGTGGTTCAAGTGAAGCCCGTCCCAATGGTACAGCTCCTTCTTTCCCCAGTACAGGTGTTGGTGCCCTATGAATTGAAACCCATTCTTCTGCTTTAGTTGTGTTGGTATCACAGATTAATATCCGTATTCCACCAACATTTATATAGGGAGCACTACCTAAACCTGACGTGATCTTCTGAAATGGTAGCCCTGATAATGAAAGCTTTTAAATGGAAATAATCTAAAGATGGGTCTTGAAAATTTCAAGTCATGGAGAGGCTATGACTATGTCCTTTGGCAGCTTGTTCCATTGTGGGATTGTCCTTGGGAAGACAGATTGTTGATGCACTGTCTTGGAAACAACTGGTCTGTAGTTTGTGTGGATGGCTATCTCATGTTTTGTCATTGCCAGAGGGCACCAGGTACTGTTTCTGTCAATTCCCACTAGTCCATTCCATATTTTATAGAACATGGTCACTCTGTTTTTCTCCTTCCTTTACTGTAGTGATTCCCATTCCAAATTGTTGACCAAGGATGTGACACTGGTGTATTCCCCATTCTGATCTGCGCAGAATCGTGCAGCACATCCTTGGATTGCTTCAATCTTATTTACGTCTCTCGCCTCCCACACACACAATTTGCGTACTTCAAGATTGGATGAGCAAATGTTTGGTAAGGTATAACTCTGATATTTTTGTTGCAATACCAAAGATTCCTTCTCAGAAATGCAAGAACCCTGTTTGCTTTGGATGTTATGTGCTGAATGTGGAATCCCCATTGAAGATTGTTTTTAAGATGAACCCCCAAGTATGGATGGAGAATACCAGTTGGACAATTTGATTGCAGAGCTTAAAACTATCTGTTGATGGATCCTTTTTGGTGGTAATGCACATGACATAACATTTTTTGGCATTGAATGCCATCTCTCATTGATCCTGCCATTTTTGCAATCCCAGATTATCTTGCAGTCAATTAATATGACCTTACATTTTCCCTGCCACGCAGTCATCTGCAAATAGTTGCACCCTATTTTTTAAAAACTTATTGGGAAGATCATTTATGTATGTTAACAGTAAAAGCCCCAACATTTCTCCCATCAGTCTTAGAGCCACAATTTCAACTTTTTGATCTCAAAGCCCCTATGTCAATTTGCTCATGAATCAGGTTGTAATCTAGAGATTGTTAACTTTGTGATTCTGCTTTTTTAATTTAGGCCCAAGCGGCTCATACTCCCTCAGCAGAACGGTTTTCTTAGCTCCAAACTACGGAGGAGGAAGAAGAGAAAACAAAATCTGTAATTTTCAAATTGTACAGATAATTTGTGGAATTTATTTGCATGTTTTGACTTTATTAACTCTCAGAAGTATTTACCTTTATTAGCTGTGCCTAATTACACTTGTTGAACCCTGTGCTCATTTGTGATGTGACATTCTACTTCAGAACATTCCGTACTTGCAACACAAAATAATACTGTTTCCACATTGAAATTAGACTATTGGCATCTGTTCTGTCTAGGCCAGAGGAAATGATCACTGATAGCCATCACTGAATCAGCAGTTTCCTTCAGTTAACTGATTGGACTGAATTTATAAACTTAATTACAGATTGTTGGTAATAGTGGACTGATTGTATTGGCAGCTTATTCAAGCCCAACTCGGACATGATGGAAAAATAGCAGCCCTGATGATGTTAAGAGTATTCTGCATAAATCCCCTGATGCTGCAGTTGCTTTGATCTCTCCACTCCTTGGCATGAGACTGTCACAAGTAATAATTCTATCAGGGCAGGAGGACTGTGGTGTAAGAGGGAGGCCCACTGAATAAAAACAAAAAGACTTGCATTTATATAGCATTTTTCACAATCTCAGGACTTCCCAAAGCACTTTATAGCCAATGAAGTACTTTTAAAGTGTAGTTACTGTTGTAATATAGGAAAACATGACAGCCAATTAGCTCCAAAAAACAGCAATGAGATAATGGCTAGGTAATTAATTTTAGTGATGTCTGTTGAGGAAAAAACATTGGCCAGGACTTTGGGAAAAATCCCTCGCTTTTCTTCAAATAGTGCCATGGATTTTTGCATTCACTTGAGAGGTTAGATACTGAGCCAAAAGACAACATCTCCAACAATGCACTCCTTCAACACTGAACTGGGAATGTTGGCCTAGATTTGAAAAAAATAGATTTGGTCTAGGTCACTGGAATGGGGCTTAAACTCATATCTTCTGACTCAGAGGTAAGAGTGCTAGCCACTGAACCACAGTTGATACTTGTGAAGTGTGGTGCTTATTTTTTACTCTTGTATACTGCTGTCCATCATGTTTGTTTAGTGAAGTTGGCTGTTTCAGCAGATAACACTAAAGTGCTACAAGTACAAAAATTTTTCAACAGGACTGTAATGGTCCTGTCATCAACCATTTCACTTGCAAAAGGCTGTGCTGTCAGTTTCTGCCTACCAGAGGCCCTTTCATCTCTATTCTTCCGTTCTGTAATTCAGCTTGCAGACAGAATTAATGTATCTCACGGAAACACGTCTTGGTGTATTATGTGCTGAGCTTTTAAAACCTGATCCTTGACAATGCTCAACCATTAACAATTCAGATTTTTCATTGGCATAACAGTTTTTTTGGAGCATGCCTCAAACAGCATTAAAACTTTAATTTATAATTAATTACATTAAAATTACAAAAACTATATAAATCAAAATTCCATTTCAGATCTTTATAAATATGCTAATTTGTGAACATAACATGAGAAACAGGAAGAAGGTATTAATGATAATCACTTATCTTTTTCAAGAGCATAATGTGGGATATGGCTATAATTAACCTGTTGTAATAATGTGTTATTAATAAATCACACTTTTTAAGTTTACATTTCCATCTCCAATTCCCCTCTTTGGAATTGTATTTCCCCATGGATTACCCAGCTCCTTGTGATGTTTCATTCTCTAGCTTCGATGGCCTGGAGCCAGAGCTGTACTCTGCTCTACCAATAGGAGGAGCCCTTCTCCAGGACATAACAGGAACTCCGAGCTCCCCCTCCCTCCTCTTCCTTGCTAAGGATCAGCCAAGTAATTCACATCAGATGCTTAAAAATTTTTTTTTTGTAAAACATCGAAGTACATGTGATGTATCACTACTGTCCCATTTGTTGTAAATTGTTGGAAACCTTGCCTCTGAATTTTTCCTTTTTGTGTGTCATATACCTATTTAATTCCTTGAAGGTATCAACAACAAATACTTGCATTTATATAGGGACTTTAATGTAACAAATGTCCCAAGGCACTTCACAGGAGTGCTATCAGACAAAATTAGAAGGCAAGCTACAAAAGGTGATATTATGAGCTGAATGCATGGAGGCAATGGTGGAGCAAAGAAAATTGAGCATATTCAAGCTGCCTAAATTGAGGGAATGCAATTTCTTTGTTTTAATAAAGTAGTTAAAGAAGGCTAATGGAATGCTATCCTTTATTACGAGAGGAATTGAACATAAAAGTAAGGACGTTATGCTTCAGCTATACAGGGCATTGGTGAGACCACATCTTGAATATTGTGTGCAGTTTTGGTCTCTTCATTTAAGGAAGGATGTAAATGCGTTAGAGGCAGTTCAGAGGAGGTTTACTAGATTGATACCTGGAATGAGCGGGTTATCTTATGAAGAAAGGTTGGACAGACTGGGCTGGTTTCCAATGGAGTTTAGAAGAGTGAGGGGTGATTGAAGGATACAAGATCCTGAATGGTATTGACAGGTGGATGGGAAACGATGGTTGCTCTTATGGGTGAGACCAGAACTAGGGGGCACTGTTTTAAAATTAGAGGTTGCCCTTTAGGACAGAGATGAGGAGAAATTTTTTCTCTGAGGGTTGTGAGACTTTGGAACTCTCTAGCTTCCAAAGGCAGTGAAGGCGGGGACATTAAAAGTTTTAAGGCAGAGGTATATAGATTCTTGTTAGGCAAGGGAATCTAAGGTTATCGGAGGTAGATGGGAATGTGGAATTCAAAATACCAACAGATCAGCCATGATCTTATTGAATGGCTGAGCAAGCTTGAGGGGCCAAATGGCCTACTTCTGCTCCTATTTCATATGTTCGTATGACTTCTGTGGCATTGGTCACTGAGAAAATCAGTGACTCTCCACGTAACTGTCTCTGTTTCTCAAATTCTTTCCTTCTCTGTATGATTCTCTCACATTCATTATTTCTGTATCTATCTCCTCACTATTCCTTCCCTCTCTCTCTCTTTAATCCTATCCTATCCTGCATTTCTTATCTCTTTTAACTGTTCGCACTATGTCAGTCTACAGATAATGTAAATTTCTTTACTGAGTCTATGTTTTCGACTTTTCTGTTGTAAAATTGGGAACAATACAACTTGGTCAAAAGTGGGGATCTGAGCCTAATGGGGAGAGACCAGGAATAGGATGAAGAAGATCCCTCCCAACAGGTACAATAACTCACACAGAGATTGAGGTCCATGCTGGGAGGAGTCCAGGGTGGACAGCTCAGGCCACAAGGATCCAGTGCTTGGAGTGCAGGATGCCAGAATGTGTCTTGAGAGGGATCAGAGAATCCAGAGAGCAGTTTCTTGTATCCTAGCCAGGATATTCTCCTGTTCATGTTTTAGTGAATCCAGTCCTTGCATGCTGAGTACTGGCTTGTTCAAGATCCATTGCAATCCACATAGATGTGAAGGAAACTGAGGAACACAGTTTGGCTGCATATAAACCCAATTAAGACCCAGGGCAGGACTGACTCCAGTTTATGCAACCTGGTTTTATAATTTAGCTCTTTAGTCCTGATATCATCCTAGCGAATTTGCACTCCTACAAAGCCAATAAATTCCTCCTCAGACTGAGTTCAATGTGGGGAAGTATGAAGGCATTTTGCATCTAAGGGAGGCCAGTTGGTCTTCCTCAGATGCATGCACAATTACTCCAGATGGGGGTCCGACCAATGCTGTGTATAATTGAAACATAACTTCTGCCTCTTTGTATTTTGACACCCTTCAGATAACATCGACATTCCATTAGCCTTTTTGTAATTTTTGAGTACTTGGACACCCGAATCACTTTGTTCAGCCGCAGTTTCTAGTCTCTTGATGTTAAGAAACTATCCCAACTGGTCTTCCTTGGGTGCAAAACGACTTCTTACTTCACCACATTGTACTCAGTCTGCCACAGTTTTGTTCATTCACTTAATCTATGTTGCTTTGTAGTTTTCAGTTCCTTCTAACTTAGTGTCATTTGCAAACTTGGATATGTAACTCTATTTCTTCATCTAAATCATTGAAATATATGGTGAAAAGCTGAGACCCAAATACTTGAGTCCACTATTTGTGACATCCACCAATGAGTACATTTCCATTACCTCACTCTATATCTTCTATTTCTCAACCAATTGCCAACCAATGATCCATTGGTTCATGTTAGCTATGTAACCGATCAGTAACTTCACAGGTTGACCACAATTCCACACAATTTGACAATCACACTGTATTACAAACACACTACCTTTCAGTCACACTGTACAGTGTATTACAGTTACTATATTAAACAAGCACTTAGAATTTCCACCAGGGTCCTCTGGTTGGAGATCAGTGGAATTTCTGAAAAAGCATAAATAGCTAAATGCAACTATTTACATTATTTCACAGGGATTGCATCAAGCACTTACCAAGTTTATGGCTGGAGAGTGGCAGAATTCCCATAGAAATTCAGGGGCAAGATTTTAACCAATGTAGATAGTTCCTTTTGGTCACTTTTTATTTGGCTTCTGTTGGTCTAAGTTTAGTTGAGTGCAAAATGCAAAATCCAGGTCGTGTTTGTTTCTGCAACCAAAAACAAGTAAGCATCAGGTGATTTTCATTGAGAACTATCGGCGTGACATTAGTCGTCTCAATTTCTCTGCTCCTCTCACCCATTCTAACCTGTCTCTCTCTGAACTTGCTGCACTCCGTTCTCTCAGGTCCAACCCTGACATTGTCATCAAACCCGCTGACAAGGGTGGTGCTGTTGTTGTCTGGCATACTGACCTCTACCTCGCAGAGGCTGAGCGTCAACTCGCAGACACTTCCTCCTACCTCTCCCTGGACCATGACCCCACCACTGAACATCAAGCCATTGTTTCCAGGACTGTTACTGACCTCATCTCCTCTGGAAATCTTCCTTCCACAGCTTCCAATCTGATAGTCTCCCAACCTCGGACGGCCCGCTTCTACCTCCTACCCAAAATCCACGAACAGGACTGTCCCGGCAGACCGATCATGTCAGCCTGTTCCTGCTCCACGGAGCTCATTTCTTGCTATCTTGACTCCATTCTCTCTCCCGTTGTCCAGTCCCTTCCCACCTACATCCGTGATTCCTCTGACACCTTACATCATATCAACAATTTCCAGTTCCCTGGCCCCAACCGCCTCCTCTTCACCATGGACGTCCAATCCCTCTACACCTCCATCCCCCACCAGGATGGTCTGATGGCTCTCCGCTTCTTCCTCGAACAAAGGCCCGAACAATCCCCATCCACCAATACTCTCCTCCATCTGGCTGAATTGTTCTCACACTGAACAATTTCTCCTTAAACTCCTCTCACTTCCTCCAAATAAAAAGTGTGGCTATGGGTACCCGCATGGGACCCAGCTATGCCTGTCTCTTTATGGGGTATGTTCCAGTCCTACTCTGGCCCCCTCCCACAACTCTTTCTCTGGTACATCGGTGATTACTCCGGTGCTGCTTCATGCTCTCGTCTGGACCTGGAAAAATTTATTAATTTTGCTTCCAATTTCCACCCCTCCATCATTTTCACATGGTCCATGTCTAACACTTCCCTTCCCTTCCTTGACCTCTCTGTCTCAATTTCTGGTGATAGACTGTCCACCAATATCCATTACAAGCTTACCGACTCGCGCAGCTACCTCGACTATAGCTCCTCACACCCGCTTCCTGTAAGGACTCCATCCCATACTCTCAGATCCTTCGCCTCCGTCGCATCTGTTCTGATGATGCCACTTTCAAAAACAGTTCCTCTGACATGTCCTCCTTCTTCCTTAACCGAGGTTTTCCACCCATGGTAGTTGACAAGGCCCTCAACCGTGTCCGGCCCATCTCCTGCGCATCTGCCCTCATACCTTCTTCTCCCTCCCAGAAACATGATAGGGACCCCCTTGTCCTCACTTATCACCCCACCAGCCTCCGCATTCAAAGGATCATCCTTCGCCATTTCCGCCAACTCCAGCATGATGCCACCACCAAACACATCTTCCCTTCACCCCCCGGCGGCATTCCGTAGGGATCGTTCCCTCCGTGACACCCTGGTCCACTCCTCCTCACCCCCTACACCTCAACCACCTCCCACGGCACCTTCCCATGCAACCGCAGAAGATTCAACACCTGCCCCTTTACTTCCCCTCTCCTCACCGTCCAAGGGCCCAAACACTCATTTCAAGTGAAGCAGCATTTCACTTGCACTTCCCTCAACTTAGTCTACTGTATTCGTTGCTCCTAATGCGGTTTCCTCTACATTGGAGAGACCAAATGCAGACTGGGTGACCGCTTTCCAGAACACCTTCGGTCTGTCTGCAAGCATTACCCAGACCTCCCTGTCGCTTGCCATTTCAACACTCCACCCTGCTCTCATGCCCATATGTCCGTCCTTGGCTTGCTGCATTGTTCCAGTGAAGCTCAACGCAAACTGGAGGAACTGCACCTCATCTTCCGACTAGGCACTTTACAGCCTTCCGGACTGAATATTGAGTTCAACAATTTTAGATCATGAACTCTCTCCTCCATCCCCACCCCCTTTCCGATTTTCCCCCTCCTTTTTGTTTTTTCCAATAATTTAGATTTTTCTTTACCCACCTATTTCCATTATTTTTAAATGTATTTCCATCCATTGTTTTATCTCTACCTTTTAGCCTTTTTCGATTCCTTCACCCCACCCCACCCCCACTAGGGCTATCTGTACCTTGCTCGTCCTGCTTTCTACCCTTAATTAGCACATTCCTTTAGATAATATCACCACCTTCTTTGTCATTTTGTCTGTGACATCTTTTGGTTATCTCCACCTATCACTGGCCCTCTATCCAGCTCTTCTTGTCCCACCCCCCCCCCCCCCCCCCCAACCCCACCTTAAACCAGCTTATATTTCACCCCTTTTCAATTTTTCCATAGTTCTGTTGAAAAGTAATGCAGACTCGAAACGTTAACTGTGCTCCTCTCCACAGATGCTGCCAGACCTGCTGAGTTTTTCCAGGTATTTTTGTTTTTGTTTTGGATTTCCAGCATCCGCAGTTTTTTGCTTTTATCTAAGCATCAGGTGATATTTTCTTAAAGTTTTTATGCTCAGAATGAAACATGGGACTTGAAAACAATTTACTCCATATGTAGGCTGGGCACTTATGGGATGGTGCCTGGGAATTATTTTCCCTGGCAAAGCCCAAATAATTACAAAGCATGCCCTTATTGGAAACACTCTACTGTGCCCTAGGTCCCAGCTCTTTAACTGCAGCATACCTGTTGTGTATTTGGTTGCTTTATTTTCCTGCCTCAGGCCTACCTGCTAAGCCAAATATGTTAAAGGACACAAATATTCCTCCCTACACCTAGTTAAAAAAATAATCCCATATTTTGGCCATTAGAATCCGGTCACATTTATTTGTTTTAAGTTCTCTAAGTTCAGGCATCATTTTCCATCCACATCTCCTTGAGAACATCTATTCTAGTTCTTTTATGATGTAAGTAATCAAATACTTCATCTCATCTGTTTGGTTTCACTAAAGAAAGAGGCTCTTCGTCCAACATTAAACAACCAGGTCTGAAAATGAACACTTTTCACTTAACACCATCACAGGCTGACGTGGTCTGGAGCTTGAGTTGGGTTTCTCACCCCAGGGTTCCATCATCAGAAGTCTGAGCAAAGGACTCAGCACACTTTTCCTCCTATTTACCCAGCTGCTAAATGGGTATATACAGGGGTGGGAAATGAAAAGAAATTCCACACTAGTGACTGGTGTCTGCAGGAATTGCTCATTCCTGGCCCTGGGCCTGGGCCTATGAAAAGGAAACAGGCACTCCCCCCTACAGCTGGTCTTTGATTAAGGTCTAGTGGTAGAAAGCCTCTGACACAAATCACCTGCACAATCTAGCAATTAGCTCCACACCTTTAATTAATCATGTCAAGTGATGCACAAGAGACTTTTGCCTTAGAATGAAGAACATTTCCTTCTTCCAAATCTATGCAATAAGCAGGAACCTAGTGATAGGCATCACAAAATTCATCTAATGAGTTCTTATATAGGCTAAGAGACTAGGATAACTTTGGCTGAGCTCAGTACCAGATGTATCCACTCATTTAGTGGTCATAGGCAACATGGTGCATTCCAAAAATCTCTGGAGTCCTATGTATAATTTAAATTTAATGATTTTTAATTCTACTGTAGCTGTAACTACTGCCTGATTAGCATTTTCCCACCATATTTGACTGTGCTTCTGACATGATTCTATACTCAGTAGAAAGTAAGGCAGGCACAAGGATGTGCATGGAGTAAGGTTAAGTGTGAAGAATGATTGGAAACTCTTGCCTTGTGTATCAATGGACTGTCCGTTCATTGAAAATTACTACAGGTAGAGCATTTGGATAGTGGATGGGAGAGTGTAGGATAAAACTTAAGTTCCTGGGATAGGTCTCAGCAGGAGGCAGGGAGTGCAACACAGCTGAAGTGCTCAGGGAGTGAGCAAGTGGAGCAGACTTGGAGTGCTCAGGGAGTGAGTGAGGGAGGAAGTAGAGTAGAGTTGAAGCTCTGAGTGAGGAAATAGGGCAGAGCTGGAGCCCTCGGGGGTGAGGGAGGAAGTGGAGCAGAGCTGGAGTGCACTGGGGTTTGGGGGGAGGAAGTGGGGCAGAGCTTGAGTGCTCAGGATATGAGGGAGGAGGTGGAGCACAGCTGGAGTGCTCAGAGGGCGAGGGAGGAAGTGGAGCAGTCAGGGAAGGAGGGAGTAGAGCAGTCAGGGAGTAAGGAAGAGAGTAGAACAGGCCACCCTGAGTATTCCAGCTCTGTTCCACAGCTGAAGCTGTTCCTGTCCTCACCCAATATCCACATGAACAAACCTTCCTGGAGATCAGGGACTGCTGGCTGAGTTTTTTTCTGTCACTGCCTCTAAGGGAAGAGAGTTTTATTTTTGGCGAGAACTCCCATCAAGTTTTCCTACTTCTTAAATGAAATGTTAAGAGTACTAGCAACTTACCCATTATTCCTCCTCAATATTTCAAACAGAAATTAGACTGGAGCCTTGTTTGCTGTCCAGAGCACTGCCAGTGACCCATTCATTTCAATGGATTACCATCAACATTAAACCAAGGCCAAGGAGTCTTTTTTCTTATTTAAGTAATGATGTGTGACACAAAGCTAACAAACTAAAATTACTGCATTTCTCTTGCACTGCAGGGTTTACACTGCCAAGTGTGTTAACCCTTTAAAATTGAACTCAATTACCAACTTAATAAAGAAAACCTAATTCATATGGTTATTCATCAAAGATTTAAATATCAAATTCATCTTTTTTATTCACTCTCAGGGTGTGGGCATCACTCTTAAGGTTATAATTTATTCCTTAATTTCAGTTTCCCTCAGTAGGTGGTGATACCATTGAATGGCTTGATAGGCCATTCAAGAGGCAGTTAATATTGGTACGGCTTTGCAGTCATTGATAAGGATGGCAGGTTTCCTTCCTTGAAGAATATTAGCAAACCAGTTGGATTCTTAAACACAATCCAATCGCTTTTGTGGTCACATTTACTGGCATCAGATTTCAGATGAAATTCAAATTCTGAAATTACCATGGTGAAATCTGAACTCTGATTATTAGGTTACTAGTTATATGATAGCATAATCAGAGCACCATCATAATGATCAGAAACTGTACTAATGGTTTCCAATAGAATGCAGTAATGGGAATTTTAACTCATGCTGTTTGTGAAATAATGCTGAATATCCTTACAGTTGAAGAGTCATCCATTACAGGAAGATGTTTGGCGGGGTGGGTGGCATGGTGAGGCGTATCTTTGTATAGTTGTACAAAGAAAGAACTTGCATTCATGGAGCAATCCTGAAAATGTTCCAAAGTGCTGCCAATGAAATATTTTTGATCATTGTTGATAGGTAGCAAATATGACAGCACAGCAAGATCCCATAAACAGCAACAGGAGCAATGGCTTTCTTTTTAGCAGTATTGACCTGTGGATTGTCCTCTTCTTCTTCGAATAGTGCCATGGGATCTTTACATCCATCTGATGAGGTAGGTTGGGCCTCTGAAAGACGGCACCTCCGACAGTACGACACTTTTAGGAGCGTCAGTCTAGATTATGCATCCAAAATCTGGATTTAACCTGAATTCGCAAGTTTCAAATTCAGAGGTGCGAGAACTATCAGACACTCGAGTAATTGATTTTAAGAGTCGTGCAGTGGCTGTCAGTGTAATGGGTTAAATGTTACCGAGAAGCTGCTTCATCAATCTGCCTAGAGTTGGAGCAGAAAAATGTACTTTGCTCCATTTTTGTAACATCACAACTTGTTCTGTAGTTGAATGTCGTGACTTTCTCAGCACATTGTCATTTCCTAATGAACTATTTACTCACGATCGCCTTCCGTGTGGTTTCGTTACACATTGTATCCATTTGGAGTGGAACAAACCCAAGCGGTAAGACAACTTCTGAGGAATGTTTCTAGGGTTCAAGACAAGTTTATTTCAGAAAATTAATGTGCACGCTTTCTACGAAAAAAAAATCCACATAATTACTTCAATTACTTCAAAATCAGGGAATAAGGTATTGTGCAAGTATGTTTGCAGGTTAAAGCAAGGCATCTTATTTCATTCACTGAAATGTTTCAGTGTTTCACACAGATTAAAGAACCCCCAGTTGTTTTTGAATAGTCTTTGGAGGCTCATTGACGCCAAGTTACATAGCTTATTCCACATAGCCTGTCAAATGCAGCATTGTCAGCGTGCCAAATTCTTCTCGAAGCCTTAAGGGAGCATGTTCAGCTGGACATTAAAAGAAC
Source organism: Cetorhinus maximus (assembly GCF_964194155.1). NCBI lineage: Eukaryota > Metazoa > Chordata > Chondrichthyes > Lamniformes > Cetorhinidae > Cetorhinus > Cetorhinus maximus. The sequence continues at coordinate 17,768,974 of NC_135908.1, forward strand.
TTTCCTTGAAAATGCTGTCAGCCTCTGCTTCAGTCGGATGGCTCCGTGCTCGCAAATACTTTAGCGACAGATCACGCTGTCTTTGTCCAAGAAGTTAGACAAAGAATTTGTTTTATGGCGCTGCACGTCCATTCCCTGACTGAAAGCCCGTTAGATAACTCAGTTATGAGGAATGGAACCTAGACAGGTGGGGCCTCCTGGCTCAGGTTCAGCAAGCTCTCAGCAGCTGGACGGTGAACAGATCCCAAGCTAATAGCCAGCTGGGTCACCAAACCTCAGACTGCAGCCACTTGTCAAGGAACCTTTTAGAGACACGCACTTATTCACTCTCAAATATTATTGTGTCGGCCGTCATGTCTCCCAGCTACATTGACCACAGTATTATGAAGTGACAGCAAAAGGCACAGAGAGTATTTTAAAAGCATGTAAACTTTTTTAATTGTAGTGTTTGACGCACTGACTAATGCTTTCCCAGCCAGCAGTGGAAAGAAGGCTCAACCTAAGCTGACTTGTTTTCCCATATATAAAGGAGATGAGCTGCAGCCAAATCTTCACATCGATCTCAGGAGCTTCTATTGCCCAAACTACTTTTTATTGTGTTGCCCAGACCTACTGAGAAATCTTTCCTTCCATTCTCCTTGGAATTTTATTGCCTGAGCAACTGAATTGATGTAAAGACCATTATTATAAAGAGATATTAATGCAACATATGTACATTGGTTTTCCTTTTACTAGTTAAATGGTTTTGATCAGCTTGAATGTTCTCTGAACATTTCAAGCCTTTGTTTGATTTCCCCCTCTTGAAATGTGATAAATTAGAATGAATTGGTTGGAAACCTATAGGATTTGGGGCATTTTTCATCGTTGTACTTGTTTATAGTTTTAATTCTCTTTCTTATAGTCTTAAGTACTTTTTAATCATCCCATCTTTTCTTCCCAAGGGAGGTAAGTCCCAGGATATCTCACTCTAGCTCTGTCTTCTTTGCTTTGCACTCTCTCCAATACATCAGCTTAACATTTTTGGAACTAGGAGATCAGTCTTACAATTGTCATTCCTGATGCAAAGTAGAACATATCAAAAATTTGGGTGGAGGTAAGTCTGCAATACAACTCCCAGAATGTAGCTTAAACATTTTACTGTCTAACATTGAGGTGGGGATTACCAAGAGAGTTTTGTATGCTCCATTAATGGTCAATCTTGCTGTCAATCATAAAAAAATCTGGAGCTTTGAAGACACAGATATTCAGCATCTGCAGAATTTTGCTTTCGAACCAATTTTCTGATTGGTTAAACATGTTCTTCACCTGAAATTGGAAATCAGATTCAGGAGAAAAAAGAGTCACAGTTTGCCTCTTCTCCAACAGAACAGAAAAGCCCCCCATCCTCCCCAACCCTGGATCCAATTTTACACTCCTATCCTCAGTCCCGCAAAGCTCCTCTGCTGTGTATTATCTTAATTTTGTGTTATGATATACATCTCGTTTGGAATGTGATCACACTAAACATTACTCACCAAACTCCAAGAGGGCGACATACGAGATTAGCTGGATTCCGTAGTGAATTTAAGTAGCCACATAGAAAACCAGCTTCTGGCACATCATTTTATAATACTATGGGACAGTCTCCTATTTGTTATCCACAAAAGCCAAAATGAAAAGCTAATCGTCAATTGCTAAGCCAAGATTGGCATTATTTATTATTAAACCTCTAAACACCAGGATTCAAATTCAGACACATTTATCCTTGGAGTTGTTTCCAGTTGCAGCTTGCTGTTACATCAAAAAAAAACTATAATCCATTTCCTGTGTCAATCTTTTCCCATTATAATTTCCCATGTCCACACTTACGATGAAAGTTGCCTATGTAAACTTGTCACACTGTAATTACTCCGATCTGCCAGTGATGGTGCTTTGTACCCAAGTTTTATACCTGCTAATTCCTTAGCCTGCACTGTGGAGATCCCACTAATCTAAAACTCACTTCACGTCTCTACTTCCCAAGTTGCTGTGTATTTTGTCAAAGTGTGACATAAAATTGAAGACAGGATCCAGACATTAAAATGGGCCCTGAATTATGTTTGGATGGTTCAGTTACCTCTGCCCTGCAACGTCATTTCTCCTCCCTGCCCATATGATCATAGAAAACGTCCAGGCAATAGATGCTGGGAAAGAATGCACAAATAAAATCAGACCACAAGTAAATATTTGCTGATGTTGGTATTCTGTGGTGAGACTTGTGGTCTTCCAGTACTGTATAAAGAGTTTTTCTTCAGATTAGATTTCGAGTACATGTGGCCACCAGAATAAAGGCTGCAAAAACTGGAAACAGAAGATATTCCACTGCCTCCTGCATCAGGCGTTCCTTGTGGGTGCGCAAATTGACTGCCGCACATCCTGCACTACAACAGTTACTATACTTCAAAAGTGGTTGTAACACGGTTTGGGATGTCTTGAGGTTGTGAAAGGCGCTATAAAAATGCAGTCTTTCTTTACAGATCATCAGAGACATAGTTACAAACATCTTTTGTTCTGGCAACCTGCGTGGAAGCTCTTCTGCACTTGGATTAGCTGGGTGTATATCTATGGGAAGGTAGTGTCCTTTCAGTGTGGGTTTCTCAGTAGCTTTGTGCGGAGATTGTTACCCAGGAATGGAGGCTTTCATCCATATCCAAGATCCAGCCCATCTAAATTAAAACTTCTTTCAACCTTTTAAGTATTGGATTCTGTTCCTTTTGTCATCCTTTATATTGGATTACCTCTTCCATGAGAACCCGAAAGGCAACTTGTCTGTGGCACGGGCAATTGTTAAACAGAAATACACATGACAACTGCATTCAGGTGAATGAAAGACGAAAAACTTAGCTTCTGCACAATTCAGCTTTGCATTTTCCATTTTAACGCGGACGTACTCATAAGTTGAATGATGTAATTAATTGTAAAGTTTGTTCGAGAGTTTAAGGAATTTGTTACACCCAAAAAATTGGGTAATGCTACAGTCATTGGAGCTGTGCTCCTCCGCCCTCTCCCAGATTTGCTTCTTGGCTTCAACTCTGCTTCGAAGCAAAACAGCAGGCTCGGAAACACGACGCTGAACTCAGCCGGGTACTCAACCTGAGTTAGTGACTCTGTTACTCTGGCATCCTTACACTGTACCTCTCAGTATTTAATATGCCTCCAATAACATCATTTACAACAGCTGCATCTGGGTGGTATTGCACTTTCATAAATCTATGAACAGTGGGTAGATCGTCCCAAATTACTCATCATAAAATCATAATTAGATCAAGACGGAAAGCAGAGGGAGGAAAAAGATAGGATTGCTTGTGTGATTGCTTTTTTAATTCCTGATTTACAAATCATATTGCTAATACTTCATAACTTGATAAATCTCCGTTATCTCCCACGCTCAACAATTGATGTGAAATTCATTATCAGGGAGATTCAAATATTGATGGTGAGGTGTGACGATCCGTTTTTGTAATCTTTGATCCGAAACGTGATAAAATCTTTCCAGTTAGGGCTGCCTTTCGCTATGCAGTGCAAAAGCTTTATTAGAAATAATTAAAACAAAGTCTAGCCATAGTTTTTGGGGAAACTCCCGAATTTGAGTAGAATACATTTTTTTAAAAATTCATGGCTAGGCCAGCATTTACTGCCCATCCCTAAATGCCGTTGTTCAGAGGGCAGTTAAGAGTCAACCACATTGCTGTGGGTCTGGAGTCACATGTAGGCCAGACCAGGTAGGGGTGGCAGATTTCCTTCCCTAAATGACATTAGTGAACCAGATGGGTTTTTATGACAATTGACAATGGTTTCATGGTCATCATTAGAATATTAATTCCAGATTTTTATTGAATTCAAATTTCACCATCTGCTATGGTGGGATTTAAAACCGGGTCCCCAGACCATTACCCTGGGTCTCTGGAATACTAACCCAGTGACAATACCACTATGCCATCATCACCCCCCCCCCCCCCCCCCCATGAAGTAATAGCTTGCGCAATGACTTGGCTGGTAGCATAAATGATTAAGGAGCAAAAATTCAGCGAGGCAATAGCTCCAAAAAGGTTCTATTCCAAATTCCAGGTCTGCCCTTGATTTCAGGTTCAGTGACTCGGACTCTGTAGGTAGAGCTTGTGCCCCTTAAGGTCAGGAACTCAATTGTACTGCCTAATATCTACTCACACCACAGCATGACCCAGGGACATACAAAGCCTTTAAATCCACTTCTGCAATCTTCTGAAAGATGGTTGATTCATATTTTAGCAAGGCAAGGCCGGATACAAATTGTTAAGCTGATTTACAGTCAACAAGTAAAGGTACCCAGTCTGATCTTCCTTAAGCTTAATTTCAGTCACTTCTGAACAACTTGTGTTTATTTAGCATCTTTAACATAATAAAACATCCAACATCACACAGGCATTATAAATCAAAATATGACACTGAGCCATAAAAAGAGAAATTAGGGCAGATGACCAAAAGATTGGTCAAAGAGGTAGATTTTAAGGAGTTCCTTAAAGGAGGAAAATGAGGAAGAGAGGTGGAGAGCTACATGTAGGGAAAGTATTCCAGAGCTTAGGACCCAAGCAGCTGAAGGCAGGATCATCCGTTAAAATAATAAAAATGCCACACTTTCCGTGCTAGAGGGAGAGATTAAAAAGGAATAAAGATGGGGAAAAATTTGAAAGGGAGAAACAATCAGAGATAGAAGGGGAGCACCTGCCAGCGCATGGAGCAGAATCTAGTGAAATGAAGCGCAATTACACATCAACAGATGGGTTGATTTGGCATACAATATGTGAAATCTTTTTATTCTTTCATGGGATGTAAGTGTTGCGGGCAAGGCCAGCATTTGTTGCTCATCCATAATTGAATTTGAGAAACCAGCTGAGGGGCCAAATTAATTAATACATCTGGAATATAAAGCTAGTCTAAGTAATGGTGACCATGAAACTACCAGATTGTGATAAAAATTTACCTGGTTCACCAATACCTTTAGGAAAGGAAATCAGCCATTCTTACCTGGTCTGGCCTACATGTGACTCCAGTATCTGGGAAGTTGCGCATGATACTGAGCAATGTGCAATCATCAGTGAACATCCCCACTTTTGACCTTATAATGGAATGAAGGTCATTTGTGAAGCACCTGCAATTGGTTGGGCCTAAGACACTACCCTGAAGAACTCCTGCCATGATATCCTGGGACTGAGATGATTGGTCTCCAACAACTACAACCATTTTCCCTTGTGCTAGGTATGACTCCAACCAGTGGAGAGTTTCCCCCCCGATTCCTATTGGCTTCAATTTTGCCAGGCCTCCTTGATGTCACATTCATTCAAATGCCATCTTAATGTCAAGGGCAGTCACTCTTTTCTCACCTCTTGAGTTTAGCTCTTTTGTCCATGTTTGGACTAAGGAGGTCACCAGCCGAGTGTCCCTGGCAGAACCCAAACTGAGTGCCAGTGAGCAAGCAATTGCTGTCTAAGTGCCACTTGATAACACTGTTGATGACACCTTCCATCACTTGGCTGGTGATTGAGAGGATGCTGATGGGGCAATAATTGGCAAGATTGGATTTGTCCTGCCTTTTGTGCGCAGGATATACCTGGGCAATTTTCCATATTGTCGGGTAGCTGGCAGTGGTGTAGCTGCATTGGAACAGCTTAGCTCGGGGTGTGACTAGTGCTGCAGCACAAGTCTTCAGTATTATTGCTGGGATATTGTCAGGGCCCATAGCCTTTGTAGTATCCAGTGCCTGCAGCCATTTCTTGATATCATGTGGACCGAATCAAAATGGCTGAAGACTGGCAGCTGTGAAGCTGAGGGCCCCTGGAGGAGGATGAGATGGATCATCTACCTTGCACTTTTGGCTGCAGATAGTTGCATAGTTTCAGCCTTGTCTTTTGCACTGATGTGCTAAGCTCCCCCATCATTTAAGATGGGGATATTTTTAGAGCCTCCTCCTCTGGTTAATTGTTTAATTGTCCAACAGCATTCATCATCGGATGTGGCAGGACAGGAGCTTTGATCTGATCAATTGGGTGTGGGTTTGCTTAGCTCTGTCATGCCTCTGCTGTTTGGCATGCAAATGGTCCTGTGTTATAGCTTTACCAAGTTGATACCTCATTTTTAGGTATGCTGAGCATTCCTGCATGCCTTTCTGCATTCTCCTTTGTACCAGGGTTGATGATAATGGTAGAGTGAAGGATATGATGAGCCATGAGGTTACAGATTGTGGTTGAATACAATTCTGCTGCTGCTGATGGCCAACAGTGTCTCATGGATGTCTAGTTTTGAGCTGCTAGATCTGTTTCTGAATCTGTCCCATTTGGCACAGTGATCATACCACACAGAATGATGGAGGCTATGCTCAGTGTGAAGGTGGAACTTGAGTGGTCAATCTTACCTGTATTGTCATGGACAAATGCATCTCCAATACGTAGATTGGTGTGGACAAGGTCTCATAGGTTTTCCCTCTTACTGACTCCCTCAGCGCCTGCTGCTGGCCTAGTCTGGCAGCTATGTTCTTCAGGACTCAGTCAGACAATAGTAATGCTACCCAAGCCAATCTTGGTGATGGACAGTGAAATCCCCCACCCAGGGTACATTCTGTGCCCTTGCAACCCTTAGTGCTCCCTCCAAGTGTATTCAATGTAGAGGAATACTGATTCACCAGCTGAGGGAGGGCAGTAGGTGGTAACCAGTAGGAGGTTTCTTTGCCCATGTTGGCCTGATGCCATGAAACATTTTGGGGACCAGAGTCAATGTTGGGGACACCCAGGGAATTCCCTCCCGACTGTCTACCGCCGTGCCACCACCTCTGGTGGGTCTGTCCTGCCAATGGGACAGGCAATACACAGGGATGGTGATGATGGTGTCTGGGACATTGTTTTTTTTATTCATTCACGGGATGTGGGCTTCACTGGCTGGGCCAGCATTTATTGCCCATCCCTAGTTGCCTTTGAGAAGGTGGTGGTGAGCTGCCTTCTCGAACCGCTGCAGTCCATGTGGTGTAAGTACACCCACAGTGCTGTTAGGAAGGGAGTTCCAGGATTTTGGTCTAGCAACAGTGAAGGAACAGCGATATATTTCCAAGTCAGGATGGTGAGTGCCTTAGAGGGGAAATTCCAGGTGTGGTGTTCCCATGTATTGGCTGCCCTTGTCCTTCTAGATGATAGTGGTTGTGGGTTTGGAAGGTGCTGTCTAAGGAGCCTTGGAGAATTCCTGCAGTGCATCTTGTAGATGTATACACTACTGCTACTGTGTGTTGGCGGTGGAGGGAGTGAATGTTTGTGGATGTGGTGTCAATCAAGCGGACTGCTTTGTCCTGGATAGTGTCAAGCTTCTTGAGTGTTGTGAAAGCTGCACTCATCCAGGCAAGTGGGGAGTATTCCATCACACTCCTGGCTTGTGCCTTGTAGATGGTGGACAGGCTTTGGGGAGTCAGGAAGTGAGTTACTTGCCGCAGAATTCCCAGCCTCTGACCTGCTCTGGTAGCACAGTATTTATATGGCTAGTCCAGTTCAATTTATGGTCAATGGTAACCCCCAGGATGTTGATAGTGGGGGATTCAGTGATGGTGATGCCATTGAATGTCAAGGGGCGATAGTTGAATTCTCTCTTGTTGGAGATGGTCATTGCCTGGCACTTGTGTGGCGCAAATGTGACTTGCCACTTGTCAGCCCAAGTCTGAATATTGTCCAGATCTTGCTGCATTTGGACATGGACTGCTTCATATGTAAGTTATGACTTGGTGAGTATGACTATGTGAGGCTATTGCTTGACTAGTCTGTGAGACAGCTCTCCCAATTTTGGCACAAATCCCCATATGTTAGCAAGGAGGACTTTGAGGGGACGACAGGGCTGCAGGTACTGTTGCCATTTCCAGTGCCAAAGTCGATGCCAGGTAGTCCATCCGGTTTTACTCTTTTTTGGCTTTTCTTTAGTGATTTGGTACTGAGTGGTTTGCTAGGCCATTTCAGAGTGTTAGGAGTCACATGTAGACCAAGGCAGGTAAAGACAGCAGATTCCTTTCCCTAAAGGACATTAGTGAACCAGGTGATTTTTTATGACAATCACCTAGTTTCAAGATACCATTACTGAGACTAGCTTTCAATTCCAGACTTTTTTTATTAGTGAATTGAATTAATTAATTGAATTTAAATTCCGCCAGCTGCCATGCTTGAACCCTTTGTCCTCATGGCATCAGTCTAGGCCTCTGGATTACTAGTCAAATGACATTACACTACGCCACAGTTGGGGGGGGGGTGGGCTCATCCATGAAGTGGACAATTCTGGAGCTTCAGCAGTAAATGTATGCATGTCAGTATTTCCAGAGGCATTGCAAACTCTTGGAGAGAGATTGGAAGAGTTGGTTTCAAACATGAGTGCCATGGTGTCTCAGGTATTTGTGCTGATGTCCCCCTCCATGGAAAGAGTAGCCACTTGTATGGAGAATTAGGTATGGCAGGCAACCGACAGCCTGCACACTCAATCTGTCACTTTAAACAGGATGGTAGAAAGCCTCATCTTGGCCATTCATTGAAGTGCAGCAAAATGCTCTCCAGCTCTTGGCTAGCAGCGAAGCGTGGGCCGACCATGAGAGAGAGAAGATAGATAAAGGGTATAAGGAGGTTGGGACTCTGCTCAAGGTGCTCCCATTTCTCATCTCTTACCATCCCCCAACCTTGGCCTCAGTCAGGGCCCCACATGCTGCTTCCTGTCCCATTCACCCAAGTCTGTCCCTGCCCTGGGGAGGGGTGGGGTGTGGGCAATGGAGGGATGCGCAGTCACTGGAGAGGTCCTCAAGGGTCCTAAAACTCAGAGAACTTCAGCTACTGGCTTCTTAGCTTTCACAGCAGGTGCCTCTATCTCTGCTAAAGTCACAGGGGCAGCATTACATGAAAATGATTGCAAAATGAAAAGACTTTTTCGGTTGCACAAAGGGATTCACTTGAGTATTTACAGCAATGTCACTATCTTAACGTACTTGAAAATGTAAACAAATCACCCACTTTATTCCAAGTCTCCACTGTCCAATCATTTCCATTGTTGCTTCCAGCCTTCCAAATGGACATTAGCCTTGGGGACAATAGTATGACCAGAGTGGAAAATAAGTAGAGGGTGTGAATTAGATGGCAGGATTTTTGATTGTTGGAATGATTTGTATTGGGACTGGGGCAGTGGGTTCAGCACTGGTGAGCATTAAGGCTTTACAGACTCAGGTTATCTGAAGTATGTCTGTTGTGGGCTCCTCTGGCAGCTAGCTGTGAGAGTGCAGGCAATTTGGCCGTATCAGGCTGCTCTTTATCCTGCACCTTCTCCAAGGATACAAAGTAGTCCTCAAGTTCACCTTTTGCTGTTACAGTCCCCTCTGCAGAGCTATGTTGTGCAAGGCACAGTAGAGCACTACTATTTTGGATACACTTGTTAGTGGATAATGAAGTACCTTCCTGGATGTGTCCAGGCACCTGAAACACATTTTCAACAGCCCATGTGCTCATGTGACTCTGTTTGTATCTTTCCTCTGCATAAGAGGTAGGGATTCTCACTGCTGTCATGAGTCACATCCTTGCAGGGTAGTCCTTGTCTCCAAGTAGCTGCCTGCTGACTCTGCTTGGTGGTGCAAAAACCTGTAGGAGTTGTGACTGGCTCAGAATGAAGGTAGAATTCTGTAGAATCTAGAACAGTCCTGGCAGATTGGAGGGTGGCAAATATAACCCCACTATTTAAAAAAGGAAGGAGGGAGAAAGCAAGGAATTACAGACCGTTTAGTCTAACATCAGTAGTAGGGAAAATTATAGAGTCTGTTATAAAGGATGTGATAAGAGGACACTTAGAAAATATCAATAGGGTTAGACAAAGTCAACATGGATTTATGAAAGGGAAATCATGTTTGACAAACCTACTGGAGTTCTTTGAGGATGTAACTAACAGAATAGATAAGGGAGAACCAGTGGATGTGGTGTATTTGGATTTTCAGAAAGCTTTTGATAAAGTCCCACATAAGAGGTTAGTGTGTAAAATTAAAGCACATGGGATTGGGGGTAATTGGCATGGATTGAAAATTGGTTGGCAGACAGGAAACAGAGAGTAGGAGTAAATGGGTCTTTTTCAGAGTGGCGGGCGGTAACTAGTGGAGTACCACAGGGATCAGTGCTTGGGTCCCAGCTATTCACAATATACATCAATGATTTGGATGTGGGAACCAAATGTAATATTTCCAAGTCTGCTGATGTCACGAAACTTTGTGGGAATGTGAGCGATGAGGAGGGTGTTAAGAGACTTCAAGGCGATTTAGACAGGTTGAGTGAGTGGGCAAATACATGGCAGATGCAGTATAACATGGATAAGTGCGAAGTTATCCACTTCAGTAGGAAAAAACAGAATGGCAAAATATTATTTAAATGGTGTTAGATTGTGAAATGTTGATGTACAAAGGGACCTGGGTGTCCTTGAACACCAATCACTTAAAGCAAGCATGCAGGTGCAGTAAGCAGTTAAGAAGGCAAATGGCATGATGGCCTTCATTGCGAGAGGACTTGAGTACAGGAGCAAGGATGTCTTACTACAGCTGTTGGTTGGGCCTAAGACGCTACCCTGAAGAACATTGGTGAGACCACTCCTGGAGTATTGTGCGCAGTTTTGGTCTTCTTACCTAAAAAAGGATATCCTTGCCATAGAGGCAGTGCAGTGAAGGTTCACCAGACTGATTCCTGGGATGGCAGGATTGTGGTATGAGGAGAGATTGGGCCTACTAGGCCTGTATTCACTGGAACTTAGAAGAATGAACTCAACTGGCCAAGTACAGGGCCTAGAGAAAACAGTGACCAACAAATCGTGCACTTTCTCAGCCCACTGTCTACAACTGCAACAAATGTGGCAGAGACCGTCATGCCAGGATGGGGCTGCTGAATCGCACCAGGTAACGTTTAACATAGAGTTGACCACCATGGCACAAACCATTGTCTCACAAGATTGAAGGCTGCCTTCAGGGATCCGTGGACATTCTGTCCAAGGTCCCTCACTTGCTCTACACCTCTCTATATCCTCCCAGTTTATTGTGTAATCCTTTTCCTTGTTTGACTTCCCCAAATGCATCACCTCTCAGTTCCCTGGGTTGAATTCCATTTGCCACTTCTCTGACCACCTGAAAGTTTGAACCTGCTGAGACACCGCTACGCAGTATGTCGAGAAAGCTGATCCTCTGTCTGTCTACAAAAGCAAAATGCTGCTAGGCCTGAATCTTCTGGTTGGCGTGCGGGGGCAGGCCCCGCTCACCGACGTGTAAAATGACACCCGGTGACATTGAGCATGCGTCCCGATGTCACCGCGCGTCATTCCGTTCTTCAGTTCTGCGGGCATGCACCAGAGTTGGCCGCGCGCCGGCCAAACTGTCAAAGGCTTATTAAGGCTGTTAATAATCTAATTAAGCTGGTTCTCTGGGCTGCCCGTCCAACCTTAAGGTTGGCGGGCAGGTGAAGAGCCCAGGCGGCCTTTGCATTTATCATGAAACCTCATCCATGGGCGGGATGAGGTTTCATGAAGTGTTTATAAATTGAATTAAAATTTTTATTAAAATTCATTGACATGTCCCAGCTCATGTGACACTGTCATATGAGGGGACATGTCTGAATATTTTTCTTTCTTTGTTTTAATTCTTCATAATCAAACTAATCTCCCTGAGGCAGCTCTGACCCTGATTCTCCCTCCTTCACCCGCTTGCACAGGGAGCGCTCAGCGCCTTAATTGGCCAGCCCACATAAAATGGCGGCACGCAGCCGATTGTGGGCGGTGATTGGCTATGCGCCCGCCCACGCCCGCTTCCCCTCAGCCCCCCCTGACGGGGAGAAAATTCTCCCCCAGAGGCTGGAAATCTGAAATAAAAGCAAAAAATATTTGAAATACCCAGCAGGTCTAGCAGCACCTGTGGAGAGAGAAACAGGTTAAGGTGTCTAGTCTGATCTTTCATCAAAAGTGGGCTCTAAACTGACAAAAGGTCACAGACCTGAAATGTTAACTCTGTTCCTCTGTTTGTATATCCTGTGCTAGGGGTATCGTCTACTTCAGTGCTTCCCAAACTATCTCCCACTGTGACCTCATTTTAATGCTTGAAAATTAGTGCCACATCAGATTGAGAGTAGGGCGGGGGTGTGTGGGAATGGTGGTTGGGGGTGGGGGTGGGGGGGCGGGGGAGTTGTTGGTCAGGGTCTATTGGCTTTTTCACACTCCTTTTGAAGTTTCTGATGGGACGTTGGAGCTAAAAATCATGTGTGCACATGTAATGGAGCCTCAATGCCAATCCCAGGACTGTCCTGCCAGAATCTCAGCTTGCCAGTGGCCTTTGCTGCCTCGGGTTTTGCAACCCCAAGTGATCATCCTGCCACACCAACAGATATTAAGACCTATGCTTTGGGAACCCCTGGTCTACTTCAAGCTAGAGTCCATCCGCTCTGCTCTGTGGAATGGCATGTGGCTGAAGAGAGGGCAGCTGCTGCTACTGTTGACATTGTTCCTGGTGCTGCTCCTCCTGTTCCTCGTCAGTGGTCCAAAGTTGAGCCACATAAGCTGCTGCCATGCTGCACTGGTGTCTGTGGACAGTTTGGGGGTCCATTGATATTTTACAGGGATCCACAAAATAATGTGAATGTGCTTAGCACACAGGCTTGAAGGTGTGCTTGGTGCAAGCGGGATGTGGGAGTGGAGTGCGACTTGACAGAGTGAGCAGCTGGGGGTTTGGTGAGTGAGGGAATTTTAAGGGTTAATCTCTTTCTAAAAATCTAGTTTTGTTTGCATTTAGCATTTCACTAAAAATTACTGTTTAAGTTTAAATATCTTCCAGTTTTAAGCAGGGAAAAACAAGCTTGCTACTAGTTTCTGGACCTATAGTATAGCTGACTCATCTGAGTCTCAGCTGGTATAAATACAGGGGTCCCAGTGTGACTTGCGCTGAGTGCGACTTCCCAGAGTGATCAGCTGGGAGTTTGGCAAGTGAGGGAGTTCGGTGAGCGGGGAAGGAGGTGCTACTTTCTTCTACCTTTATTAGCCTCCAATATTTGGCTCTTACTTCAGTACAGGGCAAGGAATTGGTTGGTGAGTAACTGGTAAGCTTTCTATTTTTTCTACTTATAATAATTTATAAAGTTAAGGTATGGCAGGGCAGCTTGGCCAAGTGGAATATGCATCCTGTGACATGTGGGAAGTCATGGATGAATCATGTATCCTAGATGAACACATCTGCAGGAAGCGCCACTGGCTGCAGAAGCTTGAGCTCCATGTTTCTAACCTCAAGCGGCGGCTGGAGTCACTGTGGTGCTTCTGCGAGGCAGAGAACTACATGGATAGCACGATTAGGGAGGTGGTCACACTGCAGGTTAGGAGCATGCAGACAGCGAGGGAATGGATGACTGCCAGACAGTCTAAGAGAACCAGGCAGGTAGCGCAGGTGTCCCCTGTGTCAATCTCACTTGATAACTGGTTGTCCATTTTGGATACTGGTGAGGGCGAAGGTTCCTCATTCTTCTTGGGGAGGGTGAACAGCCATAGGTCATGGTCCACATTGGTACCAACAACATAGGTAGAAAGAGGGATGAGGTCCTGAAAGCAGATTTTAGGGAGTTAGGAAAGAAATTAAAAACAGTAATCTCAGGATTACTCTCAATGCCACGTTGGTGAGCATAGGAATAGGAGGATTGAATGATTGTACACATGGCTGGAGAATTGGTGTAGGAGGGAGGGCATCAGATTTATGAAGCATTGGGACCAGTTTTGGAGCAGATGGGGCCTGTACAAGATGTATGAGTTGCACCTTAGCAGGACTGGGACTAACATCCTCGCAGGGAGATTTGCTAGTGGTCCTGGGGAGCGTTTAACCCTATATTGGCAGGGGAATGGGAACCTGAGAGGGAGCTCAGATCGGAGGAAAGCAAAACTGGTAAGAGGAAGTAGAAAAGTAGTAAGCAAAATTAGAAGGCAGATAAAGCAAAGGCAAGCATCAAATAGGATCAAAATGTGGAATAGTGTTAAAAAGACAAAATTAAGTGCACTCTATCTGAATGCACACAACAGTCATAACAAGGTAGATAGTTTGAAGGCACAGATAGAGGTAAATGGGCATGATTTATTTTCCATTACAGAGGTGTGGTTACAACGTGATTGAGACTGGGAACTAAATATCAAGGAATTTGGTCATTTAGGAAGGATAGGTAAAAAGGAAAGGAGGTAAGGTAGCGCTGTTAATAAGGGACAAGATCAGTATGTTAGTGAGAGAGGATCTTAGATTGAAGGATCAAGATGCGGAATCAATTTGGGTGGAGCTAAGAAACAGCAAGGGGCAGCAAATATTGGTGAGAGTGGTTTTTAGGCCATCACTGTAGTGGTAAAATTGAGCACAGTATAAATCAAGAAATAAGAGCTGCATGTAAAATGGGTAATGCCATAATAATGGGTGACTTATATTTACATACAGACTAAGCAAACCTAATTACCACTAATGCTGTAGAGAATGAATTCCTAGAATGTGTATGAGATGGGTTTCTAGAGCAGTACATTGAAGGACCAACTAGGGATTGGGCTATTTCAGATTTAGTATGTAATGAAAAAGGGCTAATTAATAACCTTGCTGCAAAGGAGCCATTAGGAAATAGTGATCATAATATGATAGAATTTTACATTAAGTTTGAAAGTGGTATAGTTCATTCTGAAACCAGGGTCTTAAATCTGAGCAAAGGAAACTATGAAGAATGAGGGGTAAATTTGCTATGGTGGATTGGAAAAATACACTAACACATTTGACAGTAGACAGGCATTTAAAGAAGTATTACTTGGTCTACAAAAAATACACATTCCTCTAAGACAAATAAAAAACCAACCGGGAAAGGTGAATCAGCTGTGGTTAACAAAATAAGTTAAAGATTGCATTAGATAAAAGGAAATGGCTTATAAGGTTGTCAGAAAAAGTGGTAAGCCGGAGGATTGGGAGCAATTTAGAATCCAGCAAAGGAAGACCAAGAAACTGATAAAGGGAAAACAGAACATGAATACAAGCCAGCAAAGAAACATTAAGGCGGACTGTAAAAGCTTCTTCATTTGTGTGAAAAGGAAAAGGTTAACAAGGACAAATGTGGGCCCATTATAGGCGGAGACAGAAGAATTCATAATGGAGAATAGGGAAATGGAGGAGAAAGTAAATATTTACTTTATGTCTGTCTTCACGTAGGAAGATACAGAAAATCTCCCAGAAATACTATCGAACCAAGGGGCTTTTGAAAATGAGGAACTAAAAGAAATTAGTAGTAATAATGAGGTAGTACTCAAAAAATTAATTGGGCAGAAGGTTGATAAATCTCCTGGAACTGATGTACTGCATCCCAGAGTATTGAAGGAGATGACTATAGAGATAATGGATACATTGGTGGTTATCTTTCAAAATTTTATAGATCCAGGAAAGGTTCCCGCAGACTGGAAAGCATCTATACTGGGGCCACAGCTGTTCACAATCTATATAAATGATTTGGATGTGGGGACCAAATGTAATACTTCCAAATTTGCTGATGACACAAAACTAGGTGGGGATGTAAGTTGTGAGGAGGATGGAAGGAGGCTTCAGGGGACTTTGACAGGCTAAGTGAATGGGCAAGAACATGGCAGATAGAATGCAATGTGAATAAGTGTGAAGTTATCCACTTTGGTAGGAAAAACAGAAAGGCAGCGTATTTCCTAAATAGTGGGAGGTTAGGAAGTGTTGATGTCCAAAGGGACCTGGGTGTCCTTGTTCATGAGTCATTGAAAGCTAGCATGCAGGTGCAACAAGCACTTAGGAAGGCAAATGGCCTTCATTGCAAGGGGATTTGAGTAAAGGAATAAAGGGGTCTTGCTACAATTGTTTAGAGCCTTGGAGAAACCGCACCTGAAGTATTGTGTACAGTTTTGGTCTCCTTATCCAAGGAGAGGGAGTGCAACAGACGTTTACCAGACTATCACTGGGATGGCGGGATTGTCTTATGAGGAGAGATTGAGGAAACTGGGCCTGTATTCTCTAGAGTTTCAAAGAATGAGAGGTGATCTAATTGAAACTTACAAAATTCTTACAGGGCATGACAAGGTAGATGTAGATAGGATGTTTACCCTGGCTGGTGATATCTTGTTTTTTGTTTTAGTGATGCACACAGGCCGTCGACATTGTAGCTGAGTTAACTTTGTTGATAATACATTTTCCTAACATAAACACATCTGCAGTAACTGAATTCTATCACACAGGCTCCAACATGTGCTATCTAACCTTCAACCCCCAGGTCAGGTGACCTCCTATCTAGTACAGAGTACTGTATAGTATCTAATTATGGAGCCCACTACCACAATCAGCTATTATCATGACAGGTGAGTCCAGAACCAGGGGGCATGGTCTCAGAATAAGAGGCAGGCCACTTAAGACGGAGATGAGGAGGAATTTCTTCACTCAGAGGGTGGTGAATCTTTTGAATTCTCTACCACAGAGGACTGTGAAAGCTCAAGCATTGAGCATGTTTAAGACAGAAATTGATAAATTTATGGATACTAATGGACATCAAGGGATATGGGGATAGCATGGGAAAATGGCGTTGCGGTAGATGATCAGCCATGATGTAATTGATTGGCAGAGCAGGCTTGATGGGCTGAATGGCCTACTCCTGCTCCTTTGTTCCTATGAGTGAGGCTGCTGCATGTGCAGCGCAGAGTGGGTCAGCTGTCTCATTGAGGATGGGAGAGCTTAAGGAGGATTGCTGAGGTCGGCATGAAGGTCGCTATACGTGGAACTAATTTATAACTAAATATCTGTAATTAAACACCTGTTTTCAGAAAACACATTATTAAAGCACTCTTTACACTCAGCACTTTCATATCATGAATATTATATAGTATTATAATTTAGATTCTATGACTGTTAATTCATTTGAAAAGGGGTCCTTCAACTAAAAAAGTTTTGAGAATCACTATTCTATAAACATTCTAGAAGCTAATTTTAATCAAAAACAGGTTCTTTGCTGTGATCTGAGGAGGCCAGTCAATGGACAGTCTCAACATTTAAAATCTCTAGCTACTTTTACAAGGGATTCAGACATCTCTGGGCCAGGTTTTTTTTTCACAATCTAAATAGGTTTCCCATTGCATCACATCTGGTTCACTTTCTTGGCACTGATCAAGCTGTTGCGTTAGTCAGGATTGTAAAACAATGTTGTGCCGAGTGATGTGTTTTTGGAATTTAAATGCAGGTATAGTACTGCGACGTTAATGAATCATTAGACTGTTTTGATTTAAGCTACCATGAAGTGCAGACAGCATACATCATCTCCTGCATATTAGACAGCTGGAGTGGATCACTTGGGGGTTCTTCATCTGTGCATTTTGCTGTGTCTCTAAGACTGTTTAATATCTACTAAACCTCATTGATCAAGCCTTTGGTCACCTATCCTAATTTCTCCTTTGCCTCAGTGTCAATTTTTCTTTGAAAATGGTCTCGTGGTTTGCTGCCAGTATGGAGACTCACTAGATGCAACCAAGGATTGGCGATATAATCCAATACTCTCGGCTTAATTCTCCATTTTAGACTCACTAGTGAGGCTCCATGTGGCAGCAGAGTCTTGTGAAATGGCCTTGTGCATGTTTCATATTAATGGATGATAACAAGTTTCTGGCCAGCTCTGAAGCAGGGATAAACAGGTGTAACAGGTCTCAGCATTAACAGATCTGTGCTTGATGAAAAAAATCTACACAGTGATTAACAGGGATTCGTCAAAGGAGCTAATAATGTCCTCAAAACCTTTGGCATCACCAGGTGAGATTTTCAACTTGCTGCCAAATGTAAGCCTGGCATTGGGGATGGTCCCTCTAACAGTTTGTCTCAGCTGATGATCTGCAAGCTCTCCTCTTTCCGCCAATCTTGCCTTGAATTTGGACTATATTTTTTCATCAAAATTTCCCAGTGTTGACTCAAGAGCTGCCGAAGAAATATCCTAGTACCTAAACCCATGTGCCACCGCAGGTTATTGCTAACATTCTGCTGTGCCTGACTGAATCACAATTATTGGCTGTTAAAGTACAATAATTGCCAGAGAGGGAAGAACTGATGTGTCAGTCAAATCCCTCGATTGATGCCAATCTCTGATCAGTCTTGTTGTGCACCTCTGTCAAGGAGATATAATAATTTGCATAGTGTTATTGGAATTTATTGTAAAATAGAGTAATAGTGGAATGTGTCTATGTGTGTGTGAGATTTAATTGAATTAGAGGCAGCTAGACTGGGTGCTTTGATCTGAGAAGAGAGGTTAGGTTTAAAATGTTAATTAGATAAACATAGGGAAGTTTAGAAACATGGGTGTCAAGGAAACATTTGCATTTTGAAATAAACCAGTCTAGATTGTTTTCAAAGGAGGGGTGAAATGTGTGACCTAGCCAGGTGAAGTTTAGAAACATGTGTTTATTATTCCCAAAGATTATTGGTAAAGCTTAGTGCTACGAGAGGGTTTTATTATCAGGGAGATAATGTCCAAAGGCATATTTCGTAAACTCCTTTTGTATCATTTACTATCTCACGTGATGAGGAGCTTCCAGGAGCCACTGACTGAGATTTCTTTGTGTTAAGAGTTTAGGATATCGGTGTTGGTCAGTCAGGTACCACTACACCAGGTATAGGAGCAAGCATTTGTTTTCCCCTTTCCCCTGAATATGACCAGTTTGCTTGCCAATGGATCAAAATCAGCTCTTCCTTCTTGGTCTTTTTTGTTTCAAAGGATGCATCATAGAGAGTGTAGCAGCAAACTTCTTTTTGAAGCATAACAATAAAGGCCTGCAGAGGGTCACAAACTGTTCCATTCTGAACCTCATCAACCAAAATCTCCTTTCCCTCATGCACAACTATTTTCTCATTGGCATTGTCCAATCTAAACAGGACCGCCTTGGTATGGGTATTTGCATTCAAAGCGGAAGATATGTATAAAGAAGGAGCAAGGGCTGTGTGTAAAAGAAGGCATTTTTAGGATCTTACAAGTGTGTGAAAAGCCTTCAGCATCTATGCCTTAAGCTACTGTTCTCAAAGGACTGAAGTTAAGAAAACTCACTTGGAAGTCGACTTGTTCAGGGTATCATGTTTCTTTGCCTGGGTCTTTTAAAATGTATGTGTCTTCCTGTTGCCTTAACGAAAGTGTAACTGAGAGTTAGACTGATTAGGGGATTTAGAAATTATCATGTAGTAATTTGTAGATCTACGTATGTATTTAAAGTAATTTCTTCTATTGATAAGAGTTTAATCCAGTTTTATAAAAAGCCTATAAGGCTTGGTGGTCTTATTACTACTGAATTCAGGGCACGCATCTCAAAATTTATACAAATTGCAAAACAAGCTGTGGCAGTTGTTTCAAGTTTCTCGTTGGCATTTGAACAAATCAGTGTTTACCATCAGCTGCGCCATAACAATCTCACCTACAACAGTGCTGATAGTTTGCTGTTGCTTTGACACCCTTAATTTAAAGGCTAGCCCAGTAACCTCAAATCCACTATTTCTGCTTTACCAAGATGAGACAATAGACCTGCCTCTCTGCCCTAGGAGGACAGTAGTGCTTCTTCCTCTATGCCAAGTAATTGCACATATTCTGATGATTGGCCAAATTCTATCAGCAAGAACACATCTGTGTATTGAGTTTCTACAAGCATGTGGCATCTGTGACTGTGCATGCTGTTATGACTAGGTAAGAAGGAGTGAACTGGTTCCCCTGTATTCAACCTTCTCCATTGGTCACAACAAAGGTTTAAGTTTCTTTTTCACGAGGATATGCCTTTTCCAAATCAGAGTGTATTTAACTACTCAAGCTGTGAGCAATAAGGAGCCAATAAAACAACAGTTTCTTTAGTCAAAAAAGAGGAAATTTACTAACCACTAAATCTGAGAAAAATAATAAAAATGCAATGTCAAGCATACAGCCCTCATGCAGTCATTTCGGTCCACACGCACACACACAGGACTCATAAATAAGGCAAGTTAGAGTCCAAAAAAAGAATGTACAGTCAAGTGTCCTTTGATTGCCCTTGAGGCGTAGATTTTAAATGCTGTGGCAAATTTGGGTTAGCTGGTTTCTTTGATGCGGTCAGACATAGAAGATGTTACAATTATTACGAGATCTCAGTTCACTGGTAGGTTTCTGGTAGAGTTGGCTTCTCGAGCTGGGCAACACTCTTATCCCAAAAGAGAGGGAGAGTGCAGCAGCCCTTAGCTTGCTTCCTCTGCTGAAGACTTTTTTTAGAAGACTGCCTGTGTCTCTTGCAATCTCTCTCTGGTGGCTGGGTAGCATTGCCTTGAAATACTTCACCCGTTGTGTATTTCTAAGAGATTTTAGGTGTGTCTGTCTGTGGCAACCATTGTTTCAATATCCAGTACTTCACATTTTTAATGTCTCTTCCTTAGGCAGTTATGAGTTTCGATGGGTGCCTGGATTATAGGAAATGTCTCTCTCTTCACACTCCCCGAGGGTTGTTATGATATGGCAGGTGGTAATTGCCGGGCTGACCAAATCCCAAAGGGAAACTTGGCCAAGCTATCACAATGATTTGCAATTTGTATTTTATTAGAAGAAGGTATGTGAACTGAAGTCAGAGGTAAAGGTTCCACTACCATTTTTGGAGATTTGTTAAAAAGTGTTTTAATTTAATATTTTAAAAGAAAACTTAAACACATAAGATTACAGTTACACAGTTAGAATTAGTCTTAAAATATTTTCCAAAAGTTTTCTGCTTAGCTAGATTCACAAATGAACACCCTTTTCCAGGCAACAGTCCCTATAAATTCTTAATCTATAAAACATCAAGTTATAAAAGGGAAGTATTTCACAAGCTTCTCTCTTCCTTTCACTCGACAATTGAAATCTAAGGCTTGTAGCAAAACCTTGCTTTCTGCAACAACCAGACACTTTTCTGGGGTGACTAGAAGCTGCTTTTTCACAGGGCAGTCTTTGCACAAGATCTCAAATGGCCACTCACCCCATACAGCTTTCAATCTTTCCTTAAATATATTTTCTCGCCTTTTATCTTTTAAACCCATTGTTCTTAACCTTCATTTGAAAGTTACCTTTCCCAGAATCTAAACATCTTTCATGTTGTCATTGTGACCAGCTCTTTGGGATAAATAAACTTAATAACTTTGCTTTATTTATTTATTTATGATCTTTGCCAGTTGTAAAACTTCCTTTCTGTCTCTTTGAAATTCAACAGCTAAAAATTCACTCATTTATCTCCCAATGCAAATTCCTATTCAGGCTGTACCTACTGGGATCCCATCTTAGCTTGTTCATCTCCACTTCAAAATGCCTGTTTTTATACCTGATCCCTTTGATGATTTAAACCTTGCAGTCTGTCTTCCATCTACTTAAATTAGCCACACATCCACACAGAACATGCACACAGACCCCACAAGCCTGCTTCATAGTATCTCACAGTAATAGTGGGAAAAAAAGATATTTTCTTTATAGGGTGATATGTCTGTTTCTCACCTTGGAGTGTGCCCTTATATTTTTAAGCAGTTTGCTATGTCTCAAGTCAAATTGCAAAATTTCCTATCAGTTGAAAGTTGAAAAATCATATTTTCAAAAATAAAGGTGCATGGCCTCATGATAATGAGGCATTTGTGCATGCATCTATGTGTATGATACCAGTGTTATTTTTCTAAACTGCAAATGCCCAGAATAGGGGAAGGGTGAATTGTAGAATTGAGTGAGCAGGCCGTTGGCACATTCTGTGACTGAATCTTTCTCCTTGTGGATCCTGTCAGATACTTTGTTTGCTAGAATGCTTGCACAGATTTGGTGTCATGGCCTCTGTTTGCCCGGAATATGTGTGGAAATATTTAAATATCAGCTAAAATTTCATGATATTTGCACCAGGATTTCACTTTTCCTCTATTGAGTCCATTTTGAATGGGTGTGAGAAAATATTTTATGAAGTTTGTAAAGGAAAACAAATGCTTTTGTTGTAGTGCTTACAGTACCTTTTAATAATTTTTTTTATATTTAAAAATATTCAGTGTTTCTAAAATGTATAAGTTGAACTAGTGACTTTTTTGCAGGGGGGATAATCTTTACTTCCTTATTATGGTAAGCTTAGATTTAAACATTGCAGAACTGGTTTGAGGTACAATACCTAAGGAGAAGGAATGATTTACAATATCAGCTAGCATGAAGGCCAGGAAGGTAAGTTGGTTAACAGTATAATGGGAATGCGGTCAAGAGAGCAAGAGGTGGGCCTAATGGACAGGACAAGGTTGGAGAAGGAGGGGGAGAAAGGAGAGAAATGAGGGAGATGCAGGAGGTTCAAGGCTCAGGAAAAAGGTGCATGGGTTGGGAAAATTGGCTTGGTGAGCAATGAAAAAGGAGGAAGCAACAGAGGCAGCTGAACATATTATTTAATCTTAGTGACAAAGAAGTTCATGCGTTCCTCACATTATTAGCGATAAAGATGAATATGGCAGATCAGAAAGGTTTAGTGAGACAATTGGTAGTGAAGGAAAGAAGCCTGGAGTTTCCTTTGATCATCAGGATGACACTAGAGTAGATGGCAATTTTAGCAGAAGGGAGTGAGGCCCACTAGTGCTTGATGTGCTCCAGTCAAATCTGATGAATAACATCTAAACCAGTTACATGTGAACAAACGAAAATGGCAGGCAGGAAAAGACCAGCTGGTCTATCGAATTTGCTGCAGACTCAGGATGACTGAGGCATTGTGACTAGGCACTTCCAACATTTCTGCCCCTCTCACTACAATGTAATCTCCTGGGAGAGGCCAAAGAAAAAGCCCAGGGTCAATAAGGGGAGAAAGCTCAGGAACATCTCTGACCTCCTCAGGTGACTGAAAGCAGTCCAGAAGACCACATACATGACACATTCATTTTTTGTTTATTCGTTCACTTATGATGTGATCTTTGGCCAGCTAAAATGCACCAGATATGCTCAACTCTGCCGTATTTCAACTTGATTTTAACCCAACAACAGTGAAGGAACGGCAATGAAGTTCCAAGTCAGGATGGTGTGTGACTTGGAGAAGAACTGCAGATGATGGTGTTCCTATGCATCTGCTGCCCTTGTCCTTCTAGGCGGTAGAGGTTGCAGGTTTGGAAGGTGCTGTTCGAAGGAGCCTTGGCGAATTGCTGAAGTGCACCTTGATGATGGCACACAGTGAGCTGGTGGCGGAGGGAGTGAATGTTGAAGTTGGGGGATGGGGTGCTAATCAAGTGGGCTGCTTTGTTCTGGATAGTGCTAAGCTTCTTGAGTGCTGTTGGAGCTGCACTCATTCAGGCAAGTGGAGAGTATTCCATTGCACTCCTAACTTCTGCCATGTAGATGGTGGACAGGTTTTAGGAGTCAGGAGGTGAATTACTCTCCAAAGAATTCCCAGCCTCTGGCCTGTTCTTGTAGCCACAGTATTTATATGAATAGTCCAGTTCAGTTTCTGGTCAACGGTAATTCCCAAGTTGTTGATAGTGAGGGATTCAGTTATGGTAATGTCATTGAATGTCAAAGGGAGATGGTTAGATTCTCTCTTGTTGGAGATGGTCATTGCCTGGCACTTGTGTAGCGCAAATGTTACTTGCCACTTAAGAACCCAGGCCGAATATTGTCCAGGTCTTTGCTACAGAAGGATATGGACTGCTTCAGTATCTAAAGAGTCACGAATGGTGCTGAACATTGTGTAACCATCAGCGAACAGCCCCACTTCTGACATTATGATGGAAGGAAGGTAATTGGTGAATCAGCTGAAGATGGTGGGGCCAAGGACACTAATCTGAGGAACTCCGGGTGTGATGTCCTGGGGCTGAGATGATTGACCTAAAACAACCACAACCATCTTCCATTGTGCTAGGTATGACCCCAACCAGTAGAGCGTTTTCCCGATTCTCATTGACTTCAATTTTACTCAGGGTCCTTGATGGCACACTCAGTCAAATGCTGCCTTGGTGTAAAGAGGCAGTCACTCTCACCTCACCTCGAGATCAGCCCTTTTGTTCATGTTTGGACCAGGCTGTAATGAGGTCAGGAGCTGAGTGATCCTGGCGGCACCCAAACTGAGTGTCAGTGAGCAGATCATTGCTGAGTAACTGCCACTTGATAGCACGGCCAACGATACTTTCCAACACTTTACTGATGATCGAGAGTAGGCTGATGGGGTGTTAATTGGTCTGGTTGGATTTATCTTGCTTTTTGTGGTCAGGATTACCTGGGCAATCTTCTGCATTGGCGGGTAGATGTCAGTGTTGCAGCTGTGCTGGAACAGCTTGGGTAGAGGTGTGGCTAGACCTGGAGAACAAGTCTTCAATACCATTGCCGGAAGGTTGTCAGCCTTCAGCTGTTTCTTGATATCATGTGGGGCAGAATTTTCTGCCTGCCGGGCGGGCGGGCCCAACCCAATCTCCGGCGAGTGGGGAGCCGATCCCCGCTGGAGAAGCGGGCCCTGCCACAATTTTACATGGGCAGGCCAATTAAGGGGGGGATTGCCCAAAAGCGAGAGTGCGCTCTTTCGCGCATGCGCACAAAAGAGCACACATCTCCCCGAGGCTAAGTGCTGCCTCAGGGAGATTGCTGACACTTCTAAAAATATGAAAATTAGAAAAAAAAAAATTCCCTAACATGTCCCCCTCATGTGACAATGTCGCATGAGATGGGACATGTTCATAATTTACATTATAAGTTTATTAAACTTTTTAAATTCCTACATGAAACCTCATCCCGCCGATGGATGAGGTTTCATGTTTTTTCTATTGCCCGCCGGGGCTCCTGGCCTGCCCGCCAACCTTAAGGTTGGACAGGCAGGTCCTTTAATTGTTTAAATGATCCTGTCAATGGCCTCAATTGGCCACTGACAGGTTGGTGGGCGCACAACTGATTTGGCTGTGCCCCCGCCTTCCTGAAAATTTAAATGGGGCGGGATGACGGGGGTTCCCCCTGACATCATCCCGTGTCATTTTACGTGTTGGCGAGCGGGCTCTGCCCTGCTCGCCGACGGCAAAATTCTGTCTGTGGAGTGAATTGAATTGGCTAAAGACTGGCACCTGTGATTTTGGGGACCTCAGGAGGAGGTCAAGATGGATCATCCACTCGGCACTTCTGGCTGATGGCTACAAATGCTTCAGCCTTGTCTTTTGCATTGATGTGCCGGGTTTCCCTATCATTAAAGATGGGGATATTTGTGGTGCCTCCTCCTCCAGTTGTTTAATTGTCCATCACCATTCAAGACTGGATGTCGCAGGGCTGCAGAGTTTAGATGTGATCCATTGGTTGTGGGATTGCTTAGCTCTGTCTGTCGCATGCAGCTTTCGCTGTTTGGCATGCACATGTGTTGTAGCTTCACCAGGTTGCCACCTCATTTTTAGGTTTGCCTGGTTCTGCTCCTGGCACACTGACCTGCATTCTTCATTGAACCAGGGTTGGGTTCATCCCCTGGTTTGATGGTAATGGTAGAGTGGGGAATATGCTGGGCCATGAAGTTACAGATTGTAGTTGCATACAATTCTGCTGCTGCTGATGGCCCACAACGCCTTGAGTTACTAGATCTGTTTGAAATCTATCCCATTTAGCACGGTGGTAGTGGCACATAACATGATGGAGGGTATCCACAATGTGTAGATAAGACTTAGTCTCCACAAGGACTGCGCAGTTGTCACTCCTACCAATACTGTCACAGACAGATGCATCTGCGACAGATAGATTGGTGATGACGAGGTCAAATGGGTTTTACCCTCTTGTTGGTTCCCTCACCACTTGCTGAAGACCCAGTCTAGCAGCTATGTCCTTTAGGACTCAGTCAGCTTGGTCAGTAGTGGTGTTACCGAGCCACTCGGTGATAGACATTGAAATCCCCCCCCGATAGTACATTCTGTGCCCTTGCCACCCTCAGTGCTTCTTCCAAGTGGTGTTAAACATGGAGGAGTACTGATCTATCAGCTGATAGGTGGTAACCAGAGGAGGTTTCCTTGCCCATGTTTGACCCTTTGCCATAGGGTCCAGAGTCAATGTTGAGGACTCCCAGGGCAACTCTCTCACAATGGTATACCACTGTGCCACCACCTCTGGTGTGTCTGTGCTGCCGGTGGGACGACATACTCAGGGATGGCGATGCTGGTGCCGGGGACATTATCTGTAAGGTATGATTCCGTGAGGATGACTATGTCAGGCTGTTGCTTAACTAGTCTGTGAGACAGCTCTCCCAATGTTCACACGAGCACCGCCAGGTGTTATTAAGAATGACTTTGCAGGGTCAACAGGGCTGGGTGTGCTGTTCTCATTTCCAGTACCTAGGTCGATGCTTGGTGGTCTGTCGTTTCGTTCCTTTTAGACTTCGTGGTGGTTTAACACAACTGAGTAGCTTGCTAGGCCATTTCAGAGGACAGTTAAATGTCAACCACCTTACTGTGGGGCTGGAGTCACATGTAGGACAGCAGATTTCCTTCCCTGAAGGGCATTAGTAAACCAGATGGGTTTTTATGGCAATGGTTTTGTGGTCACCATGAGACTAGCTTCTAATTCCAGATTTATCAATTGAATTTAAGTTCTACCAGCTGCTATGGTGGGACTTGAACCCAGGCCCTCAGAGCATTAGCCTGGGCCTCTGGATTAAAGCCTAGTGACATTACCACTACACCACCACCTCCTCTTTATTAAAAAATAAATGGTCTAAAGAGTTTGACATTAATCTTTCATTTTACTAAAAAATTCAACAATGCAGCTTAGTTCTTAAATGTCACAGCATTTGTTTAAATTATATAATTTAGTTTCCAGTAAATGTTAAAAAATACATTTAGCAGAGACTGATCTGCCTTTGGTGTGAAAAACATATATTAGCTGTTGTATAACAAGCAGATATATAATGATCATTGCATGCATCTTTGATATTTTATTATATTTTATGATAAGAAGTCCTACTGCTGGGAGATTCACTCTTCTGTGAAAAGTGGGAGTCATGCTGATTTTCCACAACAACTGATATAGTACTGGATTTCCATGACTGGTCTTCCATCCAGAGCTAAAGTGGAGCTGGGCCTCCTTTTAGAGGCCAGAAGCAGAGCTGGATCTCTGCACAGAGGCTGGAAGTGGAACTGGTTATCCATGCAAAGGCTGCAAGCAGTAATACACCTCCATAGAAAGGCTGAAAGTCACAATTCTTGTTGGTCAACAAAATTCAGTTGTGTGCAACAAAAGACCAAGACATTGTTTAATGAATGGTCAGTAACAGATCTCCTATGATTCTTTTCCTTCTTTCCTCTTT
This sequence comes from Cetorhinus maximus, assembly GCF_964194155.1. Lineage (NCBI taxonomy): Eukaryota > Metazoa > Chordata > Chondrichthyes > Lamniformes > Cetorhinidae > Cetorhinus > Cetorhinus maximus. The sequence continues at coordinate 17,796,250 of NC_135908.1, forward strand.
TGTGGCGAGGCCAGCATTTACTGCCCATCCCTTTTTGCCCTTGAACTGAATTTCAAAGGGTAGTTAAGAATCAACCACATTGCTGTGGGTCAGTCATGACATGTAGGTCAGACCAGGTTAGGATGACTGACTTCCTTCCCTACAACAATCAATGATAGCCTTGTGATCAACGTTACTGAGACTAGCTTTCAATTCCAGGTTTATTAATTGAAGTTAAATTCCATCAGCTACCAGAGTGGGATTTGAGCCTGTGTCCCAAGATCATTAGCTTCAGCTTCTGGATTACTAGTCCTGTGACATTATCACTTCTCCTCCATCTTCCCCTATTCACTATATAAAAAAACTTTGCTCAGTGTAGTACCGAACCACACAAGTCAGGGAAGTACTAGATTAAATCCCTGATCTGAGGTAGGTTGGACCATGTTAATTATAACCATGTAGGATCTCTACAATGGGTCTCAAAATCAGAATAGGGATAGAAAATTGGTCAAAATTATTCCCATTCACCATTGCCTTCTAATAATTGTTTTTGGAAATGTCACCTAGTTCAAATATGAACACAATATGTGGTCATTAGATGCAAAGCTAGAGGTTTGTTTCTTTCTGTGGATTTCTACACAACCAAGTATTTAGGACAATGACAGAGAGTGATTACATAGAGGATACTAAATTGGCTCCGGTGACTGAGAATAATGAATTCCCAGAAGAGTTGTGTAGGAGACAGGACTTTTTCAGATAATAACAGAGATCACATGGCTCAATAGGAAATGTCCTGTTATTCAGATTATGGGTGCAATCTTCTGGACATGACGGGGGTCTCGTCTGCTGGCTGGAAAGCCAGCGAGAGGCCCTTGTCGCCTCTTTTGGGTAAGGCTCGTCGACACACGAGCCAATCAGGCAGTTGAGAGGCCACCAGCAGGCCTTTCCCCGGTATCAGGATCTGGGGCGGAGGTCCCAAGTACTGGGAGCTATCGGACCACCATGGAGTTGGTGGCTGCTGTCAGAAAGACAACTATCAGATGCCAAGGATTGCGGACCGACCTAGGACACAGGTAAGTAATGGTGGGAGTGTTTTCGCATGGTGGGGCCATGAGGTAGGAGTGTCAACAGCAAGGGCAGGGGGTGGCTCTCAGGGGACTCCTCCCCACAACCTCCTACTTCCCAAAGCTGGGTCCCTCGATAAAGCACTGAGTGCCTTTGAAGGAGGGATCCTGCCACCCCCACCACCCTCAGAAGACTAAAAGCAGCCTTCACAGGTTTAGTTGTCATGCATGCTGCATAGCAACAGGCCAGCCCACAGCCGGATTAATACCAGTGGTGGCAGGATGAGGCCCTTAAGTGATTATTAATTGTCTACTTAAGAGCCTTAATTGGCAGTGGGGTGGGAAGGCCAACCATGGACCTTCCCTCCCTGGACTTAATTGGGGTGGAGGTAGGAAGAAGGTGGGGTGCTTACCCACTACCCTCTCGCATGATTAAATGCCCTCTCCACTTCCAAAATCACCACGAGAGGGGGCAGAAGATTCCACCCTATATTTAACAATCCTCTCATCTCTTGATATCCATTTCCATGTAAATTCAATCTAAATAAAGACAGGAGGGTCATTCTCTGCTTATCTCTGCTTCAGATAATTGGCAAAAGACCTTTTGGGAATTTTGAGGGGTGGGGGGTGAAGTGGTGGGGAGCAGTTTGGGCAGAGTGAAAAGGAAAACAAAATAGCAAACAGTAAAATACAATAACATATATCCTTCATCTCCTAATGAAGACTGGAGTGTTGTTTCCCTGTGTGAGAACATGATCTACACGATGCCACTAACCAAGGTTGCAAGAGCTGTAAATTGGACTTCTTGAACAGTTTATCCTATGAACTCTTCAGTTTTGAATACCCCACTGTTATATGCATAAAAGACAGTCGGCTCATTAACTACATGAGAAGTGTGAAAGTAATATTACTGTCATTGTAATTGGATAGTTCTCTGACGATCCAACAATTAAAAATTATGACCGGAATTTTACTTTTGAAAAGCGGAAATGGAAGAGGGCGTAGAATTGTGGGAGATGATGTTGAGTTGGGTACCTGATGTCAGCATCCCAGGATAAAGGGTGTTCGGCAAGTCAAGTGCAGATTCCACTCACAATTTCTAAATGAGCAATTGAAAGGAAATTAAGACCTTTGAGGAAACACTTGAAAGTGATTTTACAAACCCTCACAATTTTATGAGTAGTGCATGGGTGACAGAGGGGGGTTGGAGCCTTGGCAGCTTTTAAAGGGCAGCAAATGTTGGTTTTGCTGCACTTGGCAGCCAATCACTGAGGCTTTCTTTCATAGTGAGGAAGGACTAGGGCAACCATTTGTTTGGGCTTGAGGCCCCCCGATCAGTTATTTCTCCTTGCAGGTAGCTCATTGGAGAGTGGCCTAAGAGGTGATTGGAGTGGCTTACTGGGTAGCAGTTCAGCAAACACAGGAAGGGTAATTCCATAATAGGAGCAGTACCCAAGAGGCATGGGCATCATGCACTCTGAAGGAGGTTCCTCCAGCGACGATAACAACCTGAGAGAAAGGGAGGAGTGGGCAAATGGAACTGGGCATCAGTTACCTCCTGGTCACTTGCAGGGGCAGGCTGGTAATGGGGAAGTGACAGGAGGGCTGCAGGGCAGATGGGGAACAGGGAGTGGTGAGATGATGAGAGTATCCAGTGGCCAGGGTGTACAGAGAACGGACAAGCTCCCTAGATGTTGGATAGGCAGTTAGGCTGAACACTGTGCCTGTCCCAAGAGGTTGCGGTTGATCTGTCTGCCATTGTGGCAGTAGAGGTGAGCTCCGATTGCAATGGTGGGCATCCGTGCCAGTGGCTCTCAAGGTCACTGTGGCCCTGAATTTCTATGGCCAAGGCTCGTTCCAGGGCCCAATGGAGACATGTGTGGCATCTCCTAATCACTGCACCAAGGTTGTGGCTGGTGCCCTCTTCAGGAGGGTCAACCAGTACATCAAGTTCAGAACTGATGCAGTCAGGCCGAGAAAACCAGAGGCTTCAGCACCATGGCTGGGTCACACTCTGTCAAATCCTTGATGCCAAGGGCATTCACTCTCATCTCACCTCTTGAGTTCAGCTCTGCTGTCCATGTTTAGGCCAAGGCTGTAATGAGGTCAGGAGCTGAGTGGCCCTGGCGGAATGCAAACTGAATGTCAGTGACCAGGTTATTGCTGAGTAAGTGCTGCTTGATAGCACTGTTGATGACCCCTTCCATCATTTTACTGATGATTGAGGGTATACTGATGGGCCGGTAACTGGCCAGGTTGGATGTGTCCTGCTTTTTGTGGACAGGGCATACCTGGGCAGTTTTCTACACTGGTAGATGCCAGTGCTGCAGCTGTACTGGAATAGCTTGGCTATGGGTGCAGCTAGTTCTGGAGAACAAGTCTTCAGTACTGTTGCTGAAATGTTGTCAAGGCCCATAACCTAGCAGTATCCAGTGTCTTCACCTGTTTCTTGATATCATGTGGAGTGAATTGAATTGGTGGAGCTTAGATCTGATCCATTGGTTGTGGGATCTGTCTATTGCATGCTGCTTTTGCTGTTTGGCATGCAAGTAGTCCTGTTGTTGAATACAATTCTGATTATATTATGGTTGAATATAATTCTGCTGCTGCTAATGGCCCACAGCATTTGATTGTTTGGATCAATTAACATTAGTTCCAAATATACAGAGCATGCTGCATTCTTATCTGAGCAGCAACTCAGCAACATTACTCCTACTTTACTGTATGCGTACCATCACCACCATCTACAACATCAACAACACAAACTTATATTTATACAGCACTTTTAATGTAGTGAAGCATCCCAAGGCGTTTAACAGGAGCATTATAAAACAAAGTCTGATACTGAGCCCATAAGGAGATATTAGGTCAGATGACCAAAAACTTGGTCAAACAGGCAGGTTTTAAGAAGTGTCTTAAAGGAGAAAAACAAGAATTCAAGGTGGAGAGGTGTAGGGAGGGAATTCCAGAGCTTGGGGCTTAGGCAACTGAAGGCATGGTCATCAATGGTGAAGCAATTATGATTGGGAATGCACAGGAGGCCAGAATTAGAGGAGCAGAAATATCTCAGAGGGTTGTGAGGTTGAAGGAGATTACAGAGATAAGGGATTAGAAACAAGGATGAGAATTTTAAAATCAAGATGTTGTTTCATTAGGAGCCAATGAAAGTTAGCAAGCACAGGCGTGATGGTGCAAGTTAAAACATAGGCAGCAGGGTTTTGGATAACCTCAAGGTGACAGAGGGCAGAATGTGGGCAACCAGCCACGACTGTGTCGGAATAGTCAAGACTAGAGGTAACAATGACATGCATGAAAGTTTCAGCAGCAGAAAGCAGAGCTGAGAAAAGAGTGATTATGGAGGTGGTCTTAGAGATGACATGAATATGAGATCAGCAGCTCATCTCAGGATCAAATGTGACACCAAGGTCCAGATTTTCGTCCTGGGTCGGGTGTGCAGAGATGAGAGAATTCCTGGCTCCGTGAACCCAACCGCTAAAAATGTCAGCCTGAACTTCTGATTTTTAGTTTGCGGGGTGGTGAGCTAGGAGTGGGGTGGGTGACCCTGGAACTAGTGAGGGGTCAAAGGTAGGCCAGGCACAGGTTGGGTGTTTTGAGCGCAGATAAAAAATGGGCATTCAGATGGACCCATTTGAGAGCTAAGTCGTCAATGTTGAAGTCACTGTGCCTCGGAGGAGTCATCATTGCCTTGTCAGGTGAGTGTCCAAGCCGTAAATGTTGTCCAACTGTTAGCTGACCCAGGAACTGATGGCCTATCATGGGCTTTCCCTGCGTGAGAAATGTCACTGTTGCTGCCTAATCAAAGTATATTCTACTGAAAGCATGGAATAAATTCACAAGACACAGTCATGGAGATGGCACTGTCTTTTCACCTACCTGGTACAGATATTATGCAGTCATGTAGTTAGCTGGCAAGACTTAGTGGGTGGATGAATTATGAGCACTGCCATGCTCATTATCCCATCCACATGCTCTCCTGCCACCCATTTATAAGCATGCGCCCACACTGTTGACCCTTGACCAGGTCCCTCACAGCTGCACACTGTCATGCCACAACAGTGTAACTTGCTGAGCACAGCATGCTACCTTGGCGTCATAGCTGCAACATTACATGAAAGTCAAACTTAGCTTAACGCTGAGAGTGGAGGTTGGGAACTTCAACTCCCTATGGACCTCGGAGCTTTTATACATGCTCAGAACAGGAGCGGGCATCTTTCATTGTCCATTCCAGCTTGACTTTAAGGGAGGTTCATTGATCAGACTCCATGAGCAGATGCTGGGCAGTAGGTGCATCTCAAGCATGAGTGCTGGATGCAAGGCATTCATCTGCACTGCAGTGCTATTCATTGGCCTTGGTGTAGGCTTCACAGCTCAAAAGGCCATATATCCATCATGCGGGTAGTATTGGTCATCTGCTGTGTGCTCTACTTTGGCTGCGTTTGCATTCTAGGTTTCACAGGATGTGCTTTGCGCAGTAAGCAGAGGTATATGGAAGTGAGGAATGTTTCATGTGCTGCCCACATCAGAAACTGGACCATTGGCCATAATGAATGGTACACAGTTATTTCAAAAAGCTGTTGTTGCACATAATGGGCTCCTTAAGCGTGAGATGCCTTATCCGCATGAATACTACAACATACAATCCTATCAACATGTTTAGGGTTTGAATTCTGACATCATATCACTCTCAACATTGTGGGCATGGTTTGATTCTGGACAGTTTGGCGGCATGGACCCGTCATTTAAGTCACTGGCGTTCATGTGAGGAGGCCAGGTTGTGAATGACATATTACCATGTTTGTTTGCAATATGATGAGGCCAATGGTTATAATGGTGAGGGTTTCAGCCATATGAATGTGACTGAATCAACTCATTTATGTTTATTCTCTCCCTTATGGGTGATGGGCAGCCCCTTGAGTAATTGTGAAGACAATGTTTAAGGTTCTTTAGGTGGAAGTATGTCATCAGGGACTGTCTGATGGCAACTAACTGAATGGAATTTGAACTAACTGACTAATTTCCATTTGAACTAACTTCCTCAGGATTGCTCTTTTTTGTTTTCAGAATTAATTTTGGGAATGGTTTTGACATTTCTGGTTTGGCTCAATTTCATTGCCATTCTGAACATAGAAATAATTTATGTCTCAGTTTATTGTGGTTGTTAATGGGAGGTCGTTATGAGAATCCATTTTGCACAAGGATCCATCTGGCGATGATCCCCTCTTGCACAGAGTCAGCCCTGGCTACATGACCATGCTTCCCACCTCTCTGCCATTGGCGGCCTCCTCAACCTGATCCATTTCAGATTCTTCTGAATGGATAGTGGCTTCCTCCTCCTCTGAGGTTGGAGTTCTGCCCATGTGTCGTTGTCACCGATTTATGTGCCCCTTTGCTGCACAATGTTGTGCAGCATGCAGCACATCATCATTATTATTCTTGCTAACTTTGCTGGGGAATATTGCAGAACTCCACCTGAGTGATCAAGCCACCTGAAGCGCATATCTAAAATGCCAATTGCCTGCGTGATGGTTCTCCTGGTGACAACATGGTTGTTGTTGTAGTTACACTTTCCCTCAGCTTGTGAGCTCCTAAAGGGGGGGTCATAGCCAAGTACTTGTCACCAAGAAGCCAACCACGGATCCACATTGTTGACTCCTTAGTATGAAGGAGTTGTGGCAGCTGCTGATTTAAATGGCTTCCTTAAAACACACATACACATAATGCGCCCCACCCCCATAAAAATGGGAAATGGTAGTTTGGGGACAGGACTTATGATTTTTGGGCAGTTCCGCTATTTTTGCCACAATGGAGAGGCTCCCGAGAAAAATGGTGTGTCAACTGTGTCAAAGGCTACAGACAGGTCAAGAAGGACAAGGAGGGAAAGTTTACCTTTGTCACAGTCTTATAGGATGTTCTTTGTGACTTTGATAAAAATGTTTAGTACTGTGCGGGGGCAGAAACCTGATTGGAGAGATTCAAACACTGAGTTCCAGGAAAGATGGGAATGGATTTTGGGGCAGGAAGCGGGGTGTGTGGGCACAACACATTCAAGGACTTTGGTGAGGAAAGGGAGGTTGGACAGTAGTTTGCGAGGACGGAGGGGTTAATGGTTGTTTTTTTTGAGGAGAGGGATGGTGATGGCAGGATTGAAAGAGTTGAGAGGGACAGAACCTGGAGAGCGAGAACCGTAAATAATATCAGCTAACATGGCGACCCGGAAGGGAGTTTAATGCGAATCAGGTCAAGGGAACAGGAGGTGGGGTTCTTGGACAAGATGAGGGGAGATGTAAGAGAAACTAGAGAAAAGTACTGGCATATACAGCCCTAAATCATTATATGCTGTAACTCACTAGAGACGTAACATAAAATTTCCATTTGAATAAATGGAATTTGAACTAACTGACTAATTTCCATTTGAACTAACTTCCTCAGAGTTGCGCTTCTTTTTTTGTTTTTAGAATTAATTTTGGGAATGGTTTTGACATTTCTGGTTTGGCTCAATTTCATTGCCATTCTGAACATAGAAATAATTTATGTCTCAGTTTATTGTGGTTGAATATATTATTACCAAGCCCACAGCTTCCTGTTCTGAGATGTGCACAGTAGCTACATCCAGACAAATGAAAATTCTTTTAAGCCATATGCAAAGAATTGGATAACTCACCCTATGAATCTTTCCTACTTCATGTGAGGATGTATCTGTTGTTATGATCCTGGACCAGTCCCCCAAGTTTTTGATAAGATCTAGTTAGGGACCAATAACTTTCTATTTAAAGTAAACGAAGTTTGAGATTCAAGCCGTTTGCTAAGAGAATAAAGCCACAACATACCACGAGTTTTGAACAAACAATAATAAGTTTTCCTATACAAGGTCAGAAAGATAAAACAATTTACAATATCACTCTTATACTCTAGCATTCAGGGACAATATGAGGTACATGTGAATTAATAGGTAAACTGTGGTCGAACATATCACTCTGCTCAATAAATGGCAGATGCGACCAAGGCGGATTCCACGGTTTTCTCAACAACCCACCCAGACGTCAGTAAATGCTGTGAGTCAACCAATCTCACTGAAACTCTGTTTCTCTCATGAGGGCTTCTAATCTTCACCTTCAAAGGTCTTCTCGTGGATCTCTCTCCAAAAGTCGCTACAATGTGGTCAGCCTAAATGACGGCCCATCTCGCAGGGTTCCAATTTCGTCTCTCGAGACTCCATTCCCCTGGATTCCCAAGTCTGCATTCCAGCTTCATCTTGCAACTCAAAGCACAACTTCAGCTCTTGGGCCACACCGAGCAGAACACTAGTGCTCCAAAGCCTCAACGGCCTACAGCATGTAGTTACTAACCTTCTGCTGCCTCCTTCAATCACCAGGGCTTCTTCTGAGCCCTCTTCGATTGCCAGGACTTCTCCTGAGCCCACTCCGCTTAAGGTCTGCCAACCTCAGCCCTGTTTCTTCTTGGAGCCTCTTTCTCTTCTCCTCTTTCTTCTTAACTGGGTCCTCTTCCTGTCCCCTCTCCCTGTTTCCCTCCCTGTCACCTGCCTGGGTCTTCCTTTTCTGAAAATGGTGCCCCGCTCCCAATCATATAATCTGGGTTTTCATGCCGTTTTCTTTCTGCGGCGTTGCACTGGGTCATCTTCAGCCTGAAGAACCACAAAATGTCAGATTGCGCAAGCACAAAACTAGTTTCTGGCCCCAATAGCTGACGAAGTAAGGCTGGATTTCATAACACTGTCCTCAGTCTGACATCTCACCAATCAGTACGGTTGAGAATGGGAAATGGCTGATTGGGAAAACATTGGCATTACCCCAAAGCTCATCAGTGCCTGCTGCCAATCTTCCATATTTTAATATTGTTTATTCATGCCAATTACAAGCCGTACTGCACTGAATAAAGGATTAATAAATCTAAATATGGAGGTGAATCAATTTGTACCACTTGGGCTACCATCCAAAGCAATGAAATCTTTTCAACTTCATAACTGATTGTAACTAGCATTTTGAAGTACTTGAGCAGCAACGTTATGGAACCTCCCATTTGCAACCCCGCCATTTATCACAGTAACGCCAAGAAGCCTGCGCCTTCATAAGGACTATTTAGTTGAAACAAATGGCATTTATGAAGCACTTAATTTTAAGCGCAAACATTTATATTTTTGTTTAGTAAACTCTACTTGAATGATGTTAAATTGTAAACAGTTGATTATGAACTGATTATCATCAGGATATTTTACACCTCCCAACTTGGAGTTTGTGATGGCCCTTCATTTTCCTTGCAATGTGTAAACGCCTTATTTCTCTCCTTAGCTTGCCATATGTAATTGTTTCTTCCCTTAAAAGTATTTCTGCCACCCTCCTCCCTCTCTTTGCAATGTGCCTCAGTCCTTTCTCTCCCGCCTGCAATGCATAATGTTTCCCCCTGTTTTGCAGAACGTAGTGTAGTTCTTTCCTCTCCCTTCTCCTCCCCTCTGGTTCTTTCTTTTCCCCTCCCCATGTGTTTGTAAAGTGACTCATTCCCTCCCACCCTTTAAAAAAACTTTTGTAAGCTTTTTAACTTTTGTTTGTCTTTTGTAATGTACCATCTGTGAATGAAACATTACTGCCTTTCAGAAGAATTGGCAGAAAGAATTTCTGAGAAATCCACAAGAGAAACAATCTGCCCAATTCTCAATTTAAATATAAGGGAAAAAAATGAACAAAAACTCACTGCTTTACGCCTGGGCATTTCAGATTCTGACAGGCAAAATCCATAGCACTTCTGATTCATCCCAGTTACACCACAAGTAGGTTTTGCAATTTAGGAGTTATACTGAGTCAATGAAATCATGCACAGTTTGCCCAATAATTATACTTGCCACAAGATACTCGTAAACTCAGCCTCAAAACCAGCCAGTCTTGAACATTTTAGAAAGATTATACTAGAAACAGACTTCAACTAAATTCAGAGCCATGATCAAGGTATGATATTCAGTGGAGTGCAACTGCTTAAATGGTCCCTCTTTTTTCAACAAGTTCCTTTGCTTTGTTCTAGGAATGTGGGACATACTGCCAGGGCAGTATTTGTTGCCCATCTCTAGTTGCTCTGAGGTTATTAACAGTCAAGGTACAGGCAACTGCAGTCGCATTTAGGCAAGACGAGACCAGGTAAGGGTGGCAGATTTTTGTTCCTAAAGGGCATGACTGAACCAGTTAGGCTTTTGACAATAATCCAGCAACTTTCAGTCCAAAAATTACTAATTTTACAACTTATTATCTGAACTTACAGACATCTGGATTTCTAATTCAAAACCACTAGGCTGCTGAGTCTGGTTGTAGTGTAATGGTAAATCACTTGTAGTGCGTCTAGAAATTTTGATAAGCGGGTACAATTCTGTTGCCATGAATCTTTGAGTGCGAATCAGGCAATTAACTGTCTCACTTGATCTCCCTTTCTTGAAGCAGCACACCATTTTGAAACTCAGCTTCCTGTACAGAATACTTAAGAAAGGAAAACCAGGATATTGATATCCAACTGTCCAATTTCTGATTTTCACGTGCAAATCTTGCTCAATGTTAAGCCTACCAATTCAAATGTGGCATGTGGAGAAGGGAGTGCTATATAGACTCATTTATGGTACACAAGGGGGTCAATTGGCCAATAAGGCAGAATCTTCTGTTCGGCATGTGAGGGAGGGCCCTGCACACCGACGTGTAAAATAACACAGGGTGACGTCGGGCGTGCGTCCTGACGTCACCGCGCGTCATTCCAATCTTCAGTTTGGTGGGAACGCACCGGACTCAGCTGCGTGCCCACTGGACTATCAAAAGCCTGTTAAGGCCATTAATGAACTCATTAAAGTAGCTGTCAGGACTGCCCGTCCAACCTTAAGGTTGGCGGGCAGGCGAAGAGCCCAGGCGGCCTTGCATTTTTCATGGAACCTCATCCACGGGTGGGATGAGGTTTCATGAAGGATTTATTAATGAAATAAAATTTTTTATCAAAATTCATAAACATGTCCCAGCTCATGTGACACTGTCACATGAGGGGACATGACTGAATAATTTTTAAAATTCTTTTTTTCAATTTTTCATAATGAAATTAATCTCCCTGAGGCAGCTCCATGCCCGCTCCCGAATGGGCCGTTCTCCCCATAGAGTCTGTGCCGTTTCCATTCTTCCATTTTATCCTCATAGCCCTGCAAGGTTATTTCGTTCAAATGCCCATTCAATTTCCTTTTTAAATCATTAATTGTCTCTGCTTCCACCATTGTGGACAGTGAGTTCCAGGTCATTATTACTCACTGTATAAAAAATGTTCTTCCTCACATTCTCCCTGCATCTCTTGCCGAAAACCTTAATTTGAGTTCCCTAGCCCTTATACTGTCAGCTAATGGGAACAGTTTTTCCTTATCTATCTCGTCCAAATCTGTCATGATCTTATGCACCTCCATAAAACCTTCCCCCATTCTCCTTTGCTCCAATGAGGACAATACCAGCCTCTCCAATCTAACCTTGTAGTTAAAATCACTCATCCCTGGAACCATTCTGGTTAATGTCCTCTGCACCCTCTCAAGGTCCCTCGTATCCTTCCTAAAATGTGGTGACCAGAACTGGATGCAATACTCTAATTGTGGCCTAAGCAGAGCTTTAAAGCGCAGCCCTTTCTATTGAATGACAATTTTTCATGAAATACGGATCTTCTATAGGTTTTAATACTTTAAGTTGTAGATCAAAGAAGGAAGATCAGTGGGCACCAGAGACAAAATAACCACATCTATCATTATGCTAACTACAATATCTGCAGGTCCTGGCACACCTTTCTGTCAAAGACCAAGTCAAACTATTCAACAGTTCTAGGTTAGCACAAGGCATTTACAGAACTTTACCATGAGTTGTAAGGAGACCGTCAGCCAACATCCAATGACAAGCAAATACATCTATGTCTTGGCACACAATCTAAAAGCGGTGCGAGAAAAGAACAAGAAAATTTGGAGGCTGATACCTAGGGCTGCAACATTGTAGCTTTATTTCTGAGAGTGGAATTTCTGCTCAAGAGGTGCAGGGTCATGGAATTGATTCTACAGCCTCACAACATTGGCTTATTAATCATTATAATGCACTTCAAACTTCTTATGTACAGAAATGTTGTAAAAAAGAGAAGTGGGTTTTGGTTTGTGGGGCACTGGCACCAGTACTGGGGAAACTGTTGGGCTGTACCATTGGAATGGTCTACACCTGAGTTGGGCTGGGACCAATGTTCTTGTGAACTGCATAACCAGGGAAGTAGGGAGGGCTTTAAACTAAATAGTGGGGGCAAGGGACCAAATGTGGAAAGATGTGGTATAGCAAAGAGTAGAGACAAGGTAAGGGAGGAAAATAATAATTTAGGAAATGAGGGTTGGAGAATGGCAGGAAGGGGCAGAGAGAAAATGCCAAAGAATACACAAAGAATCAAGTCTTGATGTTACAAAGGCAACAAAAAGACTAAACTAAAGACTCTGTATCTGAATGCGTGTAGCATTCATAACAAAGGAAATGAATTGATAGCACACATTGAAGTAAATAAATACGATCTGATGGCCATTACAGAGACCTGGCTGCAAGGTGACAGGAATTGGGTCCTGAATATTGAGGGGTATATGACCTTCAAGAAGAATAGAAGCCTGATTGAAGGTGGAGGGGTAGCACTGTTAATCAAGGATGGCATTTGTGCAATAGTTAGAGATGACCTTGGTTCGGGAGATCAGGGTGTAGAATCGGTTTGAGTGGAGATGGAGAATAGTAGGGGAAAGAAGTCACTAGCGGGAGAGGTCTACAGGCCCCCTAACAGTAACCACAATGTAGGATAAAGTATACAAAAATAAATCTTGTGATAGAGGGACGGCAATAATCATAGGTGACTTCAATCTACATATAAACTGGAAAAATCAGATTGGCAGTCGTAGCCTGGATGAGGAGTTTCGTAGAATACGTTCGAGCTAGTTTCTTAGAGCAGCATGTTCTGGAACCAGCCAAAGAGCAGGTTATATTAGACTTGATATTGTGTAATGTGACAGGATTAATCAATGACCTCAGAGTAATGGCACCCCTAGGTAGCAGAGACTACAATATGATTGAATTTTACATCCAACTTGAAAGGGAGAAGAGTGGGTCTAAGGCTAGCATTTTAAAATTAAATAAGGGCAACTATATAAGTATGAAAGCTGAGCTAGCTGAAGTGAGCTGGGATACTAGGCTAGGGGATAGATAAATGGAGAAGCAGTGGTAGACATTTCAGGGGATATTTCAGAATACTCAGAATAAGTATATTCCTATTATAAAGAAAAATTCTAAAGGGTGGACCCACCATCCATGGTTAACTAAAGAAGTTAGGGAAAGCATCAAACTTAAGGAAAATGCATGTAAAGATGAGTGGCAGGTCAGATGATCGGTCAGAATATAAAGAACAGCAGAGAATGACTAAAAGGTTAATCAGGAGGAAGAAATTAAGAGTATGAGAGGAAGTTAGCTAGAAATGTAAAAACAGATAGCAAGAGTTTTTACAGGTATTTAGACAGGAAAGAGTAGTTAAAGTGAGTGTTGGTCCTCTAGAGAGTGAGAATGGGGAGTTAATAGTAGATATTAAGGAAATGGCGGATGAAATGAACAAATATTTTGCTTCTGTCTCCATTATAGAAGATACAAAAAACATTCCAGTAATATCTGTAAATTGGGTGGTGGAGGGGAGAGAAGAACTTGCTGAAATTACAATCACTAGGGAAGCAGTACTGAGCAAACTGATGGAGCTGCAGGCTGACAAGTCTCTGGGTCCAGATGGACTTCATCCTATGGTCTTAAAAGAGATGGTTAATGAGGTAGTTGATGCGTTGGTGTTAATTTTTCAAAACTCGCTAGATTCTGGAAAAGTTCCATCAGACTGGAAAGTAGCAAATATAACCCCTCTATTCAACAAGGCAGGGAGGCAGAAGACAGGAAGCTATAGGCCAGTTAGCTTGACGTCTATCGTGGGGAAAGTGTTAAAATCGATCATTCAACAGGTTATAGCTGGGCAAGTAGAAAAACTCAAGGTAATCGGGAAGAATCAGCATGGTTTTGTGAAAGGGAAATCATGTTTAACCAATTTATTAGAGTTCTTTAAAGGAGTAACATGTGCTGTGGATAAAGGGGAGCCTATAGACGTACTGTACTTGGATTTCCAGATGGCATTTGATAAGGTGCCTCATCAAATGTAACTGTGGAAAATAAAAGTTCATGGCGTAGGGGGTAACATATTAGCATAGATGGAAGATTGGCTGGCTGGCAGAAAACAGAGTATGCATAAATGGGCCTTTGTGTGATTGGCAGGATGTGACGAGTGGAGTCCTGCAGGAGTCTCTGCTGGGGCCTCAACTTTTTACAATTCACTTAGACAAGGGGAGCAAATCATGGTAGCTAAATTTGCAGATAACACAAAGATAAGTAGGAAGGTATGTTGTGAAGAAGACATATGGGGCTGAATTTTATGGCCGACGCGTGTGTAGCGGAGCCAGCACGTCAGTGCTTAAAATGTCGCGCGCTGATGTCGGGACACTTGCACGACATCAGCGCGTGGCATTGTGATATTTAGGTGGGTGGGCGCGCTATGAAACGCGACTTGCGCCCGCATTAGTTAAAGGCCTTGTTAAGGCCCTTAACTCGGCAATTGAAGCCAATTTTGAGGAGCCCGTGCGAACTTCGGCTCGGCGCATGGGCCTAACGGGCAGGCGGGTAACTGATTTTTTAACAAACCTCATCCACGGGCGGGATATGTGGGCTCAGAGGGGTTGTTCATGTTTTTTCTGAAGTATTTAATGCAGAAAATGTTTTAAACTTGCCTGTGTGATTGTTAGCAGTTCAGATCGATTTCCAGTAGCTTTCTCTGCACTTTGAAGCTTCAGCTCACCAGTCTGCAGACAGTAATCTTTATCGGGCCTGCAGCTTTCCGGAGGCCTCCATTTAGCCTGGGTATGGGTTCTGACGTCTCCACTGGAGGCAGCTCCTCTGAGGAGGAAGGGGGGAATAGAATAAGGAGGAGGAAGGGGGGAATAGAATAAGGAGGAGGCCAGGAGTGGACAATCAGCCTCCAGGAGAGCCACCTTTGGGAGGCCAGACGCAGGCACAAGGGGCACAGGGCCAAGAGGTTGTTCAAGGTAGAAGGGGCCTCAGAAGATGCCACTATCCTGTTGCCAGGTTATACAGGCAGCGAAGCAGCTACCTCAATATGACTGAGGTGCAGTGCCGAAGGAGGCTCCATCTGTCAAGGGAGACAGTCAACTATATCTGTCAGATGATTGGCCCTGAGATCTCCCCTAACTGTGTGGGTGGACACCCCATGCCAGCGGCTCTGAAGGTCACAGTTGCCCTCCACTTCTATGCATCTGGCTCCTTCCAGGGCTCGGTGGGTGATCTTTGCGGTGTCTCCCAATCAGCTGCACACACTTGTGTCAAGCAGGTTATAGACGCTCTGTTCAGACTGGCATTGACCTTCATCGACTTCTGTTCCGACCAGGCAAGTCAGATACAGTGAGCCAGAGGCTTCACGGCCATTGCTGGCTTCCCCCGCGTCTAGGGTGCAATAGACTGCAACATGTGGCCATCAAGGCGCCAGCAGGTGAGCCCGGTGCCTTCGGAAGGGCTCCCACTCCATGAACGTGCAGATAGTGTGTGATCACAGGATGCAGATTCTGCAAATTTGTGCAAGGTACCCAGGCAGCTCCCACGACGCCGACATCCTCAGACACTCCCAGGTGCTGGCGTTCTTCAGTGCTCCGGCTCGGCTGGATGGTTGGCTGTGGGCGACAAGGGCTATCCCCTCAGAAGGTGGCTCGTGATGCCTCTCCGCCATCCAAGAACAGAAGCTGAGGAGCACTACAGTAGGAGCCATGGCATCACAAGGGCTGTGGTGGAGAGAGCCATCAGTCTTCTCAAGATGCGCTTCCATAGCCTGGACTGCTCAGGGGGCGCATTCCAGTACCCCCCAGATCGCGTCTCTGTGATAGTGGTAGCATGCTGCGCTCTGCACAATTTTGCGCAGGAAAGGGGGGATGCGGTTGACGATGAAGACCTTGATGCACTGGATGAGGCTGCACATGATGAATCCAGCAGTGGCTTAGAGGATGAGGAAGCACAGGGCAATGATAAGGGGCAACATGCCGAACTGCTACTACACCAAGGAGACAAGGACACCCGGGACACTTTAATCCAACGATCCTTCAGCTAGCTTCACACACATGGATCAGCAGGACCAGCATTGCCTGGTGCTTCCACACGTGGCACTTAGGTGCTACATCTTCCACCTCATCAGCTGCAACTAAGGGCTTAGTACAGAAGCATCAATTTCCACTCAAACACTCATGAGATGTCTGTGAAACATACAAAAGCAGCACAATGGAAACACCCTCAGCCATGGTCAGAAAAGTAGACTTTATTCCGTCCAAAATAAAACACAAACGTCGCTCAGACGTACTTAAGTATATTTTCCCTAATCTAGGGCCAACACAAAATCACCAGTGACAAACCCGTCGAGTGCCTAACGTGCCTTATGCTTACGTTTGCGGGTGCTACATATAGGTGCTGCCCCATCGCTTGGAGTGGCTTGTGAGACAGCCTGCTGACTCTGCTGTCCTGTTGGCCTCGATGACCTTGGCAGGTGTCCTCTGGCCTGTGGAGCCTGTGATGGCCCTGCCTGGGAGGGAGTGGCAGTTGTTGCAGTCTCAACGGATGCGACGGTCACTGGCAGAGGGGCAGAGGAGCTGCTGCCCTCATCCGGAGTGCCCTGAGAGGAGCTTGCAGCAATGACAGGCAGCTGCTGCGCCGATGTAAGGTCACATTGGACCTCCCTGCTCACCGCAGATGGATGGGCATTGAGCGGCAACACTTGGTGCCCAGAATATCTCCCGCATTGCGAATGGCCATTAGCGCTGTGAGGGCTTGCAGGTCAGAGTGTCTCAGAAAAGTCTCAATCCGATTGAAGCCCCTCTCCATGAGAGTCGCCAATCTCTCAGTGGAGGAAGCCTGAAGCTCTGTCCTGAGGTTCATGCCTTCACTGACACTCTGCATGGACTCCTCCACCACAGGGACCAACTGAAGCACACCCTCATGCCAGATGCTCCAGCGCATACTGCCGCTTGTCCTGCAGCTGCTGCATTGCTGACATCTCCAGAGGCACATCATCACTGCTGGACTCAGCATGTGCCTGGTCCCCTGCAGTCCTCCCGCTGCTGGCGCCATCGGCACTCTCTGTCTGTGCCATCTCCTCCAGCGATTGTGAAGTGCCCTCTCCACTGTGCCCTGGGACACTAGCCGACATTATATTCCCCACCGAAGTGTTTGTCGCTGAGCTGGTGCCTGGCTGGCTGAAATGATGTGACGCAAGTTGCAAGTCTTGGCCCTCAGGTGTGGAGGGGGTGGGGCTCCGGATGTGTTGAGGGCGGCCATGCGATGGTGATGCTGAAATTAACAACAAGGACAGTGCATCAGTTAGCGTTCAGTCAGTAACACCTTTTATCCCTTTCCCCGCCAGCCTCATAAGTCACTCACCCTTCAAGAACCTAAGGAGACGAACATTAGTGGGGTGGTAAATAGTCAAGAGGAGGCCCAAACATTACACGCGCATACAGACAGGCTGGTCAGATGGCCTAAGGAATGCCACATGGAATGTTATGTGGATAAGTGTTCGGTTAAGCACTTGGGCAAGACAAGCAAGGTACGGGAATACATGAGTAATGGTAGGACCGTGGGAAGTCACGACAATTACAGGGACCTTGCTGGGCAGACCTGTTAAGGTAGCAGAACAGGAACATAAGGCGTTTAACAAGGTCGAAGCCAGATGTGCCTTCATTAGCTGAGGAATAGAACGTAAGAAAAGGGAGGTCATGTTGCAAGTGCAGAATACGCTGTCGAGGCCACATCTACACTTCTGCATCCAGTTGTGACCTGTGCTTCATGGAAGGGATGGCATTGGAGTGGGGAGACTGCAGAGGTTCCTGACCTGGATGCATGCTGGCCTGGAGAGTTGGAGTGATGAGGAAGCATTGCATACACTTGTGATATTTGCCGTGGAGCACAGGAGATTGACCTTCATACCGTTATGAGGGGCATAGAACAGGTGGACACAAGGCAACATTTCCCCTTGGCGCAGGGATGACTAACATGGTGGCACTTATTTAAGTTGAGTGCCATGAGGTTGACAAGTGAGGTGCTGAGGACCTTTTGGACAGAGTAATGTGGGACGCGCTGGCTGAAAGGGTGGTGGAGGTACAAATCTTCCTAAGATGCAATAAGTCTTTAGATGTGCAGCAGCGATGTCATGGCATGTTAGGCCATGGGGATAGTGGTCACAAATGGGATAAGGCGACTTTGGAAGGTGCTAGAGATACGCATCCTTAAGGGGCCAAGGAACCTTTGTGTATGACCCACATGTCTGACTGTATCAGTCTATGAATGAGCAGTGTTGCAGCATTAACGATTGCAACAACATCAGTGCTTTGGATCGTGGGGAGACAGAGTGGATGGGACTGTGGCCCTCAAATACCTGGCCACTGCACACCAGCCTCGCCGACTCCTGCTGCCCTGGCCGCCTGCCTCCTCTCCAGCTCCATGGCCTGCTCCTCATGGGTGGTGAAGTGCTGCAGCACAGTGTGCCCACCGCCAGTCCCAGTCCGCTGCCGCTCCCTCATATTGCTCTCAGTTTTTGCCGGCAGAACAGAGAAGTGCATTTATTGGAGCTGATCGCTTGTGTACTCTGCACACGCACCCCAACCACAGTGGCCCATCTGTGGCCTCCAGTGGCTCCTGTCCACACTACTGGTGATCAGTCCCCATAAGATAGTACGGATGGTCCCAACCCCCTCCCCCAATGGCCACCGTGGACACATTCGGCGTCCATCACTTTGAATAACACACGGGTCTTAGTGCCCATGGCAAGGAGGCGCAACTAGGTGCGGCGCCGAGGCCAGCAGATGGCTCTTGGCCATGACACCTTGAGGCTCCCCTTCCACCAACTCATCACCATCAATAGGACATGTGTTGGAGTTCTGAGTAGATGTCTAGCTGCCTCCACTGCAGATTGCCCCCAGACTACTCAAATGTGACAAACACCAACATATGCTGCAGGGAGAACCCATCTTCTCCTCAACCACTAAGGCTGATGTAAGCATGGTCACTATCTGTTTGCCCACCCAGCATGCGCCAAATGCCCAATGCAGTAACGACACTAAGACTTTGGGGGGGAGGGGCCTCAAATGCTAAGGCTGGGTCAAATGGCCAAGGCTGACATGGTACTCACCCTTCCAAAGCGCAACAAATCATTGAAGTGCTTGTGGCACTGTATTCCGGTGCGCCGCACATCATCGTGGGTGCTTACAGCCTCCGCCACCCCCTGCCATGCCTGCCTGGTGACGTGGGGAGCCCTCCTCCTCCCATCCTCTGGAAACAAGACATCCCGATGGTTGGACACCTCTTGGAGGAGGACAGCAAGGCAGGCATCTGAGAACCGAGGGGCACAGTGGCCCCCCGCTGGCAAATCCTGTAGCCTGCCCCCCTCCTCCCCTGCCCTCAAATCATGTCCTTCCCTATGAGTGGCCATGGTGAACAGCCTAAAGGAGGCTGCCTGGCCGCTCTTTATACAGACTGCTGGTTCCCCATTGGAACCGGTGGTCTGAACACACCCGCCGCCGATTAGATTTTCCTGATGTACACGGGAGTCGCAAACCCACTGGGCGGGCCTTAATTGGCCCACCCGCGCAAAATGGTGGCGCGGCCCATTTCGGCGGCGGCGATCGGCTGCCCGTCCGCCGCCGAGTCGGTTGGGCCCACTCGCCCATCAAGCGCAGAATTCAGCCCATGGAGTTTGCAGACGGATATAGATGAGTTGAGTGAGTCAGCAAAAATCTGGCAGATGGAGTATAATGTCGGAAAATGTGAAATTGTTCACTTTGTCAGGAAGAATAAAAAAGCAGAGTATTACTTAGACAGAGAATGACTGCAGAATTCCAAGGTGCAGAAGAATCTAGGTGTTCTCGTGCATGAGTCAGAAAAAGTTAGTGTGCAGGTACAGCATGTAATCATGAAAGCTAATGGAATGCTGTCCTTTATTACGAGAGGAAATGAACATAAAAGTAAGGATGTTATGTTTCAGCTATACAGGGTCTTGGTGAGACTGCATCTGAAATACTGTGTGTAGTTTTGGTCTTCCTATTCAAGGAAGGATGTAAATGCATTGGAGGCAGTTCAGAGGATGTTTACTAGTTTGATACATGGAATGAGTGGGCTGTTTTATGAGGATAGGTTGGACAGGCTGGGCTAGTTTCCACTGGAATTTAGAAGAGTGAGGGGTGACTTGATTGAAGTATATAAGATCCTGAATGGTCTTGACATGGCTGACATGGAAAGAAAGTTTTCTCTTGTGGGTGAGTCCAGAACTAAGGGGCACTGTTTTAAAATTAGGGGTTACCCTTTTAGGGCAGAGATGAGGAGAGCTTTTTTTCTCTCAGAGGGTTGTGCGACTTTGGAATTCTCTGCCTCTGAAGGTGGTGGAGGTGGGGGGTCACTGAATATTTTTAAGGCAGAGGTAGATAGATTCTTGTTAGGCAAGGGAATCAAAGGTAGGTGGGAATGTGGAACTCGAAACACAAACAGATCAGCCATGATCTTATTGAACGGTGGAGCAGGCTCTAGAGGCAGAATGGCCTACTTCTGCTCCTATTCCGTATGTTAGCTGCCTTCAATGTCAATGTTCAAATGAATTTCAACCTTATCAGAAACCATCTATAATTCTGTACCATGTTATACATAGAACATTTAAGCCATTAGAACTAGTGATAGAACAAAAACAAAAAATGGCACAGGAAATATCAAAGTTTTTCAGAAATTATTCCTTGGATGTCCCTTTTTACCAACAAAATTATTAACATCTTATGTTTTATACATTTCCTTATGTTTATAAATGAACAATAAATAAAGGGTAAAATCAGTGATCCCACACTCACATTGTTAAACTCTGATCAATGAGAACATGTGTCAGTGATAAGGTTACAATACTATATTGCTAACTCTCCAACTTGCATCTCCCTCGTGCGAGCCTCCCTTCTGGCAGCCTTGTGCTTTCAGCTGATCTATTCCCTCCATGGTTCAGTGCCATGATAGAATTACAGTCTCTGCTGTTATACAGCCAAACAAAAGTGTCAGGTGAGGCAATGGCAGGTGATAATAGAAGAGAGAAACTCTGATGGAAAAACACCCAACAGTGAAATTTCAATGAGTATATACATATTACATATGGGGCAGATGAAGCCATCAGAGCTACTGAGAGGGCAAAAGTAAAATAACGTGCAGAAATGATAAGTCTTTTCAAAAATCAATCCTTATGCATCCCTTACTACAGCAAGACTTCAACATCTTGTGTTTTCTACCATTCCCTTACACAGTTACAGAAAGCCTCTTTCTAGCATGTTGCTCTGATCTGGCCATATTTGTATTGGCTGAGTTCTTTGGACATGGTTATACATACCCCTGCAGAATATAAATGCCATACTGTCAGATCTTTAGACAAACTACTCCCTGTAGCATATACACATCTGCTAGTGTACTACAGTGTTCATATTCTGGATAAAATTACAGTTTTGTTGTTATAATGACACACATTAGAAAGGAATAAAAAACCTCAATGGATAGCATTTTGCAGGTACATTTCTCAAAATTAATAAAAAAATTCTTTTAACAATTTGATTAAAAACATTGATTTGTACAGCAGCCCCAAATAACTAATGCTTTAATTTACAGCAGGCTATTGCCCATGGTGTCCACCAGTGTGCTGTAGTTGTGAGAGACCTGCCATTGTTTTCTGTTGGTTCAGCTGTTTTTATGCAGGTTTTCATTGTTTCAATTACAACAGCACTTGAGGCCTAAAAACATTTCTTAAACTGTTTTGGCGCTTGTCCATTCTATTGGCAATAGTTCTTATAGACAAGAAAAAATATTAAATGGGAACAAAAAAAGATCTTTGTAGCCAAGGAAAACAAAAGGCATGGGAAAAGTCTGAGAAGAAAAGAAAAGGTTAACCTAGGTGACAAAGTTCAAAGCTCTTGAGTTTGTGTTACTTTTCTGAAATATACAGGACAGAAAAGTTTATGTCTAATGCTAGATTTGTGGTCCATTTTTTTGCCAAAATATATTGCAGCTCCTGCTGTTCTGATGATGCCTGAATTTGTGCTAGGGTATGTTTACTTGGGTGTTTTTTTTGGTTCGATTGCCCAGATTTTTGAAAATTGGGAAACCAGTAGTTAACATATATTTTGGCTTATGTACACTGGATGAATTTATTACCCAGCAAGACACAGTGCTGTTTCAGTCATGAAATTAAAAAAAAACATCCAATTACAAAGCTAGCAACAGGATGCTGCTCCATCAGAACAGCTTTAAGAAACCTTTATTCTAGGAAAGAGTATCAAAAGAAGTGATTGAGAAACAGCTTCAATACACCTCTACAGCCACTAAGAGCCTGAGCAGGTTACATATATACAGTCACTACAGCCCATTCCTCTGAGCTCACGCTTTTTTTTCTTCCATGGGTTGTGGGCCTCACTGGCAAGGCCAACATTTGTTGCCCATCCCTAATTGCCCTTGAACTGAGCGACTTGCTAGGCCATTTCAGGGGGCAGTTAAGAGTCAACCACATTGCTGTTGGTCTGGAGTCACATGGAGGCCAGACCCGGTATTTCCTTCCCTACTGCACATTAGTGAACCAGATAGGTTTTTACATCATTACTGAGACTAGCTTTATTTTTCAGATTTATAAATTGAATTTAAATTCCACCAGTTGCCAAGGTGGGATTTGAACCTATGTCCTCAGAGCATTAGCCTGGGCCTCTGGGTTACTAGCCCAATGACATTACCTCTACACTGGATAGGAGTGTCAGGTATTCTATTTTATTGGGAACTTGATAATGCAGGTAGACATACTGGGCACGAAATTCAATTGCCCTGATTTTTAGGTATGGGAGCTGCAGTTTGCAGCATATGAACAAACATATGTACGAACAAACGAATTAGGAGCAGGAGTAGGCCATTCGGCTCCTTGAGCTGCTCCGTCATTTGATAAGATCATGGCTGATCTGAACTTGGCCTCAACTCCACTTTCCTGAATGCCCCCCATAACACTTGACTCCTTTGTCAAGCAAGAATCTAGCTTAGCCTTAAATATATTCAATGACCAGCTGCTCTCTGAGGAAGTGAATTCCACAGGCTAACGACCCTCTGAGGGAAAAAAATTCTCCTCGTCTCTTTTCGAAATGGGAGAACCCTTATTTTTAAACTGTGTCCCCTAATTCTAGTCTTGCCCATAGTGGAAACATCCTCTCAGCATTCACCCTGTCAAGTCCCCTCAAGATCTTATATGTTTCAATAAGATCACCTCTCATTCTTCTGAACTCCAACGGGTATGGGCCCCACCTATTCAACCTTCCCTTATAAGAAAATCCTTTTCTACCAGGAATCTGTCGAGTACTGCTTCTAAGGCAATTTTATCATTTCTTAAGTAAGGAGACCAAAACTGCACACAGTATTCTAGATGTGGTCTCACTAAAGCCCTGTACAGATGTAGCAAAACTTCCCTACTTTTATATTCCATTTCCCTTGCAATAAAAGACAAAATTCCAGTTGCCTTCCTAATCACTTGCTGTACCTAATTTTTGTGACTCATGTACCAGCACACCCAGATCCCTCTGTACCGCACAGTCCTGCAGCCTCTCTCCATTTAAATCATTTTCTGCTTTTCTATTATTCCCGCCAAAGTGGACAAGCTCACATTTTCCCATATGATGCTCCATCTGCCAAACTTTTGCCCACTCACTTACTCTATCTATATCCCTCTGTAGACTCTTTATGTCCTCTTGACAACTTACTTTCCTACCTATCATTGTGTCATTTGCAAATTTAGCTACCATGCATTTAATCCCTTCATCCAAGTCACTGATGTAGATTGTAAATAGTTGAGGCCTCAGTCCCTTAGTCGCATCCTGCCAACCCAAAAATAAACCCCCATTTATCACTACTCTCTGCTTCCTGTTAGTTAACCAATCCTCTATACATGTTAATATATTTCCCCTATGCCATGGGCTCTCATTTTGTGCAGTAACCTTTGGTGTTGCACCTTATAGAATGTCCTTTGGAAATCCAAGTACACCACATCTACAGATTCTCCTTTATCCACATTGCTTGTTACTTCCTCAAAGAATTCCATTAAATTAGTCAAACATGATTTCCCTTCCACAAAACCATGTTGACTCTGTGTGATCACAATATGATTTTCTAAATGTTTAAATTCTAAATAATCTCCTTAATAATGGATTCTAGTATTTTCCCTATGACAGATGTTAGCTAACTGGCCTATAGTTTCCTGCTTTCTGTCTCCCTCCTTTCTTGAATAGTGGTGTTACAGTGGCTATTTTCCAATCTGCTGGGACCTTTCCAGTATCTAGGGAATTTTGGAAGATCACAACCAATGCATCTACTATCTCTGCAGCCACTTATTTTAAGATCCTAGGATGTAGGCCATCAGGTCCTGGGGACTTAAAATTTTTCCAGTACCTTCTCCTTGGTGATTGTGATTGTGCGTGCATGCCCATGCCCATTTAGTTTGAGGTAGGTAAGACACAAAATTGGTCTACCCACCTCATTCTCATGTTTTCAGAATAAAACCTGTGACTCCAGCTCTTGTTTCTCCTTCTGAAAGCTGCTTATGTGTCTGCACACAGCAGGTGGTGCTGGCAGCGTTGCTTACATGGTACAGGCAGCCTGCTTTTTCTTAAAGGGAAGATGGGAGGAAACTGCTGAAATGGAAGTTTTGGAGAAATGAACACCAGTATATGGAGTATATGGAAGAATCCAGCTGACTGCGGGTGTGGCGCTAGAAGCATTAATGGTGCAGGTTGACAGGATACACAACATGGTCCCAGAATGCCAGGACACCGCCAAGGACTACCCTCAAAAGGGAGTAGGAGCAAGTGGCCAGGAAGGTCAACTTCCAGAATTTGGACCCGAGGACCTGGTAGCATGCTACATGAGGTGTAATGATCTCATGCAGTTGGTCAACATCAGTGAACACACTTCACATGATACCTTCTACCCAACAACAGCCTCTCACACTGCTCAATACACCATGCATCCATTACTCATCCAGCAGCACTCAGGACTAACCACTAACATCAGATACTTCACCACACCCTCACACGCCTACCAATGCTACCAGCCTCCACCTGTCACTGCCTCCACATATTCCAGCTATTCAGCCACGGCAGGCACATTGCCCAAACAAACTGCAACAACATCACTAAAATTCTGCCCCCTCTTTTGCAGGTGGCACACAATGGAAGGGAGCAGAGCAGAACCAGCATGAGGGTGCCAGCATCTCCTGAGTCCCACAGAGGAGATGGCTCTCAGCATCATGATGCAGCTGCATCTGGGTTCGTAGCATCCAACATCTCTGAGAACATCAAGGATAATGTCTTGTATCTGCCTAATGCCATTTTTCAACTCCCAGCAGACCTTCATCCTGCTATCTGGCTTGATAAGCAAGCTGATGATAGGGTGACCACGAATCTCTTGCTTCACACCTTACCACTCTTCCCTCACACCAAACTTCCCCTTCTGATTTCCTGTTTTCAGATACACAAGAACTGCTGCCGGTGTAACCCCAGCTATTCAAAGAAGAAGAAGGACAGCAACAGCACAGTATTGTTGAAAATGTCCTGTCATTTAAATTGATGCTCACAGCCACCCCTTACTGGCACTGTATGAACCATGGAGGTTAGTATAAAGTTGAGATCAACATGAGAACTATATGGGCACCAATGGCATACAACCAGACCAGTGCTAAAAGTCATTTTGTTTACTAGCTCTCTGGAGAACAAGGTCACAGATGAATTCTGTTGCAGAGGGCTCAGGTGGGCACTGATCGGTATCCACACTGAGATGAGTTGGGGGGGGGTGGGGGGTGTGCCTGCCCCAGGGAAATTGAGGTAGCTCTAGAGAGTGCCAGGACATGAATGGATTTCTCACCCACTATTTATTGGTTACATAGAATGAGATGGATATTGTAACCAAAGATTTATAGTTGCCCTGTAATTATGGATCATCATTATGAATTATATTTTCTTCATTTATCTATTAGTTTACTGTCTAAATAGTAATGTGTAGATTTTTATGTTTTTTTCTTCCATGCAAGGCTTTGGATTTTGTTTGAGCAGCAAATGTTACATTAAAATAACTCCAGTTTTACGTATTTTTAAGATGAGGAATGCCTTTGTGATTGGCTTCCTGCTTCACATCAAATGCGGGCCTGGGTATTTCGAATGGCGGTATTTCCTGTGCTGCCATCCAGAGTCGGTGGGGAACATATCCCCGCCAACACTGTCTGCCCCGTAGCCATTTCACACTCCAATGAGCGTTAATTGGCTGCAGGCGGAACTTCCTTCCCTCACTCGGGAGGAAGTCCTGCCTTAGAGAGCTACTGGCCAATCTGTCTAGTCCCTATAGCGCCAGAAGCTGCAGACCGATGTGGAACTTCATGCAGTCCATGGAGTCTAAGTCCTGGAAGTGCAGGGAGAGGTGAGTTCTTAGAGTCTCAGGACGGGGAGGGTAGGGAAGGTCTGGGTGGGGGGTGGATAGTGGGGGTTTGGGTTGTTGGGGGAAGAGGCCGGCAGAGGGGGGTGGGCGGGGAGGGGAGGAGGGAGAGGGAGATCCAGTGGCTACTCGGCCTTAAGGGGCGGGGAGTGGGGGTGGGGGGAGGTGGTTGGGGAGGGTGGTGGGTGCCGGAAGTTAGAAAAGTTTTCTGATGGAGCACCACCCACCCCCACCCCACTTGAGGCCTAAATCGATTATTTTCGGGCTTCCCGCATACCCGGGAATTCTTCCAACCAGACTAAAAATTGAGGCTGGCCGGGATATGGCCCTTAAGTGGCCAATAAGCGGCTACTTAAGGGCCTCAATTGGGGGAAGGGCAGACAGCCAGTCTGAGGCCTTGCCTGCCCCAGCGTAAAATCATTGACAGGTCAGGGCGGGTGGGGAATCCGGGGGGAAGCCCATTCATGCTATTTCATGCTCCCGACCCCACCACCTAAAAACCCGCTGGTAGGAGAACGTGAAATTCAGGCCATGATATGTCTTAAATACAAAATCATTTTTCAAACTGTACAACTGAAGTATTTGAAGAAATTGCTTTCAAACCTTCAAAAGTATTTCACTGTAGTGGGAAAACTGTCATTTATACCAACATGCTGATAAGCTGTCGTCAGCTCCACAATTCAACAATTGGTGAGTTCCTTATCTCAGTCTGGACATTGTCAAAAGATGAAAGACATGTAAATGCTCCCACAAGAGGGCTTGGAAAATCACAGACCCATGCAGCTACTGAGTGCCTCCTAGTAACCTGCTGTAGAACCACATCACATCAGCATCAGAATGAGTCACCTGCTCATTTACTGAGGCTAGCATTTTTTTTAAGATCTCATCAAAGCATAAAAATTCACAATCTTTTTCTAAAATTGAATGTATGCTTGATGTTCCTCTATTCTGTCTCTACCAGAAACATTTTTCCCCTTATCTATAGGCCTAGCCATCACTCTAGCTAGTCTTCTCTCCTATGTTCTTTTCAACCTTGGTGGTGTTGTGCACTTTAGATCTTAGTCCTTCATGTGGATTTTTCTAATATAAAAAAAATGTTGGAAGATGGCACGTGTCACTGAAAGAGGTATGAGTATTGGGTGGGGGTGAATGCAGGCCAGGGCTCTCCCATAACTCCGGCAAAAGAGCCACAGAAACTCAGAAAAATAGTACAAACCATTGCTTCTGTGGCTCTTCAGGGGAGATCTAACCTGTAAATTGGGAATACCCATTGCCAAATAATGCAAATGGAATTTTTATGATACAGTAGTATAATGGTAATGTTGCTAGTCTAGTAATCCAGAGACTTGGACTACTAATCCAAAGAACACTAGTTCAAGTCCCATCATTCAAGTTTAGCATTTCAATTCAGTTTTAAATAACCCTAGAAATAAAAATATGGGGTAGAATTTAATGTCGGTGAAGGGGGTCTCGCCTGCAAGCTGGAGAGAAAGCCCCGCATCACCTCCTTTGGGGAAGCCCCAAAGTAAGTGCCAAACAGGCACTTTTTTAATGCTTTGAGGTGTGGCATCGCTAGCAAGACCAGCATTTGTTCCCCAACCCTAATTGCCCTTGAACTGAGTGGCTTGCTAGGCCATTTCAGAGGATGTTAAGGATCAACTACATTGTTGTGGATCTGGAGTCAGATATAGGCCAGACCAGGTAACAATAGCAGGTTTCCTTTCCTAAAGAGCATTCATGAACCAGATGGGTTTTTACATTAATTGCCCACCTAAGGGCTTCAACTGATAGCAGTAGACTGTAAACTAGCTTTCCTGCCCCAAACTTAATTGGGGCAGAGGCGGGAAAGTGGTGGGGTCCCCACCTGCCACTCTCCCATCTGATTAAATGCCTCCCTGCCGCCAACACTCAAGACTCATCCAGGACAAAGCAGCCCGCTTGATTGGCACTCCATCCACAAACATTCACTTCCTCCATCACCGACACAGTGGCAGCAGTGTGTACCATCTACAAGATGCACTGCAGGAACCCACCAAGGCTCCTTAGAGAGCACCTTCCAAACCCACGACCGCTACCATCTAGAAGGACAAGGGTAGCAGAAACATAGGAACACCACCACCTGGAAATTCCCCTTCAAGCCACTCACCATCCTGGTTTGGAACTGTATCGCTGTTCCTTCATCTGTCACTGGGTCAAATTCCTGGAATTCCTTCCCTCACAGCACTCTGAGTGTACCTACATCACACGGACTCCAGCGGTTCAAGAGGGCAGCTCACCACCACCTTCTCAAGGGCAATTAGGAATGAGAAATAATGCTGGCCTAGCCAGCGACGACCACATCCCATGAATGAGTAAACAAAAAATCTGCCATGGGGCAGATGTTTATCAGCAAAAGTCACCATAAAGCTGTTGGATTGTTACTAAAAACTGAACCAGTTCACAGAACATCCTTTGGGGAAGGAAACTGGCTATTATTACCTGGCTTATTTGTGATTCCAGTCCCACACCCAATTTGGTTAGCAGCTTTAAGATAATTGACAAAAGAACCAAGGGGAGATGAGAAAAATTCTTTTTTACTCAACGAGTTGCTTTGATTTGAAATGCACTGCCTGAAAGGATCATGGAAGTAGATTCAATAGTAACTTTCAAAAGGGAATTGGATATATACTGAAAAAGGGAAAAATTGCAGGGCTATGAGGAAAGAGCAGGGGAGTGGGACTAATTGGATATTTTTTTCGAAGAGCTGGCAGGGGCATGATGGTCCGAATGGCTTTAAGATATGATTCCATGAGCAGGATTTTTCAGATGGCAGGGTTAACCGCCCTGCCACCCAAAGAGTTGGCGGGGAACATTCGGCAGGGTGTTAACTAGCAAAGGGCGAGACTACCGTCACTACGTGGGGAGGAAGTCCCACCTCAGGGAGTTGATGGCCAATCATAGTCCCAGCAGCTCAGGTTCAAACGGTGGCCACTGCTGGGGCTACAGCCAGTCCCCAAAGAAGAGTTAATGGAGACCTGACTGTAGGTAAATCCGAGGTATTGGCAGGGCCTGGCTAGCCACTTAATTGGCCAATCAACAGGGTGGGCAGGCCAGCCGACACCTCCACCGCCCCCTGTAAAACGCGAGACAAATTGGGGGCATAAAACTGTAAAATTCTGCTCTAAATCTCTTAACTATCCTTTGAAATGGCTGAACAAGCTACCCAGCCAAGGCAACTGGGGATGGGCAATAAATGTCTGCCTTGCCAGCGAGAATGAATCCTGGGAATTATTTTTTTTAAATCAAAGACCAAAAATTCTTGTAATTACATTTGACAAATCTGCTCCACTAATAGATCTGATACATATTTTTATGTATCTGCTTCAACATTTTAATCTAAAAATACATCACAGGAATTTCCTTTTTCTCTCTGAACTGCAATCCACATTCCATGTGAATGTCCCAGAAGGCACCATTAAAAGATAGAGGATAATAAATTAGCCATTGTGCTGATTTCCAGGAAATGGAAGCACCAAGCATGAGGTAGTGTCATTTAAGTGCTAGCACCTCTTTTCCAATGTTTAATTCATCTTGAAATTTCAGAGATTTAAATCACTTTTAATCAGGTGCTGTAAATAAGAGTTAAAGGAACTGCAGGAATCTGAATGGCTGTTATAGTAAAGCCGATGGTAAATGCTGAGTTGTTCAAATTCCAAAGGGAAACTTGAAACAACTACCACAACTTGTTTTGCAATTTGTATAAATTTCAAGATGCACGCCATGAATTCAGTAGTAATAAGACCACCAAGTCTTACAGGTTTCTTACCAAGCTAAATTAAACCTTCATTAATAGAAGAAATTATTTTAAATACATACAGAGATCTACAAATTGCTACTATGATAACTTCTAAATCTTCTAATTAATCTAACTGAGAGTTACACTTTCATTAAGGCAACAGTAAGACACACAGATTTTAAAAGACCCAGGAAAAGAAACAATGAACAATCCAATTCAAAGTGTATTTCCTTAACTTCAGTTCTTTGTAGACAGCAACTTGAGATGTAGATGCTGAAGGCTTTTCACGCTTGTTAGATCTTAAAATTCCTTTATACATATTTTTCCCTTTGAATGCAAATTCCCGTTGTTTCATTACATCTTTGGACTTTATCTCCCTGATCATAAAAAATGATCATACCACCCATTTTACAAGTAATCTTTGGGAAAAATAAACACACTATTTCTGAACTTCACTTGGCTAGGTGACACATTTCACCCCTCCTTTGAAAACAATCTTGTCTGGTTTATTTAAAAACGCAGATGTCCTTTTACATCTTACACTCCAAAGTTCCCCCCAGTTTACCTACTTAACATTTCAAACCCAATTTATCTTCTAATACATCAAAGCCTTCAGTACAGCTGCTTATAATCCAATTAAGTCTCACACACACTTACAGAGACACATATAGACACAGATGCCACTAATTTACAATGAATTGCAATAACATTATGGGCAGGATTTTCCCATCGGCGAGCGGGGGGGCCCACTCGCTGATGCATAAAATGACGTGCGGTGACGTCGGCCGGAACTCCTGAAGTCACTGCGCCCCGTTTAAATTTTCAGATAGGCGGGGGCTCAGCAAAATCAGCTGTGCACCTGCCGACCTGTCAATTGCCAATTGAGGCCGTTGACAGAGTCATTTAAGTAATTAATGGACCTGACCATCCAACCTTAAGATTGGCGGGCAGGCCAGGAGCCCTGGCAGGCATTAGAAAAAGTATGAAACCTCATCCATGGGCGGGATGAGGTTTCATGTAGGTTTTTAAAAATTTAATTAAAGTTTCTTAAAAAGTTATGACATGTCCCAACTCATGTGACAGTGTCACGTGAGGGGACGTGTCAGGGATTTTTTTTCTATTTTAAATATTTTTTATTGTAGAGCCGATCTCCCTCAGGCAGCAGTTAGCCTCAGGGAGATGAGTATGCTCTTTCGTGCGCATGCACGAAAGAGCACACTCTCGGGTTTAGGGATTTCCCCCCCTCCATCCGCACAGGGAGGGCACAGCACTTCTGTGCGGACGCCACGCTGGGCGGGCCTTAATTGACCTGCCCACGTAAAATGGCGACACGCCCCCAACTGGGGGCACTGATCGGAGCATGCCTCTGCGCTCCCACACTTCAACTTCCCCCCACCGACAGGGGGGAAATCCTGCCCTATTATATCTTCCTGACGTCCCCCTCCTTTTGAAAAATGAACTGTCATAATTTAAAAAGGCAGCTTCATTTTTATTAATCCATCTTATACTATTTCCTATACTTATCTATATACTTATACTATTACATTACCAGATGCATGCATTAACATAACAATATGTATATTTGCTCTCTCTGATAATGGTACTTGCCAATATCCTCTTAGCAAGTCAATCTTTGTGATAAATTTTGATTGTCCCACTTTCTCAATATAATCTTCCAACCATGGTATAGGATATGAATCCGCTTTTGTCACCGCATTCACCTTTCGATAGTCCACACACAATCTTTGTGTTCCATTTGGTTTCAGTACCAGCACAATAGGCAAACTCCAGTTACTGCAACTAGACTCAATTATATCATTTTGATGCATGAACTCAATTTCTTTCAGTACTTGTGATAACTTTGCAGATTTAATCTATAAGGATGTTGCCTTAGGGAAGATGAAACTTCTACAGATGCGCCATGTATAGCTAAATTCGTCTTCCCAGCTTACTTCCATAAATATCTATGTGTGACCACAATAGCTTCTCCAAATCACTTTGACACTTGTCTGGAAGGTAACTCAATATTACAATTAGTAATTTTTCAAGTACTCCTCATTATCCAATTTGATTAGAGGGAAATCAATTTCAGAATCCTGCATTTCCACTTCTTTCTCATTATATACCACCACTAACACCTCCTCTTGGTCCTCTTCCCTGTCAAAGTCTTTTTAAACATATTTACACGACTTTCCCTTTGCTTCTTTCTTCTATCTGGAGTATTTATTAAATAATTCACTTCACTCGGCTTCTTTTCGATCCTGTAAGGCCCACTAAACCTTGCCTTCAATGAGTCACCTAGTACTGGTAACAGATCTAATACTTTCTCCCCTGCAACAAAACTACGAGATGTAGCTTTCCTGTCTGCTTTCATTTTCATCACTTGATGTGATATCTTTAAATGTTCCTTAGCTAACTCACATGCTCTGTCCAATCTCTCTCTGAAGTTTGATACATAATCCAGGAGCAAAGTTTCTGAGTTTTGACCCAGCAATTTCTCATGAGTCAATTTCAGTGGTCCCCTCAACTCATGACCCATAAACTAGTTCAAAATGCATTCAGGTGCATTAGGAGCGTCCCTAATAGCAAACAACAAGAATGGAATTCCACCATCCCAATCCTGTGGATAATCCTGACTGTACGCTTTCATTGTAGTTTTTAGAGTTTGATGCTATCTTTCCAAAGCCCCTTGTGACTCAGGATGATAAGCTGTTGACTTCAACTGTTTTATTCCCAAGCTGTTCATTACTTCCCTAAACAACTGTGACATGAAATTTGAACCCTGATCTGATTGTATTTCTTTAGGCAAACCATATCTTGTAAAAAATTTAGTTAACTCTTTCACAATTTTCTTCTGTTGTAATATTTCTCAAAGGTATTGTTCAGGAAACCTGGTAGACACATCCATTGTTGTCAACAATACTGATTTCCACTTTTAGTTTTAGGGAGGGATCCTACACAATCAATCATGACCCTAGTGAAAAGGTTCTTCAAATGCTGTAATTGGAATTAAAGGTGCTGGCTTAATCACTGCTTGTGGTTTCCCTATCACCTGACATGTGTGATATGTTCTACAGAATTTGACTACATTCCTATGCAATCCAGGTCAAAATAAACGTTTTTGTATCTTAACCTGTGTCTTTCTAATTCCTAAATAACCCCCCATTGGAATTTCATGAGCTACCCTCAGAATCTCATGTCTATATCCAATTGGTATTACAATCTGATGCACCTCCCTCCAGCTTTCATTTGCTAAAGCATGATAAAGCCTCCATTTTCTCATTAAAACATAACCCTTAAAGTAACAACATTCTGGAATAGATTTTGCCTCTGTTTCTGAGTAACCTGTCTGATATAAATGATGTATTTGCAAATCCCTTTTCTGTAACTCCACTAACCTCCTTGAGTTAAACACTTCAGCTGAATTGTCTTCCAGTATTTCTTCCTGAACAACCTTACCAAACACAATGTCAACTAATTGGATTTCCACACTTTTTCCCTGCCTTTGAATTTCCTGTTCTTCTTGCTTCAACTATGAGCCTGTGATCTCATTATCACACAATCTGGAAACAAAGCAGGGTACTTTCTCTGCAACATTTCTGTTTAAAACACTTCTACAGGCTGCTCAACTACCATAGGCATCACCCACATATGCGATCCAGCTATCTCATTACCCAGAATAAATTGAACTCCTGCAATGGGCAAGTTTTCCGCTACTCCAACAATTACCTCACCTGTATTCCACTTACTCTTTAAATTTACCTTCCACAATGGAATAGGTTTAGCATCTCCATAAACCCCACTTATTATCATCTATTCCTGCAATACTCCCTCTGAACAACAAATGTCACTACCCCACAACACTAAGGATTGACTAGCCAGTGTGTCTTTTAAAATTTTAACATCTTTACCTACTCCACCCTGTACACATGGGGGAGAATTTTCTCCCCATCGGGGCGTTGGGTGGGAGCAGGCACGGGTGAGCGTGCAGCCAATTGCAGCCCGCGATTGGCTGGGCGTTGCTATTTTACGTGGGCTGGCCAATTAAGGCCCGCCCAGTGTGACGCACGCCCGGAAGCGCTGAGCGCTCCGTGTGGGTAGGGGGGGGGGGCGGGTGGGTTGCCTGAGTCAAAGTGTGCGCTCCTTCGCGCAAACACACGGAAGAGCACAGAAATCTCCCTGAGGCACAGAGCTCAGTTGAAGTTCCGAAAATTTTAAGAAAGGAAAAAAAAATTAAGACATGTCCCCTCATGCGAAAGTGTCATATGAGCTGGGACATGTCTATGAATGTTATTACAGCATGGAGGGAGGTGGTGTTACTAGCCCATTTGCAGGCTTCTTCTTCTAAACACCCAAAAACAACCAGAGTGTTGTAATAAAAGATATTTCAAAATTGTCATTCTGGTCACATGATTTCTCTCTCAATGGTGAGTATTCCACAGGAGGTAATTCATTAGCTCATGTCTGGACAGACCATGGCTATTGTGTTATTGCCTTCATGATTAATTTCTTTAATGTCCCAGCCATCACTTCTGAATAGACTATTCTTCCCTGTGATGAGCTAGGAAGAACATAACAACACCTATACAGCCATTGTCCTGGTAGACTTTCTGTCTCTGCCTAAAAGGTAGCTTCATAGAAATACAAATGGTGAGAGCCAGGTACAAGTTTCAGTTAATCTTTGAAGTAATTCTTGACA
Organism: Cetorhinus maximus; assembly: GCF_964194155.1. Classification (NCBI taxonomy): domain Eukaryota; kingdom Metazoa; phylum Chordata; class Chondrichthyes; order Lamniformes; family Cetorhinidae; genus Cetorhinus; species Cetorhinus maximus. Next base: position 17,831,404 of record NC_135908.1, read on the forward strand.
TCAGCAGATGTGAAATTCCATAGGTTTGCCTTGGCAAGTCCTAATCATAATCCACATTGGAAACTTCCAATAACTGACCAACTTGTCATACCAGACATGTCAGGTGACCTGTGTCAGCCATCTTAAGTCAGTGCATTTTCTTGTTTTAAAAAGTCCTTTTAAAGAAGTTTAACAAATATTTGACCAGCTGATGAAATTAAAAACTAATATTCCACATGCACATGTCACATCATCATGGCACAGGTGAAATGAGTGGGCAACAAGATGGCAGATAGACGTGAGGAAGTGTGAGGTTATTCACTTTGGTTGTAATAGAAAAGCAGAATAATTTTTAAATGCGTGAAACTTCTAACTGTTGACGTTCAAGGAACACAAAAAGTTAGCATGCTGGTACGGCAAGCATTTAGGAAGGGAAATGCCACGTTGGCTTTTATTGCAAGGGGATTAGAGTACATGAAAATGGATGTCTTGCCACAATTATATAGGACTTTGGTGAGACCACATTTGGTATACTGTGCACAGTTTGATCTTCATATTTAAGGAAGGATATAGCTGCCTTGAAGGCGTTACAGCAAAGGTTCAATTGGTTGGTTCCTGGGATGAGAGGGTTGTCCTATGAAGAGAGGCTGAATAAATTGGCCTATACTCTTGAATTTAGAAGAATGAAAGATATAGAAACATATAAGATTCTGGCTTGACAGGGTAGACACTGATAGGTTGTTTCCCCTAGGTGGGGAATCTAGGCCATAGGGGCACAGTGTCAGGATAAGGGATTAATCATGTAGTACTGAGATGAATTGAAATTTCTTCATTCAGAGGGTTTGAATCATTGGAATTGTCTACTGAAGAGGGATGCTCCATTATTGAGCATTTGTATTACTGAGATGGATAGAATTTGATCTCTCAGCAAATTAAGGGTTATGGAGAGTGGGCAGAGAGTTGAGGCAGATGATCAACCACTATCATATTGAATGGCAGGCTCGAGAAGCCGTAGGATCTACCGCTGCTCCTATTTTTGTGTTCTTATGACACTAACATTTCCTAGTCTCTCATGTTTTAAATGTTTTTATTTTGCCTACCTGCAACCTTCACTGTCTTCCAAAAGGAGACTGAATAGCTGAAATCTCCAGAGGAGTGCTGTCTGTACAGAAAAACAGTTGCAGACAAAAGGATAGATTTTTGTCTGTACTACGACGGGGAAGCCATTGACTAAGGAGGATTAGACAAAGTCTTCCAAATTTTCTTTCCAGGAGTTAAAATCGGCCCTTAAAAATAATCTACGAGTGTTGCAATGGTCTCTTTGCTCTTGGGAGAAGGTGAGAAAAATACTCAACCAGGTAAGTACAGGATTGGGCATTTCTGTAATGGGTTTTCAAGTGAAGTCATTTGAAATGAAAAGAAAATTGAAAGAAAAAGAATGAAAATGTGTCAATTCCATGGGGGGAAAAAAGTCATAACATTCCAAAGATTTACCAAAACCTTTAGGGGTACTAAATCACCTTAGCTTTTCCTTAGATAGTTAGAAAGAAAAAGAATTCAGTTTACTTCTGTTGATACTACTTGTTAAGGAATTATCAATCCTTAATGAGAGAAGGAATATTGTGAAAGTATTTAGTATTTGATATTTTGCCACCCACAAATAATTATGTGATAATTACAGTAAGTTTTCTATTGGATTATGGAGTTTTGAGCACTTGTCTATGGCACTTGCTTTAATCAGCTTTCAGTCCACTTTTACAACAATGCTGCTGAAATGTTGACGGTTAATGGATAGAGCTTAATGCTTTCCCTTGTGGCGAGTTTGGTGGTGGAAGGCATTTAATCAGGCTGGGGGTGAGTGGGGATCCTCCTCTGCTCCAAATAAGTCCGGGACAGGAAGACTTCCCACCCTTCCATCAATCCAGGCCCTTAAGTGGGCCCACTTAAGGGCCTCGTCCAGGCACCACTGGTATTCACCCAGCAGCAGGCAGGGGACTTGCCAAACAGGAAGCCTGAAAAGCAAAGCCTGTGGGAGTTACCTGCAGGCTCCTCAGAGCGGTTTCTCATTCAAAGGCATTCAATGCTTGATCGAGAGACCTGGCATTGGGAAGGCAGGACCCACTGAGTGCCACCCCACTGCCCTTGCTGCTGACTATCCCTCCCCCCACACCCCTGTGATCCAAACCCCATGACCCTCCTCCTGCCATCAATTACCTGTGGCCTGGTCCATTGACGAATCTGGGCCTTGGATGGGTGCATTACAGGCAGCTGCCACTGTCCCCCTGGGATGCGGCTGAGCAATGCATAGCTGTTGGCCTCTGATTGGTCATCAACTCCCAGGTGGTGGGATTTCCAACCCGGGATCCTTGATCCCAGGGAAGGCCTGACACTGCCCAGACCTTCCCAAAAGTAGGCAATGCCAACTCTGAGACCGTCATCGCCTATATTAAATACCGTCCAACATGTTCTTCAGCAACTAGTAGAAAATTATTTGTACAACTTCCTAACATCAAAAAAAACCTCAGTTGCTGAATTAAATGCATTTTCTTTGAAGGCTTACAAAGGCAGGTTTTCAAATATTTGAGGTACATGAACTTTAAAGACACATAAGGGCTTAAACATTAAATGGGAATGTACTTAAGTGAAGCTTTCAGTGTCTTTTATTCTACAATACATTTTAATTGGGTATAACCTTAATTCAGACTCCCTTCACTGTAATTCTCAGAGTTTAATATAATTACTGTGCATCTGTGAAAAGTCTGGTTTTCATTCTAATAGTAGTTGATGTCATCCCTTTCATGCTGCTTGTTCCCGGGTGGTAACAGTGGAATACTTGATTCTACAAGCTGTTATGTCATAAAACAGGTGTGTTGCTCACGCAACAGTGGAATGGATGGCACAGTTCAAAAGCATAATGGTAAACAATCGGGAAAAAATAATATAAAGAATAAAGCACACAAGAAATATGACAGTAAAATTTCTCTGTGAAAGGGAGTAATGCTAGTTATTTTTTAAACTTGTGAAACATAATAGCTCTCGTATAATGAACAAGTGTTACAATGGGAATAGCATACGCAAATGACATTAACTTGACTGCAGTCATGTTGTTGCTGTCAAACAAACATCAACAATATGTAACTAAGTTGATGCCTAAGCAGTGTTACAGACACTAAAACTAAACTAAGTCTCCAGCTGTGTGATCTTTCAAGGCTTTCTTTTTATTGTAGATAATGTCCTCTAGTTACCTCTTACAGTTCCCCAGTTTATTGTAAAATTCCACACTTAACTAAAAAAAGAAATTACAAAGTAAATTGACTTTGCAGGGTGTCTTCATGTTCTTTGAGCAGTAAATATTTTTAAGCGGATACAGGAAATGTTGAACACAGCGTAAATGGCACTCAGATTGAGAGATCACATTCCAAGTGAATACACTACAATTATTGATGGTTGAAGATTTGTATTTAATAGTTAGAATAATAAAATCTTAATTACACAATGGGCAAACATAGAGTGCAGCTGACTAACTGAGTGAAGACTTGGAGTTTGGTGAGAGGGGAGTTCAATGAAGGGGGAGAAGGAGTTGCTCATTTCCTCTTTTTATCTTTTTCACCCCATAGAAATTGGTTCTTGCTCTACTACAGGGAAAGGAACTAGTTGTTTGGTGAGTATCAGGTAAATGGGTAAGTTCTATTCTATCCCTAAGGTTTAAAATAGTATACTATTTGGCAGTAAAGTAAATCAAATATATAAGAAAGCAACATAAATGATTAATATAATTAAGTAATTATTTAAAACACATTAAGGATGGCAGGACAGGTAATGTGTCAAAACTGCAGCAAGTGGGTGCTCTTGGATAACATTGTGATCCAAGGAAAACATATCTGCAGTAAGTGTCTGCGGCCTGAGGAACTTCAGCTCAGGGTCATTGAGCTGGAGGCTGAGCTGCAGACTCTGTGACACATCAGGGAGGGGGAAAGTTACCTGGATGCAGTCACACCACTTAGAATAAAGTCTTCTGATTTGGTCAGTGGCTAGGGACAGGAGGGTGTGACTGCGAGTGAGGCAGATAAGGGCAGGAGCGTGAGCCTCTGCAATTGTCCAACAGGTTTGAAGTTCTCTCAGCTTGTTTGGATGAGCGTGGAGGTTGCAAGGTGGATGAGCAAACTGACCATGACACCGTGGTATAGGAAGCCATCCAAGTTGGGGGAGCAAAAAGTAATGTAGTGTTAGTAGGGGACAGTATAGTAAGGGGGATTGACACTGTTCTCTGTAGCAAAGAGTGAGAGTCCAGACGGCTTTGTTGCCTGCTCAGTGCCAGGGTTTGTGATATCTGCTCAGGGCTGGAGAGGAACTTGCAGAGGATCCAGTGGTCGTGGTCCATGTAGATACCAACGACATAGGCAGGGTGAGGAAGGAGGCTCTGCATAGTCAGTATGAAGAGCTAGGCACCAAATTAAGAAGCAGAACCTCAAAGGTAATAATTTCTGGATTATTACCTGAGCCACGTGCAAATTGGCAGAGGACAAATAAGATTTGAGAAGTTAATGCGTGGCTCAAAGACTGGTGTGGGAGAAGTGGGTTCTGGCTTGTGGGGCGCTGGCACCAGTATTGGGGAAAGTGGAATCTGTACCGTTGGGACGGTCTACATCTGAACCGTGCTGGAGCTGGTGTCCTCACGAGCCATCTAACTAGGGAAGTAGAGAGGGTTTTAAACTGAGTAGTGGAGGAAAGGGATCAAATCTGGGAAGATGTGGTAAACCAAAGAGTAGAGACAAGGCAAGAGAGACAGGTATTAATATGGGAAATGATAAACAGACTGTGATAGGAAGGGACAGAGAGTACAAATCTAAGAGTAAATCAGTAGATAAGGCTAAACACTACAAAAACAATAGAAGGACAAAAACTAAAGGCTCTGTATCTAAATGCATGTAGTGTTTGAAACAAAACAGATGAACTAATAGCGCAAGTAGAAATAAATAAGTATGATTTGATAGCCATTACAGGGAAATGGCTAAAGGGTGACATAGATTGGGACCTAAATATTGACGGGCATGTGACATTTAGGAAGGACAGGAAGTTAGGAAAAGGTAGGAGGTGACTCTGTTAATACGATAGAAAGGGATGACCTCAGTTAAGAAAACCAGGATGTAGAAGTAGTTTGGGTTGAGATGACGAATGATAAAGGCAAGAAGTCATTTGTGGGAGTGGTGTACAGGCCCCCTAATTACAAGTATACCGTAGGGCAGTGTATAAAAGAAGAGATAATGGGAGCTTGCAAAAAAAAACAAAATAATTATGGGGTGTGCGTCCCGACATCATTGCGCGTCATTCTGATCTTTTGTTCGGCGGGCGTGCACCGGAGTCGGCTGCCAAACTGTCAAAGGCCTGTTAAGGCCATTAATGAACCAATTAACCAAATTGACAGGGCTGCCCATCCAACCTTAAGGTTGGAGGGCAGACGAAGAGCCCAAGCGGCGTTCGCGTTTTGCATTAAACCTCATCCTCGGGCGGGATGAGGTTTTATTAAGTTAATTTTAAAAATTTTGACACTTCATAAACATGTCCCAGCTCATGTGACATTATCACATGAGGGGACTGCCTGAATAATTTTTATCTTTCCTTTTTCACAAACTTTCAATTTGAACTTTATCTCCCTTAGGCAGCTCCGTGCCTCAGGGAGATTTCTGCGCTCTTTCGTGCAGGCCCTGACTATTCCTCCTCCCCACGCCCGCACAGGTAGTGCTGAGCGCTACCGGGCGCGCGCCACGCTGGGTGGGCCTTAATTGGCCCGCCCACGTAAAATGGCAGCGCGCAGTCGATCGCGGGTAGCGATCAGCTCAGCGCCTACCCCCGACCGACGGGCAGAAGATTCTGCCCATGGGGTATTTTAATCTACATATAGACTGGAAAAATCAGATGGGCAAAGGAAGCGTAGATGAGGAGTTTATAGAATGTTTTTGGGATAGTTTCTTAGAACTTCACATTCTGGAGCCAAACAGAGAGCATACTAGACCTGGTATTTAGCAACAAGATAGGATTAATTGATAACCTCCTAGTGATGGCACCCCTAGGTAGCAGCGATCATAATATGATTGAATTTTACATTCATTTTGAGGGAGAAACGTGTGTGTCCAAGACTAGTATTTTTAACTTAAATAAGAACAATTATGAAGGCATGAAAGCAGAGCTAGCTAAAGTGAACTGGCTAATGAGGTTAAGGGATATGTCAATAGAAGTTCAGTGGTAGATATTTAAAGGGATATTTCAGAATACACAGAATATATACATTCCAATGAGAAAGAAAAATTCTAAGGGGAGGGCCCACCATCTGTGATTACCTAAAAAAGTTAAAGAAGTATCAAACTTAAAGAAAAAGCATATAATAATGCAAAGGTGGGTAGTAGGTCAGAAGACTGGAAAGAATATAAAGAACAGCAAAGAATGACAAAAAGATTAATGAGGGAAAAATTAGAGTATGAGAGAAAGCTAGCTAGTAATACTAAGATGGATAGTAAGAGTTTCTATAGATATTTAAATAAGAAGAATTAATAAAGTGAGCATTGTTCCGATAGAAAATCTGGAGAATTGATAATGGAAAGTAGGGAGATGGTGGATGAACTAAACAGGTATTTTGCTTCAGTCTTTACTATAGAGGACACAAGTAACATCCTAGAAATAGCTGTAAATCAGGAATTGGAAGGGAGGGAGGAACTCGGGAAACTTACAATTACTAGGGAAGTGGTATTGAGCAAATTGTTGGGGCTGCGGGCTGACAAATCCCCAGGTCTGGATGGAACTCACCCTGAGGTCTTGAAAGAAGTGGCTAGTGAGATAGTTGATGCACTGGTTTTAATTTTCCAAAATTCCCTAGATTCGGGGAAGGTTCCATTAGGTTGGAAAATAGTAAATATAACTCCTTTAGTCAAAAAGGGAGGCAGAAAGCAGGAAACTATAGGCCAATTGGCCTAACATCTGTCAGAGGGAAAATGTTTCAAGCTATTATTAAAGCTGTTATAGCAGGGCACTTTGAAAAATTCAAGGCAATCAGGCAGAGTAAGCATGGTTTTGTAAAAGGGAAATCATGTTTAACCAATTTATTAGAGTTCTTTGAAGGAGTCAAATATGCTGTGGATAAAGGGGAATCGGTGGATCTACTGTACTTAAGATTTCAGGAGGCATTTGATAAGTTGCTGTATCAAAGGTTATTGCAGAAAATAAAAGCTCATGGAAAAGGGGTAACATGTTGGCATTGGTAGAAGATTGGCTGGCTAACAGGAAGCAGAGAGTTGGCATAAATGGGTCTTTATCTGGTTGGCAGGATGTGACGAGTGGTGTGCCACAGGGATCAATACTGGAGCCTCAACTTTTTACAATTTATATAAATGACTTGGATAAAGGGACCAAAGGAATGGTTGCTAAATTTGCTGACAACACAAAGATAGGTAGGAAAGTAAATTGTGAAGAGGATGTAAGGAAGCTACAAAGTGACATAGAAAGGTTAAGTGAGTGGGCAAAGATCTGGCAAACGGAGTATAATGTGGGCAAATGTGAAATCATTCATTTTGGCAGGAAGAATAAAAAAGAAGCTTATTATCTAAATGGTCAGAGATTGCAGAACTCAGATTCAGAGGTCCTAGTGTATGAATCACAAAAGGTTGGTATGCAGGAATGTTATCATTTATTGTGAGAGGAATCAATTACAAAAGTAGGGAGGTTATGCTTCAGTTGTACAGGGCATTGGTGAGAACATATCTAGAGTATAGTGTACATTATTGGCTCCTTATTTAAGGAAAGATGTAAATGCGTTAGAAGCAGTTCAGAGAAGGTTTACTAGACTAATACCAGGAATGGGTGGGTTGCCTTATGAGGAAAGGCTGGACAGGTTAGCCTTGTATCCACTGGAATTTAGAAGAGTAAGAGGCGACTTAATCGAAACCTTTAAGATTCTGAGGAGTCTTGACAGGGTGGATGTTTCCTCTTGTGGGAGAATCTAGAACTAGGGGTCACTGTTTAAAAATGAGGGGTTTAAGACAGAGATGAGATTTTTTTTTCTCTCAGAGTGTTGGGAGTCTTTGAAACTCTCTTCCTCAAAGAAGCAGAGTCTTTGAATATTTGAATATTTTTAAGGCAGAGCTAGATAGATTCTTGACTAACAAGGGGGTGAAAGGTTATTGGGGGTAGGCAGGAATGTGGGTTGTGGTTACATTCAGGTCAGTCATGATCTTATTGAATGGCAGAGCAGGCTCAAGGGGCCGAATGGCCTACTCTTAATTTGTATGTTAAGAACATAAGAAATAGGAACAGGAGTGGACCATTCGGCCCCTCGAGCCTGCTCCGCCATTCAATAAGATCATGGCTGATCATCTTGTGTTTCGATTTCCACATTCCTATCTAACCCCGATAACCTTTGATTCCCTTGCCTAACAAGAATCTATCTACCTCTGCCTTAAAAATATTCAATGACCCTGCCTCCACCGTATAATGAAGTTCCTGGATTTGCCAATAATTCAGAGCTGGTGAGGAAAATGTAACCACTATTATCCCATTTAACAATCTGATACCTCAGCTGAGGTTAATCCTGTTACCACACTCCCATGTCAGCCTGCAATTGCTCCTGTTTACTTTAACTAAAGGAAGCTTGACATGTATTCATGTATTATCCCTTCACTGAGGGAACCTCTATACTTATTTTGTCGCCAGCTTCACTGAATAAGACAAGGGCCACCTCAAGGTCACAATGTTTAGGGGGCTAATTAACAAAATTCTACAGGGTGGGTAAGGGTAGAAATTAATATAGTTGCCCTGTGACTGGTAGGGTGAGGCTGAATTAATGGCTGGGCTGGCTTTATAAATCAGATACTCTCAGAATGCGGTCACTTGGGATCACTGCAAATTGACAGAAAGTGAATGCCACCACAATTTAAAGCAGGATTCCGAAACTGTGCATTCCAACTCCCAGTGGGGCTGTGAAATGAGATTTTGGGGTCACAAGTGCCGTGGAGCATGGACTGAATGCTAAAAGTAGCATGGCCCCTTTAAATCCTCGCATTGTTCTCAAATGTTGGGTGTGGCCCAATGAACAGATATTTGAGGCCTTATTGATGCTGCAAAAAAGCCTGTGAAAATGTCATATTTAAAATAAAACCCTGCCGTATAAACACTTCCTACTATGCTCAACCTTACTCCCACATACTCACCTGCACAGCAGCAGAGCCCCACCTCTCTCCCCTACTGTTCAGCAGATAAAGGCCCACCCCTCCCACTCAACAACACTCACAACCCCCAGATTTTCACTATGGGGTCACACAAAGTCTGGGGCATTAAAATGGGGTCACATCTGGAAAAAGTTTGGGAAGCAATGATTTAAAGTGTGAATCCTTGGCCAGGAAAGAACTAATAGCTGCTCTTGTTGGTAGTTTTTACACAGACTAAATAAGTATTGTCAACATAGCCAGGTGAACCACATGGAGATGCTGGTATCTCTGGAAATGGAAAGAAAGATTTACATTTATATCGCACCTTTCATGATCTTTGTGTGGTTCAAAGCATTTTATAGCCAATTAATTACTTTTGCAACGTAGTCACTGCTGTAATGTAGGGAAACTCAGCACAATTTACGCACAGCAACATCCCACAAACAGCAATGAGATAATGATCAGATAATGTTTTACTGACACTGGCTGGGGGATAAATCGGATACCAGGATGCCCCTTGCTCTTTGTTGAATAGTGCTATAAGATCTTGCCCTGACAGGGCAATGTTATCCAACATTGTAATTTTTTGGCTTTGTCAAAATGTTCATGAATAATTTAAAGCTGTGGTGTCTTTTGAAGGTCTATTTGTCAGTGTGTTAACTTTAGCAAACTAGAAGTGACGAAAGAGGACACTACAAAGCAATGTAGTGGCCAACTGGTGGTAGACCACAAAGCCCATAGAAGCTTCATAAATTATACAGAACTACTTAGAAATTACGAAACAGAAACAAGTCATTCAGCCCAACCAGATCTATGCTGCTGACTATAGTCCATTTGAGCTTTAGTCTTAATCCTATGTATCCATCCAGTTCCCACATCTCTTTAACCCCTTTTCCTTCAACAATGTCTATGATCTGATCTCTGCTTCAACCTGTAGTGTCCTCAACCTTATGACCTTCTGAGTAAAATGGTTTCTCCTTATCTTTGTCCTCAATCTCTAGCACATAATTTTATATCTATGTACAGTATGTGTTAAGTTCCAATAGCTGCTTGATAACAAGGGCAGAGACCAAGTCTGACTTCTCAAAACAGAGTTTTATTCTGATGCATAAAACTCCACACATTGTCTCATCTGTTTTTCACTTTATATACACACCAAGTGAAGTACTTAGCTTGTTAACTTACAATTATCACTTAAACACTCATTGAAAGTTAATTGTTTCCTTCCCTAATAGCATAGTAAGCTACCTCAGACAATAGGTTATTTGGTGGAAGACGACAGCATGTTGAGGATCAGATTTAGCAAGGGCTATGGCTGAGTTGTGCAATCTGATTGATGGGAACCTCCAAGGTCAATCTGCACTGGATTGGAGCAGTGGACTGATTGCCACTGCTCTCAACCTTTAGCCTTTCAGCCATAAATTGAGATACCACAGGAGGCTGCTCCTTTGCAATACATTACTCCATTAAAGAAGCCTGTTCCATAAAATATCCTCCTATATATACCAGCAGTGGCAGCTAAAGTTCTGTTAACTTCCCTAAAGTACATGATGGTTTGCAACAACACCTTTGGTTGAATATCTCAAGGCATTTTACAGATAGACATAAGGAAAATAAGTGGTGAACCATGGAAAGGTTAGGAAAGGCAACCAAAATCATGCCAAAGAGGTGGATTTTGAGATGGTTTCAAAAAAAGTGAGGAAAGTGGAAGTAGAAGCTGGACAGGTTTAGGAAGGGAATTCAGAACCACTTTTTCATTCATGTTGCACCTACAACAAGCTGATGGCATACCTAAACAGAAAGGCAAATATTCTATAAATGGTATGGAACCTTGCCATAAAGTAATGCACATCAATGCTCTCTTCCTGAGGAGTACACATATGCTTTTATTCTAAAGCAATCAAATGTCACACAATTCTTTGAAGAAGGAGAATGGAAAGGGGCTGTGTGGCAAGATGATGACTCATGCTACCTCTGCACAAACAGAGATCTCAATGAATCTAATGTTAGGATGTTACAAAAATGTCTGAGTTTCTTGGAATGTGGAGAGGTACAGGGTAATCTTGTATTGGAGGCTGGGCAAATTATAACAGTGTACTGCACACTGCACAATATCACCACAAAGACCTTATCCTGTACTTGAATAAACAACAGCATTAAAGGCCAGGAGGACAAAGCTGGACAGCTACCACTAGCTGCAGATATTCATAGCAACCAGTGGGAAAGAGGACAACGTAAGCGTAATAGATCTCATTATAGATCTTAGTTGTTATCTTTCCACATTACAGTAATCATTTAATTAAAAAAAGAGTTTGGCATTCATACCGTGACTCAATGTCCTCAAGGTATTTCAAAACTGATGGATTATTGTAGGACAGTGTTTCTCAAACTTTTTCTCCTGCTGACCACTTAGACAGTGCCAAAGACTCTGCGGACCACCTACTGGTCTAGCCAACCTGATTTCACTTGCTGCTGCAAAAAAACTCCTCAGAATTAATGGGAATTTATGGAAACTATAAGTATTTTACTGTTTTTTTTCACTTGTAAATGTAATAAATTTATGCACATTAATTTTATTAAATATCATAAGTAAATTATTAATTCATGCCTGAAACAGAAGTTTAGACATTTTCAATGTTAAAAGAGAACACGTTTATCTAAAGCATTGTGTTATAAAATCATCAGAATAATCTTCTGAGAAATTAATACTTATCTTACATCTATATAGAGTGATGAAGTCACAGGGCTGGATCTTACAGGGTGACGCAGTGCCCAACCCCTCCAGCTAAAAAGTCAGGGGGGATCCTGCCGACAATTCCAACGGCCACCCTGGAGCAATTTAATGCTGGGAGCAGCTTTAATTGCTTTAAGGTGAGACTTCCTCCCCTTTCTCAGGAGAAAGTCCCACCTTGGAGAACTGTCAGCCAATTGAATGGCTGATTGATCTGGCATTCTATAGTTCCAGAATACCAATTGGTAGCAGTGGCCATTGCTGGGACCACAGACAGTTCCACCACGCCAAGGAGCCCAGATAAATCCGGGATCGGGGGTCTGTGAGGGGGTGAGAGGCCTAGTCCAAGAGACTAGGGGTGGGGTTAAATGGGAGATGACCCTGACCTGATACCAGCCCATGCTGGTTCCCTGCATGGTGTGAGCCTTCCCTGCGCTCCCCACTCCCCCGCTGTGAGCAAATTCAGCGGCAGCTGTATAGACCCAAAGGTGGGTGGGCCACCTAACGTCAGCCCTGCCCCCGAAAAATTTCAGAAGTAGAGGGCGGGAACATAAGTGGTGGCAAGGCGACCCACTAGATTTTACATACCCCCGGCCTTCAAACCTACTGGCAGGAGAGCATAAAATCCAGCCCACAGAGTCATTTACAGCACATAATGAGGCTATTTGGTCCATCAAGTCTACGCCGATTCTCCAAGGAGCAATCCAGTCAGTTCTCCTCCTCTGCTCATCCTCATGGGCACTGAGTTCCAGGTCATTAGCACACTCAGTGTAAAAAAATTCTGCTTCACATTCCCCCTGTATCTCTTGTCCAAAACCTTAAATCTGTGTCACCTACTCTTCGTGTTTTCAGCTAATAGTCCGCAGAGTCTTTGGTCTTTCCTTGTCTACCTTATTCAAACCTGTCATGATCTTGTAGTCCCCAGATCTTCTGTTCAGGATTGGAACCCCATGTTCCCAACCCTGGTCAGACAAAAAAAACTACCCACTTACCTTCCTCCGATTTTTGAGGCCAATCTTCCAATGGAGGATCCCGCAAAACTCACTCAGGGTGGAAACCTTGGAGCGGAGAGAATCTATATAGAAGCTACACCCTTTTTACGACACTAATTGCCGTATTCTGGTATGTGAGAGTTTAAATGTCCTAAAGCTTCTAATGTGTTAGTAAATGAGTGTATGGGTGAATGTGTAGGTGTGTAAGGTGAGTAGTGTGTGGGAGTTAAGTGGTAAGGGGTAGGGTGGGTGAAGTAAGTGGGTAGGGTGGCAGCTGGGAGGGTGGTGAGGTTGGGTCGGGGGGGAGTCAGGTGGTGGGCGCTAGTCAGGTTGGGTGTGGGAGTCGGGGTTCATGGGGGGAAATGGAGGGTCAGCTGTATTGTTTTGCTGGAGCTAGATTAGGATTTTTCCGTGTAACATTTCCTATCCAAGTACTGCCTGAAGTCTCTGAATCTAACTCAGAGTCGGAGACATTTTTGGAAGGTCTCGGGGAGCAGGGTAATTGCCCGTCGGAAGTTCAAACTTCCCTGACAATTTCCACTGTCATGAAATCCATTGATCTGTGGATCAGATCACCCTGGGTGTTAAATTCACAGCCTGTGGAGATTGTAACATTTATAGTATAGGGTGTCCAATGCTTGTTACATTGGTTACATCCTAGTAACAGGGTGGGACCTCTGACAGTGTTTTGATAGGTCACCAGATCAGCTCAAGGGTCAGTGAACATCTCCTCTTGAGGCAGTCAGTTTGAGGCAGTCTGCCAGCTAACAAGTGTCACAAAGACAAAAGAGACAGAAACAGATCCCAGTTAAGTTAAAGAAAGAGCTGCGGGGCAGCCTTTAAGTAAAGCGGGTTGTTGGGGCAAAGGTACCCCTTTGGAGCAGTGGTGTTCTGCTTGCCACAGCCATAGATCTATCTGTGAGCTAGCGTTTGAGTGTACTCAAGAATCCAGGTAGAAGGAATTTCGAAAGGTGAGATTAAAACCCTGTGAGGTGGACCATTATTAAAGCCATTTTCATGAGGTAGCCTTTCAGTAAAGCTGAGTTATTTAAAAATCCCAGAGGGAAACTTTAAACAACTGTCATAACCTATATTTTTAAGTGGTATGTTTGAGATGCAATTCTAAATTCGGGAATCAGACCACCAGTTCTCGAGAGGTTTTATATTAAACTAAATGAAACATTTTATTAATTTACACAAGTTAAATACATATACATGGCTAAAAATTACTACTATCATAACTTTTAATAAATTCCTAAACTAATCTCCATTAAGGCAACAGCAACCCTAGATTTTTACCAGACACCACGCAAAACATTTTCACCTTACAAATACAAAATGAGGTTCCTTTCACTTTGGTTCCTGTGGAGACAGTTGTAGGCTTACAGCTGCTTTGATCTTACATTACCCTCTGCCCCAAACATATAAAACTGCTGAAGTTATACCTAGCACAGCTCATTGAATGTAAATTCTCATTGTATCTCCAGCCTCTTTGAACCCACTTTTTCTAACAATAAAACCCCTTTCATAGTACCAATTTTATTAGCAATATAAACATATTGCTTGGTCTCTGCTCAGTAGGTGCCAGATTTCACTTAGATAAAAGCAAAAAACTGCGAATGCTGGAAATCCAAAACAAAAATAAAAATACCTGGAAAAACTCAGCAGGTCTGGCATCATCTGCGGAGAGGAACACAGTTAATGTTTCGAGTCCGTATGACTCTTCAACAGAACTAAGTAAAAATAGAAAAGAGGTGAAATATAAGCTGGTTTTGGGGGGTGGGGGGGGGCAGGGACAGGTAGGGCATTCTGCAGGGATCGTTCCCTCCGGACACCCTGGTCCACTCCTCCATCACCCCCTACACCTCAACCCCCTCCCACGGCACCTTCCCATGCAACCGCAGAAGGAGCAACACCTGCCCCTTTACTTCCCCTCTCCTCACCGTCCAAGGGCCCAAACGCTCCTTTCAAGTGAAGCAGCATTTCACTTGCATTTCCCTCAATTTAGTCTACTGCATTCGTTGCTCCCAATGCGGTTTCCTCTACATTGGAGAGACCAAACGCAGACTGGGTGACTGCTTTGCAGAACACCTTCGGTTTGTCTGCAAGCATGACCCAGACCTCCCTCTCGCTTGCCATTTCAACACTCCACCCTGCTCTCATGCCCACATGTCTGTCCTTGGCCTGCTGTATTGTTCCAGTGAAGCTCAACGCAAACTGGAGAAACAGCACCTCATCTTCAGGCTAGGCACTTTACAGCCTTCTGGACTGAATACTGAGTTCGACAATTTTAGATCATGAACTCTCTCCTCCATCCCCACCCCCTTTCTGATCCCCCACCCCTTTTCCAATAATTTATATAGATTTTTCCCACCTATTTCCATTATTTTTAAATGTATTTCCATCCATTGCTTTACCTCTACCTTTTAGCCTATTTCGATCCCTTCCCTTCACCCCACCCCACCTCCACTAGGGCTATCTGTACCTTGCTTGTCCTGCTTTCTGCCCTTAATTAGCACATTCCTTAGATAATATCACCACCTTCAACACCTCTTTGTCCTTTTGTCTATGACATCTTTTGGCTATCTCCACCTATCACTGGCCCTCTATCCAGCTCTACCTGTCCCACCCCCCCATCCCTTAAACCAGCTTATATTTCACCTCTTTTCTATTTTTACTTAGTTCTGTTGAAGAGTCATACAGACTCGAAACGTTAACTGTGTTCCTCTCTGCAGATGCTGCCAGACCTGCTGAGTTTTTCCAGGTATTTTTATTTTTGTTTTGTGCCAGATTTCACTTGCCTTCTGGAATGCTCTATTCAAAAAATGCAAATGCACTCTACCTCTCTTACATCTCAAACTAGCACACATCAAAGCACCCAGACTAGCTGGCTTTAATCAAATTAAGACACGCCCACAGACTGAACCTCTATTTTAAAGAAAAATATTTTCCAATCATATTATATACATTATAGTGTTATGACACCATCCGAGTGGTAGCAACTTTTGGAGAGAATTCTAAGGCAGGGTCTTCAATTGTGAAGATTGGAAATCCTCGTGAGAAAGACAAAGTTTCAGTGAGATTGGTTGACTCACAGTAGGAATAATGTCTGGGTGATTTGTTGAGAAATTTATGGAATCTCTTTTGGTTGCATCTGTCATTTATTCTGTAGTGTCGTGTGTCCGACCACAGTTCATCGGTTAGTTTACATGTACCTCATACTCTTAACATTCTAGGTAAGTATAAGATACATGTTGTAAACTGTTTTATCTGTCTAAACTTTAGAGTAAAGTTTGTTTTTTATTGTTTGTTCAAAACCCATGGAATCTTGGGGCTTTATTCCAAAAGAAGGTGTCTTGAATCTCAGCTTTTATACTTTAAACAAAACGTTACTCGTCCCTAACTGGATCTCCCTCCTACGTCACGGGGTCTGGCCAAGGATTGTAACACCACGGAGTCACTGCATTGGGACTTCTGAGGGCTGTTGGGGAAAAGGTACCCCTTTGGACGCAACTTCAAACATCTGGAGACTGGAAGATCTGGGCTGTACACTTCTATCAAATCTCCCCTCAAACTCCTTTGCTCCAAGGGGAATAACCCCAGCTTTTCCAACCTTACCTTGTAACTAAAATCCCCCATTCCTGGAACCAGTCTGGTGAATCTCTTCTGCACCCTCTCAAGGACCCATCCTTCCTAACATGGTGACCACAACTAGAAGCAATCCTCCAGCCAGAGGCCAACCAGAGCTTTATAAAGATTCAGCATAAGTTCACTGCTTTTGTACTCAATATTTCTATTGATGAAGCCCAAGATCTCATATGCTTTGCTAACCACTCTCTTAACATGTCGAGCCACCTTCAAAGATCAATGCACATGCACCCCCAAGTCCCTGTACACTCTTTAGAATTGTGCCATATATTACCTCTTCCTATCCCTGCATCACCTCACACTTCTCTGTATTAAATTCAATCTGCCATATGCCTACCCATTATGCTAACCTATCAATAGCACGTTGATGTTGAAGGTGATTTGTATCATCTTCACTGCTTGCCACTCAAAGTTTGGTATTATTGGCAAAAATTGATATTCTACTCTGTATTCCAAGATCCAAGTCATTTATATATAGCAAAAAATACAGTGGGCCTAGTACTTAATTTTTGGGAGCACCACTATCTACCATCCTCCAGTTTGAAAAATAACCATGAACCATGAGTTGTTGTTTTCCATTCTTACTACTGGACAATTGGAGAGCACCCCCCATGCCATGCTGTATGTCTATTTCAAATGCACAGCAGCCCTATGATGTACAGAGAGGACTTGGATTACTATTTTAGGAGAGAATAGGTATTAAAGCTGAAGAGGTCCTTGAAAGGTACGTCTCACATTATTTTTGTGTTATCAGGAATCTCCCCCTGCACTCCCCTTTCCTAGACATACCTAACAGTTGACACCATCATCTTAGCCAATCAACATTTCTGTGGCCCAAAACTGAGATGACTTGGAATGCTATTTGGTGTACTGTTGTTCACCGGTCAGATTCAAATCAATCTGGGCCTCAAAATTATGGCAGCCTCTTTGCCATGGTCATTGCCAGTACCCTATAGTCAAAATCAACTTGTTTGACCCTAAGCTGAGTTTTAAACCCAACATCTATCCCTTCCATCTCCACATTGCCTATCTCTGCTCTTAACGCGTCCCTCTCACTCGGCTATTGAAGCCCTTATACATGCCACTGTAACCTTTAAACTTCACTATCCCTTGCTGGCCTACCGTCCTCCATAAGTTCTAATTTGTAAAAAATGCTTCATGTATCCCCTCCTGCACTAAGTCCCATTCATCAAACATCCCATGTCTTTCAGTCCTCACAACACATTAAAAATAAATGCTTGACATCTTTAAATCCTTCCATCACTTTTTGTTTTACTTCAGGTTTCCAGCATCTGCAGAACTTTGCTTTTGTCTCCGTGTATTCCATGTCTCTTCATCCCACTATAGTTTTCAGTCACGAGTCAATTTCCGTGCATTGCATTCCCTAAACCTCATTGCCTGTACCTCTCTTCTCACATTTAAAAATTTTCTCAATACTCATCTGCTCAACAAACTTTAAATTGTCCTCTTAAAATCTTCTCATTCTTGGCTTAGTGTTGGAATGTTAAAGATATTATGTAAAAACATGTTGTTATTAGTGGTGGTGGTGGTGCAGAGGAGGAATAAGACAAATAAAATTTGGTCAACTCAAAGTATCATTATTAACTACTTAGTTGCTAGAGTTTCATTCAATCTTTCTTTAGAAACTATTCTTTAAAATTTGTTCATGGGATGTGAGCGTCGCTAGTAAGGCCAAAATTTATTACTCATCTCTAAGTGCCCTTCAAAAGTTGGTGGTGAGCCACCTTCTTGAACCGCTGCAGTTAATGTGATGTAGGTAGACCCACAGTGCTGTTAAGGGAAGGAATTCCAAGACCTTGATTCAGCGACAGTGAAGAAGCAGCAATATATTTCAAAGTCAGGATGGTATGTGAATTAGAGGGGAACTTGAAAGTGGTGATGGCATTGTTTGCTTTATAAAGTCATCAAGTAATTTCATTGAGATGTCATTATGCCATTTGCTCGTTATGTGATTGTAACGAAGTAATGACATTTAGTTTGGCACTCTGGGTACTTATCAAATTTTTCCTTTAATAGCAAGTAATATTTATACAGAATCATAGAATAATACAGCAAAGAAGGAGGCCATTCGGTCCACCATGTGCCTGCGTCAGCTCTGTGAAAAAGCTATCCAATTAGTCCCATTCCCCAGATCTTTCCACAAAGCTGAGCAAATTTTTCTTTTTCAAGTATTTATATAGAATCATAGAATGAAACAATTTTTAAATTAACCATTACATAACTGTCCATATGCTGCTGCCACATACAAGCTAGTTTCACTTGCAAGTGGAATTGATCCACTTTCTTTACTTTATCGCTTTCAATGTTATGGCATTTTTGTAAAATGGTAGTTATTCCAATCACAAACTTATTTTTCTTCAGCTCCAGTGCACCGCAACATTCTAGCACGACCTTTCATCCTTTTGTCCTTTAACTTGGCACATTAATGGCCCATTAACAGCAAGCGATGAAAGCTTCGGAATGTGCTCACAGACGATTCATAAAGGGTGAGAATAAGCTGATGTGTCAGCTTAATACAGTAGCACATATTGTTATGTCTAAGATGTTTCCAATGAGTTGTCCAACTGCCAACACTAAATAAAGTTTGCTTTGTTTCATTCTTTATTAAATTAACCATGCTGTACTTAAGAATAAATGATTTCAGATACCATTTTTGCATCAATTAGTAATCGTGGGAGCATGAAATCTTTTTAAATGCAATTTTGATAACAGCAAATTTATGTGAATAATCCTGTTTGTTCTCGAGAAGAATTAAGTTTTAGTAAATTACTACAGAATTGCCACAAGTGCAATATATAGAATATTATTGGAGGAGATTTGACGGAGCCTACAAGAGTAGGAAACTTGGCGTGTGGGATGACTGAATTAGGTATGAGCTGAAATTTTGATTTCCTGACAGCGGGTTGAGGTGCAGAGAATAAGTCAGCGGCGTGTTTGGTTTCATGCTGTCCTATGGCAGATTCTTACATTTCATGCCCTAAAATTTTTGTAATTATATCCTCCCTTTATGATAAAGTCAGAGAATCTCGTGGCACCTGGTTAACATTCGTTTAAAGGTGGCATGCAACAGTCGGCTTTGTGCAGTTGTGTCTGAGGTCAGCTGTTTTCCTTGTTGAACTCTGTGGCATAAGAGAGAGGAGCAGGAGAATGGCAGCTTGCATGCAGGCTCATTACTGGAAACGGCACGTCAGTGGTTGTGGGAGAGGTGGAATGGGATCAGAGGCATGGAGGAGTGGAGGAGGGATCCAAGGGAGGACAGAGGGCGGGATCAGGGGCATGGAGGAGAAAAGTAGGCAGGACCTTGCATCTAGGGTGTGATGGGGATGGTGGGGGGGAACAGTTGGCCAAGGTAAGAAAATGAGGGGCCCAAAGAGCGATATCAGTGCTGTCCACATGTGGTTCTATCTCACGGCGTTGGCTGGCAGAGTCCTTACAGGGCTTTGACTGCACCTACAACATTTCAATTATCCCCGCTAAGAGTGATCTCGGACAATGTCCTTTACACTGTATAGGAGGGAGGGCGAGCTGAACACACAAGTTCAGCAATGTCCCACAGAAAGGTGAGTACAACAGTGGACACAAACATAAGCATTCAACAAAGTGTGAATGCAAAAACAAACATTTGTTTGCTCCACAATAAAGAAATGTTCCCAACTTCCCTGTAACCATCAATGTGTGCCAACCTTGGGTGGGATTTTCTGGCCCCACCCACCATCAGGATTGTCAGGTCCCACTAAAATTCAATGGACTTTTGGCTGGGCCGCCACAATGGGGCCAGAAAATCCCAGACCATGGAGCATGTCAGTACATTTAGCTTTCTGACTAAGCTAGTCCCAACAAATAACAATGATGCACAGATGAATAAAGTGAAACCAATGTAATCTGAAATATTTACAAGTGAAATTTAATTTTGAAAAACATCCGTGCACCTTTGTGGTCTCAATAAGTCTCAAGTTAATGGCAATGGAGTTGGGCATAAAAGTGATGCAGAGCCTCACTGTTTGTCCAGGAGGCTCTTTTATAATCCACTTGTACCTGCAGCATTGTCAGCTGATGGTGAATCTCACCACTGAAAATCTTCCCCAGCCGCACTTCTGCTGTCTTGCTTTTTACTGGTTCGCATGCATTTATAATTAAAATTTTAAGTGCCGGCAGCATGCACAAGTCTCCTGTGCATGCTGCCGGCACTTTAAATTTTAATTGTAAATGCATGCAAACCAGCAAAAAGCAAGACAGCAGAAGTGGCGCCACTTCCAGTTCTGCCATCATGAACAGCACGACATGGTTAAAATTCCACCTATTGTGTGCATGATATAAATTGAACCAGACTTAGCAATCTTCCCTTGCAAACGTATTAAATTACTCACATAGGGGGGAATAAAAAAAACTGAGATTTCATGACATGAAGCAAATGAAAAGTCAGACACTGATAGTTAATACTGTCAATTATAACCAAGTAGACCTAAAGATTTTAATTTTCTCACTTTACTGAGACATTGGATTATTGAATGCACAGAAACAAACTATTCTCTATCATTTTTCTCTATTATGAACCACAGTCTGATCCAACTCTCCTTGTGTGCTCCTCAGATCCTTCAATGTTCCTCCTTTTCAAGCAAATGATTTTTCTTTAAGTCAGAATTTACTGTTTCTTCATTAACAATGGTTTGTGACAGAGAATTTAGCATTTTAACCAACCACTGTGCTTAAAAAACTGTTTTAACGTCCCTTTTTTTCCTCTTTGTAACTGCCTTAAGTTTGTGTTACCCATCTCACTGATCACTGGAAACAATCCCTCATCATTAGAAACTTAAATAATCCTGAAGACCTCTAACAGGTCATCTTTCAAACTTTTCATTTCCTGTGAAAAAAATTTAACTTCTCCAGTCTCCCTTTATATCTCTTACGCATTAATCCCTTGTGACCTCCTAGTATATCTACACTGCAATACTTTCATATCCATCCTACAAGTGGTGTGCCAAAACTGAATACTTGAACTGCAGGATAATGAAGGTGTTATACAAATTTATTACCTCCTTGCACTCCTCCTCCAAGGATTCCATTCAGTCTTTTTTATGGCCATGTTACTTAGGCTATTACCTTTAATGACCTGTGGCTGGAATTTTCTACCCCTATTGGTGTCAGGCATCATGGTGTATGTGAGCAGACAATATGGCAAGAAGACCAAAAGTCAGTTTTACGCTGTTGTGAAATCAGTTTGTGATCGCCTGCGCTGTCCATCAATGGCAGGCCACCTTTCCCACCGTCTAACGTTGGGAATCTAATTTCAATACATTTGTAACTTATCATCTTGCCTATTTGCCGGAATCATTCCCCCATGTCAAATTTACTGCCCACGTCGGTGGGAAAAACCCGCTGTCCAGAACAAGTCTGGACAAGTGTGAAGTACAGAAGTCGGGACTTACCGTTAGGACCTTGCTCACATCGCGGACATCCGAGGAGCAGAAGATGCTGGAGCCCTACAGCTAATGGACCCTAGAAGAACACGTGCATCGCACGCTGGGTGGATTCTCATGGATGTGGCTCTGGCGCGAAGCAGCTCTTGGAAGGTGGGAGATCTCCATTGGGGTCTGATTCGAGACATCACGGTCTTGGCCATGGTCTGCTACGGATGATCAGCAAGGTGGGGGGTGGAGGGGAAGGTCCAGCCGTGAGTAGGAGAGGAAGGTGTACTGGGTGGGAAGGGGGAGGGCGGGGATGAGAGGGAAGAATGCAGCAACTAGGGAGGTAGGTGTAAGGAGAGGAGTTTGGAGGGGGGAAGGAGTCTGGTGGAAGGAGGGAGTAAGGGCGGAGGAGGGAGTAAGGACGGAGGAGGGAGTAAGGTGGGGGAATGTTCAGGTAAATGTGCAAGGGAGGGGTCTGCGGAGTCAATGACTGCCTCCTGGAGAGCGAACTGAGAGTGGGCGTGGGAGGGATTGGGGAGTACGAGAGGGGACAGTGAGTCAGAAGGGAGGGAGACTGAGGGTGTGACAGCAGCGGTAGGAGGGACGGCAAGGGTGGTTGGTGCGGACTCAGAGGCAGACACGGACCCTAAGGTTGGGAAGGAGGAGGTCAGGGAGGTCAATGTGGTTGGGGGTGGGATTCTTAGGAAGATTGGGAACATGCATGTTCACATGGACATCCTGGAAAGAAAAGGGTTCTAGTTGGTAGGTGACGTTGTGAAGGTGGAAGGTGATGAGGGAAAGGATATGGGTGACTGGGGAATGTGCGGAAAGGACAGGGGAGCTGAGTAGAAAAATGACGACTACCATTTTTTTCAAATCAAAAGTGAGAGGAAGAACAGAGCTGCTGCATGGGAGTGCGATCAGTGAGTGGGCGGAGATGCAGGTCGGCTCAAATGGACAACTGAAAGAGAACCCCAGCAGGCAGCATTGAAAATGCTCAGGACATTGAGATGAGTGTGACTGAGGAAGGCTCCGTATGCGTGGGAGAATGCTTTCATGGGGCTCTGAAAAGCCCTGTCACACAAACATTTCTCCCTCCAGAATCACTCGTGGTCCGGCTGCGTGCAGCTGAACTGCTAGTGGGGAGGGATGCAGAGGGAGGACTCGCGAAGCCTGTAAATAAAGCTGAAAGATACCATTACACATTATTCAGTGAAAGTGAATATATTTTCAGATTATAAAGTGGAAAAATGCATTCACCCATCCAACCAGTTGTGATCAGAAATTCTTAACTTTTCTGGTCCTGACATCTGCAGGAGCGGTGGAGACAGCCTGTGCAATCGTTAGCCCTGTTGCCTCTGCTGACTTTGGCATGTGTCCTCTGGAACGCCTTGCTTTATCTTTCCTCCTGTGGGCCAGCTGCTCTGTCTGCAGTGACAGAGGACAAGGTTGAGGGGGTCACAGGCAAAAGGGACTTGGAGGGAGAGGACAGCCTTTGAGATTCCTGAATGGATGACCCAGGGGTGTCCAGCTGCCGCTCCTCCTCCCTTTGGATGCCTGAGGAGCTCGGCCTGACTGCTTGAGGTGAAGGAGTACCTGGAGGGACATTGAGGTGCCCCGTTTTTCTCTTGCGTTGCCGCTACAGGAACTCACCCATGGCTATCGTGATGGAGTACAGGTCTGCACACATCTCTGCATTCTGATGCACCACGGTCTCCATGGCGTCTGCCATCCTTCCCATGGAGAACCCCATACGTGCACATGTGGGCACCATTTCATCAGAGAGCAGGTGGACGCATTCCTCTGACTCGCATGTCACTCTGTTGAGGGCTTCCAACAGCTCTGCTGACTTTCCATGATGAGTTGGAAGGCCAAATCCAGAGGATTGTCATCTAATTTGGACCTCACATTTGCCTCTTCCCTAGCAGTCCTCCGAGTGCCGGGGAGCCTGGCTGAACCTGCCATCTCCTGCTGCGGACAAGTGTCCATGTGGTGCCACCAGATTGTGAACCCAAGCCTGCTCTAGATCTAGGTCACAGCGAGGTTGTGTCTCTGCACTGGTTGAAGGTGTGGGTAAGTGCTGTAACCAGTCTTCCAGGTTACTTATTTCCAGCTCTTCAATGGAGGAGGTGTCCTCTTGGCTGGAGGTAAGGGCCTGAGTGGAGCTGAGGGACTGGCTGGCTGAGGGTGTTGGTTGCTTGGCAGAGCTCCTGTGAACCAAAGTAGAGATAATTAGTGCATGGCAGAAGAGTCAAAAGCAAGAGAGGGGGAACTCACAGTTACGTTGAGAGAAGGATGATGTGATGCAGGATCATCACGTGTGTGTTCGCTGCCGAACTCACTGTCCTCGCAGGCACGGTCCACATCCTCACCAGTCAGCGTGATGGCACCCTCCTCAAAGTGAGTGAATGGTCTAATGTGGGCCATTCCACCCCAAGTCTGGGACCTCTCCCTGTTGTGGTCAGCCAGCTTTTCCTGCATGAAAACTGATGGAGAGAGTGTGAGCAGGACACATGGCACTGTGTGGAATGTTTGTGTGGTGAGTGGAGCCATGGACGGGATGAGGACCTACTGTTGCTGATCCTGTTGTATGTTGCAGTGTATATCTCACTGCTCTAGATTCGATTTAAGAAAACTAGTAGTTGTCACGTTTCTGCTCAGCTCCCCCGTCCTTTCCCCTTCCCACCGTCACCTATCAACCAGTGGATACGAGTCTGATGGAGATGTGAGGGTGTGTGTGAGAGTTAGTGGTGTTGTCCCTTAAGGTGTGAGATCCCTATCGATTTGTTATAGGTTTGTGAGTGTGTGAGTTGAGAGTGATGAGGTGGTTGACTTACCCTGGTGAAATGGATGAGAGCATTCATCCTCTTCCTGCACTGGATGGCTGACCTCCTCTGCACTCTGGTGGTGCTGACCACCACTGCTACTGCCTCCCAGGCTGGATTGGTGACTCTGGTGGACCTCCTGCGGTCAGAGCAGGTGTAGAAGATATCGCGGCAGCCTTCCACTGCGTCCAGCAGGCGCCCCAGAGAGGCATCACTAAATCTGGGGGCTGCTGTCTTCTTTGCTTTCAGGGCCATCTGTCACCTGGAGCAGTCCTGGTCTGAAGAAATTAAGGTTTTTAAAAATTCATTCACAGGGTGTGGGCTTCGCTAGCTTGGCCAGCATTTATTGCCCATCCCTAGTTGCCCTTGAGAAGGTGGTGGTGAGCTGCCTTCTTGAACCGCTGCAGTCCATGTGGTGTAGGTACATCAACAGTGTCCTAAGTGAGGAAGTGCTGAGGTCACAGCATGGAGGGCAAATCTGAGCTGGTGTGTTCCTCATAAATGCATAATTAATGAGGCGGGATGCGCCGAGAATAGGACAATATGGTGTGTAAAGCTGCCATTGCAGCTGGCAGGTAAAACATCCTTTTTCCCACCTGCTACCGGGCTTAGTGTTCACCTTTCTGCAGCCCCACAGCTTCCTCAGGTGGACCTCCAGGTAAGAGTGCGAGGTCCAGGAGCCAGTCTTCTCAGGCCTCCTCATGATGCCCGTGGGTACTGCAGCCTAAAAATTCCAAGTCCTGGTGAGCTACTCTGAAGATTCATTTAGAAATTCCACTTCTGACAATATGACTCCGTCATCCTGCCTGCCCTTCCTAATTGGTTGGGAAGCCCACAGACAGGCTCTTAATTGCTTTGCCCTGGCAAAGAGCAACCAGATGGCCTGCAATTCCAACAATTTGGGCCATGAATTGAAAATGGGCCTGACGTCAAGAAAAACTACATCTGGAAAATTCAGCCCGATGCCTGTGATTTCTGCTTACCCAGATAGGGAACTGCTGAGCTGATGCCAGATGGAGAAGATAATTGTGAGACTCTTGATGGCCACCCTAGCACAGTATCGATGGAGGCCTGAGAGGCAGCCACTTGCATCCCCATCTCTGCCACAGGAGATGCACATGGGATGAAAAGGGAAAGAAAATAGATTTAAAGATACCCTTACAGGATGGTGCATGCTTATAGGAGGGGGCGAGCAATTAAAAAAATTCACTTGGTTTGTTAAAATGCCAGGACACTGCTTCAACCTGATTAAACTTATGCAAACAATTGTAATAATATTAAACACAAATCAAAGAAACATTAAATGTATCAGCCCCTTGAGATAAATGGCTAAGGAGTAACTGTGAAGTAAGTAAAACAAAACTCAAGTTCTGTGAGGACCTTTTAAAAAAACTGAGCATTAATTCTTCTGTGATAATCAGGCTGTTCATCCTTCATCATCATCTTTGAATTCGATGAGTTTCTGACTGCATATCTTCTCCATCACAATGACCACTTCCTTTGTATCTGCCTCAGTATATCTGCAGCTAAAATCCACATCTATGCCCTTATCACCTCCAGATTCAACTACTCTAATGTTCTCCTGGTGATCTTTCATCTTCCACTCTCCTTAAACTTCAGTTCATCTAAAACTCTACGCCTGTATCCTAAGCCTCACTGAAATGCTAGTCACACATTACCCTTGTCTTTGCTGACCTAAATTGGCTCTTGATCCTCCAATGCCTCAAATTTATAATTCTCATTCTTATGTTTAAATTATTTTGTGGCCTCACCCCTCCCTGCTTCTATAATATTCTCCAACCTTAAAGTCCCACCATCACCAGCATCTCAAACTTTCTCTCCCTCTATTCCTCAGATTTTGGCCTCTTGTGCATACTAATCCCTTTGTCGGCCACTGGCAGTCATGCCTTCATTCACCTACACTTTGGAATGCCCTCCTTACACCCCCTCTTCTTCACCACCCTCTGCTCTTTTAAGACCCATCTTAAAACCTACCTTTTTGATCAAGACATCCTCCCCTGCACAATATCTCTTTAGTTCGGTGTCCATTTCTTCTTGCCTTTCTATGAAGTGATTTGGGTTTCTTACTCTGAAAAGGAACTACATAAACGTAAGTCAATATCAAAGTAAAATATCACAATCTCATTTGCAGCAAAGTTGCCTTGCTATATCTTAATTATTTTGTAGATTTGTTACATTATGTTGCATAGTTTTGGTATTCAAGACTATAGGGATCTGATTAATTATTTAAATGTATTATTTTATCCACGAAGATGTATTTCAAGATGGGTAAGTCGGAATCTAGGTTCAGCATCTTCCCTGTAACTGCGTAGACTACTTAATTGACTGAGGCTCAGCATCTTTCACACAACAATCAAATCTTTATCACAGTTCATTCAAGAATGAGAACAAATGGTTATTCACCAAACCAGATACAAAACGATGGCAACAACAGGATCAACAACTTAATACAATGTGCCCAGGTGCTTCACAAAGGAGAGAACAGAACTTGAAGTGGTAGAAAAAAATCTGGAGTCGTGACTGAATGCACTACCAAAAAGATTTTGAGAAGATGCAAATAGCAGGGGAAGAGGTTTAGAAACCTGTAGGGTAAAACCTGGCTGGCCGAAAGCTCTGCCCCATATGAGGAATGCTGGGAGGGAAGAAATATACAGCAGGCCAGAGTTTGGGGGATTGCAGGGCATAAACTGGATGTGGAGAAAATCGCAGTGGAAGGTTGAGCAAGTCTGAGAAGAAATTTATGAACATCTGAGAATTATCCAGTTTTAAGCTGATTTTTAATTTTCAGCTTTGGCAAATAGGAATCCTGGGGACAAAAGCAAAATAGTGCAGATGCTGGTAATCTGAAATAGAAACTGAAAATGCTGCAAATATTCAGTAGGTCAGGCAACATCTGTGGAGAGAGAAACAGAGTTAAGAAGAATTTTCCCCTCATCGGGGGCGAAGTGCAGGAGCGGATGCAGGCAGGTGTGCCTCCGATCAGCGCCCCCGATTGGGGGCGTGCCGCCATTTTACGTGGGCGAGCCAATTAAGGCCTGCCCAGCATGACGTCTGCCAGGAAGCGCTATGCGCTCCCTTTGCAGGCGGGGGAGGGAATTCCCTCAACTGGGAGTGCGTTCTTTCGCGCATGCGTGCAAAAGAACGCACTCATCTCCCTGAGGCTAAGTGCTGCCTCAGGGAGATCAGCGCCAAATTTAAAAATGGTAAATGTGCACAAACAAAATTTCCCTGACATGTCCCCTCGTGTGACACTGTCACATGAGTTGGGACATGTCCATCACTTCAAATCAAACATTTATTAAATTTCTAAAAACCCTCATGAAACCTCATCCCGCCCATGGATGAGGTTTCATGGTTTTTCTGAAGCCCGCCAGGGCTCCCAGCCTGCCCGCCAACCTTAAGGTTGGATGGCAGGTCCATTAATTATGTCAATTACTTTTTAAATGGCCTCAATAGGCCGTTGACAGGTCGGCCAGCGCACAGTTGATTCGGCTGCGTCCCCACTGTCATCCCGCATCATTTTACGCGTCGGTGAGCAGGCCCCACCCCCCCGCCCTAAACATCCTGGCCAAGGTTTCAGCTCGATGACCTTTTGCCAAATCCAGTTCCAAGCATGAAGTGACCAAAATGAGTCCTTTTGGTTCCATGTGTGAATATCCAAATTCTACACAATTTGGGTAGAGATAAGCCTTTTTGAAGGCTGCAGCATCATTTTGATGACTCCGTCACCATCATGGAAGGTGAGACAAATGCAGTTGCTTTTTCAGCTGAATCTTATAACAACATAAATAATCTCCTTTTCTTATTATTTTCCAACTGAAAACTCCAGTGTGCATCCATTTTTTAATACTGAATGCTAAGCATGCATCATTTTTCTGATGATGAATATTAGTCTATTTTTCTTGAAGTTTCGGTGGGAGGCTGGTCATTACAGGTAGAGGCTGTTCTGAACTTCATCAATAACATTACTAAGGGAATCATGAGTCTCTGTTAAGACACGTAAAAGTTCAGATTCCCTAGCAGCCTGGGGATGCTTATGCACTGGGTAACGGAAGCAATTGTGTAAGAAGCTGAACTTTAGGATTGCCAAAACGAAGCCTGAAGCTTAAATATGAAAATTCTGCATTCTAACTCCTACTATTTACAGTTGGAGTATACAGTAGGAAGTGATGGTTTACAAGGAAATAAACTACCAATTGCCTAGGGTCTAATGACTCATGAGTACCCCAGATATGAAACCTGGCTGCTTATCCTAGTAAAAGTAAACTGCTGTTTCCTATCATTTATTATATTTATGCCACAGATTTGACTCTTTTGTCATTGTTTGGAGCCAGTCTGAGAATTATCTCAGTTTGAAGCAGACCCTGTCTGTCTGGTGAATTGATGAGACGGTCTTTTCATCATTCTGTACTGTGTCTTGGCACAGACATAGGGTTCCCATCCACTTAGTCCTCAAATATCTTCTATCATCATACCTAGCTCTGACTGTATTGCAGGGTAAAAAGCACAGACTTTAGATGTACTCCTTTAAAATGTAGGACCGACAAACCCTACCTGTTAAAGCAGTTTTATTCATGGTAGTAGGTGAGGTGAGGCTGGAAAATCACAAGTGTAGCCTTTCATTCATTTTGTACAAAGCGCAAACATCTATGGTGATTGTCCTCTAGTGTATATAGCACTTAAAAACCTTATGAAACTGCTCCTGAATTTTCTGTTTTCCCACTCTTTCCCATAATCTTGTCCATTTAAAATGTGAGTTAAAAGATAGTTCAATTCTCTCATCTGTCTATAAGTTGGGGCCAAGATATCTCTCTTGTCATGATTTCAATAGTGATGCCAGGAATACACCTATCATTGCCCTGTTATGCTGGCCCTGCCCGAATTCCTGAAAGGACAGCTCGTTTACATGGGGCAGGGAGTCATAAAGACCAATGTAGGCTGATCCCATCTCCTCAGGGTTTCCACCTTGAGAGTTTCATTGGCAAAATGCAGCTGAGGGGATGGAAGATGGGGTCTTCTGCCCATTTCTCCTCCATAGATTTGGGTGGGTGGGGGGGGGGGGGGGGGGGTAGTGTCCTACAAGATATGCCCCATTTACAACCAGCAGTATGTACGCCTCTATGAAACAGGGCTATACTACCACAAACAGAGGGACTGATCACCAGCCTATGGCTCCATTCTGCCACCTTTTTAGTGACATGGTGCTACTCTGAAATTCCGCTGAATGTGTCGGGTGGGTGTCCTACTGTGCTGCACCTGGTTCAGGCACTCATTTCATATATTTAAAAGATCTCACACCAGAATTATAGCAAGGACAAAGAAGTTCTCTTCCAGTAGCATAATGATACCACCAGAATTTGTAGACTGTTATCTATAAATGTTACAAGTTTCCAGAACATATGCAGCCCTTTGGCACACACTAGTTACTTAACATGCATTATGTAAATATGTTTTGTTAGAAGTCTTCTAGGGTAAGCCTTTTAAAGAAATTAGTGGGGCCATATTTCCACGTCATAATTTGCATCTTGAGTGTGTGCCTGGCTGTATTACAGGTATGTGTGGTAAACAATAAAAGAGCTATAAAGGTTTTCTGAGTATTCTGTATGGGTAACAGTTAATAAAAAGTAAGCGTGAGAGAACACTTTGTGGCTTTGCCCATCTTTTTGGTATGTAAAATTGTCAGATATCCTCACCTTGGTAGCTTTCCTCAGGTTTTCTATGTTCTCTTGGTGTTTAACCTCTCCATTCCCTGTCAGGTGTTTTGTTCATCTCTCTTTTGGTAAAGGTGATTTTGAGTGCCAAACAAGGAAGCCATTCTTAGCGTCAAGTGACTGCACCACAACTGCTGTATCCATGAACCATGGAAAGTGTTCTTTGGAGTGCTACATTGGTAACTGCTCTGTGTCTTGCCTTCAGTTTACTCCACTGTGCCCTCCTCTTGAATCAATAATGCAGTTTTTTAAATAGTTACAGCTGTGTGATGAAATTCTTCTCAGCTGTGAGTAAACTCCTGCAGGCAGCCTCCTGTGCAAACAGGAGTAGATAGAAATATTCTGCACAAAAATAGGATGTATTTTCACTTTAAAGAAATAAGACATTTTGTAGTCTTTTAAATATTTCTGCATCAAAGTAATAGTATTGATGCTTTTATATTCAACATAGAGCCATTACCCATCATCCCATACTTGCATTCACTACTCAATGATCTCTAGAATAGTACATTATTCTTTGATTTTCTTCACAAAAGGAAATTCACAAGAATAGTACAGTTTCAATGTGAGGGTTCCTCTTATATTTTATGTTCATCCCGGTTAGTCAAAATTTAATATTGCCATTATTCACGCTGCTTGGGGTTATTTAACCTGGAAAATCCATCTACAACAAAGTCCATTTGTAAATGGAAAAATAACAAAGCAACACTTGCATTTCACATGATCTTTGGAACAAGTTTCCAGCATGGACAACGCACATGAGATGAGGGAAGTAAACCACCGCATAAATGTAAGTAAATGGCATAGTCAGGGCTTTTCTACCTGAACACTAGACACTGAACCAAGGACAAGTTCTATTTGAACATTAGATTACGGAAAATCGCTTCACCAGTGTTATTTTGTCAGAAGTGTTTTTTTTATTCGTGGCCGTCTCTGGCACTTTATTGCCCTTGTTCACAGGGCATTTAAGAGTCAACTAGATTGCTGTCACATGGACGGCAGATTTCCTTCCCTAAAGGACATTGGTGAACCAAATGGGTTTTTATGACAATCAGCAATAGTTTCGTGGTCATCACTCTTAATACCAGATTTTTTATTGGATTCAAATTTCACCGTCATGGGATTTGAACCCAGGTCCCCAGAGAATTACCCTGGGTCTCTGGCATACTAGTCCAGTGACAATACCACTATGCCAGCACCTCCCTGTATCACCAATATGAATGTAAACAGGTTTCTGCTGCACTTTCAGCAAGTAACACTAGTGAAGTGGCTAATGTTCTGAGGAATTTCCCAGCTGGTTTTGTACCAATTAACATTGTAATGGTAAACCGCCATTTCATTGCACTTTCGACATTGGTCCAGTACAAAGAGAGTGTCATCCCAATGTCAGACATGAAGTATTAAATGGTAATGAACTGGAATGTTATAGGGTAACTTGTTCCATGGTACAGCTACATGCAATTCTGCACAGTAGATAGAGGATTCTCTCTGAGTGAACTAGTGACATTTATGTATGAATAGGACACAGTCTCCTTCAAATACAGTGCACCTATTATATGCTAACAATGTGATGATTTTGTGCATTTGTTAATTAATTATGCTGATTTTCTCAGTATATCAGGACACATCATCTAATCATTACTGGGGCAACTAATCAACAGAGAACATCAAAAGAATTAAACAAATAGTTAAAAAATGTGTTGAACCAGCTCTTTAGTCGGCTGCTAATTAACTGATTTGGCCCTGAGCAGGACACCATAGTTGAAACAATGCAGGAAACAAAAGTAATGTTCTTGGTATTCAGTTTGGGTTCATTTAAAGCCAAAAATTACTACAGAAGGGAAATACTTTCCCTCCTTTTGTCCCATACCTTCATTTTAACTGCCAACTACATTTGTTGAATAATCCTTTGTTTCAACTGAAGCAGAAGCAAAGCAGATGTTGTCCACATGAATCAGGTAAGAATTCTTATGGAACATTTCCATTAGCTGTCATTGAGAACTAGAGTTAACTTGTATGCAGTTTAATCAGGAGCCATTCTCTTCTTGGCTTAGTCCTTCCTAAGATTCATGTTACCCCTATATTGTTGATATTAGTGTAATATCACAACTGTTTTTACAGGTAGGTGAATAAGCAGCACAAACACAATGAGTGCACCACTTGAGATGGTTGAAGATTGACAGCATTGGGGTCCATATGTTGGACATTTGATTGCACTTACTCGCATAAAGTCACTGTAATTGTCAAGTTACTTGGTACTGCACAATACTGAGAGATCAATGTCTGGCGCTGTCATGTTGGCAGTAGTGATAGTGAAGGCAATATGCAGTGCTACAGATGCAAAACTAACTGACCTGGTAATAGTGCTTTAATGTAGAAAAGCATCAACATTAATTAGTCAGTAAATTTCAGTGTTGCATTGTTTGTGGCAAAACTCAGCAGGAATGTATTACAAATAAATACATTACTGACATTACTAGGCTGGGTAGCCTTTGAATTCATTTTCTGTCTTCCTGGCTCTGACAAAGCCGTTCACCAAGAATTAATCAATAATAGTTGCAAGCAGCTTAATAACAATCTATAGGATAATTCCTCTAAAAAGGTCATAGTTGAGATATTTTAACCTATTTTCTTTCAAAACATTTCCTACTTCCTTCACTAACTCACCTATCATTCACTATTTTGTCACCTCCAAGCTTGACTTTTCTAATAGTCTCCTCAATATGATATCCAAAGTTCAGAGTAATATCTTATTTTGCTATAAGTCCTGCTCACATACAACCCTATCCATGCCAACCTCTCCATTTTATAGCATGTAGGTTTCAAAATCCCCCTTCTTGGCTTCACACCCAAGCTATTCCATACCACTGCAACCTCCTCTTCCAGTCCTTTATGCTTCCCTTATCTCTGCTCTCCCAGTGATAGTGCGTTTATCAGAAAGTGTGGGCCCTAAACTTTGTCCATCAGCCACCATGTTGCATCCTAATAGACTCAAGTTTTCAGAGACGAGGTGACCAAATGCATGGCAATATCTGGACAATTCAAACATACACTAACTCATTAATCTCTTTACGATTATACGAAAAGGAAGCCCATAACCTATGGAAGAAGTGAGTAACAGATGTAGGGTGAGCCAGAATTAAGCCTTAAACCACTTAAAGGAAATGATTCAGCAAATCATTGGCCTGGATTTGATGACCTCATTGGAAAAAGATATGCAGAAGGCCAAGTTCTGAGCACGTATCCATTTCTTCCTTTCCCTCAATTTTCACACACTCAACCACTCTGTCAATCCCAGTCTTGACAGGCACTATAGACACAGCATGCTTTGATAAATTGTATTTATTATTAGAAGTGCATTTCTGATATCATTTCATATTTGATTCCCTTGTCCACCAGCTACAAACTCAGGGGGTGCTGAACTTGCTGTTATTTGCGAGAGTGTCCACTGGGTGGAAGGGCATTTTTCTCAAAACTCCACTTGCCCTCTCTAAACAACAACAGTAACACCTTACATTTACATAGCACCTTTAATGTAGTAAAATATCCCAAGCTATTTCACAGAAGTGTAGTTGGACAATAAGATATATCAAGCCAAAGAAATCTGCGTAATTATTGAGTTAACACAATGTGGCAGAGGCACTCTACCGAGTGCCCTCTTCACTTGTTTATATGATGTATTATTATATGTCGATCTATATTATGTGAACTTCATTAATTATATGCTGAATGCTAATATGTTGCTTTATTGCTGTTTTGTTTTTGCTGGAGTCCGGGACAGCATGGAATTTTTGCTGGAGTCCGGGCATGGCCATCAGTGGAGATGTGAAGGAAGCAGGGAAAGCACAAGAGGCCATTGCTGGAGGAATGCAGAATTTTTGGTGGGTTGTACAGCTGAAGGAGGTTACAAAGATAGAGATCAGTGAGGAAGTGAAGGGATTTGAACATGAGGATAAGAATTTCAAAATTGAATTAAATATAGATAAGTGAAGTTAATGTAGGTCAGTAAGCGTAAGGATGATGGATGAACAAATCTTGGTGCAGAAAATGGACCACTTATACTGGAGTCAAAGTCACTTCATAAATTACTGGACATCTCTTTATTTTTCTATATTTCCTGTTATAAGTTTAAGATTAAGAAATAATTATAGGGAGAAATGATTGAGAATACTTGACACTCTAGTACAATATTGGCAATGAACTAAATATGGCTAATGCTAGATGACTAGATAAAATTAGAATCTGTGTAGTCATAGAATGATTACACCACAGAAGGTTCTTCAGCCTATTGTGTCCATGCCAGCTCTCTGCAAGAGCAACTCAACTAGCCCCAATTCCAGCCCCCACCTTAGCCCTACATTTTGTTCTTCTCAGGTGCTTATCCAATTTCCTTTTGAAAGCCACAATTGAATCTGCCTTCAATACACTCTCAGTCAGTGCATTGCAGATCCTAACTGCTTGCTGTGTAAAAAAGTTTTTCCTCATGTCACCTCTGGTTCTTTTGTCAATCATCTCAAATTGGTGTCCTCTGGTTTTTTACCGTTCTACCAGTGGGTAGAGTTTCTCCACCCACTCTAAAACCCTCATGATTTTGAACAAGTCTAGCAAATCTCCTCTCAATTTTCTCTTCTCACAGGGAGAACAACCTCAGCTTCTCCAATCTATCCACATAACTGAATTCCTTCAGCCCTGGAACCATTCTTGTAAGTCTTCTGCAAGTTTTCAAAGAGAGAGATATGTGTAAAGGAGGCATGTGTAAGGTAGAGGCATTTTAAGATCCAACAAGTGTGAGAAGCCTCCAGTCTGTAAGCCTCAAGCTGCTGTCTGCAAGGTCCCAGAGCTGATGAGACTGTCCGGGGTATGTTTTGTCAGGTGTCTGTTTAAATCTATGAGATTTACTGCTGCCTTAACAGGGGTGTAACTGAGAGTCAGGTTAATTAGGGGATTTTTGTAGTTATTATAGTAGTAATTTTGTAGACTACGTATGTGTTTACAATCTTTCTTTTATTAATAAATGTTTAATTTAGTTTTATAAAACCTCTTGAGACTCGATGGTCTTATTACTACTGGATTCAAAGCCTGCATCTTGAAACATACAAATTGCAAGAAATTAGTTATGACAATTGTTTCAAGTTTCCCTTAGGATTTGAACAACTCAGCCTTTACCATTGGCTGTGTCATAATACTCTCTTGTTGGAGATAGTCTTTGCCTGGCACTTGTGTGGTGTGAATGTTACTTGCCACTTATTAGCCCCAGCCTGAATATTGTCCAGGTCTTGCTGTGGGCCATCATCAGCAGTAGCATTATATTCAACCACAATCTGTAACTTCATGGCCTGGCATATCCCTCACTCTACCATAACTATCAAGCCAAGGGGTCAACATTGGTTCAATGAAGACTGCAAGAGGGAGCAGCACCAGGCATACCTAAAAACTAAATGCCAATGTGGTGAAGGTACAACACTGGATTACTTACTTACAAACAGCAGAAGCAGCAGCATCCACAACTAACAGGTCAAATGAAAGCTCTGCCGTCCTGCCACATTCAGTCGTGAATGTGGTGGGTAGGAAAACAATTAGAACTAGTTGGCAAGGAGAAGGCTCCGAAAACAACCCCTGCCTATTTGATGGCAAAATCCGGAATATCTGTGCTAAAGACAAGGTCGCAGTGTTTGCAACCACCTTTGACCAAATGTGCTGACCGGATGATCCATCTCGGCATCTTCCTGGAATTCCTGGCATCCCTGGTGTCAGTATTCAACCAATTTAATAGAGTTCATGTAATGTCAAGAAATAGCTGTAGGCCCTGGATACAACAAAGGTTATTGTCCCTGACAACATTGGGCTGTAGTGCCGAAGACTTTTGTTAAATAGATCCATGCTGGTTGGTGAAGTCAAAACGAAGACACTGAGCATTTCCTTGCTGAGAGAGTTTATTAACTTTGTTCAGTGTCAACACTTCTCACATTCACCCAGTATTCCAGCTATCCCTTATTTACGTGTGTTCAAATATCTATCACTTGTTTCCCTTAACAACGTTAGACATTGACAGATTCCCCACTTTTCTTTAAATTAAAACTTTTGAAAACACAA
This sequence comes from Cetorhinus maximus, assembly GCF_964194155.1. Classification (NCBI taxonomy): domain Eukaryota; kingdom Metazoa; phylum Chordata; class Chondrichthyes; order Lamniformes; family Cetorhinidae; genus Cetorhinus; species Cetorhinus maximus. Next base: position 17,868,024 of record NC_135908.1, read on the forward strand.
GAACACTCTTTCAAATTAGTCGAAAAGAAACAATTATATATATTATATATATATTCATTCATCTTCTATACAACCAACCATTAATAGATTCCATATTCCTCCTTCTTTAAATAATGTTTTTTCTTCTTACCATGTATAAATATTGGGCATCTACATTCTCATTATAACACAAGGCGTCCCTCTTCCAGTACATATAATAATTTATTGGAGCAAGCACTCCTCTTTGTAAAACAGTCTGGCAATTGGAGACTTGCATCCGCCCATTTTATTTTGGAAATCTGTCTCCTTTCCAACATTTAATTTATGCGAGCAAGATCAATCTTCAACCTTTATTCATTGACACCCTTCGTTGAAAGAGAAGTTATCCACATAGAATTTTATGGGTAAACATTTCTTAGATTGTCCCTTGTATAGGATTTCCTTCAATATTATATTAGTACACCCCCATATCTATTGCTTCTACTCATGCCAGTGTTTCAGCAGCTAAGGTGTTTTTAACTACCTTTTTTATTTTCTTCGCTTCCCAGGCCAATGGACAACATTTATTAATCTTCCTGCTGTGCTGGAACTTTTAAAAATTCATTTACGAGATGTGGGCGTCGTTGGCTAGGCCAGCATTTATTGCCCATCCCTAATTGCCCTTGAGAAGGTGGTGGTGAGCTGCTTTCTTGAACCACTGCAGTTCTTGTGGTGTAGGTACACACACAGTGCTTTAGCGAGGGAGTTCCAGGATCTTGACCCAGCAACAGTGAAGGAACAGCGATATATTTTCAAGTCAGGATGGTGAATGGCTTGGAGGGGAACTTCCAGGTGATGGTGTTCCCATGTATCTACTGCCCTTGTCTTTCTAGGTGGTAGTGCTGTGGCTTTGGAAAGTGCTGCCTCAGCAGCCTTGGTGAGGTTCTGCAGTGCATCTTATATATGGTACACACTGCTGCTACTGTTCGTCAGTGGTGGAGAGAGTGAATGTTTGTGGATGGGATGCTAACCAAGCAGGCTTCTTGAGTGTTGTTGAAGCCGCACTCATCCAGGCAAGCGTAGAGTATTCCACCACACTCTTGACTTATGCCTTGTAGATTGTGGACACGCTTTGGGGAGTCAGGAGGTGAGTTACTAGCTGCAGGATTCCTAGCCTCTGACCTGCTCTTGTAGCCACAGTATTAATATAGCTAGTCCAGTTCAGTTTCTGGTCCCCAGGATGTTCGATCTTCCATCCAGAAGATTGGCATGTGAAGCATTGCTAAAAATGACTAAACTCATATCTCTGGATCACCAAAGGCTGGAAAATTGAGTGCACATTTCCCTGAATTTAATTTCTTTAATGTTTTATTTTCTCTCAGAACTTCCTCAACTTTAGCATCATGTTTCATCATCGTACTCAGTTCCAATAAGTCATAACTGGCATCAGGTCTTGTCTGAGTGCACAACCACTTCAACTATTCCATCAAACTTTTTAATTGGTCTGTTTCTTCCTTAGACGCAAGATCCTCTTTCTGTTAGGACTTGGCCCAATTTATTGAGATGTAATTGACAATTTCTAAGTAAGATTGTTGATTCAAGGTCACTCCTGGCTTATTCTGCTTGATGTTTAACCCTATATATTTAAAGGCCCCCGAAGCCTGATTTCCAATACTAAATTCCTTCTTTATCTTATCTATCGTCCATTGCACAAATTCTGTAGAACCTCCCGAAAGAAAATTAGCAACATGCATTCTAAAAATATCTGCTAGTTTCTCCACTTGCGATACCAAAAGAACATTGTTTGGTCTGCCTTTAGCTCAATACAACCCATTTTCAGCAGGATGGACTTAAGTGAGAAATGTCATGCCCTTGATGCATCATTCAACCCATAAATACACTTCTATATCGACAGCTTCTTTAGGCGGTTTCAAAAACACTTCCCTTTGAAATTTCTTACCCTGCAAAAATGCAGCTTTGACATCAATTGATTTACATTCCCAGGAATATGTTGCTAAAAAGGCTAAGAAAATCTTCAAGCTCATTTTTCCTGCAGTGGGGGAGTGCACTCTGACATCTTGATCACCAAGTCTTTCTTCGAACCCCTAAGCTACCAGTCTAGCTCTAGCCTTTTGCGTGTCATCAAGTGCCACCTTTTCTGTACATATCCACATGTGTGATATGACTGGTTGTCCCCTGCCTGGTATTTAAGTGTATACATCAAACTCTTTCCAACTCTTTTTGTTTGGCATCCTTTCTCAACTTATCTTCTAATTTGCTAGTAGCCACTAAAACTTTTCAATCATAAGGGCTTCTATTTCTAGTAGCATTCCTAGCCTGTTCTATGATCCTTGTTCTTGTCAAACTATGACCTCTACTCACCCTTCTATCTCTTTCTGGACTACTACCACATGATCTCTCCTTCCTATGATCAGGATCCCTTTTGCAAGTCCGTAATCACTTCCCAGTCCATTTTCAGAACTCTCACTGTATTTACTGGCTTTCCACGTCTCTACCTCATTTTGCCAATCCATAGATTTTACCTTCTGTCCTTCGTCTTGCACAATTAGCCAATGTTTGTATTTGTTGATGGCTTTTCCTAGTCTCCCTATAATGGTGACAACCCTCCATTTACTGACCCCTACTGGCATGTATGTTACTCTAGTGCCAACTTTGAGTAGCCTTAACCTGTGCTTCAGTGTCACTTTGTTTATATTCAGTCATTCCTTTATCTGCCATAATCTGCTCCTTGTAATTGTTCAACATGTATGTATGTGAAGTGCATGGCGCCTCTTCACCTTCTGTTACCTGTTCAGATTCTGCAAATGTGTAATCAGTGCCAATCAGCATCGAGGAATGTACCCGAACAGCTTGACTGCCATGTTACAAAATTATTATTTTTCCATCAATGCCTATAATCTTACCCAGACCTTTCCATTCTATCTGCTTTTCTCTTTTGCAATATATCATGTCTGCTGTATTAAAATTTATCTCTGATGGCCTTATGTGGTGCCGTAAGGCTCGCTGAATTTTCTCTGAAACCTCAGCCTTGATAAATGCCTTGTTCATGTTATGTGTCATTTCAAAAACCCTGTTATTCCATTTTGGGTAATTCATCCCATAATGATATTTCGAGTCACATCTGAAGCACCTGTTTACCATTTCTTTGGTTATTTCTGGGGTTCATTCTCCTGCCAAAGTTACTGTCATCTGTTAGAGCTACCAAAAGGCTCTCTATCCTCATTTCTTTTGATTGTGGTCTACCTTTCGTATTGATGCCTGCACCCCATATCTAAACGGTCGCAAAATGCTGCCAGCATTGAATCCTTCATCTTTTGTGTTATCTCTGAATGTTCCATTTCCAGTGGAGAATGAATGTCTTCCCAAATTTTTTTCATATAAGTTTTAGACATCTGATCCAAAAGCATATTTTTTTAAGAATCTAACTCCAATCAAGGCCAGGAGCCTATCCATGTTCGATACTTCAGCACAATCCAACAATTTGAAAGCAAGCACTGAATTAGGGATCTCCAAATAGAATTTCTGCAATCTGTTATATGACCTGTTAAATTACATGATATATTTTCCCATGGAATAACCGTCCATCCTTCTAAATTTATCAAAATTTGACCATTCCTCGTCGGTGATTTGGGGGCAGGGCCCGGTCGCCAAGGGGAAAATGACGCGGGATGATGTCGTGAGGAATCCCTGACATCATCCCGGGCCATTTAAATTTTTAAGAAGGCAGGCGGACAGGGAAATCAGCTGTCTGCCCACCGACCTGTCAATGGCCAAATGAGGCCATTGACAGGCTAGTTAAACTACTTATAGACCTGCCCGGCTAACCTTAAGGCTGGCGGGCAGGCCAGGAGCCTCAGTGGGCTCCAGATTATTCATGAAACTTCATCCACTGGCGGGATGAAGTTTCATGTCCGTTTTGTACAAAAATAATAAAGTTTATCTGTTCTTTATTAACGTGTCCCATCTCGTGTGACATTGTCACATGAGGGGGACATGTTAATTTTTTAATGTTTCTATTTTTAAAGTTTTTACCACTGTCACTAATCTCCCTGAGACAGGACTTTGCCTCAGGGAGAAGTGTGCTCTTTCGTGCGCATGCGCGAAAGAGCGCACTTTGACAGATGGGGAATCCCTCCCCGCACAGGAAGCGCATAGCGCTTCCCGTCGGGGATGCCGTTAGGCGGGCCTTAATTGGCCCGCCCACTTAAAATGGGGGGCGGGCCCCACTTCAGTGGCAGGGGTCGGCTGCCCGCCTGCTGCCAAGCCGGTGAGGCCCACCCGCCATCCAAGGGCAAGATTCTGCCCTTGGTTTCAGCTATTCTTCTCCAAAATAACTCCAATTATATCTTCCGTCTGTTTCCAATCTTCACTTTTAGGCTAATGATCCTCTGCTACCAATGTTAAATGGATCCACGCTGGCTGGTGGAGCCTTTCCTTGCTGAGAGTTTATTGACTTTGTTCAGTGTCAACATTCCTCACATTCATCCAGTATCCCAGCTATCCACTATTTATGTGTTCAAATGCCCATCACCTATTTCCCATAATTGATATTAACCAACCTTAACAATGTAATTGATATGACGATGACAATTTGTGCTCTAGAACTAGTGGCGTGCCTAGCCAAACTGTTCCAGTACAGCTACAACATTGGCATCTGTCCAACAATCTGGAAAAGTACACAGGTATGTCCAGTCTACAAAAAGCAAGATAAATACGATCCAGCAAATAACTGCCCCATCAGTCTACTCTCAATCATCAGCAAAGTGATGAAGGTAACATCAACAGTGCAATCAAGCAGCACTTACTCTGCAATAACCTGCTCACTGATGCTCAGTTTGGGTTTCAGCAGGGTTACTTGGCTCCAGGCCTCATTACAGCCTTTGTCCAAACATAAACAAAAAAGCTAAATTCAAGAGGTGAGGTGAGAGTGACTGCCCTCCATCAATTTAGTATTTTTATTCTAGGCTGCTCCTTGACCTTTTCCATGGCTAACCTTAATCGTATAATACAATAATCCGTGTTCCCAAAATGTTGCCCCAGCGACACTGGATCCACTCTACCCACCTCACTCCCCAGAACCAGCAATGCCTTCTTCCTCGTTGAGCTGGAAAACATATTGATCAAGAAAATTCTCCTGAATGCACTTCAAAATCTCTCCCTACTCTCTGCCCTTTACATTATCAGAATCTATATTTGGATAAACAAAGTCCCCCAGTGTCACTTCTCTAGTTTTATACCCACTGTTCATTTCCCTGAAAATTTGCTGCACTATTTCTTTCCCACTAGTTGGTGGCCTATACAATGCACCCATTTGTCTAATGGTACCTCTATTGTTTCTTTGCATCTGTTCAGTGCTTTCCATTTTATTTGTGATAATCACTTCCTTTGACATTCTATTAGATCAATCTTCCCCCGTTTTTGTGTTTTTCTACAGTCTGTAGTTGGTTGGTACTTGATCCAGCAGGATATCTACTTTGTTTTCTCAATTATCTCTGTTGGGCTGAAATTACTGTTAAACATTGTCACCTACCCCAAGGGTACCCTGAGGTGAAATTTCGTTTTTGACAAAATGAGTTGCTACCAGAATTTGATATAGCTTTAAAACATCATATCTGAGAAGACATTTGTTAGTGGGTCAATAATACTGGAGCAAAACAGGTATTCTCTCAATTTTGATTGGAAGAGGTATTCACCTATTTTCTTCAGATGCATTTACAATTTGGTAGAGTGAATCCAGAGTAAGGCCTGCCATGATCACAGAATCATAGAATTTTAACAGCATGGAAGGAGACCATTCCGCCCATCGTGTCTACACCAGCTCTCCAAATGAGCATTATGACCTAGTGCCATTGTCCTGCCTTTTCCCCGTACCCTTGCACATTGTTTCTATTCAAATAATCATCTAATGCCCTCTTGAATGCCTCGATAGAACTAGATTCAGAGAGAAGTGGTCTTGGAAGAAGCAGCATCAAAGTACTTCAATTTGACGCCACATTGGGTGTAAAACCTTTGGATCCTTTGACATGGCTTAGGATGTAACTTCAATAAATCCTTGATCCTTTTCAGTAAGCAGCACACAAGGAGACAGGCGACTACGCTGGAGTGAGATGGAGACCAAGTGAGTAGCGAGTTAGGCTCACGTGAAAAGTCTTTTTCAGGTTCAAATATAGAATAAGAGTCAAGCTTTGACATAGAACTAACAACCTTCAAATAAGTCAGACTACCTTGTTAAACAGGGAACTGCTTGGTAGTGGGACAAAGACCGAGTGAGGAGCGAATTAGGCTCATGTGGGAATTCAGTGCACAGGGGAATGAGGTGTGGTATACACAGGAATTATTCTAAGTAGGAAACAGCAGCAGCTAAGCAGAAATGGACCTGGGTGTAAACCTCACCTACGGAGCTGTGTTTGGAAAAAAAAAATCCAACAATGACATCACAGGAAAACTATAAGTTCATTGGTTGGTAAGAAACTGTATTAGGAAGTGACTTTAAATAGCTGTAAGTTAGAAAAGTGTATTATTTTTAAAGAAGGTAGCTACTTGGATTTGAGTAAGAAACACTAGGAATAAGGGGAAGTCGGGGCCAGTAACGTAAAGTAATATAAGCAAGCGAAGTAAAATAAAGCTAACATAAGGGAAGTAAAGTTAAGGTATGGCAGGGCAGCTCGGTTGTGTAGAATGCATGTCCTGGAAGTTGTGGATAATACTAGTGACCTAGATGACCACACGTGCAGGAAGTGCTGCCAGCTGCAGAAACTTAAGCCCTGGGTTTTGGAGCTCAAGCAGTGGCTAGAGTCACTGTGGCGCATCTGGGAGGCTGAGAGCTTCGTGGATAGCAAGTTCAGAGAGGTGGTCACACCGCAGGTTAGGAGCATGGAGGCAGAAAGGGAATGTGACCGCCAAGCAGGTAGTGCATGAATCCCCTGGGGTCCCGCTCACTAATCAGTTTTCTGTTTTGGATCCTGGTGAGGGCGTTGGTTCCTCAGAAGAATGCAGTCAGAGCCAGGTTTGTGGCACCACGAGTGGCTTGGCTGCACAGCAGGGGAGGAAGAAGAAAGGACAAGCAATTGTGATAGGGGATTCATTAGCTGGGGGAGCAGACAGGCTGTAGACGTGACTCCAGGATGGTATGCTACCTCCTTGGTGCCACGGTCAAGGATGTCACCGAGACGCTGCAGGACATTCTTCTGGGGAAGGGTGAACAGCCAGAGGTTGTGGTCCACGTTGGTACCAATTACTTAGATAGGAAGGGGGATGTGGTAATGCAGTCAGAATTTAGGCTGGCGGGAAAAACTATAGCTGAACAATGGGCTACATTCAAAGAAGAAATGGTTTGGACACAGTAATGGTATATTCCCTCAAAAGGGAAAGGTGGGGCAAACAAATCCAGAGCTCCCTGGATGAAAAAGGAGATAGAAATTAAGATAAAGAAGAAAAATGTGCTTATGACAGGTGTCAGGTAGAAAATACAATTAAAAACCAAGCTGAACACAGAAGGTTGAGGTGAGGTGAAGAAGGAAATAAGAGAAGTGAAGATGGATTATGTGAAAAGCTTGGCAGCCAACATAAAGGATAATCCCAAAGTCTTCTATAGGCACATAAATAGTATGAGAATGGTAAAAGGAGGATAGGGCCAATCAGGCTCCAAAAAGAGCAAGGGGCATGGCTGCCTGACAGATATTTTGCATCTGTCTTTACCAAGGAAGCAGATGCTACCCAGGCCATGATGACAGCGGAGGAAACTCTGTCACTAGAAGGGTTCAAAATTGATCAGGAGGAGGTGTTGGATAAACTGTTGGTACTTAAAATTGAGAGGGCACCTGGGCCGGATGAGATGCATCCAAGGATATTGAAGGAAGTGAGAGCGGAAATTGCAGGGACACTGGCCATAATCTTTCAGTCTTCCCTAGACTCAGGGAAGGTGCCAGAGGACTGGAGAATTGCAAACATTGCATCCTTATTCAACCAAGATGTAAGGATAAGCCCAGCAATTACAGACCAGTCAGTTTAACTTCGATGGTGGGGAAGCTTCTATTAACAATTATTCGGGATAAAGTTAATAGTCACATGGATAAATGTGGATTGATTAGGAAGGGGCAGCATGGATCTGTTAAGGGAAAATAGAGTTTAACTAACTTGCTGGAGTTTTTTGAAGAGGTAAGCGAGAGAGGGGTGATGAGGATAATGCTGTTGATGTGGTGCATACGGGCTTCCAAAAGGCATTCGATACAGTGCCACACAACAGACGTGTGAGAAAAGTTATAGCTCATGGAATGGAAGGGGCAGTAGCAACGCGGAAAAAACATTGGCTGAGTAATAGGAATCAGAGGGCAATGGTCAATGGATATTTTCAGGCTGGAGGAAGGTTTGGAGTGGAATTCCTCAGGGGTCGGTATTGGGACCCTTGCTTTTCCTGATATGTATTGATGATATAGATCTTGGTGTGCTGAGAGCAATTTCAAAGTTTGCAGATGATACAAAAGTTGGAAGCATTGTAAACTGTGAGAAGAAGTGTAGAACTTCAAAAGGACATAGATAAGTTGGTGGAGTGAGCAGATAGATGGTAGATGAAGTTCAATGCAGAGCAGTGTGAGATGATTCATTTTCGTAGGAAGAACATGGAGAGACAATATAAAATAAGGCATAGAACTCTAAAGGGTGTGCAGGTGCAGAGGGACCTGGGTGTATATGTGCATAAGTCATTAAAGGTGGCAGGACAGTTGGAGAGAGCAGTTAATAAAGCATACAGTAGCCTAGGCTTTATTAATAGGGGCATAGAATATAAGAGGTTATACTGAAGTTGTACAGGACACTAGTTAGACCTCAGCTGAAATATTGTGTACAGTTCTGGGCACCACACTTTAGGAAGGATGTGAACACATTGGAGAAAGTTGTGAAGAGATTTACAAAAATGCTTCCAGGGATGAGAAAATTCAGTTACGCAGATAGATTGGAGAAATTGGGACTGTTCTCCTTGGAGAGGAGAAGGCTAGGAGGAGATTTGATAGCGGTGTTCAAGATCATGAGGGGACTGGACAGAGCAGATAGGGAGAAACTGTGTCCGCTTGTAAAAGGATCGAGAACAAGAGGGCACAGATTTAAAGTGATTTGCAAAAGAAGCAAATGTGATGTGAGAAAAATCATTTTTACACAGCGAGTGGTTCAGGTCTGGAATGCACTGCCTGGAAGTGTGGTGCAGGCAGGTTCAATCGACATAGTCAAGAAGGCACTAGATGATTGATTTAATAAAAACAATGTGCAGAGTTATGGGGAAAAGGCAGGAGAATGCCACTGAGGATAATGTGCATTCGGAGAGCCGGTGCAGACACAATGGCCTGAATAGCTTCCTTCTGTACCATAACAATTCTGTGATTCATACTAAAGTGTAAATCAGTAAATCTCATGGTCTGTTTCACACCAATGTGTAACTGCAGTAAATCCATTTGACCTGTTATTTTTAAACCTACCTCCTGTTAATCCAAATGTTTACAGAGTGTTGAAGACTGCTGCCTGCATTTTCTAAACAATCAACTTTAACTGCTGCAAATGTCAGTCAAGCAGTGCTGCTACCAGTCCCAGACTGTGCTTACTGAAGGTGTGCATAAGACTGTTTAAAGTATGAGAACTGACAGGAAAAGGCAGAAGAATCTATAACATTACTTAAATTAGTTGTGGTGTGAAAGTAAAAAGTTAATCTATGGGCAGAATTTTACGCCTTGCGGTTCGACGCGTGCCCGACCCGATTGGGCATAAAATTGCACGAGATGATGTCGGGCAAACATCCTGATGTCATCCCACATGTGCGCAATCTTCAGGTCGGTGGGCACGCACAAGTGTCGGAACCACACCCGCCATCAATTAAAGGGCAACTTAAGGCCATTAGAAAGGCAATTGTTTGTGATTTTATGTTGCCTGTGTGATTTTGCACTCCTTGCACGAGCAAAACGGGCCCACCTTCTGCAAAACCTCATCCCAGAGTGGGATAAGAAGGGTTGACAAGGTGTAAGGGGCCGCAGAAGACGCCACTATCCTGCTGCCAGAGTTTACAGGCAGCGATGCAGCTACCTCAATATGTCCAAGGTGCAATGCCAAAGGAGGCGCTGCCTCTCCAGGGAGACAATGACCTCCATTTGTCATATGATTGGGCCTGAGATCGCCTCCAACTGTGTGGATGGACACTTCATGCCAGTGGCTCTGAAGGTCACAGTGGCCCTCAACTTCTATGCTTCCAGCTCTTTCCAGGGGTCAGTGGGGGATCTTTGTGGACTGTCCCAATCAGCTGTCCACAGTTGTGTCAAGCTGGTGACAGAAACTCTGTTCAAGCAGGTAATGACATTTATTAATTTCCGTACGGACGAGGCCAGCCAGGCTGAGTGAGCTGGAAGGTTTTTAGCGATTGCTGGGTTCCCCCGCATCCAGGGTGCAATCAAGGTGCCAGTGGGTCAGCCGGGTGCCTTTGTCAACAGGCAGGGATTCTACTCGATGAACATCCAGATAGTTTGTGACCACAAGTCGCAGATTCTGCAAGGCTGTGCAAGGTACCCTGGCAGCTTCCATGATGTTTATATCCTCAGACACTCCTAGGCGCCAAGGCTATTCAATGCTGCAGCCCGACTGGATGGATGGCTGCTGGGTGACCAGAACTATCCATTGAAAAGGTGGCTTATGGCGCCTCTCTGCCACCTAAGAACAGAGGCAGAGCAGCGATATAATAGGAGTCATGCCTCCACAAGGATCGTGATAGAGAGGACCATAGGTCTTCCAAAGATGCGCTTCCGATGCCTGGGCCATTCAGGGGGAGCATTACAATACGCCCGCAAGAGCGGGTGTCACTGATAGTGGTTGCATGCTACGCTCTCCACAATGTGGCACAGGCAAGGGGGATCCACTGGAGGAAGAGGATCTTGAGGCAGTTCCAAAGGCCACAGAGGAGAATCCAGTAGTGAGTCAGAAGAGGTGCACAGTGAAGAAAACGCTGAGGGTCTGGAGGCAGAACTCTGTATCCTTCAGGGAGGCAGGGACAACAGGGACACCTTGATCCAAAGCTCCTTCAGCTACGCTGCCAAAGATCCGCTTCCACCTCATGCCAGGGCTGCCACCTCCATCCCAGATGTCTGAAATGACCCTTTCATTTGAACCCAAACAACTCAGTGTCTGCGCAATAAAATTTAGAGCAACTCACGTTCAGCATTAGATACTGGCATACCCTGCATTAAAAAAATGGTGAAGCATACTCAGGCCATTAAGGCAAAAGCAAAATTTATATAATTTTGACACTCAAAACGAATGAACATTACCATATCTGGCGTTAATGCCAACACCAGTAAACATATAAATAAAACATGGAAGAAAAGAAGATCACCTGTGAACAGTCCCTCTTGTACTCACGGTGCCTTAAACTTAGGCTTACGAGTGATGCGTCTTGGTGCCCGCTCCCACCTCCCACCACCACCCCGCTCGCTGGCAGCGGCATTGGAGGCAGCCTGCTGACTCTGCTATCTTGTTGGCCTTGATAACCTTGGTGGTCATCCTCTGACCAGTGCAGCCCATGGCCTGGGAGGGGGCGGCCAATGCCACGGCTGGCATCTCCCCTGTCATCGCAGCCTCATCAGACGACATGGTCACTGGCAGAGGAGCTGCTGCTGTCACCAAGAGTGCCCTGAGAGGAGCCAGCAGAGACGACAAGCAGTTCGTGCGCCAACGTGAGGTCGCTCTGAACCTCCCTGCTCGCCATGAATAGATGGTCACCTAGCTGGGATACTGGATGACTCATCCATCTCCCACACTGCACTGACCACCTGAGGCCATTGCTTGTGTGAAAGCTTGCAGGCCCGAGCGCAACCCCAGATTCAGTTCCTGGGGCTGCCTCTCCATGAGAGTCGTCGCTCTCTCAATGGAGGAGGCAATGCACTTGGCAATGAGCTCATGCTCCGCATGGACTCCTCCACAACAGAGACCATGGCATGCATGCCCTCATGGAACTCCATCAGATCCTCTTGAACGTCCTACTGGACATCCAGCACCTGCCGCTTAATAGGTGACTTGAGTCCCATCATCTGCCTTCGGCTCAGCATCGTCCTGGTCTCCAGCTGTCCACCGACTGCTGGCACACTGGGCACTCTCTGCCTTCGCCTGCTCCTCAAGCAAGTGTGAAGTGCCCTCACAGCCGTGCACCAACATTCTAGCCGACGATTTAACACCGACCAAGGTGCTGGTATCTGCCTGGTGCAGAGAGCGGGTGTGGCGCAGGTGCATCTGAAGCCCAGTGGTCCTCTGGCATCAAGGATGGCTCTTCGGGGTCCTGCATATGGGTGCGTGCTGGTGAATCTAAGGGAGAATAACGATATGGCATTAAGTTATTTAAGTCACAGTGCATGCCGGGCACCCTGTTGAGACAATGGAGATCCGCATCACGGTGCCATCATCTTTCAATGATCAATGGGGACTCCCAGTTTTGAGGCTCCCATTAATAATGAGACTACACAAGAATGTTTGCACAATCCAAAACTCTCACCTCCATGCTCTGCACTCTTACCTTCGTCAGAGGTCCCTGCCACTCCACGAACGTCTGATCGAGGTGAGTGGCAGCTCTCCAGCTCCAAAGCATCCATTTCAAACCTTGCCATGAGTAGGAGGTTTGGAGATCCTATGCTGGTCCTTGACCTCTCCATTTTGTTATGGCTCCTTTTCTCCTGAAAGTATAGAGGAGCATTGATTAGTCCACTCTCTACCTGCAGCACCATTGCAGCCTGGACAACCCCACCTGAGGAACACCATGCAGGGCACAACCGAGTCGTGGCCCTCGAGCTGCAAGGCCTCAAGTCCAAGCAGCCAGGGTTCACCCCCTTGGACAGCTCTGGCGTCACTGATAGTTGGCATCAGACTTTAACACCCCTCAGCTCCACGGGGGAACGGCCAGCTCTTAAACCTTCTCCATACTGATCCATGCCAACACGGTACTCACCCTTGCCAAGCGCAGCAGGTTGTTGAACCTTTTGCAGCACTGCACCCATGTGCACCTCATGACGCCATGGCTGCTGACCTCGGCTGCTACCTCTTCCCAAACTTTTCTGGTCTGGTGTGGTGGCCTCTTCCTGCCATCCCCGGGAATGAGGGTGTCCTGCCTGACACCCACCTCCCCCATGAAGACCATGAGGCATTCGTCTGAAAAAAGGGGGGCCAAGTGCCCACTCAGCCTGCCCTCCCACCTGACATCTCCAGCTACTGTTGAGGCCATTGCTCCATCTCCAGACCGCAGAATAATTCTCCCTTGGCAGCCTTTAGGGAGCTGCCTCTGCCGATTTTAAACCGCCCACTGGGTTGCCATTGGATCCGTGCCTGACAGGTCTCCGCCCGGCCCTTCCCAACCATTGGAAAGACACATTTCATGCTGGGCGGGCCTTAATCACGCACACCCAACAAGGGAAAAATTCAGGCCTGTGTTCCAAAATGTTCAATGCTAATACAATCTTGGATTCTTGCATTACTGCATTGTGACCATCTTTTAGTCATAACTAACAACTGTAATAATGAGGTACAAAGGAAAGTGTTGTGTTGAGCTATGCTGGGATTTCACTGAATGTGAAGGATATTGATCTCAGCATACTATAAATAGGCAGGCTGCATTATGTAGTTTTATGGATTAGGTGGGAGAGCTTCTTTCTATTATATTGCATGGGGTCTCTGCAATGCCATCCTTTGATTTATTTGAGGAGAAAACTGAAGTTTCTTCAGCTTGTTGCCTGAAGAAAGGAACAGATTTCCTTGCTTTGGCTTGTTTAGTGGCTTTCAAAGTCACAGGAGTAATCCCAATGTTCCATAGGATAAAAAGTCTCTACTTTTAAATGTTTTATTTAGAAAACAATATAAAATGTTTAAGTAACGAAAGTAGGATTAATAATGAAGTATATCAAGTAAAGAAAAGTTTGCACTTCAATAGATCTTTATAATATTCTCAGGCATTCCCAATGTACTTTACAGCCAATATATGACTTTTAAAGTGTAAAGACAAATGGAGCAGCTGATTTGCACACAGCGAGGTTCCACAAACAGGAAAGGAATTAATGATCAGGCTATATGTTTTCAATGCACATTAAGGGAGGAATGTTGGTCAGGAGACTGAAGACTCCAGCCCTTGTTCAAACAGTGCTATGGGGTCTTTAATATCCACCTGAACCAGCAGCGTCTTAGTTTAAGGATGGCACTTGTGGAGTTGCAGTACTCACTCTGCAATGTCACCTCTGATTACCTGTTCAAGTCGATGGGGAGAGCTTGAACCCAAGCTAACATAATACGGGGAATTTTTTACTTCAGAAAAATGGGTCAATATGCTCATCAACTGCTCTTAATTTATCAATTAGTCAATTACTTCCCATCTGGTACAATTGTTAGATTACAAACATATTGGCCACACTGGCTCTTCTTCATTAGCTGTAATTAATTGATTAATTAACAGTCAAGTCTTCAATTAATTAATTGATGAATGACCTTATCCATTGCCTAAAACATGCACAGTGGCATAGGTAAATTCTACTAAGGATGAACTTGAATTTCCAGACTATAATGATGCTAAGGGTAGGAAACAGTTATTCGCTAAATACCTGAATAATAAACAGGAGCGAATTGTCATACTTTGATAGGCTCCAGCTATACTCCATTGCCTTATTATAGAGCTACAATTACCGCCAGGTGCTTAAAGATTGTGTGTTTTGGAAAAAGCACAATTTTGTCAAAATTATACTGGAAGTTTAATCATTTTATTTCAAAACTGTAACGTTGAATTATTGTCAGATTTTCAAAGAGGCTTTAATTTATGAGAAGCAAATAAAAGTGAGCTCACAGAGTCTAACTTACAATGAGACTGACCGGTCAGAGCAGACTCATGGACCGAGTAGTGTGCATCTCATCTGGGTGTGAAGCACTTTGGGCTTGTTACCGCCAGCCACTTCACAATCGATAAGTGCCCTTATTGGGATGAATGGCCTATTTCTGTGTTGTACATTTTTCTGTCACTACTTAACAGAATTCCATATATTAAACAATTTAACTGATGGAAGATTTCTTTCTTGATATAAATGCGCTTAGTGCCAGCTGCAAGTTGCAATGTGAATGAGGATAGTCTTTTTCTGGGGTTCCATAAGACCATAAGACATAGGAGCAGAAATTAGGCCATTCGGCCCATCGAGTCTGCTCCACCATTCAATCATGGCTGATAAGTTTTTCAACCCCATTCTCCCGCCTTCTCCCCGTAACCTTTGATCCCCTTACCAATCAAGAACCTATCTATCTCGGTCTTAAATACACTCAATGACCTGGCCTCCACAGCCTTCTGTGGCAATGAATTCCATAGATTCACCACTCTCTGGCTAAAGAAGTTTCTCCTCATCTCTGTTCTAAAAGGTCTTCCCTTTACTCTGAGGATGTGCCCTCGGCTCCTAGTCTCTCCTAGTAATGGAAACATCTTCCCCACGTCCACTCTATCCAGGCCTTTCGGTATTCTGTAAGTTTCAATCAGATCCTCCCTCATCCTTCTAAACTCCATCGAGTATAGACCCAGAGTCCTCAAACGTTCCTCATACGTTAAGCCTTTCGTTCCTGGGATCATTCTCGTGAACCTCCTCTGGACCCTCTCCAGGGCCAGCACATCCTTCCTGAGATACGAGGCCCAAAATTGCTCACAATATTCTAAATGTGGTCTGACCAGAGCCTTATAAAGCCTCAGCAGCACATCCCTGCTTTTATATTCCAGTCCTCTCGTAATAAATGCCAACATTGCATTTGCCTTCCTAACCACCGACTCAACCTGCAAGTTAACCTTAAGAGAATCCTGGACTAGGACTCCCAAGTCCCTTTGCATTCCAGATTTCTGAATTCTCTCTCCATTTAGAAAATAGTCTATGCCTCTATTCTTTCTACCAAAGTGCATGACCTCACACTTCCCCACGTTGTATTCCATCTGCCACTTCTTTGCCCATTCTCCTAACCTGTCCAAATCCTTCTGCAGCCTCCCCACCTCAATACTACCTGTCCCTCCACCTATCTTTGTATCATCTGCAAACTTAGCCAGGATGCCCTCAGTTCGGCTTAAGACAGGTCTGTAATGTGGTGCATTGAGTGGAGTATTACACGGGTGTCTCATTTAGTGTTATATTGTACCATCCTGGGTTACTCCGAGCCTCAACATGCAGTATTGTTCTGGAGCTTTTGTGCGTTGTGCTAGGCAGATGTGTTGACTTATGAAGAGTTATATTATGCTATGCAGGACTACCTATGCTTTTGAACTCTTGCACTTGTACTCCAGCACAGTGAGGTTTTGATGGTGCCATGGCCTTGATTAAACAATGAATTATGTCCTGATTACAAGTGCAAATAGTAATATACAATCCACTTACCCTAACTGGACACTTGCCTTGGAAGGTTTTTATGGAAGATTCAATGCTATACTAAGTAATGTTATGCAATCTATTTGGCTTCACTGTGCCATAGGTAGCTTAGTTCTGTTTTGCTATACAGAACTATGTTGAGGATGCTGTGCCCTGTATTGCAATTCATCAGTGTGTGTGTTATCTAGGGCTGTATCATCTGCACTTATATAGCACCTTTTGTGTCAAAACATCTCCAAGCAGATCACACAATGAATTATTTTTGAAATGTAGCACCTGATACCTCTGTATTCTGCAGTATGGTATTATATTATGCAGTTTGCAATATACTGTACTGTCTAGATCTTAATATAATGTAGAATGCTGTGCAAGGCTGTATTCCCCCAGTACTACATAAATCACACCTTTTAATTTATTCTTGGCTGTGAGTGACCTGAGCAAAGCTTTTACAGTATTTACCATCCCTCATGCCCTTCAGAATGTGGTGGTGAGCTGCCTTCTTGAACTGCTGCAGTCCATATCGTGAAGTTACTCTCACAGCAGTTAGAAGATCCAGGAGTTTGACCCAGTGACGATGAAGCTGCTGGAACACATCCTGTAGATTGCCCATACTGCAGCTGCAGTATGTTGGTGGTGTACGCTGTATATTAGAGGATTATGCGGTGTAATCCAATATATTATATATGGCAGGTATAATATTTTGTGCAATACTTGCTGTATTGTAGAGTTCTTTGCAGAACTGACTTCTGTGACCCACAGGATTGTTCGATACAGGGCTTTACTGTTTAATCCCATGCAGTTTCGTATGACAATACTCTGCAGGGCTGCATTTTTTTTTTAAAGGAGTTGCGTCACTCAGTGTTGAAGTTTTTATGTACATGGGACCTCCAAAGTTAAGCTGATTTTCCAAGTTCATTTGACCAACAGGGAGCCTCTCCCAGTGGCTGTGTATATTGGGAAATCAAAGATCGTTACACAAAACTTTTCTATCATTAATTTTAATTAATGGAAAACTGTGGGCAGTGCAATTGTTCTTTCACAATATGCATAACTACCAGTTGTAGGAACTCTAGAGGTGTCCTCCATAAAACTAAAAGCTATGTTTCAGCAATATGAACAGGTCTTGGGTATTCTGTAGTGTTCATATCTACAACTTCCAAACTTGTCTTTTCTTTTTAATGTTATCCTGTGTTTCTAGCATTTTCAGCATTCTGATCTTTGGATTTCGCCACTGTTCCAAGACTCCTCTGTTCATAAACTAGTCAACCTATAATATGCTTATCTATCTAATGTATCGAAACAAATCTTGCATTGGTATATGCATCCTGTTAAGTTTTTTTATTATAAATTTCACATTTATAATGGAAACTGCCTATGTGAACATACATGCTGTAATTGCAGTATTTAAAATGTGGACTGAATTATGTCTGCGTGTCTTAATCTGAATTTCTCACCCTTCAATATTCTGTCATTTAAAGACTAGGCTTTGTCTTGATTTTCCTGTTACATTGAACTATGTAGAATCTACAGCATATAAATTGGCCATTTGGCCCCACATGTCTGTGCCAGCCTTGATGCTTCACACGAGCATCCTCCCATCTTACTTCATCTCACCTTATCAGTATATTCATTTATTCCTTTCTTCTTCATGTTCTTATCTAGCTTCCCCTTAAATGCAAGTATGTTATTCAGCTCAACTACTCCTTATGATAGCAAGTTGCACATTCCACTCTTCAGGTAATTAAGTTTCTCCTTAGTTCCCTATCGGTTTTATTAGTGACTATCTTATATTTATGACTCCTAGTTTTGCACCGCCCCTGCCCTGCCATCATGTGCAATGCCATGGAAACTTGGCTAGTAATGTATTAGGCCAAATTTGGCAATAGTAGGGGCATCTAATGGCAATTGCCCCTTGCAATTTTTTTTTTGTGTGGCATTTTACTGAAAGTGTAAATTGATAATGTTGCAGTGAAAGAAACCAGGCATCTGAGACCTGAGTGAAGGTTGGCAAGAAACTATATTTCCTTAATCATAGACTGAAGAACTTTGAAATGAACAGCGTAAGGACTGATCAGGACGTATAAAATAGAGTGGGTGAATTCAATATCAAATCAGGCACAGGAAGAAAAATAACCAGAGGGAAAGAAAGTTTGAACTTTTATTTATCTCTCTCAGTCCAAAGGGGAAGTTGAAAAAAATTAAAATGTAAACTTTATGTTTTGAAAACTCAACAGTTACAACCTGAATGAATGAAACTTGACACTCATAATAGTTAATTTTCAGTGCCGGAGAGGTTGTTTGGCACTTACGAATACCTATCATACCATTAAGAACCCATTAAAAGGGTACTTAAACTGGAATAGATAAGACTTAAAACTTTCTGTGTCAAGTTTAGTTTGTGTCTATTGAGTAAATACAACAATTTCACACACTCAATGCATTTCAACAATGCGACAGAGAGTAAGATGCCATTTTCATGAAGCTGACAGAGAGGAACAGCACATCTTGGATATCTGAGTTTAGACATGCAACTGTCCCTTGTCTGAAGTTGCTATGCTATAGCACTGTAAATAGCAGTGAAAGCCATTGGCCACACTGTTAATTTGACAAGAGAATCTGGGCCATTACATTTGGTATGTGATATCATGCACTCTTTTTGAGCAATACCTCAAGGTGGCATCTTAATAGGATTTTCGATTATAAAGTGAGCCACGGCTATCACTGATTCCCAGCCCCACCAGTAATTCCAAAACTAGCCCTGCATCTTCCTCCGCTTTGAGTATTTATCTAATACTCACATGAATGATGCATTAGTTTCATTCTCAATCGTTCCTGTAGCAAAGCATTCCATGTTCTAACAAACTTGTGTACAGAAATTTCTCCTATCATCTCACTTAGCAACAATTTTAAATATTAAATCTACACTATCTCCTTGATTAACTCATGATTTTCCAAATATTCATTCACTTTTAATTATTTTTTAAGAATTTTCCTAAAATTGATATTAGACTAACTACTCTTATCCAGTTTGTTGTTCTTGCTACTTCTTGATCAAAGATGATATTTTGGCTACTCTCCAGGCCCACTTGTTCTTTCCCCAGTAAAACTTCATTATTTGTTGTTTACCTATCCTCAATGGTTTGCCTTTTAACTCAATTTAGTGCATATATTTTCCTGAAATCAGGTATCCAGGTGTGACTCACACCCTTGACTCAACCATTTTGCAATATCACATCTCCAGAACACTTCCTACTTCTGTCCCAGTTTTTCTATCCTCATTGCATAATTAACATTTAGCCCTTTTATAGCCTCATCCTACAAATGTTCATTCTTATAACCCATATGCTGTTTAGTGTTCGATTAAATTATTTTCACTTAAATACGTATTACACTTGGCTCACATCCAATTCACATTAAAAATGGATGTTTAACATGTTCCTCAGTTCCATCCCATAACTAATCATTTCTATAATGTTTAACCTAATTGTATACCATCAATAACATCTTTATTAATCACTGGGTCATTTAAATTTTTCACTTATTTATTCAGCATATCTTTCATTATTATTAAAAAAATAAAATATTAATGATATGAAGGTATTAATATCCACTAATGATATTCTTCAACAGCAGTGGGATTGTTTTGAGATGGGGATGCAACATGGCAGCATCCAGGTGAATAACACAATAACATTGGATGGAACAGAAGGCAGAAATTAAAACAAGATCTTTCAAAGGTTCCTTACAACTAATGGAGTAATTCTGAAATATAGTTGTAAAGTAGAAAACTCACAGCTGATTTGCACAGAGCAAGCTCATATAAATAACAGGAGGACCAGAAAATCTGTTTCAGTGGTGTTGGTGTGGTGGCCTAGGCAACTACAGGGAACCCATTTAGTGCTAAAAGGGTTAATGGGGAAGTTGAATTATATGCCTAGGCTGAAGAGAAAAATACTGCAGCCTTGAGAACAATACCATCTTGCCTGACCACAGTTGTAGGATGAGCACTGAGACATCCCATTTTGTTCTTTCTCAGGCCAATGTAATCAGGATTGTGATAAGCATTTGCATAAGCACAACATCTGTTGTGCTGGGAATGAAAATTTACTGAAATATGGATTGGTCAGTTAACTTATGCAAATAAGTGGATAGGTTTGTGCAAAATTTACTGATTGGCTGTAAAAATGCTTTTAACAGGTCTGCGTGTACTCTGCTACAAGACTGTACAGTAGCTATTTTGTGTGCTGTCTCCCTTGTGTACAAGTAATAAATGGGGTTTCTACGTACGAAATGATGCCTCGGTGTGATTAATCTCCGACATTGGTTGAGGGATAATTATCAGCCAGAACACCAGGGAGAATTCAGGAGATAAAATTCAGGACAGGATTCAGGAGACAAAACAGCGAGAGGTTGGGCGACAAAACAGCGAGAGGTCGGGCGACAAAACAGCGAGAGTGCAGAGACAATCAGGAGATTGAAAACAGTGCGAGAACAGAAACGTAAATTTCTAGGTGAGCACAGGGAAAGTAAGAATTTATAGGCACAGGGGAGAGAACTGATTTGTGAGTAATGGTGAAGAATTTCTACTAATCTCCGGTTTATAGCTAATAGGACAAGAGTAAGGTTAAAGTAAGCAAAAGTAACTAAAGTTTAAGTAAAAAAGTGATTTAAAAGTTTAAGGTTAAGGCAAGGCAGGACAGCTCAGCCAAGCAGAATGCCCGTCCTGTGGCATGTGGGGAGTCATGGACACTTCTCGTGACCCAGACGAGCCTATATGCTGGAAGTGTGACCGGCTGCACTAGCTTGAGCTCTGCGTTTCAGGGCTCGAGCAGCGGCTTGAGTCACTGAGGTGCATCTGTAGCAGAGAACTATGTCAATAGCATGTTCAAAGAGGTGGTCATACCGGAAGTTAGGGGAAAGCAGGCAGATAGGGAATGGGTGACTGCCAGGCAGTCCAAGAGAAATAGGCAGGTAGTGCAGGAGTCCCCAGTAGTCCTGCTCACTAACCGGTTTTCCATTCTGGATATCAGTGAGGGCAATGGATCCTTGGAGGGGTGCAGCAAGATCCAAGCCCATGGCACCTTGGGTGGCCCAGCTGTACAGGAGAGGAGAAAGAAGAGCAGAAGGGCAGTACTAATAGGGGATTCTTTAGTTCGGGGAGCAGACAGGCATTTCAGCGGTCGTCAACGTGACTCCAGGATGGTTTGTTGCCTCCCTGATGCTAGGGACAAGGATGTCACAGAATGGCTGCAGGACATTCTTGTGGGGGAGGGCGAACATCCAGAGGTCATGGTCCATATAACAACATAGGCAGGAAGGGGGATGTGATCCTGCAATCGGAATTTAGGGAACTAGGTAGAAAATTAGCAAGCACGACCTCTAAAGTAGTAATCTCCGGATTACTCCCAGTGCCACGTGCAAGTGAGTATAGAAATAGGAAGATAACACAGATGAACATGTGGCTGGAAAGATGGTGCAGGAGGGAGAGCTTTAGGTTCCTGGCACTCTGGGACTGGCCCTGGGGGAGGTGACACCTGTACAAGCCGGACGGGTTACATCTGAACAGAGCTGGGACTGACTTCCTTGTAGTCCTTTTGCTGGTGTTATTGGGTAGGGTTTAAGTTAACTCAGCAGGGGTGGAGGAACCAGGAGAGAATATTAGAAAGTAATACCAGGGTGCACGGAATTTTGGGAGAGGCAGACAGCACTAAAATAGAGAATAGTAAGTTAATAGATAGAGTCAGAGTAAGGGAAAGGGAGCAAGTAATGAAGTCTAAATCAGAGCTACACTGCATGTACGTGAATGCGCTGAGTATAGTTAATAAAATTGTGGAGCTACAGGCACAGATTGCCTTGTGGGATTATGATGTTGTGCAATAATGGAGACCTGGCTTAAGGAAGGGCAGATCTGGGTGTTAAATATTCCTGGTTACAAGGTGTTCAAAAAAGATAGGAAAGGGAAAAAAGGAGATGGGGTGGTATTTTTGGTTAAGGAGAGTATTGCAGTTCTGGAGAAAGAGGATGTGTCAGAGGATTCAAGGGCAGTATCAATTTGGCCAGAGCTAAGGAATAAGAAGGATGCAATTACATTGGTCGGTGTAATATATGGACCACCAGCTAGAGGGAAGGATATAGAGGAACAAATCTGCAAGGAAATTACAGAGAGGTGAAAACATCATAGAGTAGTTCTAATGGGGGACCTTAATTACCCATATATGGACTGGGATAGTGATGATGTAAGGGGCAGTGAGGGAGAAGCTTTCCTAGATTGTGTTCAGGAGAATTTTCTACAGCAGTATGTGTCCGGTCCAACAAGAAAGGAGGCATTGCTAGTCCTGGTTCTTGGGAATGAGGTGGGTCAAGTCGACCAAGTGACAGTGGGGAGACATTTAGGGGACAATGATCATTGTATCATAAGGTTTAAGATGATGGTGGAAAATGACATTGGTCAATCCAGAGTAAGAATAATCAACTGGCAGACAGCGGACTTCAATGGGGCAAGGATGGAGCTGGGCCGGATAGACTGGCAGGAAAAACATGAGCTGAACAATGGGCTACCTTCAAAGAGGAGATTGATTTGGACAGAGTCAAGGTATGTTCCCTCAAAAAGGAAGGATAGCACAAACAAATCTAGAGCTCCCTGGATGGCAAAGGAGATAGGAATTAAGTTAAAGAAGAAAAAGTGTGCTTACGACAGGTGTCAGGTAGCAAATACAATTGAGAACCAAGCTGAATACAGAAGGTTCAGAAGAGATGTGAAAAAGCAAATACGAGAAGCAAAGAGGGATTATGAGAAAAGACTGGCAGCTAACATAAAAGGAAATCCCAAAGTATTCTATAAGCACATCAATAGTAAAAGGCTGGAACAAGGAGGAGTAGGGCCTATTAGTGTCTATAAAGTGGATACACCATAGAGGCAGGAGGCATGGCTGAGGTGGTAAATGAATACTTTGCATCTGTCTTTACCTACAAGGCAGGTGCTGCCCAAGCCATGGTGACAGAGGAGGAAATTCAGTCACTAGAAGGGTTTAAAATTGATAAAGGAGGTGGTATTGGATAAGCTGTCGATACTTAAATTAATAAGGTACCGGGACCGGATGAGATGCATCCAAGAATATTGAAGGGAGTGAGACTGGAAATTACAGAGGCACTGGCAATAATCTTTCAATTCTCCCTGGATGCAGGGGAGGTGCTGGAGGACTGGAGAATTGTTCAAAAAAGGTTGTAAAGATCTGCCCTGCAATTACAGACCAGTCAGTTTAACTTTGGTGGTGGGAAGACTTCTAGAAACAATTATTCGGGATAGAATTAATAGTTACATGGAAAAATGTCAATTGATTCAAAGAGTCAGCATGGACTTTTTAAAGGAAAATCACGTCTAACTAACTTGTGGTGGTTTTTTGAAGAGGTAACAGAGATGGTTGATGAGGGCAAGGCCATTGACGTGGTATATATGAACTTCCAAAAGGCGTTCGCTACAGTGCCACACAACAGACTTGTGAGGAAAGTTATAGGTCATGGAATAAAAGGGGAAGTAGCAACGTGGATACAAAATTGGCTGAGGGATAGGAAACAGAGAATAATGGTTAATGGGCATTTTTCGGGTTGGAAAAAGGTTTTGTAGTGGAGTTACTCAGGGGTCGGTATTGGGACTCTTGCTTTCCTGATATATATAAATGATCTAGATCTTGGTGTGCAGGGGACAATTTCAAAGTTTGCAGACGACACAAAACTCGGGAGAATTGTAAACTGTGAGGTGGACAGTGTTGAACTTCAAAAGGACACATCAGTGGAGTGGGCAGATAGGTGACAGATGAAGTTCAATGCAGAGGAGTGTGAGGTGATACACTTCAGTACAAAGAACATGGAGAGACAGTATAAAATAAAGGATACTATTCTAAAGGGTGTGCAAGAGCAGAGAGACCTGGTGTATATGTACGTAAGTCATTAAAGGTGGTAGGGCAGGTAGGCAGAGCTGTTACTCAAGTATATAGTACTCTAGGCTTCATTAATAGGGGCATAGAGTACAAGAGCAGGGAGGTTATGATGAACTTATATAAGACACTGGTTAGACCTCAGCTGGAGTATTGTGCACAGTTCTGGGCACCACACTGTAGGAAGGATGTGAACGCATTGGAGA
The DNA here is from genome assembly GCF_964194155.1 of Cetorhinus maximus. Taxonomy (NCBI): domain Eukaryota; kingdom Metazoa; phylum Chordata; class Chondrichthyes; order Lamniformes; family Cetorhinidae; genus Cetorhinus; species Cetorhinus maximus. The sequence goes on from NC_135908.1 coordinate 17,892,525, forward strand.
GAGTGCAGAAGATGTTTATGAGAATAGTTCCAGGGATGAGACACGGCAGTTATGAGGAAAGATTGGAGAAGTTGGGACTGTTTTCCTTGGAGAAGAGAAGGCTAAGAGGAGACTTGATAGAAGTTTTCAAAATCATAAGGAGTCTGGACAGAGTTGATAGGAGGAACTGTTCCCGCTCATAACGGATCGAGAACCAAAGGGCATAGTTTTAATGTGTTTTCCAAAAGAAGCAAATGTGAGGTGAGAAAAAACTTTTTTACACAGTGAGTAGTTAAGGTTTGGAATGCACTGCCTGGAAGTGTGCTGGAGGCGGGTTCAACTGAGACATTCAAAAGGGCATTGGATGATTATTTAAATATAAACAATGTGCAGGGTTGCAGGGAAAAGCCAGGAGATTGGCACTAAGTTAAAATGCTTGGAGAGCTGGTGCAGACGCAATGGCCCGAATGGTCTCCTTCCACGCTGTAACAATTCTGTGATTATACTACTCTCCAAAACTGTGCCTTCTCCGTCATAAGCTTCTCTAGCTTCTCTTTAAATGTATCTATACTATTCACTTCAACCACTCTCACTATGGTAGTAAGTCCACATTATCATCAATATTTGGATGACAAAGTTTCTTTTGAATTCCCTATTGAATTTCTCAGTGACTATCTTATATTGATGGTCTTTAGACGCTCTTTCCTACAAGAGGAGACACTCTCTCTGTATGCACTTTACCCTTTCACAATTTTAAATATCTCTATTAGATTATCCCTCTGCCTTCTTCATTCAAGAGAAAAGCAACCCAGCTCGTCAATAATTTCCTGATATGTATATTGTTGTGAGAATCTAGTTCATGGTTTATATGTTTTAGAATATAACTTAGTTTTAGTTTTAGGAATTGAAGTTTTAACTGTAGGATAAATGGGTGGGGCATCCTATTAAGAAACTGGTAAGCAGTCCTGAAGTAATTCCAATTCAAACAAGCTGGAATTAATTACGCTTAAAAGGTAGCCTGTGTATGTCAAGCAAGCACAAGAATAGCAGCTTGTCACTGAGTACAGCTTGAGGCAGTGAGTGCGCTTGGGAATTTGGTGAGTTTGGAAATTAAGTGCAGTGAGGGAGCAGGTTCTGACCTTTTACATAAAAGGAGTGGGCTGAGAGAGGGAGCCAAAGACTAGCAGCAGGACATGACAGCTAAAGCATTGAAGCATTAATTAGGTGAGCAGATAGGTGAGGGATTGGTGTGTTTTAAGTTTTATTCCTCTCTAAAAATGGACAGCAGTTTAAGCAAGTACGGGGGGATGTAGGTATTGCATTAAATGTATAGCTTAACTAGTTGATATAACTACAGATAATCATTGAGTGATATTTCTAAACATAATTAGTTAAATAAAACACAAAGAAGATGGCAGAGCATGTGATGTGTTGCAGCAATAGCATGTGGGAGCTGGTGAACACCTGTGTGATCCACAGCAACCACAACTGCAAGTGTCTGCAGATTGAGGAACTTTGGCACAGGATTGATGAGCTGGAGTCTGAGTTTTGGACGCTGTGATGCATCAGGGAGGGGGAGTTATCCAGGCGGTTTGTTCCAGGAGGCAATCACACCTCTTAGGCTAGGTACTTTGAATTTGTAGCCAGGGACAGGTAGCGAGTGAGGCAGGCATGAAAACCCAGAAAGTAGCACTGGAGGAGCTTCAGCCCTTGCAATTGTCCAACAGGTTTGATGTTCTTGCAGCTTGTATGGACAAGAGAAGGACTGCAATGAGGATGAGCAGATTGGCCTTGGCACTGTGACGCAAGAAGCGATTCAGATGGAAGGAGTTAAAAAGAATGTAAGTGTAGTAGGGGAGAACATAGTTAGGGGGTTAGACACATTTCTCTGCAGCTGAGAGTGAGAGTCCCTGTCTACCCAATGCCGGGGTTAAGGACATCTCCTCAGGGCTGGAGAGGAACTTGGAGTGGAAATGGAACGATCCAGTTGTCATCCACGTGGGTACCAACATTTGAAGGCTCTAGAGGGGATGCAGAAAAGGTTTACAAGAATGGTTCCAGGGATAAGAGACTTCAGTATGAGGATAGAATGGAGAAGCTGGGCTTGTTCTACTTGGGGAAGAAAAGATTGAGAGGAGATTAGATAGGTGTGTTCAAAATAATGAAGGGTCTAGACAGAGTAGATAGGGAAAACCATTCCAGTTGGCAGAAGGGCTGAGAACCAGAGGACACCAATTTAAAATGATGGCAAAAGAACCAACGGTTACATGTGTCACAAAACTATCATATTTTTCATAATATTATTGTGGGGTATTGTAAAGTAGGCTTGTGTGTCTGCGTGGTTCTATGTGTGGCTGATTTAATTAAATTAGAGACGGGTGGACTGTAAGGTTGAAATTATCAAAAGAGTTAGGTGTAAAAAGGCATTTCAAATGCTAATGAGTGAGCTGGGTAAAGTCAGCAGATAGGGTGTGAATGAAATTTGCATTTTAAGATAAGTGGAGAGGTGTTTGGTTTTCAAAGAGATATCTTAAGGTTTTTATGACTGACAAGATAAATAGGGCAAGGTTATTATGTTGATTTTTCCCAAAAGTGCTGACCATGACAATATGAAAGATTTTTATATTATGGGAAAAGTAAATTCCAAATACATGGGGAATAATGGGATTCACAGATTAAAGAGGAAGAAATATATTTAAGGAAGGATGGGAGGCTGTGTGGGGTGTGGCCGTGTGAGATCTGAAAGGTACATCATGTAAAACAGACTTGCAGAAAAGCCTCTAGCCACTTTGCAGAAGTCTGCTGTTCTAGAAACCAAAGTTGTGTTAAAAGCCTTTGGAATTCCACTGTCGAGTGGTAACCTTGTTGGATTGTCTCTATAAATTTAAAATCTATTTTGGATTGTTGCCTTCAAGGGGGTGTGTAGTTGGGAATTTGGTTAATTAAGAATTTTGGGAATTGTTATAATATTAAAAGCTGTTTAACTGTTGTGTATGTGTTTATTATTTTCTTGTGTTAATAAATGTTTCAATTTAAGTTTTTAAAATCGCTAAAGGTGTCAGTGGACTCATCACTTCTGGATTCAGTGCACAAACCTTCTCGCAATAAATACAAATTGCAAAACCATTGTGAAAGCGTGGCCAAGTTTCCCTTGTGGATTTGCTGTATCAAAACACATTAGGAAAAGCTTTTTTATGCAATGCACTGCCTGAAAGTGTGGTAGAGCCAGATTCAATAATGGCTTTCAAAATGAAATTGGATAAACACCTGAAGAGAAAAAAAAATGCTGGGCCTTAGGAAAAGGGTGGGGGAGTGGGACCCGAGTTAGCATGGACATGATAGGCCATATGTGCTCCTTCTGTGTTGTGACCATTTTGTGATTCTGCTAAGGGAATGTGACAAAGCTGATAACCTCTGGATTACTACCTGAGCCATGAGCAAATTGGCTTAGGTAAATAAGACAAGTTGACTGCATGGGAGAAATGGGTTTTGATTCATGGGGCATGGCATCAGTACCAAAGAGGGAGCTGTACCATTAAGACAGCCTTTACTTGAACTGCGCTGGGAACAGTGTCCTGGGAAATCATTCAACTAGGACTGGAGAGGGCTTTAGTAGTGGTGGGGGTGGAGGGGGGGGGGGGTGGAGTTCACATGAGGGGAGATTTGGGAAGTTAAAGAGAAACTACAAGGCAAAAGTGCAGGGTAGCGGTCCAAGGAATGATAACTAGACTGACAGGAAGAGACAGAGTATACAAGCATGAGCGTGCACTGCTAATAAGGCCAGAAAAGGCAAAAATGGTAAAAAGACAGGATTAAAGGCTCTTTAGCTGAATGCTCGCAGCATTCATAACAAGATGGATGAATTGCTAGCACAAATAAATAAATGAGTGTGATATGATAGCCAGTACAGGGACATGGTTGCAATATGGTCAAGACTGGGGCCTGAATATTCAAGGGTATTTGACATTTCAGAAGCACAGGAGGAAGGGGAAAGGACGTGGAGTAGCTCTGTTAACAAAGGATAAGCTCAGTACAAAAGTGAGAAATGTTCTTGGTTCAGAAGATCAAGATGTAGAATCAGTTTTGATGGAGATAAGAAATAACAAAGGAAAGATGTCAATGGTGGGAGTAGTTTATAGGCCCTCTAAAAGTAGCTATACAATAGGATAGAGTAAGCATCAAGAAATAATCGGGGCTTGCAAGAAAGTACTGCAATAATCGTGGGTGACTTTAATTTGCACATCGATTTGACAAATCAAATTGACAACAGCAGCCTGAAGGAAGAGTTCATAGAGTGTATTTGGAATAGATTCTTAGAGCAATACGTTCCAGAACCTACCACGGGCCAGGCTATTTTGGACCTGGTAATGTGTAATGGCACAAGATTAACTAAGGACCCCATAGTAAATGATTCTCTAGGCAAGAGTGATCATAACATGATAGAATTTCACATTCAGTTTGAGAGTGAGAAATGTGGGCTCATAACTCGTGTTTTAAACTTAAATAAAGGCAACGAGGGAGGTGGTGACATAGTGTTAATGTCACCAGACTAGTAATCCAAAGGCCCAGGCTAATACTCTGGGTATATGGCTTCATATCCCCCCATGGCAGCTGGTGGAATATCAATTCAGTTAATAAATCTGGAAATAAAAGCTAGTATCAATAATAGTGACCATAAAACCATTTTTTGGATTGTTGTAAAAACCCATCTGGTTCACTAATGTCCTTTAGGGAAAGGAAATCTGCCGTCCTTGCCTGGTCTGGCCTACATGTGACTCTAGACACCTTAGTAATGTGGTTGAAATGGGCTAGCAAGCTACTTGGTTGTATGAAAGACTCTACAAAGTCACAAAAAAGAATGAAACCGGACGGATCACCTGGCATCGACTTAGGCACCCGAAATTACAAAGGCAATCCCAGTCCTGTTGGCCCTGCAAAGTCCTCCTCACTAACATCTGGGAGTTTGTGCCAAAATTGGGAGAGCTGTCCCACAAGCTAGTCAAGCAACAGCCTGACATATTCATAATCACAGAATCATACCTTATAGACAATGTCCCAGAAACCACCATCATCATCCCTGGGTATCTCCTGTCCCACTGACAGGACAGACCCAGCAGAGGTGACAGCACAGTGGGATACAGTCAGGAGGGAGTTTCTCTGGGAGTTCTTATATCGAGTCTGAACTCTATGATGTCCCATAGCATCAGGTCAAACATGGGCAAAGAGATCTCCTGCTGTTTATTACCTACTGCCGCTCCTCCCCACCCGATCCCCCCTTCCCCAAGACTAGTTCTGTGGTGAGGGCACCAACAAGAGAGAAAAACCTATTTGACCTCGTCCTCACCAATCTACCTGTCGCAGATACATCTGTCCTCGACAGTATGGTAGGAATGACCGCTGCACAGTCCTTGTGGAGACGAGGTCCCATCTTCACATTGAGAATACCCTCAATCACGTTATGTGGCACCACCACCATGCTAAATAGGATAGATTTCAAACAGATCAAAGAACTCAAAACTGGGCATCCATGAGGCACTGTGGGCCATCAGCAGCAGCAGAATTGTATTCAATCGCAATCTGTAACTTCACGGCCCGGCACATCCCCCACTCTACCTTCACCATCAAGCCGGGGGTCAATCCTGTTTCAATAAGAAAGGGGCTCATGGATAGGAGGCTATGCCTGAATGAGATGTAGATTAAGTGAGGAGTTGGGAATTTGGGGTAGAAGAGCACAAGGTGCTCCTTTTTGTACTTTTTTCAGCTTCCAGTGGTTGGTGAGTTTTCTTCCTTGTCTCCAAGCTAAGTGACTGCAACCTTTTATTACTTTATTATTAACTAATTGACTGATTAAATACAAAGGTTGACAGAAATGACAGGGCTGGTGGTGTGCCATGAGTGCAGCATGTGGGAATCTGTGGAATGCACTGCAATCCCAGGCAGCTATCTCTGCAGAAAATGTCTGTAGCTTAGGCAACTTTGGCTCTGAGTTGCTGAGCTGGTGTCTGAATTGCAGACATTGTGGGGTATCAGGGAGGGGGAATAGTTACCTGGACACTTCATTCCAGGAGTCAGCCACTTCCCTTAGGTTAGGCAGGACTTTAGAATTGGTCAATGGTCAAGGACAGGAAGATGTGACAGTGAGTCAGGCAGGAAGGGGGAACCAGCATGCAGTGATGGAGGAGCTTCAGCCCCTACCTTTTTCCAACAGGTTCGAGGTGCTTGCTATCAGTTTGGATGGGGAGAAGGGCTGCAAGGTGGATGAGTGGACTGGCCATGGTGAAGGATGCCATTCAAGTTGGGGGAGAGAAGAGGAATGTGGTAGTGATAGGAGACAGTATAGTCAGGGGGATAGATACTGTTCTCAGTAGTCGGGAATGCTAGTCCAGACAACTGCTTTTTTTATTCAGGATGCAGGCATCGCTGGCTAGGTTGGTATTTATTGCCCATCCATAATTGCCCTCGAGAAGGTGATGATGGGCTGTCTTCTTGAACCGCTGCAGTCCCTGTGGTGTATGTACACTCACAGTGCTGTTACTGTTGGGGAGGGAGTTCCAGGATTTTGACCCAGCAACAGTGAAGGTACGCCAAGTCAGGATGGTGAGTGGCTTGGAGGGGAACTTCCAGGTGATGGTGTTTCCATGTAAGTCTCCTCCTCCACTGAGTTAATTGTCCACCACCATTCACGACTGGATGTAGCAGGACTGCAGAGTTTAGACCTGATCCGTTGGTTGTGGGATCGCTTAGCTCTGTCTATCACTTGCTGCTTATGCTGTTTGGCATGCAAGTAGTCTTGTGTTGTAGCTTCACCAGGTTGGCACCTCATTTTTAGATATGCCTGGTGCTGCTCCTGGCATGCTCTCCTGCACTCTTCATTGAATCAGGGTTGATCACCTGATGTGGTGGTAATGGTACAGCGGGGGATATACTGAGCCATGAGGTTACTGATAGCAGTCGAGTACATTTCTGCTGCTGCTGATGGAGGCCCAGTCTTGAGCTGTTATATCTGTTTGAAATCTATCTCATTTAGCACGATGGTAGTGCCACACAACACGATGGAGGGTGTCCTCAAAGTAAAGATGGGACATTTTGAACCAGATGGGTTTTTACGACAATCAACAATCGTTTTGTGGTGATCATTAGACTTTTAGTTACGGATTTTTATTGAATTCAAATTCCACCATCTGCCGTGGTTGGATTCGAACCCAGGTCCCCAGAACATTATGTGGGTCTCTGGATTACCAATCCAGTGACAATACCACTGCATCACCGCCTCCTGCGTTGTCTGCCCAGTGCCAGGGTTCGGGATATCTGCTCAGGGAGGGGGAGGAGCCAGTGTTCATGGTCCATGTAGGTACCAACGACATAGATAAGGCTAGGGAAGAAGTTCTGTATAAAGAGTATGAGAAACTAAGCACTGAATTAAAAAGCAGAACCTCAAAAGGTAATAATCTCTAGATTACTCCCTGAGCAACATGCAAATTGGCATAGGGTAAAAAAAAGTTAGACAAATGAATGCATGGCTCAAAGACTGGTGTGGGAGAAGTGGGTTCTGGTTTGTGGCATACTGGCACCAGTACTGGGGAAAATGGGGGCTGTATAGTTGGGACGGCCTACACCTGAATTGTGCTAGGACCAGTGTTCTAGCAAGCTGCATTATTAGGGAAGTAGAGAGGGTTTGAAACTAAATGGTGGGAGCAAGGGATCAAATTTGGGAAAATGTAGTAAATCAAAGAGTAGAAACAAGGCAAGAAAGGTATTAATATGGGAATAGATAAACAGACCGTGACAGGAGGGAACAGAGTACAGGGAGTACAAATCTATGAGTAAATCAGCAGATAAGGCTACAGGTCGCAAAAATAATAAAAGCATAAAACTAAATGCTCTGTATCTGAATGCACTTAGCATTTGAAACAAAACAGATGAACCAATAGCACAAATAGAAATAAATAAGTACGATCTGATAGCCATAACAGAGACCTGGCTGCAGGATGACATAGGTTGGAACTTGAATATTGAAGAGTACATGACATTTAAGGATGACAGGAAGCTAAGAAAAGGTGGAGGAGTGGCTCTGTTAATTAATGATGACATTAGCACAATAGACAGGGATAACCGAAGTTCAGGATACCAGCATTTAGAAGTGGTTTTGATAGAGATGAGAAATAATAAAGACAAGAAGTCACTTGTGGGAGTGGTGTATAAGCCCCCTAACAGTAAACACACAGTAGGAAGGAGTATAAGGGAAGAAATTATGGGAGCTGATAAGGCTCCTACTGGAGCTGTACTGAGCATGGCCCGCTGGGTGGAGACCTCAAGACCAACCCAGGACGCGCTGGAGGGATTACATCTCTCGGCTGGCCTGGGAACGCCTTGGAGGAGCTGGAGTCTGTGGCGAAGGAAAGGGAAGTCTGGTTGGCCCTGCTCAGCTTACTGCCAGCATGACCCTCATCAGGAGAAGTGGTGTGAAAATGGATGGATAATGGGAGCTTGTCAGAAAGGTATAGCCATAACCATGGGGGATTTTAATCTCAATATAGAAAGATCTGATGGACAAAGGTAGGCTCGATCAAGAAATCATAGAATGTTTTCAGGATAGTTTCTTAGAACAGCACATCGTGGCACCAACCAAAGAGCAGGCTACACCAGACGTGGTATTGCGCAATGAGAAAGGATTAATTAATGACCTCATAGTGAAGGCCCCTAGGTAGCTGCGATCATATGATTGAATTTTACATTCAGTTTGAGGGAGAGAAGAGTGGGTCTAAGACTAATATTTTAAATTTAAATAGGGGCAATTATGAGGGCATGAAAGTAGAGGTAACTAAAGTGCACTGGCAAATTAAGTTGAGGGATAGGTCAATAGAGATGCAGTGGCAGACATTTAAGGGGGTATTTCAGAATACTTCAGTTATACAGGGCATTGGTGAGACCACATCTGGGATACTGTGTGCAATATTGGTCTGCTTATTTAACGAAGGATGTAAGTGAGTTGGAAGAAGTTCAAAGAAGGTTTAGTGGACTAATACCTGGAATAGGCTGGTTGTCTTATGAGGAAAGGTTGGACAGGCTAGGCTTGTGTCCGCTGGAGTTGAGAAGAGTGAGTGGTGACTTGATTGAAACATAGAAGATCCTGAGGGGTCTTGGCAGGGTGGATGTGGAAAAGATGTTTCTTCTTGGAACTAGGGGTTACTGCTTAAAAATAAGGGATGATTTAAGGCAGAGATTAGAATTTTTTTCTCTCAGAGGGTCATAAATCTGTGGAACTCATGTTCAAAAGGCAGTGGAAGCAGGCTCAATAAATATTTTTTGAGGCTGAGGTAGATAGATTCTTGATAAGCAAGGGGGGTGAAAGATTATCAGGGGCAGGCAGGAATGTGGAGCTGAGGTTACAATCAGATCAGCAATGATCTGATTGAATGGTGGAGCAAGCTCAAGGGGCTAAATGGCCTACTCCTGCTCCTAATTCATATGAATGTTTGTCTGAAGTGCAGGAGGGCATAGCAGAAGCAGCATTAGGCATACCTAAAAATGAGGCTTCAACCTGGTGAAGCTACAACACAGGCCTACTTGCATGCCGAAGTGAAAGCAGGATGCGATAAGCAGAGATAAGCGACTCCACAACCAACGAATCAGATCTAAGATCTGCAGTCCTGCCACATCCAGTCATGAAGAGTGGTGAACATATAAACAACTCACTGGAGGAGGAGGCTCCACAAATATCCCTATCCTCAATGATGGGGGAGCCCAGCACATCAGTGCAAAAGATAAGGCTGACAATCTTCAGCCAGAAGTGCCGAGTGGATGATCCATCTCGTCCTCCGCCGGAGGTCCCCAGCATCACAGATGCCAGTCTTCAGCCAATTCGCTTCACTCCACATGATATCAAGAAATGGCTGAAGGCACTGGACACTGCAAAGGCTATGGTCCCTGACAATATTCTGGCAATAGTACTGATGACTTGTGCTCCAGAACTTGCCGCGCCGCTAGCCAAGCTGTTCCAGAACAGTTACATCACTGGCATCTACCCAGCAATGTGGAAAATTGCCCAGCTATGCCCTGTACACAAAAAACAGGACAAATCCAACCTGGCCAATTACCGTCCCATCAGTCTATTCTCGACGATCAATAAAGTGATGGAAGGGGTCATCAATAGTGCTATCAAGTGACACTTGCTTAGCAATAACTTGCTCACTAATGCTCAGTTTGGATTCCGTCAGGGCCACTCAACTCCTGACCTCACTACAGCCTTGGTTCAAACATGGACAAAAGACTTGAACTCCCGAGGTGAGGTAAGAGTGACTGCCCTTGACATCAAGGCCGCATTTGACCAAGTGTGGCATCAAGGAGCCCCAGCAAAACTGGAGTCAATGGGAAATAGGGGGAAAACTCTCCACTGGTTGGAGTCATACCTAGCACAAAGGAAGATGATTGTGGTTGTTGGAGATCAGTCTTCTCAGCTCCAGGAGATCACTGCAGGGGTTCCTCAGGATAGTGTTCTTGGACCAACCATCTCCAGCTGCTTCATCAATGGCCTTCCTTCTATCACAAGGTCAGAAGTGGGGATGTTCTCACCGTTCACGACTCTTCAGATACTGAAGCCAAGCATGTCCAGGCTTGGGCTGACAGGTGGCAAGTAACTTGCATGCACACAAGTGCCAGGCAATGACCATCTCCAACAAGACAGAATCCAACCATCGCCCCTTGATTTTCAATGGCATTACCATCACTGAATTCCCCAATATCAACATCCTGGGAGTTACCATTGACCAGAAACTAAACTGGACTAGACATATAAATACTGTGGCTACAAGAGCAGGTCAGAGACTAGGAATCTTTTGACGAGTAACTCACCTCCTGACTTCCCAAAACGTGTCCACCATCTACAAGGCACAAGTCAGAAGTGTGATGGAATACTTCCCACTTGCCTGGATGAGTGCAGCTCCCACAACACTCAAGAAGCTCGACACCGTCCAGGACAAAGAAGCCCGCTCGATTGGCACCACACCCACAAACATTCACTGCCTCTGCCACCAATGCACAGTAGTAGCAGTGTGTACCATTTACAAGATGCACTGCAGAAACGCAGCAAGGTTCTTTAGAAGCACCTTCCAAACCCACAACTACTACCATCTAGTAGGACAAGGGTAGATGGATAGCAACACCGCCACCTGGAAGTTCCCCTCCAAGTCACTCACCATCCTGACTTGGATATATATCGCCGTTCCTTCACTGTCACTGGGTCAAAATCCTGGCACTCCCTTCGTAACAGTACTGTGGGTGCACCTACGCCACATGGACTGCAGCGGTTCAAGAAGGCAGCTCACCACCACCTTCTCAAGGGCAACTAAGGATGGACAATAAATGCTGGCCCAGCCAGTGAAGCCCACATCCTGTGAATGAATAAGAAAAAAAAAGTAAAGTAAATTTCTCTGGGCTGTGGCATGCCTTTTGGGTTAGTCCCAGAAAAAGTGTATGAACCTTCAACATTTTGTGAGATAAGGGAACTCTTTGGGTGCCTGGGGAATTGGGGAGGGGAGGGCAGGGGGCTAAGGGGCTGGGAGTAAAATTCAAAACTGAGTTTGTAGTATAAAGTATTTATAAACAATAGTGTTAAGCTATTGGCGTTTGCTCTGTTTAATTTTTTTAATATCTATAATAAAGTTTGTTTTTATTTAAAAGTATGAAATCTTCTGTCAGTTAATTGCTGGGTGTTCAGATTACCTCTTTAAAATGTTAACAATCACTAACAGGATCGTAATAAAACCCACGCATTTCTGGTATCATCCTTGTCAATCCTCTCTGCACCTTCTCCGGTGCCTCTATATCTTTTTATAATATGGCGACCAGAACTGCACACAGTACTCTATGTGTGGTCTAACCAAGGTTCAATACAGATTTGACATAACCTCCCTACCTTTCATTTCTATCCCTCTTGAAATAAAACCCCCAGTGCTTGATTTGCTTTTTAAAAAATGGCCTGGCTAACTTATGGCGCAGCTTTTAGTGATTGGTGTATTTGTACTCTGAGATCCTTTTGTTCCTCTACCCCACCTAGAGGTGCCCTGGTGAGTTGCGGCAGTGCATCTTGTATATGGTACACGCTGCTGCCACTGTGCGTCGGTGGTGGAGGGAGTGAATGTTGAAGGTGGTGGATGGGGTGCCAATCAAGTGTGCTGCTTTGTCCTGGATGGTGTCGAGCTTCCTGAGTGCTATTGGAGCTGCACTTATCCAGACAAGTGGAAGTACTTTATCATACTCCTGACCTGTGCCTTGTAGATGGTGGAAAGGCTTTGGAGATACAATGGCAATGCAGTAGATGTAATTTATCTGGATTTTCAAAGGAAGCTATTATTTTACTGCTCATCTCATTCAATATCATGTATTCCTGTTATATCTCTCTGGTAAATACCTTGAAGCAAAATAATAATTAAATACTTCTACCATCTCTCTATTGTTATCTTTGGTATTATTCTGTCTTTCCCTTAATGGTTCTATTCCCATCGTAGCCTTTGATTTTTATTGATGCACTGGTGAAGTATTTTACTATTTTGTTTTCTTCCCCTTTTAATTTCATAGTTCCTCTTTGCCTTTCGAATTGTTTTATGACTTCTCTCCTAATCTTATCTTATTCTGTTTTATTATGCACTCCTCTGCTGTGTATATGCTTAAGCTATGCCTCTTTCCTAGCCCTCAATTGTTCCCTTATGTCTTTATTCATCCATGGAGTCCCAGCAGTGTTTAGTTTACTCTTTTGTTTTGGTGGGATCTATTTTTCCTGCACTGTGTTGAACACTGTTTGAAATGTTTCCATTATTGTTCTACTTCCTTGTCTGCCAACAGTTGCCTATTTTACTCTCCTTTTCTACCATCATCTAAGGACATATATTGTGGTCACTATTTTGCCTAGATGTTCGATGTTTCCCTATTTTTCTTCTCTTATCTGTTTTGATTCATTCCCCATTACTAGATCCAATAGCAAATTTTCCCTCATTAAGCTATTTACATATTGAGTTAGAAACGGGTATTACGAAAGCGAAGTTTTAGCCTGTCTCTTTTAATTTAATGTTAAACAGAATGCCCTGGTAAAGGGGGATGGTGCAGTTGATAGTGCACTCTGCCTGGTAACAGGCAATAGTTACCATGGGGACAGGGAGCCCAGGTCAAGACTTACTAAAATTCAAGAGTCATATTTCCCACCTGAACACAAAGAGAGACAGCAGTTCTTGCTTTGTGCCGATTTACAGACCCCCAGATTTATAAAACCCTGGTCACAGAGAGAGATAGAGAGCGAGAGAGAGAGAGAGAGTGTGTGTCCTGGCAAGAGAGACAGGAACAGTAGTTGCTGTGGTCATCAGAGGGAAAAAGGACATTTTTCTCTGTTAGCTTCGAGGCAGAATATGGCTGAGAAGACATTCTCTGGTCGGTGAGATGAAACCATAGAAATTTAAGGACTCTGGAAAATTTGTTCTGGCATGGCCGAGGGAAGGAATCACACGAGTAAAGTGTGGCGCTGGAAGTCAGTTCGGGATTTCATGGACGACTGAGAGAAAGGACATTCAATGGTGCCTGGATGTCATGATCCCTGGATGTTATGACAGCGAAATGGTGAGAAGTGAGTCCGTTAGAAGCTGGGAGTAACTTTGGACTGTTCCCTGTAAAGGCTGCAATTTTGGAGAGCATGCTGTAAAGTATAAATGCAGCATGCTCATGAGGTGTGTCTTTTCTGTAGTTTAGAGTATGAGTTACCTCCTGAGTAACATTTAGTTAATGTTGATTTTAGTTTGTTTGTTACAGTAAAAGTCTTAAAGCTTGAAATCTTATTCTATGATTCCCTTAAGTTGATCACTGGGAAATCCTTTTAAAGTTATGAGGCTCTATAGGGATTGTAAAAGGAGTTCTGTACATATTGTAGGAACCCCATTCCTTTATCCCTTTAACCACCTCTTTTGTCCAATTAATATTGGGGTAGTTGAAATACCCCATGATTATTTTATGTTTTTTTACACAATTCCCTAATATTAATAGATGTAGTCTACAGGCCACCAAATAGAGGAAGGGAGGTGGAGGAAGAAATATGCAGACAATTTACACAATTCCCTAATTTGTCTGCATATTTCTTCCTCCACCTCCCTTCCTCTATTTGGTGGCCTGTAGACTACATCTATTAATATGCTTCGATCCATATGAATTCTATTTTTTGTCTTGCTTATAGCTGCATTCCTTTCTCTCCTGCTATTATGTATCCCTAATACATATAGCCACTCCACCTCCCTTTTCTCCCTCTCTATATTCTTCAAAATATATTTAATTCCCAGTCCTGATTTTTACGTAGCCAGTGGATCACAGCCCCGAATTACTTACGGGTATATTGAACTTTTTAAGGAAGACGTGTTTTTAAAATGACATACAAACAAAGACACTGAGCAAAAGATGGCTGAGAATGTAAAGTAACCACCTGCTGGAAAATTCCTATGTGGATTACACTTGACCGGCTAGTCCAGAGAGAACATGGAATGTCGCACCTAAAATGGTGTCAAGGCTTACTCCAGACAGAGACACTTGAAAGGAAGAGATGAAATGCAAAAGATTGAACTTTAATCTCCTATGGTTGCAGAGATAATGGAGACTGATTGCTACATCTCAGCAAATATCCAAAGCCATCTCCTGTTGAGTTACATCTTAGAATGTGGAAATGATCTGAGTTGAAAGAAAATGGACTCTGGGCAAAAGACATGTTTGTTCTTTCCCTTCCAGCAATATACAAGGGAATAGTTTAAAAAGCTAACTGCCAACCTGATCTATGTGTGCTGTGAGAGTCACAGCAAATGAAGATCAACTTGCAGACAAAGGCTCTCTCTTTTTCTTTTGCTGGAGGCAAGTTAGCAAAGCCACAATCAAAAAGGAAATAGGACAGCTTCTTCGGGCAACCTGCAGAATCAAGTGTCCCCAAGACAACTGCTAAACTGCTAAAGTCAGCTCTACTGGAGTCATCCAACTTAACCGCCGCAACATTTCGTCATCTATGCCTCACGGACAAGCCAAAGACTGATTTGTATATCTTCTTAAACTTTTATTTGGATTCAACTTCTCGTTTCTGATCTGTGTGTATGTGTGCTGCGTTTTTATTATTTTTTTCTCGGGTTTTAGTAACAAACAAACTTACTCTTTCTTCGACTCGAGCCTGGTTAAATTGGCTCATCCTAAAACATAAATACATTTGGACAAGGAAAAGGTATCCAATGTGGTGAGGGGGGGAGCGGTAGGGATCCCTTTCAAATTAACCTTGTTGCGACCAACCGAGGGGGTTGAATAAAGAAGGGGAGCCAGCTCATTCCTCCTCACTGGCGAGCATAATCAAATTCGGGGCCCATTCAAGAAGTTAACAAATTGGGGGACCTTGCCTGGGGACCGGCTGTAACACCCCGTCAGCGGGTTTGAAGGCTTGAAGGCATGCAATTCGCCAGGTGGTCTTTCCATCACCCTCCTGCATACCCCCGATCTGTTCACAGTAGGATGGTACGCTGCCCTCGCCTCAATTGAGGCCTCTGAGTGGCCAAATACTGGCTACTTAAGGACTGCTTCCCAACTGGCCTCAACGTTGAGGCTGGTGGGGGGAGTTCAGGGGCAGGGAGAAGCCCAATAGGTCACCCTGCTCGGGCCTCAAGTGGGAAGGGGGGGCTGTGTGCATGCCTCCCTCAAATGTCCAATTTCCACATCGGGCCCCTTCTGCAGGTCTGCCTCTGTGGGTGTTCCCTCTCCCCTTGAGCGCTCCATCACAGCCCCCTTTCCCCAGCGCCTGCCCTTTCTTCCCTGCCATGAGACAGACCCCACCTCTTTGAGTGGTGGGGTGGGAAACCCTGCCATTCGAAAAATCAACTCTCACTAATCCACAGTGTGTCTGGTGCAGGATCGTCACCAGCTCCCCTGTTTATTATTGGCAGTGCATGTATCCCTGTACAGACATTTTAACTCATTTTTAATAGGATTTCCTCTCACTTATGTTTAACCATCTCTTTTGAGACCATAGGAATGCTGCCATTGTGCCACTGGACGCTGTTAACTATCATGTAAGTATGGAACCAAATGTATTTGCGCATTCACAAGTGCCAAGGCTGACTGGTAAGAAAGAGAGGAATATAAATCTATCTTGCTCGGTGGTGTCAAAGGGGTGGTATCGAATCAACTGCCTGTTACAGGAGCGCCTGATGGGTAATTCCACTGGCTGCAAGGGAAGCGAATATCAGGCGCTGCGCTGTGATCGACACTGCCCCAAGACAAATTGCTACACTTCAGGGCTGCCAACTGCGATTAAATGTATTCCTGGATTTTTCCCCATACTCCAGCCATTGGTCAGCCAACACATCCATCCTTGTGATGTACCGCTTTGAGTCAGAGGTCAACAGCACAGAAAAAGGCCCTTTGGCCCATCGAGTTTGCGCTGGTCAAACAAGTACCTAACTATTCTAATTCCATTTTCCAGCACTAGGCCCATAGTCTTGTATGCCATGGCATCGCAAGTACACATCCAAATACTTCTTAAATGTTATGAGGGTTTCTGCCTCCACCACCCTTTCAGGCAGAGGGTTCAAGATTCCCACCACCCTCCGGGTGAAAAATGTATTCCTCACATCCCCTCTAAACCTCCTGCCCCTTACCTTAAATCTATGCCCCCTGGTTATTGATCTCTCTAAGGGGAAAAGTTCCTTCCTGTTTACCCTATCTATGCTCCTCATAATTTTATACACCTCAATCATGTCTCCCCTCAATCTCCTCTGTTCCAGGGAAAATAACCCCAGTCTATCCAATCTCTCCTCATAACTAAAACTCTCCAGCTCAGGCAGCATCCTGGTAAATCTCCTCTGCACTCTCTCTAGTGCAATCATATCCTTCCTATAATGCGGATTCCAGAACTGCACGCAATACCATAGCTGTGGCCTAATCAGTGTTCTATACAGTTCCAGCATAACCTCCCTGCTCTTATATTCTATGCCTCGGCTAATAAAGGCAAGTATCCCATATGCCTTCTTAACCACCTTATCTACCTATCCCGCTACCTTAAGGGACCGGTGGACATGCACACCAAGGCCCCTCTGATCCTTGGTACTTCCCAGGGTCCTACCATTCATCGTGTAATCCTGTGCCTTGTTTGTCCTGCCCAAGTGAATCATCTCACACTTATCCGGACTAATTTCCATTTGCCACTGATCAGCCTATCTATATCCTCCTGTAATCTAAGGCTATCCTCTTCATTATTTACCACCCCACCAATTTTCGTGTCATCCGTGATCTTACTGATCAACCCTCCTACATTCAAGTCTAAATTGTTTATATATACCACAAACAGCAAGGGACCCAACACCGATCCCTGTCGAACCCCACTGGACACAGGCATCCAGTCACAAAAACACCCCTCGACCATCACCCTCTGCTTCCTGCCACTCAGCCAATTCTGGATCCAATTTGCCAAATTGCCTTGGATCCCATGGGCTCTAACCTTCATTATCAGTCTCCCACGTAGGACCCTATCAAGAACCTTGCTGAAGTCCAAGTAGACTACGTCAAATGCATTGCCCTCATCTACACACCTGGTCACCTCTTTGAAAAATTCAATCAAATTGACATGACCTCCCCTTAACAAAACCATGCTGACTGCCCTTGATTAATCCCTGCCTCTCCAAGTGTAGATTAATTCTGCCCCTGAGAATTGCTTCCAATAGTTTCCCCACCACTGAGGATAGACTGACTGGCTTGTAGTTCCCTGGTTTATCCCTTCCTCCCTTCATGAATAACGGAACCACATTGGCTGTCCTCCAGTCCTCTGGCACCTCTCCTGTGGCCAGAGAGGTATTGAAAATTATTGCCAGCGCCCCTGCTATCTCCTCCCTTGCCTCACTCAACAGCCTGGGATACATTTCATCCGGGCCTGGAGATTTATCTACTTTTAAGCCTGCCAGACCACTCAGAACCTCCTCCCTTTCTATGCTAATTTCTTTAATTATATCACAGTCCTGCCTAATTTCCAAACACACATCGTCCCTCTCACTTGTGAACACCGACACAAAGTATTCATTTAGAACCCTACCTACGTCTTCCGGCTTCACACACAAATTACCACTATGGTCCTTAATGGGCCCTACTCTTTCCCTAGTTATCCTCTTACTCTTAATGTAAAATAAACTTTGGATTTTCCTTTATTTTATCTGCCAATGTTTTTTCATGCCCCCATTTTGCTCTCCTAATTTCCTTTTTAAGTTCCCCCTCTACACATTCTATACTCCTCGAGGGCTTCCACTGTTTTGAGTCCTCAGTATCTGCCATAAGCCTCCCTTTCTCTCTTTATCCAATCCTGTATATCCCTCGACATCCAGGGTTCCCTGGATTTGTTGGTCCCGCCCTTTGTCTTTACTGGAATATGTTGGCCCTGTACTCTCCCTATTTCCTTCTTGAATGAGTCCCACTGCTCTGACACAGATTTACCTAAAAGTAGCTGCTTCCAGTCCACTCTGGCCAAACCATATCTGATCTTATTAAAATCGGCCTTCCCCCAATTTAGAACTCTGATTTTTGGCCCATCCTTGTCCTTTTCCATAACAATCTTGAATCTAATGGAGCTATGATCACTATCTGCAAAATGCTCCCCCACTGATGCCTCTATCACTTGCCCGGCTTCATTCCCTAAAATTAAGTCCAGGACCGCCCCCTCTCTTGTAGGACTTTCTACGTACTGGCTTAAAAAGCTCTCTGGAATGCATTTTAAGAATTCCGCTCCCTCTAAACCTATCACACTGTGACTAACCCAGTTAATGTTGGGGAAGTTGAAATCCCCCACTATTACTACCCTATTATTTTTACACTTCTCTGAAATTTACCTACATATCTGCTCTTCTATTTCTCTCTGACTGTTTGGGGGCCTATAGTACACTCCCAGCAATGTGATTGCTCCTTTTTTGTTTTTAAGTTCTACCCATATGGCTTCATTTGAGGAGCCTTCTAAGATGTCATTTCTCTTTACTGCTCTAATTGATTCCTTGATCAATATTGCGATACCTCCTCCTCTTTTACCTCCTTCCCTGTCTCGCATGAAGACCCTATATCCTGGAATATTGAGCTGTCAATCCTGCCCCTCTCTCAGCCATGTCTCTGTAACAGCAATGACATTATACTTCCATGTGTTAATTTGTGCCCTGAACTCATCTGCCTTATTCGTCAGACTCCTTGCATCAAAATAAATATCCAACCTTGCCAAGCTCCCTTGCACCTTAACTGGCCTATAATTTCTCTAACTTCCAGACTCACTTGCTCTCTCTTCTAATTTTGGCTGTGCATCTTCCCCTGCTGAACCTCCTGTCAGGATTCCATCCTCTTGCCAAGTTAGTTTAAACCCTCCCCAACTGCACTGGCAAACCTCCCCGCAAGGATGTTGGTCCCATTCCAATTCAGGTGCAACCCATCCGACTTGTACAGGCCCCACCGCCCCCAGAAACGGTCCCAATGTCCCAGAAATCTAAAGCCCTCCCTCCTGCACCATCTCTCCATCCACACATTCATTTGGACTAACCTCCTATTTCTATACTCACTAGCACGTGGCTCTGGAAGTAATCCAGAGGTCCTGTTTTTTAATGTTTCCTAGCTCCCTAAATTCTGCTTGCAGGACCTCATCCTTCTTTCTACCTATGTTGTTGATACCAATATGTACCACGATCTCTGTCTGTTTGCCCTCCCCCTTTCAAATTCCTTGCAGCAGTTCAGTGACATCCTTGACCCTGGCACCAGGGAGACAACATACCATCCTGGAGTCACGTCTACAGCCGCAGAAATGCCTGTCTGTTGTCCTTACTGTCGAGTCTCCTACCAATATTGCTCTTCCCCTCTTTTTCCTACCCACCCTGTGCAGTTGAGTCACTTACAGTGCCATGAGCGTTGCTGCACTCCCCAGAGGAACCGTCACTCTCACCGTTTTCCAACACAGAAAAACGGTTCTCGAGCGAGATGCACCCTGGGGATATCCTGACTACCTGCCTGACATCTTTCTTCTGACTGATGGTCACCCATTCCCTCTCTGTCTGCACTTCCGTAAACTGTGGAGTGACCACGTCTAAAAATGTGCTATCCATGAAACTCTCAGCCTCGTGGATGCACCTCAGTTTCTCTTGCTGCCGCTCAAGCTCCAAAACACGGAGCTCAAGTAGCTGCAGCTGGTGGCACTTCCTGCACATGTGATCTGTCACAGCGCAAGGAGCATCTAGGGCTCCCCATATGTTGCAGGCAGTACATAACATGGGACTGAGCTGCCCTGCCATGCCTCTAGTTGAAAAAAAACCTTACTTTAAGTTAAATACAGTAACAAAAGTTAAATTATTTATGAAATTTAAATAAAATCTAGAACCCTTACCTTTTCTTAGCTTAATCTATTTTAAACTGGAGAAAAACACTTACCCACTACTCACCAATCAGCTCTCACCTTTGTACTGACATCACTTATTGAAGTTTCCCTCCACTCGCGCTGGTTCTGATCTCTCCACCACTCTCTCGCGCTGTCTTGTGATGTCACTTGTTATTTTCAACAAGAACTGACTGCAGGACACTCTTCCCAGCCTGCTTCACCACAATGCTGACTGCAGGATACTCTTACCAGGCTGCTTCATCGCGATGCTGACTGCAGGGCACTCTTCCCAGACTGCTTCACTGCAATGCTGATTGCAGGACACTCTTCCCAGGCTGCCTCACCACGATGCTGGCTGCAGGACACTCTTCCCAGACTGCTTCATCACGATGCTGACTGCAGGACACTCTTTCCAGCAATGCCAAGTGGAAAGCACAAAGACTCATTACCCAATAGGATGGCGCTTGACTGTCAGCCAAATTGCCACCTTTCTCATTTTCAATATTTTTATAATAAAAACAAAGTGCTGGGAAAACTCAGCAGGTCTAGCAGCATATGTTGAGAGAGAAGCAGAGTTAACATTGAGTCCACTATGACTTCTTCAGAACAGTTCTGAAGAATAGTCATAGTGCACCCAAAACGTTAACTCTGTTTCTCTCTCCACAGGTGCTGCCAGATCTGCTAAGTTTTTCCAGCATTTTCTGTTTCTATTTCGGATTCCTCTCCATTTTGGTGTTCTTCCTTCTCTCCTTCCTTCCCTCAGCACACCCCAGCCGCTGTTTTCGGTGCACAGTGCGTCAACTCCTTACCTTCCAGAATGAGTTCCGAAGAAGAGTCAATTTGGACTCGAAACCTTCGCTCAGCTTCCCTCTCTATAGATGCTGCCAGACCTGTTGAGTCCAGTCTCTCTTTTGCTTTTAATGCCTTTAACTTCCCAGATCCATCGACGGCTCTCGCCTCCTCCTGGCGCGCGGGGCTCGCGCCGGCCAGCCGGCCGTTGGCGCTCTCGCGAGAGCAGCGCGCGGGGCGGGCGGGAGTGGGGGGCGTTGGTGGCTGACGGTTGGAGGGAGGGAGCGAGCGAGAGAGCTGCCTCACAGCCGAGTCTCGAGCAGCGCAAACTACATTGCAGACGTGCGGCTGCAGCAAGCCCGCGGGGGGGACAAGATATATGTATATATATGTATAATATAGAATAGACATAACTTTTTATATGAAAAAAATTTCCACTCATGGTATTTTTTCCTCTCTCTCTCACCCGTTCAACTGGATCTGAACGGAAAGTCTGAAGTTGGAATTTTTTTTTTGGCTTCAACTTTTTCCCTCAGTTCTTTTTCTTTGGAAGAGATTGTTTTTCCCCCACCTTTTTTTTGCCTCTCGAAAGTGTGGGGGTGCAAATCCAGTTGCGTTTTGTTCCTTGCCACCACCACCACCACCAACCCCCTCCCTCCTCTGTCTGCCTCCGGAGCACCGAGACCGGGAGGGAGTCCAGCCCCGACTTACACTATGTGGATACGGTGGCTGCTGAAACTTTCCGTGGGATTTACAACTTTCTTATCTGTTGCGGTGCAGACGGGCGTAGGTGCGGCGGAGCAGAGTCCCAGTGCTGATAAATATAACAATAACAACAACAACAGCAACCAGAAGACTGCAAATAGGTCAAGAAGACGAGGCGGAGCAAGCCAGGATGTACTGAAAGGGTAAATGTTACCGTTACTGATTGGGGCTTATTTTTTTTTATCTGCAAAGCTTATCTTCCTATTTTCCATACTCTGGTCTGTCCATCCCCTCCCCCCAAAAAAAAGAAAAAATTGTATAAAATCAATTATTCAACTTTAGCTAACGACGAGGTGGATATTTTGTTGCTCAACTTAAGCCTGCGTTTTCAGCAGTTAAGTGTACGACGGACGTCAAGGCAGACTTTTTAATTAAAAGCACGATGTTTTTCTTATAAAAAAAGGGACTTGGCGAGTATGTTGCATTAATATTTTTTTATTTAGAAATCAGTGCAATGCTTTGCTGGAAGTGGTTGTTGCCAACGCGTTTTTTTTTCTCCAGCCAAAGTAAAGACATTTTTTCACTGAATTTTAGTTTAAGACTGCATTTCCCCATCGATATATATATATATATATGTATACGCACATATATTAAAAAAAATCTATAGGCTCCTCTGCATTTTGCTCCCTTAAAGCAGCGCAGAGACTCCTCTGGATGTGAAGTTGCAGGGACGTGTAGGTGCAGAAAGAGCCCCCCATCTGTACCTCCGATTCTCGCAAAATATTAACCCGTTAGCAGATTCTGTGAAAGGTTCTGCTAACATTGCATTGCTTTCCATCTGGAACTTATTTGCGTTTTTGAATTCAGGATTCGGTGCCCCAAGTGCTCAGGCTTGAAGCTCGGATGTTCTAAGCAATACGTGAAACTTTTTGTTGTTGTTGTTAAAAGCTTTATCTCTTCCTCCCCTCCCCTCCCCTCCCCAGGGTTGGGACGGATCGGATCTGAGCTATGCTCACAGCGTTGATGCACTTTTACTAACTGGCGAAAGAGGGGGGGAAGTTATTAGTTATGTTGCTGCTTGCTGTAAACATTGCTGTTTCTAGCTACGTTGCTAACATATAGGTTGGGGAAAAAAAGTGTCCCCCCCCCCCCCTGATCAGATGGGGGTTTCTCTCATCTTAGGTCTTCCTTTTGATAACGGTGCAATCCCCCCACTCGGACAGATAATCTATAATCTGCAGAGCGATTTATTTATCGATTGTCGGATGTGTCCGAAATTTCTTGCACTCAGCATTGCTCATGCCGTTAGTAAATGTGAAGGGACCAGACTGCGCTTTGACCCAACCAGTTTTGTCTTCCCCAACACCTGGGGGGGGGGGTCAGGCATTGAAGTTAAAACAAGCGCAATGGGATGGGGGGTGGAAATTCAGCTCAACCGGGCAGGAGTGGACACAGAGCGGCTGGGTTGCGGATTCCTTTGATTGAGTTACGGTCCCTAAAACATCCCTTTAAAATCGGGGAATCAAAAGAACCCCCCCCCCCCCCTCCACTCCCGCCCCTTGTTGGAGCACATCTTCAACAGACGTTTGCAATAGTTCCCTTGTGATGGTTTTGATCCCGGATTCTCCTGATGGCTCCAGTGAAAAGTTGTTTTTATGTACCTCGCATAAGATCGACTATGGTCAAATTCCTTTCATAACTTTCCGTGGGGGGAAAAGTCGTTCTGACCATTTCTTCCAGCATCACAAGTGCTGAAGTTGCCCTTTGACGAAAGCTTTTTTTAAGCTCCAAATGAAGCCACCCCCACTTTATAGTGCGGGACTTGCGCGTAGTAATGTATCGGCTACTAAACCCTTTTGTGCAAGATTGAAACTGATTGCGTCTAAAGAAAGTTGGAGGGAAACACATAGCCCTTGATAACCAGAGTTTTCCATTCAAAAACAGAATTACCTGGAAAAACTCAGCAGGTCTGGCAGCATCGGCGGAGAAGAAATCAGTTAACGTTTCGAGCCTTCATGGCCCTTCGGCAGAACTGAAGCATAGTTAGAAGAAGGGAGAAATATAAATTGGTTATTTTGTGTTCAGAGATGTAGAGCTATGAGAAAAATGTGGAATTAATGGGACAGCTCTTTCAAAGAGCTGGCAGTGCACTGTGGCCGAATGGTCGTCTCATGTGTCCTATAACTTTTATACTCCCTTTATAAAGAAAAACTTGCATTTCTTTAGAGCTCCATCAGGTCTTCAGGCTAACCCAATACATTTCACAGCCAATTAATTACTTTCTGGAAATATTGTTACATATGCAGATGTAGCAGCCAATTTTCACTTTTTAAATTTCAGCAATCAGCAAGTGAAAAGAATGGCTGGAATAATGTTGGTGAGGACACCAGAATAATCCTCTTGTTTAAATACACCCACATGACTCAGCAGATGGGGCAGCATCTGCACAAGCCTCCAGCCCTTGCAGCTGGAGTATGCTTTGAATACCACCCTAAGAAGCAAGAGTGCTACCAACAGATCCAAACTGTCAATAAATGAAGAATTTTCTGATAAGAGCTGTGGCTGTGATTTCCCATATGCACAGTCTATGGGCACATTATAAATGCAAGTCTTTTTTTAGTGTTTTTCAAGACCGCTGGATGTCTCAAAGCACTCTTCAGCCAATGAAGTATTTTTGAAGTGAGGTCACTGTTGTAGGAAACGAGGCAGCCAAGTTGCGCGCACAATCTGCCACAAACAGCAATGTGATATTGACCAGATATTCTGTTTTTGTGATGTTGATTGAGGGATAGATATTGGCCAGGTCACTGGGAATAACTCCCCTGCCCTAAGTAGTACCATGGGATCTTTTGCATCCACCTAAGCAGGAAGATGGAGCCTCTGTCAATGCAGTGCTCCCCCAGTACTGCACTGTAGTATCATCCTTGACTTCTATGCTCAATCCTTGGAGTGGGAACTTGAGGGCAAGAGTGCTACCAGCTGAGCCATGGCTGATACACAAGTGGTGCATGTTTTGAAAATAAACCCTTAAATATTCAATGCATTTGAGGAACATGCTTTATTTTTATATAATGATTAACTCTTTAAAATATATTTGGTATTTCATTGTATGCAATCCTAATACTGTTACTAGTAATAAGCTATAAATTCGCAGATCATCCATGTTGTAATCTTTATATAGCTCCTGCTTCTATCAAAATTGTCTAGGAAAATCAATTAATAGTCCGAAGTAAGCCCAAATATTTGAGTCTGGGAATCTTTAACATTTAGTTTATCTATTTTGCAAAACTGTGATATGGCACTGTGCTCATTGACCATTGGTTTGTGTTTTAAAGCCTTGCCTAAAATTTTACAAACATAAAATATGGAAGAATCTGTTTTTAACCTTGAATATGTATTGAACCTCCCACATAATTTAGTACAAAAATCTAACTGATGATGTTTGCACCAGTATTAATTAACTTTAATAAAAAGACAAATTTTAAGACTTTTTATGTTCATGCTCTGAAACTTATTTCAATAGCAGTTTTTCAGTCTGCATTCAGCTTTTTTGGGAAACTGTTTATTTAGATTATACAGATTTTTTTACCCTACAAGATGTTTTTAACCCAACAACACTGCCTACCATATTATTTAGGAGTCTGGTCAAAAACAGAAATTGCAATTGAGTTGGATCTTGTATTTTCTTTCATGTTTTGAAGTTTAGGTGTGTTGTTTTCCTGAACAGTCATGCCCTATTAGGGTGCTTTGCGTTCGTGTTTTCATTATAAGTGCATGGCAGTTAACTGCATCGACCTCTACACAACCCATTTCTTCATACCATTACAACTATGACCTCCTTCTGTGACTTGGTAAGGAGGTAGAACCAGATAGAAAGTGATGATGAATGAATGTAATAAAATTCCTTGGTCAGAAATTTTCCAAGGCATTGGTCTCCTACGTGTACTTGTCAAAACTTAGGTAATGCCACTTTTATATTTAATCTGAGTTAGCCTAAAAAATTATGATGATACAATTTGTGTTTAGGGCATGCCTAGAAGTATTGATGTAAACATCAACATAAAGATAAAGCATTTATCTTTTGAAAACATAAAAGTATTTTTATTTCAGAATAAATGTGTTTAACTGATTTACTTTTTTTTAGGCCAAATGTTTGTGGATCACGTTTCCATTCATACTGCTGTCCAGGATGGAAAACATTACCTGGTGGAAACCAATGCATTGTCCGTAAGTGAGCGAAATGGGAAGTGGGGTGGCAGTTAGTTGTAAAGTAATGCCAGAGATCAAGCAACTTTATAAAGGTGGGAGTATTAATGGAGAAGAAAAGATTGTTGAACTTTTCATTTCTACTTTTTATTTCTATCTTGTATTTTGTAATTTAAAGAAAACACATTCCAATTAAAATATACCTTTTCCTCATTTCAGCAATTTGCAGGAACTCATGTGGTGATGGGTTTTGTTCACGGCCAAACATATGCACATGCCCGAACGGTCAGATAGCACCAACTTGTGGTTCAAAATCAGGTGAGTGAAATATATTTGTTTATGAAACAATTATGTTCTTTTTTTGAGGATATAACTAGTAGGGTTGATAAAGGGGGACCAGTTGATGTAGTATACTTGAATTTCCAAAAGCTATTTGACAAGGTACCACACAAAAGGTTAAGGGCTTATGGAGTTGGGAGTAATATATTAGCATTGATGGAAGATTGGTTAACAGACAAGAAGCAGGTTGGGATAAACAAGTTGGCAGGCTGTGATTAGTGGTGTGCCTAAGGAATCAGTACTGGAGCCTCAGGTATTTGCAATCTATATTAATGTCTTAGAAAGACCAAGAATAAAGTTTGCTAATGATAAAAAAGGCCAGGTGGCAATGTAAACTGTGAAGACACCAAGAGGCTGCAAAGTGACAGGTTAAATGAATGGGCAACAAGGTAACAGATGGGAGAGTGAGGTTATTC
The DNA here is from genome assembly GCF_964194155.1 of Cetorhinus maximus. Lineage (NCBI taxonomy): Eukaryota > Metazoa > Chordata > Chondrichthyes > Lamniformes > Cetorhinidae > Cetorhinus > Cetorhinus maximus. The sequence continues at coordinate 17,919,342 of NC_135908.1, forward strand.
ACTTTGTAGTAAGGATAGAAAAGCAGAATATTTTTTGCAAGACACGAAACTTGTAAATTTTGTTTTTTTACATGCATTTGTTCATGGGATGGTGGCATTGCTGGCCAGGCCAACATTTATTGCCCATCCCTAAATGCCCTTGAGAGCTGAATGGCTTGTTAGGCCATTTCAGAGGGCATTTAAGAGTCAACCATTGCTGTGGGACTGGAGTCACAAACCAGGTAAGGATGGCAGATTTCCTTCTCAATGGATTTTTACGACAATCATCATCATTCAACTTTTAATTCCAAATTTTTTTTATTGAATTCAAATTTCACCACCTGCCATGGTGGGATTTGAACCCATGTCCCCAGAGCATTACCGTGGGTTTCTGGATTACTAGTCCAGTGAGAATTCCACTATGCCACCGCCTCCACATTCAGAGGGACTTGGGCGTACTCGTAGAGGGAATACAAAGTTAACATGTTGGCACAGCAAACAATTAGGAAAGCAAATGGCACGTTGGATTTTATTGCAAGGTGATGCAGCACAGGAATAAGGAAGACAATGATACAGTTATATAGCGCTTTGTTAGGTGAAACCACATCTGGAGTACTGTGTTCAGTTTTGGTGTCTACCGAAAGAAAGCTATACCTGCCTTGGTGACAATACGCTGAAGGTTAACTCAATTTGTTCCTTGGATGAGAGTGTTTTCCTATGTTGAAAGGCTGAGTAAACTATCTGGAACTTAGAAGAATGTGAGGTGATCTCATTGAAACACTCAAGATTCTTGAGGGGCTTGACAGGGTAGACACTGTGAGGTTGTTTTCCCAGGTTGGGGAAATCTAAAACACAGGGGCATCGTCTCAGGATAAGAGGTCAATCATTTAGGACTGAGATTAAGAGAAATTTCTGTTGCAAGGGTTAGTTCAGTACGTCTCGGCAAGAAGTTTGGAGGCTTGTAAGGTTGAACAGTAGTGCTTATTAGTAACACATAACCAAATACATATATACAAGGTATAGTACAGACTATGAGCTAACTCAATGCTTACTTCTGCACAGGTCTCTGCATACTGTTTTTGACTGCCCCAGATCCCTTGTCATGTGACCCTTTACACTGTGAGTGGCACTGTGCTCCAGTCCCACATTAACCCTTGCTATGCCAAATGCCCTTCTACTACACCCCCCCACCCCCCCCAAGTCTTTACCCAACATATTTATGGTGCAACCTTTCTTCACATATTACCCCTTCTCCCCATTTCCTCCCCCGAGTCAAAACCTCTGGCTTCATAAATTCAGACAGTCTGGAGACTTGACAATTCTCCCACATCTTGTTCTGGTCATATTTGGAGGAATGGTCATCTTAGTTGCTTTGGGCAAGCTTTGTTGGCTTGGAATTAAAATCATAGTATTCTGTGTTTCTGGCATTTGGTTGTCTCCATCTGTTTCGTTTATATGCATAATAGGAGTCTTGCTTTGAGGGATGAGGAGCAGATGCCTTCTGTTCTGCCTCATCATGCTTCCGGGGTATGTATCAGGTATGACCTTGGTTGATCATCATCTCTCCAGATAATGATGCTCTCTGTTTCAAGATCCTGATCCACACCTTGTCACCTTTGTGTAACTGGGGCAGGTTTCTAGTGCAGTAACTCCTATTCTAGGCGGAAGCCTCTATCTGTGTGTAGGACTGTTCTCAATCCTGAATCTTCTAGTAGTCCTTGACTGTCAACCCTGGGATTAATTTCATTGGCAGCATTGGGAGTTCAGTCTGAAGTTTTCTGCCCATCAAGTGTTCTGACAGGACCAATCCACATTGCAGTAGGGTGGATCTGTATGTTAAAAGTGGCATTGGGAAGTCTTTGTTTTCTTCTTAAAAGGATTTTAATGGGGTGGACCATTAGATTGCGTATACCTTGGAGAATTCGTAAGGTGTTGAGTGCCTTAACTGATAGGAAATTGAGTGAAGCATTTGTTTGCAAATTGTTATCGGACACCACCTGGTCCAAGATACCATAGCTTGCAAATACTTCCTTTAAGGACCTAACAAGTGCCTCTGTGGCTGTTATGTGTAACAGCTTCACTTCGATTCGTTGGGAGAAGTAATCAACCATGATGAGGAAGGGCCTGCCATTATGCACTAATAAACCCTTTCCAACCATTCCCACGGCCTGCTAGGGAACTGTATGGGGATAAGAGGCTCCCTCTGGTCAGGCTTGTGCAGCGTGCACATCTGGCAGTTTGAGATTATTTCTTCAATTTCCCTTAATATTCCCAGCCACCACACTGCAGACTGGGCCCATGCTCTGAACCTTGCAATGCCCAGATGGCCTTGGTGAATTTGTTGGAGAATCTCTGGCCAAAGGGATACTGGAATGACCAACCGCTCTTTATATATTAGCAGGAAGGTCGACTGTTGTCCTGGACAGTGTGCCTGCTGTCATTTCCCTTGAACATACACAGTATCATATGCAAAACACACGAGACACAAGCGGAACCTCTGAATTCTGAGAGGGGGGAAGCATCTTTGCAAGTTCCTTCTTGTCAAACAGTGAGACCAATCGTTCATGACCCGTTTGGATGATGACTTTCAGGCCAACAATGTAGTCACGGAACTTTTCACTAGCCCATGTGACTGTGAGAGCTTTCTTTTCAATAACAGTGTATCATAACTCTGTGTCTGACAGTCTTTTAGGTGCATAATATACTGGTCCAGTTGCTCCTGGAGTAAAATTGCCGCTAGGCCTGCAGAGGAAGCATTTGCTGCTATTGTAGTGGGCAGGGATGGGTTGTAATGAACCAAGATATCAGGTGAGAGCAGCATGTCTTTGATGTGACTGAATGCTTGCTTTTTGTGTGCATCCCAACATCACACCTGGCCTTTCTTGAGAAGGTGCCACAGTGGCTCTGAGTTCTGCACCAGGTTGGGCAGAAATTTCACACAACTGGTTTATCGTGCCCAGGGATCTTTGAAGATTTGGAATAGATGGTGGTGTTGGTAACTCGCTGATTGCCTTTGTTTTGTGTGGGTCAGCCAAGTTGCCTTCGCTGCTCATGATATGTCCTAAGAACCGAATAGAGGTCTTGGAGAACTTGTTCTCGTTCAGTGTCAGCCCTGCTACCTGCAAGCATTCTAAGACAGCCGTGAGCCTCCTGTTGTGTTCCTCAATGGTCGTACAGTGAATCAAAACATCATCCATGTGGCAGATAACACCCTCCAGGCCTTGAAAGATGGCCAACATTGTGTATTTGAAAAACCTCAGGCGTCATGGTAATACCAAAGTGCAAGAGGTTGAAACAGAATCTGCCAAATGGGGTGATAAACGTCAGCAACCTGGATGTCTCGTCTCGTGGAAGTTGCCAGAAGTTGCTCTAGGCATCAAGCTTTGAAAACACTTTGCTTTTGGAGAGCTTGATCAGGCTGTCATCCATCAAGGACATTGGGTGGACTTCACTCACATGTGCCTTGTTGAGTTGTGTTAGGTCGACAAAGATGTGAATGGATCCGTTTGGCTTTGGAACTGGAACCATCCCGGAACACCATTATGTCAGCTGAATGACCAGGCAGATGACCCCCATTTTGATCATCCAGTCCAGTTGTTGCTGGACTTGCTTCATAAGTGGATATGGTATTTTCCATTGTGTGAACAGGCACACAGGCTTGGCATCATCTCTCATTGTAAAACTATGCAGTCTTCATCACCCCAATCCAGTGAAAAGTTTTTGGAAACTCTTTCTTAAAATTGGAACCAGACCCTTGCTGGTTAACCTTGTCAGTTTTCTAAAGGAGGTTGAGGTTGACACAGGCTTTCATGCTGAAGAGAGAAAATTCTTGGATAAAAGCCAGAATTTGCGGATGCTGGAAATCTGAAACAAAAACAGAAAATGCTGGAAAAACTCAGCAGGTCTAGCAGCATCTGTGGAGAGAGAAACAGAGTTAATGTTTCGAGTTTGTATGACCCTTCTTCAGAGCTCTGAAGAAGGGTCACAGGGACTCAAAACGGTAACTCTGTTTCTCTCTACACAGATGCTGCTAGACCTGCAGAGAAAGTTCTTGATTGTGAAGTACAAATAATGTCTCCCTTTTTAGTTTGCTTTTGTATCGAGTATGGCTTGCAACATACCTTTAAGGGGAGCTTAATGTGTCGTGGTCTGTACAAAAGTGTTATGGGTGGTATCAGGCGCTGCTTCACCAGCCGTGGTTCCTTATCCAAGAGGATATTAACACTGGCTCCAGTGCCTAATTTGAAATTGGCGAGGTAGCCGTTTAGAGATATCAACATTCCAAAAGGAGAATCCAGGATTCTTGATCTTGCCGAAGAAGTACGGATGGACTTCTTCCTAGTGTGGTACCTCAATCTTGTGGACTGATTTGGGATCCTCCGCAGGTCTCGATGTCTTAGACTTGCACATCTTACCAAAGTGTGTGAGCCGGTTGCAGTTGAAACACTGCACAGAGATTGCTGGACGTTGCTCTCACCCGTGAGGTCTTTTGGCTCCATGGCACTGAAATGGTCACCTGCCATCGTGTGGTCTGTTTGGGTATTACCTTCCTTGGCCTGGAATCTCCTGCCCTTTTGTTGCTTTGTGAGCTGGACAGTTGGGATTACCCTATACCATGGCTTGATCTCATCATGAAAAATAGCCTGGTGTTGGCAAGTTTCAGACTGCCTGACTAGTTGGCTGGCCTTTTCTAGAGCCAGCTCTTCTTTTACCTGTAGTATGTGCGAAAGGGCGTTATCAGCTACTCTGACTACTAATTCGGTCTTGTATGAGCTCTGATTTAAGGTTGCCATAAGCACAGCCTTCAGTCAACCTGTATAATTCGTTTATGAAAGAGTCAGAGTTTTCTAAGCTGTTGGACTCGCTTGTTGAACTTGGCTCGCTCTATAATTTCATTACTTCCCAAATTAAAGTAGGTATCGAAGGATTTCAGAACATCTTCAAATTTATCTGAAGATTCATTTATTCCTTGCCTTGCAATGATGTCATTGCTATCGGACCTACTGTGTATCACTTGTTCAGCCTCGTCTTGAAGCTGTCGTCTATCTTGAAAATCGTTTTAGCCGAAGCCCCCAAATCTGTGCTTGGTCTGGCCCTTGTATCAGCCCAAATTGATCTGGTAGGATTGATTTATTATCCATGGTTGCCTTTCAGCTCAGGGGAGTACAGCTTTAAATGCTGTTTCACTTTTAAAGATGGCACTGCAGTAAATGTTTTCTCAATGCTTCTTTCCGCATTTGTTGGGTTTTGGTGGGCTGCCATGGCGATCGCAGACCCGACCTCAAAGGGATTGATTTCTTGCAGTGGATTTTTTAATCAAAGATTTAGGCCTTTGAGAACATTTTTGGACTATGCTAGGGCAATTAAAAGGTGATTCCCAGCTTTGGCTAAGCTTTTAAAACTTGATTTATTTTCAACGGAGCTCGGTTGCCACGTGGTATGGCACTGTCTCTGAACCTGAGCTGGCCACAGTGATGAATGAAATAGACTGCTGTGACTGATTAATGGCCTGAAGACTCTGAAAGGCTAGTTCAGCCTTATAACTAAATTTTTGCTCACCCTTGCTAGGTCCTTTGACTCTGCAAATGATGGGGATTAACAATGGACCTCCAGGTGCTCCGGTGAAGCCCTTTACCTGCACAGTGGATTTTTCTTCTGCCCTTCAGCCTCCACATCTGCAATGAAGTTTCTTTTTAGGTGATCTCCAGCTGTCTCTTCTATTCAGTCAGGTCAAGATGCTGTTCCTTTAGTTTTTCAGACTCCGGGGTCTTTCACCAGCTTCTCTGGTTCTGGGTTTGTTCATGAACTGCCACCATATTGTAAGGGTTTGTTCAGTAGGTCTCAGGAAGAGGTTCAGAAGCTTGTAAGGTTGAACAGTAGTGTTTATTGGTAAAACATTGCTATTTATACAAATACAAAATATAGCCCAGGCTATGAGCTAACTCCATGCTTGCTTCTACACGGGTCTCTGCATACTCTCTGACTGCTCTGGGTCCCTTGTCATGTGAGCCTTTACATCACATCATGGGTGGTACTGTTCTCCAGTCCCACATTAACCCTTGCTATGCTAAATACCCTGCTACTACAATTTCTTCACTGAGTATTGTGAATCTTAGCAACAAATTCTGGCTGTGCCAGTGGCACTCACTTCTCATGAAAGAATAAAAAATATTTAACAATGGAGCGTCCACAGCCCTCCAAGACAGACAATTCCAAGATTCCTCTGAGTGAAGAAATTTCTCCTCATCTCTGAATGACGCTTTATTCTGACACTGTGCTCCTGTGATCTAGATTCCCCAGCCATGGGAAACAACTTCTGTCAAGCCCCTTCAGAATCTTCTATGTTTCACTAAAAACACCTATCATTCTTCTAAACTCAAGAGTATAGTCCTAGTTTACTTAGCCCTTCATCATAGGAAAAGCCTCTCAATCCAGGAATGAATTGAGTTAGCCTCAAACATCACCTTGTAATAAAGGCCAACATTTGCCTTCTGAATTGCTTGCTGTACCTGCATGGTAACTTTGTGTTCTTTTTGCAAGTTTGCTATATTAAAAGATAACTATGTAAATGCGAGTTGTTGTTATGCATACCTTGTGAAATTAATTGGTAATCTCAATCAGTTCCTGGTGAGCATTGGGCAAGGAACAAAAAGCTGCCTCTTGTCTATAATAATATTAGTTTTTGTCTGTCTGGACAGTTTTGATTGGCCTGTTTAAGGGCCGTATCTTGTGGGTTAATTTGGTGTGTGGAGCTTGGCGCAGGCAGAGGCATGTAGGATGTGCAAGAGGACTGGAGGTGTGATGTATTTGTGAATGCCATAATTGGTCTGCTGTTGTTGTTCTCATGCAAAGATGGATTCTGTGTCCACGTGTGTGAGGCGGTGTGGATTCTCAATGATGGTTATTAAGGTTGGTTGTTTTTTTGTTTTGAAAGTTGGGCCAGGAATCACCAAGAATTGCCAGGATTTGTCCTTTCCTCTCCTACTTCTGGAGGTGTTAATATATGGTAGCTGAGAGTTGAGAATGGGGATGGGATGCCAGGAGTGGGTTGGCATTTGTGGGATGTGGATGACATGGAAGGGGTGGCTGAGATGATGGAATTGGCTAAGTCTGGCAAGATGTGGGGTCCGTTATTTGATACAACTTATTACTCGAAAGCTATTCTTTGTGAAGATTCGCTTATTTTGAATAAAAAAAGTTTTAAAAGCTGTCATGTGAATTACAAGTATACATCAGCATTGATTGTATAGATGAAGAAGTTGATATCTTCTGATACCTTCACCGTCATGGGACCAAAATCCTGGAACTCCCTTTCCAACAGTACCGTAGGTGTAGCTGGGTCAGATGGACTGCAGCAGTTCATGAAGATGTCTCACCACCATCTTCTCAAGGGCAGTTAGAGATGGGCAGCTAATGCTGACCTAGCAAGTGACACCTACATCCCATAAAAGAATAGTTTTTAGAAAATCGGTCTATATTCTTCAGACCTTCTACACAGCCTAATTTCAATGGACATGTCACCGCAGAAACTTAGACTGAAGGAAGGAGCAATTATAATGTTGCAATGAAACTTGAATCCTAAACAAAGATTTTGTCATGGAGCAAGATTGGTAGATAGGAAGCTGTTTTCTTTGACCGATGCTGAAATTATAACAAGCAGATTTCAAGGAAGTAGAATGTTGATTTCTCAAATAATATTGAACATCTTCAATTCAGGAGCGAAACAGTTCCCAAGTAGACTTTTATATTTGATGACAACAAACAAATCACAGGGCCAGACTCTTGACAAAATTTGTATTTGTATTCCTAGGACTATTTTTGCACATGAGCAGCATTATGTTGTTTTTTCCAAAGCGTTATTCTGTTAAAGTCTTAGAAACTCTATATTTAAAGAAGTGCTGTTACAATGAGGATACTAATTTGACTGCAAATATTTTATGGGTTTCGGCTAGTTTATCAATAATTAACAATTTCACTTGAGGTCACAGAATGAAAATTAAAAAGTATTCATACAAGTGTGGTCAAGAGTCCTTCTCTTGAGGGTGGGAACTAAAGCATATTATAGGGAGATTTCTTCTGTGCATTATGTGTTGCAAAATCTTTGTAAGTAGTTTGCGATTTGCTTATACATTATGTAAATACTGGAATAGAGTGGAGGAAACTTGTGTGTGTAACTGTGCAGTACCTAACCTGAGAGTGCTTGTTGCTGGTATTTAGCGCTCAGAATTTAAAATGCTTTATTTCCCAGCACTGGTGGTCAGCTAGGGTATCAACAATATTAATGAGCACTATCGTTATCCTAGCTGGCCGATCACCAGTCTTTCAATTTTCCTGTGCAGCTGAAATAAGTTCACGCTATAAAGTGTCCTCTTAGTTTTTTAGAATCATCCCTCTGTTGCACAGTTAGTGTAATAATTCTTACTGCAGCGCAAGTCTAGTAACACAATTGTATTTGACATAGTAGTGGGTTTAAAAAAAAACAAGGGTATCTCCAGTTGAGGTTAGTGGTAGTGTTTTTTCTCTCTTCATGATAATTTGGAAAATACATGATTTTTTAAGAGAGCATGCCTTCTCAGCAATTAGAACCAAAAGAAATGTGATTAACCCCAGTATTTCCAATTCCTTTTGACCTTCCTTCTGATAAATTGGAAACATCCAATCAAACAATTTATTCAGAATAGTTTGTGAAGCTACCCTCAATAGAATTAGGACAATAATTTTAGAATGTATCTCTGATTGGTGCTTATGCCTGCAGAATCACTCTGTTGGGCTTCATCAAATCACTCCTTTAGGCCTAACTTGCACAACTGTGGTCAGGAACCCCATTCCCCCTTCCAAACTTGTGGTGATGGGGAGTTGGGAGGAATCTTATTTTGATGCTGTGTTTACTGATGTTCCACGTGAGATTTTGAAAGGACTGCCATCAAGCATCAATTAGGTTAGATGATGCTGTCTCAAGGCATAAACTCTGATATATGATTCCAGTGTGCATTCAGGTTGAGTGTGTGAAGAGAAAAGGAATAATGATTCTGATGTAGAGTTTAAGGTTTGAGAGCTAGGAGAGGTGGCCAAAAACTTGTCAGGAAAGAAGGATTTTGAGAGAGTTTGTAAAAGTGGAGAGCTTAATGGAGCTGTTTAGAGGGAATCCCAGAGAATGGATTGAAGTAACTGAAATCCTGTCATCATTGGCAGGGCATTGATAGAACATGCACATATGTCAGAGTTTGAGGACTGGTGGTATTAGAGAAGGAGCAAGTGTAAGATAGTATGTGGCAGTAAAGGGATTTGACAATTTTGGCAAGAAATTTAAATTCACTGTTTTTGTGGAATGAGAGTAGATCAGTGAAACAGGTGGTGTTGGGCGTGGGTTAAAATGCAAGATTCTTGAGTTTTGTTGGAGTTTATGTAGGGTAGTAGGTGGGAGGCTGCCAAGTAAGATGTTGTAAAACATTAAATTTGGAGATTACAAATGGGCTAATGCTTCTGTTAAAATAATGAGAAGAATTTCAGACAAATGTATGAAGCGTTTGTATGCATGTCCTACATTATGATTTAGGGTTATAATATTAAACAAGGTTTTACCTTCACATATTTAATGGTGGATATATGAGTTATTTTGAAGTCTAAATTTATTAGAAGGGATTCGAATGATATAAACCTTGTGTCTCATATTTGTCAGGTGTTTATTATTTATTTGTTTATTTTGTACGATTCCTGTAGAGACCAACAAACTAAGAACCAAATTTACCCAATGACACCAATGAGGAAACCAATGGATGAGATTTCACTTTTTCTCCTTCAAAGCTAAGAACAATTTCAGATAGAATTGCAGCTCCTTTTCTTTCGAAGATTTGGCCACTGAGCCTCATCTGACAGCAGCTCTGAACCAACCAGAGTTCCACGGGCACAGTCTTCACCAAAATGGTGCACTTCTGCAGAACTTCCTCAGCTGTGTTCACAACAGTCTTGATGGCATGGATCCACCTTGAACACCTTTATCCAAACCCCTCAGTAACATCTCTGACCAGCACCAACCATACTGTGCACAATTAGTTCCTTTCAAATAAATGAAGCAGTGGCAGTAAACTTATTTTCCTTTATCCCCACACCCAGATCCAGCTTTTGTGTTCCTTCAGTTTTTCTGCTCTGCACCATTGGTCATCTGAGCTAAGATGGCTCTGTCTTTTATTTAGTTTTGACCAGTTTCTATTTTAGTTTCACTAGAAACTTGAAGGTTCAGTTTTCCTTTCAGTTAGGGTCTGACCCAAAAAATACAAACTTTTAAATCGGGGTCAGTGCACCTGACAGAACATTCGACGAGTCATCTGTTCAGACAACAGCTCATACACACTCCCCCACTGGTCCTGCAAACAGTGGATTCCATCACAAAAATCTTTAATGGAATAAATTGCAAGAAAAATATTGGTTTAATGGACGCATTTTAATAAAATACAGGGAATAAAGTTAGGACTATGAAGCTACTTAATGTTTTACAAAAAATGTGACCAGAAGAGTTCCATAGTGATGGTAAAATTTTGTAGGCACTTCACAGGAGATATTTCTGGGGTTATTTTGTCAGATTGCTCTCCTGTGAAGCACTTTGGAATGTTTTCCTGTGTTAAAGGCTCTGTATACATGCAAATAGGTTTTTTTTGAAAGAAAACATAGTTAAAGATAATTAAAGTTCAATAACAGCCTCGAGTTATAAATTACATTGAGGTTAGTTGTCTTATTAGCCATGTTGGTAATGATAGGGACAGACTTAATCGTTTGAAGATTTTGGATCTGAAGGTTAATTGTGATCCTGTGACTAACAATGTAATATCAACCTTTTTTATTTACACAAGTTTTTATTGGCTTATATCCTGCAAAGTGTGTTTTATACTTATATTTCTGTATATTGCAGTAATATATTTCATAATATGCTGCACCGCACACTTAAAATTGAAAGGTTAACTTTTTAAATGCATTGCGAACAATGAATAATTTTATAAGTGTTGTTTTAATGCAGTTAGAAGAAGTATTCCTGCAATGAATTAGGGAATTTTAGACACTTTGCTAAACTGGAAATGGTGTGATATGCACGTTTCATTTTTCTGTATTTCCTATGGTTATGTTAGGAACATTCATGTTTACATAAACAGTACTACTTTTGAACCTATCATGTGACTTTTTTGCTGCAGCGTAACAGAGAAAAAATGCACTGATGTAGGAAAATGTGTGTTTTTGGCAGGAGAATATCAGTTGGAATTTAGCAAAGCAGTTCAGATCTACATTTATGCCAAGTGAGTCTTCACTGTCTGTTGTTTGTTTGTATTTCATAGTCTTGGGGTGAATATACTTTAATATATTAAATCCATAACTAACCAGAAACTTTCAGTTAAATCATATTATTGGGGCTGTTTATTTCCCCTTCATTTTGTGATATGGAATTGGTTTGTCACAAAATACAGATTTAATAGAAGGAAATCTTAAGGTTAAATCTTTGAAAGATCAGTATCAGTATTGCAGATGTTCATGACTGACAATGAGGGAGGTATAGTTTGCTTGTACTGGTGAGGTATTAGTTAAAAATTAGTGGCAACAATTTCTATAGTGCTATAGGTGGCTCATTAGTGAAGTTTCAGCCATGGCTTTTAGTTGTGCCAGAAGTTCTGTTTTTAGATAAGTATATAAAGTGTGCTTGCAAATGGTATTAGGAATGTGTAGTTCATTGAATTTTTAATTTGTAATTAAATGGGCGTGGATTTAAATTATTTTATGGTGCACATTTATTTTCAAAGGTATTAAGGAACAAAGGCAAGGAAGGAAACTTATTGCAATTTTTATTAATATACTCAAATCATAAATGGATGTGTTTTTACTTTTTCGCAGCATTCATTTTGGATTACATTTTCTCACCAGGCTTTCCTTCACATTTAACTCTTCTCCCTAAGCTGCATAATTTGTAGCTGAAAGGAAAAGCAGGTAGCCAAGGACATCTTCACAATCTTTGCCAAAGCCACTGTGTGGCCAGTTGGTGAAGAATGCTGAAGTATAATCAAAGGTGAAAAGTTTGCCAGTTTTTTTTTCTTTCAATTAAGCACTTGATCACTATCCAGTGGTGCCATCTACTTGCCTTTTGGAGAAGTGTGAAAGCTGATGCCAACTAAAACTGGCGTTTATTGTATCCTTAACTATATTGTGTAACCATATTTGCATTCAGTTGCTTCCTGTGCCACAGCAGGGCTTTCTAATTGATTTTTTCATGAATGTAGACACTCGCTGTTAGTGAAAATGCTATACTTTTCCTAATTATCAATAACGTGGATACACAAACCTTAGGAAACTTCTTTAGCAGCCTACAGCTCCTCTTACTATTCACCGAGATTTTATTTCTATTATATATTCCATTTTGTATATTATTCTGATTGATTACCCCAATTTAAGAATAAAGGTGATGTGACTTTGCAAACTTTTAATTAATGTTGACTGACTCACTGAACTCTAAAGCTATAACTGTGCCATATCCCTCTCAATAAGTCAGCACAGGAACATCCATGTTTACTTTTGGAGCCCGTCTGGGAATCTGACCTTTTAAATGTACATGTTTAGAAACTTTATCAATCGAGTTTATCAGGCTTATTTTAAGCTAATTGGTTCTGCCTTATCTTTGGTCCCAGTGAATCCGTGTAGAATGGTTACTTAACTGTATTGCTCAGGTATTCCAGGATAATCATCTTAAAGTTTTTCAACTTTTTAACCTGTAATTATTGTTGAGTTGAAATTTTTTTTTAGTACACCAAAGTTTGATTTGTAGAAAAAAGTCTGGTTATTACTGCACTAAATTGCACCCGCAATGGTTTATTTTGCAGTCCAACAGTGCAACATCAGATGCATGAATGGTGGCTCCTGTGCTGAGGATCATTGTATTTGTCAGAAAGGATATGTTGGAACTCACTGTGGACAGCGTAAGTATTGTTACAGATTATTTTTATTATTCCTTAAAATCAGATTTTAAAAATTTGTTTCCTTGGGCTGTAATCTTAATTTTGCAAATGTACTTCAAAATAATGCAATAGCAATGTTTTGTTTAAGCAGATGGTAGGGGACCCAATTCTGACCCTTCTTCCTTCTCCCACTTCCAGAAACAAATTTAAAAAGAAATAATTAAACTGAGCTCCTAATTCAATATGCTTCAATGCATATGTAATCAACTACTGTTTGCATTCCCATTACATTTATTTACGTAATAAAAACAAAAAATGCTTGAAATACTCAGCAGGTCTGGCAGCTTCCGTGGAGAGAAACAGTTAGCATTTCATCAGAATTGAAGAAAGATAAAAATGTAAGAGTGTTTAAGTTGTTGGAAAGGGGGAGAGGTCAGGAAGAACAAAAGGAAAGCTTTGTGATAGAGTGGAGGGCAGGTGAGATTAAATAACAAAAGAATTCATGATACAACAGCCAAAGACAGTGATAATGGGTATAGTACAGAAACAAAAGTTGTGTCCAAATGAGGCATGAGTGGCTACATAGCAACCATATGAACGCAACATGATGGGAAAGAAAGAAACAAGACAAGACCAACCCAGCAAAACAAGAAAGAAATTAAAAGAAAACACATAGAACAAGATGAAGGCAGAGGTTATGATCTATACCTACTCCTGCTCCTAATTTGTATGTAAAGCTGTTGAACTCTGTGTTGAGTCCAGAAGGCTGCAGAGTGTCGTCAAAGAATATTTCCTCATTTAATTAAATTATCAAAGTCATTGCTGATTTGACATTTTAAGTATCTTAGAAAATACATTTTAAACTATTTCCTTTGTTCCCATCTAATAAAACATGACATGCTCCTAGGTATCTGCCGTTTTCTTTTGCTGCAAATATACAGCTGAGGGATGCAGAAGAATGGACAAGATGATCTGGATACTGACTTTCCCTGCCCTTAACCTGTGCTGAGTACTTCCCACAATGGTCTGAGTTGGGAACTTGCTGTCTTAGGGGCAAAGAGCCAAACTTGTCCAGGCTTTCATTGTTTAGCTCATTGTTATACTAAACCTGATGGGCTCCCAACTTTTAAACAGTTGCTATGTTTCTACTTACTCATCAGTTAGAACATAAAATAAGAAATAAGAGCCAACAAGAGAGAATCTAACCATCACCCCTTGACGTTCAATGGCATTACCATCACTGAATCCTCCACTATCAACATCCTAGGGGGGTTACCGTTGACCAGAAACTGAACTGTACTAGCCTTATAAATACTGTGGCTACAAGGGCAGGTCAGTGGCTAGGAATCCTGTGGTGAGTAACGCACCTCCTGACTCTCCAAAGCCAGTCCACCATCTACAAGGCACAAGTCAGGAGTGTGATGGAATACTCTCCACTTGACTGGATAAGTACAGCTCCAACAAGAAGCTCAACACCATCCAGAACAAAGCAGCCTGCTTGATTGGCACCACATCCACAAACATTCACTCACTCCACCGTCAACACACAGTAGCAGCAGTGGGTACCATCTACAAGATGCACTGCAGGAATTCACCAAGGCTCCTTAGACAGGACCTTCTAAACCCATGACCACTACCATCTAGAAGGACAAGGGCAGCAGATAGATGAGAACACCACCACCTGGAGGTTCCCCTCCAAGTCACTCACCATCCTGACTTGGAAATATATCGCCGTTCCTTCACTGTCGTTGGGTCAAAATTCTGGAATTTCCTTCCTAACAGCACTGTGGGTATACCTACACCACATGGACTGCAACAGTTCAAGAAGGCAGCTCATCAACACTTTCTCAAGGGCAACTAAGGGTGGGCAATAAATGCTATCCCAGTCAGCGAAGCCCAGATCACATGAATAATAAAAAAAAGGGCCATTTGGCTTTTTGAGTCTGCTCTTCAATTCAGCCAGATTGTGGCTGATTTTCTACCTCAATTCCACTTCCTGCACTATCCCCATATCCCTTGATCCCTTAATACTCAAAAATCTGTCAACCTTGGTGTTGAATACACTGGATGATTGAGCATCCACAACTTGCTGGGATGGAGAATTCCAAAGATTCACACCCTTTTGAGTGAAGAAACCTCTCCTCATCTCAGTCTTAAATGACCGACCCCTTATTCTGAAACCGTGGCCTCTAATTCTTGGCTCCTTAGCCAAGGGAAACGTCTTCCCAGAATTTATCCTTTCAAGCCCCTGAAGAATTGTGTCTGTTTCAATGAGATCACTGCTCACTCTTCTAACCTCTAGCGAAGAAAGGAATGGTCTACTCAATCCCTCCTCTTCGGACAACTCCCTCATCCTAGAATCAATCTAGTGAACCTTGGTTGCATTTCTTCTAAGATAAGTTTATCCTTCCTTGGGTAAGGAGGCCAAGACTATACACAGTACTCCAGGTGTGATATTACCAAGGCACAGTATAATTATAGTAAAGACTTCTTTACTTTTGTGCTTCAATCCCTTTGTAATAAAGGCCAACATACCATTTTCTATTTGCACTCTGTACATACTTATTAACTTTCTCTGATTATGTACAAGGATACCCAGATCCCTCTGTGTATCACTATTTCCCAGTTTTTCACCATTTAAAAAATGTTCTGTTTGTATTTTTCTTCCAAAGTGATAACTTTGCGCTACTCCACATTATATTCCATTTGCTATGTTCTTGACCTATATCCCTTTACAGCCTCTTTGCACCCTCTTAGCAGCTTAACTTCCCACCTAACTTTGTATTATCAACGTAGAAAAGTTTCATGCATTTAATTTATATAGTATTGGTAGTTTTCTACTTTTAACCTTACATAAGTAAGATTACAGTTTAACCTGTTGTACAATTTGTAAGCTGCTAAGTATGGGGAAAAAAGTTAACTCAAATACAGAGGGGTCAAAAGTTTTCCTTTCTCCTCTTGCCCCTCTCTTTGCTTGGATGCAATTCCAAAGGCATGAATTGCATTCTAATGACCTTTTTAAACGTCTGAGCCTTCATGGTGAGTGTTAAGCTATTTTACAAGTGCAGGGGCAGGGGTGGTGTGGAGAGTAGGGAGCAGAGGATTTGATCCTTGTCTAATGCCTACATATGCAGTTCCAACAGAGATGATCTTTTTCCTGTCCTAACCCATAGCTGTTGATGCCATTTGTTGTGCCCTACCACAGCATGAATCAGAGCACAAACATTTGACATTTTGGCTTAGCTTCTCACGGAATAAATTATTTTTTAGTATAGAATTTACTTTGATTATTATCTTCCTGAGTTGTCATATTAATGACCTTCCATTTTGTTCTACATAACTAGTAGGAATTGTGCAATAGCACTTGCTCCTTTAACTTTCTTTGATCTCATTGGGAAAACATTAGACTTCCACTGTCATAGGGGACCACTGCTATATACTGCAGAATGTATTGTTAAATGTAAAACTTAGTTGTGGTCTCTGGATTTCCATGTGCATGAAACAACCTTGCTTGATGGGACAAGCAACTGATGTGCTGTCATCCCTTCACTGTTCTATTAATGGGGTGCATGTGACAAGAGATTCTGTAGCGCTTTTACTCCACCCTAGCCCTCCCTTTCTGCATGGAATGCTATTGCCTTCATTTTGAATGTTTCACTCCCTCCTCCACAACTGCTTAAAAAAAATCGAACTCACCATTTGGGAAGCACAAACATAAATCTAAGTACTGTCACTCATCAGTAGAAGACATAGCGTTAAATCACTGACTCCTTTTATAAATAATTTTCTTCAATAAAAGAAAATTCTGCTTCTTGTAGACTATAAATTTCTGAAGTCTCCTTGCTGATCTATCTTAGGCTGCCTTATCTATCTTATTTGCTCATCTGTCTCCATAACTACTACTCTGTCCCTATCTACTGTCCCTTTCTTTACAGAGTTCCCATGACTGTTACCCACTGCCTCTTCCTAAAATGAACTGCAGGGTCTCGGATGACTCAGCATTATCTTTGGACACAACCTACATATAAGAAATAATATAAGGCAACAATTGTCAACTGAGTTTTCAAGAAGGAAATCATAAACACCTTTCAAAGAACAAACCAAGATG
This sequence comes from Cetorhinus maximus, assembly GCF_964194155.1. NCBI lineage: Eukaryota > Metazoa > Chordata > Chondrichthyes > Lamniformes > Cetorhinidae > Cetorhinus > Cetorhinus maximus. The sequence goes on from NC_135908.1 coordinate 17,936,358, forward strand.
GAAAATGGCAAGCAGTCAGAGAAACGTTTGATAGACTAATGATTAAGGAAGAATTTTTAAGAATGCCACATAAATATCCAGCGTTTGCTACTATCTGATGTATTTTCCTACGAGGGAATCCACTGACAATCAAAATGGAGATTTGGGGTGATTTCATGTCACGGGAACATTAATTAGTGGAATTATTAGTGCAAGATCAATGATTTTTATCTATATCAAACAGGATTGCTGAAGTTTCCTATGAACTGATCTCTGAGATCTATTGTTCATAAAGATTAGCAGAAGAAAATTTATACAGTGGAGGGAGGAGGGGATAAGGTGATAGGGAAAATGAAGAAGCTGGCTTTCAACCAATTTAGATAAATTCGACAAAGTACATAGTATGCTCATGGACCACTTATGGAAAGAAATAATAAATTGATTTGAAACAGTGCCTCTTTTACATATACTTGGAGATATTAACAGAGCAACAGAAACGTTGCTTATTGGAAATGGTTGCTCGTGCAATAAAAAGGGAGACTACCTTGGCTTGATGATGAAACTTCTTGTCCTCTGTTATACCTCCAGTATTTTTGTACCTGTGACTGTACAACATTTGCAGGTTGTAGCTCAAATGTCACAACCATCATTACCTTCAACTGTTGTAATTGGAGAGAGTGAACTCAGTCCTGTTTTAATCTCCAGTATTATGTTTTCAGATGCATGATACTATGTTGTGCATTGCAGTTTATCTGCAATTAAAAAAATATGGTTGATCTAAACTGCTCTCTGAGCTCAGTTGTATGAAACCACCACAAAAAAATCTAATAAGAATAAAACTGGATGGACCACCTGGCAATGACCTGGACACCAGCCATGACAAAGGCACAACCAGCCCAGCCGACCCTGCAAAGTCCTCCTTGTTAACATCTGGGGATTTTGTGCCAAAATTGGGAGAACTAGCCCCCAGACTAGTCAAGTAACAGTCTGACATAGTCATACTCAGGCAATCATATCTTTCGCCAATGTCCCAGACTCTGTCATCGCCATCATCACTATCATCACTGAGATGAGGAGAAATTTCTTCACCCAGAAACTGGTGAGCCTGTGGAATTCGCTACCACAGAAAGTAGTTGAGGCCAAAACATTGTATGTTTTCAAGAATGAGTTAGATTTAGCTCTTGGGGCGAAAGGGATCAAAGGATATGGGGAGAAAGCGGGAGCAGGCTATTGAGTTGGATGATCAGCCGTGATCATAATGAATAGTGGAGCAGGCTCAAAGGGCTGAATGGCCTACTCCTGCTCCTATTTTCTATGTTTCTATCCCTGGGTATGTCCTGTTTTATTGGTAGGACAGACCCCATCAGAGATGGCGGCTAGGTGATACATGTTTGAGAGGGAGTGGCCCTGCCAATCCCCAACATTGACTGCAGACTGCGTGATGTCTTATGGCACCAGATCAAACATGGGTAAGAAAACCACCTTCTGATTACCACCTACTGACCTCTTTCAACTGAAGAATCAGTACTTCTCTGCTGAACACTATTTGGAGGAAATGCAAAGGATACCAAGGGCACAGAATGTACTCCGGCTGGGGGTCTTCAATATCTATCACCAAGAGTGGCTTGATAGCGCCACTCCTGATTGAGCTGGCTGAATCCTGAAGCTCATAGCTGTCAGATTGGACCTGTGGCAAGTAGTGAGAGAACTAACATGAGGGAAAAGCCTACTTCATCTCATTCTCACTAACCTACCGGTTATAGAATCATAGAATGCTTACAGCACAGAGGAAGCCATTCCACCCGTCATGTCCATGCAGGGTCTCTGTTAGAACAACTCACCTAGTCCCATCCCCCTGCCTTTTCTCCATAGACTTGCACTTTTTTTCTCTTCAGGTAATTGTCCAAATATCTTTTGAAAAGCACAATTGAATCTGCCTCCACATTGTCAGGCAGTGCATTCCAGATTCTAACCTCTTGCTGCATTTTTTAAAAAAAAAGCTTTTCCTGAAATCGCCATTGCTTCTTTTGCCGATTGTCTTAAATTGGTGCCCTCTGAATCTTGATCCTTCTGCTAATGGGAACAGTATATCCCTATCCACTCTGTCTAGATCCCTCATGATTTTGAACACCTCTATCAAACCTCCTCTTAATTCTTTCAAGGAGAAGAGCCCACGTTTCTCCAATCTACTCATGTAAGTGAAGCTTCTCAATTCTGGAACAATTCTCGTGAAACTTTTCTGCACCGTCTCTAATGCCTTCAGATCCTTCTAAAAGTATGCCCAGATGTGGACATACTATTCCAGTTGAGGCTAAACCAGTGTTTTATACAACTTTATCATAATTTCCTTGCTTCAATACTTCATGCCCCCACATATAAAACTTTATCCTGTATGCTTTATCAACCACTTTCCCAACCTGCCCTGTCATCTTCAATGATTTCACGGAATCACAGAATCATTACAGTGCAGAAGGAGGCTATTGTCTCTCCACTGACTCTCCAAAAGAGCATTACGACTTTGTGTCATTCTCCTGCCATTTCCCCATAACCCTGCACATTGTTTCTATTCAAATAATCATCCAATGCTTTCTTGAATGCTTGATTGAACCTGCATCCACCACACTTCCAGGCAGGCAGTGTATTCCAGACTTGAACCACTCACTGAGTGAAAAAGATTTTTCTGACATCACATTTGCTTCTTTGGAAAATTGCTTTATATCTGTGCCCTCTTGTTCTTGACCCTTTTACAAGCGGGAACAGTTTCTCCCTATCTACTCTATCCAGCCCCCTCATGATTTTGAACACCTCTATCAAATCTCCTCTTAGCCTCTTCCCCTCCAAGGAGAACAGTCCCAACCTCTTCAATCTATCTTCACAACTGAAGTTTCTCATCCCTGGAACCATTCTTGTAAACCATTTCTGCACTCTCTCCAATGTGTTCACATCCTTCCTATAGTGTGGTGCCCAGAACTGTATGCAGTATTCCAGCTGAGGTCTAACTAGTGTCTGATATAAGCACAGCATAATCTCCCTGCTCTTGTACTCTATGCCCCTATTAATAAAGCCTAGGATACTGTATGCTTTATTAACTGCTCTCTCCACCTGTCCTGCCACCTTCAATGATCTATGCATATATACACACAGGTCCCTCTGCTCCTGCACCCCCTTAAGAATTGTATCCATTATTTTATATTGTCTCTCCAAGTTCTTCCTACCAAATGCATCACTTTACACTTCTGTGCATTGAACTCCATCTGCCACCTATCTGCCCACTCCACCAACTTGTCTATGTTCTTTTGAAGTTCTATACTGTCCTCCTCATAGTTTAGAATGTTCCCAAGTTTCGTATCATCTGCAAACTTTGAAACTGTCCCCTGCACACCAAGAGCTAGATCATTAATATATATATCAGGAAAAGCAAGGGTCCCAATACCAACCCGCTCCACTCCAAACCTTCCTCCAGCCCAAAAATATCCATTCACCATTATCCTCTGTTTCCTATTACTCAGCCAATTTTGTATCCATGTTGCTACTGTCCCTTTTATTCCATGAGCTATAACTTTTCTCACAAGTCTGTTGTGTGGTACTGTATCGAATGCCTTTTGGAACTCCATGTACACCACATCAACAGCATTACCCTCATCAACCCTCTTTGTTACCTCTTCAAAAAAACTCCATAAACACTATTTTCCCTTTAGAAATTTTTGCTGGTTCTTCCTAACCAACCCATATTTTTCTACGTGACTATTAATTCTATCCCAAATAATTGTTTCTAGATTCTTGCCCATCACTGAAGTTAAACTGACTGGTCAGTAATTGCTGGGCTTATCCTTACAACCTTGTTTGAACAAGGATGTAATGTTTGCAATTTTCCAGTCCTCTGGCACCTCCTCTGAATCTAGAGAAGACTGAGATTATGACCAGTGCCCCTGCAATTTCCTCTCTTACTTCCTTCAATATCCTTGGATGCATCTCATCTGGTCCCGATGCCTTGTCGACTTTTAAGTACCCACAATTTATTCAACACTTCCTCTTGAACTCTTCTAGTGACAGAGTTTCCTCCTCTGTTACCGTGGCTTTGGTAGCATCTGCTTCCTTGGTAAAGACAGATGCGAAGTATTCATTTAACGCCTCAGCCATGCCCCCTGTCTCCATATGTAATTCCCCTTTTTGGTACCTAATCGTCCCTACTCCTCCAACCACCTACAAAATTCTAACAGGACTAGACAGAGTTCAGATGCAGGAGGGATGTTCCCGATGGTGGGGGAGTCCAGAACCAGGGGTCACAGTCTGAGGATATGGGGTAGGCCATTTAGGACTGAGATGAGGAGAAATTTCTTCACCCAGAGAGTGGTGAGCCTGTGGAATTCATTACCACAGAAAGTAGTTGAGACCAAAACATTGTATGCTTTCAAGAAGGAGTTAGGTATAGCTCTTGGGGGCGAAAGGGATCAAAGGGTATGGGGAGAAAGCGGGAGCAGGCTATTGAGTTGAATGATCAGCCATGATCATAATGAATGGCAGAGCAGGCTCAAAGGGCCAAATGGCCTACTCCTCCTAGTTTCTATGTTTCTATATGTGCGCAGTGGATGACACACAGGAATACCTTTATATAAAAAAAGGCAGCAACAACACAATTAGTATCCTGTTTCTCCACTCTTTAAAAATTGAGATTGCAACTGTTCTGCAATAAGTTATCAGTCATAACTTGAATGTAGGTGCATATAGTACTCTGGTTAATTGGAATAAGCCAGTGGTTTTAAAAAAAAAATCTCTTGGTGCTGGTGGGAATTGCAGCCAAAAGCAGAGCAGCTGGTCACAGAGGTCTTCAAATCATCTTCAAGCATTTGACAATTCAGTTATTACTTTCTTGGAGTACCTCAACCTCCTTAGACACTATTCCTCAAACCTCCTTAGACACTTGTTCTCAGTTGGTCCTTTATGTGACATTCTGACCTGCGAACTGAGTTCAGTTCCCATATTTGTTCACAGCTTGGATATACTCCTTGGAAGGGTATTTCCATCTCACTTCTGAAGTTATTGTTAATTCATGGTGATCTGCAGCATGCACTGCATGCATTCTGCAGTAGCATGCACAGCTGAAAGGAATTTCTTGATTGTCATTGCTGCAGTTATTTAATAGGCCACCTCTGTCAACTGGCAAGGCAGTGGATGGAAAGTGAATGACTGGACTGAATTGAAGCATCCCAGCTGTTTTGTGCAAAGATTTGCAGCTTCTGTTCTGATGCTGAGTGAAATGTGATCAATAATTTCTGCCCTTGTATGGTATGAGGGTAACTCTCTTTTAGACAACTCATCCAAAAATCCTGGCACAAAATAGTAATCTGAACTGCCCTCAGGATCTGTCTGAAAAGGGAGGTAGAAGTTGACAGACTTCAGGAAACCTGCTCCTTTGGAGTTCTTTACTGATGCCAAAACAGCTTTCTGCAAAGGAAGATGACTTGTGTCTTAAATCAGTTTCATGGGAAGTTCTTAACATACCGTTTTAATATCTATTATCAATCCTTAGTGTTTGATTTTATTTCCCATTAGCAGAGTATGGCCCTGGGAGGCATAATAATAATAAGGTTTCTCATTTTATGCTTTGACGTGCAAGAAATTAGTTTGTTGATCTGTCTATAAAATATGCTTGCCATCAATTTGCATAATAAGTAATCAAAAACTTGCTAAGTACAGGATTTAAATGGGCTAATGTTGGACCAGCCCTGTCTGCCCAGCCACAAATATACATCTTTAGCAAAATAACTTCATTATAATTAATAATTGTGCACATTAGGCATGTTGTATGTGATTTCATATTGAAGTGCATTTTCTGAGGGTTACAATGAATGATCAATTTGTTGCATTACTCTGCTCATAATCTTAAGATAATATGTTGAATGTATTGTGCTGTTAAGAATTATACTTTCATATTATAATGCACTGGTCCAGTGAGTACTGAACACTGTAACACGTAAATCAGTAAAAGTAATTCAGTTTTGTCAGGTTTTTGCATGCTATACATTATCCATGACCAGAAAATACAGGGCCAGTTGTGCATTTATTTCCTTGATTAAAGCTGCCTTTGTGTGAAGTTTAAAACTATAAATGTAACACAGCTTTAGCATATTTGGAAAAATAGTCAGGACTGATGGACACAAATGCTTAACCTTTTTTGTAAGGTGAAGCGGATTTTAAATGATTTTGCAAAATTAAATATTTTTCAGCTACCTGTGAGAATGGATGTTTGAACAGTGGAAGATGTGTCGCTCCCAATCGATGTGCCTGTACATATGGATTTACAGGAGCACAGTGTGAAAGAGGTAAGGCGATTGGTGCAATAACAGATTCTAAACTTGACTGATTCCTGGGATGAAGGGGTTAACTTATGAGGAAAGGTTAAGCAGGTTTGGTCTATACCTGCTGGAGTTTAGAAAGGAGGAATGATCTTATTGAAAAATATATGATTCTCAGGTGGCTTGACAGTGTGCATGCTGAGAGGATGTTCCCCTTGTGGAGGAGTCTAGAACTAGGGGACACAGTTTAAAAACTAGGGATCTCCAATTTAAGACTAAGATGAAGAGAATTTATTTCTCTTGAGAATCATTACCCTGGAATTCTCTTCCCCAGGGAGCAGTGAGGTTTGGTCACTGAATATATTCAAGGTAGAGCTAGATTTTTGATGGACAAGGGAGTTGAGGGTTATGAGGGACAGGCAGGAAAGTGGAGTTGAAACCACAATCAGATTAGCCATGATATTATCGAATGGCAGAACAGGCTTGAGGGGCCAAATGGCCTACTCCTCATTCTTCTGTTCTTGTGCTCATTAATAGTCAGAGTACTATCTTAACATGAGATCTATTTCCCGTTTTATTTGTTGTTGCCTTGTAGTTGTCAGCAATTGTACTGTTTACCCATTTTGGTTTTTACGATCCTGGTTACCACCGTACTAAAAACATATTGTAGCTACTGAAAAATACAAAAGAAAATGATTTAGGGGATGGAAGGATTTGATTATGAAGAGTGATTATGTACATTGAAAGAGAACACTGAAGGGTGATATGATGGCTGATATTAGGATTCTAAAGCGGATAGTTAGTGTAGACCATATCAAGCTATTTCATCTTGCCCAGAACAACTTGTGTTTCACAGAGGTAAATTCAAACTCTAATCTGTGGAAGTAATAGCTCAGTGATAAAAGTGGTCAATCTCAGGGCGATGGTGGAAGCAGTTTGTATTGAATTAAATGCAAATTAGATATTTGGGAAACAGTACATGAATAATTTGAGACACGCTATGGTAAGTGTATTATTTTTTTGGAGAAACAGGTGATTTTTGATTCCCAAAGTACTCAATCACTAATTTTTCTGCTTTTCATGCCTGGGCCTGCTGTTACAGATTGGATAGAGTTTGATTGTTATGATTAGTTAACAACTCCAGTTTTGTTGTACCATGCAACTGTCAGGATGGTAGTAGACAAATTAGGTAGATCTTGACCATTTTTCGTTGAATCTTGTAGTACAAAAGGCTTGTCATTCCTGTGCCAACTCTTTGAAAGAAGTATCCAAATTTGCCCTGCAAGCTGATCCTTTTTTCTGCAAGCTGGTCATCTAGTATATGATTGCCTTTTGAAATTTCCTCTGGAATCTGGTACAGTACTGAAACAACTCTTATCAAAGTCACATATCCTATATGACTAACAAAGACAAACTATCACCCCCCCCCCCCCCCCCTCCACCCCCGACCCTTCCCCATCCTTCTTGACCTGTCTACAGCCTGTTGATCCAATGCCTGTCCGTTATTGTCCAGCTGGATGGGGCTGCACTCGCCTAGTTCCACTCTTATCTATCTAATCATAGCCAGAGAATCACTATCGATATCGTCTCTTTCCGTTCCCTCACAGTTACCTCTGGTGTCCCCAAAAGATTTATCCTTGGCAGCGTCCTATTTTTTATCTATGTGCTGCCCCTTGATGACGTCATCTAAAAACATGTCAGTTTCTACATATACACTGACAGTACCAGCTCCACCTCAGATTCACCTCTCCGGACTCCTCCATGGTCTCTAAATTGTCAGAATGCTTATTCAACATCTAGTACTGGATGAGCAGAAATTTCCTCCAGTTAAGTTTCAGAAGATTGTAGCCATTATCTTTGGACTCTGCCACCAACTCTGTTTCCTCATCACTGCTTCCATATCTCTCCCTGACAACAGTCTGAGGCTGAACCAGATTGTTTGCAACCCTGCTGCCATATTTGCTTTCAACCACACATTGTGCTGTCAGTAAGACTGTCTATTTCCACCTCCGTAACATTGCCCGTCTCTGCCCCTGCCTTAGCTCTACTGTTGCTGAAACCCTCATCCATGCCTTTTTTATCTCCATACTTGACTATTCTAACACAGTCCTGGCCAGCCCCTCTCAGCCTACCTTCTGTAAACCTGAGGTAATCAAATGCTCTGCCCATGTCCTAACTCGTGTCAAACCCCTTTCACCCATTGCACCTACGCTTGCTGACCTACACTGGCTCCCGGTTAAACAGCACCTCAATTTTAAAATTCGCACCCTTGTTTTCAAATCCCTCCATCGCCTGGTTCCTCCCTATCTTTATAATCTCCTTCAGCCCTACAACCCTCTGAGATATCTGTGCTCCTCTAGTTCAAGCTTCTAGGCATCACCCAATTATAATCGCTGCACCATTGGTGGCCGTTCTTCAGCTGCCTAGCCGTAAGCTCTGGAATTCGCTCCCTAAACCTACCTTCCTCTCTACTTCTATTTTCTCCAAGCTTTTGGTCATCTGCCTTAATATCTCCTTATGTAACTCAGAGTAGTATTTTTACAATGCTTCTGTGAAGTGACTTTGAACGTTTTATTACGTTAAAGCTGCTTTATAAATACAAGTTGTTATTGTGCAATAACCCTAATGGCAGAAATTGTCAATTTATTAATATATTTTCAGATGTGGTAATGTATGTGTGAGCAACTGTATAAGAAGCTTGAGTGTTCTCAATTTTGATAATTCTTGATTATAATTAGGAAACAGCAACTAATGAACCTAAAATAAGCAGTACTTAACCAATTTCCAGCATCTGCAGTATTTTGCTTTTATTGGATGATTATGGTATTATTGGATGGTATAAGGATGATTTGACTTCCTTTTTTGGGCTGTGTGATGACAAAAAAAACAAGACAGGCCTCTCTTAAATTCAGCCCAAATCTTGGATAAATTAATCATAAAGGTGCCAACAGACTGGCATAGGTTATATTTATAATACCAAATTCAGTTCTGCATTCAATAAAAGCAAAATACTGCAGATGCTGGAAATCTGAAATAAAAACAGAAAATGCTGGAAAAACTCAGCAGGCCTGGCAGCATCTGTGGAGAGAGAAACAGAGTTAACATTTCGAGTCCATATGGCTCTTCTTCAGAGCTGAAAAGTCAATTGGACTCAAATGTTAACTCTGCTTCATCTCTCCACAGATGCTGCCAGACCTGCTGAGTTTTTCCAGCATTTTCTGTTTTTCTGTCCTGAGTTTGTTTCGTTGACTAGCCCAGAAATTATAGCGTGATATATTAACATGTGAATGTTTTATATGTTCTTATGTTGAACTACATTTCCATTTAAGTACACATGTTGGCCTGTTTATTTTGAAGTGGTTAATGTCTTTATTAAATTATCTGTTAAAGTATCACTATCATTTCAAGCTAATATAATAGAATTACCACTTTTGGGCTAATATCTAAAAAAGATATTACTTTTCACTTTTTCCATTCTATCCAATGAGCAGACAGGTGACTTGCTCCAAAGTCTCTGTGAATGCTGCCCAATACCTGAGCATGTCACGCATTCCCGGACATGAAAATATCTGGAGTGATGGATGACTGATTGATTGTTTCTCCCACAATGGGACAGTAATTGATCTTTGCTTCCAATGACTCCATGGGTGCAGTGCCTTCTTACATAAGAGCTGTACCCTATGTGGAACTATTTAAATTCTGGTGAGCATTGCCAGCTAGAAGTGACATAGTTAAAACATTTTGTTTTTCAAAAAGTGTCTAATGAATGATTTGAAGTATGTAAGTATGTTTTTTGAATGTATGTTTTGTGGTAAATTGCTGACCTTATCAAAGTGAGTTGTGCCAATGGTGGATATTGGAACACCTTCCTGACAATAACATCAACTACTTCCATGTTTGATCTACCTCAAAATAGACATAATCCTAATTTTAGAAGAGAACGCCTTATTTCATCAGTGTTACTATTTTTCACAACAGTTATTTTTATGACCAGTATATACTCCTGTGAGGTTGTATTTCCAACTTGCTTTTGTACAAAAATGATAAAGGTGTTCTAAATTTTTACCAAAGGAGGAAAAGTGAAGAAGTAAAGTTGACCATCACGTCTCAACTATTTACATACATCAAGATGAGAGTTATCAGTGCTAACAAACCCACACTCTGTCCTGTGTCAGTAATTAGCAACCAGTTATAAATCTCTAAACAAGTGGTGTCATCAAGAACAATGTGAGTTAAAATCATTTTAGCCAAGGTTGTTTCACCCAGAAGTGAAATCTCTCTCATTAACAGCACTGTGGGTGTGCCTACACCACATAGACTACAGTGGTTCAAGAAGGCAGCTCACCACCACCTTCTCAAGGGTTATTAGGGATGAGCAATAAATGCTGGCTTAGCCAGCGATGCCGACATCCCATGAATGAATTAAAAAAATGTAATCTTCTGGACATTTTCAAATACATGGTACATCCAGAGATCCACAAGTAGCACTGTCAGTGCCGAGCTCTGCCCACTGTTATACCAAAACTACTTCATTTCTAAGAGAAACCTGAAAATTGCTGCTGGCGCGAAGTCAAGTTTCTGCGCATTGAGTTACTGAGCACTAATTTTGAATGCGGTTAGCCTGTACTTTCTAACTATTTTTGCATGCTTCCAAGTTGTTATACAGAGAGTTTGTTCTGTATAAAACAGTACTGTGGACGTATGCACAGTAATTAAGCTTATTATTGCTGGCATATGAAATTTGCTAGCATATTAGGTAGTTGAGAGGAGCGTACACCATATTCCAGTGCTACTGTGTAGCAAATGTGTGTGCAGCTAGCTCTCCTATTGAGTTGGCATTTCAGGGGAGGCTTAATTGAAATGTATACGCTTTGATAAATAACTGGCTTCTTGATTGTTGGCACACTCATGCATTCTGCCTGGGTATATGTTGCAGAATTGAGTCAGGTATACGTGCTGATACTGTTGTGCTCCAGGTTTTAAGATAAATTTTCAAAAGTCATAGACACTGCTGAGTGATGTAGCCATGTTATAGCACCATATTACATGCAAATTAAGTTTAGTTAGTCCAGTGATTTCTTTCCTTTTTTTTGTGTATCCTTTCACCCTAAGGTTTTTTAGGTGGCTGAGTGTTAGCACTGAATATCCTGAGTCAGAAGATTGCAGATTCAAATTTCACTTCAAGCTTGATCACATAATCTAGTCTGACACTTTAATAATCTTCTCAAGGAGTGCTGGATTGTCAGAGATGCCAGGTTTTAGATGAGCCATTAAACTAATGCCCCATCTGCTCCCTCAGATTAAATAAAAGATCCTGTGGCACTATTTGAAGAGTATTGGTGTTTTCCTTAGTGTCTTGGTCAATATTCACTCCTCAACCAAAATGACTAAAAAACATTATTTCTTTGATGTTTTGGGACATTGTTGAGTGCAAATTGGCTACATTACAAAAGTGGCTATGCTTCAAAGAGCACTTCATTGGCTGTAAAGTAAATTGGGACATCTTGAGGTTCTGAAAAGTGTTGAAGTATAGTATAAATGCAAGCTCTTTATTTTCTTTCTCTCTCGCCGCCACCTGCTGATTTGTAGGATGAACGCCTGGTGGTGGCCATGGTTTGGCTGGGCTGACACCAATTGTGTACAGCCTTTTGTTGAAACTATCTGCTCTGCTTATTTTAAAATATTTGCTTTCTTCTGCTGGTCTGAATGGTCATTCTGATTCGTTGAGTTGACCACAGTTACATCTGCCATCTCCATACCTAGTTGATATTTCTCTGGTATTTTCACTCCTGTTGCAAATAATTTTAGCAGATAGCCAATGAGCAACAAGCAAGGAAATGTACATAACAATCAAAAAACTTGCACACTTTTGATTTTTTAGTTGGTCAGAAGAAAAGCAAAGGTTAAAGTACATGTGCGTACACTTTGCAATTGAGCTGAAATACCATGCCCAGCAATGGTATCTATTCCTCCATTTCATTTATAAAAAAATGCAATTAATGGCATCTGCATTCTCGAATACCCACATGTGGCTAGTGATAACATGATCTAAAATATCATCTGGACTTTTTGACAAAACAATTATGTTTGTGGATTTGGCGCCAATCAACTTTGTCCTGGATTATGTCAAGCTTCTTGTGTTGTTGGAGCTACACTGATCCAGGCAAGTGGGGAGTATTCCATCACACTCCTGACCTGTGCCTTGTCGATGGACAGTCTTTGGAGAAACAGGAGGTGAGTTACATGTCACAGGATTCCTAGCCTCTAACCTGCCTGCTGTAGCCACAGTATTTATATGGCTAGTCCAGTTCAGTTTCTGGTCAATGGTAACCCACAGGATGTTGATAGTGGGGGATTCAGTGGTAATGCCATTGAATGTCAAGGGGCGATGGTTAAATTCTCTCGTTGGAGATGGTCATTGCTGGCACTTGTGTGGTGCGAATGTTACATGCCACTTGTCAGCCCAAGCCTGGATGCTCTCCAGCTCTTGCTGCATTTGGACATGCACTGCTTCAGTATCTGAGGAGTCGCAAATGGTGCTGAACATTCCACAATCATCAGCGAACATCCTCACTTCTGACCTTATGATGGAAGGAAGGTCATTGATGAAGCAGCTGAAGATGGTTGGGCCTAAGACACTGCCCTGAGGAAATCCTGCAGTGATATCCTGGAACTGAGATGACTGGCCTCCAACAACCACAACCATCTTCCTTTGTGCTAGGTATGACTCCAACCAGTGGAGAGTTTTCCCCTTGATTCCTATTGAGTCCAGTTTTGCTAGGGCTCCTTGATGCCACACTCTGTCAAATGCAGCCTTGATGTGAAGGGCAGTCACTCTCACCTCACCTCAGGAGTTCAGCTCTTTTGTCCATGTTTGAACCAAGACTGTAGTGAGGTCAGGAGCTGCGTGGCCCTGGTGGAACCCAAACTAGATGTCATGAGCAGGTTATTGTTAAGCAAGTGATGCTTGATAGCACTGTTGAAGACTCCTTCAATTTACTGATGAGAGAGAGTAGACTGATGGGGCAGTAATTGGCTGGGTTGGATTTGTCCTGCTTTTTGTGTACAGGGTATACCTGGGAAATTTTCCACATAGCCAGGTAGATGCCAGTGTTGTAGCTTTTTTTTTATTATTTACAGGATGTGTGTTTCACTGACTGGGCCAGCATTTATGGCCCATCCTTAGTTGCCCTTGACAAGGTGGTGGTGAGCTGCCTCCTTGAACTGCTGCTGTCCATGTGTTGTAGATACACCCACAGTGCTGTTAGGAAGGGTGTACTGGAACAGCTTGGCTAGGGGTGCACAAGACTTCTGTACTATTGCAAGTACATTGTCAGGGCTCATAGCCTTTGCAGCATCCAGTGCTTTCAGCCGTTTCTTGATATCACATGGAGCAAATCAAATTGACTGAAGACCGGCATCTGTCATGCTGGGGGACCTCTGGAGGAGGCAGAGATGGATCATCCACTTGGCACTTCTGGCTGAAGACTGTAGAAAATGTTTCAATCTTATCTTTTGTTGTCTTGTCACTGTTGTGCTGGGCTCCCCCATCATTGAGGATGGAGATATTTGTGGAGCCTCCTCCTCCAATGAGTTGTTTAATTGTTCACCACCATTCATGACTGAATGTAGCAGGACTGCAGAGCTTAGATCTGATCCATTGTTGTGGAATTGCGTAGCTCTGTTTATCACTTGCTGCTTATGCTGTTTGGCACACAAGTAGTCCTGTGTTGTAGCTTCACCAGGTTGACACCTCACTTTTAGGTATGCCTGGTGCTGCTCCTGGCATGCCCTCCTGCACTCTTCATTGAACCAGGGTTGATCTCCTGGCTTGATGGTAATGGTAGAGTGGGGGATATGTCGGGCCATGAGATTACTGGTTGTGTTCGAGTACATTTCTGCTGCTGCTGATGGCCCACAGCGCCTCATGGATGCCCAGTCTTGAGTTGCTAGATCTGTTCAAAATCTATCCCGTGTAGCATGGTGGTAGTGCTACACAACATGATGGAGGGTATCCTCAACGTGAAGGTGGGACTTTATCTCCACAAGGATTATGCGGTGGTCACTCCTACCAATACTGTCATGGATAGATGCATCTGCGGCAGGCAGGTTGGTGAGAATGAGGTCAAGTATGTTTTTCCCTCTTGTTGGTTCCCTCACCACCTGCTGCAGAGCCAGTCTAGCAACTATGTTCCTTTAGGACTCGGCAAGCTCGGTCTGTGGCGGTGCTATCGAGCCACTCTCGGTGATGGACATTGAAGTGTGAGGTGATGCATTTTGGGAGGATTAACACGGCAAGGGAATACACGATGAATGGCCTGACCCTAGGAAGTACAGAGGATCAGAGGGACCTTGGTGTACATGTCCATAGATCCCTAAAGGCAGCAGCACAGGTAGATAAGGTGGTTAAGAAGGCATATGGGATATTTGCCTTAATTAGCCAAGGCATAAAATATAAGAGCAGGGAGGTTATGTTGGAGCTGTATAAAACGCTAGTTAGGTCACAGCTGGACTACTCTGTGCAATTCTGGTTGCCACACTATAGGAAGGATGTGATTGCACTGGAGAGGATGTAGAGGAGATTTACCACGATGTTGCCTGGACTGGAATGTTTCAGCTATGAAGAGAGATTGGATGGGGTAGGATTGGTTTCCTTAGAGCAGGGAAGGCTTAGGGGGGACCTGATAGAGGTATACAAAATTATGAGGGGCATGGATAGGGTAGATAGGAAAAAACATTTCCCCTTAGAGAAGTTGTCAAAAACCAGGGGGCATAGATTTAAGGTAAGGGGCAAGAGGTTTAGAGGGGATTTGAGGAAAAATCTTGTCACCTAGAGGGTGGTTGGAATCTGAAACATGCTGCCTAAGGGGGTGGTAGAGGCAGGAACCTCACAACATTTAAGAAGTATTTAGATGAGCACTTGAAATGCCATAGCATTACAGGGCTACGGGTCAAGAGCTGGAAAATGGGATTAGAATAGATAGGTGCTTGATGGCCGACACGGACATGATGGGCTGAAGGGCCTGTTTCCATGCTGTATAACTCTATGATCAAGTCCCTTGCCACCCTCAGTGCTTTCTCCATGTGATGGTCAACATGGAGGAGCACTGATTCATCAGCGGTACGTGGTAATCAGCAGGAGGTTTCCTTGCCTATGTTTGGGCTGCTGCCTTGAGACTTCATGGGGTCCAGAGTCAATGTTGAGGACTCCCAGGGCAACTCCCTCCTGACTGTATACCACTGTGCTGCCACATCTGGTGGGTCTGTCCTGCAGGTGGGACTGGACATACCATGGGACAGTGATGGTGGTGTCTGGGACATTATCTGTAAGATATGATTCTGTGAGGATGACTATGTCAGGCTGTTGCTTGACTAGTCTGTGAGACAGCTCTCCTGATTTTGGTACTAGCCCCCAGATGTTATAAGGAGGACTTTGCAGGGTCCACGGGGCGAGTTTGCCATTGTCGTTTCTGGTGCCTAGGTCGATGCCGAGTGGTTCCTCTGATTTCCTTCCTTTTTAGAGACTTCATAGTGATTTGATAAAACTGAGTGGCACTAGCCCCTAGATATTAGTAGGGATGTGGGTAAGTAAGTGTGAGTGTACCTACACCACATGGACTGCAGCGGTTCAAGAAGGCAGCCCACCACCACCTCCTCAAGGGTATTTAGGGATGGGCAAAGTTTCAGAGGGCATTTTAAGAGTCAACTACATTGCTGTGTGTCTGGAGTCACATGTAGGCCAGATTTCCTTCCCTAAATGACGTTAGTGAACCTGATGGGTTTTCACAACAATTGATAATGGTTTCATGGTCATCATTAGACCCTTAATTCCAGGTATTTATTGGATTCAAACTCCATCAACTGCTGTGGCGGGATTCGAACCCGGGTCCCCAGAGCATTACCCTGGGTCTCTGGATTACTAGCCCAGTGACAATATCACTATGCCATCACCTCCCCAGCTCTTGCAGCATAAGAGTGGAGATCTCATGATCATTTTCTCTGTGATTGGGAAATCAATTCTGTGACAGTTGCCGTCTTTTATTTAATCTATTGTGTCAAGTTTAAGAATGTTTGTTTTTATTCATTTATGGGATGTGGGTGTCGCTGGCTAGGCCAGCATTTGTTGCCCACCCCTAAATACCCTTGAGAAGGTGGTGGTGAGCTGCCTTCTTGAACTGCTGCAGTCCATGTGGTGTAGGTACACCCACACTTACTTACCCACATCCTTACTAACATCTAGGGGCTAGTGCCAAAACCGGGAGAGCTGTCTCACAGACTTAGTCAAGCAACAGCCTGACATAGTCATCCCCATGGAATCATACTTTACAGATAATGTCCCATACACCACCATTGCCATCTCTGGGTATGTCCTGTCCCACCAGCAGGACAAGCCCAGCAGAGGAGGCAGCACAGTAGTATACAATCGGGAAGTAGTTGCCCTGGGAGCCCTCAACATTGTCTCTGGATCCCATGAAGGCTCATGGCATCAGGTCAAACATAGGCAAGGAAACCTCTTGCTGGTTACCACGCACTGCTCTCCCTCAGCTGATGAATCAATGCTCCTTCATGTTGAACACCACTTGGAGGAAGCACTGAGGCTGGCAAGGGCACAGAATGTACTCTGGGTGGGGGACTTCAATGTCCATCACCAAGAGTGGCTTGGTAGCACCACCACTGACCGAACTGGCCGAGTCCTAAATGACATAGCTGCTAGACTGGGTCTGCAGCAGGTGGTGAGGGAACCAACAAGAGGGAAAAACATACTTGACCTCACCCTCACCAACCCACCTGCCACAGATGCATCTATCCATGATGGTATCAATACCACACAGTCATTGTGGAGATGAAGTCCTGCCTTCACATTGAGGATACCCTCCATTGTGTTGTGTGACCTTATAGTGTCATAGAATTTACAGCATGGAAAGATGCCCTTCAGCCCATCGTGTCTGCTCCGGTCATCATTCCCCTATCTACTCTAATTCCATTTTCCAGCACTTGGCCCGTAGCCTTAATTGCTATGGCGTTTCAAATGTTCATCTAAATGCTACCTAAACGTTGTAAGGATTGCCGCCTCTATTGTCTTTTCAGGCAGTGAGTTCCAGATACTCCACACCCTCTGGATGAAAGTTTTTTTTTCCTCAAATCCCCTCTAAACCTCCTGCCTCTTATCTTAAATCTATGCCCCCTGGTTATTGACCCCTCCACCAAAGGGAAAAGTTTCCTCCCATCCACCCTATCTATGCCCCTCACAATCTTGTACACCTCAATCAGGTCCTCCCTCAGTCTTCTTTGCTCCAAGGAAAACAGCTCCAGCCTGTTCCAACAACTCTTCATAGCTGCAACACTCCAGCCCAGGCAACATACTGGTGAATCTCCTCTGCACCCTTTCTAGTGCAATCATATCCTTCCTGTAATGTGGCGACCAGACCTACACACAGTACTCCAGATGTGGCCTAACTAACATTTTATACAGCTCCATCATATCTTCCCTGCTCTTGTATTCAGTGCCTCAACTAATAAAGGCAAGTATCCCATATGCCTTCTTAACCACCTTATCTACCTGTCTTGCTGCCTTCAAGGATCTATGGACATGTACACCAAGGTCCCTCTGATCCTCTGTACTTCCTGTGGTCCTACCATTCATCATGCACTCCCTTGCCTTGTTAGCCCTCCCAAAATGCATCACCTCACAGTTTTCAGGATTAAACTCCATTTACCACTGTTTTGCCCATCTGACCAGCCTGTCTATATCATCCTGTTGTCTAAAGTTTTCTTCCTCGCTATTTACCACACCACCAATTTCCGTGTCATCTGCGAACTTACTGTTCATACCTTCTACATTCAAGTCTAGATCATTAATGTACACTACAAACAGCAAGGGACCCAGCACCGAACCCTGTGGCACGCCACTGTCCAACGGCTTCCAGTCACAAAAACAGCCTTCGACCATCACCCTCTGCCTCCTGCCACTAAGCCAATTTTGAATCCAATTTGCCAAATTTCCCTGGATCCCACAGGTTCTTAGCTTCTTCACCAGTCTCCCATGCGAGACCTTGTTAAAAGCCTTACTGAAGTCCATGTAGACTACATCAACTGCACTACCGTCATCTACAGACCTAGTCACCTCCTTGAAAAATTCAATCAAATTAGTTAGACATGATCTCCCCCTGACAAAGCCATGCTGTCTAACCTCGATTAATCCTCGCCTCTCCAAGTGGGGATTAATTCTGTCCCTCAGAATTTTTTTTATGATGGAAGGAAGATCACTGATGAAGCAGCTGAAGATGGCTGGGCCTCAGACACTACCCAGAGGAACTCCTGCAGTAATGTCCTGGATCTGAGATGATTGACCTCCAACAATCACAACCATCTTCCTTTGTGCTAGGTCTGACTCCAACCAGTTGAGCATTTTCCCCCTGATTCCCATTGAGTCCAGTTTTGCTAGGGCTCCTTGATGCCACACTTGGTCAAATGCTGCCTTGATGTCAAAGGCAGTTAATCTCACCTCACCTCTGGAGTTCAGCTCTTTGCTCATGTTTGAACCAAGGCTGTAATGAGGTCAGAAGCTGAGTGACCCAGGCAGAACCCAAACTGAGCGTTACTGAGCAAGTTATTGCTAAGCAAATGCCGCTTGATAGCACAGTTAATAAGCCCTTCCATCACTTTACTGATGAGCGAGAGTAGACTGATGGGGCAGTAATTGGCCAGGTTGGATTTGTCTGTTTTTTGTGTACAGGACATACCTGGGCAATTTTCCACATAGCTGGGTAGATGCCAGTGTTGTAGCTGTACTGGAGCAGCTTGGTTAGGGGTGCAGCAAATTCTGGAGCACAAGTCTTTAGTACTATTGCTGGAATATTGTCAAGCCCCATAACCTTCACAGTATCCAGTGCCTTCAGCCATTTCTTGTTGGAGTGCTTTCCCTTTCTGCTTGTTTTTTTTTGAGATGTGACACCTGAACTATTACTCCTATGTGATTCCTAGAGGAAGCAAGAGGTTTGCATGCTTTCATCGACAGCCTGTAGAATTCTGATGGCTTTACTTTTCCTTATGCTATGCATTACAGTGACGCTGCATCTAAGCCTGTCACACTTTGTTTGTGGCTGATTAGTTCTGATCATGTTCTGGCACATCTGCTGTTAGTTGTTTCCAGACACTTGATGAGTCAGTTGTGGTGTTGAGAGTTGGCCACCTAGATGTAGGTATTCCCTGGCTAAAAAAAATAATTTTATGCACCTATTAGGTTTGGGAATCTGTGCGTCAAAGTTGACTCTGTAATTCCCTTGTGTGTTAAACAAGCCAAGGGTGTCTCTTTAATACTGAAGCTGAAGGGCTCCATAGCAGCAGTGTGATCATTTGTTGGACATGCTCCCATGGCATCTATAGCCTCTGTCACTAGTGCCACAGGGATTGCCACATGCTTCTTGGCAGACTACAATACAGACAGCTGCTCATTCATGGCAGCATACATCTGGCCTGTTCCTTAATATTTTCCAGATCTTGCAGTGTATTTTACATGGACATAAGTGACTCATAGGTTGCCTGGCTTGGCCAGCAGCAACATTTATATGCAGGTTATATGAGGTTAGAATCCTTAGGCGGTGCAACAGTGACCAGAAAACTGCTGGACCTCTAAACAGTTGGCACATGGCCTTGGGTAGCCACTCCCATTTGCTTCTCATCAGACACACACTGTGACTCATCTTATGCTATTTCCTCAGCCTTGGTATGTAGATCTTCTGTAGCTTGTGTAACTGTCCTGGTGTTTGATGAAGCACTGAGAGATCCCAAGCATCTAGGAATGTTATTTCTACATTAAAAGTGCTTGAATAAAAGGACTTAAATTCATATACTGTAGCACCTTTCATGACCACCAGACGGCCCAAAGTGCTTTGCAACCAATGAAGTACTTTTTTGAATTATAGTCACTGTTGTAATATAAGGAATGCAGCAGCCATTTGCACATAGAAAACTCTAATAAACAGCAGTGTGATAATCAGATAATCTATTTTGTGATGTTGATTGAGGGATAAATATTTGTCAGAAAACTGGGGATAGCTCCCCTGCTCCTCTTTGAAATAGTGATTATGGGATCTTTTATGTACACCTGGGAGGGCCCTGGTTTAACATCTCATCTGAAAGACTGCACTTTCCTCTACTGCACTGGGGTGTCAGCCTAGATTGTTGTGTTCAGATCCGGAGTGGGCTTGAAATCGCTACCTTCTGACTCAGGTGAGATTATTACTAACTGAATCATGGCTGATCCCTAAATTTCATTTATGATGATACTGAATTGCTCGGAGATTAGCTGGAAGGATTCGATTACCCCCAAAAATGAAAGGAAACAAAATATCACCATGGTGCCTGTGATCACAGTTAGGTACAATTTCCTTTGAATAAACTTTCTGTGATCCTAGTAAACTAAAGTTATATACCTACCTGTGTTACTGTTAGTACAAAGGTCTATGGGTGAGCAACAAATAGCTGGTGCCATTTGTTCACTGTTAACTACAAAATCTGGTCCAATGAAAGCACCTAGAACAATGTGACAGATTTGTGAAATACATCTATATTCTTTATAAGAATATAAGAAATAGGAGCAGGAGTAGGCCATTCGGCCCCTCAAGTCTGCCCCACCATTCAATAAGATCATGGCTGATCTGCTCCAGACCTCAACTCCTCTGTCATGACAGCTCTTCATAGCCCTCAATACTTTGATATTTTAAAAATCTATCTACCTTCTCTTTAAATACTTTCAGTGATCTAGCCTCCACAACTCTATGGGGTAGAGAATACCAGACATTCACTACCCTCTGAGAGAAGAAATTCCTTTGCATCTCAATTTTAAATGAATGTCCCCTTATTCTGTAACTATGTCCCCTAATTTGAGATTCCCCCATTAGTGAAAACATCTTCTCAACATTTACCCTGTCAAGGCCCCTCAGGATCTTGTACGTTTCAATAAGATTACCCCTCATTCTTCTAAACTCTAGTGAATAAAGGCCTAACCTGTTTAGCCGTTCTTGATAAGTCACCCCCTTCATCCCAGGAATCAGCCTAGTGAATCTCTTTTGAACTGCCTCCAATGCCAGCATATCCTTTCTTAAATATGGGGACCAAAACTGTACACAGCACTCCAGGTGCGACCTCACCAACACCCTGTACAGTTGTAACAAGACTTCCCTATTTTTAAACACCAACCCCCTAGCAATACAGGCTATAATTCCATTTGTCGCCTTAATTATTTGCTGCATCCGCATGCTAACCTTTTGTTTTTCATGCACAAGAACACCCAGTTCCCTCTGTGCTGCACTTTTTTGGAATGTGTCTCCATTTAAATAATAGTCTGCCTTTTGATTCTTCCTACCAAAGTGCGTTACCTCACATTTTCCTACATTAAACTCCATCTGCCAGGTTTTTTGCCCACTCACTCAACCTGTTTATATTCCCTTGCAGATTCCTTATGTCCTCATCACAACATGCCCACCCACCTATTTTTGTATTGTCAGCAAATTTGGATACATTACACTCTGCCCCCTCCTCCAAGTCATTAAAACAGATAGTAAATAATTGAGGCCCCAGAACTGATCCTTGTGGCACTCCACTAGTTACGTCTTTCCAACCTGAAAAAGACCCATTAATCCTGACTCTGTCTTCTGTCTGTTAACAAATCCCCAACCCATGCAAATACATTACCCCCAATACCATGAGCTCTCATCCTGTGCAATAACCTTTTATGTGGCACCTTATGCCTTCTGGAAATCCAAATACACTACATCTACCGGTTCCCCGTTATCAACTCTGCTTGTTATATCCACAAAGAACTGTAGCAAATTTGTCAAACATGATTTCCCTTTCACAAAACCATGTTGACTCTGTTTGATTGCGTTAAGCTTTTCTAAATGTCCTGCTATTTCTTCCTTAATAAGGGACTCTAGCATTTTCTCAATGACAGATGTTAGGCTGATTGGCCTATAATATCCTGCTTTTTGTCTCCCTTCCTTCTTGAGCAGGGGCGTCACATTAGCAGTTTTCCAGTCTGCCACTTTCGAAAACAGTGCTTCTGACATGTTTTCCTTCTTCCTTAACCGAGGTTCCCCACCCACGGTGGTTGACAGGGCCCTCAACCGTGTCTGACCTATCTCCTGCACCTCTGCCCTCACACCACCTTCTCCCTCCCAGAACTATGATAGGGCCCCTCTTGTCCTCACTTTTCACCCCACCAGCCTCCACATTCAAAGGATCATCCGCCGCCATTTCCGCCAACTCCAGCATGAATGCCACCAGCAAACACATCTTCCCTTCACACCCCCTGTCGGCATTCCGTAGGGACTGTTACCTCCGGGACATCTTTGTCCACTCCTCCATCACCTCCAACACCTCAACCCCCTTCCACGGCACCTTCCCATGCAATCGCAGAAGGTGCAACACCTGCCCCTTTACTTCCGCGCTCCTCACCATCCAAGGGCCCAAACACACTTCCTCGATTTGATCTACTCCATTCGCTGCTCCCAGTGTGGTCTCCTCTGCATTGAAGAGACCAAACGCAGACTGGGTGACCACTTTGCAGAACACCTTTGATCTGTCCGCAAGCATGACGCAGACCTTCCTGTCGCTTGCCATTTCAATATGCCACCCTGCTCTCATGCCCACATGTCCGTCTTTGGCCTGCTGCAATGTTCCAGTGAAGCTCAACGCAAACTGGAGGAACAACACCTCATCTTCCGATTAGGCACTTTACAGCCTTCCGGACTTAACATTGAGGTCAACAACTTCAGACCATGAACTCTCTCCTCCATCCTCACCCCTTTTTGATCCCCCTTTTCAAATGTTTATTAATTTAATATATATATATTTTCCCACCTATTATTATTTCTCAAATTTATTTCCATTTTTATTCATTGTTTTATCCCCATCTTTTAGCCTATTTTGATATTTTTTCCCACACCGTTTCCCCCCCCGCCCCACCAACCACTAGGGCCATCTGTCATTTGCTCATTCTTCTTTCTACTCTTAATGTCACCATTAGCACCTCCTTTAAACAGTATCACCTCCATCAACACCCCTTCGACCTATTGTTTATGACATCTTTTGCCATCTCCCCTTTGCCTCCACCATCACTGGCCTTCTATCCAGCTTCACCTGTCCCACCCCTCTTAAACAGTATATATTT
Organism: Cetorhinus maximus; assembly: GCF_964194155.1. Taxonomy (NCBI): domain Eukaryota; kingdom Metazoa; phylum Chordata; class Chondrichthyes; order Lamniformes; family Cetorhinidae; genus Cetorhinus; species Cetorhinus maximus. The sequence goes on from NC_135908.1 coordinate 17,959,806, forward strand.
CAGGCTATACTGCTGTAGGGTCAAGTTTATAAATGTTTTTAGTTCTAACCTTTTGGCACCTTCTATACCTTGGTGATGGGGGACACCGTGTTAATTGTACATTAATTATGTGCAGATGGTGGGCATTAACTGCGGTTTCACTTGTGAACAAATAAACACTTATTGCAACTGGTGTGGTTGAGTTAGGTGATGTAAGCTTCTAATATTTAATTCTGCAAATAAGTGTAAGGCTGAATAAAGATTGGCTCTAGTACTATCCCTCACTAACTACCTTTCTGGAGTAGAACAAACAACGTTGACCTTTTTCTGCAATTTGTTCCTATGAATGCTGTAACCAGGTGATTTAAAGACGGGGGTTGTAAATGCCCATCTGTGCAGTCAAGTGCCACTTTTTTCTCCCTCATTCCTTCAAGCAAAGGTTTCCTGCAGTCATCTGTGAAGTAGATTTTGACTGGTTGCATTTTTCACCAAAATAGTTGCAATAACAGTTTGTCTGGTCTCCCTTGTGCTATTTTAGTTACTTCATCACAATGAACTGCTGCTCAATTAATTTAAATGTCTCCCTGCTGTTCAGGTGTAAAAGTGCATGTTTTAGCACATCCACAGAAATCTGAGAGATTCTGTTTGCTTTGCTATTTCACTTTTGGAGTAATGTAGGGGATTGTCCTTTTTTACATGATGTAATATTTGCAAATTTCAGTTGTACTGGAATATGTTATGACCAGGTGAGAGGGTTGAAATGGCTCTCCTCTATTCAACCTCCTAGGTTGGGCACAACAAAGATTTAAGTTTCCTTTTCATGAGGATATGCCTTTTCGAAATTAGAATGTATTGACCTATTTATGCAGTGAGCAATAAGGAGTCAATTAAACAGGTTTTCTTTGAGTTAAAGAAAGAGAAATTTTATTAACCATTAAGCCTGAGGCGAAAAAAATAATAAAATCACGATGTCTCACACACAGGTATCAGAAATAAGGGAGGTTAGAGTCCAAGAAAAAAAAGTTAAGAGAATGTAAGCTAAGTGTCCTTTGATTGTCTTGGAGGTGTAGATTTTTAAAAGTTGTGGCTGATATGGATTAGCTGGTTTCGTGGATGCAATCAGATGTAGAAGATGTTACAATTATTACGAGATCTTGGTTCACTGGTAGAAGGTTGACTTCTGAACTGGGTATTACACTTGTTCCAACGGAGAAGGCGAGATCTTCCAGTCTGCCTCTCCTGCTGAAGTCTTTTTTTGCAATCTCTAGGCTGCAGACTGGCCTATTATGCTTCACCCATTGTGTGTATCCATGAGGTTTTGGGTGTGTCTGTCTGTGACGGCCATTGTTTTACTATCCAGCACGTTGCATTTTAATGTCTCTCCCTTAGACAATGATGAGTTTTGATTGGTCTCTGGACTTGCTTGTTTTTCATCTTCACCTTGAAAGGTGGCCTTGCATTTTTAAGCAGTTTGTTCTGTCTCATTTCAAATTGCAAAATTTCAAGTCAGTTGAAAGTTTGAAAATCATATTTTCAAAATTAAAGGGGCATAGCCTTGTGACAAATAGCCCTGAAAAATACTTTTGGCCATTGGGCTAGATTTTAGCAAAGTGCCTTGAAGTTTTAATGTATTAAAAGTGCTATATAAATGCAAGTCATTGTAATTCCCTGTTGACAGTTAGATTGGACTCTGCTGTATCTTTGTTGATGAGGTCAATTTTCTAATGGTTCAGTGGAATATTTATTTGTACACAGAGTTCATGCATTTTTTGTATTGTTTTGGTGCACCTCATCTTACCTTATTTAGTATTTTTAGAGCTGTTTTTATAGGAGTTTAACCACATGTGTACTATTGCAATATACAACTGAAGCATTTTTACTTTTTAGAAATCTATCTAGTAACTTTAGTTAGATTTGATGATGATAGCTGCTAATTGTATGGGTGTTACCAGCAATGACTTAAATGCCAGAAAAATATTCTTACCACATGTGGGAAAATTGCCACTTGCCTTGTTGCCATTTGTAATCTGTTATTGATGTTACACATGGTTTACTAATTGTTAGCGTTTTCTGCCCAGACTATGATTTGGATGCACCAATTATCAAGCTGCATGCTACAAGAAAAAGTTGCAATAAAGGAATACTGAAAGGAAAGGTCTCAAAAATCTCCATTAAGCTGAATCATATTGTGAGGGGGCCAAAATACTTTGCTATAGTTTTAGTTTGAGTCATTTTGTAGTTGAGGTACATGGACTTAAGAGTCTTGCACTAAGATTGTCTTGATTTATGAGTAATTCTCATAATATTCCTTCAAATACTAATAGAATCATACAATGGTACAGCACAGAAGAAGGCCATTCATCCCAGCATGTTTGTGCTGGCTCTCTGAAGGAGCAATTCACCTAGTGCCACTCCCCTGCCTTCTCCCCATAGCCCTGTGCATTCTTCCTTTTCAGATAACAATCCAATTTCTTCTTGAATGTCTTGATTGAACCTACCTTCTCCGCACTCTCAGGCAGCGCTGTCCAGATTCTAACCACTTGTTGCATTAAAAAAATGTTTTTCCTAATATCATCATTGCTTCTTTTGACAATTAGCTAAAATCTGTGCCCTCTGGTTCTCGATCCTTCCACCAGTGGGAATAGTTTCTCCCTATCTACTCTGTCCAGCCCCTTCATGATTTTGAATACTTCTATCAAATCTCCTGTAAACTGTCTCCTCCAAGGAGAACAGTCCTGACTTCTCCAATCTTTCTACATAACTGAAGTTCCTTATCCTTGGAACCATTTTCATGAATCTTTTTTGCACCCTCGAAGGCATTCACATCTATCCTAAAGTATTGTGCTCAGAACTTGACACAATACTCTAGTTGAGGCCGAACCAGTGTTTTATACAGGTTTAAAGTGATTTCCTTGCTTTGTACTCTGTGCTCCTATGATAAAGCCCAGGATGCTGGATGCTTTATTAACTGTGCTCTCAACCTGTCCGGCCACCTCCAGTGGTTTATGCACATATACACCCAGTTCCCTTTGCTTCTACACCCCCTTTAGAATTGTACCTTTATGTTATATTTGTCTCTCCATGTTCTTCCTACCAAAGTGAATTGTTTCACATTTCTCCACATTGAACTTCATGTGCCACCTGCCCTCCCATTTCACCAACTTGTCTATGTCCTTTTGAAGTCCTAAATTCCATTTCTAAGACCATTTTCATGAATCAGCCTAAGGCCGCTACTTTTGGTCCTGCAAAGTGCCCAGTCTACCTCAGGTTACCCTGGGAGGGTAAGCTGTCTCAAAAATTTGAGCAACAGGTGAAGCTAGCCATTGTATGCTGTTACTATGCCATAGCAACACAAGTGGCATTCTCCACTAACAGAATGTTGCCATTAAGCCAGAAAGATGCTCTGCCTATGGCACAGATGAGTAATGTGGCATATGAATTCCAATGCCAGTGTGATGCCGGGTATACAGGCCATACATCCCAAAGATGGCAGGTCATATCAAACAGCACATCCCTTTGGCTGTTTGCAATAGGCAAAGCCCTGACTGTACCCAACCAGTCTGTGCTTGCAAAACTCAAAACATAGCATCCAACATTAGATGTGATTCCACAATTGGATAACACTTGCTAAACATTCCTAAACAAACACTTGCTAAACTATGAATTACACTGAAAACTAATTTAAGATTGTCAGCTGGGCTCTCAGTGTGGCTCACTTAAGCATGCTAGAAGCAACGTGTATTCACACACAGCGCCCTATCCTTTGCAGACAGAAGAAACATGTCCACACATTGCCCCTTTTTCAACTAAACAAAGACTTTGGGAAGAGTGCATTGCCTTAACCAATCAGTGTCAGCCTGCCCAATTTGAACTTGAACAAAGCTGGGCATTAACTGTTCCATGCTGCATTCTCCATGGCCGTGCCTCCACCAATCAGAGTCTACTTACCAACCAATCAGCACTCTCTTCTCATGTATATAGAATATAGAATTGTACAAGTATAAATTGTTGTTTCCCTTCACTGTTGGTAATTTCTTGCAAGCTGTCCTGATGAGTGCAAGACAAAAAACTTTGATAACATGTCTCCTTTTTCAGCAATACTCAAGTTCTGTACTGCCAAACGAAAATAAATGAATGTACTTGGGGTTCTATCTGCTGAAGTTATTTCACAAAATCATATAAATTTAGCACTGTTTCTTTATACAGAACCTAGTTCCCTTTCTTGTACCGCACTCTATCGTATTAGTATATGTGGAAAGTAAGTTACCATGTGTGTACGATTTGAAGCAACTTCCAAATGGTTTAGTAGTATTTAATGTAACATTACAGAATGTGGCAGGTGAAAAATGTTCAGTGATTGCTGAAAAGTCATTACCAGGTGGTGGTACTACTGAAACCAAGTTAACATTTTGAAATTTCATAATATAGGCTACAAGGAATATTTTATTTCATTTTAGATTTCAGTTATCTGGAAACCTTGGAAATAGAATGATTGCAACTCTGAAATAGCCCTGGTTCTGAAATGCATGTAATTATAAACCAGAAATGACAAAAACTATTGTTTTAAAACAAGTGTAAACATGCTTTCAAATACAGTAAATGACTAAACGTATTAACGACAAAGTACGCAACAGTTTTTAAAAAAAACCAAGTTAAAGCAGAATTTAATGAAAAGCTTACTTTGTTGAAACAATGTCCACATGATACAATGTAGTATGTAGTCTGCCCAGTGAACTAACTGTAAATCTATATGGTATGTTTTGTATCTGACATGGTAGCAATCATGTCTTGGGTCAGTAGCTTGTGGCTGGACAGGAATTTTAGTTCATAGTATAAACTAGCACCGATGTGATGTAAATGCTATTGTTGTTCCTTCATTGTCAGTAGATCGGAGTCTTAGAATTCCCTACTTAACATTTGTCAGAGCAGCATCATTGCAAGGAATGCTACTAGGAAAGAAGATGCATCATGAGTACCTGAAGGCAACTAGTGATGGCCAATAAATGCAGCCTTGCCAACATTGCTCAAGAACGAATAAATAAACAAACTCCAGTGCAGTTCGAAGGGAGTGCTGCATTGTCAAAATGCTGCAATTTGAATGAGGGGTTAAACAAGTGCTTCTTCTATCTGTTCTGGCTGACAATTAAGTACAGTGGGACAATTTAAAGAAGTTCTTCAACTTTACTGATTTCTGTCTCCCTGCTTTCTTGATTAGGGATGTTACATTGACAGTTTTCCAATCCGCTAGAACCTTTCCAGGATCTAGGGAATTTTGGGAGATTACAACCAATGCATCCACTATCTCTATAGCAACTTCTTTTAATAACCTAGGATGCAAGTCATGTAGTCCAGGGGTCTTGGAGTTCCATTAGCTTTCTTAGTATGTTTTCTTTAATGATAGTGCTTGTTTTAAGTTCCTCTCCCCCTTTTGCCCCTTGATTTTCCACTATTCTTGGGATTTTTTTGTGTGTTTTCTATCTTAAAGACAGATACAAAATACATGTTCAAAGCCTCTACCTAATTCTTGTTGCCCATTATTAACTCCCCAGTTTCATCTTCCAGCAACATTTACTTTAGCTATTGTCTTCCTTTTTTTACCTGTTCCCTCTTGTTCTCGATCCTTACACCAATGGGAGTTTTTCCCTATCTACCCTGTCCAGACCCCTCATGATTTTAAGGAAAGATACGGAAAGGGACAGAGTTTCAAAGAGAGAGATGGAAGTCAGAAAGCGTGAACTGGCTAAAGAAAGGCTTAAATTACAGGGCGAAAGAGAAACTAACTAGTTCAGATGACATTCACCTGGTGCCTAAATTCACTGAGGACGAGTCGAGAGATATTTTGTCTCATCTGAGTAAATTGCTACAAAGCTAGGATGGCCACAGAACACAGGGACTCTTATTTTGCAAACTGTTTTAATTGCAAAAGCCATAGATGTTTATTCCAGTCTTTCAGGAGAACAATCCTCCGATTATGAGACCGTTAAAAATGTAATACTTAACACGTATGAGCTCCCAAAGCATCTTAATTAAAATTTCGGATTTTGAAGAAAAGATAGTTGAAGTATTTGTGGAACTTGCTAGGGAGAAATAAATGTTGTTTGACTGGTGGTTTCGATCAATGAATTTAAAACAGCTAGACATTAGCTGTTAGAACACATTTAGAATACCATGAGGTTTGTATAATAAGGGAAGCTACTATTTCAGCTGATAGGTACAATATGACACACAGGCAGCTAGGTGGTAGTAAATCTCCATTTATAAACCTTCAAGGAAACTGGAGAAATCAGAAATTTGGAAAAGATTATGACTTTAAGAGGAAGGCTGAGGCTGTTATCATTCATAAAGATGATAATATCGAAGATAAAAGTGGTGTAAGAAATATGTATGTTTTTATTGTGGTTAGCTAGGGCATGTAAAAGTGAATTGTTGAAGCTTAAAGGAAAACAAGTTGCAGTATTAGGAATGTCCAAGGAGTCGTAAGACTGTATCAGTAAAAGAAATGAGTAATAAAACCATAGCAATAGTACAGTTGCACAGTGTTCCCTTAGAACATACTACAGTGGTGGATGTGATTGCTTAGGATAGTCAAGGGGATTCTTCCATGTGCACTGATGAAGTGAGTCAGGTTACTGAAGTTTATAAAGGTTTTGTTTCTAAGGGAGAAGCATTCCCTTATTCTGCTAATGAAATAAGTAAACAGATTAATATTTTGAGATTTCAGATCTGTTCAGCCATTGATGATAGCTGATGATACAGTTTGTCTTGCGGATAATCTGGTGAAAGAAACGTTAATGATAAGGGGTGTTCATAGGAGGTAGGCACTCTATTCCCTTATATAAAATTAAATTACAAAAGTGACTCAGTACACAGGCGTTACTGTAGTTGTTGTTCTTCTTTTGTCTATTGAAGGGCTCAGTTTCTCATTGGTAAATGATTTGGCATGTGACATGGTATTAACATCTCCAGGAGGTTCAAGAGAGCCAGCTGAAGTGTGAGGAACTAAAATTTTGCAGGAGCAACATCCTGGATTGTTCCCCACATTGCATAGTAATGAGGTCTCAGGCTTGTAAGGCGAGATAGGATGGAGGAACATCAACTGCAAAGGAGAATGGTTCTGGTGTTCAATTAGCAGGACTTGTTTCAAGAAGTTGGATGAGGATAAAAACCTTGAAAAGAACTCAGCTTATTTATTATTAACTTATTGACTTATTTAGCCAATCTTCTTTAATTGAAGCCCAGCAGGTGGATCCTGATTTGTGGGGATTATCCCAGACAGTGTATTCTGAAGAAGAATCCATAAAGGTTCCTGAACGTTATTAACTAAAAAATGATACATTAAAAGGAAATGGAGACCTCAAGGACCAGAGGATGAGGAATGGACCATTGTCCATCAAATTGTCCCTCCTGATTATCACAGGGAAATTTTGAGAATTTCATGTGAGATTTCGATAGGTCATTTAGGAATAAGGAAGGCTCGGGCTAAAATAACAAAACATTTTTACTGGCTGAGATTGCACAGGGATGTGGTTGAACTTTGCAAAACCCCAGCTGTCAATTAAACCAGCTCAGTTGATTCCTATACCCGCTTTTGATGAACAGTTTAGTAGGGTTCAAGTGGATTGTGTGGGACCCTCACCTAAAACCAAATCGGAGTATATCTTTGAACTAGCATGGATTTGTTTGAGGTTCCCAGAGCCCATTCCCTTAAGAAAGATTGGTGCAAAGATGGTAACTGAAGGGCTAATTCAGTTTTTCCCTAGGTATGAATTGTCCTGAGAAGTTGAATCTGACCAATCGTCAAATTTTATGTCACGGGTATTCTAGGAAATTGTGCAGTGTATGAATAAAATAACTTCAATCATCTATAGATCACCTACAGTCGCAAGGGACATTGGGAAGGTGCCATCAAACCTTAAAAGACAATGATCAATGTCTATTGCCGTGGTAGCCAAAAGGCTGGAGTAGAGGAATCTCATATTGTTTGTAAGTGGGGATGCACCTAATGAATCAACAGGTTTTCAGTCTCTTTGAGTAAGTATTGGGGTATGAAGCAAGAGGAACACTTAAATTTTTTAAGAGAAATTTGTGGATCATAAAGAAGAAATCAGTCTCTTAGACTGTGTCCAAGTTCTGAGAGAGTCTGTCAAAAGCACGTTCAGTCGCGTGAGAACACTTCAGGTTTTCCCATCAGGTAATGAGAAAACAAGTTAATAAGACAGATAAGGCAGGGTAATGGAACTGGGTGGAATGCTCTTTTTTAGAAAGCCAGTGCAGACTCGATGGGCCATGGGCCAAATGGCCACCTCCTGCACTGTAAAAATAATGTGACAGCTGAAGAATGCACTTTTAAAACTGTGAATAAGGTACTGGGTTCTGTTACTTATGCAGAGTGGACAACTGCAGGCTAGATTTAGTGGACTGTAGTCTGTTAAAAAGGAACTTAATGAGGTAGACTATGTTGTTGCTGAAAAGGGAGACTTTTCCCCTCGCGCTCATCAGGACAAATGCAATAAAGCCACATTCTCAAATGATACAATAATTTATATTACAGGTGAGAAAGGATGATGATTGTCAAGTCAACTCTGGTTTGCTGAAATGTTATTGTGGAGAAAGCGGCAGGGAACTATAAGCTCCCAAGTGCCTGGATAATTCAAAAAGGGCTATGTTATTAGTATGCCAGATAGGAGAACTTGACAAGTATGTCACATAAATATGCTGAAACAGAATTATGACAGGGAGGATAATCAACGAATGAGCGTTCTTCAGGTAGTAAAGAAGGAAGAGAATGATATGACTATATCTGAGGTTTCAGATGATGAGACCGAGATTGAAAGCTTTGAAATCTAATTCCCAGTAATAAGATAACCCAATATAGAGGTGTTAAAAAGTTAGAAAAAATGTTACACTGTCTTCCAGAGGAATCTCAGGATGACATAGTAAAATTGCTAAAAGAATATGAGTCACTGTGTCGACAAAGACCAGCATGGCAGAAAAGGGAGCACGCACAGCACTATGGGTGCACCTACACCACATGGACTGCAGTGGTTCAAGAAGACAGCTCACCACCACGTTCTGAAGGGCAATTAGGGATGGACAATAAATGCTGGCCTAGCCAGCGATGCCTACATCCCATGAATGAATAAAAAAAGACTACACATGAGTGAGATGTAGATTGAGTAAGGAGTTGGGAATTTGGTTTAGGTGAGAATTTCTGGTAAGATTTTCTTAACTTTAAATTTAGATTAAGAGTTAGGGTCTTACTCTCAAACATTATTAGTTGAATAGCCTAGTTAAACAGGGAGCTGCTTTATTGAAGCACTGTAGCCCATGTGGTGTAGTACACCCACAGTGCTGTCCGTAATCCCCTTTCTGCCCATCCTGGTCTCTGTCTACACAGTGACTCATATTCTTTTCGCAATTTTACGATGCCACCCTGAGACTCCTCTGGAAGACAGTGTAACATTTTTTTCTGTCAAACAGCTGAAAGTAGTTCCTCTCAATAGCTGTTAATTACTGTGGAAGAAAGCTAAACTAGCTAGTGAGTCATCAGAGGCTTTATATAAATGGAGATTTTAATCCCGCACGCAAAAAGGGGTGCACGGACACCAGACTAAACCTGAGTGGGGTGCAGATTGAGTGAGGAGTAGGGAATTTGGCTCAGGTGGGAATCGGTGCACAGGAGGAAAAGAGTGCTGTTTTTGCTACATTTTTTCAGTGTCCAGTGATTGTTGAGTTTCCTTTTCCTCCTAGCTAGGTGAGTGCAACTTTCTATTACTCAGCTGTGGAAATTATTCATTTTTTTAAATTCATTCATGGGATGCAGGAATTGCTGGCTAGGCCAGCATTTATTGCCCATCTCTCATTGCCCTTGAGAAGGTAGTGAGCTCCTCCTTGAACTGCTGCAGTCCATGTGGTTTAGGTACACCCACAGTGCTGTTAAGGCGGGAGTCCAGGTATTGACCCAGCGATGCTGAAGGAAAGGCAATATATTTTCAAGTCAAGATGGTGAATGGCTTGGAGGGAAATTGCAGGTGGTGGCGTTCCCATGTGCCTGCTGCCCTTGTCCTTCTACATGTCAGCGGCCGTGGCTCTGGAAGGTGTTGTCTCAGGAGAGTTGGAGAGTTCCTGCGGTGCATCTTGTAGATGGTACACACTTCTGCCACTGTGCGACTGTGATGGAGGGAGTGAATGTTTGTAGATGGGGTGCCAATCAAGTGGGCTGCTTTGTACTGGATGGTGTCAAGCTGCGTGTGTTGTAGGAGTTAAACTCATCCAGGCAAATGGAGAGTATTCCATCACACTTCTGACATGTGCCTTGTAGATGGTGGACAGCCTATGAAGAGTCAAGAGGTGAGTTACTCGCTGCAGGACTCCCAGCCCCTGACTTGCTATTTGTGGCCACAGTATTTATATGGCTAGTCCACTTCAGTTCCTGTCAATGGTAACCCCCCAGGATGTTGATAGTGGGGGATTTAGCGATGGTAATGTCATTGAATGTCAAGCGGGGTTGGTTAGATTCTCTCTCGTTGGTGATGGTCATTGCCTGGCATTTGTGTGGTGCGAATGTTACTTGCTACTTGTCAGCCCAAGTCTGAATGTTATCCAGGTCTTGCTGCATTTGGACATGGACTGCTCGGTATCTGAGGAGTTGCAAATTCTGCGAAACGTTGTGCAATCATCCACAAGCATCCCCACTTCTGACCTTACGATGGAAGAAGGGCCATTGATGAAGCAGCTGATGATGGTTGGACGTAGAACACTACCCAGAGGAACTCCTGCAGTGATGTCCTGGAACTAAGATGATTGAACTCCAACAACCACAACCACCTTCCTTTGTGCTAGGTATGGCTCCAACCACCGTAGGACCTTCCCTTTTGATTCCCATTAACTCCAATTTTGCCTGGGTTCCTTGATGTCATATTCGGTCAAATGCTGCCTTGATGTCGAGGGCAGTCGCTCTCACCTCACCTCGGGTTTTTTCCATGTTTGAACCAAGGCTATAATGAGATCAGAAGCTGAGTGACCTAGGCGGGACCCAAACTGAGTGTCAGTGAACAGGCTATTGCTAAGCAAGTTTCGCTTGATAGCACTGTTGATGACATCTTCATCAATTTGCTGATGATCGAGAGTAGACTGATAGGGCGGTAATTGGCCTGGTTGGATTTGTCCTGCATTTTGTGTACAGGACATACCTGGGCAATTTTCCATGTTGCCGGGTAGATGCCAGTGTTGTAGCTGTACTGGAGCAGTTTGGCTAGGGATGTGGCAAGTTCTGGAGTACAAGTCTTCACTACTATTGCTGGAATGTTGTCAGGGCTCTGAGCTTTTGCAGTATCCAGTGCCTTCAGCCATTTCTTGATATCACATGGAGTGAATTGAATTGGCTGAAGACTGACATCTGTGACGCTGGAGACCTCTGGAGGAGGCCGCGATGGATCATCCACTCGGCATTTCCGGCTGAAGATTCTTGCAAATGTTAAGTCTTATCTTTTGCACTGACGTGCTGGGCTCCTCCATCATTGAGGATGGGGATATTTGTGGAGCCGCCTCCTCCAGTGAGTTGTTTAATTGTCCACCACCATTCACGACTGGATGTGGCAGGGCTGCAGAGCTTAGATCTGATCCGTTGGTTGTGGAATCATTTAACTATGTCCATCGCTTGCTGCTTATGTTGTTTGGCACATAAGTAGCCCTGTGTTATAGCTTCACCAGGTTGACATGCCCTCCTGCACACTTCATTGAACCAGTGTTGATCCCCTGGCTTGGTGTGACTGGTAGAGTGGGGGATATGCTGGGCCATGAGGTTACAGATTGTGGTCGAATACAGTTCTGTTGCTGTCGATGGCCCACAGCAGGGGTTGGTGGGTGGGGGGTGGTGGGGGGGAGAGGCGGTTTGTAGTAATCAGCAGGAGGTTCCCTTGCCCATGATACCATGAGACTTCATGGGGTCCGGAGTCGATGCTGAGGATTCCCAGGGAACCTCTCTCCCGATTGCATACTACTGTACTTCCACCTCTGCTGGGTCTGTCCTGCCAGAGGGACAAGACATACCCAGGGATGGTAATGGTGGCGTCTGGAACATTATCTCTATAGTATGGTTCTGTGAGTATGACTATGTCAGGCTGTTGCTTGACTAGTCTGTGAGACAGCTCTCTCAATTTTGGCACATGCCCCTAGATTTGCAGGGTGAACAGGGCTGGGTTTGCCGTTGTCGTTTCTGGTGCCTAGGTTGATGCTGAGTGGTCCATCTGGTTTAATTCCTTTTTATTGACTTTTTAGTGGTTTGATACTATTGAATGGCTTGCTAGGCCACTTCAGAGGGCAGTTAAGAGTCAACCACATTGTTGTGGAACTGGAGTCACATGTAGGGCATGTGACATTCAGAAAGGACAGGAATCTGGGAAAAAGTGGTGGGGTAGCTCTGTTAATTAGAGGACATTTGTACTGTCATGACAGATTACCTTAGTTCTAAAAATCAAGATGTAGAATCAGTTTGAGTGGAACTAAGAAACAGCAAGGGGCATAAAGCATTGGTGGGAGTTGTTTAAAGGCCACCAAACAGCAGTGTTAATGTAAATCTCAGTTTAAATCAGAAATTTAGAGATGCGTGTAACGGGGTAATAGAATGATCATGGAGATTTTCAATCTGCATATAGACTGGGTAAATCTAGTTAGTACTGATGTTGTGGAGAAAAATTCTTAGAATGCTTGCAAGAGGGTTTTCTAGAGCAGGACATTGAGGAACCAACTAAGGAAAGGGCTAACTTAGATCTAGTATTGTTCAATGAAAAATGACTGATTTAATAATCATCTTGTAAAGGAGCCTTTAGGGAAGAGTGACTATAATGTGATGGAATTTTACATTAAGTTTGGAAGTGATGTAGTTCTATCAGAGACCAGGGTCTTAATTGTAAACAAAGGAAAACATGAAGGTATGAGGGACAAATTGGCTATGGTAGATTGGGAAACTGTGTTAGAAGTATGATGGTAGACAGGCAATGGATAACATTTAAAGAACTAATACATAGTTTACATCAAAAATATATTCCTTTAATGCACAAAAATCCAGCAAGGAAAAGTGTTCCAATCGTAGCTAATGAAAGAAATCAAGCATTGCACTAGATCAAAGGAAGAAGCTTATAAAGTTGCCAAAAAAAAGTAAGCCTGTGAATTGGGAGCATTTTATAATTCTGCAAAGAAGGACCAAGAGAAAGATTAGGGAAGGGAAAATAGAATATTAGAGTAAACTAGCAAGAAACATAAAAATGGACTGTAAAAGCTTCTATAGGTATGTAAAAAGGAAGAAATTAGCAAAAACATATCTGGGTCCATTTCAAGCGGGACCAGGAGAATTGATAATAGGGAATAAGGAAAGGGCAGAAAAATGAAACAATTACTTTGGGCAGAATTTTCCCATCCCATCCACGGCGGGTTTCATGGCGGGCAGAAGCAGAGAATGCAGCGGCAGGCAAAAAGTCGGAAATCCGCTGGCGCAAAAACAGCTTGCAATTTTCTCAATGGTGGGTTTATGGCAGGTCAGTTATTCGGCCGACTAGTGGTGTGAACGCCATTTGTGTTCATCAACATGTCATGAATGCTCATTAAAACAGTTGCTTGCTGGAATCTGGTCAGGCCTTCCAATCTTGCGTCACTCAAGTGAGAAATTACATCAGCCTCAGACCTGTTCAAAAAGGGGTGGCGTGCATAAGTCAGACCGCAGTTCGCTGGTAATTTTGAGGTGAGTGGAACATACATAGCCTACCTGCCATAGCGCTGCACTGGTCTTATGATGAATACCATATTGCTAGGACTGTAGGGTTGGTCTGCTCCTGCTCTTTGCCTACATTGTCCTGAAGAACACAACTGTGCTGTGGTAGACATGCAGGCCTCCACTTTCAGAAACACTTCAACCAGGAGTGGGCTGTGAGGCGAGGTGGGTGGCAACGGGGAAGGAAGGCTGTGGAATGGCAGTCGGGGAAAGGGTGAACACAAGGGGAGGCCTTTCTGGGGTTGCCGTCTAACCTCTTGTTGCTGCAGGAGTCTGTTTAGAAAGAAAGGAGGAAGACCTCCTTGGGACAAAGCCAGTGGCTTCATTGGCACGGTTAAAGAGCTACTCAGAACTCTGGCTTTACATCACAGTCACTGCATCTCAAGAGTAATGCATAGGAATGTTGAATTTGTGAGTGCAGGTAATAGTGAAGGAGGCTCAGCTGTACCATATATGACATTCCATCAATGAAGGTCTGTCACGTGTTTACCAGATTTGATACTCCTAATGGGCCAAAGGGCATCCACTCATTGACTAAGAGTATCTGGTTGGTCACATATGACATAATATGCCACATCAGAAATTGGAGCACAGAGCTAGGTTAGGCACTCATCTCAATTAAACTTTAGCATCTCACGCAGGGCTCAAGATGTTACATATCTGCAATGCCATCTTGGTTACCTTGATGTGTGTGCTTGTGTCTCAGGGACAAGGTGGCATCAGCCACCATGCAAGTAGGGCAGGAAAAACTATGGATCCTTACAGTTTACAAATGTGTCATCTTCTGAGCTTCACTCTTGCCCCTTCAATCATTAATGTCTTCAATGTTTCCTTTTAGAGAGAAGGCAAAAGCACATATGGATCCAGGGCTCAATGCTGCTTTTGTCAGGGTCCTAATGCAATGGAGGAGGCGAAGGAGGGAGAGGCGACTTGGCATGCAGCTCCAGCAGGAGGGACATGGTCAAGCGGAACCAGAGCATGAACAGGAGGTCAGGAAGAGAGACCCAGACAATGAGAGTGACTTGCCAGACCTAGGGTTTATCGTACTTGTATTTACAAATGAGAAGAAGGCAATGCCATGAAAGTCTGTGCTTGTCCTGAGCCCTGGTACATCACATGCCACATGCTTTGTGAAGACCTGACGCCACGTGTAGTTGGAGGGCATACCCTGCCAGTGGCTTTGAAGGTGACCACAGCACTCAATTTCTTGGCCTCTGGTTCATTCCAAGGATCAACAGGGGACTTGTGCAGCATCTCTCAGTCTGCAACACATTGATGCATAAAGGAGGTCACAGATGCCCCTTACAGGAAGGCCCATCACTATGTCAGGTTTTCTCTGGATGGTTTCACCGCCATCTCAGGCTTCCCAAGAGTGCAGGGTGCAATAGACTGCACCCATGTGACTATTCGGGCTCCAGGGCCGCAGGTCCTAATGTTTATAAACTGCAAGGGCTACCATTCCATCAACGTACAACTGGTATATGATCACTGGGAGCACATACTGATCGTTTGTGCATAGTACCCTGGGAGTTGCCTTGACTCCTACATCCTGAGTCACTCCTAGGTACCTGACATTTTCGAGGGGCCATTACATCTGCAGGGATGGCTGCTTGGGGAAAAGGAGTACCCACTGAAACGCTGGCTGATGACATCGGTGCGTTGCCCTAGGAGTCCGTCCGAGGAGCGATACAATGCTGCTCACAGCTTCGCATGCCCCTTTATAGAACAGACCATAGAGCTTCTGAAGATGAGCTTCAGATGTTTGGATCACTCAGTGGCTCACTCCTGAGAGGGTTTCTCGCATCATTGTAGTGCGTTGTGCCCTTCACAATCTGGCAATACTAAGAGGTGAACCCCTGCTGAAGGATGAGAGCTCGTCGGAGGATGAGAGCTCGTCGGAGGATGAGAGCTCGTCGGAGGATGAGAGCTCGTCGGAGGATGAGAGCTCGTCGGAGGATGAGAGCTCGTCGGAGGATGAGAGCTCGTCGGAGGATGAGAGCTCGTCGGAGGATGAGAGCTCGTCGGAGGATGAGAGCTCGTCGGAGGATGAGAGCTCGTCGGAGGATGAGAGCTCGTCGGAGGATGAGAGCTCGTCGGAGGATGAGAGCTCGTCGGAGGATGAGAGCTCGTCGGAGGATGAGAGCTCGTCGGAGGATGAGAGCTCGTCGGAGGATGAAGATCCGGAGGCCCAGGAACCTCAGGAGGCTGCTGAGGGTCAGTATGAGCGCATCACACCATGGAAGAAGGAAGACGTGGGAGACATGCCCTTGATACGTTAATTGTTGACAGGTTCCAGGAAAAGTAAAGTTAAGTGAGGGAATATGGCCACATCTCTGCTAGCCCTCAATGCCATTTTCTTTCATTTCAGGGGATGTCCTGCCATTTGCAGTGAGAACGAGTCCTGCATTCATGCTTGCGCATTCTGGCCTCATGAATAGCCAGGCCATGATCTTTGCTTTGGTCCATAGGGCCCTGTGAGTGAGCTCACTCTGGGAACTGAGAGTCCACAGGAACAAGAGTGATGTGAGAGAAGACTTGAAGCCATTGCCATCATCTAATGATGTAAACGCTGCTGCGACTGAGATGTGGACATGCCTAGGGATCTTCTCCTCCTGTGTATGTCTTTAATTCTGCCATTGCTACTGAGGAGACTCAAATGCTGCTAGAATGTCAATGCTGATGAGCTGCCGCTACTGAATGGCATTCCTTAAGGAAGATGGGTTCGAAACGCTTACATCGCACACTTCAAATAAAGATTTAGGCACAACACCCTGACATCACACAAGGATATGGAGACCAATTCAACTGAGGTTGACATCACAGGAATGTGAATCTCACAGGGAAGACACTGAGTGGGAGGAAGGCTAAACCTCGAAATAAGAGGATTACAAAGTACAAAATCACAAGGCCTTCGGTTTCCAAGAACATACACATAACCATCAATTGTATTCACAAAAGTCCAATTTCTCTACATGTATAGCACACCCATGATACAAAAGTGACATCAATTTTTCTTAACTTTCCTAACCCTACTGCTATGCCTGGGTGCAGCCTGGACACTAGCAGCAGAGGTGGAGGTAGCCTGCTGACTGCTATGTCCTGATGTCTATGATGACCTTGGCGAGTGTCCTCTGGTGGCCCAAAAGCCTGGAGGGCCCCGGCCTGATAAAGGTCACCTGTTCAGGGGCAGAAACGCCCTCGGCGGCCTGAGAAGCTGGAGTGGATGGGGTCCCAGGTAGAGGGGGCTGAGCATGGCTGCACACCCTTAGTGTGACTGAGAACAGGCCCCTGGGGTGTCTGGCTGATGCTGATCCTTTCTGTGGGTTCCTGAGGGCCCCGCCCTGATTCCTGCAGGAGATGGAGCACCTGGAGAGAAGTCAAGGTGCCTTGTCCCTATGTCACTTACATTTGATGGTGCCCACCTGGGTGTGTGGCCATAGAGTGCAGGGTTGAGTGCAAAAACGGCAACCTGCAGGACCAAGGCCTCCATGGTGGTTGCCAGCCTTCCCGTGGTGACCTCGAGGTGCTCGCATGTCAGAGCCACGGCGTCAGACAGAACGCAGACGGACTTCTCCATCGTTTGCCCTGGTCTGCTGAGTGATTGTCAAATCTCTGCCTGACGTTCCGCTGCCTGTCATTGCATCTCCAGCATTAATTTGGCGGCCGCTTCCAGGGGCTCAGCATCTGACTTGGACTGAGCGGGTGGCTGGTCTCCAGCAGCCCTCCACGTGCCGGAGACATGGGCTATCCCTGCCTCTGATTGCTGCAGGAACGTGTCAGTGAGGTATTCCCCAGAAAGTGAGCCCGAGCCTAATCTACAGCTGTGCCCCACCAACGTGTGTGTCTCTGAGCTGGTGGAGGGTGCATGTGAGCGTTGTGACGGTTCCTCTGGAGTTTCCTCTTCGGATGTAGTCTGGGGGCTTTCACTGTTGCTGGACTAGCTTGGGGGCCTCAATCTGCTAGTGCCTAATAAATAAAAAATAGTTTCAGTTAAATGAACATGAGCTAGCTACGACTGCATGTGACTTACTGTCAGGATTTGATGAAGTGATGGAGTTGTGATCCATACTAGGTTGCTGGGAGAGGCTGATCTCCCCTTCCCCACAGGAGCGATCCCTATCCTCCCCAGCCATCTGGGCTGCAGCCTCCTCAAACTCACTGAGGGCAGTGATGTTGGCTGTCCCTCCCCCCACCTCCCCATCTGTGCTCTCTTGTGTCTGTTGTACACCAGCTTGGCCTGTATGAAGAAAGAAAGGCATGTGATGAGAAGCGATGCAGCAGAGTTTGGATGAGATGCATGTCCCTTGTGGGTGGTGAGCCCTCCCCAGAAGGACCAAAAGATGGAGTGTGTGCAACATGATAGATGGGATGGCGGTGATGTGAAAGTCTCGGTGAGAGAATGTGTGTTGATATGTGTCTCCCGCTAATGGTTGCATGAGATCCCTGAAGGGAGTAGCCATTTGAGTGCATGATGCCATGATGAGAGTTTGATATTGGAGGGAGTTGAAGAATGACTTACCACGGCGGAATGGATGAGATCATTCATCCCCGCTTCCTGCACTGGATGGCATTTTGGGCGCAGTCGCCAGCTTCACTGACCTGCTCCACGACGGCCTCACAGACTGGAGAGGTGAGGCAGCTGCGCTCCTTGCAGCCAACCCTGGGATAGAGCATTTGCCTGTGAATCTGCTGGTTCTGATCAAGGCCTGGTGGGTGAAGCAGGGTGCTGCCTTCTTGTTGAGGCCCTTGGCTGCTGTGTTCTGGCTGCAAGACATCTCCGGTGGACTGGAGAGAGTGAGATTATGTTGGACTGGCCTTTAAATATGGCGTCCGGACCTTTGAACCCACCAGCTGATGGTGGGCGGGCAAATCTTCTCCCGACTTGCCAAGTGATTCGGATCAATACACACCTTTGCATAATTAATGACCCACCAAGCGTGGAATTAGGCGCGAGTTCCCACTATTCCGGCCAGCAGGGCAGGCACTGCTGAAACCGCCCACCGCTGCACTTAGTCCCTTGACTGGAAAGTACTGCCCCTTGTGTCTGGTTTTACAGAAGAAAACCTCCTAGAAATAATGGAGAATTAAGGGAGTAATGTAAATGAGGAACTGCAAGTTATTAATATCTTATATTAATTTTTAAAAAAGTGCTAGAGAAATTAATGGGACTTGAAGTAGATAAATTCTCTGGACCTGATGATCTACACCCCAGAGTGTTGAAAAAGGTGGCTGCAAAGATAGTAGATACATTGGTGGTCATCTTTCAAAATTCTATGGACTCTAGAATAGTTCCTGCAGATTGGAAGATGGTAAATGTAAACCCACTATTTAAGAAAGGAGGGAGAGAGAAAATGGGGAACTACAGAGCTGTCAGCCTGACATCGGTAGTAGGGAAAGTGCTAGAATCTATTGCAAAAGATGTGATAACGGGATACTTAGAAAATAATGGTTAGATTGGGCAGAGGTAACATGGATTTATGAAAGCGAAATCATGTTTAACAAACCAGTTGAAGTCTTTTGAGGATGTAATTAGTAAAATAGTTAAGGAGGAACTGGTGGATGTAGTATATTTAGATTTTCAGAAAGCTTTTGATGAGGTCCCACACAGGAGGTAAACAAAATTAGAGCACTTGGGATTGGGGTTAATATACTGGCATGGATTGAGAACTGGTTAACGGACAGAAAACAGAGTAGGAATAAATGGATCATTTTCAGGTTGGCAGGCTGTGACTGGTCGGGTACCGCAAGGATCAATGCTTGGGCCCCAGCTATTCACAATCTATATCAATGATTTGGATGTGGGGATTAAATATAATATTTCCAAGTTTGCAGATGATACAAAGCTAGGTGGAAGTGTGAGTTGTGAGGAGGATGCAAAGATGCTTCAAGGGGATTTAGACAGGCTAAGCAAGTGGGCAAGAATTTGGCAGATGGAATACAATGTGGGGAAATGCAGGGTAGGAAATACAGCACACAGTATTTTTTAAATTGTGAGAGGCTGGGAAGTATTGTTCTTCAAAGGGATTTTGGTGTCCTTGTTCATAAGTCACTGAAAACTAACATGTAAGCACAGCAAGCATTTTTGGGAAGGGAAATGGTATGTTAGCAATTATTACAAGACGATTTAAGTATAGGAGTAAAGATGTCTTACTGCAATTACATAGAATCTTGGTGAGACCGCATTGGAGTATTGTGTGCAGATTTGGTCACCTTACTGAAGGAAGGATGTACTTGCCATAGAGGGAGTGCAACAAAGGTTCACTAAATTAATTCCTGGTGTTGAGCGATTGTCCTTTGAGAAAAGATTAAATAGACTGGGCCTTTATCCTTTGGAGTCTAGAAGAATGAGAAGTAATCTCATTTAAGCATACAAAATTCTTACAGGGCTCGATACAGTAGATGCAGGAAGGCTGTTTGCGTGTCTGGGGGCTCTAGAACCAGGGGACACAGTCTCAAAATAAGGGGCACCCCATTTAGGACTGAGGTGAGGAGGAATTTCTTCACTTAGGGTGGTGAATCTTTGGAACTCTCTGCCCCTGAGGGCTGTGCAGGCACAGTCGTTGAGTAGGTTCAAGACTGAGATTGATGGATTTCTACATATTAAAAATATCAAGGGATATGGGTATAGTGCAGGAAAATGGTGTTGAAGTAGAAGATCAACCATGATCTGATTGAATGGCAGAGCAGGCTCGAAGGGCCTACTTCCCCCTATTTCTTATGCTCTTATGAACTTCTTTAACTATGCATGATGAGTGGAATATTTCCTACACATTTGCCTTATAGAATTAACACTAAGAAATTGGCTCAAGTCAGAAAAAAATTCACCTTCATGTTGGTTCATGATATAAGAACGTAAAAAGTAGGAGCAGGAGCAGGCCTTTCAGTCCTTCGAGCCTGCTCCACCATTCAGTGAGATCATGGCTCATCTTCTACTCAACATCATTTTCCTGCACTATTCCCATTTCCCTTGATGTTTTTAACATGTAGAAACCTATCAATGGAACTGAGCCAAAGCAGTTGAAGTTCACTAGTTGTGTTGGTACCAAAACCTGACAGAACTTGAAGATTTTGCATTGATTTTCATAAAGTAAATGCCGTAACAAACTGATTCTTACGCTATACCACAAATTGAAGATTGCATCAGTAGAGCTGGAAACTCTTTAAAGGCATATTGGTGTTAATATTGTAAACGCTATGACAATTGTGTGCATGTGATTAAGAGCAGCTGAAACCAATTGGGGAAAGATTAGGACATGTATAATAACCTGTTTCCTTTGGTGGGGATGGTGTGGAAGACAAAAGTAGTCTGTACTTAGGTTAATTCAGAAAATCTAGTAAAAACATGTTGAAGACAGTCTGGGTCCAGCTTCTTCCTTTGCCAGATGAATGTTCACTGATTAAAAACTGGCAAGTGCCACTAACAGATTAATCCAAGGAAACCTCTGTTTTTGTATCAATGTAAAATGGTGCCATTCGGACTGAAGAATGCACCAGCTACTTTTCAAAGGCTAACAAATCAAGTTATTAATGCACTATCGAACTGTGCTGTCTAAATCGATGCATTGGTCTAAAGTGACTCTGGTGAAGACCATGTCAAACACTACTGCGTGCTATTCAAGAGAGTACTAAAAGCTGACTGAGTGATACATTTTCTGAAAAGTGTATTTGCCAAGGCCCAGGTCACTTATGTAGGGCAAGGTCGAGTATTGCCTAGAGAAACTAAAGTTCAAGCGATTATGGACTTTCCTAGCTGCTCCATTAACAAACTTATTGAAGGAAAAGTCAAATATGACTAGACAGAATCTTGTAAGACTGCACTTGAGAGATTAGATGCTGCCTTACTAAATGAGCCTGTGTTGGATGTGCCAAAGTTGAACAAACCATTCAAAATGGCAACTGATGCCAGTGATGTGAGCGTAGGAACCCTTTTGTTACAAAATGATGGCTGCACTATTGCCTCAGGCTTTCTTTTTAACTTTCTAAATTCCCCCTTACCTGAACCCTCCTCTCCCCCTCCCCCCTCAAATATTTAGTTTAAAGCCCTCGTTATTCATTTCGCCAGGACTGGTCCCAGCGTAGTTTAAGTGAAGCTCAGCCCAATGCAAGAGCTCCTTCTTTCCCCAGTACTGGTTCCAGTGGCCCATGAATTGAAACCCATTTTGCTCACACCAATCTCTGAGTCATGCATTCAACTCTCTGATCTTATAGACCCCATGCCAATTTGCTCTAGGCTCAGGTAGTAATCCAGAGATTATTATTTTAATTTATCCTCTAGCTGCTCAGACACCTTGATTAGAATCTCTTTGAGTTCTACATATATTGTTGGTACCTGTCTGGACCATGACAACTGCATCCTTTTACTCCCACTCCCAAGTTCCTCTTCACCTTTGAGAAGATGTGCTTAACTCTGGCATCAGGCAGACAACACAGCCTTTGGGAATCTTTTAATCACTGCAAAGAATGATATACATTCCCCTAACTATACTGCCCCCTAATCCTATTACATTTTTTTACTCCCCCAAGTTGAGTGGTCAGTTTGCTCATCCTTTCTTCAGTCCCTGCTCATGTCCACGCACAGGCTACAAGAACCACATACCTATTGGACAATGTAAGGGCTGAGGGTCCTCTAGTCCTACTTTCTACATCCCCATACCTACTACCATACTACTACATACCATCTACTACATACCATCTACCTACCTCACTTGTAGTCACGCCTGCCTGTCCCTGACCACTTAATGGGTGTGACTGCTTCCTGAAACAGTGTCCAAGTAACTTTCTCCCTCCCTTATTGCATTGTAGTGCCTGAAGCTCGGAGTCAAACTCATCAACTCTGAGCCAAAGTTCCACGAATTACAGACACTTCCTGCAGATGCAGTTGCTGTGGATCACACTGATGTCCAACAGCTTCCACACACTATAGCTGCAACTCATCATCATTCCGCCATCTTTATTGTGTTTTATTTAACTGATTAGGTTTTCAAATTTTGAAAAAGCACTGTGTCTAATTGTAGTTATATTAAGTTTAACCAGTTAAACTATAAATTTGATACAGTACTAACATCTCCCCAATCCTAGTGTAAACTACTACCCTAGTTTAGAGAAAAAATAAAACTCACTAACCAATCACTGACCTGTTCACCTAATTAATGCCCCTAGACCTCAGGTCTTGCTGACCCCCACTCCCTCTCTGACTGCTCCTTGCTTTGTAAAAGACCAGAACAGCACCTCTTCCATCACTTGGTTGAATTACCTCACTCACTACATTCCCAAGTTTAGTACTCTGTAGAAGTGTACTCTTGTTCCCCTTAGAGAACTGAGAGGTTCAAGAGGAGATTTGATAGAGGTGTTCAGAATTGTGACTGGCCTGGACAGAGTAGATAAGAACAGTGTTCCCATTGGTGGAAGGGCTGAGGACCAGAAGATACCAATTTAAGAACCAAAAGTGATATGAGGAAAAATGTTTTTACGTAATAATTGGTTAGGATCTGGAATGCACTGCCTGAGATTGTGGTGGAGGCAGATTCGAATGTGGTTTTCAGAAGGGAATTGGATACTTGGCTGAATATAAAAAAATTGCAGAACTATGGGGAAAAGATGGAGCAGTGGGACTTTCTGAGTTGCTTGCAGAGAGCTGGCGTGGGCACAATGTGCCAATTAGCTTCTTATGCTATAACCATTCTATTCTATAGTTAAGGGTATGAAAAAGGTGTTTGTGGAATATTACTTTTAAATGAAATTGTGGGATTAGGACTGAGACAGTAGTTCAGATTAGAAAAAGGTGGGTTTAAGGCTGATAACTGGAAATTCTTATTCAACTAAGCAATTATCAATAAGTAGAATGGACTCCTGGATTGAGAAGTGGAGACAAGAACTTTTGAACCCGTAAGAAATAAGAGCAGGAGTATGCCATTCAGCCCTTTGAGCCTGCCCTGCCCTTCAATGAGATCATAGCTGTCTTCACTATAGAAGATACAAAAGAAATTCCATTAATAACTGTAAATGAGGAAGTGGGAGGGAGAGGGGAACTTGGTTAAATTGCAAACTAATGGAGCTACAGGCTGACAAGTCTCTGGGTCCTGATGGACTCCATCCTAGGACCTTAAAAGAGGTGACTAATGAGGTAGTAGATGCAATGGTGTTAATTTTCAAAATTCACTAGATTCTGGTAAGGTTCCATCATTTCTACTGGAAAGTAGCAAATATAACCCCTCTTCAAGAAGGGAGGGAGGCAGAAAAAGGAAACTATAGGCCAGTTAGCTTTAAGTCTATCGTGGGGAAGGTGTTAGAATCAATCATTAAGGAGGTTATAGCTGAGCACTTAGAGAAACTCAAGGTAATTGGGAAGAGTCAGCATGGTTTTGTGAAAGGGAAATCATGTTTCACCAATCTTTTGGAGTTCTTTGAAGATAAAGGGGAGCCTGCAGATGTGTTGTATTTGGCCTTCCAGGAGGCATTTGATTAGATGCCACATCAAAGGTTTTTGCAGAAAATAAAGGCTCATGATGTAGGGGGTAACATATTAGCATGGATAGAGGATTGGCTGGTTGGCAGAAAACATAGAGTATGCATAAATGGGTCATTGTATAATTGGCAGGATGTGACGAGTGGAAGTCTTGCAGGAGTCTGTGCTGGGGCCTCAACTTGTTACAATTTATATCACAAGGGGAGTGAAGACGTAGCAAAATTTGCAAATGACACAAGGGTAGGAAAGTATGTTGTGAAGAGGACGTAAGGAGGATGCACATGGATATGAATAGGTTGAGTGACTGGGTAAAAGTCCAGCAGATGGAGTATAATGTAGGAAAATGTGAAGTTGTTCACTTGGGCAGGAAGAGTGAAAAAGCAGAGTTTTGCTTAAACAGAGTACGGCTGCAGAATTCCAAGGTGCCGAGGGATCTAGTAGTTCTCGTGCATGAGTTGCAAAAGAGCTAGTGTGCAGGTACAGCAAGTAATTATGGAGGATAGTGGAATGCTATCCTTTATTATGAGAGGATTGAACATAACTGAAGCATAAAACCCTTACTTTTATACAGGACATTGGTGAGACCACGTCTTGAATATTGTGTGCAATTTTGATCTCCTTATTTAAGGAAGGATGTAAACGTGTTGGAGGTGGCTCAGAGGAGGTTTACTAGATTGATACCTGGAATGAGCGGGTTGCCTTATAAGGAAATGTTAGACAGATTGGGCTTGTTTCTACTGGAGTTTAGAAGAGTGAGGGGTAACTTGATTGAAGTACATAAGATCCTGAATGGTATTGACAAGTTGGTCATGGAACGGATGTTTCCCCTCGTGGGTTAGTCCAGATCTAGGAGGCATTGTTTTAAAAGTGGGGGCGTTGCCCTTTTAGGACAGAGATGAGGAGAATTTTTTTCTGAGGGCTGTGCGACTTTGGAACTTTGCCTCAGAAGGCGGTGAAGGCGGAGTTTCTGAATATTTTTAAGGCAGAGATAGATAGATTCTTGTTAGGAAAGGGAATCAAAAGTTATCGGAGGTAGATGGGAATGTGGAATTCGAAACAACAGATCAGCCATGAGCTTATTGATGGTGGAGCAGGTTCGAAGGGCTGAATAGCCAACTCCTGCTCCTATTTCGAATGTTTGTATGTTCTACTACAACATAATTTTCCTTTTGCTTAGATTTAAGAGCCCCGCTGGCCCTGTCGCTGCCTGCCCCCCCAGCTGGCCCTGTCGCCCTGTCGCTGCCTGACCCCCCTCAAGCCGTCCCTGTTGCTGCCCCACCCCACCCCTCCCCCCGGCCGCCCCTGTCGCTGCCCACCGTCCCTGTCGCTGCCTGCCCCCACTCAGTCTATGTCACTGCCCGCCCCCCTGCCGTCCCTGTCGCTGCCCGCCCAGATTGCCATCGGTATCATTTCCCACATTCCAGGCTGCCTCCAGGTGCCATCTTTGTCCTGTAAGTATCAGTCTACTAATTTTCTTTATTTCTTTAACTGCAATGTGTAAATCATTTTATTTATTTGTCTATGTAATTACAGTATGTTACACATAAAGGTTCATTATATTCCTGTCATTGAGGTTTGTGAAGAACACAAATTTAAGATGTATTTACCTACTGTAGGCAGTAACATGCCCTGAGAATGCCAATAGTATATAAAGATGTTTATGATTTGCTAAGTTTGTACTGTCCTCTTCCATGCAAAACTTTTTACTGTATTCGATAAACTTGGCAGGAATTACTCGTTTACAATTTACTGATGGTGCAATCCAAAATGAAATGCTGGCTAACAACTATTAAGAAACCTAGTTTAGAACCATCTTTGTACAATTTTAAAAATTAAATTTGCCTTCGTTTTCTTTGTGAGCTTTTGTCATGAGAAGAAGATTTCTTTAAGTGTTAGCAACATTTAAAGAAAGAAAATCTTTATTTGTTTTTTGGTAGAGGGTAAGCATATTTTCTAACGTCTATGGTTTTGCTAGAAATAAACAAAGGAAGTAGTTCTGTTACAATAACCGCAGATAGCATTTATATAAGGTGTTTCATATGAAATAGCCCACTCCCTTCACAAATATTACCAAATAAAATTTGACACTGGACCGCAACATGGCCAATTTTGGTCAAGGTGGTAGGTTTTAATGAGCATTTTAAAGGAGGCGGAGAGGTTTATGGAGGGAATTGCAGAGCTTGGGGCTTAGGGAGCTGAAGGTATGGATACCATTCGATTAGGAGATGCAAATCATGGAAGTGCAAGAGGCCATACATTGAAGAAGCTCAGATTTTGGAGGGCTGTAGGGCTAGAAATGGTTAGAGAGAAAGGAAACTGTGAGGCGCTGAAGAGATTTGAAAACTGGGATGAGAATTTTAAAATTGAGCTGTTGCTAGACCAGGTATCACTGTAGGTCAGGGAACATTTTACTACGTTGAAGATGCTATCTAAATGGAAGTTGCTATTGTGTGCCTTTATATGCCTGTTACCTTTTATGCACATTCCTACTATATTTGCAACTGGTGTCTTTGCCTCAAAGTCTGATCATCTTATTTTCTATTATTGTTTGGACAATGTGCTCCGGCAATAGTTAACTCTTCAGGAGGATATGTAAATGATATGGGAAGAAACTCTACCCCAGATAGTTTTTAATTTTCTTTTTGCATGGATGGATTTTTGACCTGCTGTTTTAGCCACAGTATTTATGTGACTGGTCCAGTTAAGTTTCTGGTCAATGGTAACTCCCAGGATGTTGATGGTGGCAAATTCAGCGATAGTAATGCTATTGAATTGAATCTAATGAAAACTGGCATCTCTGATGCTGGGGACATCAGAAGGAGGCTGAGCTGGATCATCAACTCAGGTTTCCAACTGGAAGATGGTTGTAAATGCTTCAGCCTTGCCTTTTGCACCCATGTGCTAGGCTACCCCATCATTGAGAGTGGGGATGTTTGTGGAGCTGCCTCCTCTGATGAGGTTTTGAATTGTCCACCACCATTCATATCTGGGCGCAGAAGGACTGCAGAGCTTTGGTCTGATCCGTTGGTTGTAGGATTGTTTAACTGTATCTGTAGCATGCTGCTGTTTAGTATGCATGTACTCCTGTGTAGCTTCACCAGGTTGGCATCTCATTGACTAGTCTGTGGGATAGCTCTTCCAGTTTTGGCACAATTCACCAGACTTCATGACTTTGCAAGGTTGATTGGGCAGGATTTCTGTTGTCTAGGTTGATGTCAGATGCTCCATCCAGTTTTATTCTTATTCATGCTTGATACTTTATAGGGATACTTTAATAATACTTTTATGAGGGTTACCGTGAATTGAACTGAATCTTGTCTTCACCTGAATCCCATACTTGCACACATTCCAGCAGGACCCGCTGGATTGTGATCTCACTAATTGTCCAAGCGCTAATCAAGGATACTAAAACTAAGTGTAACTTTTGTATGGGATGTGATTAACTAAATCAGCCCAGACTGGAATATTTTATTTCATTTAAATGGTGGCATTTCTTTTGTGGAATTCTATAAAAAAATTTGGTTGCAAGCACGTGGAGTCCAAATTTAGAACTTAAATTTGTGGTTCAATTCCACAATTGGGCACGACAATGGCCTCCTCCTCCTCCTGTTAGTTGTTTAATTATCCACCATCATTCATGACTGAATGTGACAGGACTGGTTGGTGGGTTACAAGTACAAGTTCACATAGGACTTTGATACAGCAGTGAGAGCAGAACTGGCTCAAAGAATGGCATGATTGGGAACTTAATATTCCTGGCTGCAAGTTATTTAGGAGAGGGGATGACAGTATTGTTCAAATAAAGTATTATATCTTTGGAGATAGATGGTGAGGAGCTAGATTCTATTTGGTTAGAATTAAGGAAAAACAGAGGAACTATTATGCTATTGGGCAAATGCTACTGCCCATCAGTTCGTGGGAAGGAAATTAAGGAAGAAATTTGATGCCAATTACAGAAACTCTTTCGAGTTATCAACAGTTACAGATTGCGACCCTTTCGGGTACAATCACAGTTCTTGGTTTCCAGGAGTGGGACATGAACCCACAACCCTCTGATTCAAAGGCGAGGGTGCTATGGACTGAGCCACAGCTGACACCTCGCCAATTACAGAAAGATGCAAGAACTACAGAATAGTGATAATGGTGCCTTCAGTTATCTCAATGAAGATAGCATGGGAATAGGAGTAGGCCATTTATTAGCCCTTGTCCCGTCCCGCCATTCAATGAGGTCATGACTAATCTGTGTCCTAATTCCAATACCATCCTTTGCCCATCTCTCTCCCCCCCCCCCCCCCCCCCCCCCATCCCTTAGTACCTCTTGTTAGCAAAATCTATCAATTATAAAATTAACAATTGATCTAGCATCAGTCGTTATCTGCTGAGTAAGGTTTCAGAGGGGGAGGGAATTGCTGTGGAACCTATTTCCAGTTTATGCATTAATTCTTATGGGAAAATCTGATTCACGTAACATTGTTTTGCTTAAAGAGTAGACCTTAGACGTTAAGTGAGGAATTACTGTATTTCTATTTTCCACCTATTCTAACTAAATTAATTACATAATAAAGGAGAAGTTGTTGAGTGTGACCAAAGGAGAAACTTAATCTGATTGATGATGTTGTTAATAGCCTGTTTGTTAGTTGAATACTTCTAAAAGACCAGGTGCAACAGAGTATGAGCTTCATAGAATAATCAGCCTCGTGAGTCACATATGGCGTTCCCATACAATGCAGAAGTGAAATGGAACAAACTTCGAGACATCATCTACAATATTGCACTTTCAACAAACAGGAAGCAAGAGTTCTCACATATGCACACTCGGACCTCCCTCTATCTCTCTCCCGCCCCTCCACCCCCTCTCTCTCTCTCTCTCTCTCTCTCTCTCTCTCGCACACTCTCTCACACACACATACATGCACACGTCCCTCTCTTTCTCTCTCACACAAGCACACACACTCACTCTCTCTCTGTCTTTCACATGGGCACATAAACACGCACACCCTCTCTCCCTCACAAGCACACACACTCACCCCTCTGTACCCCTCTGACTCACACGCACGCACACATTCTCTTTCACCCCTCTCTCTGCTGCGTGCGCTCTTTCACGCTCGCACTATTTCATGCTCGCTCTTGCTCTCGTGCTCTCTCTCTCGCTTGCTCTCTCTCATGCTCCCTCTCGCTGGCTCGCTTTCTCGCTGCCCACCCCTCCCTCCCTCCTCTGGCCACTCGCCTGCCCTCCGGCCTCCCGCCCTCCCGCGGCACCCGCCCTCCTCCGCCCACCCGCCCTCCTCCGCCCGCCCGCCCTCCTCCGCCCGCCCGCCCTCCTCCGGCCGCCCGCCCTCCTCCGGCCGCCTTCCTCCCCGCCCTCCTCTGGCCGCCCTCCTCCAGCCACTCCATTCGCCTACACTCCTGCCCTCCTCCACCCGCCCACCC
The DNA here is from genome assembly GCF_964194155.1 of Cetorhinus maximus. Classification (NCBI taxonomy): domain Eukaryota; kingdom Metazoa; phylum Chordata; class Chondrichthyes; order Lamniformes; family Cetorhinidae; genus Cetorhinus; species Cetorhinus maximus. The sequence continues at coordinate 17,989,448 of NC_135908.1, forward strand.
TCCCACCCTCTTCTGGCCCTCCTCCGGCCGCCTGCCCGCCATCCCCTCCCGCCCTCCCTCCTCTGGCCGGCCGTCCTCCAACCCTTCCTCCCTCCCCTCCCTCCCTTCTCTGGCTGACTGCCCGCCCTCGCTCCCCTCGCTCGCTCCACCCCCAGCCATCCACCCATCCCGCCCTCGAGCCACCCGCCCGCCTGCCCCTCCCGCCTGCCCCTCCCGCCCTTCCACTCCCACCCGCCTGCACTCCCTCCTCCCCGCCTGCCCTCCCTCCCCCGGCCGCCCTTCCTGCTCCCCTCACACTCCCCCTCCCCCCTCCATCCCCCGGCTGCCCGCCCGCCAGTCGTCCTCACCCCCCCCCTCCCTCCCCCACACCCCTGCCCGCCCTCCCTCCCTCCCCCCCCCACCCGCCCTCCCTCTGCCTCCCTCCCCTGCCTCCCCTCCCCTCCGTCCCTCCGGCCGCCCTCCCACCCTCCCTCCTTCACCCGGCCGCCCTCCCACCCTCCCTCCTTGCCCCGGCCGCCCTCCCACCCTCCCTCCTTGCCCCGGCCGCCCTCCCACCCTCCCTCCTTCACCCGGCCGCCCTCCCACCCTCCCTCCTTGCCCCGGCCGCCCTCCCACCCTCCCTCCTTGCCCCGGCCGCCCTCCCACCGGCCGCCCTCCCATCCTCCCTTCTTCCCCCGGCCGCCCTCCCATCCTCCCTCCTTCCTCCGGCCGCCCTGCCATCCTCCCTCCTTCCCCCCGCCGCCCTCCCTCCCTCCCTCCCTCCCTCCTTCCCCCGGCCGCCCTCCTTCCCACCCTCCCTCCTTCCCCCGGCCGCCCTCCCACCCTCCCCCTCTCCCACCTTCCCCCCCCTCCCTCCTTCCCCCCCCTCCCTCCTTCCCCCCCCCTCCCTCCTTCCCCCCCCCTCCCTCCTTCCCCCCCCCTCCCTCCTTCCCCCCCCCCTCCCTCCTTCCCCCCCCCCTCCCTCCTTCCCCCTCTCCCACCCTCCCCTGGCCGCCCTCCCACCCCCCCTCCGGCTGCCCTCCCACCCTCCCTCCGGCCGCCCTCCCACCCTCCCTCCGGCCGCCCTCCCATCCTCCCTCCTTCCCCCGGCCGCCCTCCCTCCCTCCCTCATTCCCCCGGCCGCCCTCCCTCCTTCCCCCGGCCGCCCTCCCACCCTCCCTCCTTCCCCCCGGCCGCCCTCCCACCCTCCCTCCTTCCCCCGGCCGCCCTCCCTCCTTCCCCCGGCTGCCCTCCCTCCTTCCCCCGGCCGTCCTCCCACCCGCCCTCCTGCTCCCTCCCTCCCCTCCCTCCCTCCCTCCCCTCCCTCAATCCCTCCGTCCCCTCCCTCAATCCCTCCCTCCCTCCCTCAATCCCTCCCTCCTTCAATCCCTCCCTCCCTCAACCGCTCCCGCCCTCCCTCCCTCTCTCCTTCCCTCCCTCCCTCCCAGCTGCCCTTCCTCCCTCAATCCCTCCCTCCCCATAATCCCTCCCTCCCCTCAATCCCTCCTCCGGCCGCCCTCCCTCCCCCCTCCGGCCGCCCTCCCTGCCCCCTCGGCCGCCCTCCCTCCTTCCCTACCTCCCTCCTTCCCTACCTCCCTCCTTCCCTACCTCTCTCCTTCCTTCCTTCCTTCCTCCAGCCAGCCGTCCTCCCGCCTTCCGTCCCTCCCGCCTTCCCTCCCTCTCGCCCTTCCTCCCTCCCTCCCTCCCTCCTCCGGCCCTCCCTCTCGCCCTCCCTGCTTCCCTCCCACCCTCCTTTCTTCCCTCTCTCCCTCCCCCCTCTCTCCCTTCTGCCCTCTCTACCATAGGGAAAGTGTTAGAAGAAATTATTAAAGAAGTTATAGCAGGGTACTTGGATATGCTGAAGGTCATAAGGCAGAGTCAACATAGTTTTGTGAAAGTGAAATCATGTTTAATCTGCTTATTGCAGTTCTTTGAGGAAGTAACATGTGCTGTGGTGGATAAGGAGGAACCAGTGGACTTACTGTACTTAGATTTCCAGAAGGCATTTGGTAATGTACCACATCAAAGGTTATTGCGGAAAATAAAAGGTCATGGTATAGGGGGTAACATATTGACATGGATAGAAGATTGGCTGGTTGCCGGGAAGCAGAGAGTAGGCATAAATGGGTATTTTTCAGGTTGGCAAGATGTAAGGAGTGGCATGCCACAGGGATCAGTGCTGGGACCTCAGCTGTTTACAATTTATATAAATGACATGGATGAAGGGATTGAAGGGATGGTTGCCAAATTTGCTGATGATGGAAGGATAGGTAGGAAGTATGTTGTGAAGAGGATGTAAGGTGGCTACAAATAGCTTAAGTGAGTGGGTAAAGACTGGCAGATGGAGTTTACTGTTGGAAAATGTGAACTTGTCCATTTTGGCAGGGAGAATAAAAGAGAAGCATATTATCTAAATGGTGAGAGATTGCAGAGCTCTGAGGTGCAGAGGGATCTGGATGTCCTAGTGCATGAATCACAAAGAAATTAGGAAAGCTAATAGACTGTTATCATTTATTGTGAGGGGACTTGAATATAAAAGTAGGGAAGTTATGCTTCAGTTGTACAGGGCATTTCTGAGACCACATTTGGAATACTGTGTACAATATTGGTCACTTTATTTAAGGAAGGATGTAAATGTGTTGGAAGCAGTTCAGAGAAAGTTTACTAAACTAATACCTGGACTGGGTGGGCTGTCTTATGAGGAAAGTTTGGACAGACTAGGCTTGTATCTACTGGAGTTCAGAGAGTAAGAGGTGACTTGATTGAAACTTATAAGATCCTGAGGGGCTTTGACCGGTGGTTGTGAAGAGGATATTACTTTTTGGGGGAGAATCTAGAACTAGGGCTCACTGTTTGAAAATAAGGGATTGCCCATTTAAAACAAAGATGAAGCGATATTTTTTCAAAGAGTGTTGTGAGTTTTTGGAACTCTCTTCCTGAAAAGGTGGTAGAAGCAGAGTCTTCGAATATTTTTAAGGCAGAGGTGGATAGATTCTTGGTAAACAAGGGGGTGATAGGTTATTGGTAGTAAGCGGGATACAGATTTCAGGTTACTATCAGCCATGATCTTATTAAATGGCGGAGCAGGCTCGAGGGGCAGAATGGCCTACTCCTCCTTGTTTGTATGTTTCACAGCAGAGTGGAAGAGAGTTAGACGTATGTGGTATGCTTTTATTAAAGTTACAGCAGTTTTCCTTGGGTAATATTACTGGATTTTTATAGTTAAACCTTTATTGTCTGGAAGGTCTTTACTTGTGGCTGTGACCAAGTAGGGAGCCTTTTGGGGGAATGTTTCATAAGACTAATTTTTCACTGTGTAACTTTAATATTGTGTGCTTAAGTTTTATTTTCTTCTTCTTACTAAAACTTTTACATTTAACTTTTAAAATCCCAATGGTGTTACTGGACTTCTTGCTGCTGAGATGAGTATGTTTTCTTCTCATTTTCAGAATGCAAAGAAAAGGGGCATGGCCCGTAAGCCAAGTTTCCCTCTGGGATTTGGTTTGGGCAGCAATTAACATCGGCCATGGTCATAAAACTACCAATGGGTAGAGTGGAGGATGTGGGAAAAATGTAAAGGGACAAGGAGTGGAGAAAACAGTTCTAAGTTTTTATTTGAAATATTATGATTTTGATGTTAAGGTGCATGTTACCCCAGAAACACATTAATGTGAACCAATCAGACCTTCTTCAAAATAAAGTGTAGATGAATGCTTCATTTTGGGTTCTTAGTTGCACCTCTCTTACTGTGTTTGTTTTTCGTATTTTAAGGGAACGGTAAATTTAGGAAGTGAGGCAGACATTTTGTGTATAATCTTTTTGAGCAGTTGAAGATTTAGACATGCAGCATTTCATGTTAATGAATAGTGTGCTATAGAAAACGAGAATAAATAAATGTAAGCACTTCTATTTGGCAAGGTGCTAGCTGCTGCATAGATACAAATGTCATCTATATTCACTGAAGAATGAATGGGGAAAGAACTTTGACTGAATGTACCCAATTTAGCCAAACCTGTGAAGTTGCAAGCTTGCACAAATTACATCTTTTTTCATTTTGAATGGTTATTTTAAGAAGCAGCTGAGCATATGTTTACGTATAAAAGAAAAAAATAGCTTGCATTTATATAACGCTTTTCACAATCTTAGCACACCCCAAAATTCCTTAACAGCCAGTAACGTTTTTTTAATGTAGTTTTATATTCTATTTTATTTCAGAGATCCAGTATGCGCAGTATTTTGCTTTCATTTAAGGAAAAAAGTTTTCAAAGATATATTAAATTCGGTACAGGTTGTCCCCATTGTAGTATAGGAAACATGACAGACAGTTTTGTACATAGAAATACTGTAATTTATGCAATCACGGCATGATGTGTAATTTTTGTTTAAGTAAAAATGGCTGATATTGAATTAACTCTTCGCAGCCATATGTTTCTCCTCTAGGCAGCAGTCCCTTTGGTAAAGCAGTAGATCTGACAAACAAATGTTCACTGCCATTGGAGTATACTGTTCATTAACATTGTGAAAGTGAAATGTTTTAATTGCATAATATGCAGCTAAATAACACCTCCATTTATTTTATTGGATGAAATTCTTCATTAGTTATTAACTACTTTTTGATACAAATCTTTTCAAACTTTAGGATGGAGGGGATGGTTAAAGTTCTTCATGTCCTCTTTTCCCTTAACAGGGGCTTAACTTCCTATAAAGTCCAAAACTGCTCTTGTACCTAGAGACACTCTTACATCACCTTCAAATTTATGGACACATTTCAAGAAATGCTTGTCGCAGCTGCTTGATTCTTCTTTTGTCTCCAGCCTTCAACTTTTCTCCATTGGAACTCGTTCCCTCTCCATAATTTATTGCTTCTACAGTTGTTATTTGAACTTTCATTTCTTGTTCTCTGAATTTTCCTTTCCGTCTTATAAGGTCAAGGATCCTACCTTGCATATTTACCTTTGTATCCAAATTATTGCTATAAGAAATCATGACTCATTGCACTTCCAATCCTTTGATTCTTTCTCATAACCCGAAAACAATGGAATCAACACTTCTTGCTTCCACTGCCTATTTAGGGAGCTTGTTCCTAGATTAATCACCCGCTTAATGGAATAATGTTTCCGGAGAGATACTTTGCATTTGCTTCCCTTCAAGTACAGAATGTGTTGCCTGCTTCTACCGTTCTACCCAACAGCTGAAACAGCTTGTCATGATCCACATCATCTAGTTCATTTAGCATCTCAAGGATAGTAACCATATTACCCCTCAACCTTCCCTTCCAGTGAAACCGTGTCCATTTCATGTAACAGATACACACAATAGTCTCATCATTCCCTCAATCATTTGGCTTGCCCTCTCATGTGTCCTTTTAATAACTGCAATATCTTTTTTTGACTGTGGCGACTAGAACTGTACATAGCATTCCAAAGTACAGCTGCACTGATAATATGAGGTGGCAGGATTACATCACTGCATCAGTTTCATATCGATCTTTTAATACTTCCCAAATTTTGTTTTGCTTTAATTACTGTCACTAAGCATTGTTCCTACAGCTTTTTATTGTTAGTCAGGATCACCGATTTCCCCTTCATGAACCCATATTAACTATCTTTTATGATTTCATTTCTGTCCAGATGTTCCATGATCTTATCTGCAAGTGCTTCCATAACTTTACCCACAATAGGCATTAAACTCACTAACGTAGTTTCCTGGGACAATGGTGCTATAATTTCTTGTTAAAACTGGAAGAACACTGCTTTTGTTGAGTCTCTAGACACCACTCCAGTATTTAGTGAGTCCTACAACAACAACTTGTATTTGTATCGCATCTTTAATGTAATGAAACAGCCCAGGGCGCTTCACAAAGGTGTTATTAAACAAAACATAACACCAAACCACAAGGAAATATTCAAACAGATGACCAAAAGCTTGTTGTAAATGTAGCTTTTAAGGAGTATCTTAAAGGAGGAGAATGTGGTAGAGAAGCAGAGAGGTTTAGGGAGAAAATTCCACAGTTTGGGCCTTTGGCAGCTGAAGGCTGAGCAACCAATGGTGGAGCAATTAAAATTCGGGATGCTCAAGAGGCTGGAATTGGAGATTGTAAGTATCTCAAAGGGTTGTGGAGGTTGTTATAGAGATGGGAAGGGTCCAGGCCATGGAAGGATTTGAAAACAAGAATGGGAATTTTAAAAGTGAGGGATTGCTTTAACCAGGATCCGGTGTAGGTCAGGGAACACAGGAATTTCTGCAAGTTAGGACATGCGCAGCAGAGTTTTTAATGACCTCATGTTTACGGTGGGGAGAATATGGGACGCCAGCCAAGAGTGTGTTAGAATAGCCAAGTCTGAAGGTAACAAGGGCATGCATAAGGATTTCAGCAGCAGGTGAACTGAGGTGGGGTGGAGATAGGCAAACTGGAAATAGCCAGTCTTCGTGTCAATGGATATTTGAAAGTTCATCTTGATCTTCAGTCTTCCCAGCATTTAATTGGAGGAAATATCTGTTTCTCCAGTACTTAGACAATTTAAAGGGACCAAGAGAGGTGATGGTGAGGTAAAGCAGGATGTCGTCAGCGTAGATGTGAAAATTGACTTGTTTTTGGATGATGTCACTGAGGGGTAATATATAATTGAGATATTGGAGGGGGCTGAGGATAGAACCTTGGGGGATACTAAAGGTAACCGAGCGAGAATGGGAAGAGAAGCCATCAATGGCGATTCTCTGGCTATGATTAATTAGATAAGAATGGAATTAGATGAGTGCAGCCCCATTGAAGTGGATGAGGGTAGAGAGGACCTGGAGGATGATGGTGTGATTAAATGTGTCAGAAGCTGCAAACAGGTCAAGAAGGATGAGGAGGAATAGTTTGCCTTTGTCACTGTGACATAGGATGTTATTTGTGACTTTGATAAGTGCTGTTTTGGTTCTGTGGCAGGGGTGGAAATCTGTTGAGGGATTAAAATATAGAGTTCTGGGAAAGAAGGGCATGAATTTTGGAGGTGTCAATATGTTCATGGACTTTGGAAAGGAAACTGAGGTTAGAAATCAGGCAGTAATTTGCAAGGATGGAAGAGTCAGGGTTCTTTTTGAAGAGAGGGGTGTTGAAGGGTAGACGGACAGAACCCGAGGACAGAGAACTGGTAACAACAACAGCTCATTTGGGAGGCATGAGAGGAGTTTGCTGTGGCCACAAGTGATGGCGGAAAGGAGGTGCTAAGTCAATTTCCCAATCTTTTTGGGGTACTACTGCCCTTTCCAAAACCTATCCTGATGTGTTAGGGCAACTGAACAAGGGTTAATTTTAAACAATATTTCGGGCCACTCAGTATATGCTTACTAGCTTTTAAGTTGAATCAGTTATGTCATGCTGCTAACATGTAACAAAAAAACAATTCATCACATCTCCCCAACCAATATCCCAGAAACAATTCTTCTAGAATGGGAATTTAGATAGTTGAATATTATATGATTTTGCACATAAATGATTATACGATTTTCCTCTTTATAATGGAATGAAGTGAATGCAAATTTCAGTTGAGTAGTGCAGTACAACAAATATCATACTTAGTGTTCTGAATAAATGCATCCGTTCACGCTAGTGCATATGGAATGCCACTTTGGACAACAGCACATCAGCATCCTGACCAGCACCTCTCATTTTTAGTCCAAGGTGTGAGTTCTACTTTGAAAAGGCAACGGGGTGTGTGTGTGTGTGAATGAATGAGTGTGAGAGCGGGTGTGCGTGTGTGAGTGTGTGTGTGAGTGCGTGTATGACTGTGTGTGTGGAGGTGAATGAGTGGGCGTGCAAGTGAGTGTATGTGTGTGTCCCCTTACTCCCAGTCTCAAGTTTCTCGCTCACTCTCACCACCACACACCAACACAGTGGGTGAGGTTGAGTGATTGAGCACCCCGAGACTGGGAGTGAGCCAGGCACACACTGACCCTCTCTCGCTCTGGTCATTTTTATTAATTATTATTTTTTAAAATATCAATTTATTGCTTGATATATGCTCAGCACGTTGTTTATTTTCATGTAGATCCCCTTTTCAATGTCTTTGTAAATGCCTATCCAGCACATAGCTGATCTGACTTCGAGCTTACACTTCTTCATTCCCATGTGGCATTCATGCATCTTTTGAAGAAGTTTTCTGTATATCGTTTTGATGATTCTGCATCTGGTCAGCAAAAGATCATCTTCTATTGACATGTCATCTCTGATTGACCAATACTGCTGTACTACTGGTTGTGTTTGCTATATCTTATCAGGCAATCCCTGGATCACTTGCTGAGAGAGCATCTGTAACATTTGTCTTTGCTGGTCTCATCTCTAAGTTGACTCAGTTTTGGCGGTGTTCCGTTCACTAGATATTTTCAACTGGATCTTGTATCTCGTGTTGCTCACATGACGACAAATGATATATCACATTTTCAAGCAACATTTCTCTTCCTGGCATGTATTTCAGAGTGAAATTGTAACTCTGAGGCCTCAAGAGTAATTGCTGCAGTATTGTTCATGCTTTGCCCAGATTTTTCTTATGCATCTGCTCTATTGAACAATGACCACTCTCTACGATAAACTTTTTCACATAGAAATATGTATGGAGTTTCTCAAATCCATACGTGACAGCCAAAAGCTCCTCTTCTATGTTGACGTATTTGGTCTCAGCTGAATTTTAGATGTGAATACTGTTGGCCTCCCTGCTCGTACCAGTGCCGGTCCTAATCCTTTTGGAGAAGCATCTACTTGCAGACTGACAGTATTGCCACCTTCATACTCCTACTTAGAGTTTGTTGAAATTCCTCTTGTGACTCTGACTGTTGGTATTCTCTCATCAGCTCATAGCTTTGTTGTGTGTCTGACGTGTGAAGTATAAAAGAATTCCTACTGGATTAAGCCAAGGAAACTTCTCAGCTCTTGCCTCTTGGAGCATCCACCTCAGATAGCTGAGACTTCTTCAGGACTTGGCTTGACTCCATCAGGCCTGTCATCCTGTCACCTTCGCAATGCATTTGTGTGCATTTAGCTTGAGCCCAGTTTTCCTGGCTCTCTCCATGGTTTAATTTACATGATAGTCATGATATTTTCCATGTATATCATCGATCTGGGTATCACCAGCTATGCTGACTATTCCTTTACATCCTCTGAATGCATCATCTATTTTCTGCTGGAACACATCCTGGCTCACTTTAATGCCAAAAGGTAGGCGCAGGACTTGTACTGACCAAAGAACGTATTGAATGTTGTGAACAGCAAAGATGTCTCGTCAAGCTTCACATTCCGGTAGTCATTTCTGGCATCAAGCTTGCTGAAAACCTTTGACTCTGCCAGTGCTGGCAAAGGCAATGAAGAGTGCAGGAGGGCATGCCAGGAGCAGCACCAGGCATACATAAAAATGAGGTGTCAACCTGGCGAAGCTACAACACAGGACTATTTGTGTGCCAAACAGCATAAGCAGCAAGTGATAGACAGAGCCAAACAATTCCACAACCAATGGATCAGGTCTAAGCTCTGTAGTCATGCGACATCCGGTCGTGAATGGTGGTGGACAATTAAACAACTCACTGGAGGAGGAGGCTCCACAAATATCCCCATCCTCAATGATGGAGGAGCCCAGCACATAGTACAATGATAAAGCTGTGGTGTTCGCAACATTCTTCAGCTAGAAGTGCTGTGTTGATGACCCATCTTGTCCTCCTCCAGAGATCCCCAGCATCACAGATGCCCGTCTTCAGCCAATTCGATTCACTCCAGGTGATATCAAGAAATGGCTGAAGGCACTGGATATTGCAATGGCTATGGGTCCTGACTATATTCTGGCAATAGTACTGAAGACTTGTGCTCCAGAACTTACCGTGCTTCTAGCCAAGCTCTTCCAGTACAGCTACAACGCTGGCATCTACCCGGCTATATGGAAAATTGCCCAGGAATGCCCTGTACACAAAAAGCAAGACAAATCCAACCTGGCCAATTACCACCCCATCAGTCTACTCTCGATCATCAGTAAAGTCATGGAAGGGGTAATCAACAATGCTATCAAGCGGCACTTGCTTAGTGATAAACCTGCCCACTGACGCTCAGTTTGGGTTTTGCCAGGGTAATTCAGCTTCTGACCTCAATACAGCCTTGGTTCAAACATGGAGAAAAAAGCTGAACTCCGGAGGTGAGCTCACAGTGACTGCCCTTGACATCAAAGCAGCATTTGACCGAGTGTGACATCAAGGAGCCTAGCAAAACTGGAGTCTTTGGGAATCGGGGAATACTGTCCGCTTGCCTGGATGAGTGCAGCTTCAACAGCATTCAAGAAGCTTGACACCATCCAGGACAAAGCAACACACTTGATTGGCACCCCATCCAAAAACATTCACTCCCTCCGCCAACGATACACAGTGACAGCTGTGTATACCATCTACAAGATGCACTGTAGGAATTAACCAAGGCTTTTAAGGCAGAACCTTCTAAAAGCACCACCACTTCCATCTAGAAGGAAAAGAGCAGCAGATACAAGCAAATACCACCATCTGCAAGTTCCCTTCACCATCCTGACTTGGAAATATCTCACCGTTCATTGTCATTGGGTCAAAATCCTGGAACTCCCTCGCAAACAGCACTGTGGGTGTACCTACACCACAGGGGCTGCAGCGATTCAAGAAGGCAGCTCACCACCACCTTCTCAAGGGCAATTAGGGATGGACAATAAATGCTGGCCTTGCCAGTGACACCCACACCCCATAAATGAATAAAAAAAGAATCTCTTCCTGTGTTGAAATATGGTAGTGATTCCTCTTTATTGCTTGATTAAGATCTTTGGGATCCAGGCAAATTCTTTATTGTCCATTTGGCTTCTCTCTAACATGATGGAATTTACCCAATCTGTAGCCTCTGTGCCTCTGACAATCACTTTATTTTCTCCCATCTCTTGGAGCTCTCTTTCAAGCTATTTTTTTAAAACTCTGTTGGTACTTTACATGGGGGATGAATGATTGGTTTCCTCCCTGGACCAATAGTGATGTGATACTCAAAAATCTCCAAAGCATCCAAACATTTCATCAAAACACTCTGGATACATTTGGATCAGACTTTTCCTGCTTCTGAATTCAGGGTATACTACCTTCAACTCTGGGTGACATCTCTTTCATCTTTGGTTCGCTGAGATCAGGTGCAACACTTGGTAACTGCTCAAGGTGAGGATAGCAGGACCATCTGTTTCAGTGATGTAGAACCTGCTGTTAATGTATTTTCCTTTCCCTCTCTATGTGTTTGTGTGTCTGTTTGTCTTCTACTTAGGTCATTCCAAGCTGTTGAATCTCACATTGTATGTAATCAGCATAACGTTGCTCAGTTTCAGAGCATCTCTTTTTGGGTAGGCATTTTCTTTCAAATGCTCAGGAAAGATTATCTGGTATAGTCTGAATGGATGTTACTCTGTGCTCCGGTGTCGTGCTCCAGCTTAAAATTTGTATTGTGGGCTTATTTCTCACCGCCTTCCTGATTTGAATGGTTGTGCAAACTTCTTTTCTCTAGAAACTGTCACATCCAGCCATTTCATGCATGGTTCTTATGTCTAGTTTGTATGCAAACTCATCATCATCTTACACGGTATCATGTTTTGGTTTCTTTCCCTTCTCATTCGCCTTGTTCCTCTGCAACTGGTAACTCCTTTGCCATCTTCATTCTTTGTTCTGTGTATCTTTTCCCAGTATTGGGCTTTCCACAAGCTCAACAGTTTGAACCCATTATGAGAAATTTCCTGCTGCCTGTGAGCTCATGTCCACAGCTCTTGCATATCTTTCTGTCTGGTGTGCATTCTTTTGTTGCTGTTTCACTGCATCAATCCTGCTACGTTTCCCTTGACTTAACTGAATGCTAGCCTTTTGAGTAGTTAGTGTCTTCATTTGTCACTTGTGGCTTCATGTGCTCTAGCAGTGTCAACAGCCTGCAATATTAAAGGCTTGTCCTTTCTAGTCAGAGCTTTTTGTACATTAGGGTGTGCAGCTCCTCAAATGAGTTGATCTACCAGCCTTTTATTCATTTCTTTGAATTTACACATGCTGGCTATATTTCTCAATCTTGCTAAGAAATTGTCAACAGGCTCACCTGGTTCCTGCCTCATGCTTTGAAATTCACATCGGTGGATCCAATGGTTTGACTTTGGCTGCAGATGTGTGCTGAACTTCTCAAAAATATTGTCTGGGTTTTTACTGTTGTCACTGAGATCTTCCAGCAATTGAAAAGATGTAAACATTTCTTTCCTGCCCACAAAACGATCTAACCGACACTTTCTGCTTCACTAGTACCTTTTAGAAAACTACTGAATGTCAATCTACACTTTTGTTTAAACTTCTCAAATGCCTCTATGACATCATCAGCTTCCCTATTCACCCTGGGCTGAAGCTGCGGGATCATTGCTGTGGTGGTGGCCATTTTGTTTTGGTATGATTCACCCAATTTTTCTCTCTCTCTCTCTCTCTCTCTCTCCTTGGGACTAACTCGGGTTGATTTTTCTCAACTTAATTTAGCATTAAATCCATTTAATTTTTTTGGGTTTTCCCTGCTGCCAGCATATCAAGTCTTGTGGTTCCCAGAAGTTCGAAATGATCACGCTTCAGCTCTCCATGTGGATGTTGAAATGTAACATTGTTAGTTCAGTGAACAGACTGTAGTGCAGCACTGAGTGTTGTGGTATCCTGTATACTTAAGTATACATGCACATAGCAATATGATTCCTGACTCTTCTGTCAGGAAGGTATAATAATTCTCATAATGTTATTGGAATTTATTGTAAAATAGTGGCATCTTTGTCTATGTGTATGTGGGAAAGACTTAATTGGATTAAAGGCAGCTGGTCTGAAGGCTTTGATGTAAACATGGTAAACATGGGGGAAGCTTAGAATATAAGGACATTTGCATTTTTAAATAAACCAGACTAGATTGTTTTCAAAGGAGGGGTGAAATGTGTCACCTAGCCAGGTGAAGTTTAGAAATAGTGTGTTTATTTTTCCCGAAGATTACTGGTAAAACTTAGTGCTATGAGAGATATTTATTCTCAGAAAGATAGGGTAAAATTTTTAGCTTGGCGGGTGGGCAAGCTCTTGACCCAACTAAGTGTAAAATGATGCGCGATGAAGTCAGGCAAGCGTCCCGATGCCATCACACACTCGCACGATATTTCGGTCAGCAGGCGCGCGCCGAGGTCTGTTAGGGACATTAAATGATAAGTTAACTTGAATTTTTCGCTGCCTGTCCAGCCTTACAGTTGGTGGGCAGCCGACGAAGAGGCCAAGCAGCCTTTGCGCTTTTTAGGAAACCTCATTCACGGGCGGGATGAGGTTTCCTAAAGCAAATAAAAATTTTAAAACTTGTCCCTGGTCATGTAACAGAGTCACATGAGAGGACATGTTTCATTACATTTTTCTTTTCTTTTTTTTAAAAAAACACTTAATCTCTCTGAGACAGCTCTGTGCCTCAGGGTGATATGAAGCGCGCTCATGTGTGAAGTTCACACTCACCACGCTTGCACTCCTCCCCCCACCCGCTCAGGCCATGCCGAGCGCTGCCGCTCGCGTTTGACGCTGGGTGAAATTGCCTCCCAGCCCCGATTGCGGTTGGCTTCCCGCCCACCCCCATCGGGCCCGCTAGACACTTCTTTGTCAACACCCCTTTGTCCTTTTGTCTATGACATCTTTGGCAATCTCTTCTTTGCCTCCATCTATCACTGGCCTCCATCCAGCTCTACCTGTCCCACCCCCCTATACCAGCTTATATTTCACCTCATTTCTCTATTTCCTTAGTTCTGATGAAGAGCCATGTGGACTTGAAATGTCAACCGTGTTCCTCTCCGCAGATGCTGTCAGACTTGCTGAGGTTTTCCAGCTATTTTTGTTTTTGTTTCAGATTTCCAGCATCCGCAGTATTTTGCTTTTATATTATATGACCGAAATTCTGCCCATAAAGTCCAAAGACACAGTGAAACAATGGGAATTTGCTTTCAAAGGGGAAATATGTATAAAGGAGCGAAGGGTGTGTGTAAGGGTAGGCAATTTTAAGATCTAACAAGGGTGAAAAACCTTTAGCATCTATGCCTCAAGCTGCTGTTTTCAAAGAACTGAAGTTAAGAAAACTCACTTTGAATTTGACTGGTTCAGGGTATTGTGTGTCACTTTGCCTGGGTCTTTTAAAATCTACGTGTCTTACTGTTGCCTTAACGAAAGTGAAACTGGGAGTCAGATTAGGTAGGGGATTTAGAAGTTATCATAGTAATTTGTAGATCTATGTTTAAAATCATTTCTCTTATTAATAAGTGTTTAATCTAGTTTTCTAAATACCTATAAGACTTGGTCTTGTTACGACTGAATTCAAGGCACACATCTCAAAATTTATACAAATTGCAAAACAAGCAGTTGTTTCAAGTTTCCCTTTGGGATTTGAGCAACTCAGCATTTACCATCGGCTGTGCCGTTACAGGATGTTTTAACATGTTAAATATGCTATAAAAATGCAGTTTCTGTTGTCCTTGTCAATGCATTTTAAATAAATCATTATGCCTCATAATCATGAGAAGAACTGAATTTGGGTTGGTCGAGGGTGGAGTTGGACGCTGTCGGCTCAGGGCGTCAGGTGTACAGTCCTGGGTTGGTAATACATGTACTATAATTTAATTTTAGTAAGGCTTGACTGCAGCTTATCTACCAAATAATCTTGTATAAAAACATCACATTATTAGCTATTTTTGTCATAGTTCATTGGAAGCATTCTTCCTCCTGTTCTACCTTCATTGCTTCCTTCTGCTTTACTAGGCACTTGAGTAAAAAGAAAGTGACATTCAAAGCTCATTGCACCTGGTGTTCTGGCACTTTGTTTCCTTTTGGCAATCTCTCATTTCTTTATCTGCATATTTGGCTTAGCTGAGTAAATGCAGCTTGCTGCTGCTTTTGTAGGTCATTTGGGAATGATCTCATCTTTTAAGTTCTTTTAACAGTGATGATATTTTACAATGAACATTTATAATATTGCTCTTTTTTTGATTTATCATGGCATTAAATCTTGACAAATGTCATAATTTTTAGTGTTCCCAAGTAATGTGACGCTGAAGACATCTTGAAATTAGCAAAAATGTTAGTTTTTGATTCCTGTTTATGCTGAGGCAGTTTCACTCTGAATTTCGCAAAAACATGCCATTCTGACTCATCTGTTCCTGTGATATGTGTATCTGGACAATGAAATGTTAGGTTAGTTTGAGGTGTAAACATGAGGGCCTGATATTTGCTGGGGCGAGCCTGACATTTGCTGGGGTGTATTTGATGAGTGAGGTGACGGGGCAGGGTGGTGGGGGGCGATGGAGTTTTGACTCTACAGTTCTTTTATTCAAGCAGGCTTTTCATCCAGATTCCAGCCTAACTGACAGGCTTGACTCCTTGTCAGGTAGGGAATGCTCGGCGGAGGCTGCTGCCCAGGAACAGATAGGGAACCTGAAGCTGGGTTAGCAGAAGTGTGGTGGAGGAGGCTTCAAGATCTTGGGGAGTGGGGGCAGTCACCGATTCTTAGAGGGGTAGGGTGAGGGATAAGCTTGAGGGCAGAATTAAGCCCGAAAGGTAGGTTAAATATGAGGCATGCAGCCTCAACACCACATTTGGGAGAGGATGGTTGCCCACATCTGTTAAAACTGGAAGTGAGTGGCTTGAAGTTGGTTTGGGGTTGGATTGTGAGAATTTTAAAATTTTAAGATTCCAACTGTTCCCAGTCTACCTGTTTATGTTTAAAATTACCCCCTAAGTATTGTTGCATCAAGATTTCATTGCAAGGCATCCACATTGTGGGATCAGTTTGCGCTTACATCATATCATGCCAGGCAGACCACTGAGTTGAGCATGAATGAGAACGAAAGAAACAGTATCTTCACTGCTTAAAAAAATCATGCTATTATAATTTGTAAATCATATGTGTTTTATAGGTGGGAATTCTCTGTTCCTTCTCATCTTCCACTTTACTCTACAAATGTCCCTTGATTTGTATGACAAATGACTTGCCCTCTCTGCCTTTAATAGGTTTTGCCATGCCTGTTACAATGATTGTGATTTCCTTTTGGCGATCAGAAACTACTTGAGTAGAAAGAATAAGAAAACCTTCTTTGGTTAGTGTTCATAACTCAACTGCAATGGAAGTGCTTTGAAATTATTTTTAAATTCATAGTAATATTTATCACTTAAGATTGAACATGGAGTCTGGTCATCAGAATCCTAGAAGAGTAAACATTTACAAATTAATAAGTTCAACGGTTTTTGATTTTTGGGCAATATTTTTAAATGGTCACTCAGGCCAATGATTATTGTGAGGCATTTTCCCAAGTCTACTGATTGTCATATTATTGATAGTCCACTGAAATGTTTGAGTTACTGTAGTGATCAATAAATTCACAGTGGAGCCCAATTGTATGAGGGTGCTAGAAATTGCCAGTTGAAATCTCAATCAGTTGTGCACATTAGGAGATGAATATCAACTTAGTCTGTCAAACCGTAAGGCTGAGCAGCATATGTTACATTTGCTCTCTGTATAAAAATATATTCAAAGAAACCAGAAGAATGAAATCTTTTTTATTTCCGTTTTCAAAAGGAAACATAGATGAAGAGACTCTTCAATATTTTATCCCCATGATCAGTTGTTTCAAGTTGTACCTAAGGTTTTCAGTGCTGTAATGATGTTTTCTTTCATGTTTATGACTCCTCTAGTCTTGCAAACCCTTGTACTACTGTACATCGCCAACCTCCCTTTTCTCTTCTGTCCAAAGTATTTGAATGTAGGGTCAGATATGGGAAGTGACACCATCAGAACAGCGCATCTCTGTTTGAATCCCTCCAGCAAGTTTCCACACCATTATAGCACTGATATGACCTTGCTCACAGTCACACAACTTTGATTAAGTTAAACTATCCCTCCTCAGCCTTTTTGACCCATCTATAGCCTTTGACACAGTTGACTACTTTATTTATCCAGTCGTAGCCAGTGAATCAACTGCATTGGCTTCTTTTTCCATTCATGCATTGTTACCTCAGGAGTACCCCTAGGATCTGTCCTTGGCCCCATCGTATTTCTCATCCGCATGCTGCTCTTTGGTGACGTCATCAGAAAACACAACTTCAGGTTCTACTCGTAAGTTGATATTGCACAATTTTACTTCACTACCTCTCTTGCCACCTCCTCCCCACTGATTTGGCGGACTGCTTGCCTGTCATTCAATCCAATCATGGTTCCTTTTTCTACCTGAACTTGACTTCCTTGCTCGCTCCCCATATCCTTTGATTCCCTGAGAGATCAAAAGTCTATCAGTCTCAGTCTTGAACATACTCAGTGTTGCAGCATCCATAACGCTCTTGGGTGGACAATTCCAAAGATTCACAATCCTCTGAGTGAAGAAATTTCTCCTCGTCACAGTCCTAAACTATTAATCCCTTATCCTGAGGTTTTGTCCCTGTATCCTACATTCCCCAACGAGCGGAAACAGCCTCTGTGACCATGTATGCCATCAGGTTCTGGAGATTAGTTGGCTTTTAGACTCATAAATTTCTCCAATAGTTTTTCTTTGCTGATATTAATTACCTTAAGTTCTTCACTCTTATTAGCCTCTTGGTTATTCTGTATTTCTGTAATTTGTGTCTTCTCATAAAAAGATAGACACAAAGTTATTTATTCAACCGCTCTGCCATTTCTTCATTCCCCATGTTAATTTTGCCCCTCTCAGCTTTCAAGAGATCAACATTTACTTTTAGCTATTCTCCTTTTTATATGCTCGTAAAAACTTTACAATCTGTTTTTATATTCCTGGCTACTTACTGTCCTTTTTTCTTATCATCAACCCTTTGGTTGCCTTATGCTAGTTTCTAAAACACTCCTAATCTTCAGACTTGCAACATCATAAGCTTTTTTTTTAACCCAGCATTATTCTTAACTTCCCTAGTAAGCCATTATTGGATGTAATATTGTGCAATGAGAAATTTAGTAATCCAGTAGTAAAGCTGCTGAGTTTTTGTTTCTTAATGGAATGTATTTTTATTAAACATTTTGAATTGTTTATTTAAATGTTTCCTACTGTTTTACTGATATACCTTTTAGTCTTTTTTATTCATTCACGGGATGTGGGCTTTGCTGGCTGGGCCAGCATTTATTGCCCATCCCCAGTTGCCCCTGCGATGGTGGTGGTGAGCTGCCTTCTTGAACCACTGCAGTCCATGTGGTGTAGGCATACCCATGGTGCTGTTAGCAACGGAGTTCCAGGATTTTGACCCAGCAACTGTGAAGGAACGGCAATATATTTTCAAGTCAGAATGGTGAGTGACTTGGAGGCGAAATTCCAGGTGGTGGTGTTCCCATTTATCTGCTGCCCTTGTTCTTCTAGATGGTCATGGTTTTGGGTTTGGAAGGATCCTTGGTGAATTCCTGCAGTTCTTCTTGTAAATGGTACACACTGCTGCCACTGTGCATTGGTGGTGGAGGGAGTGAACATTTCTGGCTGTGGTGCCAATCAAGCGGATTGCTTTGTCCTGGATGGTGTCAAGCTTCTTGAGTGTTGTGGGAGCTGCACTCATCCAGACAAGTGGGGAGTATTCCATCACGCTCCTGACTTGTACCTTGTAGATGATGGGCAGGCTTTGGGGAGTCAGGAGGTGAGTTACTAGTCACAGGATTCCTAGCCTCTGACCTCTTGTAGCCACAGTATTTATATGGCTAGTCCAGTTCAGTCTTTGGTCAATGGTAACCCCCAGGATGTTGTTAGTGGAGGATTCAGTGATGGTAATGCCATTGAACATCAAGGGGCGATGGTTTGATTCTCTCATGCTGGAGATGGTCATTGCCTAACACTTGTGTGACGCAAATGTTACTTGCTGCTTGTCAGCCCAAGCCTGGTTATTGTCCAGGTCTTGCTGCACTTGGACATGGACTGATTCTGAGGAGTCACGAATGATGCTGAATGTTATGCAGTCATCAGCGAACATCCCCACTTCTGACCTTATGATGGAAGGAAGGTCATTGATGAAGCAGCTGAAGATGGTTGGGCCAAGGACACTACCCTGAGGAACTCCTGCAGTGATGTCCTGGAGCTGAGATGACTGACCTTCAACAACCACAGCTACCTTCCTTTGTGTTAGGTATGACTCCAACCAGTAGAGAAATTTCACCCAGATTCCCATTGACTCCAGTTTTGCTAGGGTTTCTTGATGCCTCACTCAAATGAGGTCTTGATGTCAAGGGCAATTACTCTCAACTCACCTCAGGAGCTCAGCTCTTTTGTCCATGTTGAACCAAGGCTGTAATGATTTCAGGAGCTGAGTGGCCCTGGCGGAACCCAAACTGAGCGTCAATGAGCAGGTTATTGCTAAGCAAGTGCCACTTGATAGCATTGTAGGTGACTCCTTCCACTACTTTACTGATGATCGAGAGTAGACTGATTGGGTGCTAATTGTCTGGGGTGGATTTGTCCTTTTTGTGTACAGGACATACCTGGGCAATTTTCCATATAGCCGGGTAGATGCCAGTGTTGTAGCTGTACTGGAAGAGCTTGGCTAGGGGCGCGGCAAGTTCTGGAGCACAAGCCTTCAGTACTATTGCCGGAATATTGTCAGGGTCCAGAGCCTTTGCAGTATGCAGTGTCTTCAGCTGTTTCTTGATTTCACGTGGAGTGAAATTGGCTGAAGACTAGCATCTGTGATGCTGGGGACCTCTGGAGGAGGCCGAGATGGATCATCCACTCGGCACTTTTGGCTGAAGATTATAGCAAATGCCTTATCATTTGCACTGATGTGCTGGGCTCCTCCATCTTTGAGGATGGGGATATTTGTGGAGCCTCCTCCTCCAGCGAATTGTTTAATTGTCTTCTATCATTCACGAAGGGTGTGGCAGGACTGCAGAGCTTAGATCTAATCCGTTGGTTGTGGGATTGCTTAGCTCTGTCTATCACTTGCTGCTTATGCTGTTTGGCACGCAAGTAGTCCTGTGTTATAGCTTCACCAGGTTGACATCTCATCTGTCCCATTTAGCACAGTGGTAGTGGCACACAACATGATGGAAGGTATCCTCAATGTGAAGCTGGGACTTTGTCTCCATAACAACTGTGCGGTGGTCACTCCTGCCGATTGTCATGGACAGATGCATCTGCGGCAGGCAGGTTGGTGAGGATGAGGTCAAGTATTTTTTTCCCACTTGTTGGCTCCCTCACCACCTGCTGCAGCCCCAGTCTAGCAGCTATGCCATTTGGGACTCAGCCAGCTCGGTCAGTGGTGGTGCTACCGAGCCACTCTTGGTGATGGACATTGAAGTGCCCCACCCAGAGTACATTCTGTCACCTTCAGTGCTTCCTCCAAGAGGTGTTCAACATGGAAGAGCACTGATTCATCAGCTGAAGGAGAGTGGTCCGTGGTAATCAGCAGGAGTATTCCTTGCCCATGTTTGACCTGATACCATAAGACTTCATGGGGTCCAGAGTCGATGTTGAGGACTCCCAGGGCAACTCCCGCCCGACTGTATTGCACTGTGCTGCCACCTCTGCTGGGTCTGCCCTGTCAGTGGGACGGGACAAGACATACCCAGGGATGGTGATGGTGGTGTCTGGGAAATTATTTGTAAGACATGATTCTGTGAGGATGACTATGTCAGGCTGTTGCTTGACTAGCCTGTGAGACAGGTCTCCCAATTTTGGCACTACCCCCAGATGTTAGTAAGGAGTACTTTGCAGGGTTGACAGGGCTGAGATTGCCGTTGTCGTTTCCAGTGCCTAGGTTGATGCCAGGTGGTTCGTCTGGTTTCATTCTTTTTTTGTGACTTTGTAGCGGTTTGATACAACTGAGCGGCTTGCTAGGCCATTTCAGAGGGCATTTAAGAGTCAACCACATCACTGTGGGTCTGGAGTCACATGTAGGCCAGACCAGGTAAGGACGACAGATTTCCTTCCCTTAAGGACATTAGTGAACCAGATGGGTTTTTACAACAAATGACAATGGTCACATTTGCGCAATCACCCGTAGCTCCTTCCTTATACCTACTGTTATGATGCCAGCTGATGTTACTACTGGACAAGCCAGATCTCAGGGTGGAACTCGGCTTGATGGATCTTAACTTTATTTTTTGTTTTGAAATGTGGAGGGTGGCTACTGAACAGAGTCACAGGAGTCAGCTGATGAACTTTTAACAAAAGAATAAAACATCTATTAAACAAGAAAAGATTAGCTATATTACAATACTCCTTCACCCATCTATACCTTTATAGATATATATAGATTTGTATGGATAACACAAGTTATAAAAGCTATCTTATACTCTGATGTTCACAGTAAGTACTCAGTCCATGTAAACCAATAGACAACCTATGGTCAGGCACACCACACTCTGAAACCAAGTGTCAGATGCCACCCCAAACAGATGCTGTGGATCCCTCATCAACTCCCCCCAGAGGCCTGTCTCACTGTAAGCCAACCTGTCTCACTGAACTGAACACATGAGGGCTTCCAATGTCCACTCTTGAAGAACTCACTTTAGAATCTTCTCCCAAACCATGCTTTCTCTCGGATCCCTTCCACAAGGGTCCACCTCCAGGGTTTTGAACTCTCCTTCCCATGTTCCTCTCCCCTGGATCACCACGTGCATTCAAGCTTTGCCTTCCATGCATTCTCTCTCAGACACTCAGCCATGCCAACAGAATACAGCTGCTTCACATGTCCACAGTAAGGAGTCACCAACCTTTGGCTGTCTCCTTGGATCCTCTGGCTTCTTGCTAGCCTATTTTGCTTTAAGTCTGTGTCCTGCATCTTTCTCCCTTAAAGCGTGGAGCCTTCCTCTGCTTCTCCTTCTCGACTTCACTTAACAGGGCCTTTTCCAGATTCCTGTTCTTCCTTTGACTGGAAGACCTTCTTGGGAATTTCTTTTTTGTCCTACTCCCTGGTTTCTGGGACCTTCTCCTGTTCTTATAGGAAATCTGCTTTCTGCATTTCCCTCTCCTGTCCAGCTCCTCCTGTCTCCTGGTTTCAACTGAGCTATAACTAATCTCTGGACACCTTAGCTAGGCAACAGCACAGTTTTTTGACATGTTTGTTGTAACTTCCTTTCAAGAGTCATAAAACGTCATTAGAATGCAGGCACCTTTTAAAGTGAAACCAAAACTCAAGTTCCCGCTTTTCTTAACACAAAAATACAGAAAAACAAATTAAACTTAAAGCTGAAACTCACTCCTAACATCCACAAATACAAATATAACTTACCTCTAATTCCTAACACTACATAATTAGCTTTGTTTAAATTTAAGATTGTTGTTTGGGATTGGAGTATGTCGCTTTCGAATTTAATATAAAATTCAAATGTATTATGATCACTTTTTCCCCAAAGGACCTTTAACTATTAGATTACTAAATTAATTTGTCTCATTGCATAATGTTACATCTAAAATAGCTTAAGCCCTAGTTGATTTCACAACACATTATTTCAGGAAACTGCCATGAAAGCATTCCACAACAATACTTTTCAAACTTTTTCCTGGTGTGACCCCATTTTGGGGGTGGCTTCAGTTGAGCAGGGGTGGGAAAAGAGCTGAGTGTGGGGGGAAGCTGGTAAAATGGTAGGGTTTCTCCAAAAAATACTCAAACACCTACTATTCACATGCTTTTTTTTGCAGCAGCAATCGGGTCTCAGAGAGTAGTCCTTTAGGTCATGCCTAGCATCAAAAAAACACAAGCATTTAAAGGAGCTTTGCGACTGCCAGAAATCAGTCCAATCTCCACAGCAGCCATTGCTGTCTTGGAGCTTGCAACCCTAGTTAACGTTTTGAGTCCAATATGACTCTTCGTCGGACCTCAAGTTTACTGTTTGATCATTATTCATAATATTTTTTTAAAAACAATGCTAATAGTGATGACCTTTCATCAGAACTGTCACCTGACTGATGTCTTGTCTGCCCTTCCAGATAGATATAGAAGTTCCCACATCACTAATCGAAAAGGAGCAGGTGTGTTTATCCTGTTTAATATTCATACCTCAACCAACAGCTAAAACATTTGACGTGGTTCGTTATTTTGCTCCTGTTTTCTCTGCACAAATTGACTGTCAAAAAGTGACCATGCTTCAATAATACTTAATTGGCAGTAAAGATTTTCTTTCAAAATCACCTTTTGGCTCAGATATGTAACTAATACATTCATATTACATCATGTTGCATTAGTGGTCACCATACTTTGTTATTTTCAGTGTTTTAGGAATAGTGAATCTAGTCAGAAAGAACAGTTGCTTTCAAAAGTCCTGCATGTTTAATACAGAACAGTACAATACTGAGAAATGGTTCTGAGAAGGATTTTCACAACAAACAACCTTTATTAGCATTATTAACATCACAAACTAAATGAGGCTGCGTATCAACCCAAGGAAAAGGTCAAATACTGAGCATAACACCTTCTAACATGCTGAAGAAAGTCCAGTAAAGGGTGCCACATTCTAGGAAGGATGCAAAGGCTTTGGAGAGGGTACACAAGAGATTTGCTCGAATGAATCCAGGAATGAAGGATTACAGTTAAGGGATAGACTGGAGAGGCTGAGATGGTTCTTCTTAGAGCAGTCAAGGTTGAGATGAGATTAGATTGAAATGTTTAAAATCATGAAGGGTTTATATATAGAGAAGAGTAAATAAAAAAAAATCCAATTGCTGAAGGTTCAATATACAGAAGGCACAGATTTAGGGTGATTGGCAAAAGAACCAGAGGCGACATGAGGAAAATCACTTTTATGTAAACTAGAGGTTAGAATTTTCTCCTGTTATAATTATTGGGATACTTTTTGTATCTACTACTGTGAAGACAGGTACAAAATATTTGTTCAAAAGCTTTGGCATTTTCTTGTTTCCCATTGTTAATTCCGTAGTTGTCTCCTCTAAGGAACCAATGCACACATTAACTACTGTCTGCTTATATCCTTGTAGAAGCTCTTGCTGTCTGCTTTTATATTTCTTGCTAGTCTACTCTCACATTCTAAGTTCTCCCTCTATTATTTTTTAGTCATCCTTTGGTGGTTTCACAACTTTTCCTAATCTTCTGGCCGATCACTAATCTTCGGAGCATTGTACACCTTTTACAATTTGACATAATCTTTAATGTCCTTAGGTAGCCACCAATAGTGCATCCTTTTAGGGTCTTTCTTTCTCAATAGAATATATCTTTATTGAGAATTATGAAATATATTCTTATTGCCTACTACTGGTTCTCTACGATCTGACCTGTTGCCCCAGACCACTGTAGTCACTCTATCATTATACCTTTGTAATTGCCTTTACTTCAGTTTAAGGCACTAATCTCAGACCCAAGCTTTTCACCCTCGATCTGAATATGAAATTCTATCTTGCCTAGAGGACCCTTTACTATGAGATCATTAAATGATCCTGTCTCATTACACATTACCTAATCTAAAATAGCTTGTTCACAGGTTCATTCCAGAAGGTATTGTTCTAACAAGCTGTCCTGAATACATTCTATGAACTCATCTTCAAGGCTCCCTTTACCAATTTGATTTTTTCAATCTAAATGAAGATAAAAATCTCCCACAGTTATTGCAATACCTTTCTTACAAGCTCAATTATTCCTTGATTGATACTGTCCTACAGTGTAACTACTCTTGGGGGCCTATAAACTGCTCCCACCAGTGATGTCTTTCCCTTGCTATTTCTTATTCCCCCCAAACTGATTCTACGTCTTGATCTTTTGAGCCAAGATCACTTCTCACGACTGTAATGATCTGATGGTTTATTAGGAGAGCCAGCCATCTTCTTTTCCTTTCTTCCTGAAAATGTGAAATCCCCGTGAGTGTTCAGCTCCCAGCCTTGGTCAACTTGCAACCAATGTCGCTGTAATGGCTATCATATTATACAAGTTATTTCAATTTGTGCTATCAATTCATCTGCCTTGTTATGAACACTGCATGAATTCAGACAGAGAGCCTTTATTTTGTCTTTTTACCACTTTTCCCTACTCTGACCTTTATTTGCTGGTGCACTTTTATATTTGTATGCTCTGTCCCTTCCTGTAATAATCTGGTTATCATTCCTTGTATTGTCTTATAAAGCTCCATCTTTCCCCAGTACTGGTGCCAGTGGCCCATGAATCAAAACCTATTTCTTCCTCACCAATCTTTGAGGCATGCATTCAACTCTCTGAACTTATTTGCCCTATTCCATATGGTCATGGCTCAGGTAGTAATCCAGAGATTGTGGTTTTGCAATTTAATTTAGCAGCTAGCTAATCATACTTACTTAGCAGAATCTCTTCTTAGTCCTGACTATGTTGTTTGTACGCACATGGAACATGGCAAGTGGATCCTCTGCTCTCACTCCATTCCTTTCCAGCCCTGAGGGCGATGTCCTTTAACTTAGCATCGGGCAGGGAGTGCAGCCTTTGGGACTCGATGCTGTCAGCTGCATTGAACATGTCTATCGCCTAACTATATTGTCCCCAACTAACACTACTACAATCTTTTTTACTCCTACCACTTGAATGACCCCTTTTACCACAGTGCTGTGGTCAGTTTTCTCATCCTCCCTGTAATCCTTGCAATTGTTGGACAATTGCAGGGGCTGCGGCTCCTCTAGTGCTTCCTTCTGGATCCCCATACTTACCTCACTCGTAGTTACATCTTCCTGTCCCTGACCAAGGGCCAAATCTGATGCAACTAGCCTAAGGGGCATGACTGCCCTCAGACAAAATGTCCAGGTAACTTTCCTCCTCCCTGAGGCATTGCAGTGTCCAAAGCTTGTACTCCAGCTCATCAACTCTAAGCCAAGGGTTCCTCGAGCTGCAGACACTTACTGTATATGTGATTGCTGTGGATCTTACTGGTGTCCACCAGCTCCCACATGTTACATCTGCAACACATCACCTGCCCTGCCATCTCTATTGTATTTTGTTTAACTAATTATGCTTTCAAGTTTGGAAAATCACTCAATGATTATTTGTAGTTTTATCAAGTAGCTTAACTACCCAAGCTATAAATTTAATAGATTATTTGTATCTCTCCAGTACTAGTTTGAACTATGGCCCCAGTTTAGAGGGGAAAAGAAACCTTAAAACTCACCAACCAATCAGCTACTGTATCTTCTTCCGTAATTAATGCCCCAGGACTTGGCTGTCAGGTTTTTCTGTCTCTCGCTTTCTCTCTGAGACTACTCAAGAAGAGCACCTCTTCCCTCCATGTGTTGAATTCCCTCATTCTCCAACTTCCACGGCTTAAGCAAATATTCTGTGTAGAATTACTCAGTTGAGCTGGACTTAATGCTACTTATTTACTTGTATTCTTTTCTCTCTCATGTGCATAGCTAACCTCCACTTAAATCTATCAATACTGCATTGAAGTGTCAGTCTAGATTATTTGTTCAAATCTGCAGGGCCGGACTTAAACACAGAACCATCTGACATGCATGTTATCATTGAGCCATTGCTGACCCTTAAAGCTCAAATTGGCATGTGAAGCAGTTTCACCATCACCTCTTCTAAAACAATAAAATCATAATTAGCATTAGTATAATTTTGTTTTCTTTCCATTTGACAACTTTTATTTGGTTTGCTTAGGAAATATTGGCTTGAAAAGGCTACCGCGACTGACTTAAGAGCTGAAGTATCTTTGAAGATACAGCCATAAATAACTTCAAGAATCCAACAGCATAAAATATGTAAAAGAGGCAATACTGGCTGAAAGAGCTGTCATATACAATATTTTTTTGGGAGGTATCACAAAAGAAGATATGAAGATATTTTTATGATGCAATATATTTTAAAATTATTTGTAGCATTGCATCTAAGTATTTAAATAATAAAGCAGCTTACATTTATATGGTATTTTTAACGTAGTAAAAAATCTGAAGGTAGTATCCTAGGCCCAAACATCTTCAGCTGCTTCATCAATGACCTTCCTTTCATCAGAAGTTCAGAAGTGGGGATTTTCACTGATGATTGTGCAATGTTCAGCACCATTCGTGACTACTTAGATACTGAAGCAGTCCATGTCCTGGAAGATATCCAGACTTGGGCTAACAAGTGGCAAGTAACATTCATGCCGCATAAGTGCCAGGCAATGACCATCTCCAACAAGAGAGAATCTAACCATCATCACTTGACAATCAATGGCCTTACCATCGCTGAATCCCCCACTATCGATATCCTGGGGGTTACCATTGACCAGAAACTGAACTGGACTAGCCTTTTAATTACTGTGGCTACAAGAGCAGGTCAGAGGCTAGGAATCCTGTGGTGAGTAACTCACCTCCTGACTCCCCAAAGCCTGTCCACGATCTACAAGGCACACGTCAGGAATGTGATGGAATAAGTGCTGCTGTAACAACACTCATAACAAAGTAGCCCGCTTGATTGGCACCCCTTCCATAAACATTCACTCCCTCCACCACCGACGAACAGTGGCAGCAGTGTGTACCATCTACAAGATGCATTGCAGAAACTCACCAAGACTCCTTAGGCGGCACCTTCCAAACCTATGACTGCTACGATCTAGAAGGATAAGGGCAGCAGATACATGGGAATACCACCACCTGGAAGTTCCCCTCCAAGTCACACAACATCCTGACCTGGAAATATATCGCTGTTCCTTCACTGCCACTAGGTCAAAATCCTGGAACTCCCTCCCCAACAGCACTATGGGTGTACCTACATCACATAGACTACAGCAGCTCAAGAAGGCAGCTCACCACCACACCTCAAGGGCAGTTAGGGATGGACAATAAATGCTGGCTTAGCCAGTGATGCCCACATTCCGTAAATGAGTAATTTAAAAAAGGTTGGGAGTCCATTACCTTCCCACCCCCACCCCGATTAAACCCATGGTGGGAAGATCCATGGACAACCTTTGCACCTCGCTGCTAATTGAACATATGAATTAGGAGCAGGAGTAGGCCATTTAGTCCCTTGAGCCTGCTTTGCTATTCAATCAGATCATGGCTGGTGAGAGGCCTTCCACGAGATAGGAATCATGACTAATCTGATTGTGGCCTCTGCTTCACATTCAGCCTACCCCCAATAACCTTTGACTCTCTTGTTAGTCAAAATTTATCTACCTCTGCTTTAAAAATATTCATTGACCTCGCCTCCACTGCCCCAAAGATTCACGACCCTCTGAGAGAAAAAAATTCTTCTCCTTTCCATCTTAAGTGGAAGACCCTTTAGTTTTTAAACTGTGTTCTCTAGTTTTAGTCTCTCCCATAGGGAAAACCTCCTTTCAACATCCATCCAGTTCCCTCAGAATCTTGAGTGTTTAAATACTATCACTTCTCAATCTTCTAAATTCCAGTGGATACAGGCTCTTTCCACATAAGGTAATACCCACCCCCCACCAACTTGACCCCATCCCAGGTATCAGTCGAGTGAACCTTCTCTGAGCTATTTCTAATGCATTTACAGTTAACAAATCAGTGCTGGCTTTCCTTAATGAATCCACATTTGCCCAAGTGACAATTAATTTTGTCCCGAATTATTGTTTCCAGAAGATTCCTCACCACCAAAGTTAAACTGACTGGCCTGTAATTGCTGGGCTCATCTTTACACTCTTTTTTGAACAAGGGTGTAGCATTTGCAATTCTCCAGTCCTCTGGCACCATCCCTGAATCTAACTGGAAAATTATGGCTAGTGACTTGGCAATTTCCCCGCTCAATTCTCTCAGTATCCCTGAATGCATCCCATCCAGTCCTGGTGCCTTATCAACTTTAAGTACAGACAGCCTATCCAGTACCTCATCATCAACTTTAAAGCCTTCAAGTGTCTGAATTACCTATCCTTTCGTCGTAACCTGTGCAGCATCTCGTTCTGGTAAAGACACATGCAAAGTATTTACTGAATACCTCAGCCATGCCCGCTGCCTCCATTCTTAATCCTCCTCATGATCAGGACCCATTTCAGGAACATTAAATCCAGCCCTTTGTGTTCTTCTCACAGCTTGGGGAGTGTAGTGGTAATGCCGCTGGACTAGTAATCCAGAGGCTCAAGCTAATGCCAAGGGAACATAGTTTGAAATCCTACCACGGCAGCTGCCGAAATTTAAATTCACTAATAAACTTAGAATATAAATCATTCTCAGTAATGGTGACCATAACAACTCTCATTGATTGACCTAAAAACCTATCTGGTTTACTAATGTCCTTTAGGGAAGGAAATCTGCCATCCATCCTGATTTAGTCTACATGTGACTCCACACTCATAGTAATATGGTTGACTCTTAACTACCCTCTGAAAGCATGCTACTCATTTTAAGGGCAATTAGGGTTGGTAGCAAATGCTTCCCATGGAAGAATTTAACAAAGCATACTTTCACACCTAGCTTTGTATCATCAGCAAGCTTAGACCTGAGCTTTATTGCACAATTTATTATTTTTATATCTTGCGCATAACCTTGTTCTTGTGTTCATGTGGATATAGTATATATATGTTACTTTGTTATGATATGGCAGGTGGTATTTGCCAGGCTGACCAAATCCACAAGGGAAACTTGGCCACGCTATCACAACGCTTTTGAAATTTGCATTTATTACAGGAAGTCAGAAGTAATGAGTCCACTGCCATCCTTAGAGATTTTAAAGATTAAATTAAAATATTTATTAACAAAAGAAGAAAAAAACTTAAACATACACAAGATTACAGTTACATAGTTATAACAGTTCCCAAAATTTCTACTTAACCAGACTCCCAACTACACAACCGCTTTAAAGCAACAGTCCAAATAGATTCCAAATTTATAAAGCCATCCAGCAATATTTCCACAAACACCCACTGGACAATGAAATTCCAAAGGCTTTTAACACAACTTTGGTTACTGGAACAGCAAAACTCCTTCAGAGTGGCTAGAGGCTTTTCTCCAAGTCTGTTTCACATAGTCACCTTTCAAGATCTCACATTGACACACCTCTCACAGCCTTCCATCCTTTAAATATATTTCTCCCTTTTTGATCTGTAAATCCTCTTGTTTCAACTGGTCTTTAGAAGTTACTTTTCCCAGAATATAAACACCTTTCATGTTATCATTATGGCTAGCACTTTTGGGAAAAATCCACATAATCACTTTTCCTTATTTATCCTGCCAGTTGTAAACATTTTTCATGTCCCTTTGAAAATCAAACAACCCTCCCATTTATCTAAAAGTGCAAATTTCATTCACACTATCTCTGCTGAGACCTCACTCTTGTTTACCCATCTCAATTTCAAATGCCTGTTTTACACCTCACTTCTTTGATAATTTAAACCTTGTGGTCTAACCTTCTCTAGTTTAATTAAATTAGCCACACACGCAGAACAATACACACACATAAGCCTGCTTTAAAGTATCCCACAATAATATTAGGAAAAATATGATAGCTCCTTGACAGTATATAATGTATAAAATATGTAATGTGTGTATGTACATATACATATAATATATATATATATTAAAAAATTGCTGTAAACTATGTACTAATTCATTAAAGACTATCCATTGCTGGTGTACCGTCATACCTTTTAATGTATTTTCCCAATCCACCTCAGCCAATTTGTCCCTAATACCTTCATAATTTCCTTTGTTCAAATTTAACACCTTCGCTTCAGATTCCAAATTCAATCTGAAGCCAGGGTGTTAAATCTGAACAAAGGAAATTATGAAGGTATGAGGGGCAAATTGGCTGAGGTAGATTGGGAAAATACATTAGAAGGTATGATGGTACACAAGCAATGGATAGTCTTTAAATAATTATTACATAGTTTGCAGCAATTATAGAATCCTTCAAGGCATGAAAACCCAAAAAGAAATGTCAGTCAACTGTAACTAAAAAAGGAAGTTAAGGATTTTATAAGATTAAAAGGAAAGGCCTATAAAGTTGCCAGAAATAGTAGTAAACCTGAGAATTGGGAACATTTTAGAATACAGCAAAGGAGGACAAAGAAAGGGAGAATAGAATATGCATGTAAAATAGCAGAAAACATAAAAACAGAATGTAAAAGCTTCTATAGGCATGTAAAAAGGAAACGTTTAGCAGAGGCAAATGTGGGTCCGTTACAGGCAGAGTCATGAGAATTTATAATGGGGACTAGAGGAATGGCATAGAAGCTAAACTTACTTGGTGTCTGTTTTCACTGAGGAAAATACAAGAAAACTCCCATAATTAGAGATCTAAGGAACGAGGGTGAATGAGGAATTGAAGGAAATTAGTGAGAAGGTTGTATTGGAGAAATTATTGGGACTGAAGGTTGATAAGTCTCCGGGACCTGATATTCTATATCCAAGAGTACTGAAAGAGGTAGCTATGGAGATAATGGATGCATTGGTGATCATCTTTCAAAATGCTATAGATTCTAGAACATTTCTTGCAGATAGGAAGGTAGCAAATATCAATCCACTATTTAAGAAGGGAGGGAGAGAGAAAACGGGGAACTTACAGACCCATTAACCTTACATCAGCAGTAGGGAAAATGCAGGAATCTGTTATGAAGGATGCAATTAATTGACACTTAGATAATAATGATCTGATTGGACATAGTCAACATGGATTTATGAATGGGAAATCATGTTTGATGTACCTGTTGGAGTTTTTTTGAGGATGTTACTAACAGAATTGATAAAGGAGATTTGGTTAACGTAGTGTACTTGGATTTTCAGAAGGCTTCCAATAAAGTCCCCCACAGGAGGTTGGTTAGCAAAATTAAAGCACTTGGGATAGGAGGTAATATACTGGCATGGATTAAGGATTAATTAACAGGCAGAAAACAGAGAGTAGGAGTCATTCTCAGCAGGTTGTGACTAGCGGGGCACCTCAAGGATGAATACTTGGGGCCCAGCTGTTTACAAATCTATATCAGTGATTCGGATGTGCGGACCAATTGTAATATTTCCAAGTTCACAGATGACACAAAGCTAGTTGGGAATGTGTATTGTGATGAAGATGCAAAATGGCTGCAAGGGGATTTGGACAGATTTATGAGTGGCAGATGGAATATAATGTGCAAAAATGTGACGTTATCCACTTTGGTAATAGGAACAGATGTGCAGAGTATTTCTTAAATGGTGAGAGATTTGAAAGAGTACAGAGGAATCTGGGTATCCTCGTCAACAAGTCACTGAAAGCTAAAATGCAGATGCAGTAATTAATTAGGACGGCTAATGGTATGTTAGCTCTTATCACAAGAGGATTTGAGTACAAGAGTAGTGAAGTATTGCAAGAATTGTACAGAATCTTGGTTAGACTGCACCTGGAGTACTGTGTACAGTTTTGGTCCTCTAACCTTAGGAAGAATATTATTATCATAGCGGGAGTGCGGCAAAGGTTCACCAGACTTGTTCCCAGAATTGTGGGACTGTCCTATGAAGAGATTGGAGAAACTGGGCCTGTATTCTTTAGAGTTTCGAAGAATGAGAGATGACCTCATTGAAACCTACAAAATACTTAAAGCAATAGATTGGGTAGATGTAGGTAAGGTGTTTCCCTGGTTGGGGAGTCTAGAACCAGGGGACGCAATTTCAAAATAAGGAGGAAGCCAATTAGGACTGAGATGGGAAGAAATGTTTTTATTCAGAAGGTTGTTAATTATTAGAATTCTCTACCCCAAAAGGCTGTGGAAGCTCAGTCATTGAGTATGTTTAAAGGAGAATTGACAGATTTCTAAATACCAATGACGTAAAGGGAAATGCGGGCAGTGTGGGAAAAAGACATCGAATTGGATGATCAGCCATGATCATATTGAATGGCAGAGTACGTTGACTAGCCTACCCTTCTCCTATGTTCCTATGTTCATGGATTGGCTCAGCTCATATCGGAAATAGACCTATAACAGAAAAATGCCTATTTTTCAGCATTTATTAATGTGAATACAAAAGCAAAATGCTGCGGTTGCTGGACATCTGAAATAAACGCAGAAAATACTTGAAATACTCAGTTGATCTGGCAGCATCTGTGGAGAGAGAAACATAGTTAACATTTCAGATTAGTGGCCTTTCATCAGAACTGACAAATAAAGGCATTTTAAAAAGTTTTAAATTTGTAAAATTGATGACCCAAAACTTGAAATACGCACTAAATTTAACCAGGAAGGAAATTTTTAAAAGGCACAAGGAAGGACTTATGGAGGAATTGACAGAGCCCTGGGTCAAAATCCTGGAACTCCCTGCCTAACAGCACTGTGGGTGTACCTATACCATTTGTACTGCAGCAGTTCAAGAATGTAGCTCACCACCACCTTCTCAAGAGCAGTTAGGGATGGGCAATAAATGCTGGCCCAGCCAGCGAAGCCAACATCCTATGAATGAATTTTAAAAAGCAGGCAGTTCACCTGCCCACAAGAGGTGACATTAGAGCTGAATTTAATGGTTGATAAGTGATCCATTAAAACATGGAGAGTTACAGTTATAAGTGCAATTTTGCATTTAAAACATCAATATTCATATTAAGAAGGCAATGAAAAAGACTAGGTGAGAGACTGCTATTGTTTGTAGGCGTTATTAGCTCTCTTTAAGGCATCACAAGGCATGATTGCTTCCAGATGTTGCAGAAGCAATCAACGTGACCTGAGAGCTGTCCAGATGGAATATGTAGGAAAGGCAACTGGAGTGAACACAGCTGTTCCTCAAATTGCAGGAAATCATGGATGAGGGGTTAGAGTGTGGTGTTTCTGGGAGAATTATGACCAAAGTTTGTAACTTACTGACAGTGATGGCAGCTGTACAAAGAGTATTTGTTGTATGATTTTGAAACAAGGAAAGCATTGTGAATGTGCATAAAAATGAAGCTTTTCTTCTTAGAATTGTAGCAAACATGTTTTGACTGGCCTATTAAATTTTGTTCTGATCCAAACCAGGGTATTGAGGCTTTGTTAATTATTAGAGCATCCCTTTACAAGAAGTTGTCTCGTATGAATAACTTAGTTATTTTATCATATCAGCGTCAATAACCATGATAGTTTTCGTCAATAGTAATTTATGCTAGCTTGACCCTTTACACTTGGCATTACTTTGTTATTCTATGCTGTTATGAAATAGATATTGATGGATTTTAGTACTGGCCTAGCAAACATTGCCACTATGATAAATATTTAAGAACCTTGAAGTGCGCCCCTTTAGAAATGAGCACATCAATGACTTTTTTGATTTGCTGTATCTATATTTACAAACTTCTGGACGTGTTTGGTGGTGCCTGAGCCTATGCTCTACTTTATTTGAAGTTGTGTTTCTGATTAGTTTGCATAAGTGCATGATCAGAGGAAATACTTGCATCAGAACTCCAGCTAAGATGTAAGGCTTTATTCGGGCCAAATTTAAACACAGGTCTAACTGTCATCCCTAATATCAGAAGTTCCTGTTTTTTTTCTTTAGTGCATGGTTCAAGTTTGCTTCAACGTGGCACTTTTGTCAGAGATTTTTGAAATGGAGATCCTGTATTCAGCTGGAGCCAACATGTCTGTAAGGTGGAACATTCAGTCTGTTTTAAAATGAGCACAAGCTGCTTAATAATCAGATTTACTTTAAAGTAAATGGGACACAATTCCTGTGCAGTATTTTGCAAGCCATTGCAGAATAATGGAATAACCCCTAATATACTTGCTGTAAACAGCAATCAGCTATTATAAAAAATATTGTTTACTTATTGCAAACATTATGAAGGCTAGCTAGAAATAATTTTGAATGAAGTAGTGCCTGATGAACAATATGAATGGCTTTGAAACTTGGAATAATGCTTAGAATTACATAAGAGAAAGTTGTGTTAAATTAATTATTTGCAGCTACTTGTAATTTTTGTGTCATGCAGGAAAATTAAGAATGGTTAGCATGTTTCAATGTTGGATTTGTTATATTAATTATTGTACAATTAATATAACAAAGCTTTGACAAGTTTTTCCTGGGCAAGAAGCCATTTGCTTTCCATACATACACACACAGTACAGTATATTTTCTTAGAAATTAAATTACATTTACTTATGGAACTTGCTTTGCAAATATGCATACGTGAAAATTGATGATTATTACAGAATAGTAATTAATTGAAAATACTTGATGACTTTAGAGCATGAATAGTGTAGCTTCCTGTTGAAATATGTGCACTTCGCTGCAAAGCCATGTTGAGTTAATGTGAGCGAAGTCATTTTTATTGCTGATATGGAAAATGTTGAACAATGTTTAGGCTAATTACACAAAAAAGTGAGTCGAAAAGCAAGAAGGCAATTTTTTAGTGTACTGTTTCCAACAGTGCACAGTATTTGAGCACAGAAACAAGCCATTCAGTCCAGCAGATCCATCAGTGTTAATGCTTCACACGAGTCTCCTCCCACCCTTCCTTATCTAACCTTATCAGTGTATCTTCTGTTCCTATCTCCCTCCTATGTTTATCTTTTCCTTAAGTGCATCTACAGTAGTCGTTTCAGCTACTTCTGGGGATTTTCACATTCTGACCATACTCTTGAGTAACAAAGTTTCTCCTGAATTCCTTTTTGGATTTATTTGTGACCATCTTTTTTTGATGGTTTCTAGTTCTGGTCTCCCCAGTGGAAAGCATCTTTGCTAGTTTTACCTGATCAAACCCTTTCATTTTCTTGAACAATTCTATCAGATCACCCCTCAGTCTTCTCTTTTCTAGAGAAAGAATCTCTAGCTTGTTTAACCTTTTCTAAGAGACATAAACTCTCAGTTCTGGTATTATCCCAGTAAATCTATTTTCACTTTCTCTGGTGTCTCTATATACTTTTTTATAACATGGAAACCAGACCTGTTCACTCCAAGTGTGGTTTAACCAAAATTCCATCCAAGATTAATATACACCTTTGTTTGGCAACTGTTCAGTTTTTATTACACAGCTGACTGTTTAAATGTCTTTCTGTATTTTGATAATAGCAATATTTTGTAGTGTATCTGTGAGATATTGTGTTTTTTTAATAGTATCATAGACTATAGTCTATATCTATGGTCTATAGATAGCTAGCTTTCATATTTTATTTGCCTGAATTTTATAACCTTGGAATGTAGTATTGCTTTTATTAATGTTGAAAAAGAGCACTTACTAACTGTAAGTAGTATTTTCTTATTACAGACAATGTCAGTTGTAATCAGTTGATTGTAATTTGTAATTCTACTTTCTGCTCAAAATATTCTGTCGATTACTGCAAAAGATATAATACTGCTAATTGAAGAATAAATAAGGGTGATTCTACAATCTCTCACTTCAAGTGGAGCGTTGTGCTTGTCAGGAGTGTGAATCAGAGAATCATGGCTATATTGTTTTAAACTGCTTTCTTCAAATATGGCCCCTTACTGATTCATGGTATTGTGAAATTGCCCCAATTTAACAATATTACATGTGTAAAAGCAAAATTCTGCGGATGCTGGAAATTTGAAATAAAAACGGAAAATGCTGGAAAAACTCTCCCTCATACAAACTCGTTAACTCTCTTTCTCTTCCCACCAGATGCTGCCAGACCTGCTGAGTTTTTCCAGCATTTTCCGTTTTTATTTAATATTACATATGCATTATTTCAGAGATACTAATTCTAAAATAATTCCCTAACCCAAATATTTTCCTTACAGTTTACTTCCCCTGCTCTTCAGAAAACTGAGTAATGGCTCTGAGAGTGTCAACAACCATTTGATAATTTGCCCAAGTGACCATTTATTAAATTAAGTTTCAGCTTACCATTATGTGTCAATAACAGTGCCTATGTACCTTCATGGCTGTGGTGGTAGATATCTGTTTTTCCTACTGCCATTCCCAATGTTATTATGAGTGCCAGTTGCCATCACATTCCCTCCCACCAATCCTGATTTCACTGTCACTAATAATTCCATTGTTAAATCTGATTTTCCCATTAGAGCAATTTTAAGGTGTAAAAAATACAACTACTGTAATGTTTCACACCACAGTTCTTGTGTACATATAAAACTGATCTCTATGGGACACTGATCAAGTGTGAACTGCCTTCTCTGAGGTAAATAACATTTCAAAAAAGTAAAATTAAATTTGAAACTTGCCTTATTTCCTAGATAAAAACAAAATACTGCGGATGCTGGAAATCTAGAACAAAAACAAAAATACCTGGAAAAACTCAGCAGGTCTGACAGCATCTGTGGAGAGGGATACAGTTGACATTTCGAGTCTGTATGACCCTTCATCAGAACTAAGACATATAGAAATGAGATGAAATATAAGCTGGTAGAAGGGGGTGGGACAGGAGAGCTCGATAGGGGGCCAGTGATAGGTGGAGGCCAAGAAGAGACTGCCAAAGATGTCATAGACAAAAGGACAAAGGGGTGTTGACGGTGGTGATATTATCTAAAGATGTCAGCTTTAGCTCAGTGGTAGTACTCTAACACCTGAGGCAGCAGATCATGGGTTCAAGTCCTCAATTCAGAGACTTGAATACTTAATCTATCTAAGCCCATCACTTCAATGCAGTGCTCAGGGAGTGCATGGTCGGAGTGCTATCTCTTGGCTTCACAGCATGGCCTTGCTTTCCCTCTCAGATCGATGCAAAAAATCCAGCAAAACTACTTGATGAAGATCAGAGAGTGCTCCCAGTGTACTGGCCAACATTTACCCTTCAGCAAACACCTACAACAGATGATCTACTCATTTATTTCAATGCTATTTGCAGAATTTTATGTATTCAAATCGGCTGCTGCATTTCCTTCTTGTCCCTTTCTCCAATCCAATCCCCATCTTGTTCAAGCTGCACATCACCATTTTATTCCAGTTATCATCCCTAATAACGGTTTCCTGTGCCCAATATAGTGAACTTGTAGGAGCAAGCATTGAATGGTTGAGAGACTTTCCTTGTCAATAGGACTCAGTAGGACGCAATAAATCATCGAAGGAGCTTCTACTATTTAATGATCACATTTTACATTTAATACTACATGTTCTGTCAAAATATGTTTCAATAAACACTTTATCCTTCTAAGATTGCATCATCCATTCTTTTCTCCCCTCTGTTTTCTCTTTGGCCTAAATTTTAATCCTGATCAATTTGAAACATAACTTTTATATATTCTTCAACATGTTCAATTTGAGAACTGTCCTGCACTTTTGTAGTTTAGATATTAATTTTGCCCTTGTATTCTACACCTCTAATTCTTCAGACATTGTTTTTCATTTCCTGTTTGCTCATTTGCACATATGCATTTCTGGGACAGCTATGTACACAATTTCAGTGCATCAATAACTTATGCTTATAAAAGAAAGCAATGCATGTTCTTTGTGCCCTACTTACTTCATAGAAAAATAGATTTACGCTGTTATCTGTCCTTCTCATTACAATAAAGTTTTATTTCTCTTTTGTGGTTTTTAAACTGCCATCAAGCTCATGTGCAGATTTTCTGCTGTTTTAATTCTTTTGCTGCCTTGACTACTTCTGCTATCTGTGCTGACTCCTAATATGTACCGCTTTAGAAACTTCCAGAGCCTCTGCAAAAACATCCACAAAAATTCACTCCCTCCACCACCGACGCACAGTAGCAGCAATGAGTACCATCTACAAGATGCACTGCAGGAATTCACCAAGGCTCTTTACACAGCACTTTCCAGATCCATGACCAATACCATCTAAAAGGACAAGGGCAGCAGATAGATGGGAACACCACCACCTGGAAGTTCCCCTCCAAGTCACTCACCATCCTGATTTGGAAATATATCGCCGTTCCTTCACTGTCGCTGAGTCAAAATCCTGGAACTCCCTTCCTCACAGCACTGTGGGTGTACCTACACCACATGGACTGCAGCGGTTCAAGAAGGCAGCTCACCACCACCTTCTCAAGGGCAAATAAGGTTGGGCAATAAATGCTGGCCCAGCCAGTGAAGCCCACATCCCATGAATGAATAAAAAAAAGTTATCAACTCTGAGCTGCTAGATGTTGTCCTCAGTGATCAGTTATTGTAAATTGCTTGAGCAATGAACAAAAATCTATGCAAAACAACTGATCATCCTGCGTTTAAATCATTTCTGTGTCTGCCTATGAGTAGTTAACCCAATATGTAACTATCTGAGAAAATAACTGACTTGAAGTAAACCTCTATCCAGAGCACATATTAAAGTGGTTTGTGTGGGTTATTTTTGGTGGGACTGAAAATAGCCACAGAATTTTTATTCATTCATGTGATGTGGACATCACTGGCAAAGCCAGCATTTATTGCCCATCCCTAATTGCCCTTGAGAAGATGGTGGTTAGCAGCCTCCTTGAATTGCTGCAGTCCATCTGGTATAGGTATACCTGCAGTACTGTCAGGGAAGGATTTCCAGAATTTTGATCCAGTGACAATGAAGGAACAGTGATATAGGATGTGACTTGGAGGAAAACTTGAAGGTGGCTATTTTCACATGCATGTGTTGCTCCTGTTGTCCTGGATGGTATAGGTCCTGGGTTTAGAAGGTGCTGCCGAAGTAGCTTTGGTGAGTTGTTGCAGTGCAGCTTGCATATGGTACACACTGCTGCCACTGTGTGCTGGTGGTGGAGGGAGTGAATGTTTAAGCTGGTGGATGGGGTGCTGATCAAGTGAGCTGCTTTGTTCTGGATGGTGTCAAGCTTCCTGATTGTTTTGGGAGCTGCACTCATCCATACAAGTGAAGTGTATTCCACCACACTCCTGACTTGTGCCTTGAAGATGGTGGACTGGCTTTTAGCAATCAGGAGGTGTGTTACTTGTTGCAGAATCCCCAGCCTCTGACTGGTTCTTGTAATAAACAGTATTTATATGGCTGGTCCAATTAAATTCCTGGTCAATTGTAACCCCCCACGATGTTGATGGTGGGTATTCAGCAAAGGCGGTGCCATTGAATTCCTAGAGGAGGTGGTTAGATTCTCTCTTTTGGAGATGGTCATTGCCTAGCAGTTGTGAGGAGCAAATGTTACTTCTGCTTATCAGTCTAAGCCCAAATGTTGTCCAATTCGTGCTGCATGTGGGCACAGACTGCTCAGTAACTAAGGAGTTGCAAATGGTGCTGAACACAGTGCAATAATCAGCGAACATCCCCAATTCTGACCTTCTGTTGGGAGAGAATGTCATT
Source organism: Cetorhinus maximus (assembly GCF_964194155.1). Taxonomy (NCBI): domain Eukaryota; kingdom Metazoa; phylum Chordata; class Chondrichthyes; order Lamniformes; family Cetorhinidae; genus Cetorhinus; species Cetorhinus maximus. Next base: position 18,029,439 of record NC_135908.1, read on the forward strand.
GGTGAAGCAGCTGAAGATTGTGGGGCCCTGGAAACTACTCTGAGGAACTCCTGCAGCAATGTCCTAGGTCTGAGATAATTGGCTCCCAACAATCAGAACCATTTTCCCTTGTGCTGTGTATGACTCCAGCCAGAGGAGAATTTTCTCCTGATTCTCATTAACTTCAATTTTGCTAGGGGCCCTTGATGCCACACTCGGTCAAAGGCTACCTTGATGTCAAGGATAGTCGCTCTCACCTCTCCCCTGGAGTTTGGTTCTTTTATGCATAATTGGACCAATGCGGTCAGGAGCTGAGTGGAACTTGAGACTGAGCTGGGTCATTGACTCTTCACTTCTGGTTGAACATGGTTGCAAACACTTCAGCCTAGTTTCTTCCACTGATATGCTGGGCTGACCTATTTTTGAGGATGGGAATGTTTGTGGAGCTGCTCCTCGAGTTAGTTTTTTTTTTAATTGCACACCACCATTCATGACTTGATGTGGCAGAACTGCAGAGCATTGATCTGATGAATTGGTTGTGGGATCATTGATCTCTGTCTACAGCATGGTGGTTCCGCTAAATAGCATGCACGTGTTGTGGCTTCATCAGGTTGGCATCTCTTTTTAGGCATGTTGGTGCTGCTCCAACACTTCTCATTGAACCGAGGTTGGTCCCGTGACTTGATGGTAATGGTGTTGAACACAAAAACACAAGAAATAGGAGCAGGTGTGGACCATATTGCCTGTCGAGCCTGTTCTGCCATTTGATATGCTCATGGCTGATCTTGGGCTTCAACTCCGCTTCCAGGTCCGTTCCCCATATCCCTCAATTCCCTGAGAGACCAAAAATATGCCTATCCCAGCCTTATATGTATTTAAGGAGCACAACCCTCTGGGGCAGAGAATTCCAAAGATTCACAACCCTCTGAATGAAGTAACCTCATTCCTAAATGATCGACCCCTTATCCTGAGACTGTGCCTCCATGTTTCAGATTCCCCGACCAGCGGAAAAAATCTCTCAGTATCTACCCTAGCAAGTCCCTTCAGAATCTTGTACGTTTCAATGAGATTGCCTCTCATTCTTCTAAACTCCAGAGAAAATAGGCCCAATTTGCTCAGCTTCTGATAATAGGACAACCCCCTCATCCAATTTATTGGACCTTCACGGTATCACCTCCAATGCAAGTATATATTTTCTTAAAACTGCACACACTACTCCAGATGTGGTCTCACCAAAATCCTGTACAACTCTAGCAAGACTTCTTTATTCCTGTTCTCCAATCTCCTTGCAATAACAGCCAACATGCTCTTTGTCGTCTTAATTGTTTGTTGTATCTGTATGTTAACTTTGTGTTCCTTGTACGAGTGCACCCAAGCCTCTTTGAACATCAACATTTAAGTTTCTCACTTTTTAAACAATATTCATCTCTTCTGTTCTTTCGAGCCAAGTGAATAGCTTGAGTGAGAGAGATGTTGGGCTATGCAGTAACAGATTGGGGTTGAATACAAGTCTGTTGTTGATGGTGGCCTACTGCCTCACAGATATCCAGTTTTGAACTGCTAGACCTGTTCTGAATCCATCCATTTAGCACAGTGGTAATGCCACGTTGGAGGGTATCCTTGTTGTGAAGACAGGGCTTTGACCCCTCAAGGACTGTGGGGTGGTTATTCCTACCAATACTGTAATGGTCAGATGCATCATTAACAGGTAGATTGATGAGGATCAGTCAAGTAGGTTTTTCCCCCTTGTTGGCTCCCTCACCACCTGCTGTAGGCCAAGTTTGGTAGAGATATTCTTCAGGATTTGGCCAGCTCAGTCAGTTGTTGTGCTACCAAGCCACTCTTGGTGATGGGCATTCAAGCCCTCCACCCAGAATTTTTTTTTTTTTTTTTAATTATTTTACGGGATGTGGGTGCCCCTGACTGGGCCAGCATTTGCCCATCCCTTATTACCCTTGAGAAGATGATGATGAGCCACTTCTTGAACCACCGCAGTACATCTGGTGCAAGTGCTCCTGGGAAGGGAGTTCCAGGATTTTGATACCACAACAATGAATTCCAAGGCAGAATGATACGCCGCTTGGAGGGGAACTTGCAGGCTATGGTGCTCCTAAGTATCCGCTGCCCTTTTCCTTATAGGTGGTAGAGGTCACGGGTTTGGGAGTTGCTGGTGAAGGAGCCTTGGTGAATTGTTGCAATGCATCTTGTATATGGTACTCACTGCTGTCACTGTACATCAGTGGTGGAGGGAGTGAATGTTTAAGGTGATGGACGGTGTACCAATCCAGTGGGCTGCTTTGTCCTGGATGATGAAGAGGTTCTTGAGTGTTGTTCGAGCCACACTCATACAGGCATCACAATCCTGACTTGTGCCCTGTAGATGGTGGGCAGGCTTTGGGGAGTCAGGAGTTGAGTTATTTACCTCAAAATTCCCAGCCCCTGACCTGTAGCCACAGTGGCTATAATGGCTGGTCCAGTTCAGTTTCTGGTCAATGGTAACCACCAGGATGTTGACAGTGGGGAATTCAGTGATGGTAATGCCACTGAATGTCAAAGGGAGATGGTTAGATTCTCTCTTGTTGGAGATGTCATTGCCTGACACTTGTGTGATGTAAATGTTACTTGCCACTTATCAATCCAAGCCTGAATGTTGCCCAGGTCTTGCTGCATATTGGCATAGATTATTTCAGTATTTGAGGAGTTGTGAATGGTGCTGAATATTGTGAAATCATTAGTGAACATTCCCACTTCTGACCTTATGATGGAAGGAAGGTCATTGATGAAGCAACTGAAAATGGCTGGGCCTAGGGCACTACCTTGAGGAATTCTTGCAGCGATGTCCTAGGTCTGAGATGATTGGCTTCCAACAACTAGCCTTCCTTTGTGCTACGTATGACTCCAACCAGTAGAGAGTTTTCCCCTGATTCTTATTGACTTCAATTTTGCTAGACTCCTTAATACCACACTCAGCCATATGCTGGCTTGATGTCAAAGGAAGCCACTCTCACCTCACCTCTTGGAGGAGAAAACTTAGCATCAGTAAATGCCACTTGATAACACTGTCAACAATACCTTCCATCACTTTGCTGATGATTGAGGGGGTGGTAAATGGCTGAATTAAATTCGCCCTGCATTTTGTGGACAGGACGTACTTGGGTAATTTTCCACATTGTCGGATAGATGCCAGTGTTGTAGCTGTATGAGAACAGCTTGGCTAGGGAACACGACTGGTACTGGAGCAAAAGTCCTCAGTACTGCAACCAGGATGTTGTCAGGACCTATAGCCTTTGCAGTATTCAGCCATTTCTTGATATCACGTGGAGTGAATTGAACTGGCTGTTGATTGGCATCTGTGATACTGGGGAAAGTCGGGAGAAGGCCGAGATGGGTCACCCACTTGGCACTTTCACTGAAGATGGTTACAAATGCTTTAGTCTTGTCTTTTGTTGATGTGCTGGGCTCCCTCATCATTGAGAGTGGGGATATTTGTGGAGCCTACTCCTCTTGTTAGTTGTTTCACTGTCCACCGCCATTCACAACTGGATGTGGCAGGACTGCAGCTTTGATCAGATCCCTTGGTTGTGGGATTGCTTAGATCTGTCTATCACATTCTGCTTCTGCTGTTTGCATGCAAGTAGTGTTGTAGCTTCACCAGGTTGACCCCAGAGTACATTCTGTGCCCTTGCTACCCTCAGTGCTTCATCCAAGTTGTGTTCAACAAGGAAGAGCACTGATTTGTTGAAGTAAATGTAGGACCGTAGGTGGTGATCAGCGGGAGGTTTCCTTTCCTGCGTTTGACCTGATGCTATGAGACTTAATGCGGTCCAGATCAAATGTTGGGGTCTCCCAGGGCCACTTCCTCCTGACTACATACCACTATTCCCCCACTTCTGATCAGTCTGTGCAATAGATGGGGCAGGAACTAGCCTGGGGTGGTGATGAAGAAAACCGGGACAATAACTGTAAAGTATGCTTCAGTGAGTATTATTAGTCTATGCGACACGTCACTGAGGTTACTTGATTTATTTTTGGCTAGGTCCACAAGTGGCCAAGTGTATCAGCAGCATAATCTATTGCTACATTGATGTTATCGTAAGTATTATATAGCCAGGTGGACATTATTTTAATGGTTCCTTGTTGATGGCTGTTTGTGTTTATGTTAAATTAAACAAGCGCTTACCAAAAAAAAGAATTGAACTTGCGTGTAAATACTGCAGCTATTAAGCAATAAATTTTTGGGAACTTGTTTCTTAAAATTGCCTTTTTACCATGGTGGTATATTCTAATGTTATATTTTTTATTTTAGATTACAGAACTGGACCATGTTTCACATCAGTAGAGAACCAGATGTGCCAAGGGCAACTGACCGGCATTGTCTGCACCAAAATCCTTTGCTGTGCAACAGTTGGGCGAGCCTGGGGGCATCCCTGTGAAATGTGTCCTGCCCAGCCACAACCATGTCGTCGTGGCTTTATTCCCAATATCCGAACGGGAGCTTGTCAAGGTAGGAGATGCATTAATTATGTGCAGAAATTTTTGAACTGTAACCAAGCATTAAGTTTAAATGAATTACATTGCTTTGGGAACACTAACTGAAAACAATCTTCGGGAGGTCATTATCCTTACTGCATGGTTCACTAAACTTGCAAAGGAGTCACAGTTTTGAGCTGGAGTAATGAGCAATGACTGCTTAATTGTAATGCCTGACTGTAGCTAATATCTTAATAATCAACTTTTGCCAATACTTATTTTATGATCATTTTAGTGCTCATTCATTAACAACAAGCTGAAAGAGACCTCTTTTGATTGGACTGATTTTATTTTATTTGCAGACACTTGGCCAAAAGAAATACAGTTTTAAATTGTAATTTATGTAAAATATCAAATAAGTACTTTAAATATAACATCTTTTGCATTTTGAGAACAGAAAATCATGAAATTAGAAATAATATAAACAGAACTAACAGTATTAACTGATTAACCATAATAACAAGTTGAAGGTCAAAAATGAAATTCCCCCAGAGGAGCTAAGTATGGAATAGCCATCTCTTGGAGAATAATTCTTTGAAGCGGTTCTAGTGACAGCACATTTTGCACATCTTGGTCAGGAAAACTAGCAAGTTTGTATATGTATAGGAAGGGATTGCGCTAATGTATAGAAAAAAGAGGACAAAGCAGGTGAATGCATGGCTGGAGAGATGGTGCAGACGGGAAGGCTTTCAATTCCTGAGCCTCTGGGACTGGTTCTGGGGGAAGTGGGACCTGTAGAGATCGGATTACCTTCTGTGGCTGTTTGTTGGTGTTGATGGAGAGGGTTTAAACTAAATTGGCAGGGAGATGGGAAGCAGGGTGTAGCATTAGAAAGGATGAACAAGGTGAGCAAAGGATTAGGAGAGACCAATAGTACTAGACAAAGTAATAGTAAGGTATTAGGTGGACTCAAGCCAGTGAAGTCTAAACTTGATTTACAATGCATGTGTGTAAAAGCACAAAACAATGGTAAATAAGATTAATGAGCTGCAGGTGTTATGGTGATACTGGAGACCTGGCTCAAAATGGGCAAGACTGGACACGAAATACTTGTTTGCACAAGGTGTTCATGGAAGATAAAGAAGGGAAGAAAGGAGGAGGGGTAACATTATTGATCAAGGAGAATATTATACTGCTGGAGAGAGAGGATGTCCTAGAGGAGTCAAGGACAGAATCTATTTTGTTAGCATCAAGAAACAATAGAGGTACCATTACACTACAGGGGCATTCTATAAGCCACCAATAGGTGTGAAAGATATAGAGGAGCAAATTTTCAGGGAAATTACTGTCAGGTGTAAAAGTTATAGAGTAGTGATAATGAAAGACTTCAATTTTTTTGAGAATATATTTGGATACTAATAGTCTAAAGGGCAGAGAGGGAAAAGAATTTCTAAGGTGTGTTCAGGGAAATTTTCTTGATCAGCTCTTTACGGGCCCAACAAGTTTGGTGGCAATTCTGCAACTGGTTTGGGGGAATGAGGTGGGTCAAGTAAGTTAAGTGTCAACAGGAGAATACAGTATTTAGCAAACAGTGATTATAGTATTAGCCATGGAAAGAGGAAAGAAACAATCTAGAGTGAAAATACTTAATTGGAAGAGGGAAATTTCAGTGGATCAAGAAAAGAATTATTACAAGTAAGCTGGAATCAGACTGATAGGAAAAACTGTAATGGAACAATGAGCTGTCTTTCAAGAGCAGATTGTTCGGATAGAGTCAAGGTACAATCCCATGGGGGTGAACGTTAGAGCAACCAAAGCCAGGGCTCCCTGGATGAGATGAATCGGAAAAAGGAAGTGCATGACAGATATCAGGTTGATAATACAAGTGAGAACCTTGCTGAAAATAGAAAATTCAAAGAGGAGATGGAAAAGGCAATAAGAGGGGCAAAGAGAAATTATGAGAAGAGACTGGCAGCTAACTTTAAGGGAATTCGAAAGTCGTCTCTCGGCATGTACATTTTTTTTTATTCATTCATAGGATGTAGGCTTCGCTGACTGGGCCAGCATTTATTGCTTATCCCTCTTGAACTGCTGCAATCCATGTGGTGTAGGTACACGCACAGTGCTGTGAGGAAGGGAGTTCCAGGATTTTGACCCAGCGACAGTGAAGGAACAGCGATATTTTTCCAAGTCAGGTAGTGAGAGGAAGGGTGCAGTTGATTAGGGACCTAAAAAAAGGACACGTTTGCATAGAGGCAGAAGACTTGACTAAGATACTAAATGATTGCTTTGCATCTGTCTTTACCAAGGAAAAAGATGCTGCTACAGTCAATATGAAAGAGGAGGTCGCTAAAATATTGGATAGGCTAAAAACTGCTAAAGAGGAGGTACTACAAAAACCGATTGCCAGGACTAGATAGGATGCATCCGAGAATGCTGAGGGAAGTAAGAGAGAAAATTGCATGTTGTCCATAATCTCCCAATCCTTAGATAGGCAGCTGGTGCCAGAAGATGGGAGAATTGCAAATATTACAGCCTTGTTCAAAAAGCAGTGTAAGGATAAGCTCAGAAACTACAGGCAGGTCAGTTTAACCTTGGTGGTGGGAAAGCTTTTAGAAACAGTAATCTGGGACAAAACTAGCAGTCACTCGGACAAGTGTAGATTTGTTAAAAGAAAATCATGTTTAACTAACTTGATTGAGATTTTGGATAAGATAACAGAAGGTTGATGAGGATAATGCAATTCATGTGGTATATATAAACTTCCAAAAAGTGTTGGTAAAGTGTTTTATAATTGGCTTGCCAGCAAAGTTGAAGCCCATGGAATAAAAGGGACAGTGGCAAAATTGGTACAAAATTCACTAAGTGTCAGCAAACAGAGAGTTGTGGCTGAACTGTTGTTTTTGCAGACTGGAGGAAGGTATGCAGTGGGGATCCCCAGCAATCAATATGAAGACCACTGCTTTTTTTGAACTTAGGCATACAGGGCACAATTTAAAAATTTCTTTTTATTTGTTCATGGAATGTGAGCGTCACAGGCTAGGCCAGCATTTATTGCCCATCCCTTGAGAAGGTGGTGGTGAGCTACTTTCTTGAACCGCTGCAGTCCATGTGGTGTAGGTACACCCATATGTTAGGGAGGCAGTTCCAGGATTTTGACCCAGCGACCGTGAAGGAATGGTGATATATTTCCAAGTCAGGATGGTGAGTGGTTTGGAGGGGAATTTCCAGGTGGTGATGATCCCATCTGTCTACTGTCCTTGTCCTTCTAGATGGTAAAGATCGTGGGTTTAGAAGGTGCTGTCTAAGGAGGCTTGGTGAGTTCTCGCAGTGCATCTTGTAGATGGTACACACACTGCTGCCACTCTGTGTTGGTGGTGGAGGGAGTGAGTATTTGTGGATGGGGTGTCAGTCAAGCGGGTTGATTTATCCTAGATGATGTTGAGCTTCTTGAGTGTTGTTGGAGCTGCATTCATCCAGGCAAGTAGAGAGCATTCCATCTTGCTTCTGACTTATGCCTCGTGGGTGGTGGACAGGCTTTGGGGACTCCAGGAGGTGAGTTACTCGCCACAGGATTCCTAGCCTCTGACCTGCTCTTGTGGCCACAGTATTTATATGGCTAGTCTAGTTCAATTTCCGGTCAATGCTAACCCCCATGGTGTTGATAGTGAGGGATTCATTGATGGCCATTGAATGTCAAGGGGTGATAGTTAGATTCTCTCTTGTTGTAAATGGTCATTGCCTGGCACTTGTGTGGCATGAATGTTACTTGCCACTTGTCAGTCCAAGCCTGAATATTTCCCAGGTCTTGCTGCATTTGACATGGACTGCTTCAGTATCTAAGGTGTCGTGAATGGTGCTGAACATTGTGCAATGATCAAAATCAACTTGTAAACAATTTTTAAATTTGCAGATGCCACAAGACTTGAAGGTATAGTGAACTGTGTGGAGGATAGTGATAAACATCAAGAGGACATAGGGCTTCCCAGATTTGCAGTAAGTGCGGTAGCACCCTACTATCTCACTCTGCCCTAGGTCATTTTCACCATTCCCTCATACCACTCCCATCCTCAGTTTTCTCCCCAGGAGGCAGTCATGGACCCATCAGATACCTCCCTTGCACATTCACCTGGACATCTGCCCCTGGAACCCTTCCACCCCAGAACACCTTCTACCCCAGAAACCCTTCCATTGCACCCCCCCCACCCCCTGAACCACTTCCGACGCCCTCCACTCCCGAACCCCTTCTACCCCCCAAACCTCTTTTCCCCCCAGAACCTTCCCCCCATCCCCTCCAAGACCCCTTCCCCTCAGTCCTTCACCCCCCCCCAGGACTCCACCCCCTGTTTAGTCCCTCCTGACTCCCTTAGACACCCTTACTGCCTCTGCCACCCTTAGTCCTTCTCACCCTCCCAACTCCTTCTCCCTTCCTGACTCCCTCAGACACACTTGCTTCTTCCTCCAGTTTTACACCTTCCCCATCCCTGACTCCTTCCCCTACCCTAACTTCTTCCCCCACCCTTACTCCCTCCACCCTTACACCCTTCCCTCTTTGCACTCCTTCCTCCCTGGACTCCTTCCCCACTCAGCACTCTTTCCCCTTTCTGAGCTGCTTCCCTTACACCTTCCACCCCTGCCTTATACCTTCCACCCCCCACCCCCCCCTTACACCTCCCTCCCCAGTTGCCATCTTCTTCCCCGTTACCCATCCCGCTGTACTCCCTCCTCCTGACACCTTCATTCCCCGCGACACCTTTATTCCCCCCCCGACACCTTTATTCCCCTCTCCCAACATCACCCATTCCCTGCCCCCCCCCACCGATACGTCTTCCTCTTCCATTCAATCCTAGACCTTCCTCTCCCAGCCCCTTGACCATCATGCATTGTGAGCATCAGCAGTGACTTTCCAACTTCCCATGAGCTGCTTTGCAGCAGAGCCATGTCCATGAGAATCCACCCAGCATATTATGGATGTCCCTCCAGTGTGCCGTTGCTGTGGGGCTCCAGGGTCTTCTGCTCCTCGGATGTCCGCAATGTGAGCATGGCCCTAGCGGCAAGTCCCGACTTCTGCACGTCACAGTTGTCAAGACATGTTCTGCACTGACGTGGGTGGCGATCCAGTGGGGGCAAAGGGGAATGAGCCCAGCGGGCTGGCCTTAATGATATGCTGATGTATTACCATGAAGTTCCCGGTGTACGATGACACCACACATTAGGAAGGATCTGAAGGCTTTAGAGAGGGTGCCAAAAAGATGTCTGAGCATGTTTTCAGGGATGAGGGACTTCAGGTAAATGGATAGATTGGAGAGGCAGGGGTTCTCAAAGAAGACAAGGTTGAGAGGACATGTGACATGGGTGTTCAAAATCGTGAGTCTGGACAGAGTAAATAGAGAGAAACTGTCCCTATTGGCAGAAGGGTTGAGAACCAGAGGACGCCAATTTAAAGTGACTGGCAGCAGAAGCAACAACAATATAAGGAGAACCTTTTTTACGCAACAAGTGGTTAGAATTTGGAATGCAATGTCTGACTCAATCATGGTTTTCAAAAGGAAATTGGATATGCATTTGAAAGGGAAAGATTTGCAGGACAATGGGGAAAGGATAGGGGAGTGGGACTAGCTAAATTGTTCTTGCAGAGTGCCGGCATGGGCTTGACAGGTTGAATGGCCTCCAACTGTGCTGTAACCATTCTATGGTAAGCACCCATTGGAAGCAATCAAGCTAATTTAGGGAACTGAGAATCCATCTACTGCAGCAGGCAGGAAACCACCTGGCTATGTACGTAGCAAAACATTTCCTTCATCCACATAATATGAAAAGATTTTTTTTCTGTTTTTGTCACATTCTGCACCATTTAAATTCTGATAATAGACATTAATAGGGAAATAGGCAAAACTCAATGTGCTAAGCTGCAGTTAATACTTCGGTGAGGTAAGCCAGTCCATGATCCATGAAACCTTTTCGGATTACCTGACTAGTGATGCCATGCGTCCTTATCAGCTGGGGTTTTGGCAATCATCTTAACCTAGTAAGAAAAGTTCTAGAAAATGTTGCGGCTGTTGATTATTTAGTTTAAATTATAATCCTTTGAAATTTTCATCTGTAGAATCCATCAGACAATGTCAAGAGAGCAGATATCTTTGGTTGCTGCTGAATTCAGGATTTCACAGTCAGCCTTGTAAAGTATGGAACCTCCACCCACTCCCCTTAAGCCCAAAGATGTAAGAATGCAGCCCAGGAGCAGGTATTTCCATTGAAGTGAGCGCTTGTTTCTCTGGCTCAGTTGGGACCAAGATTGAGGGAAGCTGGTATGCTAAGGTGAGGCTTACTGGCCTCCAGATGGGCATAAGTGGGTCTCACTAAAGAATGTTGGGGCAAGTGGCTTGAGCGATAAAGAAATGGTAAGTTTTTTTTTTAAATTGAATTTTCCATTTCCACAGGGCTCAAATTCCCTGCTGTATAGGCAACCCAAGACACACAAAAGTGTCCCTTTATACCCTATCTTACCTATGACCGGTTCTGCACAGCATGAATTGGCCGAGTGGTCGGATGAATTGCTATAACCAATTTTGAGCAAGTTTTCCACATACATGGTGAAGGATTCCTTCATATTTGTGAAGACCATACAGGACTTGCATACCAATAGCAAAGCTGTGTCCGTGTGCTCATTTGACATTCCTAGCTTATTCACCAGTGTACCATTCAGGGAAGCCATAGACATTTGCACTGCAGCACTATATCACGGCAATCTAGATCCACTACCGTTGTGTGAATCAATGTTAATTGAACTTATGAACTGAGCAACTCGCGTGGTTGAGCTCAGTTTTAACAATACCATGTATACCCAAATAGATGGTGTTGCCATGAGATCCCGTCTAGCCCAGCTCTTGCAAACATCTTTGTTGGGCTCCATGAGAAACATGTCTTCGATGGAATGACACCCATCCACCTACCCCTTATGTATGTCCAGTATGTAGATGATGCGTTTGCTATATTTGAATCCGCAGCTGCATGTAAAAATTTCCTTGCACACCTTAATGGGCTCCATCTGCACTAAAATTCACCTTAGAAATGGGCAGTTAGATCCCTTTTCTTGATGTGCTAGTTGAGAAATCTGCCAGGGGGTTCTCTACATGTGCTTACCACAAGCCTACCTTCATGGGTCAATATATGCATTGGGATTCCTACAGTTCTTATAAGATTGGCCTTAGCAGCAACCTTGTAAATGGGGCCTGAACCATTTGCTCACCATGCAAGCTTGATGCTGAAATAGGGCACTTCAAAGCCATCCTGCGAGATAATGGCTACCCTGATCAGTTCATTGCCTGCTGTATTCCTTTGAGAGCATCTTCCAAACCCAGATAGGCACTATAGGGTGGATGAACGAACTGACCATGGCATCGTGGTACAGTAAGCCATTCAAATGGGTGAATAAAAACTGGTAAAACTCAGCAGGTCTGTTAGTATTTGTGGAGAGAGAAATAGAGTTAACATTTTGAGTCCATATGACTTCCTTAGAGCTAAAGAGCTTCTTCAGAGCAAAAAGGAAGACAGTGTTCTCTGTAGCAAAGAGCGAAAATCCAGAAGGCTGTGTTGCCTGCCCAGTGTTAGGGTTTAGGATATCTGCTCAGCGATGGAGATGAACTTGCAATGGGAGGGGGAGGATCCAGTTGTTGTGGCCCATAAAGATACCAATGACCTAGGTAGGACTAGGAAAGAGGTTCTGCGTAGAGTATGAGGTGCTAGGCACTAAATTGAAAAGCAGAACCTCAAAGGTTATAATCTCTGGATTACTACCTGAGCCTTTGTAAATTAGAGAGATGAATACATGACTCAAAGACTGGTATGGGAGAAGTGGGTCCTGGCTTGTGGGACGCTGGCACCAGTTAAGGGAAAGTGGGGGCTGTACCATTGGGACCGTCTATGCCTGAACCTGGCTGGGACCAGAGTTCTAGGGAATTGTATAACAGGGAAGTGGAGAGATGTGATTTATCAAAGAGTAGACACAAGGTAAGAGAGGAAAACAGCAATATGGGAAATGAGGGTCGGAGAATGGCAGGAAGTGACAGACAGAAAAAAACCTCAGAATACACGAAGAATCAAGACTAGATGTCACAAAAATAACAAAGACTAAACTAAAGGCTCTATCTGAATGCTAAACTAAAGGCTCTATCTGAATTCACATAGCATTCATAATAAAGTAAATGATTTGACAGCGCACATTGAAGTAAATAAATATGATCTGATAGCCATTACAGAGATCTGGCTGGAAGATATCAGGGATTGGGTTCTGAATATTATGGGGTATATGACCTTCAAGAAGGATAGGAAGCTAGGTAAAGGTGGAAGGGTAGCACTGTTAACCCAAGGATGGCATTTGTGCAATAGTTAGAGATGACCTTGGTTCAGGAGATCAGGATGTAGAATCAGTTCGGGTGGAGATGAGGAATAGTAGGGGAAAGAAGTCACTAGTGGGAGTGGTCTACAGCCCCCCTAACAGTAACCACAATGTAGGACAAAGTATACAAGAATAAATATTGCGTGCTTGTGATAAAGGAATGGCAATAATCATGGGTGACTTTAATCTCCATATAAACTGGGAAGATCAGATTGGCAGTAGTAGCCTGGATGAGGAGTTCATAGAATGCTTTTGAGAGAAGTTCTTAGAGCAGCACATTCTGGAACCAACCAGAGAGCAGGTTATATTAGACTTGGTATTGTGTAATATGGCAAGATTAATTAATGACCTCAGAGTGAAGGCACCCCTAGCTAGCAGAGAATGCAATATGGTTGAATTTTACATCCAGTTTGAAGGGGAAGAGAGTGGGTCTAAGACTAGTACTTTAAACTTAAATAATGGCAACTATGTGGGCATGAAAGCTGAACTAGCTGAAGTGAACTGGGATACTAGGCTAGGGGATAGATCAATAGAGAAGCAGTGGCAGACATTTCAGGAGATATTTCAGAATATTCAGAATAAGTATATTCCTACTATAAAGGAAAATTCTAAAGGGACGACCCACCATCCATGGTTAGCTAAAGAAGTTAGGGAAAGCATCAAACGTAAGGAAAAAGCATATAACTGCACAGGTTGGATGATTGGTCAGAATATAAAGAACAGCAGAGAATGACTGAAAGGTTAATCAGGAGAAAGAAACTGGAGTATGAGAGGAAGCTAGTTAGAAATGTAAAAACAGGCAGCAAGAGTTTGTACAGGTATTTGAGCAGGAAAAGAGTAGGTAAAGTGAGTGTTGGTCCTCTAGCGAGTGAGAATGGGGAGTTAATACTAGATAATAAGGAAATGGTGGATGAAATGAACAAATATTTTGCTTCTGCCTTCACTATAGGGGATGCAAAAAACATTCCAGTGTTAGCTGTAAATCAGGAGGTGGAGGGGAGGGAGGAACTTGGTGAAATTGCAATCACTAGGGAAGCAGTACTGAGAAAACTGATTGGGTTGTGGGCTGACAAGTCTCGGGTCCAGATGGACGCTTCACCCTAGGGTCTTAAAAGAGGTGGCAGATGTATTGGTGTTAATTTTCCAAAATTGGCTAGATTCTGGAAAGATTCCATCAGGCTAGAAAATAGCAAATATAACCCCTCTATTCAACAAGGGAGGGAGGCAGTAAACAGGAAACTGTAGGCCAGTTATCTTGATGTCTGTCATGGGGAAGGTGTTAGGGGCAATCATTAAAGAGGTTATAGCTGGGCACTTAGAAAAACACAAGGTAATTGGGCAGAGTCGGTATGTTTTTATGAAAGGGCAATCATGTTTAACCAGTTTATTAGAGTTCTTTGAAGGAGTAGCATGTGCAGTGGATGGAAGGGAGCATGTAGAAGTACTGTACTTGGATTTCCAGAAAAACATTTGATAAGGTGCCACATCAAAGGTTATTGCAGAAAATAAAAACTCATGGTGTAGGGCATAACATATTAGCCTGGATAGAAGATTGGCTGGCTGGCAAAAAACAGAGAGTATGCATAAATGGCTCTTTTTCAGATTAGCAGGATATGATGAGAGGGGTCTGTGCAGGGGCCTCAAATTTTTACAATTTACATCAATGACTTAGGTGAGGGGAGTGAAGGCATAGTAGCTAAATTTGCAGATGAGACGAAGATAGGTAGGAAAGTATGTTGTGAAATAAACATGAGTTTGCAGACTGATAAAGGTAAGTTGAGTGAGCAGGCAAAAATCTGGCAGATGGAGTATAATGTGGGAAAATGTGAAGATATTCACTTTGGCTGGAAGAATCACAGAATCTCACAGTGCAGGAGAGGCCCTTCAGCCCATCAAGTCCGCACCGACACGTGAAAAACACCTGCCCTACCTACCTAATCCCATTTACCAGCACTTGGCCCATAGCCTTGAATATTATCACATGCCAAGTGCTCACCCAGGTACTGTTTAAAGGATGTGAAGCAACCCGCCTCCACCACCCTCCCAGGCAGCACATTGCAGACTGTCACCACCCTCTGGGTAAAAAAGTTTTTCCTCACATCCCCTCTAAACCTCCTGCCCCTCACCTTGAACTTGTGTCCCCTTGTGACTGACCCTTCTACTAAGGGGAACAGCTGCTCCCTATCCACCCTGTCCATGCCCCTCATAATCTTGTACACCTCGATCAGGTCGCCCCTCAGTCTTCTCTGCTCCAATGAAAACAACCCAAGTCTATCCAAAGATAAAAGCAAAATACTACAGATGCTGGAAACCTGAAACAAAAACAAAAATAGCTGGAAAAACTCAGCAGGTCTGACAGCATCTGTGGAGAGGAATACAGTTAATGTTTAACGTTTAACGGACTCAAAACGTTAACTGTATTCCTCTCTGCAGATCCTGTCAGACCTACTGAGTTTTTCCAGCTATTTTTGTTTTTGTTCCGAGTCTATCCAACCTCTCTTCATAACTTAAATGTTTCATCCCAGGCAACATCCTGGTCAATCTCCCCTGCACCCTCTCCAGTGCAATCGCATCCTACCTATAATGCGGCGACCAGAACGGCACACAGTACTTCAGCTGTGGCCTCACCAAGGTTCTATACAACTCCAACATGACCTCCCTACTTTTGTAATCTATGCCTCCATTGATAAAGGCAAATGTCCCATATGCCATTTTCACCGCCCCCACTAACATGCCCCTCCGCCTTCAGAGATCTATGGACACATGGCAAGGTCCCTTTGTTCCTCAGAACTTCCTAGTGTCATGCCGTTCATTGAATACTTCCTTGTCAAATTACTCCTTCCAAAGTGTATCACCTCTTACTTTTCAGGGTTCAACCCCATCTGCCACTTATCTGCCCATTTGACCATCCCGTCTATATCTTCCTGTAGCCCAAGCCACTCAACCTCACTGTTAACCACCCGGCCAATCTTTGTCATCTGCAAACTTACTAATCCTACCCCCCATATAGTCATCTATGTCGTTTATATAAATGACAAATATTAGGGGACCCAGCATAGACCCCTGTGATACGCCACTGGACACTGGCTTCCAGTCACTAAAACATCCTTCTGTCATCACCCTCTGTCTCCTACAACTAAGCCAATTTTGAATCCACATTATCAAATTACCCTGTATTCCATGCGCATTTGCCTTCTTTATAAGCCTCCCATGTGGGACCTTGTCAAAGGCTTTGCTGAAATCTATATAAACTACATTAACTGCACTACCCTCATCTACCCACCTGGTCACCTCAAAAAATTCAAATTTGTTCAGCATGACCTCCCTCTGTCAAAGCCATGCTGACTATCCCTGATCAAACCTTGCCTCTCCTTCAGAATTTTCTCCAATAGTTTCCCTACCACTGATGTGAGACTCATCATGTGGTTCCCTGGCTTATGTCTACAACCCTTCTTAAATAGCGGAACCACATTAGCTGTTCTCCAGTCCTCTGGCATCTCCCCTGTGGCCAGAGAGGAATTAAAAATTTGGGTCAGAGCCCCTGCGATCTCCTCCCTTGCCTCCCTCAGCAGCCTGGGACACAAATCTCCGGACCTGGAGATTTTTCCACTTTTAAGCCTGCCGCCACCTCCAATACCTTGTCACTCCCTATATTAATTTGCTGCAGAACTTCACAGTCTCTCTCCCCGAGTTCCATACCTTCACCCTCATTCTTTTGGGTGAAGACGGATGTGAAGTATTCATTCAACCCTCTAGCAATGTCCTCTGGCTCCACCCATAGATTGCCCCTTGGTCCCTAGTGGGCCCTACTCTTTCCCTGGTTATCCTCTTCCCATTGCTATACTTATAGAATATCTTGGGATTTTCCCTATTTTTACCAGCCAGAGCTTTCTCATATCCCCTCTTTGCTCTCCTAATTGCTTTCTTAAGCTCCACCCTGCACTTTCTGTACTCCACTAATGCCACTGCTGACACAAAAACAAAAATACCTGGAAAAACTCAGCAGGTATGGCAGCATCTGCGGAGAGGAACACAGTTAACGTTTCGAGTCCGAATAACCCTTCACCAGAACTAAGCAAAAATAGAAGAGAGGTGAAATATAAGCTGGTTTAAGGGGTGGGTGGGACAAGTAGAGCTGGATAGAGGGCCAGTGATAGGTGGAGATAACCAAAAGATGTCACAGACAAAAGGACAAAGAGGTGTTGAAGATGGTGATATTATCTAAAGGAATGTGCTAATTAAGGGTAGAAAGCAGGACGAGCAAGGTACAGATAGCCGTAGTGGATGTGGGATGGGGTGAAGGGATCGAAAAAGGCTAAAAGGTAGAGATAAAACAATGGATGGAAATACATTTAAAAATAATGGAAATAGGTGGGAAAATAAAAATTTATATAAATTATTGGGAAAAAAAGGGGGGGAATCGGAAAGGAGGTGGGGATGGAGGAGAGAGTTCATGATCTAAAATTGTTGAACTTAATATTCAGTCCGGAAGGCTGTAAAGTGCCTAGTCGGAAGATGAGGTGCTGTTCCTCCAGTTTGCGTTGAGCTTCACTGGAGCAATGCAGACTGACATGTGGGCATGAGAGCAGGGTGGAGTGTTGAAATGGCAAGCGACAGGGAGGTCTGGGTAATGCTTGTGGACAGACCGAAGGTGTTCTGCAAAGTGGTCACCCAGTCTGCGTTTGGTCTCTCCATTGTAGAGGAAACCGCAAATGTGCGAAACTGCAAACTGTAAATGCCTCTGCTGATTTGCTCCCCTTGTACCTGCTAAAAGCCTCTCTTTTTCTTATCATCGTATCCTGAATATCTCTGGTCAAGCATGGTTCTCTGGGCTTGTTACTCCTTCCTATCACCCTAGAGGGAACATGTTGAGCCTGTACCCTCCCCGTTTCCTTTTTGAACCCTCCCCCACCCGCCCCCGCACTGGTCTTCTGTAGATTTCCCCACAAGTAGTTGTTCCCAGTCTACCTTGGCCAGATCCTGCCTTATTTTACTAAAATCCTCTCTCCTCCAATCCAAAACATTTTTTTGCAGCTTGTCTATTTCTTTGCCCATAAGAAGTTTAAATTGTACCATGTTGTGGTCACTATCACTAAAAGAATGAAAAATGTAGTATTACTTAAATGGAGAACGGCTGCAGAATTCTGAGGTGCAGTGGGATCTACGTGTTTGAGTGCATGAGTCACAAAAAGTTAGTATGCAGGTACAGCATGCCATCGAGAAGGTTAATGGAATGCTACCCTTATTACGAGAGGAATTCAACACAAAAGTAAGTGAGTTGAGTTCTGATGAAGAGTCATACGGACTCGAAATGTTAATTCTGTCTTCCTCTCCACAGCTGCTGTCAGACCTGCTGAGCTTTTCCAGCTATTTTTGTTTTTATTACAAAAGTAAGGATGTTATACTTCAGTTATACAGGACATTGATGAGACTGCATCTCGAATACTGTGTGCAATTTTGATCTCTTTATGTAAGGAAGGATGTAAATACGTGGGAGGCAGTTCAGAGGAGGTTTACTAGATTGATACCTGGAATGAGTGGGCTGTCTTATGAGGATAGGTTGGACAGGCAGGGCTTGTTTCTACTGGAGTTTAGAAGACTGAGGGGTGACTTGATTGAAATATGTAAGTTTCTGAATGGTCTTGACAAAGTGGATGTGGAAAGGATGTTGCCTGGTGTGGGTGAGCCCAAAACTTGGGGCCATTTTTTTTCAAATTAGGGGTTGCCCTTATAGGACAGGGATGAAGATAAATTTTTTCTGAGGTTTGTGCAACTTTGGAACCCTGCCTCAGAAGGCGGTGGAGGCAGGGTCACTAATATTTTTAAGGCAGAGGCAGATAGATCCTTGTTAGGCAAGGGAATTAAAGATTATCGGGGGTAGATGGGTATATGGAACTCGACACAAACAGATAAACCATGATCTTATTGAATGGCAGAGCAGGCTCAAAGGACTAAATGGCCTACTTCTCCAATTTGTAGGTTTGTATGAGTCAGGAGGTGAGTTGCTCACCACAGGATTTCTAGCCTCTGACGTGCTCTTGTAGCCACAATATTTATATGGCTAGTCCAGTTCAGTTTCTGGTCAATGGTAACCCCCAGGATATCGATAGTGGGGGATTCAGCGATGGTAATGGCATTGAATGTCAAGGGATGATGGTTAGATTCTCGCTTGTTGGAGATGGTTATTGCCTAGTGCTTGTGTGGCGCGAATGGTACTTACCACTTGTCAGCCCAAGCCTGGATGTTGTCCAGTGTTCCTCCATTTGGACATGGACTGCTTCAGTATTTTGTGGCCTACTCCTGCTCCTAATTTGTATGTCTGTATGTATGTTCGTGTGAGTCGTGGATGGTGCTGAACATTGTACAATCATCAGTGAACATCTTCGCTTCTGACTTTATGATGGAAGGAAGGCTATTGACGAAGCCATTAAATATGTTGGGCCTAGGACACTACCCTGAGGAAGCCCTGCAGTGATGTACTGGAACTGAGGTGATTGACCCCCAACAACCATAACCATCTTCCCTTGTGCTAGGTGTGATTGCAACCATTGGAGAGTTTCCCCCTGATTCCCATTGCTAGGGGTCCTTGATGCCACAAATGCTGCTTCGATTGACACACATACAGTCACTGTCACCTCACTTCTGGAGTTCAGTTCTTTTGCCCATGTTTGAACCAAGGCTATAATGAGGTCAGGAGCTGTGTGACGGAACCCAAACTGGGCTCAGTGAACTGGTTATTGCTACGCAAGTGCCGCTTGATAGCCCTGTTGATGACTTCTTTCATCGCTTTACTAATGATCGAGAGTAGACTGATCAGGTGGTAATTGGCTGGTTTGGATTTGTCCTGCTTTTGTGTGCAGGACATACCTGGGCAATTTTCCACATTACTGGATAAATGCAAGTGTTGTGGCAGTACTGGAGTAGCTTGGCTAGGGGCGCAGCAAGCTCTGGAGTACATGTCTTCAGTACTATTGCCGAAATATTGTCACGGCCCATAGCCTTTACAGTATCCAGTGCCTTCAGCCATTTATTCATATCACATGGAGTGAATTGAATTGGCTGAAGACTGGCATCTGTGATGCTGGGCACCTCCGGAACAGGCCAAGATGGATCACCCACTCGGCACTTCTGCTTCAGCCTTTTGCACTGTTGTGCTGGGCTCCCCCATCATTGAGGATGGGGATATTCGTGGAGCCTCTTCTTCCAGTGAATTGTTTAATCACCCACCACCATTCACAACTGGATGTAGCAGGGCTGCAGTGCTTGGATCTGATCCATTGCTTGTGGAATGGCTTAACTCTGTCTATCACTTGCTGCTTATGCTGTTTGGCACGCAAGCAGTCCTGTGTTATAGCTTCATCAGGTTGACACCTCATTTTTGGTATGCCTGGTGCTATTCCTGGCATGACCTTCTGCACTCTTCATTGAACCAGGGTTGATCCAGTGGTTTGGTGGTAATGGTAGAATGGGGAGGATGCCTGGTTATGAGGTTACAGATTGTGGTTGAGTACAATTCTGCTAGAGCTGATGGTCCACAGCAGCCTATGTTTGCCCAGTCTTGAGTTGCTAGATCTGTTCGAAATCTATCCCATTTAGCACGGTGATAGTGCCACAGGACATGATGGATGTTATCCTCAATGTGAAGAGGGACTTTGTCTCCAGAAGGACCGTGCAGTGGTCACTACTACCGATACCATCATGGACAATGCATCTGTGGCAGGCAGTTTGGTGAGGATGAATTCAAGTATGTTTTTCCCTCTTGTTGGTTCCCTCACCACCTATGTGCTTTAGGGCTTGGCCGAGCCACTCTTGGTGATGGACATTGACGCCCTCCACCCAGTGTACATTCTGCACCATTTGGAGGGTGGGGATGCGGTACGTGATAATCAGCAGGAGGTTTCCTTGCCCATGTTTGACCTGATGCCATAAGAGCTCATGGTGTCCATAGTTGACGTTGAGGATTCCCAGGGCAAACGCCTCTCAACTGCATACCCAGGGATGATGATTGTAATGTTTGGGACATTGTCTGTATGATTCCTCCAGTATGACTATGTCAAGCTGTTGCTTGACTAGTTTGAGAGACAGCTGTCCCAATTTTGGCATTAGTTGTCAGATGTTAGGAAGGAAGCCTTTGCAGGGTCGACAGGACTGAGTTTGCCATTGTCGTTTCTGCTGCCTAAGTCGATGCTGGGTGGTTTGGCGTCTTTGTAGGGGTTTGATACAACTGAGTGGTTCGCTAGGCCATTTCAAAGGGAATTTAAGAGTTATTAGTGAAGCAGATGGGTTTTTACGACAATCGACAATGGTTTCTTGGTCATTAGCAGACTTAACCCAAGATTTTTTTTGTCGAATTCAAATTTTACCATCTGCCTTGGTGGGATTCGAACCAGAGTCCCCAGAGCATTACCATGGGTCTCTGGATTACTAGTCCAGTGACAATACCAGTAGGCTACCGCCCACCAAAACTTCAAATAACAGCTTTCTTTATAAAGTTAAAATTTGGATGACAAAAATACATTTGTCGTCACAGATTCCATGAATTAATTTAACCAGTTGAACAGAATTATTGAAATGTTGATCTTTAAAACTATTATATTTGACAGGTTTTTTTTAAAAATGGCTATTAGTTGTTGTAAGGATCATACAATTAAAAAAAATAGTGTATCCCATGTGGTACAATGAGAACATGTAATCTAGTATGTTATTGAGCAAAACAGACCTTGAAGATCCCTAGCTGAATTCTTGGTTCGTTATCTTAGCAGACCTGATTCTATGGCCACTGCTTTCGTCACAGTGACCCCAATTAGAGAGGAGGAAGGGGAGCTTAGATTTGATAGTTGTCCACTTTAACTGCATGTTTATGAATGATGGGGAATGGCTGTGATGTCCCGTCCCCCCCCACCATGGGTAAGTATTTTGTCAGCACTCACTGCCTTTTTTCACATGTGACGAATGGCAATTAGTTCAAGGTATCCTTACAGTTGTAAAGTTGCATTAGTACGATATTCAGGAAGTAAATTAGGGGCCTACTGAATTTTTAAATTATTCTGTACTCTATAAAGGCTAATTCTTCTGATGAATCCTAGTACCCTTGATGGATACTACTTCCACATACAGAAGTCTATCCAGTGAAACTCAGTATGGAGAATCATGGAAATGATACCCTGCTCAAAGCTCTGTGATTTATTGTGTTGGGCTTGTGCCATCCAGTCTCCAAAACACTTGATTTAACTCCTGCATCATTTATAATTAATCAAACCAACAGCTAATTAACTCTGAGATAGTGGCCCAAGTAATTTTAAAAAAACTTCAATGTGTGTGTTTTTGTGTTCACGAGCAGTCATCATATCCATAGACGACAATGAAATCAAGCTGTTCTTCAATGACAGCTACAGATATTCCTTAGTTGTAAGGTGGATTAAGCAGTGCACAGCTTTCATTGCATTATACCAGTATAGTTGAGTTTAATTTCCGGTAGATGTACATCGAACATAAAGCAGAAACAGTCTATTCAACCTAATTGGTCCATGCCAGTGCTTATGCTCCATACCAACCTCCTCCCTCCCTACTTCATCTAACCCTATTAGCAAAACATGCTATTTATGTCTCCCTCATCTCTTAATTACATCAGATATTCTCATCAACTATGTCTTTTGTTTGTGAGATCCACATTATTACCATTCTATCGATAATGAAGTTCTTCTGAATCCCTTATTAGATGTATTAGTGACTACTTTATATGGCCCTTAGTTTTGTTCTCCTCCACATGTGAAAGCATCTTTTCTACGTCTACCCTATCAAACCATTTCATAATCTTAAAGACCCCAATTAAGTCTCACGCCCAGCCTTTTTACTCAAGAAAAGAGCCCCAGCCTGTTCACTCTCTTTTCTGATAGGTTCAATTCCTCAGTTCTGTTTTCATCCATGTAATCTTTTTTGCACCTTCTCCATTGCCTGTATATCATTTTTATAATATGAAGATCAGAACTGTTCATAGTGCTCTCTAGTCTAACTAAGGTCCTACACAAGTTTCACATAACTTCTAATCTTTTCAGTTCAATCCATCTAGAAATGAACCCCAGTGAACTGATTTATTAATGGTCTTATTAACCTGCAACTGCTTTGTGTATCTGTAACCCTAGATCCCTCTGCTCCTGTACCTCATTTAGAGTCTTGTTTTTGAAGGAGTATGTGGATGCCCTACCAAAATATACCACCCTGGTTTTCTTGTGCTTTGTCACCATCTTCCTTAGTATTAACTAGATCCCTAATTCGTTGTCATCCCAAGTTTGAAATTGTAGTTATGATTCCCGACTCCAAATCATTTATATAAATGGCGAACAACAGTGATCCCGGCACTCATCCTTATGGAACACCGCTTTCCATGTTTTACCACTATTTGCACTTACTCTCTGTTTCCTGTTTTGTATAGCTTAGTATACTGCCAGTTGCCCTGACTCCACACTCTGACGTTAGCCTCCTGTCTACCATGTGGTAACTTATCAAAAGCCTTTAGAAAATCCAAATTTCTGTTGCCTTGTCTTTTTCTATTCTTCTGTTACTTTTTCAAGAATTCATTAAATTTAGTCGGGTATATTTCCTTTTGAAATCCATGCTTAATGTATTTTTGGTTTTGAAATGTTTTTTCTGTTATTTCTTTGAATAAGAATTATATTATATGTTCTACCATCAACATTAAGCTATTGGTTCTACAATTCCCTGGACTTGTTCTCTCTCCCTTTTTAAATATAGGAACGTCAACAGATGACTGCCAATCCCTGACACCCCCTTCTCTAATGATTTTTTTGTATAATAGTACCTCTGCTACCTCTTCATTAACTTCTAAACTGTGTGGCTACAAGAAGTCCAATTGATGTTTGTATCCTATGGGTTTGAAGTGTGAGAGTGCAGGATAGTATTTGTAAGAAATGCCATCTCCTACTCGCCGTTGGAGTAATTTGAGATTGCCCAAATTCATTTTTATAGGATCACCTATAGTGCTTAATTTTCTCAAAAGCCCAATATTTAATTATCTACCAACCTTAACTTCAAAGTTGACCTAAAAGTAGGAAAGAAACAGTTGTAGATTTGATGGGCTACATAAGTACTACCTTAGAATGAAGTAGATTATATGTTTTATTATATGAATTGTCAGTGGTAGCATTACATTTGCCAAATTTGGTAAACTTCCTTCAGCCTGCTTTAAACAGTTGAAAATTTTCTTTTAAAAATAAGTTAATAATTTGTGTTGATCCCAAGTTTTTATACCCTTTTCTTATTTGAAGTCCTTGTACTGTCAAAAGTGTCACTTTTGTAGTAGGTTAAGTCCCATTTGTTTTATTGACTGGACCATCCAACAATGAGCTGAACAATCTCATAATGCTAGAACAAATGAAAATGGGCTGAGATGCTACAAAATAAACTATCAGCCTATTACAGTCAGACATCCTACCTGCGACTATACCTTCCACTTCCACTCCCAGTTCATTACTCAGAAAATGGAAAAGTCAGCATGCAACTTCTTCCTGGGCCTACACTTACTGCTTCAGAAAGAGCTCCATCTATTTCCAATTTCAGTCTTTACCACACATATCCAGGAATTTTGCCTCTGGCAGGAAATTAAATTCACTGCAGCATGAACGTTGAAATACTATTCTGAAAGCAATCAAAGATTTTCATTCTGATTTATATAAATACTTAATAAAACTATCTTTTTAGTTCAAATTATGGAAAACCCAGAAGATGACACCTTGTGTCTTTTTTTTAAATTCATTTATAGAATGTGGGTATTGCTGGCTGGGTCAGCATTTATTGTCCATCCCATGTTCCCATGTGTCTGCTGCCCTTGTCCTTCTAGATGGTAATGGTTGAAGGTTTGGAAGGTGTTGTCTAAGGAGCCTTGGTGAGTTCCTGCAGTGCATCTTGTAAATGGTACACATTGCTGCTACTGTATGTTGGTGGTAGAGGGAGTGAATGTTTGTGGATGGGGTGCCAGTCAAGCGGGCTGCTTTGTCCTAGGTGGTGTTGAGTTCTTGAGTGTTCTTGGAGCTGCATTCATCCAGGCAAGCGGAGAGTATTTCATCACACTCCTGACGTGTGTCTTATAGATGGTGGACGGGCTTTGGGGAGTAGAACGTGAGTTACTCGCCGCAGGTTTCCTAGCCTCTGACCTGCTCTTGTAGTAACAGTATTTATCTGCCTAGCCCAGTTCACTTTCTAGTCAATTGTAACCCCCCCAGGATGTTGTTAGTGGGGGATTCAGCGATGGTAATTCCATTGAATGTCAAGGGATAATGGTTAGATTCTCTCTTGTTGGAGATAGTTATTGCCTAGTGCTTGGCACTTGTGTGACGCAAATGTTACTTGCCACTTGTCAGCCTGGATGTTGTCCAGGTCTTGCTGTGTTTGGACATGGACTGTTTCAGTATCCGAGGAGTTGTGGATTATGCTGAACATTGTGCAATCATCAGCGAACATCCCAACTTCCAACCTTATGGTGGAAGGAAGGTCATTGATGAAACAGCTGAAGATGGTTGGAACTAGGACACTACCCTGAGGAATTCCTGCAGCGATGTCCTGGAACTGAGATGATTGACCTACAACAACCACAACTATTTTCCTTTGTGCTAGGTATGACTCCGACCAGCAGAGAGTTTTCCCCCGATTCCCCTTGACTACAGTTTTGCTAGGGCTCCTTGATGCCACACTCGGTCAAATGCTGCCTTGATGTCAAGGGCAGTCACTCTCACCTCACCTATCACATATACTGCACTCTAAGACCATTTGAGAAATCCTATTTATGCCATAACCCATGAAGGAAGGTAATTACTGAATTGAATATAAATTTAAAAATAAAAATGGATTGTAATTTAGGTTCCTTGGAATTTCCAGTAAAACACTTAGAGCGGATTTTCTTTTTCATCACTTGGATGTTAAGCATTACTTAGGCAGAGGACAGGAAGGAAATTTTAGTGGCGATTATTGCAAATGCTACAGAACCCAGTGGATTTTCATACCACTTATTTAAACAGAAGGAAATCAGATGAGTTGTGTTACGGTGTTGGCCCTACCTGGCAGATTTCCTTCTCTCCACACAGATGCATAACCCCAGGCAGCAAAGGCTAAAATCACTATCTCTATTTCTGTAAATTCGTATTGAAATGAAGAAAGTGTCTAATTTCCTTTTCCATATTAATATAAATTTTAAATTGAGTTGATTTTTGGCAAAAATTGGCCAGAAACATTTGTATTTCAGTGAATTTGTTTATTAAAAATTTGATTCATGCAAAGGCTATGAAAAATCTAAATCAAAATATGACATAGTATGAGAGATTTGAAATCTGAAATAATGAAACCATGTAAAGTTAGGCTTTGTGTGAACATGACATACAAAATCTGGGTGGAAAAAGTCTTACCACTTTCATTGTCAAACACTTGAGTTTAAATCTATATTATCTCCAACAAAAGTCTTCAACCTCTGTCTGAACTGAGGCCCACTCAGTATAAACTGTGTTGCTGATTAGTCCTATCCCAGCTTGCCTCACTACATGCTTTGGAAAGATTCCGTGCTACATTTGGCTTCCATTCTAATTCGTCCAGCTTTATAAATTCTTGCATTGCCTGTTTGTCTGGTAGGAAATACGAGGTGATTAAAGGGGAGTTTTCCTGGACTGATATATTTACAGATATAATGCATTTGAATTTGGAAAATGGTGTAGTCGCTTAAAGAGCTATGTTTTTTATTCAAGCAGCGTGTTTTAATATAACTTGTTCAGTACAATGAAGCAGATTTGAAGTTACATTTAGCAGCTGCCAGTTCATCAAGAAACATCACACAGAAATTTTAGATTCGGGTTCCTTCAGATGATGCACAAAATAGATAAATTGCAAATATTTATATCCAAAACTACTGAACAAGTAATTCTTACAATTAAAATAAAGAAGCATGCTCGCTGAAATGAAAGTAAAGTTAGAGTATTGAATCAGGTAAAAATTGGTAATGGAGATAAACTTCAACTACAGAATAATCAACATTCATATCATCATAAAATCTAAAGCACAAGAGTACAAATTCATGAATTTCCACACGCTTACCTGCCTCTAAAAAAAATTATGTAAATCTCACCCAAAATCCCCCTTGAATAGTGAAAAATTGAGGAGGGACCTATTCCTTCCAACTTTTTCCCCCAAGTTCACTGCTGCTCCTTGAAACCATCTATAAATGGCTGGAATGTTTTAAATGAGGCAGTAATTGCATTGTAATATCACAGAATCTCACAGAATCACAGTGCAGAACAGGCCCTTCGGCCCATCGAGTCTGCACCGACACGTGAAAAACACCTGACCTACCTACCTAATCCCATTTACCAGCACTTGGCCCATAGCCTTGAATGTTATGACGTGCCAAGTGCTCATCCAGGTACTTTTTAAAGGATGCGAGGCAACCCGCCTCCACCACCCTCCAAGGCAGTGCTTTCCAGACCGTCACCAGCCTCTAGGTAAAAAAGTTTTTCCTCACATCCCCCCCTAAACCTCCTGCCCCTCACCTTGAACTTATACCCCCTTGTGACTAACCCTTCAACTAAGGGAAACAGTTGCTCTCTATCCACCCTGTCCATGCCCCTCATAATCTTGTACACCTCAATCAGGGTCGCCCCTCAGTCTTCTCTGCTCCAACGAAAACAACCCAAGTCTATCCAACCTCTCTTCATAACTTAAATGTTTCATCCCAGGCAACATCCTGGTGAATCTCCTCTGCACCCCCTCCAATGCAATCACATCCTTCCTATAATGTGGCGACCAGGACTGCACACAGTACTCCAGCTGTGATCTCGCTAAGGTTCTATAAAACTCCAACATGACCTCCCTACTTTTATAATCTATGCCTCCATTGATAAAGGCAAGTGTCCCAGATGGCTTTTTCACCACCCTACTAACGTGCCCCTCCGCCTTCAGAGATCTATAGACACACACGCCAAGGTCCCTTTGTTCCTCAGAACTTCCTAGTGCCATGCCGTTCATTGAATACTTCCTTGTCAAATTACTCCTTCCAAAGTGTATCACCCCTCACTTTTCAGGGTTAAATTCCATCTGCCTCTTATCTGCCCATTTGACCATTCCGTCTATATCTTCCTGTAGCCCAAGCCACTCAACCTCACTGTTAACGACCCGGCCAATCTTTGTGTCATCCGCCAACTTACTAATCCTACCCCCCACATAGTCATCTATTTAATTTATATAAATGACAAATAATAGGGGACCCAGCACAGATCCCTGTGGTACGCCACTGGACACTGGCTTCCAGTCACTAAAACAGCCTTCTGTTATCACCCTCTGTCTCCTACAACTAAGCCAATTTTGAATCCACCTTATCAAATTACCCTGTATCTCATGTGCATTTGCCTTCTTTAAAAGTCTCCCATGTGGGAACTTGCCAAAGGCTTTGCTGAAATCCATATAAACTACATCAACTGCACTACCCTCATCTACACACCTGGTCACCTCCTCAAAAAGTTCAATCAAATTTGTTCAGAATGACCTCCCTCTGACAAAGCCATGCTGACTATCCCTGATCAAACCTTGCCTCTCCAAGTGGAGATAGACTCTCTTCTTCAGAATTTTCTCCAATAGTTTCCCTACCACTGACGTGAGACTCACTGGCCTGTAGTTCCCTGGCTTATGTCTACAACCCTTCTTAAATAGCGGAACCACATTAGCTGTTCTCCAGTCCTCTGGCACCTCCCCCGTGGCCTGAGATGAATTAAAAATTTGGGTCAGAGCCCCTGCGATCTCCTCCCTTGCCTCCCTCAGCAGCCTGGGACACAAATCATCCGGACCTGGAGATTTGTCCACTTTTAAGCCTACCAACACCATGTTCCATTTTTCATCATCACTGCTTTAATTTACACCTGATGCTTCTAATGCCCACATAAAGCGGTGTCCTGTGCATAGAAAAGATGGAAATCGATTTGAATTGTCACAGGCAATTGGCAAAATATTTCCATCAATTTTCATTTATTTTCCCCTTGCTATTACTTTGATATCTTTGTTGCCTTTTGCTGTGGGACCATCTCTCATCAATTCTATTGAGGCCACAACTGGGATTTCCATGGGGAATACCTTGCTATCTGCTTTTTGAAGGAAGTAGAGGGCATAACAGAGAGAGACCAGACACCATTGAAGGTGTCTTCACTCGCCAGTATGCAGAATATACAGATCGTATCATTCATGCCTCTAGTTGGCCCAGAATTAGTGTATGCAGAGATGCATTTTGCAAGGAAACCACTAATGTATTATTCCATATGCTGCTACCTGGCCTCTAGTCCAACATCATAGTATGCACTGCATTGTCAATGATTGTCAGAGTTGCCACCAATTTAAATTTTTACGCAACAGAGTCATTCCAGATGTCCTTGTGGGACATCAGTGACATTTCTCAACTGGCTATGCAAGATTCCATCAAACAAGTCAGAGATGCATTGTTTGGTTAGTAAAAAAAACAGCTCATCACCTTCTCTATAAATAATCAGCAGCTGCAGGACAGGGTACTGCTAATTTACTAACTGGCAGTGTTCATCAACATGAACATAGACTGTTTTTATGCTGTATAATGGGCTGTTTACTGCAGACCTGCATTGAACTCCACGTTTCAGAATGGCCTACAATGCTGCAACACCTTCTGACGTGGGGTGGCTGATGCTATAGGTGGACCGCTCCAGGTCCTCTGTCATCTGCATTTTCTGGAAGACCATTCCCGTTGCATGCACATATATAATAGTCTGCAAGCATTCTACTTTTAAGTAGATAATCTCATGATTTTTGTCTCAAAGCTCTTCAGTAAGTCTCCTGTTCCACCAGTCAAAAAGTTGAGAGATTTCAACTCCCATCCCCTGCTCCTCCTGGCCACTCCTGTTCTGTTCATTAGTTTAGGTGGCTATCTTTTAGCTAGTACCTGCAGGGAAAGATTAAACAATGAGCCACTAATGCTTCCTACTGTGTGACACCTAGAACAGTGGAAGAGAATTAAAAATGCGTTTCAGAGCAGGAGATTTCATTTAACTTGAGTAGATAGTTACGTGAAGGTATCATAATCAAATTTGCTATCAGGTTAGGTATGGTTATGTAGCATAAGAAAGAGAAGCAGAATGTGATGATAAACCTGTAGTTAGCACCTGACCTCTGATTTTTTTCCCCCTCCTACTGACTGCCTCCCCAGTTGCTCCCATGCCTTTTGTCTGGGTGAGTATTGGAGCTGCAGAGTATATAGTCTTCCTTTTTCTTTCAGGATGGTATTCTCTGCAATGAAAAATGTAGACAGTGGTGATGCTTTCTGGTTGTCATGAGATGCAGCTTAACTCTTATGTCAGTGGGCACAGTGTTATGATATGATTAAAGGTGCATGAAACAAGCAGTTGTATATGATTTGAGACTATGAACATCCTAGGGGTTATCATCGACCAGAAACTAAACTGGACCAGCCATATAAATATTGTGGCTACAAGAACAGGTCAGAGGCTGAGAATTCTGTGGCTAGTAACTCAATGCTTTATTGGCACACCATCTGCCACCTTCAACATCACTGCCTCCACCACAGTGGCAGTGGTGCGTACCATCTACAATATGCACTGCAGCAACTCACCAAGGCTTCTTCAATAGCACCTTCCAAACCTATGACCTCTACCACCTAGAAGGGCAAGGCATATGCATCGGAACACCACCACCTTCAAGTTCCTCTCCAAACCACACACCATCCTGACTTGGAACTATATCACTGTTCCTTCACTATCAGTGGGTCACAATCTGGGAACTCCCTTCCTAACAGCACTATGGGTGTTCCTACAACACATGCACTGCAGCAGTTCAAGAAGGCAGCTCACCCCCACCTTCACTAGCCCATTGTCACTGGACTAGTAATCCAGAGACCCAGGATAATGCTCTGGGGACCCTGGTTCAAATTCCACCATGGCAGTTGGTGAAATTTGAATTCAATAAAAATCTGGAATTAAATGTCTGATGATGACCGTGAAACCATTGTCGTAAAAACCCTTTTGGTTCACTAATGTTCTTTAGGGAAGAAAATCTGCTGTCCTTACCTGGTCTGGCCTACATGTGACTCCAGCTCCACAGAAATGTGGTTGACTCTTAAATGGCCTCTGAAATGTCGCTAGAAAGTCAAAAAGAAATGAAGCTGGATGGACCACTAGGCATCACCCTAAGGACTGGAAACAACAATGGCAAACTCAGCCCTGTCAACTCTGCAAAGTCCTCCTTACTAACATCTGGGGCCTAGGTACAAAATTGGGGGAGCTGTCTCACAGACTAGTCAAGCAAAGATCCTGTAAGGTATGATTCCGTGAGTATGACTATGTCGTAGACACCACCATCACCATCCTTGGGTTTGCCTTATCCCATTGGCAGGACAGACCTAGCAGAGGTGGCAGCACAGAGGTATACGGACAGGAGGGAGTTGCCCTGGGAGTCCACAACATCATCTACGGACACCATGAAGTCTCATGGCATCAGGTCAAACATGGGCAAGTAAACCTCTGCTGATTAACAGTACTGCCATCCCCATCAACTGATGAATCAGTACTCTTCTATGTTGAGCACCACTTGGAGGAAGCATTGAGGGTGGCAAGGGTGCAGAAAGTACTCTGGGTGAAGGGCTTCACTACAGACCGAGCTGGCCGAGACCTAAAGGACATAGCTGCGAGACTAGGTCTGCAGAAGGTGGTGAGGGAACAACAAGAGGGAAAAACATACTTGACCTCATCCTCACCAACCTGCCTACCGCAGATGCATTTGTCCATGACAATATCGGTCGGAGTGACCACCGCACAGTCCTTGTGGAGACAAAGTCCTGTCTTCACATTGAGGATACTCTCCATCGTATTGTGTGATGCCACCATCATGCTAAATGGGATCTAGCAATTCAAGACTGGGCAACCATGAGGCACTGTGGGCCATCAGCAGCAGAATTGTACTCAACCACAATCTGTAACCTCATGGTCCAGCATATGCCCCACTCTACCATTACCACCAAGCCAGGGGATCAACCCTGGTTCAAAGAAAAGTGCAGAGGGGCATGTCAGGAGCAGCACCAGGCATACCTCAAAAAAAATTGAGGTATCAGCCTGGTGAAGCTACAACACAGGACTACTTGTGTGCCTAGCAGCATAATCAGCAAGTGATAGACAGAGCTAAGTGATTCCACACACAACGGATCAAGCTCTGCAGTCCTGCTATACCCAGTCTGGAGGAGGAGGCACCACAAACATCCCCGTCCTCAATGATGGGGGAGTCCAGCACATCAGTACAAAAGATAAGGCTAAAGCGTTTGCAAAATCTTCTGCCAGGAGTGCCAAATGGATGATCCATCTCGGCCCCCTTCGGAGATCCTCAGCATCACAGATGCCAGACTTCAGCCAATTCGATTCACTCCACGTGATATCACTAGATACTGCAAAGACTATGGGCCCTGACAGTATTCTGACAATAGTACTGAAGATGTGCTCCAGAATATGACGCACCCTAGCCAAGTTGTTCCAGTATAGCTACACACTGGCATCTACTCAGCAATGTGGAAAATTGCCCAGGTATGTCCTGTACACAAAAAGCAGGACAAATCCAACCCATCCAATTACTGTCCCCTCAGTCTACTCTTGATCATTAGCAAAGTGATGGAACAGTGCTATCAAGCGGCACTTTTTAAAAATTGTTCATGGGATGTGTGTGTCGCTGGCTAGGCTAGCATTTATTGCCCATCCCTAATTTCCCTTGTTCAGAAAGCATTTAAGAGTCAAACACATTGCTGATGGGTCTGAAGTAGGGCAGACCTGGTGAGGACAGCAGATTTCCTTCCCTAAAGGACATTACTGAACCAGATGGGTTTTTAAGGCAATCTGCAATGTTTCATGAAACTAAAACAGAAAGTGCTAGAAAAACTCAGCAGGTCTGACAGCATCTGTGGAGAGCAAAACAGCTAAGTATGACTCCTCTTCATCCACAGTATTTTGCTTTTATCTTAGTGCAATGGTTTCATGGCCATCATCAGACTTTTATTTCTAGATTTTTATTGAATTCAAATTTCACCATCTGCCATGGTGGGATTCGAAACCAGGTCCCCAGAGCATTACCCTGGGTCTCTGGAATACGAGTCCAGTGACAATACCACTATTGGAGGTCAATCATCCTAGTTCCAGGACATCACTGCAGGAGTTCCTCAGGGTAGTGTTCAAGGCCTGACCACCTTCAGCTGCTTCATCAACGACTTTCCTTCCATCATAAGATCAGAAATGGGGATGTTTGCTGATGATTGCACAATGTTCAGCACCATTCACGTCTCCTCAGATGATGAAGCAGTTCATGTCCAAATGCAGCAAGACCTGGACAATATCCAGGCTTGGGCTAACAAGTGGCAAGTAACATTCGCGCTGCACAAGTGCCAGACAATGACCATCTCCAACAAGAGAGAATCTAACCATTACCATCGCTGAATCCCCCATTATCAACACCCTGAGAGTTACCATTGACCAGAAACTGAACTGGACTAGCCATAAAAATACTGTGGTGATAAGAGCAGGTTGGAGGCTAGGAGTCCTGTGGTGAGTAATTCACCTCCTGACTCCTCGAAGCCTTTCCACAATCTTCAAGGCACAAGCCAAGAGTGTGATAGAATTCTCTCCACTTGATGAGTGCAGCTCCGAAGCTTGACATCATCCAGGACAGAGCAGCCCTCTTGATTGGCACCCCATCCACAAACATTCACTCCCTCCACCACCGATGCACAGTGGCAGCAGTGTATACAATCTTCAAGATGCACTGCAGGAAGTCACCAAGGCTTCTTAGGCAGCATCTTCCAAACCCATGACCTCTACCATCTAGAAGGACAACAAAGGCAGCAGAGGTTGGGACCTCCACCAGCTGGAAGTTCCCGTCCAAGCCAATCACCATCCTGAGTTGGAAGTATATCGCCGTTACTTTAGTGTCACTGTCAAAATCCTGGAACTGCCTCTCTAACAGCACTGTGGGTGTACCTACATCATATGGACTGCAGCGGTTCAAGAAAGCAGACCACCACCACCTTAAGGACAATTAGAGATGGGCAATAAATGCTGGTCTACTCATTGGCATCCGCATCCCATGAATAAATTTAAAAACACTTTCTTTGGTGTTTTATGTCAAGCTGTGAGTGGAAGTACACTTGCAGACAGGTTAGGAGTATAAAATACCGTGTAAAATCCCCTGGATACTAATGTTTAAGCTCTTGAAAAATCTTCAACATAATAAGGGTAAATAAGTTGTTAGTGTCAAGCGTAGTGAGTTCTTGGAAGGTGTATTCTTATTTCCAGGTCTGACTTAGATCTGATCATTAACCTTCTATCATTGAGTTGCTTTGTGAGGCGGCACCTACTGTCAGAGCCATCTCACTGAACTGTGCTTTGGCTGTTTCTGTAGCTGCATACCTGCATTCCAAATGAGACCTTTGTTACAGATTAGGAGAGAGAAACCAAACTTCTTTATCCTCTCCCCGTCTGCCCGTAAACAGAGCTGTATTTGAATTATTTTTAAGGTAGGCTGCAGCGTGTTTCCCCAGACCCTCTGCTGATTTGATCCAATTCAAAAATAATTCACAGCAAACTTGCATTATGATGAACTCAGATTAATTTGTTCACATTCAAACCCGGGGTGGGGAGAGAGTGTTCATAACCTCTTTTTCTCTTTCTCTCTCACATACACATGCATGCACACATGAGAGAACATTCTCACACTCACTCACACACTCACTCGCACACTTATAACTATGGACAACAACAGTAAAAGAACCAAGGAAATGTAAATTAGGGCAAGCAATTTTCAGAGTCCGAGAAGTCAAAATCCAGAGTGTGTGGCAGATTTGGAGACAGCAGCACAAAAATCCTTGAAATGAGTGATAAGGCTTCTAAAATCAAACCAGCTTTGAGGCTTTGAGAGATGCTGGCCGGCTGTTGGTCCGCCAGGAGATCTGCTGGAGTTCTTTTTAGTTGATGTTAAATCAGCGGACTGAGCTGTGAGGCTAGAAATTAATATTAAAACACAGTGTAGTTGACTGAGTGGGAGTTTGAGAGGGTACTTCTAATTGTTAATTTTGTTCTTAAATTTTGCTCTTATAATCTAATCTAGCCTGTAATTAGCAGTAACTGGGAAGTACTGTGTAAGCAGCCTAAGTTTTTTCTCTCAGTTTAGACAGGGTAAACTCACTGTTAGCTGTAGTAGCTGAGTAGTCAATTAGCTAACTGGTTGAATCTGGTTACTGTAGCCCCAGCTCATTTTACTATAAATTCAGGGTTCTTTAGTGTAGCCTTGACAAATGGAGTGCAGCTGACTAACTGAGTGAAGACTTGAACTTTGGTGAGAGGAGAGTTCAGTGAAGGGGGAGAAGGAGTTTTCCGTTTCCTCTTTTTATCTTTCTCACCTCATAGAAATTGGTTCTTGCTCTACTACAGGGAAAGGAGCTGGCTGTTTGGTGAGTATCCGGTAAGTGGGTAAGTTCTATTCTATCCCTGAAATAGTTTAAAATAGCACACAATTTGGTGGTAAAGTTAATTAAATATATAAGAAAGCAACATGAATAAGTGATTAATATAATTAAGTAATTATCTAAAACACATTAAAAATGGCAGCACAGGTGATGTGTCAAGGCTGCAGCATGTGGGAACTCCGGGATAACGTGATCCAGGGCAAACACGTCTGCAGTAAGTGTTTGCGGCTTGAGGAACTTCGGATCAGAGTCATTGAGCTGGAGGCTGAGCTTCAGACGCATCAGGGAGGGGTAAAGTTACCTGGATGCTTTGTTCCAGGAGGCAGTCGCACCACTTAGGACAGGGTCATCTGATTTGGTCAGTGGCCAGGGACAGGAGGGTGTGAGTGAGGCAGGTAAGGGGACCCAGAGGGCAGGAGTGTGAGCCTCTGCAATTGTCCAACAGGTTTGAGGTTCTCTCAGCTTGTTTGGATGAGCGTGGAGGTTGCAGGATGGATGAGCAAACTGATCATGGCACCGTGGTACAGGAAGCCATCCAAGTGGGGGGAGCAAAAAGGAATGTAATGGTATTAGAGGACAGCATAGTAATGGGGATTGACAACTGTTCTCTGTAGCAAAGAGCGAGAGTTCAGACAGCTTTGTTGCCTGCCTGGTGCCAGGGTTCGGGACATCTGCTCAGGGCTGGAGAGGAACTTGCAGTGGCAGGAGGAGAATCCAGTGGTCGTGGTCCATGTATGTACCAACGACTTAGGCAGGATGAGGAAGGAGGCTCTGCATAGTCAGTATGATGCGCTAGGCACCAAATTAAGAAGCAGAACCTCAAAGCTAATAATTACTAGATTATTACCTGAGCCACATGCAAATTGGCAATGGACAAATAAGATTCGAGAAATTAATGCGTGGCTTAAAGACTGGTGTTGGAGGAATGGGTTCCGATTTGTGGGGCACTGGCATCAGTATTGGTGAAAGTGGGATATGTATCTTTGGGATGGTCTACACCTGAACCATGCTGGGGCTGGTGTCCTCGCGAGACGCCTAACTAGACAGTTCAGGGAAGGTTTACTAAACTAATACTCGGAATGGGCGGGTTATTTTATGAGGAAAGGCTGGACAGTTTAGGCTTGCGTCCACTGGAATTTAGAAGAGTAAGAGGCGACTGAATTGAAACCTTTAAGATCCTGAGGGGTCTTGACAGGATGGATGTGGAGAGGATGTTTCCTCTTATGGGAGAATCTAGAACTTTGGGTCAATGCTTAAAAATAAGGGGTCGCTCATTTAAAACAGAGATGAGAATGTTTTCTCTGAGGGTTGAGAGTCTTTGGAACTCTCTTCCTGAAAAGGTGGTGGAAGCAGATTATTTGAATATTTTTAAGGCAGAGCTAGATAGATTCTTGATTAACAAGGGGGTGAAAGATTATCGGGGATAGGCAGGAATGTGGGGTTGAAGTTACATTCAGATCAGCCATGATCTTATTGAATGGCGGAGCAGGCTCGAGGTGCCGAGTGGCCTACTCCTGCTCCTAATTCATGTGTTCGTATGTAAAATGATCCAAAAGATTAGAAGCATGGGGCATGTGATGTGGCCCATTAATGAGTTAATTGCAGCCTCAAAAGCAGTCCCTGTGCTTCTGGCCAAAATTCATTGTTTCCCTTGGGAGCCAAATGGCGTCTGTTCATACTTCTTCAGGTATAATGAGTTTCAATGTCTCTCTCTTTGTTATCGCCCCAACTGGGGGGAAGTCAGTTAGTCTGTTAGATGTCTAGTTTTGTGATTACACTGTAGCCTCACAATGCAGTGTGAGATTCCACAAGGATGAGAGTGGAACTCTTGTTTTTGTAATCTCTTTTAGAAGCTTCCAGACAGATGGCCAGTCTTGAGTCATGTGACTTGTAGCAGCCACCTTGTGGTTCAGCAGAAGTCCATTTTAAGGATAGTTTTGATACACACAGTTTTGATTTCTTTTCATGTCTTATTGACATAACACCTTATTTATCTTGACCTAGGGAGTGCAATCTTAACTTTCGACCCTCCATACAGAAACCTGGTCTTCTCAAACAGTATGCGCCTAGGTTATGTCAGGACAATTTATGTGGCCTAAATCTGCAAATGAATTTGATTGAGATCAGATTGGGCAGTGCACTTTTTCTGACTCGTACCCAGGTATTGTGAAGGGAAAGCAAAAGTCATGGCTTAGGTTTCTACCAAAGATTTATTGGAAGATGTGCCTGAAGAATTGATATTGAGCATAATATTATTTTCATCAATGCTAGGTTCTAAATTGGAACAGATATAACCATCTTGTCATGCAATCAATCCCAAAATTAAAAATAAATCACCTAATAGTTCTAAGAATGAGCAGTAGAATCTTAGTTAGAACTTACCCTTAGAGCCCTGGAACTGATGGAGCAGTAAGGGTCAGAGACTTCATATAACCCTTTCAGCTGAATTTGTTTCAGCACCATCCTATACATTTAAAATTTATTGACTGAGGTTTATAGTTCTGACTCTTTAGTGGTGGAGCAACAATAAGAAAATCCTTTTGGGTCTGTTTTCACACTTCAATCCTCTTTGAGTATTATGTATGATGTATCCCTTTTAGATTGGGTCTCACAAATGAATCCCAGCTTCTAATTGCCAATCAAGCTGCTTGCAATAAAAACAGCCTGACTGGTTCTTCAGGCTTAAATTGCATTCCATATTAGCTTTTTAAATGGATAAGATCATTATGGCCAGTACATCAAAAGTACGGAGGCATGATGAAAATGGGGTGACTCGAGTTTATCAAAGGTGCTAAGCCTCTTGGATCCTAAGAGATGTCCAATTTCAATTTGTAGCTTAATTCTATCTTCTACGTTTTCTGAATGAACTTATAGCTTGCCTTGGACACCGAAACATGTAAGCGTAGGCTGTGACTTTAGAAACTGTGTTCCTTTTTCTCAGTTTGAGAGGTAGCAAATAAAGTAAAACGTTTGACTCTGAAAATATTCTATGTAAATGATGAGTTCAAACTGGCTTCATTAGCTGAATTGTTAAAGATTGACTGGGTTGAGTTTAAGTGGAAAGTCTACAAAAATAGTGCCTGAGTCTGAATTTAAGTCAGTCAAATCTTGTTTGGTGAGATTCAGTGTTGCTAGCAGTTGTTTACATTTATGGATTCCATTTGCCTCTCGTCTACCACTGAAGAAAGTATTTGGATGTGGGACAGCTTTACTAATTAAGAAAGGATTTTAAAAAATCATCCTTTGCACTTCAGCATCAGATCAGAGAAGGAACTGGTGTCCTAATCTCTTCAGTTTACGAAGCAGCTTGGTAAAAGGTGCCAGCAGTAATCGGAGAAACCTAATTGCCCCTGATTCCAGGAAATGGGCTGGAGTTGATGGAGTGGGGGGAGGGATGTGAATAATGATTTCTTAGGTTGACACATATCTGCTAGAGGAGCTTTGAAAATTGGACCCCTTTAAATTTGCTAATAAAATTTCCAATATCAATGAGGATAGTGAATAGACAGATGATAATTATGGATGAATTGTTGCTGAGTAACACTAAGATGGTGCAATTGTTGAAAATAAAAAGATAATCTAATGAAATATTTTCACTTCCTTTGACAGATGTGGATGAATGCCAAGCTATTCCAGGAAGCTGTAATGGGGGAAATTGCATAAACACTGTAGGCTCCTTTGAATGCAAATGCCCAGCTGGACACAGGTTTAGTGAAGTAACTCAAAAATGTGAAGGTAAGACAAAGGCATGTTATAGATCAGCGCATGTGTTTAAGAACCACTGATTTTAAAGTTATAAACTACATGCATTCTGTAATTTTACACATGGATAACAACAAAAACAAATTACTAAATAAATCATTCTGCCTTCATTCATTTTCTCACTCATTTCGAAAACAAAGACCATAATGAAACATGTTAAATAAATTCTATCCTAGAAGGTATTTATTGGTGTAAACTAAATTAACATTGTTCCCTGCTTCCCAACCAGAGTCCCTTCGCTCTTCAACATGTCAGTTGACAGTGTGTCAATCTTTTGAAGTTACTAATTTTCTCTTCACCATTTCATCTTTACAACAGTTATGAATCATCTCCATTGCAGCTGTGAATTTTTTGTTAGGTGCTCACAAGAGTTTATGATTTTGTTGTTGAAAAGTTTGCCTCATCCTAAAATTCTGCAGAAATTACTACATGGTGGCAGAACATTTGGTCTAACCAGTCTGTGGTGTTTATCCTCATGTGCCACTCTGTTCCCATATCCCATTCTTCTCCCTTTCTTCAACAACTTAGCTAACCTGTTCAGTATTGCATGCTCTCTCATTTAGTCACAAATTCCAGCAGTGCATTTCACAGCCTCATGCTCACTTGTGCAAAAAAATTATCCTTTTCTGCCTGAAATCTCATATATTTAATCATCTATTTATGTCCTCCTGTACTAGAATTTGCAAATACTGGAAATAGCCTCTTTCTATTTACTTCTCCCATCCCAGCATAATTTTACACACATCTATCCTAGTGAATCTGTATTCTGTCCCAATTGCCTCAACACCCTTCGCCTGGTGTGAAACCCAGAGCTATAAGCAGTACTTCCAACAGTGGCATTACTAAGGTTTTATATCGATTCACCAGTACATCTCAACATTTATATTTTATTCCACTTGCCATTTAACCCAGTATTCCATTAAACCCAGTATTCCATTAACTTTTATATGGCCATATCCATTTGAAACACTGCTTTTAATGTCTTGCATGTTTGATTCCCTAAAAATATTCCTGTTATTCTTCATTATCCAGCTTTCTCCCATTCATTGTACAATTATTTCATTATTTTAACTAAAATATAACACCTCACATTTAATGACATTGAATTCCATCTGCCACTTCTTTGCCTATTTCATCATCTTATCAATATCACCTTGTAGTTTCTTTTGATGCTCAGGATTAATTACTATTTCTCTTATTTTGACATGTTTTCAATTTTGGACACCCTCTAGACTTTTATCCAAATCATTGGTATAAACAATGAACAGATGCAGTCTCACTACCCAACTTGCAACAGCTCTGAAAAACTACCCTTAAATCCAACCCTGTTTCCTCCAGTTTTAAATCCAATTTTCTGCACTTTTCCTAATTCCATACCCTTAATTGTCTCCAGTTGTTTCCTACATTACAACAGTACTTCATTGGCAGACTTTGGGATGTCCAGTGTTCATGAAAGGCACTCTGCAAATGCAAGTCTTTTAAAAAAATAATCTTTTGTGTCTTGTCAAAGGCTTTCTATTAGTCTGTGTGTCCCACATCTCCTGCATTCCACCAACACTGCAACAATAGCATTTTAGCCATCTGCCACATCTTTCATCTCCTCTAAGCATCATATCAGGTTTTTTCAAGTGTGATATTCATTTCTGAAATCTTATTTGAAGGTATTAGATTTTTTTTCTTTATTCATTCATGGGATGTGGGCATTGCTGGCTAGGCCAGCATTTATTGCCCATCCTCAATTGCTCTTGAGAAGGTGGTGGTGAGCTGCCTTCTTGAACTACTACAGCTGTCAAACAAAGCTCTCACTCTCTTGCAGGCTGTATAAACGTTGCCTGCTGACCTATGTGCATTAGTCTTTCTTGGAGCTCAGTCGAGCATTCATAATTAGGCCATCTGGAAAAACAAATGTCTACTCCTGTCCATGCATTTGCTATATGACTTCATTATGAATTTTTGAATGACCTCCAAGAATGAAGTACGGAATTCGTTCAACAGGCAATATTTATACAGCCTGCAAGGAAGTGAGAACTTTGTTTAATTGACCTGTCTAATAAGTTATTTTTTTCTTTGATGTGGCTTATGTGTTTATTTACACACTATTAAGAGCCTTGGAATGGATAAAAGCTTCTGACATTGAAACTATGAATGGCTGTGATTGATTGTCCCTCTTACCTTCTCATAAATCTGTCAGTGTATTTCAATAAGTATGTTGAATTCCTGTTTTTTTTTGGGTTGAAGACTCAGGACTGGGGTTCCCTGTGGTTCACAACGTCTCAGAGAGACCATGGACCACGTCT
Organism: Cetorhinus maximus; assembly: GCF_964194155.1. Lineage (NCBI taxonomy): Eukaryota > Metazoa > Chordata > Chondrichthyes > Lamniformes > Cetorhinidae > Cetorhinus > Cetorhinus maximus. The sequence goes on from NC_135908.1 coordinate 18,070,864, forward strand.
GCTTACAAAAGTGGCCCGAGAATGACTTCACTAAAGTTGTAGATGGGGGTGGGGCATGGTTTAAAATGTCCACCCTTGCAAGGAGCCAGCAAGGGTGGGAGTGCAACATGTTGGCTCACTACCTGCACCGTTATCCTGTATTGGTGAAAATTTCCAGAAATGGGAAAGGGAGTGGGAATCTGGAACCTTGTCCTGCCCACCGTTTTTAAAGGCCTCCAGACTCGGCCTGATTCAGCAGAAATACAGGCTATCATTTCTAAGGCCTCCTTTATCTTTTCAGTTTCTTTCCTTAGGATTCTTGATTTATTCTATCAGATCCCAATATTTTTGCCCTACTTCTTGTTGCTTAACTAACTATTCTGATACTTGCCTTTTGTGTAGTATAATGTTTTTCATGTCCAATCCCACATTTAAAACCTATCTAATGATATATTTGTAGAATATTCTTTTTAGTACTTTCCCACTTGCTCCGCTTGCTTTCCCCATCTATCTCTTAACTGCCTCCCTTGAATTGCCTATTATCGAAAGACCATATATGGATGCTGGTTAAGGACTGGTTACTGCTTGGCTTTAAGACCCCCGTTCTGTCAAAAATCTGCTATTCCCTCTTAAAGCTCATACATGAGAGATGGCCACTTGATATAGATTGTACTCAGCAGGAGTTAGTCTCTGTACCAAAGAAATTTTAGGGGTATAAAAGCAAAATACCGCAGATGCTGGGCATCAGAAATAAAGACAGACAGTGCTGGGAATACTTAGCAAGCCTGGCAGCACCTGTGGAGAGAAAAACAGAGATAATGTTTTGAGTCAAACATAACTCTTCAGAACTCTAAATTTTAGGGGATTTAAAAAAAAATAGTTTTAGTCTAAAAATGCCCAAGCATTGTTGCCCTAGTGAAAGTGTGGTAATGGAACTTCTGCGTGTTGCTTTCACCTGCTAATTACCCTATCCAGCAGCCTAGGGAGAGTGTTGTTTAAATAATGGGGAGAGGCACCCATTTCTGTATTGGCACAGTGGCTGCCCTGCAGATTATCAGAAACATAGAGCAACACACTACTTGGAGGAGAGCCTCAGATCTGGATTGGTTGAAGACTGAGGTATGATTTTTTCACTCAGTTTCCCATAAAGGGAATCAAAGGTCATCAAAATATAATGAGCTGGGGTTAGAGGCTTGGTGGAAAAGAAAGGCCAGGATGTGGACTTCAAATGGATTGTTCCCTATTATGGCCATCACTATATCTGAAATAAGACCTATTCTGGCTCTCAGCAGATGTATATTCCATTGGGGCTATTGGGCACTTTTGCTGGAATTCTCAGGATAGCCACAGTGAAACGTTAGAAACGTTTGTATTCTGGAGATGCAGTTTGATGTGCAGTTTAAGTGAGGCTGAAACCCTGTGTACCTGGATTATTTCCAAATTGTATTCTCTACCACCACAATTCCACCCCAGGAAGTAATTGTACAAAGGGTGACTGCAATGCCAGAGGGCAGAACAGGATATCATAGGGTGGGATGGGCACCGCTGGATTAGAGACACAAAAGAAGATTAAGGTTAGAAGTCAGGGGTAAGAGGACAGAGGAGGCAGTAGAGTAGATTAGATGTTGGGAAGGGAAGGAAGCAGGGAGGTAGAGCAGGGTTAGAGGTTGGTGGGAAGATAGAGCAGAATTAGAGGTCAAAGAAAACCCAATGCGGAGGGGTGAGGGAGAGTATCAAAGGATGCCTGAGGATGCTGGAGTTGGGTTGGTGTCCTCTGGCCCCTTTAGGCCTTGTTAACCTATTACCAAGCTGTTGTCAACTGTTCTGCCCTGTGTTAATTTGTGTATTTGGATTAATTCTTCTTTGTCTTTCATGCTTTAGCTCCCCTTTGCTTAGCCTCTCGTAATTCAGTATTCTTGTTCAATGCCAGCAGGTTACCAATCATTGGAATTTGTCAGTTATTTTACTAATATCAAAAAAGCGATTTCTAATTGGTTCTAAACCTCATGAGTTCCTTTGAGTGTCCTGCTTCTGGCCCGCTTGCTCAATGTTTATTCGGTTTAGCCATCATTGGCTTCAATGTTGTTACAGAATTCTAGATATATTTGCCTTTCTCCTCCTCCAGTTTTCCCTGTGTTTCGCAATCTTTAGCTATTTATGTAACCTCCTCCTCTCCTCCCACACTGATCTGATTAGATTATTATTTAATAATGCATTTTAATAGTGCATGTGGCACTTTGGAGGGATATATAACTTTTGAATATGTTCGACACAATTGTCTCAATAACAGGCTCCTCCTGCATCAATCACACTGTCCATCTTATCTATCCTAAGTATTTCTGCTCTGTTTATGTACATACCTGTATGCCAAAATTATTATTTGCCTCCAGCAGAATAAAGTTAGGCAATTATAATTAGGTATAAGAGTATCTCATCTTCCGTACTGTGCGTGTAAAGCTTGTATTAAAATTAAGATCCTATTAGTATTAGTAGAATATTTGACTATATTATGGATGATGAGTGGTTTATTCAATACATTGTGTGTGATTGCAAATATCATGAATGCTACCATTGCAGAAGTCTAATACTTAAAAGAAGTACAAGCTTTGATTGTGATGGAGCAGTCAGTCCTTCAGTGATTTGTCCGTTATCTTGGGAGATACAGCAGCTGTATAAATAGCTTTATACTGCAATAAACATGTACATCACAAACATTTCTTTCTGGTTACAAAAACATGTTATTATCAATTAAGTAAACTCTCTCTTCCACTGTTCTTATCTTGTGTGCAGATTGTATAATTGTGCAAATCGACGCTATTCCCCCTCACCCATTGATGGTTTGTTTCAGTGCTATCGCATGTTAATTCAGAATTTACTGCTTCAAACCTGACAAATTCAGGGGTTCTTAAAAGTGCAGATTGACTGTGATGGTGGTGAAGGTGGTTGGGATGGTCAAGAGCAGTTCCAGAAAGGCAGACCATCAGTATAATTGAGCACATAACAAATTGCCATGTATGTAAGCAATATTCTATTATATATCCCATACATACCAATGAATTTCATGTGCTGACTAAGCCATTGTTAAGTGAGAATTGAATTAAAAGCCTTTAGTGGACGCAAATAATGGAAGATAGATTAATTCTTTTCCTCTCTAGATTGGAATACTTGGCTTTGCATTTATTAAAGTCTAATGCTTCGAAGTGGAACATTTGAATTGTTTGCTTCAAGTTGAAAACTCAAAGTTGTTACAATTGGAACATTAGCCACTTAACATTAAAGAATTGAATGAAACAGATAATCGTTAGAAGAGACAGTTTACTGTCCTGGAATTTTTAGATTAAAAAAAGTAATGGTATATTATTTAACTAAGGTTACTCCTGCTGAGTCTGGCAATAAGGATGACTTGACATTTCAAATAACACTCTGGTTTTAATCAAGGGAAAGCTTTAAGATAGCATTTTAAATGCTAAGAGGTTTAGCCAATATTTTTAAATTATTAACTTGTGTAAATTCTTCTCCATTACACATTCACTCCACACGAAGAGGTTGAACTCCATCTGATTGATTCCTGGGGAATAAATACTGGTCTTGTTTAAAAAAACCAATCATGATATCATCTGTACTGTTGTCAACATGTAACCTTTTTGTCTACTCCTTACAAAAATCATGCAGCAATTGTGTTCTTTTCATCTCTAGTTTGAATTTGCACCTATTAGTATCAATAAATTCTCCAATCCTTGAAATTGTGAAAATGTTCTCCTTTATTAAAAAATACAGCTTGGCTTGCTCTTTTCGCAATAAAATAAAATAAAAAATAAGAATTAAGAAAGATGAGCACGATTTCAAATCCGTTGCTGGTTGGGAAGGATTTCAACTGCCTCAAAAACATTCTCAGTAATATAGATGGATATTAAAAAGTTGTGGAATATGATAGCAGTAACTGTACCACTTGCCATTGGTTCTTTTACTAGAATATACAGCAAAGAATCAGGCTATATGGCCCAACTAATACATGCTGGTGTTTAGGCTCCACTTGAGCTTCTTCTCATCTTTCCTTAACTAACTGTTATCAGCATATACCCCTCTAATCCCTTCCCTTTCAAATACTTTTCTTGCTTCCATGCAGATACATCTATACTGTTTGCTTCAACCGCTCCTGTTCCACGTTCTTACTGCTCTCTAGGTACAGAAGTTCCTTCTCAATTCCCTGCTGTTGGCCTAGCCAGTGACGCTCGCATACCATGAATGAATTTAAAAAAAATCTCCCTCTGGTATAACATACCCACAGTTCTGGAAAATATACAAGCGATTAGTCTTTACTTCCCAAGTAATCAAGGATTGTAAGGTATAAAAGTCACTACTGTGTTATTGTAATTAATTCAATTACAGATTTCAAAGTAATTTTTTAATTCTCTGTTGGGATGTGAACATGGCTGGCAAAGCCAGCATTTATTGGCTAACCCTAATTGCTCTTGAAGATGACGGTGAGCTGCCTTGAACAGCAACCTTTCTGTTTTGGTTTGCTACAATTAAGCGATTTGCTAGGCTATTTCAAAGGCAGTTAAGAGTGAGCCACACTGCTGTTTAACCTAGACCAGGTCAGAATGGCAGATTTCCTTCCATAAAGGACACTAGGAAACCAGTTGGGTTTTTTATGACCGTCTGCTTGTTTCACAATCGTCATTACTGAGACTAGCTTTTTGTTCCAGATTTATTAAATAATTGAATTTAAATTTGCCCAGCTGACATGATGGGGTTTGGATTTGCATCCCTGGAGCAATAGTCCAGGCCTATGGGTTCTAGTATAGTAACATTACCACTGTGCTACCTTCCCTGCAATCCCTAATTTGTTGCTGCAGTTGGGAAACTACCTTCTCAGTATGCCAACTCTCTGTCCCTAGGATGATAAAATAAATGTCTTAGCAGTGTTGCTCAGCATATGTTCTCCCAAGCTGTAACCAGATTCATATGGCTTGTTACCTGGTCTGTTGGACAGTGGCAATGGAATACAAACTATCAATAAGATTGAATATAGTCCCCTTTTAGACCAAATGCTGCCTATTGCCATAAACTCCCATAACAGACTTAATCGATTCAGGGACCAGAATATGGAGATATAATTATGCTTCACAGGTTGGCCTGTTTGCAAGCAGCATCACCAGGAGCAATTTTCTAGCATCAGTTGCCACTTTCCTTTGATGGAAAGGGAATATATAGGGACCAGGTTAAATTCACTTAATAAAATCTACAAAACCCTTGTCTCTGGGCTCTTTTGTACTGCATAGACATACCAGAACTAGCCACCTTTTCAGTTCTTTCCTGCCACTGTCGGTGCACTCCAGAACACTCCTTCACTCAGGGATCATGTGTGAACATAGGGACTTTTACTGCAGGGTGGAACTTTTACCTTATTGCAATGATTTAATATTGCAAGGATGATTTTTGTTTTACTCGCAAGGAAGGGGAGCAGGAGAATAGCAGCTTGCATGGAGGCTTGGGACTGAAAAGTGTGTTGGGATGAGGGGGATGGGCTTGAAAGTTGGGATTCAGGTGCAAGGTGGAGTGGAAGAAGAATCCAAGGAAGGAGAGAGGGTGAGCTTGGGTGCATGGAGGAGTGAAGTAGGAAGGACCTGGCATCTTGGGTGTGGTGGGCAATCTGTCAAGGTAAGAAAATGAGGGTCCATCGCAGGGTGTTGGCAGGCAGATCTTTACAGTTCTTCACCTACAACATTTAAATTAGTGCTGCTGAGAGTAATCTTGAACGATGTCCATTGAAATGCATAGAAGGGAGTGCCAGCTTAGTCTGCAAGTTCAGTCATTTCCCACAGAATAGTGAGTACAGCACTTGACACTAACATGAACATTCAATAGAGACTGAACAAAAAAAACACATTGTTTCATCCACAATAAAGAAATTTCCCTAATTCCCCTGTAACCACCAGTGTGTGACAACCATGAGGCATGCCAGTGCATTCAGCTCTCTGACTAAGCAGGTCACAACAAATAACGATGATGCAAACATGAATAAAGTGAAACTAATGTAATGTGAAACATTTACAAATGAAATTTAAATTTGGAAAAAAAAACACCTTTGTGCTCTCAATAAGTGTTATGTTAATGGTATAGAGTTGGGCAGAAAATTGTGGCTATGATGCAGAGCTGCCTTGTTGGCCAGGAGGCTCTTTTATAGCTTGCTCATAGATGCAGCATTGTCAGATGACGGCACCACTGAAAAACTCTGGAATCGCATGTGTCTCCCATGTATGGCGCCGGCACTTTAAATTTTAATTGTAATCACAAAGGAAACAGGAGAAAGCAAGAGAGCAGAAGTGGCGCACACTTCCAGTTCAGCCATCAGGAACGGTGAGCCACTGACAGAATTCTGCCCTAAGTGTTCAATGCTTGTGAAATATCTCCAGCTGCTTTTGGTCCTGACAATGAGGCTTTTATTATATTTTCATATTTACTGATGATGACATTCCAGTGTTTAACAACCAAATGAATAACTGGCACAAGATTAGTAAAAGGTTAGCCACAAGCTTTGAAAACAGAACTCTTAGTCTCAGTGCTTTTATTGGAGGATACTCTGAGAGTGGATATTTCATATGTACGTCATTAACATATTTTCCTTTTCTTGATTGTTGGCTGTTGTGGTTTCTAGTTTATTGTGATACTATTGCTCTTGATTTGTTATTCAGTCCTATAATCATTGTCTTGTTTTTCATTTGAATGTTGTTGTTTTTTTCTGTTTGATAATGGACATATGCATAAAAACATGTTAAAAGAGTCCACCAGGTTTCTGCAATTTGATACAGCTGGGATCCTGTCCTGCTGAGGAATAGATATCGGTCATTTCTGGTACTTGCACCTCCACAACATCACTCAAATCTGCCTCAGTTCATTTGCTGCTGATCCAACCTCATCCATGCCTTTATTGATCTAAACTTGAATGTGCCAGTGCCTCCCTCGGCTGGCCTCCCATCCTCCAAACTACATAAACTTGAGTGCAGCCAGAAATCTGCTGCCTGTATCCTGATTCACACAAAGTCCTGTTTTCCATCATTGCTTTATATCTCCCTCCTCCTTTAAGATGCTCCTTAAAACCTACTGCTTTGTTCAGTCCAGCTGCCCAAATACTTCATTGTATGATCAGTGTCAAATGTTATTTGATAATGTTCCTGTGAATCACTTTGTGACATTTCACCAAGTTAAAGAAGTTATATAAATGCAAGTTATTTTATTCATAAAATAAATTTTAAAATTAAATTGTCAAAAGTAGTCCTGAAAGCTACTGCCTATCTTATACATTTTGTCTATACAGCAGTCACTGCATTCCAAAGAAATTAATTGGAGTGCTTTGAGGCATTTTGACTTGAAAGGGCATTTTATAAATGCAAATATAATTTTGTTAAAGAAGTCATAAGGGATGGTGATTCCTATCACTTGCCATATATTTCAATTAGCCAGTGCAGGAATCTGTAACCCATAATCCCTGATTTATGTAATACCCTTCTGTGAGTAGGGTGTATAATGGGTAAATAGCATAAATGATGATCAAACCAGTTATATTAGAATAGGCTTGTTTAATTAATAGTAAATCAGGTTTCTTGCACTTTGCAGCTTAGTATCTAAATTGTTATCCTTTGTCATCAGTACTCATTATTGAACTTTAAAAGCAAAAATTATGATATACTTAACACGGGAAGAGTTCTTTATAACAGATTTTAAAGGGGATGATAATGATGAATCTCCCTTATTAAAAGACACTACCTAGATAAGCCTATATATAACAATATTATTGTCTGTTATGGTTGCTAGTGATAATTACTGGTATTCTGTATTCCAGGAAATTGCTTTAACAAAATATGGATGTTGATAAAAGCAAAGTTAAGGCAATTATATGGGACAGATGGAATTCATATAAACCAGAGCATTTTTTCTGCATTAAATAAACTAAATTCAATATGCAGTCTTTAGTGTTGAAATTATTTTAAAATGTTCCCCTTTGATATCACTGGAGCAGCCTGAATAGTGAGGGAGAACTAAACATTTACTTTTTAATTTTTTTTTTAATTTTAAAAGAACTGCCATTATGAAATAGAGTACTGTATTTTGAACATAAGAAATGGGAGCAGGAGTGATCCATTCTTTGTCTTCTGTTAAACAGAAGCCCTGTCTGCCCCCTCAGGTGGACGTTAAAGATCCCATAGAACTATTTTGAAGAAGAGCAGCTGAGGCATCCCTCAATCAATATCACAGCAGCAACTCACCACGGCTCCTTTCACAGCATCTTCCAAATCTGTGACCTCTACCACCTAGAAGGACAGGGGCAACAGATGTATGTGAACACCACCACCTGCAAGTTCCCTTCCAAGCCACACACCACCCTGATTTGGAACTACACCCTTCACTGTTGTTGGGTCAAAGCCTCTTCCTTACAGCACTGTGGGTGTACCTACACCAGATGGACTGCTGTGGTTTAAGAAGGTGACTCACCACCACCTTCTCAAGGTCAATTAGGGATAGGCAACAAATGCTGGCCATGTCAGCAATGTTCACCTTCTAGGAAAGATTTAAAAAATCTTGTGCATTTTTGCTTTACCGCATTATTTTTTATTTAAACAACACCTAATGACATATAGTAGTTAAGTTTTGATACCATGTAACTAGTCTGCTTTTAGATCAGGCCATAATGAAAAGATAAAAGATTGGACCATCTTGTAGGTTCATTCAGCCCTAGATTTACTTTCATCCCTTCTGTCTCTTCCTCCAGAGATATGCTTTGATTTCATTTGAATTTCAGGAAACTCATGTTTGTAAAGAGTTGAGTTAAGAACTCAATGACCCAAAGCATCATTAAATGAACAGTGTTGCGTTACTCCTTCTAGCACTGCAATGGCTAGGCTACTGTTAACTGGAGCTACATTAATATTGAGCTAAATGACCTGCTTCTGTCCTGCAAATTCTGCATAAAGTTGAGCCTTCATAAGCATGTATACTGCTGTGCTTGAGTCCAGGATTTACTTACTTCAGACTTCCATATCAGCAGATTTTGTTGTAAGTTGTAATTAAAGCATTTCTGACCCTGGAATACAATTAAAAGAAAATGACACTGAAACTTTCCATTTTGGGTTAATGCATAATTAACTCACTGCAGTGCTTTTGGGGAAAAATATGTGCTGGCAACTGGAACCTACAAGTGGTAGTGTTCCACAATTGTGTAGCTTTGCCTTGAGAATGTCAAATATTTAACATAGATTGAATAAGATATTGCTGAATAAAGAGATCTGTCAAAGCTTTTCATTTTGCGCCCATCAGGACACTTGCAAGAATACCAATATAAAGGGAAAACAACAATTTGTACTGTAAACGAAGCGAGTACTAATTGGTTGGCAAGTGGACTTTCATTGGTTGAGGCGTTGCCATGGAGAATGCACCAGTGATGGTTACTGACAGTTAACTGCCAAGCATCATTTGAAATTTAAATCAGGCAACTTGACTCTGATTGGTCAAGGCATTGCCCAGAGGAATGAGTCAGCGAATGGCTGTTACTTATTTTGTTTACTGAAACAGGCACAATGTGTGTACATGTCCTTTTTGACTGTAAAAACCAGGGCCCTGTGTAGAATATATGTAGGTTCCAGTACATGCAAATGTGCCACACTGCAAGCCTGACTGACAATCTTAAATTGGTTGTCAGTGTAATTCTTAGCACACTGATTGGGGGGAGGCGGTGGTGTAGTGGTATTGTCTCTGGACTAGTAATCCAGAGACCTAGGGTAATGTTCGAATCCCCAAAATTTGAATTCAGTAAAAATCTGGAATTAAAAGCCTAATGATGACCGTGAAACCGTTGTTGTTTGTCGTAAAAACCCATCTGTTTCACCAAGCCCTTTAGGGAAGGAAATCTGCTGTCCTTACCTGGTTGACTCTTAAACACCATCTGAAATGAGCCACTCAGTTGTATCAGGCCCCTCAGCTCCTGACCTGATTACAGCCTTGGTCCAAACATGGACAAAAGAGCTGAAATCATGAGGTGGGAGTGACTGCCCTTGACATCAGGGCAGCATTTGACTCGAGTATGGCATCAAGGAGCTCTAGCAAAACTGGAGTCAATGGGAATCAGGGGGAAAACTCTCCGCTGGTTGGAGTCATACCTAGCAGAAAGGAAGATGGTTGTGGCTGTTAGAGGTCAGTCATCTCGATTCCAGGACATCACTGTATGAGTTCCTCTGGGCAGTACCCTAGGCCCAACTATCTTCAGCTGCTTCATCAATCACCTTCCTTCCATCATAAGGTCAGAAGTGGGGATGTTCACTGATGATCGCACAATGTTCAGCACCATCTGCGACTCCTCAGATACTGAAGCAGTCCATGTCCAAATGCAGCAAGACCTGGATAATATCCAGGCTTGGGCTGACAAGCAGCAAGTAACATTCGCGCCGCACCAGTGCCAGGCAATGACCATCTCTAACAAGAGAGAATCTAACCATCGCCCCTTGGCATTCAATGGCATTACCATTGCTGAGTCCCTCAGTATCAACATGCTGGGGTATACTGTTGACCAGAAACTGAACTGGACTAGCCATATAAATACTGTGGCTATACGAGCAGGTCAGAGGCTAGGAATCCTGTGGTGTGTAAATCACCTCCTGACTCCCCAAAGCCTGTCCACAATTTATAAGGCACAAGTCAGGAGTGTGATGGAATACTCTCTCCTTTCCTGGTTGAGTGCAGCTCCAACAACACTCAAGAAGCTTGACACCACCCAGGACAAAGCAGCCAGCTTGATTGGCCCCCCCATCCACAAACATTCACCCCCTCCACCACTGACACACAGTGGCAGCAGTGTGTACCATCTACAAGATGCACTGGAGAAACATACCAAATCTCCTTGGGCAGCACTTTCCAAACCCATGACCATTACCATCTAGAAAGACAAAGGCAGCAGATACATGGGAACACCACCACCTGGAAGCTCCTCTCCAAGCCATTCACCATCCTGACTTGGAAATTTATCGCCGTTCTTTCACTGTCACTGGGTCAAAATCCTGGAACTCCCTCCCTAACAGCACTGTGGGTGTACCTACACCGCTTGGATTACAGCGGTTCAAGAAGGCAGCTCACCACTTCTCAAGGGCAGTTAGGGATGAGCGATAAATGCTGGCCAAGCCAGTGAATCCCACATCCCTTGAATGATTTTTTTAATTAAATTAGCAAACGTTGTGGAATCACATATAATGTTGGACACTGTGTTTTGGGTTTTGCAGGTATGGTCTGGTTGGATGCTAGTTGAGAAATCTGCCAGGGGACCTTCTACCAAGGTCTACTGCAAGCCTCCCTTGAATGGTCAATATATGTGTTAGGATTCTTGCAGTTCCACATGCTATAAGATTAGTCTTATCGGCAGCCTTGTAAATAGGGCCCGAGATATTTGGTCACCGTACAAGCTTGATGCTGAAATGGGGCACGTCAAAAGCATCCTACAGGATAATGGCTACCCTGATCAGATCATTTTGTGCTATGTATCACAGAAACTCATGAACGGGCCTAAGACCATCAGCTTCAGCTCTGAAAAGTGCCCAGTCCACGTCAGATTACCCTGGAGGGGCAAGGTATCTCAAAAATTTGAACAACAGGTGAAGCTGGCTGTTTCACGCTGCTACTATGCAGTAGCAACATGAGTGTAATTCGCCACTATCAGGATGCTGCTGTCAAGCCAAAAATATGTTCTGCCCATCATACAAATGAATAATGTGGTATATGAATTTCAGTGCCAGTGTGATGCTATGTAGGCCGTACATCCCAACGACTGGCGGATCACATCAAACATCATGCCTTAGCCGCTGCTTGCAACAAGCAATGAACAGAACGTACCTGTTTTGCCCATGCTTGCAAAACTCAAAACACAGTGTCCAACATTAGATGGGATTCTGCGATTGAACAACATTTGCTAAATAATCCTCATTCTGCTAAGAATTACGCTGACAACCAATTTAAGATTGTCAGTCAGGCTCGCAGTGTGATGCATTTGCGTATACCGGAAGCTACATAACTTAATGCACAGGGCCCTGTTCTTTGCAGGCAACAAGAACATGTACACATATTGCGTCTGTTTCAGTTAAACAAAATAAATGACAGCCATTCGCTGATTCATTCCTCAGGGCAATGCCTTGACCAATCAGGGTCAAGTTGCCTGGTTTAAATTTTATACAATACTTGGCAGTTAACTGTTAGTCACCATCACTGGTGCATTCTCCATGGTAACATTTCTGCCAATCAGAGTCCACTTGCCAACCAATCAGCACTCTCTTCAAGTACATTATAAATTGTTTTTTTCCCCTTATATTGATATTCTTGCGAAGTGTATTGATGCGTGCAAGATGAAAAGCACAGAACGTCTCTTTTTTCAGCAATATTCGAGTTCTGTACTACCAAACAACAATTTAAAGCAGATAGTAATTCTGACCAAGTATTAGCTATGTCTATTTTCATCTTTAGAGCTGTGCTATAAAATTATTCGCGTTATAAGTGTTAAAACTAAATCTTGCTATGCAGATAGAAAGTGTGCTGTGAATATCATTGTATTTGGTTTTGTAACCTGCCTGGAAAGTTTCATATAATAGCTGAAAAGTTCTTTGAATTATTGCTGGAGATCAGATTTACCAAAGTATTGCAATGGTTCTCATGTAATTGCCTAATGTGATATGGTAACAATAATTCTAATGATTTTGTGTAATTTGCATTTGAACTTTATTTGAATTGGCAACCTTAATATTGAAACATCCAAAGTGTGGGGTTGGTGGGGAGGGTGGAGGATTTTGGGGGCAACATGGTGGAGAGTGGGGATTAGGAGAAAACTGAGCCTGCTTTCAAAGTAGAAATATTTAGTAATGTTGAACAGGCTGCCAATTTAAATAACTCTAGATGATTCTGTGGTGTTAATATATAAGGGAGCATCAAATATATAACTCATTAATATCTAAGGGAATGTCAAATATTTAATAAAATTCAGTACGAGAATTCAAATACAAACTCTATTGTTAAGTAATCATGTGCTTGTGCCCCAAGGCTGAGTGTCATTTGAGATCACCTATGTAAATCTAGTTTCAAAACTGGCTTGATTGGCACCAGGAATATATAGGTTGGGATTTTCTGGCCCCATTGCGGGCGGCACCCGCTGCGGGCGAGGCAGCGCCCCAACCAGAAGTCCATTGACTTGCAGTGGGACCAGAAGATCCCGCCGGTGGGTGGGTATGGAAAATCCCGTCCGTTGTTTGTATTCTCTGCTATTTTCAGTACAAACCATAAGGGGAGCTCATTAGCTTTCAGGTTTTCTACATCCTATTCATTATATTTGTAAAGTTAAGTTTTGATGCATAAGAATGTGGATATGCTTAAGGATTGGCTGTTTATGATGAGGATTGAGTAAGAATAGTTGGAGACTGGATGAATTATATCAGTGACAATTACTCCAGTTGTTATCAACGGGGTAAAAAAACTAGATATTTAAATGATGCAGCAGGTTAAAATTTTATTTATTTTACTAACTTTGAACTCTTTTATTGTTTAGATGTTGATGAGTGTGCTACTATTCCTGGCATATGTCATGGAGGTGAATGCTCCAACACAATTGGCAGTTACTTTTGCAAGTGTCATCATGGGTACCTACCCACTGCAGATGGTTCAAGATGCATAGGTAAGTGAAGGGGAAATAAATGGAATAAGGAGTCAGGCCAAGTCAGATTGGAGCAATAAATGCCATTTTTCAATCAGGTTACTCAGATATTGTTGTTGGATTGTCAGTAAATCAAATTAAATTTTGGTGATGAAATTAATCTTTTCATTTATAAATTAGCTTGTTTAATCAATCCTTTTTTTAAAAAGAATGAGAAACCCAAAGCTTGAAATGCGGGACACGACTGAGATTGAAGAAAATTTGAGAGAATCAAAAGGCCTCGAGCTTGTACCATGGGATAGATTGGGTTAATTAGCAGAAGAAGGAATTTCAAACTGATTCATTATTATTTTATGGTGTGATTTCAGGGCCAAAGTAAATTTTAAAAATAGTCATTAAACTGTGTCAAGTTTAGATTTCAAAAGCTTGAGATTCTCGTGGGTGGGCAAGACTGAGGAAGATATTCAATATTTTAGAGGCAATGGAGGGAATGATTTGGAGTAAGAAATGATGGGGTAGATCATGGTCTTAACTCAGGAGAGCTGAAAGTATCATAAGAGATAGTAATTGGAGCTTGAATAACAAATGTAAAGATCATAGCAGAAATTACCAGAATAAACAAATGACCACATAGATAACATAAATAAAGAGTTGTGTCAGAATTGTTTAGCTGTTTGACAAACACTCAGAACTGCAACCTAATTCGACTGGTGTGAAGAGCTCTGGTATAAATATATGTAATAGAGTGGAATTTACTTTGTTAGTCACCTTTGATTTATGTTAATTGCTAAACAATAATTATTTTAACACAAAAGATGGCAAAGTGCCCAATTCGAATGACCCCAGAGCATCTGAATGCCTAAAAATCTTGTATTTTTCAACTCTTTCTATACCTTTCAATTATTTTAGAATTCTTTGAGTTTTTACCGTTTGGATTTTGAATTTTTTTAAGTAGTTTGGAAAAAAGACTTAATTGTAAAATAAAAAATTTCACATCATGCCTATCCTCCAATATGTTTTACAGGCATTGTTATCCTTTATTAATTTTATTACTAAAATTTTGTTTTAGCCAGCAGCATGCATACTGGGCCAATATCTTGCTCTTATTTTCTGAGCATGCAGGATATTAACTGCTGATCTTACCATCATCAAAACTTAAATGACTTAGGAAAGGCTCAATGTGACCAGGGACCAATGACTTAAATGTGCTGAAAGAAACATAGTATTAATGTTGCATATTTCACGAACTATATCATACACAGGCATCTCCAGATGTAGTATTATGATTTTTTTTCATTCGTTCACAGGATGTGGGGTTCGCTGGCTGGGCCAGCATTTTTTGCCCATCCCTAGTTGCCCTTGAGAAGGTGGCGGTGAGTTGCCTTCTTGAACCGCTGCAGTCCATGTGGTGTAGGTTCACCCACAGTGATGTTAGGTAGGGAGTTCCAGGATTTTGACCCAGCGACAGTGAAGGAACGACGATATATTTCCAAGTCAGCATGGTGAGTGACTTGGAGGGGAGCTTCCAGATGGTGGTGTTCCCATCTACCGGCTGCCCTTGTCCTCCTAGATGGTAGCAGTTGTGGGTTTGGAAGGTGTTGTCTAAGGAGCCTTGGTGAATTCCTCCAGTGCATCTTATAGATGGTACACACTGCTGCTACTGTGCGTTGGTAGTGGAGGGATTGAATGTTTGTGGATGTGGTGCCAATCAAGCAGGCAGCTTTGTTCTGAATGGTGTCAAGCTTCTTGAATGTTGTGGCAGCTGCACTCATCTAGGCAAGTGGAGAGTAACCCATCATGCTCCTGAGTTGCGCCTTGTAGATGGCGGATAGGCTTTGGGGAGTCGGGAGGTGAGTTACTTGTCACACAATTGCGAGCCTCTGACCTACCCTTGTAACCACAGTATTTATATGGCTAGTCCAGTTCAGTTTCTGGTCAATGGTAACCCCCAGGATGTTGTTAGTGGGGGATTAAGTAATGGTAATGCATTTGAACATCATGCAGCGATGGTTAGATTCTCTTTTGTTGGAGATGGTCATTGCCTGGCACTTGTGTCGCGCGAATGTTACTTACCACTTGTCAGCCCAAGCCCGGATATTGTCCAGGTCTTGCTGCATTTGGACATGGACTGCTTTGTTATCTGAGGAGTTGCAAATGGTGATGAACACTGTGCAATCATCAGTGAACATTCCCACTTCTGAACTTGTGATGGAAGGAAGGTCATTAATGAAGCAGCTGAAGATGGTTGGGCTGAGGAATTCCTGCAGTAGTGTCCTGGAGCTAAGCTGACTGACCTCCAACAGCCACAACCTTCCTTTATGCTAGGTATGACTCCAACCAGCAGCCAGTTTTTGCCCTGATTCCCATTGACTCCAGTTTTGCTAGGACTCCTTGATGACACACTTGGTCAAATGCTGCCTTGATGTCAAGGACAATCACTCTCACTTCACCTCCGGAGTTCAGCTCTTTTGCCCATGTTTGAACCAAGAATGTAATGATGTCAGGAGCTGAAGGGCCCTGGCGGAACCCAAACTGGGCATCAGTGAGCAGGTTTTTGCTAAGCAAGTGCCGCTTGATAGTGTTGTTGATGACCCCTTCCATTACTTTACTTATGATCGAGAGTAGACTGATGGGGCAGTAATTGGCCAGGTTGGATTTGTTCTGCTTTTTGTGTACATGACATACCTGGGCAATCCACATAGCCGGGTAGATGCCAGTGTTGTAGCTGTACTAGAAGAGCTTGGCTAAGGCTGCAGCAAGTTCTGGAGCACAAGACTTAACAGTACTATTGCCAGAATATTGTCAGGGCCTTTGCAGTACCCAGTGCCTTCAGCCGTTTCTTGATTTCACGTGGAGTGAATCGAATTGGCTGAAGACTAGCATCTGTGATTCTGGGGACCTCTGGTGGAGGCCGAGATGGATGACCCACTCGGCACTTCTGGCTGAAGATTGCAGCAAATGCTTCAGCCTTAGCTTTTGCACCGATGTGCTGGGCTCCTCCATCATTTGTGGAGCCTTCGCGACCAATGAGTTGTTTGATTGTCCACCAACATTCATGACTGGATGTGGCAGATCTGCAGAGCTTAGATCTGATCCATTGGTTGCGGGATCCCTTAGCCCTATCTATCACTTGCTGCTTATGCTGTTTGGCACACAAGTAGTCTTGTGTTATAGCTTTGCCAGGTTGACACCTCATTTTTAGGTATGCTTGGTGCTGCCCCTGACATGCACACCTGCACTCTTCATTGAACCAGGGTTGATCCCCTGGCTTGATGGTAATGGTAGAGTGGGGGTTATGCCGGGCCATGAGGTTACAGATTGTGTTTGAATAAAATTCTGCTGCTGCTGATGTCCCAAACACCTGATGGATGCTAGTTACTAGACCTGTTCGAAATCTATCCCATTTAGCACGGTGGTAGTGCCACTCAACATGATGGAAGGCATCCTCATTGTGAAGGCAGGGCTTTGTCTCCACAATGACTGTGCTAGTTTGCCGTTGTCATTTCCGGTGCCTAGGTCAATGCCAGGTGATCTGTCCGGTTTCATTCCTTTGTTGTGACTTTGTAGCGGTTTGATACAACTGAGTGGCTTGCTAGGCCATTTCAGAGGGCATTTAAGAGTCAGCCACATTGCTGTGTGTCTGGAGTCACATGTCAGGATGACCGACCTCCTTCCCTAAAGGACATTAGTGAACCATATGGGTTTTACAACAATCGACAATGGTTTCATGGTCATCATTAGACTTTTAAGAGAGAATATAAGCCCAAGTTACTCAGCCTTTCATCATAGGCCTTAAACCCCTCTTTCCTCCCAGGGACCAATCTAGCGAATCTTTGCTCTACCAACTCCAGTGCAAGTATATCCTTCCTTAAATGTGGAGACCAAAATTGTACACAGTATTTTTGTGGCATTACTTCTTTACCCTTGTACAACAATACCCTTGAAATAAAAACCAACATGCCATTTACCTTCCTAATTGCTTGCTGTACCGACATGCTAACTTTCCGTGATCCTTGTACGAGCAAAAATCTCTATGAACATCAGTATTTACAAGTTTCATGTCTTTTAAAAAATATTCTGCTTTTCTATTCTTTTGACCAAAGTGAATAGCCTCTCACTTCTCCACATTATAGTCCATCTGCCATCTTATTTACTCACTTAACCTGTCTATATCTCTTTTCAGCCTCACTGTATTCGCCTCACATTTCGCTTACATTTCTACCTACCTTTGTATCATCAACAAACTTAGATACATTGCTTACTAACTCTTCGCCTAAATCATTGATATAGATCATAAATAGTTGAGGCCTGCCAACTTGAAAATGCCCCATTTACACGCCTACTCTTTTGCTTCCAGTCTTTTAAATAATCTTTTATCCTTGCTAACATATTGCCCCCAACTGCATAAGCTCTTATATTGTGTATTAACCTTTTGAGTGACATCTTACTGAATGCCTTTTGGAAATCAGTTTGCCAGCTATCAAACTTTGAGCTGCCGCCTTCTTAACACTGTATGACCTACAGAAAGGCTTGCAAATATTTAAATGCTATTTACAGCCTTTGAATTCTGAATTTATTTTTGTTGTCTCGTACTATTGCTTACATTTAAGTGTTTGCACCAGTTTAAATTTTCCTAGGCAACTTTTTTGATATATATACTTGCTATTTTGTACTTGAACAAGTATTTACATCTGACCAGCTATCTTGCATGTGCAGCATTGAGTGCAGGAAGCATGTTTAAACTATTTAGGACCTGTATGAGCCACCCTCACACTTAAGTGGTCAGCTTTCCTCGATTTTTGGGCACCCCATGTATACGGTGTGATGCAGTCCTACCGGTGTTCTAATGGGACTGCACAATTAGCTCTTTAAGCAAAATTTCCTGTGATCTGTATTCTGTTTTGTCTATACAGTTCAGAGCTCTATTTGCTTTGTTCATTAATTATTTGCAGTTATTGGATATTTCAAGTGCTATGATTCCCAGCTGAGGTTACCCCTGGTCAAGCCTGATCCCAGAGTGGAAACCAGCTTGATGGATCCTAATTTTTAATTTGTTTGTTTAGATACATGGCGAGTAGCTACTGAACAGAGTCACAGGAGTCAGCTGATGAATTTTTAACAAAAGAATAAAACATTTATTCAGCAAGAAAAGGTGAACTATACTAACAATACTCCTTCACCCACTACTATACCTTTTATAGATATATACAGATTTGTAAGGATATCACAAGTTGCAAAGCTATCTTACACTCTAATGTTCTCAGTAAGCAGACAGTCCATGTAAACCAATAGGCATCCTGTGGTTAGACACACCACACTTTGAAATAAAGTCACAGAAGCCACCTCAACCGGATGCTATGGATCTTTCCTCATCTCTCGCCTGACGCCTGTCACACTGAACTCCGTCTTTCACGTGAGGGTTTCCAATCACCACTCTTGAAGAACTCATTTTGGAATCTTCTCCCAAACCAATGCCATCTCACCGACTTAGCCATCAACAGTACACCACTGTTTTACATGCCCATAGCAAAGAGTTACAGATCTTCACCCATCTTTCTGGACCTTCTGGCCTTTTGCAAGCTGTTCTCATTTTAAATCTGCATTCTGCAGCTTTTGTCTCTTTAAATCTGAAGCTTGGAGCCTTTCTCTCTGCCTCTCACTCTTATCTTCACTTAACAGGACCTTTTCCAGGTTCCTGTCCTTCCTTTGACTAGAAGGCCTTCTTGAAACTTTCTCCTGTTTCCGTTTGGCCTTTTGGTTCTTTTGGGAAATCTGTAGCTCTCTCTCCCCCAGTGTCCAGTCTCTCTGGGGTCTTGGCTTCAAACTGAACTTAAAACTGCTGTTTCTTTAGTTTTTCTGTGTATCTGTGGGAGGGACCTGCCTTTCTGGACCCTTGTAGTTAGGCAACAGCCCAATTCTTCTACTTCTGTTTGCTTAACTTCTCTTTAGGAGTCGTAATACTCATTAGAAATTTAGGCACCTTTTTAAAGTAAAACTAAGACTCAATTTGACCTTTTCTCAACACACAGATACAGAAATACAAATCAAACTTAAATATTAAAGCTTAAACTCATTTCTAACACCCACAATTACCAATAAAACTTACTTAAACTGTCTCTGTTTCCTAACACAAGCAATGGCTTACTTACTCAAGGCCGCAGAGAAAGGTTTCCAGTTGTGAAACCCAAAAATAAAAATTTCTTGAACGACCTGTGGGATTTACCTGTAGGATTTTTCAGCATGTTTCCCACCTGACTGTTAGCAGGCTGCCTGTCAGGTAGGAAATTAGATGTGCATATGCCAGGTTAGTGGGAGTGTTGGAGATGGTGAGGAGAGTAAAGCAGTTGCAGACACCGGGGAGAATGGGGCAGCGTCAGGAGCATTTGGGAATGCTGTGTTACAAACTCTCTAGAGACCGGTAACATTTAAAAGAAAGGAGTCCCTAACTAAAGGAAAATCCATGGACAACATTTCACTTTTTAAAACTTTACTATAACAAACCATCTCAATTGAACAGAATGTAAACATTACTTAACAAAGGATATTTCAAATAAAAAGGTAAATTTTTAAAAATACAAAGATATGCCTCACGGAGTTACAGGTCTGGCATTACTTCCTTCCCAAAGGTGACACCACTTGCAATCTCATAGTCTTTCCAGCTCAGCCTCTGTTATATAGGATCTCTCACTTCTCACTCACATTCACATTCACCAGCAGCCGTATTCCATGCACAATTTCCGGATACAATTAACACCAACAAAACGCACATCTACGAACCCCCTTTCACTCAGGGCATGACTCTGCTGATGGCGTAGCTATTCAGTGTTCCTTTTTAACCGACCAACCAACACTCTGATACAGGCACTCAGCTCGCTCACAAGTTGTTTCACCAAGACTGTTCGGAGTTCTATTTCCTTCTTACTGCCAAACAGAAAACTGATCGATTGAAAGTAAGCTTGGCTTGCTGCTCTCACACAAGTTCTGTTTTCTGAACTGCCTTCCACAAAATAAGCTGCAACCTGACATCACTGCAACCAGCTTTCTATTTACTTTTTGCTTCAACTTTCGTCCCCCAAGCAACCACAGGTCACATGGGCATTTCTTGGAACCTAATGATACCATAGCCAGGAAACCAGTTACCCCTCTCTCAGAATACTCCCCAGTTTCACTTTGATCCTAAAGGGAACACTGCACATGTTGTGGCACAGCCGATGGTAAATATTGAGTTGTTCAAATCCCAAGGGGAAACTTGAAACAACTGCCACAACTTGTTTTGTAATTTGTGTAAATTTTGACATGCCTGCCCTGAATTCAGTAGTAAAAAGACCACCAAGCCTTATAGGTTTTTACAAAACTAGATTAAACATTTATTAATAGAAGAAATGACTTTAAATGCACACATAGATCTACAAATTACTACCAAAATAATTTCTAAATCCCCTAATCAATCTAACTCCCAGTTACACTTTTGTTAAGGCAACAGTAAGACACACAGATTTTAAAAGACCCGGGCAAAGAAACACGATACCCTGAACAAGTTGACTTTCAAGTGAGTTTTCTTCACTTCAGTCATTTGAAGTCAGCAGCTTGAGGCATAGATGCCGAAGGCTTTTTCACACACTTTTAAGAGCTTAAAAATGCCTTCTCTTACACACAGCCCTTGCTCCTTCTTTATACACATCTTTCTCTTTGAATGCAAATACCTATTGTTTCACTATCTCTTTGGACTTTATCTCCCTGATAATAATACCCTCGCATAGCACTAAGTTTTACCAGTAATCTTTGGGAAAAATAAACATGCTGTTTCTAAACTTCACCTGGCTAGGTGACCCATTTCACCCCTCTTTTGAAAACAATCTAGTCTGGTTTATTTCAAAATGCAAATGTTTCCTTGACACCTATGTTTCTAAACTTGCCCATGTTTTTCTAATTAACATTTCAAACCTAACCTCTCTTCTTAGATCAAAGCACCCAGACTAGCTACCTCTAATTCAATTAAATCTCACACACAAACACACACATCCCACTATTACTCTATTGTACAATAAATTCCAATAACATTGTGAGAATTATATCTTCTTGACACCCCCCTCCAGACTGAAAAATAAACGATCACAATTTAAAAAGACGGCTTCATTTCTATTGACCCATCTTCACTTCTCTCCTATACTTATCTACATACTTACACTATTACATTTCCAGATGAGCATACATTAACATAACAATATACTTATACAAATCCTTTGCATCAACAGAAATTATTCCAGTTCAGAATCCAAGTTTTTAATGTCCAATTTTCCCTTTAAGCCTCAAACTCTTGCTAAAACATCTGCAATCGGATTTTCTCCTAGCAGCAACATGTATAATCTGTAGATTAAATGGTTGCAGTAATAAACTCCATCTGAATAGCCTTGCACTTCTGTCTTGAAATTTGACCAGAAGCTAAAGGATTGTGGCCTTTATAAACAATTGTTTCTGATGAATTGTTTGCCACATAGATTTCAAACTGCTAACACCAAGCCCAAAGTCTTGTTTTCGATCGTTGAATATCTTTGCTGTTGTGCATTCAACTTCTGTGAAAAGTACCCTATCGGCTTTTCAATTACAGTGTTATCTTCTTGTAACAGTACGGCCCGAATGCCTATATTACTTGCGTCAACGGTCAACTTAAATTGCTTGGCGTAATTGGGTACTGTCAAAACTGGTGTCGTAGTTAATACAGTTTTCAAACCGTCAAATGCTTCCAACGCTCCTGCGACCATTGAAATTTCTTGTTCTTTTTTTAATAGTTCAGTCAGTGGAGCAACCACTGCTAAAATTTGGTACAAATTTCCGATAAAATCTACTCGTGCCCAGAAATTTCAAAACTTCTCGTTTTGTTGTAGGCACTGGGAAATCCACAATAGCTTTGACTTTCACATCTCTTGGAGTTACCTTACCAAGTCCAATAGTATGGCCTAGATACATAATTTGTGCTTTTGCAAATTCACTTTTAGTCAAATTAGCTTCCTGTAATCAAGTAAATAATTCTTCCAGATGTTGTAAATGCTCATCCCATGTAGGACTGAAACTATCAAATCATCAATATAAACAGCACAATTGATTAGACCTGCAATTACCTTGTTTGTCAATCTTTGAAATGTCGCAGGTGCATTCTTCATACCAAATGGCATGACTTTAAACTGATATAGTCCAACTGGCATCACAAAAGCTGTTATCTCCTATGCTCTCTCTGATAACGATACTTGCCACTACCCTTTTAGCAAGTCAATCTTTGTAATAAATTTTGATTGTCCCACTTTCTCAATACAATCCTCCAACTGTGGAATAGGATATGAATCCGCTTTTGTCACCGCATTCACCTTTCGATAGCCCACACACAGTTTTTGTGTTCTATTCGGTTTCATTACCAATACAATAGGCGAACTCCAGTTACTGCAGCTAGATTCAATGATATCATTTTGAAGCACAAAGTCAATTTCTTTCTGCACTTGTATAACTTTGCTGGATTTAACGTATAAGGATGTTGCCATATCGAAAATAAAACTTCTACAGGCACATCATGTATAGCTAGACCTGTCCTCCACAACTTATTTCCACAAATATCTTTGTATGACTGCAGTAGCTTTTCCAAACAACTTCCAGACAAGTGTCAAAGTTAACTCAATGTTACATTTAAATTTTCAAGTACCACCTCATTATCCAATTTGATTAGAGGAAAATCAATTTCAAAATCCTACATTTCTACTTCTTTCTCTTTATCTATTATCACTAATAGATGGCCCTCTTCCCTGTCAAAATATTTTTAAGCATACTTACATGACACACCCTCTGCTTCTTTCTTCTATCTGGAGAATTTATTAAATAATTCACTTCACTCAATTTCTTTTCAATCTTGTAAGGCCCACTAAACCTCACCTTTAATGAGTCACCTAGTACTGGTAACAGAACTAGCGCTCTCTGTCCAGCAACAAAATTCTGAGCTGTAGCCTTCCTGTATACTTTCATTTTCATCACTTGCTGTGATATCTTTAAATGTTCCCTATCCAACTCACATACTTTGTCTAATCTCTCTCTGAAGTTTGAGACGTAATCCAGGAGAGGAGTTCCTGAATTTTGACCCACCAATTTCTCATAAATCAATTTCAGTGGTACTCTTACCTCATGTCCGTAGACTAGTTTGAAAGGACTAAAACCAGCTGATGCATTAGGAACGTCCCTAATAGCAAATAACAAGAATGGAATTCCCCATCCCAATCCTGTGGGTAATCCTGACTGTATGCTCTCATCATAGTTTTGAGAGTTTGATGCCATCTTTCCAAAGCCTCTTGTGACTCAGGATGATAAGCTGTTAACTGAAATTGTTTTATCCCCAAGCTGTTCATTATTTCCTTAAACAGCTGTGACATAAAATCTGAACTCTCATCTGAATGTATTTCCTTAGGTAAACCATATATTGTAAAAATTTTTGTTAACTCTTCCACAATCTTCTTTGTTGTAATGTTTCTCAAAGGTATTGCTTCAGGAAATCTGGTAGACACATCCATTATTGTCAGTAAATACTGATTTCCACTTTTAGTCTTAGGGAGGGGTCCTACGCAATCAGTTATGGTCCTAATAAAAGGTTCTTCAAATGCTAGAATTGGAATTAAAGGTGCCAGCTTAATCACTGCTTGTGGTTTCCCTATCACCTGACATGTGTGACATGTTCTACAGAATTTGACTACATCCCTAGGCAATCCAGTTCAACAAAAATGTTTCTGTATCTTCGCCTGTGCCGTTCTAATTAATAACTGTCCCCTCATTGGAATTTCATGAGCTATCCTAAGAATTTCATTTCTATACCCAAATGGGATAACAATCTGATGTACCTCCCTCCAGCTTTCAATTGCTGAAACTGAACAGTGCTATCAAACACAGTGTCAGCTAATTAGATTTCAACACCTTCTTCCTGCCTTTGAACTGACTGGCCTTCCTGTTTCCTTGCTTCAACCTATGAGTCTGTGATCTCGTTATCACACAATCTGGAGACAATGCAGGATGCTCTCTCTCCAACACTTCTGTTGAAGACACCTCTACAGGCTGCTCAACTACCATAGGCATCACCCACATTTGTGATCCAGCAATATTATTACCCAGAATAAATTGAACCCCTGCAATGGGCAATTTTTCCACCACTGCAATGGGCAATTTTTCCACCACTGCAATGGTCACATCGTCTCTTTTCCACTTACTCTTTACATTTACCTTCCACAATGGAATAGGTTTAGCATCCCCATCGAATCCCACTTATTATCACCTGTTCTTGCAATACTCCCTGTGAACATTAAGGATTGACTAGCCCCTGTGTCTCTTAAAATTTTAACACTTTTACATACTCCACCCTTACACATGGAAAGACTTTCCCTTCACATACAAAATCTCTAAACATTTCTGCAACCTGCTCCTTTGAATCTTGTGGGTAAATTGTGAACATGTTCCCACTTCTTTACCTATCACTGATTCTTCCTGTTTTATCTGTACACAAACCACTGTTTTTTCCTGTGCCTGAACCTCAGAACCCGCAGTATTCTTACTTCCAGAACTTTTCTTTACCCCTAAAATTCCAACAGATTTTCCCTGCAATTTCTAGCACATTGACTTTGGATGCCCAACTTTATTACAATGAAAACACCTCAATTCTCGGATGCCACTTGTACCCTCAGCACCTTCCTTTTTATTCTGAGAAAAAACTTCCTAGGAATTTCCACCTACTCTGTCTCTTCCCTGACTACCCACCTTCCTTTCACCTTCCCACTTTCTATCCTTTTCCATTTTGAAAGGGTGACAAAGAAAAGGTTTAGCTTTATGAACTAACCCATAATCATCAGCTATCTTTGCTGCCTGCCTAACCGCTTTAACCCTCTGTTCTTCCACATGAGTTCTAACTACCGAAGGAAGTGGATCTTTAAATTCTTCCAAAAGAATTACTTCTCTAATAGCTGCATATGTTGTCTCTACTTTTAATGCCCATATCCACTGGTCAAAATTACTTTGTTTTACTCTTTCAAGCTCAATATAAGTTTGCCCAGGCTGTTTTCTCTTATTCCTAAATTTCTGCCTGTATGCTCCAGGAGCCAACTCATGTACACTCAAAATAGTCTTTTTTACCACATCATAATTCACCGACATTTCTTCTGACAGCGAAGCATATACCTCATGTGCTCTACCCACCAACCTGGATTGCTACAATAATGTTCAATTTTCCTGTGGCCATTTCATCTGTCTAGCTATCTTCTCAAATGAAATAAAGAATGCTTCAACATCTTTTTCCCTCAAACTTTGGAAGAGCTTGTACAAATTTAAACATCTTCCCATTGGATTTTAAGTTAAAGGTTTTTTCATCATCCAAACTTCCCTCAGCATCTGAGGTCTCTTTTCTAACTTCCAGCCTTTTAAGCTGATATTCTCTGTCTCTTTCCTTCATTCTCTCTTCCATTGCTAACTTTTCCCTCTGGAGATCAAGTTTTCACAATCACATTTCTTTTTGAAATAATCTCTCTTTTTCTCTTTTTCGGCTGCCCTCTATTTCCAGATTTTTCATTTTCAATTCTTTTTTCCTTTCCTTTGCCTCCAATTCAAGTTTTCTCATTTAATTTGCTTGTTCAAATTCAAGCCTTTTCATTTCTATCTGAAGTCTCACCACCTCCAGCTGTGACTCACTAGTGTCAGGTATCACTTCCAACTTTAAATGCTGTGCTATGCCTTCAATTATATATGCTTTCTTCACCCCTGCAGGTAACCCCAATTGTAATTTATTCACTAATTCCAGTAACTTAACTTTAGTTACCTTTAGTAAACCAGCCAAAGTTATAACTTCACTCCCAAACAAGCCAGAGCAACTGTCAAAGCTATATTGCAATCTCACCACTACAAAAAAACCTCACCCCATCTCCTGAATTCAAAGTGCTTCTCATGCTTGTAACCTTAAGATTCACCAACTTCAAAAAAATCAAGGAATTTCAAATATATCCCGCAAGAGCCCCCAACTTTATGGCACAGCCGATGGTAAATTCTGAGTTGTTCAAATCCCAAAGGGAAACTTGAAACAACTGCCACAACTTGTTCTGCAATTTGTATAAATTTTGAGATGCCTGCCCTGAATACAGTAGTAATAAGACCACCAAGCCGTATAGGTTTCCACAACTCTAGATTAAACATTTATTAATAGAATAAATTACTTTAAATAGATGCAAATATCTACAAATTACTACTATGATCATTTTAAATCCCCTAATAAGTCTAACTCCCAGTTACACTTTCGTTAAGGCAACAGCAAGACACATAGATTTTAAGAGACCCAGGCAAAGAAACTTGATACCCTGAACAAAGCGACATCCAAGTGAGTTTTCTTCACTTCAGTCCTTTGAAGATAGCAGCTTGAGGCATAGATGCTGATGGCTTTTTCACACACTTGTAACACCTTAAAAATGCCTTACCTTACACATAGCCCTTGCTCCTTCTTTATACACATCTTTCTCTTTGAATGCAAATACCCATTGTTTCACAATGTCTTTGGACTTTATTTCCCTGATAATAAAACCCTCTCATAGCACTAAGTTTTACCAGTAATCTTTGGGAAAAATAAACATACCATTTCTAAACTTTATCTGGCTAGGTGACACATTTCACCCCTCCTTTGAAAAAATCTAGTCTGTTTGATTTCAAAATGCAGATTGACACCTATGTTTATAAAGTTTCCCATGTTTGTCTAATTAACATTTCAAACCTAACCTCTTCTTAAATCAAAGCACCCAGACTAGCTGCCTCTAATTCAATTAAATCTCACACACAAACACACAGATATACACATACATCCCACAATTACTCTATTTTACAATAAATTCTAATAACATTCTGAGAATTATTATATCTTCTTGACGCACACAAAGAAAATACCATCTTCTCCCAAAGCACGTGGCTGATTACATGTTACCCAAAAACAAAAAACCTTACTGAAGTCAGGATTTTTTCATTACACATTTTAACATTATAACACTTTAACAACTGCCTTAATATACACTGTACATATACCATTTTTCCCTTTGTCACATTTTACAATTAAAAATACAGCATTGGCAACACTATAAGGCTCAACCCGTAGGAAAATCAACTGGACATGACAATTAGGCTTCAAAGTTCAACTTTCATGACTTCTTAAGAGTTCCAATGCTCTTGCAAACAAAAGTTTTTTTCTACTACTGGTTGACTCACTTTATTTTAACCTTCTCCAAAGGTCTCAGGAACCTTGGATAACGAAGGATATTGTGAGATTAGTCAAAAAGAAAAGGGAAGCATTCGTAAGGGCTAGAAGGCTGGGAACAGATGAAGCCTGGGGAGAATATAAAGAAAATAGGAAGAAACTTAAGCAAGTCAGGAGGGCTAAAAGGGGTCATGAAAAGTCACTGGCAACCAGGATTAAGGAAAATCCCAAGGCCTTTTATACATATGTAAAAAGCAAGAGGGTAGCCAGGGAAAGAGTAGGCCCACTCAGGGCCAGAGGTGGGAATCTGTGTGTGGAGCCAGAAGAAATGGGAGAGATACTAAATGAATACTTCTCATCAGTATTCACCAAAGAGAAGGACTTAGCGGTCGATTTGTCTAGGGAAGAGTGTGTAGATAGCCTGGATCATGTTGAGATCAAAAAAGAGGAGGTGTTAGGCGTCTTGAAGAATATTAAGGTGGATAAGTCCCCAGGGCCAGATGGGATCTACCCCAGAGTACTGAGGGAGGCAAGGGAGGAGATTACTGGGGCCTTGACAGAAATCTTTGTATCCTCGCTGGCTACGGTAGAGGACTGGAGAATGGCCAATGTTGTTCCATTGTTTAAGAAGGATAGCAGGGATAATCCAGGAAATTACAGGCTGGTGAGCCTTATGTCAGTGGTAGGGAAATTATTGGAGAAGATTCTTCGTGACAGGATTTACTACCGTTTGGAAGCAAATGGGCGTATTAGTGAGAGGCAGCATGGTTTTGTGAAGGGGAGGTCGTGTCTCACTAACTTGATCGAGTTTTTCGAGGAAGTGACAAAGGTGATCGACGATGGAAGGGCAGTGGATGTTATATACATGGATTTCAGTAAGGCCTTTGACAAGGTCCCTCATGGCAGACTGGTACAGAAGGTAAAGTCGCACGGGATCAGAGGTGAGCTGGCAAGATGGATACAGAATTAGCTTGATAATAGAAGACAGAGGGTAGCAGTGGAAGGGTGCTTTTCTGAATGGAGAGCTGTGACTAGTGGAGTTCCGCAGGGATCAGTGCTGGGACCTTTGCTGTTTGTGGTATACATAAATGATTTGGAGGAAAATGTAACTGGGCTAATTAGTAAGTTTGCAGATGACACTAAGGTTGGAGGAGTTGCAGATAGTGAAGAGGATTGTCAAAGGATACAACGGGATATAGGTCGGTTGGAGACTTGGGCGAAGAAATGGCAGATGGAGTTTAATCTGGACAAATGCGAGGTAATGCATTTTGGAAGGCCTAATACAGTCAGGAATTATACAGTAAATGGCAGAACCCTTAAGTGCATTGACGGGCAGAGGGATCTGGGTGTACAGGTCCACAGGTTACTGAAAGTGGCAACGCAGGTGGATAAGGTAGTCAGGAAGGCATATGGCATGCTTGCCTTCATTGGCAAGGGTATTGAGTATAAAAGCTGGGAAGTCATGCTGCAGCTGTATAGAACCTTGGTTAGGCCACATTTGGAATATTGCGTGCAGTTCTGGTCGCCACATTATCAGAAGGATATGGAGACGTTGGAGAGGGTGCAGCGGAGGTTTACCAGGATGCTGCCTGGTCTGGAGGTTATTAGCTATGAGGAGAGGTTGGAGAAACTCGGATTGTTCTCACTAGAGCGACGGAGATTGAGGGGCGACTTGATAGAAGTTTACAAAATTATGAGTGGCATGGACAGAGTAGATAGTCAGAGGCTTTTTCCCAGGATGGAAGAGTCAATTACTAGGGAACATATATTTAAGGTGAGAGGAGAAAACTTTAGAGGAGATGTGCAGGGCAGGTTTTTTACGCAGAGGGTAGTGAGTGTCTGGAATTTGCTGCCAGAGGAGGTGGTGGAAGCAGGTACGATAGTGGTGTTTAAGAGGCAGCTTGACAAATACATGAATAGGATGGGAATAGAGGGATACGGACCCCAGAAATGCAAAATGTTTTAGTTTGACAGGCAATATGATCGGCGCAGGCTTGGAGGGCCAAAGGGCCTGTTCCTGTGCTGTACTTTTCTTTCTTCTTTCTTTGTTCTTTGTCTCCTTTCCCATTCCATATAATCTTTCCAGTGTTTCTTTGTCTTGGTTAAAAGGTTGTTCATTAATTTTGTGTTCCTTATGTTATTTTTTAAAATCTATATAGGATTGTGTACAGTCTGGACCTAGGGGATAGCATTTGTGATGGATCCAAAGGTTGTACAATTTGTTTGGTTTGGTTAACTTTATTATGAACAATATTGCTGGCAATTCATTCAGCTTTTGGGCACTGACTGTTATAAATTGGAACGTAAGAAGAAATTCCCTGTCATACTGCCTCTTCCCCTCTGAATTCGGAAATTTCCCCTGCTTTTCTTCAAAACTGGACATCAGACTACCACCGGGCTTCCTTTAGTGCTTTCTAAAATGGGCTGTGAACCATTCTGCTTAGGTTATAACACCTGATCTTCATTTTCTTCCCTATTTGCAGGCTTATTAATGTCCAAGTCTTTGAAAAAAGTATCATCCAATTAAACATCTGCATTGTTGTGCAAGACAATTGAATTCACCCCTTCCTGTTTTCAACTTTAAATCCTTTTCCATAATCAGACTGTTTGTTATTCTTTTCTAAGAGAAGCATGATTAATGCTGTCTCCTATATGCAAGCAGTTTGTTTTTCTGCCAAGTGAAGTCCTCTTTAGCTGCTTTAAGAACTTAATTAGATTTTTGCATTTCTGTCTCTTTCAAATTTCTCTTTTTCCAAGTCAATTTTTTATAATTCAAACTGAACCTAAGTAAAACAGTCCTCTTTTTCCATAAGCTTCAAGCGCTGAGCTAGTACTTCAACAATTTACTAGCTCCTGATTTTAAATTGACTACTAATTTCTCTGCTACGCCCTTCAAATTAATCTTGTCAGCTGTTCCAAGGCACTTACAGACAAATCACCCCTCTCCAAAAACACCTGAGCAACATCGATTTTTCACTGAAGACAGCAAAAGTAAATGCAAAATATCGGGCTGTAATCTCCGACTAGCGTCAGAAAGTGCTAGCCCGCAGGAATTAGAAGAAACAAATACCTAGTCTTGAAAATTACATTGCCACTTCGGTTCACCGGAGCTGCTTAGGGTCTGCAGCGAAAGACTCCTCGCAGGCCCTAGCGAAGTGTAGCTCCAGTGTATTCAAGGAGGCCATGCCCCCTTTTATATGGCACTTGCTGCTGTAAAGCAGGTAAGTTTAAAGGGCCAGGGAAAGTGACAGGCTAGGGAGAAAGTAAGTGGATAGGATTTGGGGGGTCAGGATGTCCGGGAGTGTTTCGGGGTGGGGGGGAGGGGGTGTTGGATCAGAGGTCCGGGGGGGCTGGGGGGTGTGGGAGGTCAGCCTGAGGTCCAGGGTGGGGGGTTGGTCGGGAGTGGGGGCAACAGAGGTCTCTGCGTGTGCAGGTGGTTAGTCGGCGTTCCAGTGTGGGGTCGGGGGGGGGGGTCAGATGTTGGGGGGTAATGGGGTGGGTGGGGGTTGGGGTCTGGATGGAGCCCTGTGCGGTCATTCTGGGTCTTTACAATAGTTACTTAGAAGTTAGAAGAGGTTTTAATTCTTCTAACCTTTTCTGAGTAACTATTGGCATAACTCAGGTGGAACCATCCAAAGTTTGCAGTTTAAACCA
Organism: Cetorhinus maximus; assembly: GCF_964194155.1. Classification (NCBI taxonomy): domain Eukaryota; kingdom Metazoa; phylum Chordata; class Chondrichthyes; order Lamniformes; family Cetorhinidae; genus Cetorhinus; species Cetorhinus maximus. The sequence continues at coordinate 18,102,417 of NC_135908.1, forward strand.
CATTTTTGGATTGTTCCTAGTGTAGTGCAATTGCCCAGAGGAAGTGTACCCCCCAAATTCAACATTGGGGAGCTCGGAAGTTACGGGCCAGTGTCTATTTAAATTCTGGGAAATTCCAGTGCACCTGTTTACTGCCTCTGCTTTTCGAGATCCTGTGCGAGCTGCCAATTTGTTTCAATCCCCGTAGAGACCGATCATTTTTTAGAAGAAAGGGATCCCCATGACACCAACAGAAAGAAAGCCATCGGCCAAGGTTTTACTTTTTTGAACTTTTACTGTAACAAACCAAGTAAAATCTACAGAATTCAAACATTAATTAAGAGGCAATGGATGTTTCAAATAGAAAGGTAAATTTCACTTTAAATAGCCAATAAAGCAAGGAGTTACAAGCTCCTGCATTGCTTCCTGCACAGATTTGGCACCATGTGCAATCTTTCCACTTGGCTCTGTTATTTAGGATCTCTTGCTTCCCATTCAATTGTTTTGGCCCTTGAGTTACATTCACCAGCAGCAGTATTCCATGCAAAGCCCCTGGACGTGGTTAACACCGACAAGGCGCATGGCTGTGAACCCTTTCTCACTCAGGTCCTGACAGTTGTGATGGCGTAGCTATCTAGAGTTCCTTTTAAACCGACCAACCAATACACCCAGTTCATGGTCCGGTTCTCGTATTGCCTCACTAAGAATGTCTGGAGTTGTATTTTCTTCTTACAGAAAATTGATCTATTCAAAGAAAGCTTGACTTACTCCTTTCACACAAATTCTTTGATCTGAACTGCCTGCCACAAGACAAGCTGGAACCTGACACCACTTCAATTAGCTTTCTATTTGCATTTTGCTTCAACTTTTATTCCCATAGCAATCGCAGGTCACATGGGCATTTCTTGGAACCTAATGATGTCTTGGAACCTAATGATGTCATAACCAAGACACCATTAGCCCCTCTCTCAGAATACTTTCAGTTCCACTTTGGTCTTGAAGGGGACATCACACAAAAAGAAATATAGGGTTTTCTCAAAGCACATAGGTGAGGCACAGATGTAAGTTTGTTAGGCCTGAAGGAAACACCTCTGCTCCTTCTTGCCCATAAGCAATTCTGTAAATTAACTCACCTTATTGATCCAGTCCTTCTCGCATCCTATACCTGCTGTGATCCTCAAGCAATGGGAAACATATTTGGCATGAGTTAAAAGTAACAAACCTGTGAAAATTGAATCACGTTGTAGTATAGTGGAGTATGTTAGACTAAGTCCTACAAAGGGTTAACTGTAATAATCTGTGATGTCATAGAAGGAAGTGGCATGTAGTCATGTGATCTGAGTAGCGAGGAGAAAGTAGCATGGAAAGATGCTGGTGTAGGGGAGTGTTCTCATAACTGCAAATAGGTTACACTAAAGTTAACAGTGTTTGCAGCCAGCAGTCTTTGAGAATTTATTGACATTGCTCCAACCCAACAATACAATAATATACACGTACCCTCCTTAAAAGATTTCAGTGACTGATCTGCCTCCTAAGAGTAGTTGGTTCCCCATCCCCGACCTGCTTCCATTAAAATCAGAAGTAGGTAGGTTGGGGTCGGTTTTGAAATGTTATACTTTTTTGCATCCCACCCTTGAGTTAACATTCCCCCCATGGAGTCTGCAAATACTCCAAGATCATTTTCAACTTTCGCAATAGAAACTTCAGTCATTTGTGGTATACCTTTATGTTTCCATCTACCATTTTTCCAAACATTTTTGTTTTCTCATCTAACTAATTTTATAGATACACTGGCTGCTTCCTTAGATTCTGCTGTGGTGCCAACATCTGGCTGGTTTGGATCAAGATTTTAAATTGAATTCTAATGTGAATTAGATACAGTTGGCATGTTGTAACTTAACTATGGAGCATTCCATTCACTTTTAACATGTTTTACATTGAATGCCCACTTGTATACATTGATATAACATTTTATAAGCAAAGTCACCAAGCGCAAGATTTACTTAGTCCTGTTAATACGCCATCTCTTTGAAAAGTGTCAATGAGATTGGCAAACCTTCCACTTCTGAAGCTGTTTTAGCTACTATTTTATCGTTTACTATTTTATAAATAATTTTCTAGTTGATCGGTTCCTTTATTTTAGACTCTATCAATATAAGGTTAATTAACCTGTAGTTTCCTGAATTAAGTTGTCACTTTTTTAAAAAATGGTCATTATGTTAGCTAGTTTTCAACCAACTGGGATCTTCTCAGCATTTAGTGGTTTTTGTGATGACTTTGTTCCTCTTGAGTTCCTAGGCTACTATATACAAAGGTATTTTGTTTTGCGTGACGGTCAAAAGCCATAGCCATAATTTTGCAATTCCCTGCTACCAGCAGGAAGTCTTGTACATCACCAGTAATATTGTATTCTCTGCTAGTGTATGCTCAGAATATTACCCCTCCCCTCCCCCAACATAAATTAGCTCCCATAAATATACGTGGATTATTGCCGCATGTGAGGTTATCTCCAATTATGCAAGACACGGAACTGATGTCATCTGCAATGAATGCTTCAAGGAATCGGTCATTATTTTCATTATTCTCTGTTCATGCCCAATTTCAGCCTGTTTAGTTTCCTGAATGATCTTATCTCTTCCTTAACACCCCTTGTTTCCTCTTGTGGGTGAGTCCAGAACTAGGGGGCACTGTTTTAAAATTAGGGGTCGCCCTTTTAGGACAGAGCTGAGGAGAAATTTTTTCTCTGAGGGTTGTGCGACTTTGGAACATTCTGCCTCAGAAAGTGGTGGAGGCGGGGTCATTGAATATTTTTAAGGCAGGGGTAGATAGATTCTTGTTAGGCAAGGGAATCAAAGGTTATCGGGGTTCGATGGGAATGTGGAAATCGAAACACAAGAAAATCAACCGTGATGTTATTGAATGGCGGAGCAAGCTCGAGGGGCCAAATGGACTCCTCCTGTTCCTATTTCTTATGTTCTTATGTCCTCCTGCTGCTAAAGTAGTGTAATAATTTCTTGCTGTTGTTTTCAGTGCTTTTACCTAGTCCTGGCCTGTATGTTTTGGGAAGCCAGAAGCTTCACCTTTTCTGATCACTTCAATAGTCCTATATGTCCAGGGTGCCTTATTCCATTTTGGGTTTTTTTGCCTTTTAATAGGTGTCATTTTGTGTAAATAGAGTAATAGACTTAACATGTAAGTTGAATCAGCAAGTCCACTATGGCAAACAGGTATCCAAGCTGCAGCCCTTTCTGGATGTTTTTAGATTACCATGCATTGAACAGTTAGGCTGTCTTACAGTGCTTTTTCAGTCCCCACTCGATCTCTGTTCCCTAGCAACAGACTGCATCCATCCCTGTCCCTGGAAACGGTCTGAGACTTAACCAGTCTGTTTGCAGCCTTGGTGTCATATTTGGACCCAGGATGAGATTCTGATCACTAAGACTGCCGATATGCATCTTAATACATTGCCCAACTTTGCCCCATCTCAGCTCATCTGCTGCTGAAACCTTCATTCAGTCCTCTGTTGCCTCTAGACTTGACTATTCCAATGCGGTCCTGGCTGGTCTCCCATAACCCACTCTTCCTAAACTTGAGGTCATCCAAAACTCTTCTGCCTGTGGCTTAAGTTGAAACAAGTCCCGTTCACCTATCACTCCTGTCCTCACTGACATAAATTGGCTCCCAGTCGAGCAACGTCTTAATTTTAAAATTATCATCCATGTTTTGAAATCCCTCCACGGCCTCATCCCTCTTTATTCCTTAAATCCCCGCCAACCCCCAACTCTCCAAGATATCTATGCTCCTCTAATTATGGCCTCTTGAGCATCCTTAATTTCAATTAATCCACCATTGTTAGCCATGACTTCATTGCCTAGGCCCTAAATTTTTTGACAAAGCTTTTGGTGATCTGACATAATATTTCCATATGCAGTGTCATGTTTTTATGATGCTTCTGTGAAGTTCTTGGTTTTATTACGTTAAAAGCACTATATAAATATGAGTTGCTGCTGGTATGTTTTCGTGTGTGAAACCTATTGAAGTTGTAAATGGGCCAGGATATTAAATTGCAAACAGCATGATGTTTTATGTACTAATATTCAGCAATGAGGGAGCTACAATGTTTAATCAATATTTGGAATGTGAGTAAATGTGTTTTGTGAATATGCAATGTAGTAAATAGAATCATTGGAGGGGCATCTTCCTTGAAATCTACCACCTTCTTCCCCATCTATTCCTAGGTCTTGCAGGTAGAGCATGCACTGTTGAACCTGGACTTTGCCTCCTGTTAGGTATATTGTCATGGGCCAGGATTTTCCCATCAGCGAGCGGGGCGGGGTTGGGCCTGCTTGCCAACACGTAAAATGACGCGCGGTAACGTCAGGCGGAACTCCTGACGTCAACGCAGCCCATTAAAATTTTCAGGTAGGCGGGGGCTTAGCAAAATCAACTGTGCGCCCGCTGACCTGTCAATGGCCAATTGAGACCATTGACAGAGTCATTAAAGTAATTAATGGACCTGCCCATCCACCCGTAAGGTTGGAGGGCAGGCCAGGAGCCCTGGCAGGCATTAGAAAAAGCATGAAACCTCATCCACGGGCAGGATGAGGTTTCATGTAGGTTTTTAAAAATTTAATTGAAGTGTTTTTAAAAGTTATGGACATGTCCCAACTCATGTTGACAGTGTCACATGAGGGGACATGTCAGAGAATTTTTTTTTTCTATTTTTAATGTACAGCCGATCTCCCTGAGGCAGCACTTAGCCCCAGGGAGATGAGTGCGCTCTTTTGTGCGCATGCGCGAAAGAGCGCACTCTTGGCTCAGGGAATTTCCCCCCCCCCCACTGCACAGGGAGCACATAGTGCATCCGTACAGACCTTAATTGGCCCGCCCATGTAAAATGGCAGCGCGCCCCCAAATGGGGCCGCCGATTGGAGGTGCGCCTCCACGAGGCTGCTCTTCAACTCTCCACGCCCCCCCCCAAACTGGGCATGTTTTCTTTTCTAAGGATAGTGTTCCAGAGCAGTATTGTCCAATATATCACTACTTGCCACATTGGTAAATCGATGCTGTACATTTTTTGAACTACACAATAATGAGTTCTGTTAAAGTTGCAGTAATGGTTATGAGTATGGGTGTCACTCACTTGCTATTTGTTATACGCACCTAGTTGAACAAGGAAGAATCAACCATTTTGTTGTTGGACAGGAGCCACATATCAGTCAGCCTGCGAGTAGGTTTATCAGAATATAGTTTAGGTGCTGGCCTTCTAGTGACCAGGAAGCTGAAGGGCCATTTGCTCAAAGAAACAAGGAAAATAGTCTGCTGTTTGTAGCCTCCTCTGTTCCTGTTCTGTCTGGGTGCTTCTATATGATGTTGCACTTAGATCTGCGGGACCATTCTGAGAAGCACTGTGAAAGCAAAACCAGCCTTCAGAAGGACAGTGATCCAACTGCTTTTGAAATTTTCTTGGGGCATCCTGTGAGCCAGGAGTTGCTAACTAAAGAACTTGGTTTTGTTTAGCTGGCAGTTGGCAGTTTTTGCAAAACAGTTGAGGTGTATGAGCGATGGACAGTGCTGCATGGCTGTCACTGAGGGTTGAAATGTGCAATTTTGACAAGTTGGGGCAGTGCAGCAGCATCCAAATATGTTCAGCCTTCATCTTACTACATTTGTTGAAATTAATGATTGAAAGGAATAGGATGCTATTGGCATAAAAGGAACAAATTCATGAGCCAATGGCCTACCAACTGCTTGGATGATGTGTTCAGAAGTGGCAGGCAATAGAGTGTTAAGAAAGTCAAGAGTCATGTTGCAGAAGCCAATACGCGGAGATTTGTCAATTCTTTTCTCTCTGAGTATTCTAACACAACATTTCCGATAAAATAGACAGTGTATTCTTGAAGAAATTTGTTTCTTTTTAAATAAACTAGGGCACACTGTCAGAAACACAACACTTCAGTTAACAGATTGTCACCACTCTTTGAGAGATTATAAAGCAGGCTTGATTTGTGGACCAGTTAGATTGCAAAGCCCCTTTGAAGCTGCTCTCCTGGCTCTGGCAGTGAGTGTATTCGTCTTGATTGCTGACATTTTGAAACCTGAAACCTATTTTCAAAAGATTGTGCATTTGTTTTATTAATATTGCATATATTTTGTACCATATGGCGAATATGGTGATCTGTTTGTCACAAGTATGACAAGCATCGAAATCCTACTGGACAACACTTCTCTAGAATGAACAGGCCAACATCCAACTCGTGCAGCATCACCTCCACTTTGTCATTCATCAAACAGAAATCTGAGTGCATCGCCACTCCATCATTAGCACACAGACTCCATCACTTGGATCTTTATTTGTAATACTAGGCATTGGATAGTGTTAACAAATATTTTGCCCTGAGTATCTGGGAAAGTCAAAATGTGCAATTTGAAATACTTAAAATTTCTTGAAAGGCTAGCAAAGTTTTTGTCCCCATGTATGGCCATATTTCTTTAAGCCCATCAATTTAATGATTGCTGATATATAATACCCCATCCCATTCAGCTGTCAGCGGCAAACCAAAAAAGGGTAGGGTTTTTCCACCTTTATTAGAATTAGGCTGAAGCTGAAAATTCAAATGGAGCCTGCTTAACATTTCAATAAAACAAAGCTTCTAATGTTCTGAGAATTGTTCTCGTTCGGAGAAATGAATGAAATGTGGAGAGGTACCATGTAAGACAGGAACATTAAATAAAATTAGACACTGTTCTTTGTGTAATACCACTTCAATCTCTTTCAGGCATTTGAAAAGACTCCACAGCAAGATTTAAGGTAGCTATATATTTCATTGCCACAGGGAAGAAAGGTGGAATTGACTGTAAGATTGTGGAGATTGAAATAACCTCCTGATTAGATCTTGACTCCACCATTGACAGGAGATTAGCCTTAGTGGCTGATCTAAACAAGATATAAGTTCATTCCTTTGAATAATTGGCAGATTTCTATCCACTGGGAAAACATGCTCAAATGAATCCCATGTAATAACTCAGATGGTTCAACCCGCTGAAAAACTGGACAAAATCCAATTTTGTGTTTGTTCATGCAGAAAATATATTAATGCATTCTATGGCTAGTCCATTTAAGTTTCTGGTTAATAGTAACCCCCAGGATGTTGGTGATGGGGTACTCAATGATGGTAATGCTGTTGAATGTTGAGATTCTCTCTTGTTGGAGTTGGTCATTGCCTGACGCTTGTGTGTTGTGCAACTTGCCACTTATCAGCCCAAGAATGAATGTTGTCCGGGTCTTGCTGCATATGGACATGGATTGCTTCAGTATCTGAGGAATTGTGGATGGTACTGAGCACTGTGGGATCATCAGCAAACATCCCCACTTCTGATTCTATGATAGAGGGAAGATTATTGATAAAGCAGCTGAAGATGTTTGGGCCTAGGACACAACCCTTGGGAACTCCTGAAGCGATGCCCTGAGGCTGAGATGATTGGCTTCCAACAACCACAACCATTTTCTGTTGTGCTTGATATGACTCCATCTAGTAGAGTTTCCACTAGTTTCTCCCTGATTCCTATTGGCTTTATTTTTTGCCTGGTCTCCTTGATGTACACTGGGTCAAATGCTGCCTTGATGTCAAGGGCAGTCGCTCTCACCTTCCCTTTTGAATTCAGCTCTTTAGTCTATGTTTGGACCAAGGCTGTAATGAAGTCAAAAGCCATGTGGCCCTGGCGAAACTCAAAATGGGCATCAGTGAGCAGGTTATTGCTGTGTAAGTGCCGCTTGATAACTCAAACTTCCAGTGTTTTGTTGATGATCAAGAGACGATTGATGTTGCAGTAATAGCTGTGGATTTGTCCTTTTTTTTGTGGACAGGACATTCTTGGGCAATTTGCCACAGCATTGAGTAGATGCCAGTATTGTAGCTATATTGGCACAGCTTGGTTGGAGACGCGGCTAGTTCTTGAGTTCAGTTCTTTGGTAATACAACCAGGATGTTGTCAGAATATTTCTGGAGCTGCTTCCACTTGTTAGTTATTTAATTATCTGCTTTGCGTGGAGATGGTGGCATCATGGACTAGTAATCTAGAGGGCCATGGTAGCTGGTGGAATTTAAATTCAATTAATAAATCTGGGATATAAAGCTAGCCTCAGTAATTGTGACCATGATAGCTATCATCGATCATTGTAAAAGCCCACCTGGTTCACTAATGCCCTTTAAAGGGAAAGAAATCTGCCATCCTTACCCATTCTGGCCTACATGTGATTCCAGACCCACAGCAACGTGGCAAGCCACTCAATTCAAGGGCAGTTAGGGATGGGCAGCAAATGCTGGCCTTGCCAGTGACACCCTCAACCCATGAAAGAATGAAGGAAAAAAAATATTCATGACTGGATATGACCAGACTGCAGAACTTTGACTTGATCCATTGGTTGTGGGATCGCTTAGCTCTGTATTGTAAGCTGTTTCTGCTGTTTAGCATGCATATACTCCTGTGGTGTAGCTTCATCAGGTTCGTATGCCTGCGGCTGTTCCTGGCATGCTGTCTGCATTCCTCATTGAACTATTGTTGATCCTCTGGGTTGATGGTACTGGTAGAGTGAGGGATATGTGAGCCATGAGTTATAGATTGTGATTGAATGCAATTCTGCTGCTGCTGATGGCCTACCACCTCATGGATGCCCAATTTTGAGTTGCTAGATCTATTCTGAACCTATGCCATTTAGAATGGTGGTAGTGCCACACAACATAATGGATGATATCCTCAGTGTGAAGCTTGACTTCATCTCCACAAGGACTGTGCGGTTGTCACTCCTTACAAAAATGTCATGGACAAATGCATCAGTGATCTGTAAATTTTTGAGTGTGAACTCAAGTAGGTTTTTTCCACTTGTTGGTTCCCTCACTACCTACCGCAGGTCCACTGTGGCAGATAGTCCTTGAGGACTCAGCCATCTCGGTCGGAAGTGGTACTGTCAAGCCACTATCGGTAATGGACATCGAATCCCACCCCCCCCCAACCCTTTCTAGAGTATATTTTGTGCCCTGTTGCCCTCACTGCTTCTTCCAAGTGGTGTTCAATATGGAGGAATGCTGATTCATCAGCTGAGGGAGGGTTGTAGGCGGTTATCAGCCGGAGGTTTCTTTGCCCATATTTGACCTGATGCCATGAGACTTTGTGGAGTCCGGAATCAATGCTCTGGACTCCCAGGGCAGACTCCCTCCTGATTATATACTACTGTGTCACTGTCTATGCTGGATCAAATTGTGGCAGAGTTGTGGTGCAAAGAGGAGTAGAAATTAAAATGAAATTCTGTAAATTATGCAGAAGTATCATTCTAGCATTGGTACAGCAACCATTGTTGATTGCTTCAGTTCAATAGGAGCTTCAGGAATAGATACCTTGGAAATGCAGAGGGTATTGGAGGGTCACAGATCACAGTGGAAACTACACTAGGCATTTGGCATACTGCAACAGCACCAAATGGAAGATCAGTGTATGAGCAGAAACTCGGGTTTCGAAAAAAGAGTGTAGGTGAAGTGTGCCACATACCCCAAAAGTAATTTGACCATCTGTCAGGCATGATTGGTGACGTTGTAGGTTACCTCTGCCTTCAGCTTTTATGGCACTGAGATTTTCTAGATTGACTACAGAGAGCTTTCGGGCACTCACAGGAGACATCATATAAATCAGATTTTCATTTGTTCGCCTTTGGAAAGCTTGGATTTTTAGCCCTACAAATTGCAATCCCATTCTGCTGCAATAATAATACAAGAATGGTACCTCTGACTTACATTCCTGATATTGTTGGAATACTTGGGGAATGGGCAATTAACATATAGAGACTGGTTGCCTCTATGAATGTTGACACAGCTGTGACATCCATTCGGTGTGGGGGGAGCAGAAATTTATGACATTAGACAGCCATTTGCGTATGGTGTTGGAGGGTACAAAAGTGAGAACATTTTAAAGAAGTTCACTTCCATTACAGAAGCTGGTCATGGTGTATGATCTTCTACCCACTCTATCCTGTGACTTTTACCATTTTGCAGTTACTCTACCCTCTCCCCCATGCTCTCTCCAAGCTCATCATGAAACCCACTTTGTGCTCCCTTACACCGTCCCTACTGAAATTTTTATTCATTTACTGAATTTGGGCATCACTGGCAAGGCCACCATTTATTGTCTATCCCTAATTACCCTTGAGAATGTGGTGGTGAGTCACCTTCTTGAAACGCTGTGGTCCATGTGATAAAGGTTAGGGAGGGAGTTCCAGGATTTTGACCAAATGATAATGTAGAAATGTAGATATACTTTTAAGGCAGGATGGTCTGTAACTTGGAATGAAACTTGGAACAGCTGATATTCCCACATGTGGCACTTCTTGTCCTTCTGGGTGGCTGAGGTTGTGGGTTTGGGAGACGTTGTTGAAGGAGCCTTGGCATATCCTGTAAATGACATGACTGCCGGGATCACATCCTTGCTGACCTTGCAGGCCAAGATCATCCATCAGAAACTGGGTCAAGATAGAGGCAGTATTATAAGTAAGTAGTTCATGCAGAGCTGTGAACATCAGATGTCTGAGAGAGAGAGAAATCGGATTCTAAAAATCTGTGATTAAATACTGAAGTTGAAAGCAAAGCAGCATTTCTGTTTTAGATATAGCACTCTTACTCTTTCACAGTATATTATAAATCAGTGAAAAACTTAGAAAGGAATTGATGTAGAAAGTTCAGAAAGAGCTGAAATTCTCTGTGTAACAGTAATAATTTATTCAAACTTTGGATTGGCTAATTGTAACAAAAAAAGGGCAGGTTGGAAAAAATGTATTTCTACAGTCGATAATGTGTGGAATTATTTACTATAAATTGTTATTGAAGAAGCTTTCATAAATTATTTTAATGGAATTCATAGTTGCTCAAAAAGAAGGAATATTAAAGGATATGGTGACTAAGCAGCAAAGTGGAATTAGACTAGGTACCGTGTGGAGAAAAAAATAGCTGTGGCTGTGCATTAACATTCAATTGTTCTATCATGAGGCAGTTGGAGAATCTCAAATCACTATCACAAAGAAGTAGGTGGTAATACCCAACCCAGGTCGTTTTCTGTACAAACAATAAAATTTAGAGATAAGATACTAGGGCCTTCACAACATTTGCAAATAAAACTTCAACAAGCCAGCACCTATATAAATGCAAAATTATATCTAATATTTGTTGCAGAAATCTGTAATGACCTTGACGTCTGCAAAAGAGAACAAAGGATCTGTTTCTAATTATTGTTTGGCATGCTTAAGACATTGTTCTTGTGTTAGTAAGCTGTTGTCTGTGCCATATGACATGCATGCTTTCACAAAGCACAATATTTTAAATGCAGACTTTTCTACAGATTTCATTTCTATTTAGAGCTTAATGAACACAAACTCAGGGGGCTAACATTCATCTTCAAATCACCTGTGGAATGCTCAATTTCAAGACATATTGGAGGAGGAAAAAATCTCCATCCATGTAACGTTGCCACAGGATTTCTAGGGCTTTACTAAATGATTAACTTGGTTCCTAGGGAAATAAGGTAGGAGGAGCATTACATTGTTCCTGCATTGGATTCTCTTGTGCAAGTACATGGGATGTCTAAATGCCCAAAGAAAGTTGTGGTAGGACTTTTAAACTTGTGGAACTTTTTTTTCTACAAACATACAACTCACTGTGTACTATATCTAATATGTGATGTTATAATGTTACATTTCTGCAGCGCGCCACACGTACAAGAACATGACATAAAGGAAAGCAAAACCAGTAGAACAGGAGGGGAAAATAGGGGTGGTTATGGTGGGAGACCAAAGGCTTGATTGAAGAAAAAATGTTCTAGGGAGATTTTTTAAAAACGGACTGAGTTGGTAGAACAGTAAAAACTAGATAGAGAATTCCAGAGAGCAAAGTGTTGTGACTAAATGAACAGCAATTGATGGCAGAACAGAGATAATAGGGCCAAGGAAAAGCCTGGTGGTAGAAAGAAGAGGGTTTGCCTAAGGCAGAAAAAGACCACTAAGATAGGGTGGGATGATTGAGTGGAGGGATGGGGACATTTGAAACAGAAGATGAGAATTTTTAAAATAACTTGCTGGGGAAAAGGCAACCATTGCATCTTGGGGTGGGACCTGGTATGGGTCAGGACATAGGTAGAAGCATTCTGGATTAATTGAAGCTAATGGCAGACTAAGATGGAGAACATTAGTATTAGAATCCATAACTTTTTAAATTTGTTTGACCTAGTTCAGGATCGCATAACCTGGTAGCCTAAGATTTAACTCATTCATTTTAAATGTGTTAATGCCAACCAGAAAATTTAGACTGTATTCTCCAAGGTTTCAAATTAATTTAAATAAAAGCATGGTTGATATTTCCTGTTTTGAATTTTAATAATATAGCACCTGAGTCATGGGGAGAGGGGTTTATTTTCTGCAGTATATGATTTAAGACTTTTCTACATAATTGTTACTGTGTCAACGCACTTAGTTTTCACAAGGGTTTAAGTTTTTCTACCAGATGCTATAAATCAATTTATGAATTTCTCATAATAACAATTAAGTTTGTGGGTTATATCCAAGCATTTACATTTTCTGGTGACAAAAGCTTTGTTGTCTTTAGTTTGATGCTAGAGCATCACCCTTGGAACAGCCCCTTGCAGAATCAGGCAGGTATTTGCCCCTGCGTGGATTTGACAGCCAAAGAATTTTTTGTGAGGCTGTGCCATAAGTAGACAGGAACCTCATTACAGCCTGAAATTTTTTAAAAAATGTATTTAAAAATGTCTTGCGGTTGTTATGACCCTTGGCCAGACCCCCAAGTTATTGTTAGGATCCAGTTAGGAACCAATAACGTTTTGTTTAAAGTAGACAAAGTATGAAATTTAAGATACTTACTCTGAAGAAAGCCACAAGATTCCACGGGTTTTGAACAAACAAAAATAAACTTTACTGTACAAGGTCAGAAAGATGAAACAATTTACAATATCTATGTTATACTCTAACATTCAGGGTAAGTATGAAGTATATAAAAATTAACAGGCAAACTGTGGTCGGATACACCACATTACACAATAAATGACAGATGAGACCAAAACAGATTCGATGGATTTCTCAATAACCCACCCAGATGTTAGTTATTCTGTGTCAACTAATCTCTCTGATACTCTGTCTCTTTCATGAGGCAATGCCTTTATCTTGTACCAGTTCACAGTTCCTGCCCAATTTCAAGGACCATGAAAACTGGATGTTTTGGTGTTCATATCTGTGCGCTAGGATGTGGTTGGTAGATTTTTGTGTGATGGGTCACCTTGTTACTATTTCCAACTGCATTATTTTGGGAACCCCTTACACAGAGGAAAGCATGCCCTCATGATAGTAAATATATAAGCAAGGATAGTATCGTGTCATGCTGCTCACGGGAACATGTATCTTATTCTACCTCACTAGGGGCTAAATTGGCTGTGTACTGCCTATATTTTAGACACTACACAGCCACCTAATGCCCCTGATGGATGCACACACTTGGACGCACAATCATTGACTGTAGAGAAAGCGGATCATGATTTGAATCAGTGTGCAGCACTGATTTGTTGCTAGCATTGCCGTTTTCCAACTTTACATTCCAGCTAATTACCTGTCTTAACTTGCACAGCTGAACCTGATAAACTTAATGAAGGCCACCCAAACACCCCTACCCCCACCCACCACAGCTATATAAAGGGATCATATTCTACTAACAGGTTAGTTGCTGGATTATTTCTTCTGACTGTTGGTGCAGTTGTCTGAATTTTGGAACTTTCTACACTAGGTTACATTTGAATAGTTTACTAGGAGTGGTCTAGATGTTGTTGACATACTTTTTTGTTCATTTAAATATATTTTGCTGAAAAAAGTTGCTTCCAGACATGGATGACTTGGTAGGGCTTCATCTAGTAATTGAACATGACTGGCAGAATGAAGATAGGACACCCAGATCAGACAAGCTGTGAGAAGAAGGAGAAAGGAGACCATATCCATCAAAGGTCTTCAGGGAGCAATTCTCTTTATCTTCAGTGAGGAAGGATGCATGAAATGCCTTCTCTTCACAAAAAAGATAGTTGCTGAAATCTACCAACTGCTGTAGCCATAACTGCAACCTCAAAGCAGGGCAGCGGTAGTATTGCCTGTGACTATCTAGACAACCCTGACTCTTAACTTCAATGAATTTGGCTCCTTCTGGGCTGTTGCTGGAGGTCTCGCTGTTTGCAGTGCACTGCTGCATAAGGAAAATCACTGAGACTCTCTAAACACAGAGAAACAGTTTATTCTCATTTCCTCTTGCCAGAGGCAAGCAAGCAGAGTGAGCACAAAGGTTTGCATGGATTGTGGGTTTTACCATGGTCCATCCATGACTGCATGCACATTGGCTTGTGTGTATCATGTGAACGGATCCATTTTTATGAACAAGAGGAATTTCACTCCTTCAATATGTGCAGCTTTTGTGTGACCACAGGCAGCACATCGTGTAGGTGAATGCCCATTAACCTGTCAGTAGTTACAGTTCTACTATGATAATTTTCTGTGCCACCTTTTGCCACCTTTGTTTGACTGACCATAGAAAGTCAAAGCCTGGCTGATGGGTGACAAGGGTTATCCACTCATTGCATGGCTCATGACTTTGGGCCAGAACTTTTGGATGATGTTGGTTACAGAACGCGTCTGTTAAAGGAGTCTTCGTAGTCTTCTGTGTCTTAACAGCAAGTCTTTATTAACTACTTGTAACTATATACATATTTACAATAAAGGGTACAGGCAAGGAGTTATCTCCATGTTTAGGTCTTAAAATGTCTCTACTCAACACCACATTGACCCCAGGTCTGGGTCATGTGTCGTCTTACATCACCGTGTGAGCGGTACTGTACTCAGTCCCACATTAACCCTGTATGTGCCAGACCGTTATACTACACTGCCTCCCCCCAAGTCTTTATCCCATGGACACAGAGTTACACTAGTTTACTTTGTGTCTTACATTGTTATTAGCCTTATGCATTTACCTTGTTGTTACTGTCTTATAGCTATTCCAACATTATTGCTATTATTGTATTAACATTATTACAACATTCTCACTACCCCATTTCCCCCTTCAAGTCCTTGAAGTTCGAGGTTCAGGTGGTCTGGAGGCCTTATAACCCTTCCACGTCTCATTCGCCATTCTTTCGGTGGAGTGGTTGGCTCTGTTGGTTCTGATTCTTGCTGTTGGCTTCGAGATTGGACTGGCATTTAAGTATCATTATCAATGGCCCTCCACTGTGCACTGCGAGGGGCTAGTCTAGGGAGAGGGAGGAGACTCCTATTTTGTTGGACTGTGCCCTCTGCCATGCCAATCTGATAGGACCGGGGTTGGTGCTTGCTCTGTTGGAGGATCATTCCTTGCCTCCTGATGTCCGGGATCCAGACCTTGCAGTTGTGGCAAGTATCTGGTGCGGTGCTTCCTGTTGTAGGCAAAAACTTGCTTCTGTTGTAGACAGAAACTTGCTTCTGTCTGACTGTTCATTTGCTTGGGTGCCCCAGTAGCCCTTGACTACCTACCCTGACATGAGTTTTTTTCGGCAGGATTGGAAGTTGCTTCCTGCCTATCAGGAGCTCAGATGGGGACAGGCCGCTCTGTAAGGGGGTGGACCAGTAAGCGAGAATTGCAGTGAAGAAAACCTCACTTTTCTTCAGGTTTTCACCAAAAAGACCCCTTATTTGCTTCACCATTTGACTGCGGGTATCTTGGGAAGCTGGTGCAGTGGCAGAAGCCTGCTATGGCTGCGAAGTGTGCAAAGTATGTGTTCGAGAATTGTGGGCTGTTATCAGATATGAGCATGTCTGGGATGCCATTTCTTGTATACATCTCTTTTAGTGCTTTGATGACCGTCTCTCTGGTGGTCACATAAAGTTGTTTTACCTCCACCCATTTGGAGGAGAGTAATCCACCACTATCAGGAAGGTTTGCCATTGTAGACAAACAGGCCTGTGCCCAGTCCCTTGTAAGGCCTGTTGGTGAATTGCATGGCTCCCTTTGGTCCTGGCGATGCAGCGCAAAAACCTGGCAGTTCAAGATGGTCTCTTCTATCTCTTTGAAGATGCCTGGCACTTAGCGATGCCCAGATGATGCTGATGTATCTTTTGAAGTCTGTCTGCCCACAGGGAGGCTGGGATGACCAGCTGGTTGTCATAGATCAGGAGGCCATCATAGATCAGGTCATTTATTACTGTAAAGTACTTCTGTTGTTTGAACCACGCTTTAGCTGCCCCTCCGTTTTGCCTCTGTCGAAGTCACCCTAACCCTTGATGCAGTAGGCGTGGATATGTGCGCACTCTTCATTGCGGTGTTGCCTCTGACGGATCTGTTGGAACCTGGTTGTGGTTGCCTACAGATGCCAGCTAGTGGCTTGGGAGTAGGCCTCAAACTCTGTGACAAAATTAACATCCTGTTTTGTTGGGAGGGCCCTTGTTGGGCCCATGGTGGCCCTTGAAAATGTGCCTTCCGTCGTCTGATTTCCTTGGACATGGACAGTTGCATAGGTGAATCTCATGAGGTATAGCGAAATCTCTGGATTCTGGGAGGCATCTTTGCGAGCTCCTCCTCATTCAATAAGGAGACCAGCGGTTTAAGTCTGTCTAGATTGTGACCTTGAGGCTGATGATGTAGTCAGAAAACTTCTCACATGCCCACGTGACCGCAAGATCTTCCTTCTCAATTATGGTGTATCTTGTCTCCATGTCCGACAGTCCTTTGGAAGTGCAGTAGACGAGTCATCCAATTGCTCCTGAAAGAGGACCGCCCCGAGGTCTATGAATGAAGCATCAGTCGTTATGGTGGTGGGCAAGGCTGGGCCGTAGTGGGCCAGAATGTCAGTGAAGAGCAGCATCGTCTTGATGTGAGTGAACGCTTGCTGTTGCTGGGAATTTCAGCACCATGCTTGGTCTTTCTTGAGCAGGTGTCTCAACAGTTCTATGACCTGTACCAAGTTAGGTAAAAACTTTGCCAGCTAGTTCACTATCCCCAGGAGTCGCTGGAGTTTGGGGATGGAGGAAGGGGTGGGGAAGTCAGTGATCACCTTGGTTTTTTGTGGGTCCGCTGTGATGCCTTTGTTGCTGACGATGTGGCCCAGGAGCTGAATGGTGCTCTTGGTAAATTCACGGCCTGAACTTCCTCAGAGTGGCAGTTAGCGTCGCCCAATTACTTACCTCAATATTTCATCCATCCTATCTTGCCCGACCCTAGAAATGTAAAAACGGATAGCAAGAGCTTCTATGGGTATTTAAAAGGGGAAAGAGTAAGCAAAGTGAATGTTGGTCCTCTAGCGAGCAACAATAGGGAGTTAATAGTTAATAATGAAGAAGTGACAAATGAACAAATATTTTGCTTCTGTCTTCACTTTAAAAGATACAAAATCATTCCAGTAATAGCTGTAAATCAGGAGATGGAAGGGAGAGGGGAACTTGGTGAAATTACAATCACTAAGGAACCGGTACTGAGTAAACTGATGAAGCTGCGGGCTGACAAGTCTCCGGGTCCAGATGGACTTCATCCTAGGGTCTTAAAAGAGGTGGCTAATGAGGTAGCAGTTGTGTTGGTGTTAATTTTCCAAAATACGCTAGATTCTGGAAAGGTTCCATCAGACTGGAAAGTAGCAAATATAACCCTTCTATTCAAGAAGGGAGGGAGGCAGAAAACAGGAAACTATAGGCCAGTTAATTTGATGTCTATCATGGGGAAGATGTTAGAATCGATCATTAAAGAGGTTATAGCTGGGCACTTAGAAATGCTCAAAGTAATCGAGAAGAGTCAACATGGTTTTGTAAAAGACAATCAAGTTTAACCAATTTATTGGAGTTCTTTGAAAAAGTAACATGTACTATGGATAAAGGGGAGCCTGTGGACGTACTGTACTTGGATTTCCAGAAGGCATTTGATAAGGTTATTGTGGAAAATAAAAGCTCATGGTGTAGTGCATAAAGTATTAGCATGGATAGAAGATTGGCTGGCTGGCAGAAAACAGAGTATGCATAAATGAGTCTTTATCTGATTGGCAAGATGTGACATGTGGAGTCCCGCACGGGTCTGTGCTCGGGCCTCAACTTTTTACAATTTACATCAATGACTTAGATGAGGGATACGAAGGCATGATAGCTTAATTTGCAGATGAGACAAAGATAGGTAGGAAAGTAGGTTGTGAAGAGGATATAAGGAGGTTGCAGATAGATATAGATATTGAGATATGGAGTGTGAGCAAAAATATGGCAGCTGGAGTATAATTGGGAAAATGTGAAGTTGTTCTCTTTGGTGGAAAAAATTAAAAAAGCAAATTATTACTTAAACGGAGAACGACTGCAGAATTCCAAGGTGCAAAGGGATCTAGGTGAGTCACAAAAAGTAAGAATGCAGGTACAACAAGTAACTAAGAAGGCTAATGGAGTGCTGTCATTTACTACAAGAGGAATTGAACATAGGGGTAAAAGCAGGCATCTGTTCCGATAATGTGACTTTCCAAAACGGCGCTTCTGACATGTCTTTCTTCTTCCTTAACCGAGGTTTCCCCCACTGTGGTTGACAGGGCCCTCAGCTGTGTCTGACCCATCTCCCGCACCTCTGCCCTCACACCTTTCCCTACCTCCCAGAACCATGATAGAGTCTTGTCCTCATTTTTCAGCCCACCAACCTCCACATTCAAAGGATCATCCTCTGCCATTTCTGCCAACTCCAGCATGATGCCACTACCAAACCCCCCCCGCCCCCCCTCCCCTCCTGTCAGCATTCTGTAGGGACAATTCCCTCCAGGACATCTTGGTCCACTCCTCCATCGCCCCCAACACCTCATCCCCTTCCCATGGCACCTTCCCATGCATTTGCAGAAGGTGCAACACCTGCCCCTTAACCTCCTCCCTCCTTATCGTCCAAGGGCCCAAACACTCCTTTCAAGTGAAGCTTTGCGGAACACCTCCGGTCTGTCCGCAGGCATGACCCAGACCTTCCAGTCGCTTGCCATTTCAATACACCATCCTGTATTCATGCCCACATATCTGTCCTTGGCCAGCTGCAATGTTCCAGTGAAGCCCAACGCAAACTGGAGGAACAGCACCTCATCTTCCGATTAGGCACTTTACAGCCTTCTGGACTTGACATTGAGTTTAACAACTTCAGACCATAAACTCTCTCCTCCATCCTCACCCCCTTTTTTCAATCCCCTTTTTTCTATTTTTTTTAATCCACTTATTTTTATTCATTTATCTGTGGTTTATCCCCTTTTTTTCCATCCCCTCTTCTATCCCATTTTCCATCCTTTATTTTCCCACCACAGCCCACTCCCCCACTCCATCCCCCACAGGACCATCTGTTACTTGTTCCATGTTGTTCTTTCACACAATGCTACCCTTGTTCTGCTATTATCACATTCTGCTTTCTTACCTTTATGCCACTATCAGTACCTTTTTTAGCACTATCGACTACCATTAACACTCCCTTTGACCTTTAGTTCATGACATCTTTGTCAACCCCTCCTTTGTCCCCACCTATCGCTGGCCTTCTATTCAGCTTCGCCTGCCCCACCCCTCCCTAAACAGTATAAATTTCATCACATTTCCACTTCTCTTCAGCTCTGAAGAAGGCTCAAGCGGACTCGAAATGTTAACTCTGTTTCTCTCTCCACAGATGCTGCTAGACCTGCTGAGTTTTTCCAGCATTTTCTGTTTTTGTATAAAAGTAAGGGTGTTATACTTCAGTTTTAACACGGCATTAGTAAGACCACACCTCAAATACAGTGTGCAGTTTTGGTCTCCCTATTTAAGGAATGATGTAAATGCGTTGGAGGTGGTTCAGAGGAGGTTTATTAGATTGATACCTGGAATGAGCAGGTTGTCTTATGAGGATAGGTTGGACAGACTGGGCTTGTTTCCACTGGAATTTAGAAGAGTGAGGGGTGACTTCATTAAAGCATATAAAATCCTGAATAGTCTCAACAAGGTGGATGTGGAAAGAATGTTTCTTTTTGTGGGTGAGCCCAAAATCAGGGGACACTATTTGAAAATTAGAGGTCATCCTTTTAGGACAAAGATGAGGAGAAATTTTTCTCTGAGAATTGTGTGACTTTGGAACACTCTGCCTCAGGAGGTGGGGTCATTGAATATTTTTGAGGCGGAGGTAGGCAGATTCTTGTTAGGCAAGGGAATCAAAGGTTATCGGGGATAGATAGAATGTGGAATTTGAAACACAAACAGATTAGCCATGATCTTATTGAATGGCGGAGCAGGCTCAAGGGGCCGAATGGCCTACTTCTACTCCTATTTCATATGTTCATATGACTCAGGCCGGGCGAGATCCAGGCAGTGCAGCCCATCCCAGGTGCCCAGCATCCAGATGCAGGAGAGTTGAAGTAAAGGAGGTAAAGCCCCCTTTTTTTTTTACAACACCACCTGCCATAAACCAGGTAAGTTTAAAGGTCCAGTGAAATTTAAAGGTCCGTGACAGCCAGGGGAAGGTAAGTATCTAAGGTGAGTCTATAGATTTGGTTGTGATGTGGATTGGAGGACGGGGGATTGATCAGAGGTTGAGGGAGATCGATCGGGGGTCGGGAGGACCAATTGGAAGTCAAGGGGTGTGATTGGAGGTAGTGGGGATTAGAGGTCGGTGGGGTCAGAGTTCGGAGTGGGGAGTTTGGACCTGGGTTGGGGTCAGGCCCGCTGGGGGTGGTGGGGGAGTGGTTTTGGGCCTCAGGGTGGGGGTCGGGCCCGTTCGGGCCTGGGGGTTGATGGGTGTGAAAGTCAGGCACTCGGGGGAGGAGGATTGCGTGTGGGTGGGAGGAATCCCATGCCGTGGGGGGAGAGATCCCTGAGGGGTTGGCAGTGGGGTAGTTGGAGGTGGAGATGTGGGAGAGGGTCCCATTGTGGGAGGGGGGTCAGTCTGGGTCTGTACAACTTCTTACCCAGAAGTTAGAAATGGTTCTTTCGAACATTTTCTGGGTAACTATTGATGTAACCCCGTTGGGACCATCTGAAGTTTGCGATTTAAATCACAATTTCGGATGAATCCCGGTGCAGGGCAATTGCCTAGGGAAAGTTTGCACTTCTGGGCAATTGCCATGCAAACCTTATCTGTGAACTTCCGAGGGGGATTCCCCGTGCATCTTTAGGGTAGCCCCCCGCCCCTTGCATCTTTGGGGCTGCCCCCTGCCTCGTGCATCTTTGAGGTTACCCACACCTCCACCCTGCTCAGTGCATCTTTGGGGTTATCCCTCCCGTCCATCTTTGGGGTTATCCCTCCCGTCCATCTTTGGGGTTACCCCCAGTCCATCTTTGGGGTTACCCCTCTGTCCCGTGCACCTTTGGGGTTACCCATCCCATCCCTTCTTGGGATTACCCCTCCCATTCCTCTTTGGGGTTACCTCTCCCGTTCATCTTTGCGGTTACCCCTCCCCTTGTGCATCTTTGGGGTTACCCCTCCCCTCGTGCATCTTTGGGGTTACCCGCCCCGCCACGCATCTTTGAGGTTACACCCCCTCATGCATCTTTCGGGTACCCTCTCACTCATCTTTGGGGTACACTCCCCCCGACACATCTTTGGAGTACCCCCCCACCCAACCCATCTTTCGGGTACTTGCCCACACGCATCTTTTGGGTACCCCCTCCCTCCACATCTTTGTGGTACACTCCTGCCCTCTGTCCACTCAAGACATGAGATGGACCCCCCGACACATCTTTGGAGTACCCCCCCCCCCCCCCCCCACCCATCTTTCGGGTACTTCCCCACATCTTTGTGGTACACTCCTGCCCTCTGTCCACTCAGGACATTGTATGGACCCCCTCGCTCCAGTCTTGTTAAGCTGTGTCAGGCTGAGGCGGATGTGAAGGGACTTGTTCAATTTTTGGATTGGGGCCATCCCGGAGCACTATATTGGAGGTTGTTTGACTGTGGAGATGACTCCCATGTTCATCATCTCGCCCAGCTGCCACTGTACTTTTTTAATAAGGGGGTGGGGACTTTCTGTGGAGTGAAAAGGCACACTGTGTCATCCCTGAGCGTAATCCTGTATGCATTTTTCAGGTGGCCAAGTCCTGCGAAGAGCTTTGGGAACTCTCATCTTTATCTGGAGCCAGGCTCTTGCCGGCTGACCTCATCCATCCATTGCAGGAGGTTGAATTTGATCCATGTGTTATGGTTTAATAGAGAGTAGTCCTGGTTGTGGACGATGAAGAGGGTTGTTTAGATCGTTTTTTCCTTATAACTCAGATTCGCCTGCAGGGTGCCCTTCACTGGAAGGCAGGTTCTTCCTGCGGCATGAAGTGGAGTCTCCTCCACAGGACTGTCATGCTGTCACCTGAATCTAATTTAAAATTCGTTGGATGATCATTTACCAGGATGTCACCATTCCAAAATGAAGAACCACAATCTTTGACCTCATCCAAGAAGCATGGCTGTCTCTCTTCTGTGTTTTTGGGCTATCTGTGCAGTGCTAGGGTTTTGCCATGCTCAATTTTCCAAAGTGCCCCTGTATGTTGCTGTGGAAACATTGGGTTGTACTCGCTTCTGTGAGGGCGCTTTGCACGCACTGCTGGCAAGGTTGCTCTGCTGGGTGGTTCAGGAATTGCTTTCCCTGACTTGGATGGTCACTGCATCTTTGTGACTTGATAAGCTGGACTGAGGGTTGGCTTCTGCTCCATGTTGTATTCTCCCCTTTTAGGATTTTTCTGATTTGCTCGCTTAGCTCAGACAGTCTAACTATTCAGATTGCCTGTCTGGGGTTAGATAATCTTTTGCTTGCATGTCTGCAAACTTTTTGCCGAAGTCTGGAGCAATGCTGTCATTTAAAAATATTTTCCTCCAAAGACCCCAATTTTGTGACTAGCCTGGGCCTTGGGTGAGTCCAAGTAGAGTTGGAAGTGTGGATTTGTAATCCATGTTAAAGATATTTAAATTATGGGTACAACTTTAAGAGCTCATAGGCTTTCAAGATAGCATCGTTGTTCACTGCAGTACAAAGCATTTCCCACACTTGTCGGTTTGGCAAGCTCCACAAGATGACAGCGGTGCCTCTGGAAAAATAATTTTAGCAATGGCTGCATGGGTCGGCTGTCAGCTAACTTATTTTGTTCAGCGATTTACTGTTGTGAGTAGCGAGGCTTTCAAATTTAACGCAGGCTTGCTGTTTTATGAATTGGACGGTCACAACTTTCTATTTTGAACTCGGAAGCTACATGTTGCGGCTCAGAGTCGGGGATCAAGTTAAGCGAAAAGTTTCATTCAAACAGTGCATCTAACTCTGGATGAGTAAAAGGGGTCCTCAGGACTAGCTGCAGCCTGGAACTTAAAAAGATTTGGCTCACGTTTGGAGGCTCTGGACTCTGTATTGAAACTGGATTTCCTAAGGGGAATCTATGGAGTCTTCTGCTGCAGTAAAAACCCTGCCTTTAGCTTCCATGCTCTTTTCTCTGGAACTTTTTTGGCGAATTTTATTTGTCTTTAGCTTCAGCTGGGAGCATCTTTCAATCAGAATTTCTGCTGAAGGTTTTCGTTTTCTTAGTCTTTGTATTTCTGTGAGGCTGAGGGTTTTTGATCCCGAGCTGCCACCATCTTGGGATGGTGTTGGTTACAGAACATGTTTGTTACGGAAATCTTCGTTATCTTCTGTATGTTAACAGCAAGTCTTTATTAACTACTTTTAAGTATATACATATATACAGTAAAGAGTACAGGCAAGGAGCTATCTCCTTTTTTAGGTCTTGCTTGTCTCTGCTCAACACCATACTGGCCTTAGGCCTGGGCAGTTTTGCACTCAGATCCACATTATCCCTGTATGTGCCAGATCCTTATACTTCAAGAACAACCACACATATGCACAGCAGGCATGCAATGAGAGCCATGCTGCTCCAATGAACATTATAGAGTGCAAACATTTGGCATCTTGAAACAATACTTCTGCTGCCTAGACTACTTGAGAGGAGCCTACAGTACAAAGCTGAGTGGCTGTCAAAATTTGCAGTTGTAAGCTGCTGAACCTCACCTTAATGTACCACCACATATCTGGCGAAGAGTAGGAGCATGAGGGGAAGAAATGCAACAGGAAGAGGAAGGGAGACAACATAGACACCCTCTTTTTTGCTTGGGTTCTAGGTAATCAAATAATTTGTGAGCAATACCAGTAAACTTAATCACACCTCCCCATTCACCAACAATTCTACACACCTCTATTACTGATCATCACGTTTTCTAACATGAAAACAAAAGCCACCAGAAAATACACATTCCAATCCAATTTTATAAATCCAATTATAACATACTGCATGCAAAAATAAACTAATTACCCTTGTGCAGTCCGTTGGTGTCTGTCTTCCATGTGCCTTTGCCTATCCTAGTGCTCATATGAGGTCCTTCTGCAGTGCTGCAACATATACTGTCCTCCAGATATAGTATGCATCTCCTATCCACATCTTGCACCAAGACCTCCAGTGTTTTGTCAGAAACAATTTGTGCTTGCTTTCTCGCATGTTCAGCCATTTCCTAAAGTATTATAGTGCAGAGTTGCTTTTTAAAAAATCCCACCACAACTTGCAACCACGATGCACCTCCCCTTTGAGGGTCAGAGGTTGAGAGGTGCTTTTAAATAGTGCTAGCAGCTTGTGATACTTCCATTAGCACTGGCCGCACAAAGCAATCATTTAACACAGCAGGCAGCACAAATTTAATGTGCTGCCTGCACCACAATGAGTCAGCGCATGTTAATTGCATACCACGATTTCCATGCTCGTTTTCGGAGATCAGCCAATTTAACCTCTCCACTAAGTTGATTTAAAGGATGAGAAATAAATTATTGAAGAGCACCTTTACCTTGGTGGCTAGAAGCTAGAAAAGTAACTGGGTATCAACACCGTGGATGTATCCAAGACAAAGGCTGGAAATTTGCCATGAGCAGTGTACCTTCCACAAAGCCTTGCCAGCATTAAGTTGGTGTGCTACCTGGATTTGATTGTGTTCCCATGACATTCAAGTTCATCTTTCATAGTGAGAATAGGGAAAGACACCTGCTGTTAAAGTAACCTTGCTGAGTTTCTGGAGCACATCCTATAGCTTGTTCATACTGCAGCCCAATATACTAATGATGGAAGGAAGGGGTGAATATTGACTTCAGTGACATGATACTGGCCAAGTGAATTGTGCTATACAAGATGGTGTCAAGCTTCAAGTGTTGCTGCAGCAATCCAGGTAAGGGTTAAGTATTCCATCATACTCCAGATTTGAGCCTTGTATACTGTGATGAGTGCTCATGGAATTGAAAGAAAATTGTTGACCTGGGCTAGAAAATTGGCTGACTGGCAGGAGACAAAGAGTACGAATAATGGGCAAGATGTGACTGTTTATGTGTCGCAAGGATCTGTGTTGGGGCCTCAACTATCACTATTTATTAATGACTTAAATGATGGGATAGAATCTCTTGTATTCAGATTTGCTGATGGCACAAATGATTTCACAAAGTTAGGTGGCATTGCGGGAAGCATAAAATTGCAAAGAGATATTGATGGATTAAGTGAATAGGCACAACTGTGGCAAATGGATTTCAATGAAAGCAAATAGAAGGCTAGAACAGAGTGTTTTCTAAATCATAAAAACTAGAAGCAGTTGCAGTCCAAAGAGAGTTGGGAGTCCAGGTACATAAATCATTAAAATGTTATGAACAAATACAGAAAGTAATCAGAAAGGCAAATGGAATGCTGGCTTTTATATCTAGAGAATTAGATTACAGGGGTATAGAAGTCGTGCTTCAGCGGTACAAAACTCTGGTTTGACGACAGCTGGAAAACTGTGAGCAGTCTGGGAAGTATATATTGGCCTTGGAGGGCGTGCAACATAAATCTATAAGAATGATATCTGGGCTCCAAGAGTTAAGATGAAAGGAGAGATTAAACAAACTCGGAATTTAGAAGTTTGAATGGTGAATTGGCCAAAGTTCTCAAGACATTAAGGGGAACAGATAGGGTGAATGGAGGGAAACTATTGCGGGTAGTTGGAAAGTCTAGGACCAGGGCGCATGGTCTAAAAATTAGACCCAGACATTTCAGAAGTGAAATGGGAAAACTTCTACACACAAAGTATGACAGAAGTTTGGAACACTCTTCCTCAAATGACAATTAATGCTAGATCAATGGTTAATTTTAAATCGTGGATTGATTTTTTTTTGTTAACAATAACAGCAACTTGTGCCTTTAACCTTTAACATAATAAAATGTCCCAAGACATTTCAAAGGCTCATTATAAACCAAAATATGACACTGAGCCATGTAAGGAGGAATTAGGTCAGATTGCCATATGCTTGGGCAAAAAGATAGGTTTTAAGGAATGTCTTAAAGGAGGAAAGCAAGGGAGGGAGGCGCTGGGAGGGAATTCCAGAGCTTAGGGCACAGGCAGCTGAAGGCACAGCCACCAATGGTGGACCGAGTAAAATTGAAGATGCTCAAGAGGCCATAATTAGTGACAGACATCTGCAGCTCCTGGAACAAGACCTCTTCAGCTCCTGGAATAAGACCTCTTCCCAAGAGGATCAGGTAGTCACGAATTGCCAGTGATTATCAAAGTCACTACAGCTCTGAATTTCCTCTCCTCCAGATTCATGCAGGAACCTGCTGCAGACATCTCCAAGATCTCTCAGTTTGCTGGACATAAGTGCATCACCCAGATCACCACTACCTTGTTATACAATTCTAATTTCCAATTACTTGGACTTGCCACAGATGAGACCAGTCAAACCCAGAGGGTTGTTGGCTTCATTGCATTAGCTAAATGCCCACATGTGCAGGTAGTCATTGATTACACAAACGTGGTGATCAAGTTGCCCTCAGAACATCCAGGGATCTTCATGAATTAAAAGGAATTCCATTCCCTTATTGTCCAGCTAGTTTGTGACCACTGGAAGGTGATCATGCATTTCTGTGCTAGATATCCAAGGAGCTGCCATGACTCATTCATTCTAAGCAATCACATCTACAGGTTTTTTTCACCTCCGCCTCACCAGCTGGCTTCTGGGAGACAAGGGCTAGGCTCTGAAGACCTGGCTGCTGATTCCTATGAGGAATCTTAATAGTAAGCCAAAATATAAATATAACAGGAGCCACATCACCACCAGGGTAATAATAGGACAAGTCAGTGGGTTACTCAAGATGCAGTTCAGTTATCTGGATAGATCTGGTGCCCTTCAATTTGCCCCATTAAAGGTCTCCAGTATTGTTGTAGTCTGCTGTGCCTTTCATAACATTGTGCTGCAGAGAGGAGTGAGTTGCAACAAAAGGAGGCTGCAGAATGGCAAGGAAGAGGAGTAGGAGCCAAATGTAGCCTGGGTGCCTGCTACCAGCAAATTGATCCTGGCAAATTCCACTTAATATGTGTGCATAAAGCCATTTGAGAGTGCCTTCAGAAACCCTGTGCTCACCAAAGATGCACCTTATTCCAACAGACAGCCAGTCAATTATCACTTTCAAAACCTTTTCCTCCTCATAAGGGTTGATTATAACACTTAGCAAAAGAATGCACTTGGCAGAGTGATTGAGGGATACAAAATGTAGAAGCCATGAGAATTAGAATTGCATTCATTAAAATAAATATTATAACTCAAGTAACATTGGTTTAACCACCCAAGTGAAATTCCTGTGTGAAACTAAAATGTCTTTCTCATCTGATTCCTCTTACTGCTACATGGTGCAACCCCTGTGGCTTTACCCGAGCTGGAGGCAGGCCTGGTCCCTTGCTCTGAGACATGAGATACTCATGGAGCCCATGAGAGCCATGCCAAAGACTGCCCCAACTGTACCTGTGAGGGATGGATGTCAGAGGGCAATAGGATAAGGGCACGTGTTGGCTGTTGAGATGGAGATTTGAAGAGGTGCCTAGAGAGAAAGTATGCAACTACAAGATGTGTCAGAGGAGCACTGTGCAGCAGACTGCTAGGAAGATCAGAGTTTGATGGATGCCATCTGCAAGTGGTATGACATTCATCTTTCCAGATGTAATGAGGCCATTAAACTTTTGTAGCACCATATTCAGGTCCAGGAAACCATATTCCTGCTGGCAGCCTCTGCTATTTCTAACCACACCTGCTTTGTTTAGCTAGCTGGCCTTCTCCTCTCTGAGGGCGGGAAGAAGACTTCTCTCCTGGCCCTTACCTCCTCCAGGAAAGAGTCAGAGAACTGGGGTGGTGGGAGGAGGTATCCTTCCCACATCTTCCATTCTCCTCCTTTCTGAATGTTTCACCAGCAAAATTTGCTGCAGCTATTCAGACCTCCACCAGGATCCCTTTAAATACGGAGTCTTTATTGACAGAGTGCAAGTCGTCATCATCAGGTACCCTGTGATTGGTTAGGGAACCTGGAAGCAAGATTCTACTCCTGTTGCTGAGTTAAATAGCAACTGCAAGGCCTGCTTCTGCAGTAATCAGATTCCCAACCCAATATCTGCCCCCCAGCTACAAGCGGGTCAGCTCCATTAAAGTTCTGTCCAATGTTTCAGTTTTTACATAGTCTACTTTATATCTTTTTGGAGTTGGTGTTGATTCTTCACCCGTCAGAAATGAAAATACAGAGCACCACAAGTCAGGAGTAGTTGTTCAGTTACCAATTTGCACTACCTTTGAGTGAGAATCTGCATTGGGAATGCCAAATTTATCTTTACAAGCACCAACAATACTGAACAGCAAGGAATTGAATTTTATCAAATATAATTACCTGATATTGCCGATAAAAGATGCTTTTTACAAGCTAGAACATTTGATCTGCCTGTTGCCTTATAGACTATTCGTAAAATAATTAAAATTCTTCTGATTGATTGTCTATTTAGCACACATTCTGTATACTGTGGTTGACTATTAAAATAAAAAGTTAAAATAAGTAATACTTTTTTGCAATAGACATCACACTGTCGACCAATTTAAAGCAAAGGCAGTTCCCAACATGCTACTATATTACAGCAAAGCCTAGCTTCATGAAGTCAGATTAAAATAAGTTGAATGTGGGTAGGCAATAGCACATATCTTAAGGATTTTTCCTGATAGATGAATGAAAATTAGTAAGTTAGAAGTTTTCAGAAAGCGTTAGTAAATGGTCTCAGGAAAATGGCCCTTTTCTACACTCAATACAGCAACTATTATTTTCCTGCTTTACAACTGAATGAAATCTTAATTAAATTAATAATTCTGCAGACAAGTTGACATCAGATGTCTGTGTTGAGTAAGCTAAAGATAAGTCAGCTGTTTTAAATCAGAAAACCGAGCCCAGTTTGGTGTTAAATCCTTCCATTGCAACTTATAATAGCATATAATGAGCTCAACTATTTATTACTCTTTACATTTAACATTAGCAGAATACTTATTATTTGCCTAGAGTTTTCCCTCATGCTACTAGACTAGGATATTTCTGATGACTGTTCTGACAGTCTTGCACAGGAAGACAATAGAAATTTAAAAAATATATATTTGCGTATTTAGGGCGGAATTTTCCGCTTCCGCCAGCGGTGGAAATCGTGGCGGGTAGGGGTGCAAATTTTGGCTTGATGAGAAAAGTTAGTTTCCCACCAGCAGGAAATTAGTTTGGAATTTTGTTCTACCAACTTTGGCGGGTCAGATTTTCTGCTGATCTATGTTGGGTACTACCTTTGTTTTCATTTCCATTTCATGAATGCTTATCAGAAAGCCAAATTGCTTGAATTATGTTCCCCTCCAAATTAAGTGCTCCGCTAATGGATAATTAGAATGGTCTATTTCCCAACCGTATAAAGGTGGCGTGCATCTGGCGAGCTTCACTTCATCAACAACTTTGAGGGACATAGATGCTTCTGTCGCCTACCTTTAACCCTCTAAAATGGCCCGTGCAGCCCCAGGACAGCCTGTTTAATATGTCCCTCGACAGCGTGGCCTCAGCCCCAGGACAGCCTGTTCAAAATGCTCCTGACTACGTGGCCTCAGCCCCAGGCCAGTCTGTTCAATATGCCCCAGCAGCATGGTCTCAGCCCAGAGCAGTCTCTGACTCCTCCTTGGACAATTTTAAAAGTCTTCCCCCAGGACAGCCTTTCACCGCTCAACTCTGTTCCTTGCCGCCACCTCCCCACCCCCCCCCCCATAATCCTGCCCCTGACTTCCCCCTTCCCTTCCGTGTTCCACCAGCCCCCCCAGAATGAGTGGTGAAAGACTGTCCTGGGGGAAGACTCCTAAAATTGCCCAAGGAGGAGTCGGAGACTGTCCTAGGCTGAGACCATGCTGCCGGGGCGTATTGAACAGACTGTCCTGGGGTTGCACGGGCCATTTTAGAGGACGGTGGAGTGCTGTGAAGACCCCTCTGGGCACTGGTGGTCATGCACAGTATGGTGTGCTGGGCATGGTTAGTTGTTGTGATGTGGTAGGTGGTATTTGCCGGGCTGACAAAATCCCAAAAGGAAACTTGGCCACGGTATCATGATTTTGCAGTTTGTATTTTGCAGGTTTGTATACTGAAGTCGGAAGTAATGAGTCCACTACCACCTTCAGAGATTTTAAAGGTTAAATTAAAACATTTATTAACAAAATAAAAGAAAACTTCAACTCACAAGACTACAGTTACACAGTGACATTTAGTTTTATAACAGTTCTCACCGGAATTCTACTTAACTAGACTCCCAACTAAACATCTCTTCCAGGCAATAGTCCAAATAGATTATTAATCTATAAAACATCCAACAATATTACCACAAGCACCCATTGTTGCTATAAGGGAGGTATTTCACAGCTTCTCTCCCCCTCACTCATCAATAGAATTCCAAAGACTTTTAACACAGCCAATGTTACTGGAACAGCAAACTTCTCCAAGCTGGCTAGTGGCTTTTCCACAAGTCTGTTTCACCATTGTTTCCATTGTTTCACCCTTGCTTTAGAAGTTACTTATCCCAGAATATAAAAATCTTTCGTGTTGTCATTGTGGCCAGCACTTCCGAGAAAAATAAACTTAATGCCTTATTTATCTTGCCAGTTGTAAATGTCTTATCATGTCCCTTTGAAAGTCAAACAACCTCTCAACTAATCTAAAAATGCAAATTCCATTCACACTGTATCTGCTGAGACTTCGTCTTGGCTTACCCAACTCCATTTCAAAGGCCTGTTTTTACACCTAAACCCTTTTATGATTCAAACCTTGCAGTCTGACTGTCTTCAGTGTAATTAAACTAGACACACACAAATGTAAACATACATACACACAGTCCCCACTTCAATACCCCACAGTAATATTAGGAAAAAAAACATATTTCCTTTACACGTCCATTCTAAAAGATAGTTTCATTTTCTCAACACTTTTCACATTAATAACTATACTTATCTATATATGCAAACAATTACACTACCAAGTACATGCATTGACATGACAATATATACAAAGCCTTTGTATCAACAGAGGTCATTTCAGCCCATTGTCCATGTTTTAAATGTCCAATTTCCTTTGAACTTTAAACTCTTGGCAACACATCTGCAATTAAATTTTCTTGCCCAGCCACATGTATAATCTGTAAATTAAATGGTTGCGGTAATAAACTCCATTTGAACAGTCTTGCACTCCGGTCTCGGAATTTTAAAGGATTGTGGTCTGTATAAACAATTGTTTCTGAAGAATTGCTTACAACATAAACCTCAAAATGCTAACACCAGACCTAGAGTCTCTTTCTCGATGGTTGAGTATCTTTTCTGATGTACATTCAGCTTCCGTGAAAAATATCCTACCGGCATTTCAATTCCTGTTTCATCTTCTTGTAACAACACAATACCCAAATCACTTGCATCGATTGCCAACTTAAACTGCTTGGTGTAATTAGGTGCTGCCAAAACTGATATAGTAGTCAACACAGTTTTTAAACTGTCAAATGCATCCTGACATCCCTATGTCCATTGAAATTTCTTGTTCTTTTTTAGTAGCTCAGTCAATGGAGCAACCACAGTGCTAAAATTTGGTACAAATTTCTGATAAAATCCACTCATGCCTAGAAATCTCAGAACTTCCTGTTTTGTTGTAGGCACTGGGAAATTCACGATGGCTTTCACTTTCACACCTTGTGGGGCTACCTGACCACGTCTAACGGTCTGGCCTAAATATGTAACTTGCACTTTTGCAAATTCACTCTTAGCCAAGCTCACCACCAAATTAACTTCTTGCAGTCGATCCAACAGCTCTTTCAAATGTTGTAAATGCTCTTCCCATGTTTAACTGAAAACTACCAAGTCATCAATATAAACAGCACAATTGCTCAGTCCTGCAATTACTTTGTTTGTCAGTCTTTTAAATGTTGCTGGTGCCTTCTTCATAACAAATGGAATAACTTTAAACTGATATCGTCCATCTGGCATTACAAAAGCCGATATCGCTTTTGCTCTTTCCAATAACGGTACTTGCCAGTACCCTTGCAGGGAGTCAATCTTTGTGATAAACTCTATCCCTCTTTCTCAATACAATCTTCCAACAGTGGAATAGGATACGAATCTGCTTTTGTCACTGCATTTACTTTTCGATAATCCACACACAGTCTTTGTGTTCCATCCGATTTTGGCACCATCACAATAGGTGAACTCCAGTTACTGCAACTAAACCCAATGATGTCATTCTGAAGCATGAAATCAATTTCTTTTTGCATTTGAGCTAATTTTACTGGATTTAGTCTATAAGGATGCTGCCTTATTGAAACTGGATCTCCCACATCTACATCATGTACAGCTAAATTTGTTTTGCCCAACTTATTCCCACAAATAGCTTTGTGTGACTGCAATAGCTTTTCCAAATCACTTTGACACCTGTCTGGAAGGTAACTCAGTATTACATTTAAATTTAAGTACCCCCTCATTGTTCAATTTAATTAGAGGAAAGTCAATTTCAGAATCTTTCATTTCTACCTCTTTCTCCTTATCTATCACCACTAATACCTCCTTCTGTCAGTGTACTTGTTAAGCATACTTACATGACAAACCTTCTGCTTCTATCTGGAGTATTTATTAAATAACTCACTTCACTCAGCCTCTTTTCAATACTGTAAAGCCCACTAAACCTTGCCTTTACTGGTTCACCTGACACTGACAACAATGCTAAAACCTGCTCTCCAGCAACAAAACTACAAGCTTTTGCCCTCTTATCTGCACTTGTATCTGTGCCAGTCAACAAAGATCTGCCTACACTAATCCCATTTTCCAGCACTTGGCC
Source organism: Cetorhinus maximus (assembly GCF_964194155.1). NCBI lineage: Eukaryota > Metazoa > Chordata > Chondrichthyes > Lamniformes > Cetorhinidae > Cetorhinus > Cetorhinus maximus. Next base: position 18,135,625 of record NC_135908.1, read on the forward strand.
CATAGTCCTGGAGGCTACAGCAACGCAAGCGAATATCTAAATACTTCTTAAATGTTATGAGAGTTTCTGACTCAACCATTCTTTCAGGCAGTGAGCTGTAGACTCCCACCACCCTCTGGGTGAAACCATTTCCCCTCAACTCCCCCCCCCCCCCCCCCCCCCGCCATCCTTAGCCTTCTACCTCTCACTTTATATCTGTGCTCACTGATTATTGACCCCGCTGCTAATGGAAAAAGTGCCTTCCTATCCACTCTCTCTATGTCCCTCCTAATCTTATCAGGTCCCCTCTCAACTTTCGCTGCTCCAAGGAAAACAACCCCAGCCTATCCAGTCTTCCCTCATGGCTCGGACCGTCCAGCCAGGCAGCATCCTGGTGAATCTCCTCTGCACCCTCTCCAGTGTGCTCACATCCTTTCTATAATGTGGTGACCAGAACTGCAAGCAGTACTCAAGTTGTGGCGTAACCAACATTTTATACAGTTCCAGCATAACCTCCCTGCTCTTGTATTCTATGCCTTGGCTAATAAAAGCAAGTATCCCATATGCCTTCTTAACCACCTTATCTACTAGCCTTGCTACCTTCAGGGATCTGTGGATATACACATCAAGGTCCCTCTGATCTTCAGTACTTCCCAGGGTCCAACCATTCATAGGGTAATCCCTTGCCATGTTAGCCCTCCCCAAGTGCATTACCTCACACTTTCCCGGGTTGAATTCCATTTGCCACTGCATTGCCCACCTGACCATTCCATTGATATCCTCCTGCAGTTTATGGCTATCCTCCTCACTATTTACCACCCTACCAATTTTTGTGTCATCCGCAAACCTCTTGACCATACTCCCTACATCTAAGCCCAAGTCATTTATGTACACCACAAACAACAAAGGCCCCAGCACCGAGTCCTGCGGAACCCCACTGGAAACAGACTTCCAGTCACAGAAACATCCCTCTATCATCACCCTCTACTTCCTGCCTCTCAGCCAATTTTGGATCCAAATGTGTCACTTTACCTAAGATCCCATGGGCTCTTACTTCCTTGACCAGTCTGCCTAGAGGGACCTTATCAAAAGCCTTGCCTAAAGTTCATGTAGACCACATCAAATGCATTACCCTCATCAACACTTTTGGTCACCACCTCAAACAATTCGCTCAAATTTGTCAAACATGACCTTCCCTCAACAAATCAATGCTGACTATCCCTGATTAACCCATGTTTCTCCAAGTGCAGTATTCTGTCCCTCAGAATTCTTTCCAGTAACTCCCCCACCACCGCATTTAGACTGACTGGCCAGTAATTCCCTGGCCTATCCCTTCCTCCCTTTTTTAATAATGGTACAATGCTAGCAGTCCTCTGGCACCTCACCTGTGGCCAGAGAGGATTTGAAAATTACTGGCAGGGCCCCTGATATCTCTTCCCTTGCCTCCCTCAACAGCCTGGGGTACATCTCATCAAGGCCTGTGGATTTATCCACTTTCAAGGCCGCTAAACCCACTAGTACCCCCTCTCTGCCTATGTTAATTTCCTCTAATATTTCACAGTCCTCCACCCTGATATCTATGCCTGCGTCATCCTTTTCCATTGTGAAGACTGACACAAAGTATTAATTGAGGACTGTACCTTCGTCTTCGGGCCCACACACACATTACCTCTATGGTCCCTAATTGGCCCTACTCTTTCCCTAGTTATTTTCTTGCTCTTTATATATTTAAAAAGCCCCTTTGGGTTTTCCTTTATTCTTCCCGCTAATGCTTTCTCATGTACTCTCTTAGCTTTCCTAATTTCCTTTTTTAAGTTCTCCCCTGCACTTTTTATACTCCTCTAGGGACTCTGCCATATTGATCCCTTCATATCTGCTATAAGCTTCTCTTCTTTTCTTAATCCTAACCTTTATGTCCCTTGACATCCAGGATTCTCCGGACTTGGACCCCCGCTTTGACTTTACAGGAACATATTTGCCCTGTACTCTCGCTATTATCTCCTTCAATGACTCCCACTGCTCTAACAGTTTTATGTCTGAGCTGTCTGTTTAAGCTGTCTGACATAACTTATTTATTTGTGAATCCTTCTGCTGTAACTCTACCAGTTTCACTGAGCTAAACATTTCCACCTCATTCTCTTCAACCTTTTCCTCCTGCACAACTTTTCAAAGACAGATCCAGCTATATGGGTGTCAGCATCCTTCCCCTGCATAATCTGGAAATAATCCAGAATGCTCTTTCTGCAACACCTCTGTTGAATGCATCTCATAGGCTGCTCCACTACAGTAGGCATCACCAACATCTGTTACCTAGCTATATCATTACCTAGAATAAATTGAACCAATGCAATGGGCGATTTTTCCACTACCCCAACACCCCTCGCCTGTTTTCAACTTCTTAAATTTACCTTCCGCAATGGAATAGGTTTAACATCTCCATGAATTCCACTCATTACCACTCTTTCCTGCAGTGCCCCCCCTCCCCGAGACAACAAATAGCATTACCCCATAACATTAAGGACTCACTAGCCCCTGTCCCTTTTTAGTCCCTTAAAATTTTAATATCTTTGCCTGCTCCACCCTGTAAACATAGAAATTCTCTTCACAAACAAAATCTTTAAACATTTCTGTAACCTGTCCTTCAGAACATTCCCTTGGGTAAAATGTGAACACATTCCCACTTCTTTACCTACCAATGATTCTTCCTATTTTACCTGTACACAAACTACTGTTTTTCTTGCTTCTGGATCTCAGAGCCCACAGTACTCTTATTTCCAGAACTTTACTGTGTTCCAATTACTGCAATAGGTTTTTCCTGTAACCTCCAACACATTGACTTTGTGTGTCCAACCTTATTACAATGGAAACATTTAAGTTTTCGAGTGTCACTTCAACCCTCAGCAGCTTCCTTTCTGTTTTGAGGAGAAACTTCCTGAGAATTTCCAACTGCCCCTTCTCTTCCCCGACTACCTATTTTCCTTTCACCTTTCCACTTCCTATCCCTCTCAGATTTAAAAGGGTGATGGAAAAAATGTTTTGTTCTATGGTCTACCTCATAATCATCAGCTATCTCTCCTCTCTGTTCTTCTACATGAGTCCTAACTACCAAAGTTGGAAATTCTTCCAAAAGAATTATTTCTCTAATAGCTGCATATGTCATCTCTATCTTTAATGCCTGTATCCACTGGTCAAAATTACTTTGTTTTACTCTCTCAAATTCAATATAAGTGTGCCCAGGCTGTTTCCTTACATTCCTAAATTTCTGCCTGTAAGCCTCAGGAGCCAACTCAAAATAACCTTTTTTACTGTATCATAATACACAGATACGTCTTCTGACAGCGATGTATATACTTCATGAGCTCTATCTACCAACCTAGACTGTAAAAGCAATGTCAAGATTTCTTATGACTATTTCATTTGCTTAGCTATCTTCTCAAAGGAAACAAAGAATGCCTCAGAATCACTTTCCTCAAACTTTGGAAGAGTCTGCACAAATTTAAACATCTCCCACTCGGTTTTGGGTTGAAAGTAGTTGTTTCCACATCAGAACCTCCCTTAGCCTCTGAAGTCTCTTTTTTTAAGGTCCATCTTTTTAAACCAGTATTCATTTTCTCTCTCTCTTTGTCTGTTTCTTCCATTGCTAACTTCTCCAGTTCCAATTCCCTTTCCTGTTTTCTTTCTCTCTCCTGACCTTCTGCTTGCTCCTTTTGAAATGCTCATTCTCTTTCCCTTTCTTTTTCTTTTTCCTGTAATGCAAGTTTTTTCATTTCCATTGTTTGTTCAAGTTCAAGTTTCTTCATTTGAAACTGAATCTCACTACCTCCAGCTGTGACTCACTTGTTTCATGCATCCCTTTCAATTTCAAATGCTGTGCTATTACTTAATATGTCTGCTAACTGCAACTTATCTGCTAATTCTATTAACTGAGCCTTGGTTACTTTTTTGTAAACAAATCAGGGCTATGCCTTCTACTCCCAGAAAAGCCTTTAGCAATTGTTAAAGTCATATTTGCAGTCTAACCACTTTAAAATCCCTCAACACCAACTCCTGAGTTCAATGTTCTTCTCATACTTGTAGCCTTGAGATTCACCACTCCAAGCCAATCAAGGAATTTTAAAAATCACAGACGTGCCCCCAATTTTGTTATGATATGGCAGATGGAATTTGCCAAGCTGACTAAACCCAAAAGGAAACTTGTCCAAGCTATCGCAACGATTTTGCAATTTCTATTAATTGTGAGAAGGTTTGTGCACTGAAGTCAGATATAATGAATCTACTACCAACTTTAGAGATTTTAAAGATTAAATTAAAACATTTATTAACTAAATAAAAGAAAACTTAAACTCACAAGACTACAGTTACACAGTTACATTTAGTTTTATAACAGTTCTCACAGGAATTCTACTGAACTAAACTCCCAACTACATACTCCTTCCAGGCAACAGTCCAAATAGATTCTTAATCTATAAAAAAAATCCATCAATATTACCACTAGCGCACACTGCTGCTCTCAGGGAGGTATTTCACAGCTTCTCTCTCCCTCTCTCTCAACAATGGAACTCCAAAGGCTTTTAACATAGCCTTGGTTACTGGAACAGCAAACTTCTCCAGGCTGGCTAGAAGCTTTTCCACAAGTCTGTTTCACACAGTGCACCTTTCAAGATCTCACACGGCCACATCTCATACAGCTTTCCATCTTTCTTTAAATACATTTTCTCCCTTTTGATCTGTAAATCCCATTGTTTCATCCTTGCTTTGGAAGCTACTTATCTCAGAATATAAACATCTTCCATGTTGTTAGTTTGGCCACTACTTTCGGAAAAAATAATTTTAATAACTTTGCCTTATTTACCTTGCCAATTGTAAACGTCTTACCATGTCCCTTTGAAAATCAAATGATCTCTCAACTTATCTAAAAATGCAAATTCCATTCAAATCGTATCTGCTGAGACTTCATCCTGGCTTACCCAACTCCATTTCAAATGCCTGTTTTAACTCCTAGTCTGATTGTCTGCAGTTTAATTAAACTAGACACACACAAACATATATACACACAGACTCCATAAGCCTGCTTCAGTATCCCACAGTAATATTAGGGAAAAGAAAATTCCTTTACACAGTGATGTTAAGTAATTTGGTCCTGGGGGCTAGAGACATGGCACCGTGAGGCAGATGGCACAGGCACAGTCACAGTCAGGGGATGCATCTGCATCCTAAGTCAGGTGCTGAAAAGTCATATTGGGGTATTGGTGGTCTCATGGTGCGTCAAGATGCATGTGGCCTCGAGAAGGGGAGTATTTAAATCAACAAAGGGCATGGGGAGCAGCAACATTCGGGGGGAGGACAGGAATATTAATATACACAGTATGGGGTCAAGGGTAACGGGGAGGCTGGATAGTAATGGGAATTAGAAAGTGGTGACTGTGGTGGAGGATGGAAGGAACTTGGTGGGTGTTGGGGGGGTTTGGAAGCTGGTCGGACTCGCAAATCTAATGAGCACCACACTTGCCCTCAGTGATCAACAACACTGTTGGAAAGGCAGTTTGAAAAAATGATATGGGGGAGGTCTCAAGGCATGTGGGGAATGTTGTGCACAAGTCTTTTGAACCAATTGAAGGGGCACCCTGTAACTGTCTTGCTCAAACCATGGAGACCATGGTTCAGCTGAGTGCTGGACTCGAGGGTCTCATGCACAATGAATGAGCTTGCCTTTTTTTCTAATGGTGTGCTTTCAGACAGCAATCCATTAAGTTTAGGTACTGCCGTGCATATGGTCTTAATTGGCATCTGATCCTCAAAAAGGCATGTTAGAATAAATGCAGACTTCAAGAATCAGTGGGCACAGCTGATGCACAGAGGCAGCATGACCCTACAAGCCGCCTCCTTCCCAGCACATTGGTCATTGCATTCACAGCACCATGCTTGCAGTCAGGGCAGAAGTACAAGGATTGGGTATCCAATAAGGCCTTCATTGTCATCCACAACATCTCATGAAAGGTCATCAATCTGAATATTATAACAGAGGAAGCATAAGCCACCTTGAACCCTAGGGGGCATCCTTGGAAGGCTCAGTAGCCTAGGGAGCATGTTGCCGCTGTGTAATGTAATAAGCACATCACTAGCGCACCTCGTTAAGAAACTATACATGGTACAGTCCTTTAAACCATAACACGCAAAAGTCAATGGCCATGGCAGCCTTCAAGAGGCAGAAACTCTATTATACATATTGATGCACTCATGCAAGTGTGACAGGAGCTTAGCAAGGCGGCTCTAAGCAGACAAATACCCGTCGATTGTTATCACTTGACCATCTGAAGACTGACCTACATCTGGACAGCACCAGCTCTCATGCATGATTAATGCAGAGACCGCATCTTGATATAAAGCCACAAGATGCCATCGGATATCACAACGCAGCGATCTGTAACACGACAGCATGGACACAAACCTGCGAGTTATGTTAGCTTTGTTCTCAGAGTGGTCCAGCAGGACCATTGTGTGATTACTGTCAATCACTCATGACCCTACATTCATTGGAAGCCTGCCAAGTTTACATCCTGCATTGCTTTAGCATCTGGGAAAGATATGACCCAGTCAGTTTTGACACAACAGTCAATGATAACTTAGTTCTTTTGTAGGCACCGAAGAGCACTCAGGAGATATGCCGGAACATTGCTTTGATCCCATTATAGTCCTTGACATTGTCCATCTCAAGAAGAGCAAGTCTTACTATGAACCCTAAAACATTGCACAGTCATTTAATGAAATTCCATATCGATTGGCATTCTGTTACCTTAGAGGAATTCCGTCAGGCAACGCTAGGCAGCCGTTCAGGAGCAAAGTAACATCCTCACAACTAATTGGACAGATTGATCAGCATGAGCACATATCTTTGACATCACACACTCATGCCCATCTAGCAGACATTTAAAATGTCACTGAGCGGAACCAACTTGCATCACTCAGCATCATGCATGGGGAGAGTGGAAACTAATAAAGGACTAATATTGAGCCTTCGGAGTGGAGATAAAATAACACTGCAGGGAGACAGGAAAGGCTATGGTGCTCAATAATGATTAATGCTTTTACCAAAACCTCACAGTGAAAATAAAGGCCATTGTAAAGTGCACTTAGGTGAAAAAACTTCAACATGGGTCGCGATCAAACATTATAACATACACAAAGAACAACCTTCAGTGTGGCAACATCAGGGATAATCATTAACCTTCCATGAACAATTCTCAGCGGTCACTGAATATGAGCCTCAAATGCAGGGGTTATGGATGCATTCTCCAGCCATCATTTTCATGTAGGAAATGTCCTTCTTCATGTCGCTTATTGGAACTATAGGCAATTGACTGTGATGAGATTGAGTGAGGCCTCTTTGAACTGAGGGACAAGATGGAAGATAATTTTGTGAGGGGGGGTGTATTTGGTACCCTTGAATGAACGCAAGACATTGTATCATATCCATGAGTCATTCAATACCTGAGACATGTAGAGGGATAAAAGCGAAATATATTTACAAAAGTGAAAAGTGTATACGCTGTTACAGACAGGAGGAGGGTTCATTTAAAAAGCACTATTTTCTCCTTTCACCAGCCATCTGTAAACAGAAAGGTGTTTTTATTTGTTTCCCTCTTTAAAAGCAGTGGCGTATTTCTCCCGCCCCCCGGTTTTGTGTGATCCAATTTTCTAGTGATAACCCCACAGCAAACTTGAGATACGGTGAAATCAAAGGGTTAGTTTATTTGCACACAGTCAAAACAGGTGAGGAGGCTTGCAATATTGCCTCCACACTCAGACAAAAAAAGAGAGGGAAAGAGAAAAGAAGGATCTACAGTACGGAGACCACAGAGAAAATAAATGTTGGTTCACGTGGGTTCCAGAATCAAAATCCAATTAGGTATACCTTCACAGAGGTCGGTGGACTGAAAAACTATGCTGTATAATTCACTTTTCCAGTGGTGTTGACTTCACACGATGAGTTAGGCACACAGAGATGAATCAGTCTTGTAGGTAACAGCACAGAACTTCCAACAGAACCAATGTAGATGGGGCCAGGTGTTAAACCTTGGCAGAGCTACTTTTCTCTGAGGTTACTAGTCAGATGGTAAACAGCAGACTGAGCTATGCATCTATCAAGGCAATATTACTTGTTCCACAAGCCAGAGGCTCATGTCACATAACTCCCACTTCACCATCTTTGACAAAGAATGTGTATCCTTCATCTGGATTCCAAAGAGTCTTAGCCATTAGGAATTGAAAGGAAGATTGTGGGGGCCTTTGCCTTAACAGATGATCCATCTACTTCTGGCCAGCCTTGGTTATTAAATGCAGATGGCCTTTGTATAGCTCTCTTTGAAATTGGGCTGTGCAATCCATATGGGGCCGTTAGTGGCTGCTCAGCGATAATAAGGTGTGAGATTTCTGAAACTGCAAAGTGGCTCCTTTTGTTCTGCGGTCACAGACACAGTCGCAGCCATTTTAAGGACCTTTGTTCATAGCCATGTGGATATCTATATATATTTTATAAAAATATACGGTGTGAGGTTTTAGTTCCTCATAGACCTCGCAGCATTGGAGGAAAAAATGAATTATATTTCGTTCTTTTAATGTTGTTTTATGAAAGAAGAACAGGAGGTAAAGAAGTATGTATTCACTCTCGTTCACACTGGCATGTCAAACACACAGCTAGAAGGAGCAATGGCAGTTCCCTTCTGCATTTTTTTGGGTTTAAATCTGTTAGCGCATCGAAAGGACATTATCCTATCCTGGGAAGATTCAAAACTGTCTTTATGGAATGCCTTGTCAGGATTGGAGTTCTGAATTTTCTTCTGTTGGGGATCAGGCATAAGCAAAGCCATTGGTTTGAGAACTCTACCTGTCCAGCTCCTGATTAAGTATCCTCTAAAGGGTGTGGGGGTTTTATAGGGTAGTTAGCACACGGGGTTAGTAATAGTGCTGCTCAGGGCCAACTGCAGGGAATGCCAGGTATCTCACTCTGAGTGCCAGGACCTTTGATCAAAGTGCTGAGCGGCTCTGGTCCAGTTTAACCCCTTCCTGTCCACCTTGGTAACCTGTGTGTTGAGCTGTTCAAATACAAGGACTGTGGTTAGGTTTATTGTTAGGAGATTGGAGCGTTTTAAGGGGACTTTGGCCACTTTCAGGGAGTCCAGTTCAGGGAGTCACGTCCAGCACAGACGTGAGCACAATTGAGTTTTCCAATTACTATGGATGTGGGGTTGGCACAGCAACAGGTGACCCAATCTGCAGGAGTGCAGAAGACCGGGGAATGTTTAGAGGCCTAAAAGGATGAAATAAAACCCCTAACAATTGAGCAAGACATTCTTGAATGAAGCAAGGCCAAAGTCAAGCCAGTAAAGTTAAGAGGTCCAGGAAGGGCCAATACAATTTAAAACAGATTCTCAAAATAGCCCAGAATTAAACAGGGACCAGAGAAGCCCCATAGCAGGGAAAGAGATAATGAGGGTGATGCCCCACATAGCCAAAGAGCCTAAAGAAAGGCAAGTTATTAAACTAGATGAGCAGGTAGGGAGTGAGATGCCTCCCCCAGTTGAAACATAAAAAAATAGGAGCAGGTGTGGCCCATTCGGCCCCTTGAGCCTGCTGCACCATCCATTATGATAATGGCTGATCCTCTATCTCAACACCATACTCATGCCCTCTGTTGTGAGGTAGCAGTTGGTAAAGGCTGACTTATTTAAAATCCCAGAGGGAAACTTTAAACAACTGTCATAACTTATATTTTCAATTGGTATGTTTGAGATGCAGCTCTGAATTCAGAAATGAAACCACCGAGCCTCCAGAAGTTTTTTATATAAATTAAATTAAACATTTATTAATTTAACAAGGAATTAAGCACATATATATGTCTACAAATTACTACAAATAACTTGTAAACAAATCCCCAAATTAATCAGTCCTAGGTAAATCTCCACCAAGGCATCGATAACCCATAGACTTAAACAGACACCAAGCAAAGCACATTTTATGTTACGAATTCAAAATGAGGTTGCTTTCAATTTGGTTCCTTCACACAATTGTAGGCTTACAGGCAGCATGCCTCTGACTACACACATAAAACTCTTTTCTGTATATACCTAGCCTTCCCTTTGAATGAAAATTCTCATTGTATCACCAGGTCCTTTGAACTCCACCTCTTCTAACAATAAAACTCCTTTCATAGTATCAATTTCATTACTAATATAAATACATTGCTTGGTGTCTCCTAGCTAGGTGCAAGATTTCACCCCCAGTCTTTGAATGGCTTATTCAACAAAATGCAAGTGTGCCCTATACTTTACTGTTTAACATCTCAAAACTACCATACACTGAAACACTCAGACTAGCTGGCTTTAATCCAATTAAAACACACACACACTTACCAACCCTACTACAAGTCCAATTTAAAATAATTTCCAATTACATTAATATCAGAGTTTAGAAGGATGAGAGGAGATCTAACTGAGGTATATAAGATGCTAAAGGGGATAGACAAAGTAGATGTGGAGCGGATGTTTCCCCTTGCGGGGCATTCTAGAATGAGAGGCCATGGTTTTAGGTTAAGGGGTGGTAGATTTAATTCAGAGATTAAGAGGAATTACTTTTTTCAAAGGGTCGTGAATCTGTGGAATTCACAACCTCAGAGTGCAGTGGATGCCGGACGCTGAATAAATTTAAGGAGGAGATAGATTTTTAATTAGTAACGGGTTGAAAGGTTATGGGGAGAGGGCGGGAAATTGGAGTTGAGGCCGAAATGAGATCAGCCATGATCGTATTGAATGGCGGGGCAGGCTCGAGGGGCTGAATTGCCTACTCCTGCTCCTAGTTCTTATGTTCTTTTGTTGTACCTTCATGACACTCTCTCCCCTTGACTGCTTTAGTGTCCAGAAATCTATCTATTTCCTCCTTAAATATATTCAGTGACTTGGCCTCGACAGCCTCCTGTGATAAAGAATTCCACAGGTCCACCACCCTCTGAGTGAAGACGTTTTTCCTCATCTCAGTCTTGAATGGCCTACCCCATATCCTGAGACTGTGACCCCTTGTTCTAGACCCCCTCCCAGCCAGAGGAAACATCATCCCTGCATCCAATCTGTCCAGCCGTGTTAGAATTTTATACATTTCAATGAGATCCCTTCTGATTCTTCTAAACTCCAGTGAATACAGGCCTAGTCGACCCAATCTCTCTTCATATGACAACCCTGCCATCCCAGGAATCAGTCTGGTGAACCTTCGCTGCACTCCCTCTGTAGCAAGTATATTCTTTGTTAGGTAAGGAAACCAGAACTGCACACAATACTCCAGGTGTGGTCTCACCAAGGCCCCATACATCTGCAGTAAGACGTCCTTGCTTCTGTATTCAAATCCTCTCGTAATGAAGACCAACATACCATTTGCTTTCTTAACTATTTGCTACACTAGCATGCTTGCTTTCAGTGACTGGTGTACAAGGACATCCAGGCCCCTTTGTAGATCAACATTTCCCAATCTATCATCATTTAAATAGTACTCTGCCATTCTGTTTTTCCTACGGAAGTGGATAACTTTACACTTATCCACTTTATACTGCATCTGCCATGTATTTGCCCACTCACTCAACTTGTCCAAATAGCCTTGAAGCCTCTTAACACTCTCCTCGCCACTCACATTCCCACTAAGTTTCATGTCATCAGCAAACTTGGAAATATTACATTTGGTTCCTTTATCCAAATCATTGATATATATTGTGAGTAGCTGGCACCTTACTTTTACATACTTTTATAAGTCCCTTACATGGGACTTTAACAAAAGCTTTCAGAAAATCCAAATACACCATGTCCACTGGTTCTCCCTTGTCTATTCTACTAGTTATGTCCTCAAAAAAACTCCGGTAGGCTTATCAAACATGATTTTCCTTTCATAAATCCATGTTGACTTTGTATAATCCCGTTGATATTTTCTAAGTGTCCTGTTATCACGTCCTTTATAATAGACTCTAGAATTTTCCCTACTACTAATGTTCTGCTAACCGGTCTGTAATTCCTTGCTTTCTCCCTCCTTTTTTGATAGTGGGGTTACATTTGCCACCCTCCAATATGCAGGGACTGTTCCAGAATCTGTAGAATTTTGGAAGATGACAACCAATGCATCCACTATTTCCATAGCCACCTCCTTTAGTACCCTTGGATCTAGATTATTAGACCCTAAGGATTTATCGGCTTTCGGTCCCATTACCTTCTCCAGCACTATTTGTTTAAGTAATGCTAATTTCCTTCAATTCCTGCTTCTCACTAGACCCTTGGTTCCCTAGAATTTCCGTGAAGTCATTTGTGTCTTCCTCCATAAAGACAGAACTAAGGTAGTTGTTTAATTGCTCTGCCATTTCCTTGTTCTGTATTATAATTCTCCCATTTCAGACTGTAAGGGACCTGCATTTGTCTTCACCAATCTTTTTCTTTTTCCATACCTATAGAAGCTTTTACAGTCCACTTTTATGTCCCTTGCAAGTTTACTCTCATACTCTACTTTTCCCCTTTAATCTATCTCTTGATCCTCCTTTGCTGAATTCTAAACTGCTCTCAATCCTCTCTCACTTGTTGCACTGATTTCATCCTAAACTAAAAATGCCACCCCACCTCCTTTTCGCCTGTCTGTCCTAAATATCGAGCACCCTTGGATATTCAGTTCCCAGCCTTGGCCACCCTGCAGCCATGTCTCTGTAATCGGAATCATTTCGTACCCATTTACGTCTATTTGTGCTGTTAATTTGTCTATCTTATTGTGAATGCTCTGTTCATTCAGATACAGTGCCTTTAGACTTGTCTTTTTAAAATTTTCTCACATCTTTTTTAGCACTATGGCCCTGTTTGCTGCTGGCCCTTGTTTCCTCTACCTTCCACTTTTGCTTTCTACATTTCTATCTTTCATTCCTATCTTTGTTTCCCTCTCTTGTAACTCCCCGCTCAGGCTCCCATCCCCCGCCACTCTAGTTTAAACACTTCATAACAATGCTAGAGAATACCCCTGTGAGGATACTGGTCCTGGTCCTGCTGGGGTGCAACCCATCCAACTTGTACAGGTCCCGTCTTCCCCAGAATCCGTCCCAATGCCTCAGAAATCTAAATCCCTCCCTCCTACACTATCTGTATTCATCTGGTCTGTTCTCCTATTCCTGATATCGCTGGCACAAAAAGCCACAAAGGAGTGTAGCCAGCTTTTCTGGGCCTGGATAATAGGAAGACTTCTTCTGTGCCTGCACCCATACCAGGTAGGACTACAGTCATGGATCATTTTAAATGTCATGGGCAGCCCTGTCAGGTTCCTGTCAGGTCAACTACACCAATGTGGTTGAGTATGAGATCCAATCTAGTTGGAACCTCTCTGCTGCTCAGATGTGTGGTAGGCTCCATGTCTTTTGGAACATTATTGTCCTCTGGTGGGTGATCAGCTTTTGCTGTATCTCCCTGTGGCTTTTCAATTAAGTGAGGTATCACCCTCACTCTGTGCCAATCTGGGAACATTCCTGGTCCCCACTTAAATTTGCCATAAAGCTACCGGCTAGACCAATCGCTGGCTTCTTAGCTGGTGCTTTCGGATTGGGAGTCGGCACTCTCCTAACTTGTTTTATGTACCCTGGAACCACTGCCCTCAAGTGGGGGTGCAGCTCCGGCTACACTCCTTTGTGACTTTTCAACTGGGGGAAGCATCTCACTCCCTACCTGCTTGTCTGTTTGGGGACTCCCTTGGTCCCTCCTCAAATTTGGAAAGAAAGTTTGATCATTCATGGATACATCAGAGGTCAGCATGGTGTAGATCTCCTTGGGCTCTCCCTGACAACTGCCCTTGAATTAAAAAGGTCCAAATGGCCATTTTAGCTGTCCTGCTACTTCTCAAAAGTGGCAAAATAAATGACTCCATATCACTCTCTTCGAATTTGGAAATAAATCTAGCATACTTGAGGGCCCCAGAGAGTGGTTCTGGGTTAGGGTGTGCTACCAGGTAGAGAGAGAATTTCCCTTACAGCCTCCAACTGTCTGGTCTCTCTCTTCCTTTGAGCTTCTCTTAATATTAAAAACAAGATTTTAGTTATGCGCAGACAGAATGTAAAAAGTAACAAAATCCCAATAAATATAGTTTGAATACTGAACTGATATGATCCCTGTGGAAACCAATAAAATAAAAGAAGAATTGAACTTGCCAAATGACCCCAACAGAAGAAACTAGTGGGTAAAGTTTCTCGTTTTTTTTTACTTTAACCAAAATCAACATAAACATGAATTATCAGGCAAATTGTATTCAATGGAAACCATAAATTGCATTTTAAATAGCCGATAGAACTAAGGTATATCTTGTGGATTTACTGGCAGTCCTCCTAGTTCATATGACATCGGAAAGTTAGCCACAAAGTCCTTCAAATCTCTGTCTTCCTGTGGTAAACTTTTAGCTCTCACCTCTACTAAAGCTTGAATCACCAATTCTCCTCCAGCAACCTCTCCCAACTAACCCAAGTCCCAAGGTCACCATCTTTACCAAAATGACCAGCTCTGGCTAATCACTCCCTTCAAAATAACTGAACCAGCAACAGTAGCTTTACTTATTGTCACTGCCATTCTTTCTTTTCAGCTATCCCCCACATACTGTCCCCAGCCAGCCTGCACTGCTGTACTGCTAAAATCTGAACTCTGAGAGGTCTGTTTTTTTTAGCTTCAATAAGTCCCCATTTCCTTAGAAGCCTGAAGTCATTCTGATTTCCCAGAAATCTGATTTCACTGCCAGAAACCAAGGGCTGGATTTTACTGTCGGCAAGCAGGGGTGGGGCCCGCTTGCCAACGTGTAAAATGACACGCCATGACATCGGGCGGAACTCCCGATGTCACCGCACACCATTTAAATTTTCAGGAAGGTGGGGGTGCAGCAAAATCAGCTGCACGCCCACCGACCTGTCAATGGTCAATTGAGGCTATTGACAGAGCAATTAAAGTAATTAGTGGACCTGCCTGTCCAACCTTAAGGTTGGCGGGCAGGCCAGGAGCCCCGGCGGGAAGTAGAAAAACATGAAACCACATCCATAGGCGGGATGAGGTTTCATGTAGGATTTAAAAAATTTTAATAAAGCTTTTTTGGAAATTATGAACATGTCCCAACTCATGTGATATTGTCACATGAGGGGACATGTAAGGGATTTTTGTTTTTCTATTAATATTTCTATTGAAAATAGAGGCAATCCCCCTGAGGCTGCACTTAGCCTCAGGGAGATGAGTGCACTCTTTCCTGTGCATGCGCAAAAGAGCACACTTTCGATTTTAGGCATTCCCCCCCACCACCCGCACAGGGAGCGCATAGCACTTCCCTGTGGACGTCATGCTGGGCGGGCCTTAATTGGCCCGCCCATGTAAAATGGCACTGCGCCTCCGATCAGAGGCGCCAATCGGAAGTGTGCCCGCACGCGCCCACCCATCAACTTCCCCCCCCAACGGGGGGAAAATTCAGCCCCTACAGCCACAGCCCACTTTCCCAGGAACCTTGAAGTTTTAGTTTATCTTTCAGTTAGGGATTGTTTAAAAAAAAAATACAGGCTTTGAAGCCAAACACAGTGCACCCATTAGAACATGTGACAAGCTGCCCATGCAGGCAACAGCATGCACAAGCTTCCCCCTGGTCCCACAAACTGCGGATTTCATCACACAATGCAAAGAAGCATGTAGTAAAGAAATCTCTAGACTTGGCTATCCCAAAGCGCTCCTGGTGTCGGCCTCCCACACTCTATCCTCTGTAAACTTGAGGTCATCCAAAACTCTGCTGCCCTGTCCTAACTCCAAGGATGAGAAATTTGCACCCTTTGTCAGAATTTAGGCTTCTGCAAAATGGAATTCCTCCCTTTTAACTTTTTTTCCAACCTCCGCCTCCAACATGATCAATACTGGGAGGAGAGAGTCTCAGCCTGGAAAATCTCTTCCAATAACAAGGCCGGGAGCACAACCTGGGGAAGCCGCCGCTCAGCCTTGCGCCAGCCAGGACCTGGCTGCCGTCACTCATCCTACTGGAAGGGCATGCTCTGCTGCTGGCTGATTAGTAGAGCCACTGTGCTCAGCAGGCCTGTGGAGGCAGGGCTGGAGGGGTTGGTTGGAGCTGTGGAGTCAGAGTGTCGGCAGGGTTTGGCAGGCTCAGTGTTAGTCCGGGTGGGGGTGCAGTGGAGCCCAGGTCTTCGCAGGGTTTGGCAAGCCTGATGTTGGGAGGGGGGAGCAGTGGAGCCTGAGACTCCAGGGTTCCACTGTGGGGGAAATAGGGTCTGCTGAGTGAGTGGGGGAAGAATGGGATTGGAATAAGGGCATATGCACGGAGTGGAGGGAGAGGGGCTGATTACAATGTATGTATGGTGGGGTTGGGGGAGGTCTTCACCAAGCCTTCTGTCACCAGTGAATATGGACAGCTTCACTGAAACGCTACAGGAGTGCATAAAATAATATTACGAAGTACTTTAAAAGCACAGATTTTCATATCTACATGATGTATTATAATATGTAATTTGGGTTGTGGGTGTCATTGGCAAGGCCAGCATTTGTTGACTATGCCTAATTGCCCTTGAGAAGGTGGTGATGGTGGTTTAAAATGGGGTCACATTGGAAAATAGCTTGTGAAGCACTGCCATAGCCCTTTGCATCACTTCACATAATCTAGCAAGGCCATGTTCTATTGTTAGTGTGAACTTCATCCTGTATTACATGCACTAATTGCATTGAATGCTGAAATGCTGAGGTCGCGTGGTGATTTGATGCACATACATTGGTCCACTATCTTGATGGTAGTAGAAGGTAAACAAAGGGAAAACTCATGCTTCTACCCACTTGAAGTCTAATAATTCCACCTGCTTGAAGCAGCCTTGAAACATTTGCATTTCACTACATATCATAAAAAGTGCTATAATTACATGATTCCTTGTCATACAGAAAATTCAGACCTTTCTGTCTTCAGCTACTCTCAACCTGTAACTCGCACCAAGTCTCATCCACCCATCATCTCTGTCATTGCTAATCTACAATGGCTTCTGGTTAAGTAATGTTTCAATGTTAAAATTCCTATCCTTGTTTTCAAATGACTTCATGGCCTTGCCCTTTCCTATCTCTGTAATCTCCAGCCCCACAACCCAGCGAGATATTTCCTCTAATTCTGGCCTAATGAACATCTGCAATTTTATTCACTCGACCGTTAGTGGACATACTTTCAGCTGCCAACTCCTGAAGCTCTAGAACTCTCACAAAAACCACTCTGCCTCCCTACCTCTCTTCCCTTCTTTGTTTTTCTTTCTTTTTTTTTTAGTGGTGTTAGTCAAGAGATACATATTGGCCAGGACTCAAAGAGAATGTCCCTTCTCTTTTAATATTGCCTTTTATGCCCATTTGAGAGGGAAGATGAGCTTCGGTTTTAACGTCTCATCCGAAAGAGAGTGCATCATTCCCTCTGCACTGGAGTGTCAGCTTTGCTTAGTAGTGTTGAATGTAGGTATTGTACATTTAGACATATTAAGTTAATGTCCAGAGGAATTGGAACTACATCATACCTGTAAGGGTTATTTTTTAGTTTTTTTTGTGCAGAGACTTAACTGGACCAGCCATATAAATACTATGATTACAAGATCAGGTCTGCAGTGAGTAACTCATCTCCTGAATCCCTAAAGTCTATCCGTCATCTACAAGGTACATGTCAGGGTCATGATTGAATACTCTCCACTTGCCCAGATGGGGTGCTCCAACGGCACTCTAGAAGCTGAACACCGTCAAGGACCTGGAAGATGATTGCCCATTTTCTGTTACCTGGAAGATGATTGCCAATGCTAGATTACAGGTCCCCAGACAATGGATCCTCTCTGACACCTTTTCCAAGTTCCTAATGTTTTTAAGTTCACTTATGGGATATGGGTGTCACTGGAAAGGCTAGTATTTATGTCTATCTTTAATTGCCCTTGAGAAGGTGGAGCTGAGCTGCCTTTTTGAACTGCTGCAGTCCATGTGTTGGAGATACACCCACAGCGTTGCTAGATTTCTAGGATTTTGACTCAAAGACGATGAAGGAACTGCACATAGTTCCAAGTCAGAATGGATTGGAGGAAAACTTGCAGGTATTGGAGTTCCCATTCAGCTGTTGCCATTTTTCTTCTAGGCCGCAGAAGTCATAGGTTTAGAAGGTGTTATTGAAGAAGCCTTAGTGCATTGCTGCAGTACACCTTGTAGATGGCAGCGTTGATGATGGAGGGCATGAATGTTTTAGAATGGGTGCCAGTCAAGTGGGTTACATTGTCTTTAAAGATGTTGAGCTTCTTGAGTGCACCCACCTGAGCAAGCAAAGAGTATTCCATCACAGTCCATGGTGCAAAATATGAGTCCAACCATTGGAGAGTTTCCCCTGATTCCCATTGACTTCTGTTTTTCTAGGGCTTCTGGATGTCACACTCTGTTAAATGCTGCCTTGATGTCAAGGGCAGGAAATTTCACCTTAACTCCAGAATTCAGCTCTTTTGTCCCTGTTTGAACCAAGGCTGTATTAAGGTCTTGGAGCTGAATGGCCCTTGCAGAACCCAAATTGGGCCGCAGTGAGCATGTTATTGGTGATAAGTGCCACCTGATAACAGTGTTGATGACACCATCCAGTACTTTGATGATGATTGAAAGTAGACTAATGGTATGGTAATTCACTGGCTTGGATTTGTTCTGCTTTCTGTGGACTGGACACATCTGGGCAATTTTCTGCATTGTCTGATAGATACCAGTATTGTAGCTGGACTGGGGCAACTTGGCTAGAGTCACAGCTAGTTCTGGAGCACAAGTCTTCAACTGTACTGCCAGCATATTTTCAGAGCCCATATGCTTTGTTGCATCCAGTGTTGTCAGCTGTTCTTGATATCATATGGAGAATTCCACGAGCTCTGAGAGAAGGAATTCTTTCTCACCTCAGGAGAACCTTTATTTTTAAACTGTGTCCCCTGGTTCTAGTCTTTTGCACAAGGAGAAACATCCTCTCAGCATGCAACCTATCAATTCCCCTCAGGATCTTATATGTTTCAATAAGATCACCTCTCATTCTTCTAACCTCTAATGGATACAGGCCCAACCTGTCCAATCTTTCCTCATATGATAACCCCTTCACCCCAGGACTCAGTCGAGTGAACCTTCTCTGAACTGTTTCTAATGAAATTATATCTTAAGTTGAATTGATTTGGCTAAAGACTGGCTTCTGCAATAGTGGGGGCCTTGGGAGGAGGCCAAGATTGAACATCCAATTGATACTTCTGGTTGAAGATGGTTGTAAACAGTTCAGTTGTCTTTGCACTCACATGTTGGGCTCTGCCTTCATTGAAGATGAGGTGTTCCTGGTGTCGTCTCCTGGTGCCAATTTATTTTTAAGCTCATTAGTCCATGACCTTTGAAGCCTATTGAAGTATTCCAGTGTCCAAACTGATATCAGATATCTTGGCATTAGACTTTTGTTGTTTTCTCAAGTTTCTAAACATATAAATGTATGAATTTAGCAGCAGGAGTGTGCCATTTGGCCCCTTGAGCCTGCTCCAACATTTGATAAAATTGTAGCTGATCTGATTGTGACCTCAACTCTGCTTTCCTGTTTACCCCCACACCCTTTGTGACCATCTTGTCAATCAAAAATATATCCAACTCAGTCTTAAAAATATTCAATGACCGTATCTCTATTGCTCTCTAGGAAAGAGAATTCCACAGATTAACTCTGAGAGAAGAAATTCCACCTCACCTTGAGAGACCCCTTATTTTTAAACTATTTCCCCCAGTTCTAGTCTTTCCCGTAAAGGGAAACATCCTCTCAGCACCCAACCTGTTAAATCCCCTCAGGATCTTATATGTTTCCATTAGATTACCTCTCATTATTTTAAACTCTAATGGTTGGATAGAGGCCCAACTCGTCCAACCTTTCCTCACAAGATAACCCCTTCATCCCAGAAATCAGTCAAGTAAACCTTCTCTGAACTGCTAATGCAATTATATTCTTTCTTAAGTAAGGAGACCAAAACTGGACATACAGGCGTGGTCTCATCAATTCCCTGTGTAACTGCAGCAAAACTTCCCTACTTCTATATTCCATTCCCCTTGCAATAAACAACAACATTCCAATGTGCCTTCCTAAACACTTGCTGTGCCTGGATACTAGCTTTTTGTGATTCATGTACTCGGACACCCAGATCCCTTTGTGCTATAGAGTTCTGCAACCTCTCTCCATTTAAATAATTTTATGGTTTTCTTTATTCTTGCCGAAGTGGACAAGTTCACATTTTACCACATTAGTACTCCATCTGCCAAATTTTTGCACACTCACTTACATATTCCTTATGTTCTCTTCACAACGCTCCTACCTATCTTTGTGTCATTAGCAAATTTAATAATCATACATGCGGTCCCTTCATCCAACTCATTGATATAGATTGTAAATAGTTGAGGACCCAGCACTAATCCCTGTGGCACTCCATTAGTTATAGCTTGCCAACCCATAAATGTGCCATTTATCCCTACTGTCTGATTTCTGATAGCTAACCAATCTTCTATCTATGCTAACATAAGGCTCATGAAGTAGGGAGTATTATTTCATGTAGTAACCTTTGATGTTGTACCTTATCAAATGCCTTTTGGAAATCCAAGTGCTCCACAAGATTGTAATATAGTGTGCATGTCATACCCAATGGTAGCATAAGATGCTCATGAATTTAACCAATGTCCTGCGAATATAAAATGCCAAATGTGTGGCAACCACAAATGGGGACCTTATTGAATGTAGTGTCAGCTGTAGTGATTTGATTGTTTGCCTAAAGTGGAAGAAAAATTGGTGGCACCCTTGATCTATTAAACTATGTAACTTTATTAATTGTGCTATGATATGGCAGGTGGTAATTGCCAGGCTGACGAAACCCCAAAGGGAAACTTGGCCAAGATATCACAATGATTTGCAATTTGTATTTTTATTATGAGAAGATATGTGCATTGAAGTCAGAAGTAAAGAGTCCACTACCACTTATGGAAATTTTAAGGATTAATTTAAAATATTTATTAACAAATGAAAAGAAAACTTAAACACACAAGATTACAGTTACACAATTAAATTTAGTCTTACATTTCCCAAGAGAATCCTACTTAACAAGAATTTCCAGGCAACAGCCCAAACAGATTCTTAATATATAAAAGATCCAGTTTTAAGGTACCCACTGTTGCTAAAAGGAAGTATTTCACAGCTTCTCACCCCCCTCTCACTCAACACTGGAAATCCAAGGCTGTTAACAAAACCTTGTTTTCTGGAACAAGCAAATACTTCTATGGGGTGGCTAGAGGTTGCTTCTTCACCAGTCTGTCCTCACACGGTCCTCCTTTCAAGATCTCACATGGCCACTTCCATACAGCTTTCAATCTTTCCTTAAATATATTTTCTCCCTTTTTGATCTTTAAACCCCACCGTTTCAACCTTTGTTTTGAAGTTACTTTTCCCAGAATTTAAACATCTTTCATGATTCTATCTTGGCTTTGCTTTTGGGTCAAGAAAACATGATATCCCCACTCAGCAAATCTGACAGCATCTGTGGAGAGAGAAACAAAGTTAACATTTCGAGTCCCTTGAAGAAGGGTCATACAGACTCGAAACATTCACTTTGTTTCTCTCTCCGCAGATGTTGTCAGACCTGCTGAGTTTTTCCAGCATTTTCTGTTTTTGTTTTAGATTTCCAGCATCCACGGTGTCTTGCTTTTATGATATCCCCACTGCTTGTTTATCTATGAACTCCTGCAAGATGCAACTATTTTTGTAAGATTGGACGGGCAGCGAAAAATTTAACTTAATTGATACTTTAATGGCCTTAACAGGCCTTTTAATTGTTGGCAGGCGCGCTGCCGATTCCCATGCGCACCTGCCGACCGAACTAGTGTGCGTTGATGGCGGGGCGCTTGCCTGACATCAGCGCGTGTCATTTCACGCTCGAGTGGGTCAGGCGTGTGCTTGCCGGCCGAGGTGAAAATTCTGTCCAAGGTGTTACGTATTATTACTATAATCAAGAAAGGATATTCATTTGTTTGTCCACCTTCTATTGGTGTATTAGTCCAACAATAGAAACCACAAGATCATGGTCACTTCAAGATTTCTGTATGTAGTAGTCATGCAGATATCATGTGTTTTAATGGACTCAGAGACGTTTACCACACAGAAGGAGGCCATTCAGCCCATCGTGTCCGTGCTGGTCAACAAGGATCTGACAACACTAATCCCATTTTCTAGCGCTTGTCCCATAGCCCTGGAGGCTATGACAGCGCAAGTTGAATATCTAAATACTTTTTAAATGTTATATACCCTTTCAGGCAGTGAATTCCAGAGTCCCACGACCCCCTGGGTGAAAAGTTTTCTCCTCAACTCCCCTCTTAGCCTTCTACCTCTTACCTTAAATCTGTGCCCCCTGGTTATTGACCCCTCTGCTACTGGAAAAAGTGCCTTCCTATCCACCCTATCTATATCCCTCTATCTTATACACCTCCAACAGGTCCCCTCTCAACCTTCACTGCTCCAAGGAAAACAACCCCAGCCTATCCAATCTTTCCTCATAGTTCAGACCCTCCAGCCCAGGCAGCAACCTGGTAAATCTCCTCTGCATCCTCCCCAGTGCAATCACATCCTTCCTATAATGTGGTGACCAGAACTTCACACAGTACTCCAGTTGCAGCCTAACCAGCATTTTATACAGTCCCAGCATAACCTCTTATATTCTATGCCTCGGCTAATAAAGGCAAGTATCCCTTCTCCTTCCTTTGAATTCCTCTTCTACCACTGATTCTCCTTTATTTGAGCACTCCCATTTTTTAGAACCATTTTCTGTCTAGATAAAAATGCTTCTTTGGCCCTTTATTGAGCTTCAAGAATTGTAATTACTGTCACAGGGCATTTCCAACTAATGACGATCAGAGCCTGCACTTTTGTTATCAAATCATAGAAATTTAATGCACAGAATAAGGCTTTTTGTCCCATCATGTCTATGCAGGCCAAAAAAGAGCTATCCAGCCTAATGTCACTTTCCAGCTTTTGGTCTGTAGCCATATAGATTACGACACTTCAAGCACATATCCAATGCAATGAGGGTTTCTTCCTCTACTACCATTTCAGCAGTGAGTTCCAGGTCCCCACTATCCTCTGGGGACTGGATTTAATGCACTCCACAGTGGCGGGAAACATGGCGACTACGCCAACGTAATTGTGGGAGAGGCCTGGCAGATTTGCCAGTGGTCTCCCAGGGGTTTTCCTAGCTGTCGCGTACTCTGTGCCCAATTAAGGGATCTGGCATCAGGTAGTGGGGTGGCCACTGAAAGCCACCCCCTGCCCTTGGCTCCAAACTCCCTCCCAATGCCTATGACGTCCACACTGTGATTCCCATCCCACTTTCACTCACCTTTGGTTTGGGATCCCACAATGACCCTGGGCCTCTGATGAGTACTGGCACCAGTGGCACAAGAAATTGCTGGTCTGTGGGTGACAGGTCTTGATAGGGGCCTCAATTGTCGGGGTGACCACTTAAGTGACTGATAATCACTTAATTCCGTCTGGCACTCACCACCACCACCACGCCACCCCCACCCCCCCCAGTTCTTTGACTGGTAAGCGAGAGCCTTGTCGGCCTAACAAAGTCCTGGCCCTGGTGAAAAGTAAATCCTCAACTCTCCTCTGATTCTTTTACCAATTACTTTAAATCTATGCCTCCTTGTTATTGATCTCTCTACTAAGGAAAATAAGCCCTTCCTATTGACTCTATCTAGGCTCCTCATAATTTTGTACACCCCAATTAAATCCCCTGTCAGCTTCCTCTGTCCCAAAGAGAACAACCCCAACATGTTTAATCTTTCCTCATAGCTAAAATTCTCCACTTCTGGCAACATCCTCGTAAACCTCCACTGTACCCTGTCTAGTGCAAATCACATCCTTCCTCTAATGCATTGACCAGAATTATATGAAGTACCCTAGCTGTGGCTATCTGATGTAGCATGAAGATTGCAAGTACCATCTCATTTCTTCAAAAGGTCACAAAATAAGCAATACAAATTCGAGAATGTTATCTCAAGTAGGATGGCTTTGCATTATAGTGCCCTCTATGTACCAAGAGTGAGCCTCCAGACCCTGAGTTGTACTGATGGAAATCTGGAATCAAGCACAAGCACTCAACTCAAAGTCAAATAAACCTTGGACCTCACCAGAGTTGAGTGTAAATAGGTTTTTAACCCTTGCTCACCTGGATGGTTAGATTCAATATGTTGCTGCAGAGCCTACACTTGATGACATTGCTCTTGAACGAAAAAAAAACAATAGGCAACATGTTTCTTGCTTTTCATGTCAAAGAATTGGTTTCTGACACCTAGAAAATCTTTCATACTCAAATTCAAATGTGCAAAATTCAGGTAAGATTTCAGGAGTAGGCATTGTAGTAGATTAGAATGTGTTACCTCAATTTTAATGTAGCACAGATTGATGGAGTTAAAGTTGCCTCTCTTTCTCTGCCAGGCGTAAGCCCAAGGTAAATTTGTTTTACCGGTCTCAGTTGGGTTGTTCAAAATTAGGAAGAAATTGGCATTTTTACCTATAGGTCAGAAGGGGAAATTGGCAAAAAAAATGGAAATTGGTGCAGGAGAAATGTTGTAGTTAAGATCCATTTTAAAATATTATGATTGATGTAAGAGTACTTAGTGCACAAGAATTATGTGGAAAAATATTCGGCCTCATATTGAAACATTGATTGCCTAAAACATATAAATGCTATAGAAGTTCTGCAACTACAACTGGTAAAATCATAATCGATGGAGTAGGGCGGCCGCCAATGCTATCCCTACTGGAAAATTTTAACATTATTTTTGTGTTCAAGTGTGCCCAATGCACTCAATTACAGTTTGACATCAGAAGTTCGAATTTGGAATGAATCCAATCTGACCTCAAATTTGATAGTGCGCTCGAAGCTATCCACTGCACTCAAACTTATATCCAGTGTGCTCAAAGCTATCCAATATGCTCAAAACTATCCAGTGCACTCAAAGCTATTAACTGCCCTTGGCAATCTGCGTTGAAAAATACAAGGAAATCAATTACTTAAATGATATTTGAATTTATTTGGTTTTTGATTTAGTACAGAAAAATAATTCCACTATAATGTACATGCTTGAGAGCACCACCTAATCCCCATCAGTTCTTAATTCATTTTAGTCTCAGGGTCCATATTTTTCACCCACCCACCCCCCTGGTCTTGGGACCTAAACACTTTACTGCCCCCAGCCCCAGCCCAGTGTCAGGGTCTAAATACTCTCTCTCCCCCAGTCTCTAAACTTATAAACCCCACTTCCCCTCCCCTCCACGCCTCTAGCATCAGGGCCTAAACTCTCTCCTCTCTCTCCCCCTCCAGTCTCAACACTCTCCCTCCAGTCTCCAAATTCTCCCCCTCTCTCCCTCCGGTACTGACTCTCTACCCCTCTCTCCTTCCAGTCTCGACTCTCCACCCCCCCACCTCTCCCTTCTGTCTCCAAACTCCCCCCCCCCCCCCCCCCCCCCCCCCCCCTCCCCACTCCAGTCTCCAAACTCTCCCCCTCTCTTCGTCTAGTCTCCAAACTCCCCACCCTCTCTCCCTCCAGTCACCAAACTCTCTCCCTCACCCTCCAACCTCCAAACTCTCCACTATCTCTCCTTCCAGCCGCCAGATTCTCTCTCCAGCCTCCAAATCCTTGCTCCTCCCTCCAGCCTTCAGACTCTCACCCCTCCTTCCGATCTCCAAACTCTCCCCCTCTCCATCCAGCCTCCAAACTCAGCCCCCCTCCCTACAGCCTCCAAACAGTTCCCCCTCAATCTGGCTCCAAACTGTCCATCCTCCCTCCAGTCTTCAAACTCTTACTCATCTCTCCATCCAGTCTCCAATCTATCCTCTGTCTCTCTGTCTCCAGTCTCCAAACTCACCCCCTCTTGCCCTCTAGCTTCCAATCAGACCCCCTCCTTTCAGCCTCCAACCCTCGCTCTGGTTCCAAACTGTCCATCCTCCCTCCAGTCTCCAAACTCTTACTCATCTCTCCATCCAGTCTCCAATCTATCCCCTCTCTTTCTCTCCAGTCTTCAAACTCACCCCCTCTTGCCCTCCAGGTTCCAATCAGTTCCCCCCTCCTTCCAGCCTCCAAACTCTCCCCCCTCTCTCCCTCCAATCTCCAAACTGTGCCTTCTCTCCCTACAACCTCCAAACTTTCCCCTCTCTCTCCGTACAACCTCCAACTGTCCTCCCCTCTCTCTAGCCTCCAACTGTCCCCCCTCCCTCCAGTCTCCAAATTTCTCACTCCTCTCCCTCAAGCCTGCAAACTCCTCCCTCCCCTCCCTCCAGCCTACAAACTGTTCCCCTCCCTCCAGCCTCCAAACAGCCCCCCTCCCTCCAGCCTCCAAACTCTCCCCCTCCCTCCAACCTTGAAGCGTACCCCCCTCCTTCTGGCCTACAAACTTCTCACCCCTCTCCTTCCAGCCTGCAAACTCCTCCTTCATCTCCATTCAGCCTCCAAACTCACCCCCATCTCCTTCTGGCCTCCAAACTCTCCCCCTTTCCCTCCAATCTCTCCCCCTCTAACTCTCCAGTGTCCAAACTCTCATCCCACCCTTCCCTTACCCTTCAGTCTCAAGGCCGTGGGCTTCGCCGACCCAGGACAGGGCCACATCGACATTCCAGGACAAGGTCTCCTGAACCTTCTCTTTCCCTAAACTCTCAAACTCCTCCTCTTCACCCATCCTGACTGCTCCTGACCCTCTGACCTTTCTCGACCATCCCTCCAACTTCCCCAATACTCACTTTGTTGCCACAAAAGAAAAAAAAATGACAATTTAACAACAACTTCTATTTATATAGTACCTTTAACATAATAAAATGTCCCAAAGTGCTTCACAGAAGCATGTCACTGCACTACAAAAGCTTGGTCAAAGAGTTGGGTTTTAAGGAGTTTCTTAAAACGTGATAGTGAGGTAGAGAGGCTGAGAGGTGTAAGGAGGGAATCACAGGACTTAGGGCCTAGACAACTAAAGCCATGGCTACCAAAGGTAGAGCCATTAAAATCAGGAATGCTTATGAGGCCAAAATTAGATGAGCACAGATATCTTGGAGAGCTGGGGGCTGGAGGAAATTACAAAGTTAGAGAGGATGAGGCTATATATGAAAGGACTTGAAAATATGGATGAGAGTTTCAACATTAAGAAGTTACTTGACTGGGAGCAAACGTAGGTCAGCAACAACACAGGTGTGATAGATAAATGGGACTGGGTGCAAGTTAAGATAATTTAAACATGAGAATGCCAAGGAAATAAAAGCAAAATATTCGGTAATTAGCAGAGACCCACAAATACTTATGGTGAAATTAGTATCTTTATTGCAACAAACTTCTTTAAATCCCATTTTATGCCATTTCATCCTTCCCATGCTATCCGTCTCTTACCATTCCTTTCATCCGTCTTATATCATTCCCATTCCATCCTCCAACCCACCCCTTCTTCCTGTGCCATCCCATCCTCCATTCTATCCCTCCCATGCCATCCCATCCCCCATTCTATCCCTCCTATGCTATCCCATTCACATACCCCATTCTGCCCTCCCATTTTCTGCCACCCGCCCCATAAGACATAGGAGCAGAAGTAGGCCATTCGGCCCACCGAGTCAGCTCCGTCATTCAATGGGATCATGGCTGATTTGATAATGCCCAGCTCCGCTTTCCTGCCTTTTCCCCATAACCTTTGATTCTCTTACTGATTAAAAATCTGCCTATCTCAGCCTTGAATATACTTAATGACCCTGTCTCTACAGCTCTCTGCGGTAAAGAATTCCACAGATTAGCTACCCTCTGAGAGAAGAAATTCCTCCCCATCTCTGTCTTAAATGGGTGACCCCTTACTCTGAGATTATGCCCTCTGGTCCTAGACTCTCCCACAAGGGAGAACAACCTCTCAGCATCTACCCTGTCAAGCCCTCTAAGAATCTTATATGTTGCAATTAGGTCGCCTCTCATTCTTCTAAACTCCAATGAGTACAGGCTCAGCCTACTCAACCTCTCCTCATAAGAAAATCCCTCCATACGTGGGATCAACCTAGTGAACCTTCTCTGGACTGCCTCCAATGCCAGTATATCTTTCCTTAGATAAGGGGACCAAAACTGTTCATAGTATTCTAGATGTGGTCTAACTAGTGCCTTGAATAGTTTTAGCAATACTTCCCTATTTTTATACCCCATTCCCTTTGAAATAAAGGCCAAAATTCCATTTGCCTTCCCTATTACCAGTTGAACTTGTGTGCTAGCTTTTTGGGATTCTGAAACCGCCTTTATTTAGGGAGGAAGTTGTGAAACTGGTTGCAACCTGGAAATTTGGAAGTTTCAAAACTGCATTTTATTGAATGTTCTGTGGAGACCTTCTGTTTCTGAAGCTCCAATTTATTTCATAGTTGGATTTGCTGATTGGCTAATAGCTACCCAGTTAACAGTAGTAAATCCAACAGAGAAACACCTAGAGGTCTGCCAGAGATATAAAAAAAAATAGCATATTCAGATTTCCAAATTTTTTAAAATTCGAGTTTTATTAATTTCAGTGTGAATGATTATAATTTGAGTAAAGGGACCCCTGCATGTCCTGTGATACTGCAGGAAACCCTGATTCAGTGGAGTGAAGGAATAGAATGGATAATTTCACAAGTTCATGTTCCCACGGTGGAACCTTACCCATCTTTGGAGCATTGGCAATTTAGGCACATCACACTCAGACACTCCAAACCACTCTGCAATTTTCATCTATTGAATTAAAGGAACAGAGAATTGTGGTTGGCATTCACCCATGTTCACAGAATGCACTCCCAGTGGATGAAGTTCTAAGCCAGATGCATCAGCTCGTAAAATATGCTCCTCTTGTGTCTCTGAGACAAGAGGGAGATGAAAGCACAAGTGCTGTACATACTGATAAATTAAATAAACTAGATCACTTGACTTTTTTTGGCTGTTATATTATGCTTTAAATAAAATCAGACAAATAAAAGGGACAGTTTGTTGCTATGATTGGTTAATAGCAGATTACCAAAATATAAATCCATTACATTTGCTGTCTTAGCAGTAAAAGAATACAAGTTGCAAATTGGAAAAACTTATAGTGGCCTAGTTATTGCTAATTGTATAATGTTAAATGGCTATTACTAACATTTATTGAAAACGTAGCAAAATTCTTAGTAGCTTTGCGTTACTTTGCATAAAAATATAACTGAATTTCCATTTCAACAGATGGACGTACTGGAATTTGTTATTCCAGTCTGGTTAATGGTCGTTGTGCCAATCAACTTCCAAGACCTTTCACCAAATTGCAGTGCTGTTGTGACAGTGGTCGGTGTTGGTCAGCTGGTACGATTCCAGAGATGTGTCCAATGCGTGGAACTGGTATGTCTTGTTCATGTCTTTTTATAATCATCACTGTAATTTTTAAAGATATGTGCATAGTTCACTGCCCACTGCAGCTGTTCTCAGGTGTTTTCTGAGAAAAATTGAAAAATATTTCAAGGGAAAAAATTTATAGGGCATTGGGGAAAGTGTAGGATAGTGTGATTAATCAGAAAGCTCTACTGAATACAAGCACAATGGGCCAAATTACCTCCTTTAGTGCAGTATCATTCTATGATTTTATGTTGCAAGGTGTCCTGCTCCAGCAAAATCTGGTTCGTTCATATAGTTACATTGAACTATGGTATATATTTCAAGAAGTAGCTACAAGTTTTTTTTTCAGAACCTGGGCTTGTTAGCCAAGCTTTGTTTAAGCTGAACAATGGCACACTCACACAAATGAAGCAAAAAAAAGAGAGAAAGAAAGGCACTTTAAAATAAAAGGGAATAAGCCTAGGCACTGGGAGCCAGTGGAAACAGGAGTGGTCAACGGCACCAAGTTCTGAGCCCCCAGAGCCCTTTTCCCCCTGTACTGTGCTTATGGAAAATGGCTGGTTATTGCAATCCTTAGGCATGTGCCAACAAAAGTCTGGGCAAAAATACTGCCATTATTGGCCACTCAATGCCAAAGAAGTAAGGGGCTCTGGCCACATATTAGTTATCGAGGTGGATATCCTTGGAAGGGTGGTGGGAGGCGGAGGTGGATGGTATGATGGGCAGAGGCAGGCCTCAGAGTCAATTACGAACATACGTGCAAACATAGGCAATAGGAGCAGAAGGAGGCCATTCGGCTCCTCGATCCTGCTCTGCCATTTAATAAGATCATAACTAATCTGTTTGTATTTCGAATTCCACATTCCCATCTACCCCCAATAACCTTAGATTCTTGTTAGGCAAGACACCCCAACCAGGGGAAACGTTCTTCATGCATCTAGCCTGTCGGGCCCTTCGGAATTTTGTATGTTTGAATGAAATCACCTCTCCTCCTTCTAAACTCAAGAGAATAAAGGCCCAGTCTATTTAATCTTTCCTCAAAGACAATCCCTCCATGCCAGGAATTAATTAAGTGAACCTTCATTGCACTCCCTCTATGGCAAGCATGTCTTTCCTTAAGGGGGCCAAAGTTGCACGCAATACTCCAGGTGCAGTCTCACCAAGGTTCTATATAATTGCAATAAGACATCTTTACTCCTATACTCAAATTCTTTTGCAATAAAGACCAACATACCATTTGCCTTCTTAATTGCTTGCTGTACCTACATGTTAGCTTTCAGTGACTCAAGAACAAGGACACCTTTGAAGTTCAACACTTCCCAGCCTTTCACCATTTAAGAAATGCCCTGTTTTCCCTACCAAAGTATAACGTTATATTTCTCCATATTGTATTCCATCAACCAAATGTTGCCCACTTGCCTAGCTTCTCCAAATCCCCTTGATGTGTCTTTGTGTTGTCCTCACAACTCACACTCCCACCTAGCTTTGTGTCATCTGCAAACTTGGAAATATTAACTTTAATCCCTACATCATTGATGTAGACTGTGAATAGCTGGAGCCCAAGCACTGATCCTGGTGGAACCCCACGAGTCACAGCTTGCCGACCTGAAAATGACCCATTTATTCCTACTCTCATTTTTCTGTCCATTAACCAGTTCTTAATCCATACCAGTATATTCACGCAATCCCATGTACTCTTAATTTTCTTTACCAACCTCGTGTGGAACCTTTTCAAAAGCTTTCTGAAAATCTAAGTATACCACATCCACCGGAACCGCCTTAACTATTCTGCTCATTACATCCTCAAAAAACTCCCAACAGGTTTGTTAAACACGATTTCCCTTTATTAAATCCATGTTGACTCTTCCTAATTCTACCATTATTTTCTAAATGTCCTGTTATCACATTCTTTATTACAGATTCTAGCATTTTCCCTACTACGGATGTCAGGCTGACGGGTCTGTAGCTCCCCGTTTTCTCCCTCCCTCCTTTCTTAAATAGCGGGGTTACATTTACCACCTTCCAATCTGCAGGAACCATTCCAGAGTCTAAAGAATTTTGAAAGATGACCATCAATGTATCTACTACCTCTGCAGCCACCTCTTTTAAGAGCCTGGGATGTAGATCATCAGGTTCAGAGGATTTATCTACTTTAAGTCTCATTAATTTCTCTAGCACTTTTCACTGATATTAATGTCTTGCAGTTCCTTGTTTTTACTAGTCTATACTATTATTTCTGGGAGGTTTTTAGTATTTACCTCTGTGAAAACAGATACACAGAATTTTAATTTCCCAGCCATCTCCTGACTCCACTTGTAATGAACCTACATTTGTTTTTGCTAATCTTTTCCTTTCTTCATACTTATAGAAGCTTTTACAGTCCGTTTTTATGTTCCCTGCTAGTTTACTCTAATATTCTGTTTTCCTTCCCTTAATCGTTTTCTTGGTCCTCCTTTGCAGAATTCTAAAATGCTCCCAATTCTCAGGCTAACCATTTTTTTGCCAACTTTATACGCCTCTTCCTTTGAACTAATATACCTGATTTATTTCGTTAGCCATGGTTGAAACACTTTCCTTGCTGGGCTTTTGTGCATTAAAAAAATATATTTTTGTTGTCAACTATGTATGAGCTCTTTAAATGTTAGCCATTGCCTGTCTACCTGTAGAGCAGAATCTAGGCAGTCTGCCATCTTCCATCAATGAGGCAACTGCAGAAACAGAGTCCAGGTTTAAATTGCCTGGCCCTCATCTACACTGTTTTCTATTGGAATGTGCCTAGTGCAAAACTGATTCATTTCTACGTGCTTCTCCCATCGTGGAAGTCAACGCTACTGGAAAAGTGGATTACCCTGCATCAGTTTCAGCCAGCTAACCCGTTTAAAGAATGCATCATTGGAATTTTGATTCTGTACTCTGGACTCAGATGAAACAATAATTCTTATTTTGTCTGTGATTTTTTTCCTTGTACCTCTTTCTTCCCCTTATCCCTCTTTTATTGTGTGAATGTACCAATGTGACGTAACGACAACCCCTCTCTGCGTTTTGAGTGTATGGAAAATAAACTAACCCTCTGATTTTACTCTCTCTCAACTTTGCTGTGGGATTATTAGTAGAGGATTGGATCACTCCAAAACCGAGGGGTTGGGGAAAATACACCACCGCTTATAAAGGGCAGAATTGTCTCAGATTTGCACTAAGTGCAGTAGTGGGCGGATAAAACGACCTTTTACCTATCGGACGCAATTGAGGCTTTTCCCGCTGCATTAAATATGCATTCCCAGGAAACACGCTGTTTCCAAGGTGGGCAGTCTCTCATTCGCCCACCATGGCATAATTTCACCGCTTCATCACGCCAGACCCCATATTTAAAGTGCAGCCACGTGCACACCTCTCAGTGCTCCCAGCCCATGACTGCTGCAAAGAAGACATGGCCCTGAAAGGCCAAAAGACTGCAATCCCCAGGTTATATGACATGCCCTTCGAGTGCCTTTTGGACACAGTGGATGCTCAATGTGATGTCCTCTACCCCTGCTCTGGCCGCAGGATGAGCAGCAACCTCACTAAAGCAGTTTGGGAGGTGGTTGCAGCAGTAGTCCTGCAAAAGAGGACAGCGACCCAGTGCCACAAGAGGATGAATGAGCTCCTTCTGCCAGGGTAAGTCACTCTTCTCATCACTTTCAACTCACAAACCCACCATACGTCCACAGGGCCTTCACTCACTGCCAGTTCAAGGAACATCACCATTCACTCTCTCACGCACACCTTCATTGTCCTCATCCCGTCCATGGGAGTACTCACCACCCACACATGTCAGGCATACTTATCACCTGGCTTGGCAGGCATCCTGCTTACTCATCTCTATTTATGCAGGACAAGCTGGCAGACAACAAGAGGGAGAGGTTGCTTATGGGTGGAGGAATGCCTGAAATCAAGGTCCTCATGGACTTTGAAACAGAGCCATCTAGCTGGCCGGCGTGGATCTGGACTGTTCCTGTGCTGATGGTGAGGTTGGTGGTGCTCTAACAAGTGAGGATCCAGCAGTGCCACATCCATCAGACAACGATGCTGTGAGTGATGTCCTCTGTTTCACAGCCCACTGCCATGCACTAATTATCTCTCCTTGCTTTCGCGGGCACATCTGCCAAACAGCCTACGGAGTCCACAACCCAGGGCCTGCACTCAAGCCCCGAAGAAACCTCTGAAGAGGAATCTGAATGCACCCTCATTGAAGACCCGTCACAGCGCTTACCCACACCCTCCACCAGTGCAGAGAAATACACCTCGGTGGGACCTAGCTTTAGGGTAGCCACAGGATCACAATCTGGGGAGCACATTACACTTTCTGATCCACAGAAGGCAGTGGCAGGGACTTCCCCAGTTCCTGGCACTCGGAGGACTCCTGGAGGCCAGAAATTTGCTGAGTCCGAGTCAGATAACGAGCCTCTGGACTCGGTCATGTCACAGTTGCTGAAGTTGCTGGAGCAAGCTTGAGAACATCAAGAAGGGATGTCCGCTGCACTCCTCAGATTGCAAGGCATAATGGAGTATCCATCCGCCTTCAGGCTGACGTGATAATGCCGGCATGCCAATGCACCGAGGTCAACACTGGTAGGATGGCGGCCGCCAAGGATACCTTGGTCCAGGACGTCGCTCCTGCACTGCTGCGCAGGCTGAACTCCATCGCTGATGCCATAGTTGGCCTCAAACAGTGTGTACACAATAGGGGAGCCGGGCAGCTCGATCTCATTCCAGCCACCCCTTCTCCTCAAGGACCCTATGGGTCAGCCAGGGCATTCACAGGGTCGAGGATCAGCAGGTGCACACTCCGGGGCCATCCACCCAAGTGACTCCGGGAGTGTCTGGCCCACCCAAATCCCCTCTTCCTGTTACCCCAGCAGCTTTAGCTCTACAGCTCAAGGAGGATGCCACTACCACATACCAGGTCTCCTAAAGCAGGCCGGGGCCCTCCAGGTTTTGGTCCTCCAGAGGATGCGCATCAAGGTCATCACTGACAAGGCGTAACAGTCAGCAGGCTGCCTCCACCTCCACTGTGGATGTCCAGGGAGCACCAAGACGTAGCGGCAGAGTTAGGAACGTTAAGAAGATGTAGTTGCACAGTCTGGGCATGGGTGTTAGTCACTTGTAAATAATGTTCACTATTGTAAATAAACTCCCAAGAATGTCTCCCTGCCTGTGGCTCCTTGTTCTGATCAGCAGTGCTCGTGTCACTCAGATGTGAAACCTTTCTGCACAAGATACACGCTGGTGTCTCAGTCCAGGGTCTCTTCCCTGTGCTTTGTGCAGCCTTCAGACCAAAGTGATGGTCCGGCCTTTCACTCCCTGGACACGTTACTGATTCCTGCACCTCAATGATGCTTGTCATTGCTGCCAGAATGTTGTGGGCAGGCACCACAGAGTTTCGTCATTCTCTCTCTGTGCTCTCAGCACCTTTAAAGTGGGACTGGCCCCCATCTCTTCAGCATCTGTTACCAGTGAAGCTGTGTTCCTGAAGGGCTCAGGTGCTGAAGGCGGACAAAGGATCAGATGTTTTTAAAGTTTCATGGCTGCGTCTCTATGATGTGCTCTGATCACAGAGTGCAAGCGAGCTGCCATTGGCCAGATGCGAGTCAGACATTCTCAGAAGCAATGTGAAGATCTATGGAGTGTCCTCACTGCATATCATCATCATCCTCCTGCAAGTGAGTGACTATTCGAGCCTCCACTGCGCCTCCATGACAGGAGAATTATCACAGGGGAATGTACGCTACCATAAGCCAGACTGGAGTCAAAGGTTCATAGATACAATGTGAGGATCTTATGGTGTCTCCTCACTGCATGTCATCATCATCCTCCACAAATCTAACAGCTATGAGGGCCTCCCGAACATGCCTGCCTCGTCTGACCAGTGCACCATCATATAAATGGCGCAGCAGGCAACGACGAAGCGTGGCACCCTCTGTGGACTATATTGCAGGGCTCCACCAGACTGATCCAGGCACCAGAACCTCATTTTCAGCATCCCAATGGTTTACTCCACCAAATTGCCAGTTTGCAACATGAGCCTCGTTATACCTTCGCTCTGCTGCAATCTGAGGCCGCTGCACAGGTGTCATCAGCCATATCCTCTGCGGGTAGGCCTTGTCCCCGAGGAGCCACCCTTGCAGACTCTGTTGACTGTGAAAGACGCCAGGGATCTGTGACTGACTGAGAATGTAGGAGTTGTGCACACTCCCTGGAAAACATGCGCAGACCTGCAGGATGCGTTTGTGGTTGTCACACACCAGCTGCACTTTGAGCAATGGAATCCCTTGTGGTTGACATGGTTCACCCCGTGTTGCGACGGTGATCTGAGCATCACGTGAGTGCAATCAATGGCACCCTGCATCTGTGGGAAACTTGAGATCTAGGCAAATCCAATCGTTCTTGCATCCTGGCTCTCCGGGTCCCGGGCAAAATGCACAAAGTGGTGTGCCCTTGCAAAGATGGCATCTGAGACCTCATGGATGCATTTGTGGGTGGAGGCTTGTGATATCCCACAGAGGTCACCTGTGGAGCCCTGAAAGGAGCCACTGACATAGAAATTGAGTGCTGCTGTCACTTGCACGGCCACTGGCAGTGGATGCCCTCCATGTCCACGTGGCGCCAGATCCTGCAGTAGCTGGCAGATGTGACCAACCAGTTCCCTAGACATGTGCAGTCTTGAGCAACACTGGTGCTCAGTCACCTGCTAGAATGAAAGGCAGCGCCTGTAGACCCTGGGTCTAGCTAGGCGCTGACCAGCGACAGCTTGCTGTGGCTCTTTGGCGGCATATGCGGGACCCCAACAGCCCCTTCTTCCAGAGGTTGCTGCTCCCCCCTCTGCGCAGCCAGGCGCCTCAGTTGCTCTCTTCTTTGTCGTTTTCGCTCTGTACACCACAAAGCATGTAGGTAGTTCACTAGGCTTCCTGATCCTGATGTACCCCTCCTGCAGGATGAAAGAGAGAGATGCGTGGGTTAGCATAGGTGGACTTAGAACCTCTCTTGGTTAAGTCTGAAGGCCCCTTAATGCATCCCGGAGAGTGCTGGCCACCACTTGGATGGCCAGAGATTAGCGCGCTGCATGACTGCCCGAAACCCCACCTTTCTCCGTCCCAATACACCTGACTGATTGGCAGCAGCTTTGCCCATGCATGCTGTGATCTCAGCACATCCTTGTGTGCTATCTTCAACTGCAGGGCAGCATTTGCCCACCCCCCCACAAAGTCGCCTCAATCACCAGGCAACATATGACTCCGCCCGCCCCCCAGTTGCCTCAACCGTGCAAGGCAACCTTTGCACCCCCGAATGTGCCTCAACCTTTAAGTCCAACAGGCGTCCCTCATGAGTGCTCCCATTACTATGAACTCAGCTCCGAGTTTCCCTCAAAGTGCAGCCCGCCTTTTATGTGCTGTTGTGGAATACATCGGACTGCAATCACACCAACATGGGCAGACGATCCATCGGGGGTTGAGGGGGGGAATGAGTCTGGCGGGCTAGCCTTATAATTATATGCTGATGTGTTACAATGAGGTTCCTGATGGCGGGAAACGCGGCCCACCCTCGACGGGTTGAGTGGACGATTGCAAACCGGCTTCACGACATCATGAAACCGATTTTTGGCCTTCTCACCATATTGTCCACTCTCCACCGAACACGCCTGACGCCAGCGAACATGGACGATTCCGCCCAAAAGAGCAAATCAGAATATCAAAAAACACCTTTCTGTTTATGAATGGGCGGCGAGTGGAGACATCAGAGCTGTATAAAATTAAACCCCACCTATCCATAACACTTAGAGTCACTTTGGGTGGAACTATGTCTTGAGCTTTGGAACTAACGTCATCTCTCACTACCATATTAATGCCCTCTTAAATTAACAGAGTTACCCCACCGCCTTTTCCCAGCTTTCTATCCTTCCTGAATGTCCTTCCTTGGATGTTCAGGTTCCAGCTTTAATTTCCTTGTAGCTACATCTCTGTTTTGGTTATCAGGTCATACGTAAATTTTTATTTCATCTGACAATTCATCTGTTTTATTGCGAATGCTGTGGGCATTCAGATACAGAGCCTTTAATTCAGTTTTCTTTTACTGTTTTTGTAAACTCTGGCTTGATACGCTGACACACTCTTAAGTTTACAATCACTGTCCCTTCCTGCCATACTCTAATTATCATCACCCTTATTGCTACCTTGATCTATTGCCTTGTTATTTCCCTTTAACTTACTCAATCTTCCCCTACATGATCCCTTCCCCACTATTTGAGTTTAAAGCCCTCTCTACTTCCCTAGTTATACAACTTGCCAGAGCACTGGTCCCAGCACGGTTCATGTGAAATCCATCCCAACAGTACTGCCTCCGCTTTCCCCAGAACTGGTGCCAGTTCCCCCAGAACCCACTTCCCCCACATCAGTCTTTGAGCCAAGCATTGATTTCTCTAATTTTATTTACCCTTTGCCAATTCGCACACGGCTCAGATGATAACCCAGAGTTTATTATCTTTGAAGTTCTTTAGTGCCTAACTCCTCATACTGTCTGTGCAGAACCTCATTCCTTCTTCTACCTATGTCGTTGTTGCCTACATCGACTATAATAACTGGATCCTCCACCTCCCAGTGTAAGTTCCTCTCTAGCCCTGAGCAGAAATCCTGAACCCTGACACCAGCAGACAACACAGCCTTCTGGATTCTCACTGTCAGTTGCAGAGAACAGTGTCTATCCCCCTGACAATATTGTCTCCTACTACCACAACATTCCTTTGAACTCTCCCCACTTGAATAGCTTCCTGTAACATGGTGCTATGGTCAGCCAGTGCATCCACACTTCAGCCGTTGCTCATGTCCAAACAAACTGCAAGAGCCTTGAAATTGTTGATGAGTTTTAAAATCATTTTGTATTGCCAATATATTTATAAAGTTACTTCATAACTAAATCA
This sequence comes from Cetorhinus maximus, assembly GCF_964194155.1. NCBI lineage: Eukaryota > Metazoa > Chordata > Chondrichthyes > Lamniformes > Cetorhinidae > Cetorhinus > Cetorhinus maximus. The sequence continues at coordinate 18,174,004 of NC_135908.1, forward strand.
CTGTAAAGTCCAATCAGTTGAAAGATTTTTGCTTTATTTGTGCTTTATCTAAACATAATGACATAACTATATCTGTGCACTTTCAGATGAATATCTTAAATTATGCATTGATGTTTCTTGGACTGATGGTGGACCTAGACCTGGCCCTGATGTTGGACCTAGACCCGGGCCTGATATTGTACCTAGACCCGGGCCTGATGTTGGACCTAGACCCGGGCCTGATATTGGACCTAGACCCAGGCCTGATGGCGGACCTAGGCCTGATGGTGGACCTGATTATTGGCCTAATGGGGGTCGTCCTCACTATAGACCTCGTAAGACTTATTATTATTAAGAAGATTTGTTTAAATATTTATTAGCTATCTCTATTACTTCATTATGAATTTTTCACCATTTCTTTTTCAGGACCTTTAAATGTAACTGATTACTGCCAGATTTATCGAAACCTCTGCTTATATGGACGTTGCATCCCACTCCCTGGGCCTAGTTATCGCTGCGAGTGTTATATGGGTTATAAACTTGATGCAAGAGGAGAATGTGTTGGTAAGATTCACATCACTGTGTTGGAGTATATTATGTTGATCCCATTGTGATGTTGGGGTGGGTTTATTATTCCCAATATGAAGATGGAGTGTCTTTACATTAAAGGATGTGTAATGCCAGTGTTTCTGTCATAGTCGGTATTTTAATTGTTTCTTGGACAAAAATATCAAAACTTGTTACCAGTTAAAGTAGCTATATGTAACTGTGTGCTGTTTATTGTTACATTTTTAAGTACCATCTCTGAACAGCCATTTTAATATCTAAACATTAGTGTACTTCTGTATAATTGTGATATTTTCCTTCAACAGATACAGATGAATGTATAAGCAACCCCTGTATGCATGGAAAATGTGAGAACACGCAAGGCTCATACTTTTGCCGTTGTAATCCTGGCTTTCAGAGCACTGCTACTAAAATTACTTGTGTGGGTACGTTATAGTTCTATAATTATCAGTACTCCATTTTGCTTTTTATTATATTGGAACAATGGTTTAATTTTGGAAAAATTGTTGCTTTCCAATACTTTGTCCAAGTGCCCAATATTACGTAGAATTTACAACACACTAACAGGTCCAACTAGTCTCTGTGCTGGCATTTATGCTCCAGTCAAGCATCCTACTTCTTCTAAACCCATCAGCATATCCTCCTATTCTTTTCTTCCTCAAACTTATCTAACTTCCTCTTAAATGCATTTATACTATTTGCCTCAACTACTCCATATGGTAGCAAGTTCTAATATCTAATCCTGATAAAGAAGTTTGTCCTGAATTTCTTTTTAGTTTTATTCTGGGCTATCTTATAATTGTGATTTCTAATTTCGGACTCTTCCACATGTAGAAATATCAATACATCCATCCTATTAAACCCCGTCAGAATTTTAAAGATCTCTACTACCCTCTTTTGCCTTCTCTTTTCTAGAGGGAAAACAAGCCCAGCCTGTTCATTCTTTAATGATAGTTATAACCGCTCAGTTCTGTTATCATTCTATTCACTAATGTCTTCAATCAAACTTTGACCCTGATTTAGAAAACTGAGTCTGAGATTTACATCACAATTTAACTGTTTTCCTATAGATGACCATAGTTTGATTGTGGTGTTACTATTAGCAACTGATATATGATTTCATTTTCTACTGTTAGATAATATCTAAGGATTTTAAAGGAGTTGAGATAGGTGATTTTGCATATGCGTTGGGATATTTTCTGCAGCTCACTGGACTCAGGGCAGATCTCAGACAGTTAGGGGGATTGTGGAGCTAATTATAGATTGTAAGTCTCACATCAATTCTGAGAAAATTGCTTCAAACAATACAAAAAAAGAGCTTAAAGAATTATTTTGAGGGAGGATTGCTGGGATATCAGTAGGCTGGTTTCTGGAGTGGGAGGTTATTTTTGACACACCCTTTAGTGTTTTTTAAGAAGTCATTATTTGTGGATAAGGGTAAGAGAGTGGATGATACACCCCTAGGTTTTATAAAGGTATTTAACCTTGTCCCACATAAAAGCTCCCTGCTTAAATTTCAGACCCACTGAATAGATAGCAATGTATTGAATTGAATTTAGGAATAGTTTGTTGAAAGAAAACAAATAATAGTTAATAGACTAACATCCATTTTGACTTGTTTGTTGATTAAGTGATACAGAATTGATGTGTGGTCTATTTATTTAATCATAGAAACATACAACACAGAAATAGGCCTTTCAGCTCATTGGGCCTATGCTGACTCTTGGAAAAAGAAGTCATGCTTAGTTCCATATTTCTGTTTTATACCCATCTGTAAGGATCGTCATCCTCAAACACCTGTCCAAATCCCTTTTAAAACTAGTTATGGAAACAACTTCTACCACCTTTTCTGACTGACATTTCTCCTCATCTCCCCACTAGATCTTTTGCCAATGATCTTGAATTATGACCTCTAGTTAATAACCCACTCAACAGAGAAAACATTTTTCTCTCTACTCTAGCAAAACCTCTTATCCTGAAAATCTCTATTAGGTCACCTTCCTGTTCCAAGGAGAACACTCCTAATTTTTGAAGCCTCTCCTTATCCTTGTAACATAATGATAGACCTCTTCTGTACTCTTTCTAAGTTCTTTTTATTTGTCTCCTGAGATGTGGTGCCCAGAGTTGACCATAATGCTCTAGCTGAGGCCTAACTAGTGATTTATTAATTCCTAGCATAATCTCACCATCAGTGACATCTGAAACTACAATATTTCCATATGCATGTTGGTGACACCCAGATTTACCTCTTCACTACCTTTCTCGGCCCTCCTCACTCCCTCTAGATTGTCAGACTGCTTGTTTGACACCTAATACTAGATGAGCAGAAATTTCTTCCAACTAACTATTGGGAAGCCTCAAAGCATTATCTTCCCTCCCACACTACAAACTTTGCTCCCTAGCTATGGAGTCCTTCCTCTCCCTGACACTGTCTGAGGCTGTACCAGACTGTTCGCAACTTGGGTGTCATATTTGACACTAAGATGAGCTTCTAAATACATTTCAGCGCCATCACTAAGAGACTTTCTAGTTCCACCTCCGTAGCATCACCCGACTTTGCTCCTGCCACAGCTCCTCTGCCACTGAAACCCTCATTCATGCCTTTGTTATCTCTAAACCTGACTATTCCAGTGCATGGCTGACCACCCATCTTCATTCAACACTCAGTAAATTTGAGGTCATCCAGAACTCAGCTGTCCATACCCTCATTCGTATCCAGTCCCGTGTTGAGTGACCTACATTGGTTCCCGGTTAAGCAATGCCATGATTTTACAATTCTCATCCCTCTATTCAAACCCCTTCATGCCCTCTCCTTTCCTTATCTCTGTAATCTCCTCCAGCCCCATAGTCCTTTGAGATATCTGAGCTTCTCCAATTCTGACCTCTTCAGCAATTCACTCCTTAATGCTTTCTGCCTCTTTATCTTTCTCTCTCTCTCTCTCCCTCTTCCTTTAAATTGCTTCTTAAAACTTACCTCTTCGCAACTGCCCTAACACCTCATTATGACTTGGTAACGAGTTTTGTTTTATAATGCTCCTGTGAAGCACTTTGAGACATTTTATAATGTTAAAGGCACTATATAAATATGAGTAATTGTTGCACCATCTGCAAACTTTATAACGCTACTCACTACACTTGAATTCAATGCCATTTATCCCTTTTTATATAAATTATGGGAATCAGTTAAGATGTATCTGTATTTTCAGATAATATCTAAATAGGAGCAGCGAAGAATGGTGAGGATCAGTATATGCAAATTCCAATGCATTTGGAAATGCTGGATTTGAGAATAGAAAAGTAGCTTATATGGTTTAATGCAGTTAGAGGTAAAATAATTAGTTTTGACAAAATTAAAGGTAAAGTGGAAAATATAATTGATAGGAAAATACTGGCAGGAGAAGAGGAGGAGAGATATCTTAGAATAATGGTGGTAGATTGCTACAATCATCATCCTAGTGCTGACCAGTGGCAAAGTAAATAAATAACAGTAATGTAGTGTATAAGACTACATCTGGACTAATGTGGCCAGCTTAATTCCACCCCTCCCTCCCCTTTTCTGACTTGAAAGGGGACGCATTATTACTGGTGAAGGTTGAACAGAGGGCGCCGATATTAATACCAGAGTTAGAATAAACAAAAGCAAAATACTGTGGATGCTTGAAATCTGAAATAAAAATAGAAAGTAGTGGTAAAACTCAGCAGGTCTGGCAGCATCTGTGGAGGGAGAGACAGAATTAAATTTTTGTGTCAAATGACTTCTCTTTGGAACTGATGAGAGGTAGACATGTGATGGGTTTTATGCAGTTGAAAGGAGGGAGGAGGAGGTGGAACAAAAGGGAAGATCTGGAATAGGTTAGAGGGCAGGAGAGATTAAATAACAAGGATGTCATGGAACAAAAGGCAAAAGAAGTGGTAATGGTCGTAGTAGAGAAACAAAATATTGTTCCAGAGTAGGTGTTAATGGCAGAATAAAGATCAGCCAGAACTTAGAACTGTTTAGCTCAATAACTAGATTAGTTATTGACCTAGAAATTCCTTGAGGCCATTTATAATGGGCATAGGGAAACAATCCATGCTTGAGGATCTCAGGAAATTGGGTCACAGGACTCATCTAAAAGCTGCAAGGGCCTGTTATGCCTCCACAGGCAGCTCACCCAGCAGAAGCATGTGACTTTGAGCCAATTTCCATGTCAGCAGGAGTTCTCAGGTGAGTCTGAGAGAGGGGTTGTGGGGGAGGGGAGCAGCAGGAGGAGGCTAACCGGCAACAACCATAGGAAGTATTATTGAATGAAGTCTTCACCGTAGAAGACTTGGAAAATTTCCTAGAGATACTTGAAAATTAAGAGGCGAAAGGGAGGGAGGAACTTGAAGCAATCATCATCACTAGGAAAAAGTGCTAGGAAAACTATTAGACCTAAAGCCTGCTAAGTCTCCAGGACCAGATGGCCTGAATCTAGCGTCTTAAAAGAAGTAGCTGCAGATACAGTAGATGCATTGGTCATAATCTTCCAAAACTCCTTAGGACAGAATTTTCCGTCCTGCGGGTGGGTGCGCACCCGCGAATGGGAGTGAAATAGTGCACGATGACGTCAGGCAAGCATCCCGATGTCATCACGCATACACGATCTTTTAGTCGGTGAGCGTGCACCAGAGGCGGCAGCACGGCCGCCAACAATTAAGTTAATTAAACAATTAACATTAAGGCCCTTAAGTAATTAATTAAGCTGCATTTTCCTCTGCCCACTCAACCATTCGGTTGGTGGGCAGGCAAGTAGGCCAGGCGACTTTTGCATTTTTAACAAAAACCTCATCCACGGGCGGAATGTGGATTCCAGGAGTCACATGGGGACATGTTTACCTCATATGTTAAAAGTTTATTTTTGTATTTAAAATCCATCAGCTCCCTGAGGCAGCTCTGTGCCTTCAGGGAGCTGTCGGTGCACACTCCCCCGCGCATGCGCACATCTCAGCGCTTGCACCCCTCCCGCCCTCACCCTGGCAGAGCTGAGGCTCCCAGTGCGTGTTTCACGCTGGCTAGCCGTTAATTGGCCATCCAGCATGAAATCTCGGTCAGAGCGCGATCGCAGGCAGCATTTGGTTTCGCGGCCAGTCCCAGGCCCACCCGTTGCGCCCGCCCAACGAGGGAAAAATTCTGCTCTTGGATTCTGGAAGGGTCCCAGTGAATTGAAAAATAGTTAATGGAACACTTTTATTCAAGAAAGGAGGGATGCAGTAAGAAGGAAACCACAGACCAGTTAGCCTAACACCTGTCATTGGGAAATTGCTAGAATCCATTATCAAGGAGGTTATAGCAGGATACTTAGAAAATCATAATTTGATCAGGCAGTGTCAGCATTCGTTTGTGGAAGGGAAATCGTTTAACTAATTTATTATAGTCTTTTGAAGAAGTAGCAAGCAAGGTGGATAAAGAGGAACCTGTAGATGTGGTGTAGCTGAATTTCCAGAAGACATTTAATAAGGTGCCATATCAAAGGTTACTAAAGATTAAAATAAAAAACAAAATTAAAGGCTACAAAAAAAAATTACATGGTATGGGGGTAACACATTGGCATGGATAAAGGATTGGTTGACTAACAGGAAGCAGAAAGTAGGGATAAATGAGTCTATTTTGGGTTGGCAAGCTGTAACAAGTGGAGTGCTACAAGGGTCAGTTCTGGGGCCTCAACTATTTACAATCTACATCAATGATTTGGATGAAGAGACCAAGTGTATGGTAGCTAAATTTGCCAATGACGCCAAGATAGGGAGGAAAGTAAGTTGTCAAGATGAGGTAGAGAGTCTGCAAAGGGATATATACAAATTAAGTGAGTGGGCAAAAATTTGGCAGATGGAGTATAATATGGGAAAATGTGAACTTGTCCACTTTGGCAGGAAGAATAGAAAAGCAGTAAACTAATTAAATGGAGAGAGATTGCAGAACTTGGTGGTACAGAGGGATCTGGCACATGAATCACAAAAGGTTAGTATGTAGGTACAGCAACTGATTAGGAAGGCAAGTGGAATGTTGGCATTTATTGCAAGGGGAATGGAATATTAATGTAGGGAAGTTTTACTGCAGCTGTTCAGGCCTTGGTGAGACCACATCTGAAATACTAGGTACATTTTGGTCTCCTTATTTGAAAAAAGTAATAGCATCAGAAGCAGTTTGGAGAAGGCCCAGTCAAGTCATTCCTGGGATCAGGGACTTATCTTATGAAGAAAGATTGGGCCCATATCCATTGGAGTTTAGAAGAATGAGAGGTGCTCTTGTTGAAACAGGTAAGATCCTGAGGGAATTTGATAGGAAAGATACCGGAAGGATGTTTCAACTTGTGGGAGAAACTAGTACCAGGGCACACAGTTTGAGGATAAGAGGTGGCCATTTAAGATAGAGATGAAAATATTTTTTTTCTCTCTTGATGGATCATTAATCTGTGGAATTCTCTTCCCAGAAAGCAGTGGAGGCTCGGTCATTGAATTTATTCAAGGCAGAGTCAGACAGATATTTGATTTGACAATGGAGTTTGGGATTATAGAGGGTAGACAGAAAAATGGAGTTGAGCAGGCTCGAAGGGATGAATGGCCCATTCCTGCTGCAAAGTCCTATGTTCCTAAGAGGAACACTTCAGTCAACACAGAAATAAAATATCACTAAGCGTTTCAGTGGTGGTGGCTGACTAGGCCACATCCATAACCCGAGAATCTAAGCCATGTTGGCCCAAAGCCTATTCCACTCAGAACATCCCAATTTCAGCCAAGTGTCCTTAAACAGAAATTAGGATCCTTATTAGCATATGTCCATTTTAGGCAACTGCCCCAGATTCCTGGAATATTATGAAACCCCATTTTGGATTAAACAATGTAGGACGGTGCTCCCCAAAATTTCCATCCATTTGATCCCTTGGACCTTTCACTCACGAGAAAGAAAGCAAGAGGGATAAAGAAAAAATTACATATTGAAGGGGCCAATAAGTTGACTAAACATCATCTTTGCAGGCAATTTATACATTAAATTACAAAATATTCCCCCTTTTCTTTTAGCACAACCGAAACAGAAATACTTCAATAGCATGACGTAACATAAGACTTGAACAGATAACTTCATAGATATATTTTACACTGTCCTTTAAGTAGACATTTAATTCTCCCAGTCCAAGGTGATTCTTACCTCCCAAGTGTTTACTTCTGTTCTTTTCCTTTCTTAGCCTGGGAAATTTCAATCTCAGAAGTATCTTTCAATGAGACTTCCCCACCTCCTACCACCCAGAGATTCTTCCTCTAGCGCAAGTTAATCAAATCTTACAGCCTCATTTTAACACCTCATGAATCTGACCTTTTCAATCTGATTGTGAGCTCCAACCTGTATTCCTATGTGGTGAACTATAATGCCCTCCCTCTCCCAAATCTTGACAGACTAATTTGTCTAAAAGTTTCATGGATATCTTAGAAAACCTTTCCCTCTCAAAGCCTATCTCCATGGTAATGTGAATCACATGGACCTTGTATCCAGTTAGAAATGCTGATTAGCTGCCTTGAGACCCCAAATTTTATCTTGGAAGTAACTGGACAGTTCAAAGTACAACTGTTTATAACCCGACATTCTGAACATTTTTCTTGGACTATGGAGACTCATAGGGCTGGATTTTACTTGTTCCAGTAAAAGTCTTAAAACGTGAACCCTTGTGTCATCCTTTCAGCTTTTAACTGGAAGTTTGAATTTCTTTTTAAAGCTATTGATCTCTACGGGATTATAACACTGGGTGAAGAGGAGACTTCCAGGGCTTTCAGTAATGAAGCTTCTAACATCTGAAGGAAGTCATGGTTGTTTAATTTCATGAATAATATAGACACCTCAATGGAAGAAAGAGTTAATTCATAGGCAGGCTAGATAGAATGATTATTTTTCTGCTCAAAATGCATTATAATTATAAATAAGTAATGGTATCAGATTATGCTGTATTTATAATATTCATTTAGCAGTGATAGTTAAACACAACCGATGGCAGATCTGGTGTTTGAAATAAGAGTTATCAAATTGGACAGTTGCTCAAAATTAACTGTTTTTCAAATACAATAATATAATGTTACTTATTACTTTAACATGCATGGATTTTGTTGTTTTTCAGACATTGATGAATGTGTTCAGAATGGTCAAATCTGTAAAAATGGTCGTTGTGTGAATACAGAAGGCAGTTTCCAATGTATTTGTAATGCTGGGTTTCAGCTGACACCAGATGGGAAAAATTGCATGGGTATGTAACATATATAGATGCAATAAAATTGTACAAACAAAAAATGAAGAATGTTGGTATTTGAACTTTAGTATTTGACTTCTAATAATTTTTTAAGCTGTTAAAGCTTGCCTTTGGAGCTATCTAGTAAATTAAGACATTTTTGTTTACTTATGTATTGTAAGATTAATTTTTAAATAAAATATAAGTGGTCACAACATGTTACTATTAATAAAGCATGCAATTTATTACTGTAACCTGTGATTTCAGACCAGGATGAATGTTCCCAGAGAAACATGTGTATGAATGGAATGTGCATCAATGAAGATGGCAGCTTCAAGTGCATCTGTAAGCCTGGCTTTGAGTTAGCATCTAATGGACGTGTATGCATTGGTAAGTTTTTAATACAACTTATCTGTATTCTAAGAATTGTACATAGAATGGCTACAGCAGAAAAAGAGACCATTTAGGCCATACTGTCTGCCAGTTATGTGCAAGAACAATTCAGCTAGTCCATGCATAGAATCATTACAGCATAGAAAGAAGCCATACAGCCCAATGAGACCTTACCAGCTCTATGTTAACGAATCCAATCAGTACCATTTCCCTCCTCTATCCCTAAAGCCCTGCAAGTTTATTTCTTTCAAGTGCCCAACCAATTTCCTTTTGAAACAATTATTCATCTCTGCTTCTACCACTCGTGTAGGCTGCATGTTCCAGGTCATTACCACTTGCTGTGTAAAAATAAAAGAAGTCCTTCCTTAAATTCCCTGCACCTCTTTCCCAAAACCTTAAATCTATATCACCTAGTCCTTGTACATCAGCTAATAGGAAACCATACTGTTGTATGCCTGTATCAAATCACCGTTGGTCCAAGTAGAACAACACCAGCTTCTCTAACCTAACCTTGTAGTTAAGATCCCTCATCCCTCGAACCTGGTCATCTCCTCTGCACCTCAAAGATCCTTACATCCATCCTAAAGTGTGGTGACCAGAACTGGACGCAATACAATAGTCTTGACCCTAACCAGAGCTATATAAAAGTTCAACATAACTTCCCTGCTTTTGTACTCAGTTCCTCTATCTATGAAACCCAAGATCACCATGCTTTGCTAACCGCTCTTTCAATATGTCCTTCCACCTTCAAAGATTTGTACACATGGACCCCCTGTCCCTATGCACACTTTAGAACTGTGCCTCTCCCTACCCTTCTGCCAAAATGCATCACTTCACATTTCTCTGCCTTCAATTCCATCTGCCATCTGTTGCAGTCAATTGGATATCATCCTCACTGTCTGCTCTTACAACCCTGTTAGAAATTGTTAACATTTAAAGAGAAACCCACAATATTATCAACAGAACTACAGCACAAGATTTCCACGTTTTCAAACAAACACAAACTTTATTGTACTTAAAAAAGAATTAAACAAAACAAGCAGCCTTAACACTGTAGGTTATAATTATGTATGTTATGCATTCAGTTTCACTCCTTACTTGCCTCCCCCCACCCCCCCCCAAGCTTTGTCCTTATAAGACACATCAATCTTAAAGTTATTTACTTCTGTAAGGACAACCCATAAGTGTGCCACAGTCTTTTGGAATTACTTCAATTATCCTCAGTTCCAGCTATTCTCAGAGATAAAACTTTCTTTTACTATCTGTTGACTACGGACAACTCAGTTCTGGTTATTTTCTCAATACTTCCAAGCTAACATACTAGTTGCTTTCTTTTGCCACAAGACTCAGTGAAGACCACTGTAGATCATTGTAGATTTCCACTAGCTGCTAGAACAAATCCTATAATTTCTGTTTCCTCACAAAATCCAAACTGAAATTAACCCACATTCCATGATGATGAAGTTACCATTTTCTCTGCTTAAACTGCATTTTCTCTGCTTAAACTGCAGGTTTAACTAACTGTCTTAATTTGACTGACTTCTCTCATGAGCTGCGCCACACAAAATCCAAAGTACTACCAAAACTCTCAGCAAACAGCCAGATAAATTGAAACCAGAGAATCTCCCTCCCCATCTCCATGCTGATGTGGCATGCTCTGGGATGTCCTCAAACTGACCTTTAGGTTAAATGTACATTATTTACAATTTCTTTGATTTGGAGAAATAAATAGATTCTACAACCCTTCAGGGTTTACAAAATGCTTTTAAACTAATTTAGTTCTAACTCCCAAAATAAAACCACCCTCTGAACTGCCCTTACTGAAATGATTGTAGATGTTATGTCTCCACCAAAAGGTCCACAGGTCACCCATAGTTTAAGTTTCTCCATCTGCTATTTTATGACTCTCACCCTTCTACTCTGACATTTTAAGTCAACATGGCCCAGCCTTTCGATAAACGCTACCCATTCTTTGAGTCGCATTTACATCAGATATTTACCAGTTTTAAATTAGGTTTTCTCCCGGTTCTCTACAGTTAAACTTATATTCCTAAACCACAAGGTATATTCTAAAACATATAAATTATGAACTAAGTATTCGTAACACTGCTACATCATTAAGTTTGGTATTATTGGCAATTTTTGAAATTTTGCTCTGTATTTCAATATCCAAGTCATTTGTATATATCAAAAAAAAGCTGTGGTTGTGGTATTGAACCTTGTCTACTATCCTCCATTCTGAAACATAACTATTTACTGCAACTTGCTGTTAGCTGGCCTTAAGACAAATTTTTTATCAAGTTGACACGGATCCTCCTATTCCATCAGGAATTCCAATTTTGTTAACAGCCTTTTATGTGGTACTTTGTTCAATGCTTTCTTAAAATCCATATGGGAAACATCCATTGCTTTCCCTTCATCAACCTCTCTATTACTTTAGCATATAGATTATTCAAACACAGTCTGCCTTTTACAAATCTGTGCTGGCTCTCCTTACTTAACTCTCCAAGTTCCTGTTTTCATCCCTATTATTGGACTGGATTTAATGGTTGCAGTGGTAAGTCCGCCCACCAGCTGGAGAGCTGGTGGCAACCCCACTGCAGCCATTTTTGAATGCCCTGACTCAATTCAGGCACTTATTCTTCCTGTTGTTGGGATACCCCAGTTCTCCAGGACAGATGCCCTGCCTCCAAGAGCTGCTGGCGAATCAGAGGGTGGCAGCTCTTAGTAGCTGCAATGCCACTGAGAGCAATGGCCATTGCTAGCACTGCAGGCAGCCTGTGAAGTGGAGAACCACTGGTGGCTCCAGAACACAGGGAAGTAGGAGGGCCCCACCAGGGCCAGTCAGGCCCTGGGTCATTCCCTGGGGGCAGCCCTTGTCACTGGTGGAGCCCTCCCTCAGACACAGGGTTCCCAATCAAGAGGGTCCTCTCGCCATGCCTCACCCCCACCTGTCCACAGACAGGCAGCCACCTTTTACTGGCTGACCTGCCCACATGTTATGGGCTTCCCTGTGACCCCCCCAACCCGCCGTGCTGCTTGTAGAATACCAACGTCAACAGGGGGTGAGGCCTTAAATGGCTATTAATTGGCCTAAAGGCAGGAAGGCTAACCTCAATTTTCCCAGACTACACTTAATTGGGGGTGGGAGTCAGAAGGTAACAGCCTCTCCACCCCACGCCTTCCCTTCCAATTTGGTGGCTCCCCCTGTCTCCCAGCCCACTTCTAGGGGGAGGGCATTAGATTCTACCCATTGTTTCTAAAACCTTACTCACCATTAATGTTAAACTGACCAGCCTGTAGTTACCAAGGGTAGAATCTTGTTGAGGTGTTGGCATCGTGCCTGCCGATTGGAGAGATGGCAAGAGACCCACGCTGCTGCTTTTCGGGAAGGTCCATAAGCCAATGGTGGCTTTCCCCTGGAATCAAGACCCTGGGGGCAGATGTCTCACCATCAAGGACTCCTGGCCAATCAGAGGCCAGGAGCACTTGTGCTCCGCAGAACCACTGTGGAGGCTGTGGCTGCTGCCAGAAGGAGAGGCACCAGAGTCCTAGGATCGCAGAGGAACCCACACCACAGTTAACTAATGGATTGGGGATGGCAGGGAGAAGGGTGTAGGGGGGTCAGCAGCAAGGACAGTGGGGGTGGCTCTGAGCAGTACCCCACTTCCTGATGTGGTGTAGCTCGATCAGGCACTGAGGTCCTTTAATCTAGGGATCCTGACCCCCCCACCCGCCAACCCCGGAGATGACAAGCAAGCTCGCGCAGTTTTATCTGTTATATATGTTGCATGTCGACAGGCCGACCTGCAGCTGGGTTAATACCAACAGTGGTGGAATGAGGCTCTTAAATGGTCATTAATTGGCCACTTAAAGGCCTCAATAAACAGCAGGCAGGAAGGTCAACCATGGGCCTTCCTGTCAAGGACTTAATTCTGGTAGAGGCGGGAAGGTGGCAGGATTCCGGTATGCCACCATCCAACATAACTACCTGTCCTTCCCACCTCCAAGTTCACCAGTGAGAGCAGAAGATTCTGCCCTTAGGAATGTCTTTGCACTTTTCTTGAATGAGGGTGTCACAGCTGCCACTCTCAAATCCTCTGGCACCTACTTCATATCTAGGGAAGATTGGAAGATTATTGGCAAGCCCTTTCACTATCTCCACTCTTAACTTCCTTCAGCAACCTGAGATGCAAGCCACCTGGACCAGGCTACTTATCCACTCTAAACAGAACCATCTTTTTCAGTATGTCCATTATATTAATTTTCTCCCCATCCACTTTTCCTTCATTTCCACTACATCATATTCCCACATGGCTACTTCTAACTTGTAGCTCACCAACCTTATTCACAACACTTTATGTGTTTACATGCATGCATTAGGAGCATGTCTTTGTATTCCTTGTAGTCCTTAGTCTGCTCCTATCTAATATGGTACTACTACCTTTAGTACTATCCAACACTCTCACTTCTTTGTGCACCTTATACTTTTTTTCTACTTCTGTGTGCTGGTGCCCATCCCCTGCCAATTTAATTTATCTCCATCTCACACCATTCCTCTGCAAATTTTCTCTTCAGATGTTTCTTCAGTTCCCTTTGAAAGCACCGATTGTATCTGCCTTCACCACACTCTGTTAGTGCATTCCAGATCCGAATCACTCACTGCGTAAAATAGTATTTCCTCATTTCACTTTTGGGTTTGTCCAAACATCTTGAATCGGGATCCCCTGGTTCTCGACCCTTCCACCATGGGAAGTTTCTCTCTTTCTACTTTGTCTAGACCCCTCATGATTTTGAACACATCTACTAAACAACCTCCTCTTCGCTAAGGAAGATTATCCTAGCTTTTCCAATCTAACCTGCACACCAGGTTCTGGGTCATTAATATATATATCAAGAAGAGCAGTGGTCCTAGTACCGAAGCTTATGGATCCCATCTTCATACCTTCCTTCACTCTGAATAACAATTGTTCACCATTAATCTGTTTTCTGTCACTTAGTCAACTGTGTATCTATGCAGCCTCTTTCCCTTTCATTCAATGGGCTTCAGCTTTGCTGGCAAGTCTGTTATGTGGCATTTTATCAAACATCATTTGGAAGTCCTTATACACCACATCAACCACATTACCCTCATTAACCATCTCTGATATATTGCCAGAAAACTCAAATCAAACTTGTGAAACACTATTTGCCTTTAACAGATCTATGCTGGCTTTCCATAATTAATCCACACTTGTTCAAATGATTGTTAATTTTGTCTCAGATTATTATTTCTAAAAGCTTTCCCCATCGAGGTTAAACTGGCTGGTTTATAGCTGCAGTTTTATCCTTACATCCGTATTTGAACAATGGTGTAACATTTGCAGTTCTCCTACCCCTATATCCAAGAAGGATCAGAAAATTATGGTCACTGGTACCTCTACAATTTCTACCCTTGCTTCCCTCAGCATTCTCAGATACATCTTTTCTGGTCGTGGTCACTTATTAACTTTTAAGTACAGCCAGCCTTGAAAACGCCTCCTGTTTATTAATTTTTTTATCCCATCCAGTATTTCAGCTACCTCCTCTTTCACGATGACTTTGGTAGAATCTTCTTCCTTGGTAAAACCAGATGCAAAGTACTGACTTTGCCTTCTGCCTCCATGCATAATCTGTTTTTTGGTCCCTAGTTGGTCCCACTCTTCCTCTTATGCTATTTTTATGCTTTGATTCCCTTTTTGTTGGCTCTTCTCAGACTCGCCCTCTTTGCCTCTCTGATTTCCTTTCTCACTTATCCCCTGAACTTTCTATATTCAGCCGGGTTCATATATTCAGCCTGGTTCACATTTGTAGTAGCAACCTGATATCTGTTGTATGGCCCCTTATCCTGCTTCATCTTCACTTTCTATCTCTCTCATCATCCGAGGAGCTCTGGTGTTAGCTGCCTTACCTTTCCCGTTCCTGGGAATGTGTCTCGGCTGTATCCAAGTAATCTTTTTAAAGACAGCCCATTGTTCCGTTAAAGTTTTGCCTGCCAATCTTTGATTCCAGTTCATGGCCCTTCCGCTAATGGGGATAGTTTCTCTCTATTTCCTCTGTCTAGATCCCTTATGATTTTGAGCACCTCTATCAAATTCCTATCAACCTCTCCTTCTTGAAGGAGAACAAACCCAGCTTCTCCAGTCCTTGCCTGTAACTGAAGTACCTATTTGCTGAAGCCAATCTAGTTAATCTTTTCTACACCCTTTGTAAGACATTCACATCCTTCCTAAAGTCCAGTGTCCAGAATTGGGTACAATTGCCAGGGATTTGAAATCAAGGATGAGAATTTTAAAATCAAGACTTCCATTCTCACTCCACTGAAATTAGCCATTCTCTAATTTAGTATCTTTATTTTAGGTTGCTCTTTGTCCTTTCCATGACTAATCTAAACCTTACGAAACTGAAAAAGCAAAATACTGCGGATGCTGGAAATCTGAAATAAAAACGGAAAATGCTGGAAAAACTCAGCAGGTCTGACAGCATCTGTGGAGAGAGAAACAGTTAACGTTTCGAGTCTGTATGACTCTTCTTCAGAGACATATGAAACTGTGGTCACTGTTCCCTAAAATACTGATCCACATCATTCCAGCAGAATCAGATCCAGCAATGTCTCCTTCCTTGTTGGACTGGAAACATTAAGATCAATGAATTTCTTCTGAATACACCTTAGAAACTCTTCCCCCATCTGCCCTTTACATTATTACTACCCCAGTCAATATTAGGACAATTGAAGTCCCCCATTATAACTCCTATGTACGTTTTGCACCTCTATTATTTCCCTACAAATTTATATCTTTTCCACTAGTTGTTGGCCTATAGAATATACCCAGTAGTGTAGTGTAATGGTACCTCTATTATTTCTTAACTCTAACCAAATAGATTCAGTCCTTAACCTCTCTCTCTCTCTCTCTCCAGCGCTGCAATATTCTCCTCAATCATTACAGCCACCCTTCTTCCTTTCTTTCCTTCTGTGTCTTTCTTGAACACCTTATATCCAAGAATATTTAGGGAAAACAGTACCGGAAAACAAGTGAAGAACAGCCTGTCTGTTACCATAACTATAAAATCCCCTATTACTATTGCATTCCTAATAGTTCTTGTGTCCCCTCTGTACAGCTGAGCCACCTGTGGTCCCATGGACTTGAACCTGGCTACACTCCCCATTAAACCAGTATTCAGAACTAAATGCTAGCCGGAGAGTGAGATACATTCAAGGGAGTCTGGCACTACCTGCCTGGTCCTCCTTGACTTTCTAGCAGTCACCCATTCCCTCTCTGCCTGAACTCTCTTAAGCTGCAGGGTGACCACATCCAGCGACATGCTATCCACAAAGATGTAAGCCTTGCAGATGCACCACAGTGACACCAGCAATTGCTCAAGCTTACCCACAACTCAAACTTCTCTAGTTGATGACACATCCAGCACATGTGGTTGCCCAGGACATGAAAAACATCCTGAGTTTTGACATGGCACAGAAGGTGCACTCCATAGTACTGAGGTTGCTTACCCTACCGTGTTAGACTGACTAAACTTAACCAAAATAAAATGAAGGCTTATTCGGAACCTATATAAAAAGAACACAATCTACTCACTAGTCAGCACTTTATGCTAATATCATTTTTAGTTTATTTTAAAAATTACACCCTCTAGTCTCTGGCCACAAACTATTTCAAATTAGCGCTCCTTACCCCTTGGTGTCCGGCACTATTTTCTCTCAGGCTTACTATATCCACTCTCGCTGACTCCCTGCTGCTGCCTGTACCTGTTCGTCTCTGGCACTTTTTTCCTTCAGACTCGCTGTCTCTGACTCCCATTGACTTCTGCCCCTGTTCTTCACTTGTTTTCTGGTACTGTTTTCCGTTTGGCTCGTACTCTCGCTCTCTCATTTACAGAAAAATAACCATAACCAGTCAATTGTAACTTGCTATTTGCCTTTGCAGTAGCATGCCTTAATGAAGTAAGCAAGTTGCTGGAGAACAGTTAACCTGTGAACAAGCTGTTTATTTAAATTGGGGACTACTCAATAATGCCTGAGCTATAAAATGCACATAAAAATGTTGAACACAGGATGAATGGAGGTTTGAATTCTCAATAGGCAGACAATAGACATCAGGAATACCCCACAAGTAACATAATAAGCAGCATAACTGTATATATGTGTGTATTCTCCAGAAAGTCTCCCTTATACGTGCCATACCTGTTATGACACAGCAGTTTGTAAAGGCTGAGTTATTTATAATCCCAGAGGGAAATTTTAAACAACTGTCATAACCTATATTTTCAATTAGTATGGTTTGAGTTGCAGCTCTAAATTCAGGAATAAGACCACCTGCTCTCGAGAGGTTTTATATCAAACTAAATGAGACATTTATTAATTTACAACAAATTAAACACATACACATGGCTACAAATTACTACTATCATAACTTTTAACAAATTCCCAAATTAATCTCCACTAAGGCAACAATAACCCATAGACTTAACCAGGCACCAGGCAAAGCATCTTCACCTTACGAATTCAAAATGAGGTCCCTTTCAATTTGGTTCCTTTGCAAGTTGTAGGCTTACAGACTTAGATCTTACATGCCTCTGACCGGCACACACAAACTCCGCTCAGGTTATACCTAGCCGTCCCTTTTGAATGCAAATTCTCATTGTATCACCAAGCCCTTTGAACTCCACTTCTTCGAACAATAAAACCCCTTTCATAGTACCAATTTTATTAGTAATATAAACATTGCTAGGTGTCTCCTAGCTAGGTGCAAGATTTCACCCCCAGTCTTTAAATACTTAATTCAACAAAATGCAAATGTACCCTCTACCTTTGTTTACATCTCAAAACTACTGTACATCAAAGCACCCAGACTAGCTGGCTTTAATCCAACTAACACACACACAAACTAAACCTATATTTAAAAAAAATAATTTCCAATAACATTATACACACCCTCTTCCTGACAATATCCAATTAGTAGTTCCACCAGTTGGAGGTGTGGAACCTCAGCATCCTTTTGCCTCTCTGTGACACTTATGGTAGGCAGCAAACCCTGGATACATGAGCATGTATTTTCACCTCTGTTCCCAGGTTAAACCTTCTAGCAGCTGTCACACTAAGTCACATTATTTCCTACACAGGAATTGGCTACACTGCTGCTATCTGCTTTCAGTATGATGAAATGACTTATGTTTCACTTTCTTATTCAAATTCAGCTCACTACTGTAAATGCTGAAGTGCATGGATACGCATCTTTAGCAATACTGGATTGGGCCTTTAATGAGACATCACACTTCACAATCCAGTGTGTGTGCTTAGTTACATTTTATTTCACAATTCCAGTGTATCAGTACTCCAGACTCTGCAATCTAGTATGAATGTAGCATACAGTTGTTCATTTGCAACTCTTATTGCTAATTCTACCTTTGATCTGTACATTCTGTGCATACTACCACTAAATCACAGTATATCCGAGATGCACAAAAAGTGACATTAGAATAACATGGAGCAAGCACAACACACTTAAGTCTCAGTCTCCTCTAATCATTCTGTTACAATGGTTATGTTACCCTCTTAAGGTCTATGGTTATTCTTTCCTCACAAATTCTTCAATCAGTTCATAATTTGGTCACTTGTATTTATAATAAACACCTTCCGTACCATCAAAGACATGAATGAGTGAATTTCACACATTTCTCTGGCTCTCAATCTAAGAAGATACTCTTTCCTAGGCTCACTTACAAATTGCAGGCCTGCTTATACAGCTCAACACATCTCATGCTTCATTGTGTGCCATAAACAGCCCAGAACATCAACGTACACAGGTAGTTAGAACTCTCATTTCCACAACTTGCACTTGCCCACTTTCATCATGGCCCCTGTGCTGTAACCATTTTATGATTCTACAGTGGGCCTCTACTCATTGGAGTTTAGAAGAATGAAAGGTGGACTTACCTTAACCTCTTTTTGTACCATTAATTCATTTATTTTGTTCCGAATACTACATGTATTTAAGTAAAGGGACATTAATTTTGCCTTTTTACCAATTTTTCCCCCTTTGATCTTATTTGCTGCTGTTTTTTCATGTTTGTGCACTCTATCCCTTCCTGTCACACTCTGGGTATCATTACCTAATTAGCTGCTCTGCAAGGCTGCCATATCCTTTTGCTTTGTAAGCCTACGTATCCCCTTTCCAGAACCCTCCCCACCTCTATTTAGTTTAAAGCCCTCTCTACAGCCCTAGTTGTTCAGTTCACCAGGACACTGGTCCCAGCACAGTTCAAGTGAAGCCTGTCCTACCGGAATAGCTCCCTTCTACCCCAGTGCCCCATGAACTAAAACCCATTCCTCCCACACCAATCTTTGAGCCACGCATTTAATTCCTTGACTTTACTTACCCTATGCCAGTTTGCCTGTGGCTCAGGTAGCAATCCTGAGATTATTACCTTGGAGTTTCTGCTTTTTAATTTAGCTCCTAACTGTTTAAATTCTTTCAGCAGAACCTCCTTTCTAGTCCTATCAATGTCGTTTGTACCAATATGGATGACGACAACTGGAACCCTCCCCTCCAACTCAAAGTTCCTCTCTAGCCCTGAGGAGATGTTCCTTAACCCTGGCAGGCAACACAGCCTTTAGGATTCATACTCACGGCTGCAGAGAACAGTGTCTATCCCCCTAATTATACTGTCCCCTACATTACTATGCCCCCATTTCCTCCTTCCACTTGAATGGCTCCCTGTACCACGGTGCTGTGGTCAGTTTGCTCGTCCTCCTTGCAGTCCCCGCTCTCATCCCCACAGCATGCAAGAACCTTGTACATACACATCATGTCCTTGAAGATATCTCTTAAAGAACTATGCCATAACTAAAAAGACTTGTCCAAAAGACAGAAAGTGGAACAAAAATTAGCCACAAATCTTGCTGGTATCCCAGAAAAAAACATAGACATTGAATATTCTTAGAAGAAGTTAAAGGATGGCACTCATAGCAGGCCATCTGAGGTCCTTGGATTTGTCAAACAGAAGCGCTAAGATTGGTTTGACAATAACGACCAAGATATAGCCAATGCTCTCAGATCCTACATATCTGACAAAAAAAAACCACCAGCAAGAGAAACCAGATATCACCAAGCAAAGCACATGCTGCAGGCCAAACTAAGAGAGATGAAGAACTGATTGTAGGGATTTGGACTTCGTACTAAACCCCAGAGTAAGAAAATTCTTGTTTAGGAATAGCTTTGTTGGCAAAAAGGACAATCACTAATTTGGAATGCAAACTAACAAGGTTTATTGGACAATAAAGGTTGATATAGGCCTCCAAATTGTAGTGGTAAGGTGAGGGATGGAATTAAGCAGGAAATTAGAGATGCATGTAACAAGGACGCTACAGTAATCATGGGTGACCAAAACATGATAGAATTTTCCATTAGGATGGAAAGCGAAGTAGTCCAATCTGAAACTACAGTCCCAAATCTAAACAAAGGAAACTATGAAGGTATGAGGGGTGAGTTGGCTATGATAGATTGGGGTACTTCATTAAAAGGCATGAGATAAAAACATAGAAAAAGATAGAAAATAGGAACAGGAGTAGGTCATTCTTCGAGCCTCCACCATTCAATATGATCATGGCCGATCCTCTATCTCAACGCCATACTCCTGCTCTCTCCCCATTTTCCTTGACACTTTTAGAGTCTAGAAATCTGTTCCCTCCTTAAATATATTCAGTGACTTGCCCTCCACAGCCTCCTGTGGTAGAGAATTCCACAGGCTTACCACCCTCTGAGTGAAGACGTTTCTCCTCATCTCAGTCCTAAATGGCCTACCCCGTATCCTGAGGCTGTGACCACTTGTTCTAGACCCTCCAGCCAGAGGAAACGTCATCCCTGGCTCCAGCCTGTCCAGTCGTGTCAGAATTTTATATGTTTTAATGAGATCCCCTCTCACTCTTCTAAACGACAGTGAATACAGGCCTATTCGACCCAATCTCTCCTCATATGACAATCCTGCCATCCCAGGAATCAGTCTGGTGTACCTTCATTGCACTCCCTCTAGCAAGTATGTCCTTTCTTAGGTAAGGAGATCAAAACTGCACACAGTACTCCAGATGTGGTCTCATCAAGGCCCTGTACAGCTCCTTATAGTGTGGCAACCAGAACTGCACACAGTACTCCAGCTGTGGCCTAACTAGCATTTTATACAGCTCCAACATAATCTCCCTGCTGTTATATTCTATGCCTTGGCAAGTATCCCATATGCCTTCTTAACCACTTTATCTACCTGTGCTGCTGCCTTCAGGGATCTATGGGCATGTACACCAAGGTCCCTCTGATGCTCTGTACTTCCTAGGATCCTATCATTCATTGTGTATTCCCTTGCCATCTTAGTCCACCCAAAATGCATCACCTCACACTTCTCAGGATTAAATTCCATTTGCCACTACTCTGCCCATCTTACCAGCCCATCTATATCATCCTGTAATCTAAGGCTTTCCTCCTCACTACTTATGACACCACCAATTTTCATGTCATCTGCAAACTTACTGATCATACCTCCTATATTCATGGCCAAATCATTAATGTACACTAAAAACAATAAGGGTCCCAGCACTGATCCCTGCAATACATCACTCATCACAGGCTTCCAATCGCAAAAACAACCTTCGACCATCACCCTCTGTCTCCTGCCAGAGTTACAGGAGCAGATTGCCATGTGGAATAATTATGTAAATAACAGAGCCCTGGCTCAAGGAAGGGCAGGACAAAGTGTTAAATATTCCTGGGTACAAGGTGTTCAGAAAAGATAGGAAAGGAAGAAAAGGAGGAGGGGGTAGTATTGGCTAAGGAGAGCATTGCAGTGCTGGAGAAAGAGGATGTCCCAGAGGGTTCAAGGACAGAACCAATTTGGCTAGAGCTAAGGAACAAAAAGGGTGCAATTACGGTGCTCTGTGTAGTCTGTAGACCACCAACTAGTGGGAAGGATGTAGAGGAACAAATCTGCAGGGAAAATACAGAGATACAGCAAATATTATTGAGTACTTATAATTGGAGACTTCAATTACCTGAATATAGACTGGGATAGTGGTAGTGTAAAGGGCAGAGAGGGGCACACATTGCTAGATTGTGTTCAGGACAATTATCTACAGCAGCATGTATCCAGTCCAATAAGAAAGGAGGTACTGCTAGACCTGGTCTTTGGAAATGAAGTGGGCCAATTAAAACAAGTGTCAATGGGGGAACATTTAAGAGACAGTGATCATTGTATCGTAAGGTTTAGGATGATGGTAGAAAAGGACAATGGGCAATCCAGAGTAAGAATAATTAACTGGGGGAGAGCCGACTTTAATGGGCCAAGATGGTGCTGGGCCGGATAGACTGGAACCAAAAATTGGCAAGAGAAACTGTAGCTAAACAATGGGCTACCTTCAAAGAAGAAATGGTTCGGTATATTCACTCAAAAGGGAAAGGTAGGGTAAACAAACCCTGAGCTCCGTAGATGAAAAAGGAGATAGAATTTAAGATAAAGAAGAAAAAGGGTGCTTATGACAAGTAGAAAATACAATTCAAAACCAAGCTGAATGCAGAATGTTTAGAGGGGTGGTGTAGAAGTAAATAAGAGAAGCAAAGAGGGATTATAAGAAAAGACTGGCAACCATCATAAAGGGGAATCACAGAGTCTTATATGGGCACTTAAATAGTAAAAGGGTGGTAAAATGAGGACTAGGGCTTATTGGGGACTAAAAAGGGGACTTACACATGGAGTGGGGGGGGGGGGGGGTCATGGCTGAGGTGTTAAATGAATACTTTGCATCTGTCTTTACCAAGGAACCAGATGCTACCTAGGCCATGGTGACACGGAGGAAGCTCTGTCACTAAAACGGTTCAAAGTTGGTAAGGAGGAGTTATTGGTTAAACTGTCGGTACTTAAAGTTGACAAGGCACCTGGACCAAATGAGATGCATCCAAGGATATTAAAGGAAGTGAGAGTGGAAATTGCAGGGGCACTGTCCATAATCTTTCAGTCTTCCCTAGACTCAGGGGAGGTGCCAGAGCACTGGAGAATTGCAAACATTACGCTCTTATTCAAAAAAGGTTGAAAGGATAAACCCAACAATTACAGACCAGTCGTTTTAACTTTGGTGGTGGAGAAGCTTCTAGAAACAATTATTCGAGTTAGAATTAATAGATGGAAAAATGTGGGTTGAATAGGAAGAGCCAGCATGGAATACTTAAGGGAAATCGTGTTTAACTAACTTGCTGGAGTTTTTTGAAGAATTAACAGGGAGGGTCGATGAGGGAAATGCTGTTGATGTGGTGTACATGGACTTCTAAAAGGCATTCACTGCAGTGTCACACAACAGACTTGTAAGAAAAGTTATAGTTCATGGAATAAAAGGGACAGTAACAACGTGGATACAAAATTGGCTGAGTAATAGGAAACAGTGAGTAATAGTTAATGGATATTTTTTCAGCTGGAGGAAGGTTTGTAGTGGAGATCCCTAGGGGTTGGTGTTGGGACCTTTGCTTTTCCTGATATATATTAATGATCTAGATCTTGGTGTGAAGGGGACAATTTCAAAGTTTGTACATTGTAAACTGTGAGGAGAACAGTGTAGAACTTCAAAAGACCATTGACAAGTTGGTGGAGGAGACGAACAGGTGGCAGATGAAGTTCAATGCAGAGAAGTGTGAGGTGATTTATTTTGGTAGGAAGAACTTGGATAGACAATATAAAATAAGGGATAGAACTCTAAAGGGTGTGCAGGAGCAGAGGGACTTGGGTGTGTATATGCATAAGTCATTAGAGGTGACAGGACAGCTGGAGATAGCAGCTAATAAAGTATACAGTATCCTAGGCCTTATTAATAGTGGCATAGAGTACAAGAGCAAGGAGATTATGCTCACCTTGTATAAGACACTAGTTAGACCTCAGCTAGAGTATTCTTTACAGTTCTGCGCGGCACATTTAAAGAAGGATGTGAAGGTATTGGAGAGAGTGCAGAAGAGATTTAGAAGAATGGTTTCAGGGATGAGAACCTTCAGTTATGAAGATAGGTTGGAGAAGTTGGTACTGTTCTACTTGGAGAGGAAAAGGCTAAGATGAGATTTGACAGAGGTGTTCAAAATCATGAGGGGCTGGAGATAGTAGAGAGGGAGAAACTGTTCCTGCTTGTAAAAGGATCGAGAATGAGTGGGCACAGATTTAAAGTGATTTGCAAAAAAAGCAAATGCAATGTGAGAAAAAAGTTTTTCATACAGCGAGTCATTCAGAGTTAGAATGCACTGCCTGGGAGTGTGGTGGAGGCAGCTTCAATTGAGGCATTCAAGAGGGCATTAGATGATAATTTGAATAGAAGCAACATGCAGGGTTACGGAGAAAAAGCAGGAGAATGGCACTGAGTCATAATGCTTATTCAGAGAGCCAGTGCAAACACAATGGGCCAAATGGCCTCCTTCTGCACCATAACAATTCTATAATTCTGTGACTCACTGGAGCCCAACTACAACCTCAGTTCACTCCTGTGGATTTTTTTTCCCCCTTAAAGCTACATAATAGCACCTGGCACTTAAAGAGATGCCAACTTTAAGACTTCTTAACAAGATCCCAATAATACATACAAATTAGGGCTTTTAATCACTAAACTTATGTACAGTATTATTTAATAATTTAAGGTTGCCTGATGATGCAACTGTGCCAACAAGGTGAAGTCTAACATGATGGTGGAAGAACAAGTCTTCAGAGTTTTAGAAGATGCTGATAAGCATGATCTGAAGGCTTTCCATAAACGTATGTGATCTGTCTATAGCCCCAAAACTAACAGTATGACACCTATCCTCTCAACGGACAGCAATCAGTTCCTATCGGAAACACATGAGATTCTCTCCTGTAGCACAAAGCACTTCAACAATCTCCTAAACCAACAATCCACAGTGTGCGACGACGCCATTGGGGTGCCCAAGCCTCAGAATGCTTCAGCCTTGCAATAAATCTGAAAAAGGAGATCTTGTACCAACCTTTCCCTGGCCACAAACTCCCAAGACCCCATAGTCACAATCAACAAAACACCCCTCAACTCTGCTATCTTGGAGTATCCTCTCCAAAAGTACCACATTGGATGATTCATAGCAGGGGTAATTCTTAGCAACCAATTTAATATTGTCAGTCAAGTTTGCATTGTGGTGCAGTTGCGTGTACTAGGAGCTACCTACATTAACACACAGAGCCCTGTTCACAGAAAGAATATGTACATACATTGCTCCTGTTTCAGCTAAACAAAATAAGTGACAGCCATCCGCTGTCTTATTCTTCAGGGAAATGCTTTGACCAATTAGGGTCAATCTGCCTGATTTAAATTTCAAACAATGCTTGGCAGTTAACTGTCAGTCACCATCAATGGTACATTCTCCATGGCAATGCCATTTGCCAACCAATCGGCACTCTCTTCACATACAGTATAAATTGTTGTTATATTGGTAACCTTGCAGTGTCTTGATGAGTGATAAATTAAAAGCTTAGACATGTCTATTTTTTCAGCAAGACTAGATAATTGCCAACAAAAACAAAAATAGCTGGAAAAACTCAGCAGGTCTGACAGCATGTGCGGAGAGGAATACAGTTAACATTTCGAGTCCATGTGACTCATTATCAGAACTAAGAAATATAGAAATGAGGTGGAATATAAGCTGGTTGAGGGGGGTGGGACAGGTAGAGCTGGATAAAGGGCCAGTGATAGGTGGAGGCAAAGAAGAGATTGCCAAAGATGTCATAGACAAAAGGACAAAGGGGTGTTGACGGTGGTGATTAGCTGAGGAATGTGCTAATGATGACATTAAGGGTGGAAAGCAGGACGAGCAAGTGACAGATAGCCCTAGTGGGGGTGGGGTGGGGGGAAGGGATCAAAATAGACTAAAAGTTAGAGATAAAACAACGGATGGAAATACATTTAAGAATAATGGAAATAGGTGGGAAAAGAAAAATATATATTAAAAAAAATATTAAAAATTATAAATTATTGGAAAAAGGGGAATCGGATGGAGGAGAGAGTTCATGATCTAAAATTGTTGAACTCAATATTAAGTCCGGAAGGCTGTAAAGTGCCTAGTCGGAAGATGAGGTGTTTTTCCTCCAGTTTGCGTTGAGCTTCACTGGAACATTGCAGCAGATTGCCAATTTTGATTATTTAGTATTTATATCCAGAAAAAAATTAGGCAAGAAATGCATTCTACTTCAAGGAATTAAGTTGTACTGTAAGGAAATAGAACACATAGAGGACTTATGGCTTGTACTAGGAATGAGTTCTGAAGTACAGACAACTTGTAACATTCAAGGTGCCAGTAAATCATTTAGAAGATTTGCCTGTAACCCAGATTCACCCAACCTTACTTACAGGAATGCATGTTTCCATGATTTATATTTTGTCTTAATGAGTGTATCTTTTGCTTTTCAACAGACATTGATGAGTGCCATACACCAGGAATTTGTATGAATGGGCGGTGTGTCAACACGGATGGCTCCTACAGATGTGAATGTCCTCCTGGCTTGGCTATTGGAATTGATGGGCGAGTCTGCGTTGGTAAGGAAATTGATTGAAATATATGCAGTGATCAAACTTTTAAAAAGAGCATAAACTACCTAAAAATTAATTAAAAGTGCATTGTACTGTTTAAATCTGCTTTTCATAAACAAGATTCTGAAATGTTCATGTTTTCCTGGTCAAGTATATTTTAAATTTCAACATACAACATTTTTCTTTTGAGGGGGTTAACCATTAGTCACATTCTGTAGAATCAAAAATGGTTTTTCTCTTAAAGTAATTTAATTTGCTGCATGTGACATCAAATATAAGGTAATATAAGCTACACCTAATGTAATTCACTATAATTAACAACAGTTTTGGCTAGTATTGGGAATTGGGTACAGCTCATATTTTTACTTTTACAAACTACAGCTCACATTATTTGTTCCCTGATGGGGTTTATTTTCACATTTTTGTCTATTAGCTACAGTTGATATTATTTGTTGTTTTTAGATACAGTTAGGCTTTATGCTAACTGTTTTAGCATAAATAGTTATGCTTGTTTCAGGTTGTGTTTTTAAAATTTTAATAATTGGAACTAATATTCCGGATTTATTTTGTCTATTCGGTTAACTGTACCGTTATAAGATCACCTCTCCAAGGCTTTCGTGCCAAGGCCAAGTTTCCCCAATCTGACTTCATAACTTTGACAAGAAGAAAGTACTGCAGATGTTGGAAACCTGAAATAAATACAGAAAAGGCTGGAAATACTCAGCAGGTCTGCTAACATCTACGGAGGGAGAATTCAACTTTGAGCTTTGACAGTAGGGGCTCAAAATTACGTGATTTTTAGATGGGCAGAAGTAGGGTAGTTCTGGCATAATGGTTGTAATTTGTGTTATGTTTGATATGCCCATTCTTAAATACATGCTAAATTATAGTGAAATTGCTTACTGGCAAAAGATGCATCTGCAATTGACGTCCAAAATGGTGGATGTATACAAATGTTAGAATTGTGAGGGTAAAACTGCTGTTTCAGAAATGCTGACATTTAATTCAGAATTACGCCTTTGACTTAACTAAAATTAGTAAATAAAAGGAGTAACTTAAAAATTTTGTCTAGAATATCAGCTTTGACGAATCGATTAGTAAAAACTGTCTTCTTGGTTGTGCTAAGAATATATTCTGCAAGCTGCCTTCAACAATTTTTATTTCTGCCCTCCTTCCATGAACCCTTATCATGGGGCTCGCTAAGAACATTGTCATATATGTATATATGATGAGCAGATCGGAGAGGTATGTCGTGTAAAGCCTGTACCAAAGGAGAAGTCAACCATTTTGAGCATTTTTTTAGAAGAAATCTGCTTGAGAAGTCTCTCAACAGAGGCATTGCACTTAGACCATCAAACGCAAAAAACAATCAAGGGACAGGCATACTTTGCAACAGTAGACTTCATAACACAAACTGTTTTTATACATATATTTTCACAGCATGCTTTTTCTCACTCTCCCTGAACTTCTCTGTGCTGTTTTAAGGCTACCCTCATGCTCTACTGAAATGATGTCAGAGGTGAGAGATGCTAGTGCTGCTTGGTTTTAGTAGAATATCACAATCCTTTTAGGACTAAACTGGCCTTCGTCTCGGAGCTTCTGAGTCCCAAGAGGATTCTTTAGCAATCTGTGTCGCCACTTCAAATACATGGACAGTCTGGCCCTCTTTACTGACAATTATAAATCGAGATATAGAGTACAAAATAAGGAATTATGATGAACCTTTATAAAACACTGGTTCAGCCTCAGCTGGAATATTGTGTCCAATTTTGGGCACCACATTTTAGGAAGGATGTGAAGGCTTTGGAGATGGTGCAGAAAAGATTTATGGGAATTATTCCAGAAAGGAGGGACTTGCTGGGTTGTTTTCCTTAGAGATGAGGGACTGGGTTTTCCCCTTAGATTCGGGAACCATGGATTGGACTATTTTCTGATATCACATTCCTGACTTCTAAAAGTTGGGTAAATCCCACGAGATTTTGGTCCCTGGGAGTTGGGGTTCGGCTGGAGTCGGAAACTCCGCTCCCAGAAGCAGGCCTGAGGCAGCGACAGAGGTGTACGGGTGGTAAGGTGGGCTGGCTAGAAGGTCTGCCTCAGTGTACTGGGGCATCATCCAAGTTCTGCCCATGGTTGTTAGGTCCCTTAGTACTTACTCCTCACCCACCCACTAACATGCCTCCTCATATCCCCCGTGTTAGCTCCATGCTCCCTCCTTATCCTCCATGGCCCTTCATTTCCTCCTCATATCATCCATGCTGCTTGCATAGCATTTCCATTAGTGTTTGCCCTCTTATATCCCCAAGTCCCTTCCGTGTCCCCGTGCATCCTCCATACCCACTCTTCCAGTACCAACTATGTATAAAACTAATGAGCCATTGGCAAGCCTAGCAAATCTTTGAAATATTCCTGAAATTGACAAAATAAGCTTTGGAAATCTCTTAGAAAAAAACTTCTCATCTTACAACCATATAGAAGTATTATTCAAACACAGCCTGCTATCAATGACAAGAGGTTTAATCTTCTTAACACCTCTTAATCTTGTCCAAATAAACTAATGGGCATTGAAAACCCATATCAAAAACAGAATAATTTATAACAACCTCAAAGCTACATATCAAACAAAGTTAGCACTCCCCTTTGCAAAGGTGTAAACAGACTTCTGCTGAGCTGGGTCCTTTATCCATTCTTGGAGCTCAGCTAAGCATTCATAATAAGGCAGCCTGAACAAACAAATGTCTAGCCATCTGCTCGACCTGCATCTGTGGATATACTTGCCAGATGGCAACTTGGAAATTACAACACCATTTAGGATAGGGTCTTTTGATTTGATCAGTGCTCAGGGACAGGAGGGTGTGTCTGCGAGTGAGGCAGGTAAGGAGACCCAGACGGCAGGAGGATCAGCGGGGGCTGCAAGGTGGATGAACAAACTGACAATGGCACCATGGTACAGGAAGCCATTCAAGCTGCGGGGAGCAAAAAGGAATGCAGTGATAGTAGGCGGCAGTATAGTGAAGGGGATTCACACTGTTCTCTGCAGCAAAGAGTGAGAATCCAGACAGCTGTGTCGCCTGCCCGGTTCCAGGGTTTGGGACATCTGTTCAGGGCTAGAGAAGAACTTGCAGTGGGAGGGGGAGGATCCAGTTGTCGTGGTCCATCTAGGTACCAATGGCATTGGTAGAACAAGGAAAGAGGTTCTGCATAGGGAGTATGAGGAGCTAGGCACTAAATTAAAAAGCAGAACCTTAAAGGTAATTATTACCTGAGCCACATGCAAATTGGTATGGGGTAAATAAAATTAGAGAGATGAATACGTGGCTGAAAGACTGGTGTGGGAGAAGTGCGTTCAGGTTTGTGGGGCACTGGCACCAGTACTGGGGAAAGTGGGAGCAGTACCATTGGGACAGTCTACACCTGAATCGTGCTGGGACCAGTGTTCTTGTGAGCCACATAACGAGGGAAGTAGACAGAGTTTTAAACCACATAGAGGGGGCAAGGGATCAAATGTGCAAAGATATGGTAAATCAAATAGTAGAGATAAAGCAAGAGAGGAGAATAGTAATATTCAAAGGGTTCAAAGAATGGCAGGAAGGGACAGAGAAAAAGCCTAAGAATGCATCAGCGATCAAGACTATATGTTACAAAGATGATAAAAAGACAAAACTAAAGGCTCAGTACCTGAATGCTCCGAGCATTCATAACAAAGTAAATGAATTGGTAGTGCACATTGAAGTAATAAATATTATTTGATAGCCATTACAGAGACACAGCTGCAGGTTGACAAGGATTGGGCCATGAATATTGAGGGGTATATGACATTCAAGAAGAATAGGAAGATAGGTAAAGGTGGAGGGGCAGCACTGTTATTCAACATAAAAAAATAGGAGCAGGAGTAGGCCATTCGGTCCTTCGAGCCTTCTCTGCCATTCATTATGATCATGGCTGATCATCCAACTCAATAGCCTGCTCCCGCTTTCTCCCCATATCCTTTGACCCCTTCCACCCCAAGAGCTATATCTAACTCCTTCTTGAAAACATAGTGTTTTGGCCTCAATTACTTTCTGTGGTAGCGAATTCCACAGGTTCACCACTCTCTGGGTGAAGAAATTTCTCCTAAGCTCAGTCCTAAATGGTATGCCCCGTATCCTCAGACTGTGACCCCTGGTTCTGGGTCTGTGTTCCCCCACCATCGAGAACATCTTTCCTGCATCTACCCTGTCTAGTCCTGTTAGAATTTTATAGGTTTCTATGAGATCCCCCCTCATTCTTCTGAACTCCAGCGAATATAATCCTAATCGACTCAATCTCTCCTCATATGTCCCGCCATCCCGGGAATCAGTCTGGTAAAGCTTCGCTGCACTCCCTCTATAGCAAGAACACCCTTCCTCAGGTAAGAAGACCAAAACTGCACACAATATTCCAGGTGTGGTTTCACCAAGGCCCTGTATAACTGCAGCAAGACATCCCTGCTCCTGTACTCAAATCCTCTCTCAATGAAGGCCAACATACCATATGCCTTCTTTACTGCCTGCTGCACCTGCATGCTTACCTTCAGCAACTGGTGTACGAGGACACCCAGGTCTCGTTGCACATTCCCTTCTCTCAATTTATAGCCATTCAAATAATAATCTGCCTTCCTGCTTTTGCTACCAAAGTGGATAACCTCACATTTATCCACATTATACTGCATCTGCCATGCATTTGTCCACTCACTCAGCTTGTCCAAATCACACTGAAGCATCTCTGCATCCTCCTCACAGCTCACCCTACCACCCAGCTTTGTGTCATCTGCAAATTTGGAGATATTACATTTAGTTCCCTCATCTAAATCATTAATATATATTGTGAATAGCTGGGGTCCCAGCACCGATCCCTGCGGTCCCCACTAGTCACTGCCTGCCATTCAGAAAAAGACCCGTTTATTCTTACTCTTTACTGCCTGTCTGCCAACCAGTTTTCTATCCATCTCAATACACTACCCCCAATCCCATGCGCTTTAATTTTACGTGCTAATCTCTTTTGTGGAACTTTGTCAAAAGCCTTCTGCAAGTCCAAATAAACCATGTCCACTGGCTCCTCCTCATCAACTCTACTAGTTACATTCTCGATAATTCCAGTAGATTTGTCAAGCATGATTTCCCTTTCATAAATCCATGCTGACTCTGTCCGATTCCGCCACTGTTTTCCACATGCTCAGCTATTAAATCTTTTATAATGGACTTTAGGATTTTCCCCACTACCGACGTCAAGCTGACTGGTCTATAATTCCCTGTTTTCTCTCTACCTCCCTTTTTAAATAGTGGGGTTACATTAGCTACCCTCCAATCTGTAGGAGCTGTTCCAGAGTTTATAGAATCTCAGAAGATGACCACCAATGCATCCACTATTTCTAGGGCCACTTCCTTAAGTACTCTGGGATGTAGATTATCAGGCCCCAGGGATTTACCAGCCTTCAATCCCATCAATTTCCCCAACACCATTTCCCTACTAATACTGATTTCTTTCAGTTCCTCCCTGTCACTAAACCCTGTGGTCCCCAACATTTCTGGTATATTATTAGTGTCCTCCTTTGTGAAGACAGAACCAAAATATGTATTTAGTTAGTCAACTATTTCTTTGTTTCCCATTATAAATTCCCATGTTTCAGACTGTAAGGGACCTACATTTGTCTTCACCAATCTTTTTCTCTTTACATACCTATAGAAACTTTTACAGTTAGTTTTTATGTTCCTCGCAAGCTTACTCTCATACTCTATTTTCTCCTTCTTAATAAATCCCTTCGTCCTCCTTTGCTGAATTCTAAACTGCACCCAATCCTCAGGTCTGATGTTTTTTCTGGCTAATTTGTATGCCTCTTCTTGGATCTAATACTATCACTAATTTCCCTTGTAAGCCATGGTTTGGCCACCTTTCCTGTTTTACTTTTGCGCCAGACAGGAATAAACAATTGTTGCAGTTCACCCATACGCTCTTTGAATGTTTGCCATTGCCTATCCACCGTCATCCCTTTAAGTAACGTTTCCCAATCCATCATAGCCAACTCACGCCTCATACCATTGTAGTTTCCTTTATTAAGTTTCAGGACCCTAGTCTCAGAATCAACTACATCACTCTCCATCTTGATGAAGAATTCTATCATATTATGGTCACTCATCCCCAAGGGGCCTCGCACAACTAGATTGCCAATTATTCCTTTCTCGTTACACAATACCCAGTCTGGGATGGCCTGTTCGCTAGTTGGTTCCTCAATGTATTGGTCCAGAAAACCATCCTGTATACACTTCAGGAATCCCTCCTCTACGGCATTTACTAATTTGATTTTCCCAATCTATATGCAGATTAAAGTCACCCATAAATACAGATGTTCCTTTATTGCATGCATCTCTAATTTCCTGTTTAATGCCATTCCCAACATCACCACTACAGTTTGGGGGTCTATATACAATTCGCACTAATGTTTTTTGCCCCTTGGTGTTTCTCAGCTCTACCCATACAGATTCCACATCGTCTGAGCTAATATCTTTCCTCATTATTGCGTTAATTTCCTCTTTAACCAGCACTGTAACTCCACCTTTTCTGTTCCTTTTTGTCTGTCCTTCCTAAATACTGAATACCCCTAGATGTTCAATTCCCATCCCTGGTCACCCTGCAGCCATGCCTCTGTAATCTCGACTATATCATACCTATTTACATCTATTTGCGCGGTTAATTCATCCACTTTATTGCGACTGCTCCTCGTGTTAAGGCACAAAGCCTTAAGGCTTGTCTTTTTAACATTACTTGTCCTGTTCCCACTATTTTTCACTGAGGCCCTGTTTGATTCTTGCCCTTGATTTCTCTGCCTATCACTTGTCATATTCCCTTTTCTGTCTTTTGTTCTTGTCCTTGATTCTCCCTCCTCTGACTCCTTGCATAGGTTCCCATCCCTCTGCCATTTTAGTATAAACCCTCCCCAACCACTCTAGCAAATATTCCCCCTAGGACATCAGTCCCGGTCCTGCCCAGGTGTAACCCGTCCAGTTTGTACTGGTCCCACCTCCCCCAGAACCGGTCCCAATGTCCCAGGAATCTGAAACCCTCCCCCTCACACCATCACTTCTGCCACGTATTCATCCGATATATCCTGCTATTTCTACTCTGGCTAGCACGTGGCACTGGTAGTAATCCTGAGATCACTACCTTTGAGGTCCTGCTTTTCAACTTACTTCCTAACTCCCTATATTCTGCTTTTAGGACCTTATGCCTTTTTTACCTATGTCGTTTGTACCAATGTGTAAGACAACTACTGGCTGTTCACCCTCTCACTTCAGAATGTCCTGTAGCCGCTCTGAGACATCCTTGACCCTAACACCAGGGAGGCAACATACCATCCTGGAGTCTCGTTTGCGGCCACAGAAACACCTATCTATTCCTCTTACAATTGAATCCCCTATAACTATTGCATTCCCACACTTATTATTCCTCCCCTGTGCAGCAGAGCCAATGGTGGTGCAACGAATTTGGCTGTTGCTGCTTTCCCCTGAGAGGCCATTCCCCTCAACAGAACCCAGAGTAGTATATCTGTTTTGCAGGGGAATAGCCACAAAAGATTCCTGCACTGCCTGCCTAGTCCTCTTGCTCTGCCTGGTGGTCACCCATTCCCTTCCTGCCTGTGGACTCTTAGCCTGCGGTGTGACCACCTCTCTATACGTGCTATCCACGATACTCTGCACCTCGCGGATGCTCCACAGTGTCTCCAGCCGCCGCTCCAGCTCCGAAACCCGGGCTTCCAGGAGCTGCAGCTGGAGACACTTCCCGCACACATGCTGGCCCCGGGCACTGGAAATTTTCCCGGCTACCCACATAGAGCAGGAGGTGCACACCACAGCTTTGAGCTCTCCTGCCATGACTTACCCAATTAAAGTAAACCTTTTGGAAGATACTTAATATCAAATAATATCAATTATTCTAGGGCCCTTCTTCCCTGCTCCTCATTGTCACTGAATATAGCCCTTACAAACGATGAACCACAAAATAAGACCTTAAAAACTATAAGCAATAAAAGTAGTAAATACTTACCCGACCGTACTCATGGTACTCAAAGGATCACCTCGTTCCCTCCTCACCAAATTCCCTCAGTCACCAAACTCTAACTTAAGCACTCTACTGCAGCCCAAAGCAGCACTCCACTGCAAAGTCAGCACTGTAAGATGGCCTGTTTTTATACTCTCTGAATCTAGCCTCTGAACTCCTGTTTAAGCCAGTTATCTAATTAACTAGTTATAGCTGCAAGCAGAGCCTGTATAAACCCTGTTTTAAAGCTGGCCTAAAACTCACTTTCTTCCAACCCAAACAACAATTTTTAGTTAATTACTAAATTAAAGAAAGACTAGACTTTAGATGGAAATTAACCCATAAATTCCCTCAATCACCAAACTCCAACTTAAGCACTCTATTGCAGCCCAAAGCAGCACTCCAGTGCAGACCAGTGGAGTGGTCTGGATGGCATTTGTACAATAGTTAGAGATGGCCTTGGTTCAGGAGATCAGGTGGAGATGAGCAATAACACAGGAAAGAAGTCACTAGTGGGTGTGGTGTACAGGCCCCCTAACAGTAACCACAATGTAGGACAAAGCATACAAGAAGAAATATTCAGTGCATGTGATAAAAGGATGGGATCATAAGTGACTTTAACTTACATGTAAACTGGAAGAATCAGATTGGCAGTTGTAGCCTGGGTGAGGAGTTTCATAGAATGGTTTCAAGATGTTTCTTAAAGCAGCACATTCTGGAACCAACCAGAGAGCAGGTTGCATTGGACTTGCTATTGTGTAATATGACAGGAATAATTAATGACCTCAGGGTAAAGGCAACCCTAGATAGCCGCAACCACAATATGATTGAATTTTATATCCAGTTTGAAATGAAGAAGAGTGGGTCTAAGACTAGTATTTTAAACTTAAGCATCAAACATAAGGAAAAAAACATACAACTGCATAAAGTTGAATGACAGCTCAGAATATTGGTCAGAATATAAATAATAGAGAATGACTAAAAGGTTCATCAGGAGAAAGAAATTAGAGTATGAGAGGAAGCTAGCTAGAAATGTAAAAACAGATAGCAAGAGTTTCTACAGGTATAAAAAAGAAGAGTAAGTAAAGTGAGTATTGATCCTCTAGAGAGAGAGAATGGGGAGTTAATAGTAGATAATAAGGAAATGGTGGATGAAATGAACAAATTTTTTGCTTCTGTTTTCACTACAGAGGATACAAAAAACATTCCAGTAATAGCTGTATATCAAGAGGTGGAAGGGAGAGAGGAACTTGGTGAAATTACAATCACTAGGGCAAACTGATGGAGCTGCGGGCTGAGAAGTCTCCAGGTCCAGATGGACTTCTTCTTAGGGTCTTAAAAGAGGTGGCTGATGAGGTAGTAGATGCATTGGCGTTAATTTTCCAAAATTCCTTTAGATTCTGGAAAAGTTCCATCAGAATGGAAAGTAGCAAGTATTCAAGAAGGGAGCAAGGCAGAAAGCAGGGAACTATAAGCCAGTTAGCTTGACGTCTGTCGTGGGGAAGGTGTTAGAATCGATCATTAAAGATGTTGTAGCTGGGCACTTAGAAAACTCAAGGTAATCAGGAAGAGTCAGCATGGATTTATGAAAGGGAAATCATGTTTAACCCTGCTTCCATTGCATTGGTGGGACCACATCTCAAATATTGTGTGCAGTTTTGGCCTTCCTATTAAGGAAGGATGTAAATGCATTGGAGGTGGTTCAGAGGAGGTTTACTAGATTGACATCTGGATTGAGTGGGTTGTCTTATGGGGTAGGTTGGACAGGCTAGGCCTTTTTTCACTGGAGTTTAGAAGAGTGAGGGGTGACTTGATTAAAGTATATAAGATCCTGAATGGTCTTGACAAGGTAGACGTGGAAAGGATGTTTCCTCTTGTGGGTGAGTCTAGGACTAGGAGGCACTGTTTTAAAATTAGGGGTTGCCCTTTTAGGACAGAGATGAGGAGAAACTTTCTCTCTGAGGGTTATGCGACTTTGGAACTCTCTGCCTCAGAAGGCATTGGAAGCGGAGTCATTGAATATTTTTAAGGCAGAGGTAGATAGATTCTTGTTAGGCAAGGGAATCAAAGGTTATCGGGGGTAGATAGGAATGTGGAATTCGAAACACAAACAGCTCAGCCATGATCTTATTGAATGATGGAGCAGGCTCAAGGGGCCGAATGGCCTACTCCTCCGATTTCATATGTTTGTAACCTCACACACCTCAGGCTTTGGCCTCCTAATGTAGATTCACTCAGCGTCAAGAGGGAAAACTCCAAGAGAATTGAGTGGAGTTTTGAAAGATGTGTAAAGATATTAAGACGTCTAGAAAGGGTAAATGGGGAGAAACTGTCCCCATTGACAGAAGGATCGAGGACCAGAGGATGCTGATCTTAGGTGAATGGCAAAAGAAGCAATGATGACGGTGGGGGCAAGCTCTTTCTAGGCAGTTTAGGATCTGAAATGCACTACCTCAGGTTGTGGCAGAGGAAGATTTAATTATGGCTTTAAAAAGGGAATTGGATAAGCACCTGAGGAGAAAATATTTGCGGTAAGATGGGGAAAGGGTGGGTGCATACAAGTTCCATGTTGGGCCGAATGCCGCCACCTATGCTTTAACCCCATTCTATGATTCTTTTCTAGGATTGGCAGAGAGTAGTAGCAGAAAGGCAGGTCCTAGGCATGCCAATTGTATTGGATCCTAGATTTGAGTTTCCACTGAGAATTGGCAGGGAAGACATGCTGCTAATATTTTGATCCTGCAGACCTGAGAGAGGGTGTTCCAAAGCTTTTGGAAGCCACTTTCCATTTGCTAACCTCTGAGTCTCCAACACTGTAAATGTAATAAATGAAAGAGTACCACATATATAAACAGTGGGAGCACAGAATGGAGATAATGAAGAATGAGTGCTAACTGGGGAATTTGATGCAGATGGGAACTCAATGTGGAGGGGATGGCAGAAAGTGCTTTTTATACCTCTTTTCAGTCTGCAGTAGCTGGTGAGTGTTCAAAGGCATTAATTAGAGGAACATGGCTGCACTGAGAAGGTACGTCTCGGGGTTTTAGGGTGAGGCAGGATCGCAGAGCACTGGGTGGGGATGGCATCTTCTGTCAGGCAGACAGCATGGAAGGAAGGGTGTGTAACATCTTGAAAGGGGTGGGGATGCATACAGATATGTTCCTTTTGTCTTCTCCATGGCAATGCCTCAACCAATCAGAATCAACTTGCCAACCAAGTAGCACCCTTTTCTCCTGTCATATAAATTGTTGTGATCATTTGAAATTTGGCTTTCTTGCATTTGTCCTGATGAGTACAAGATGAAAAGCTTTAACAACATATTTCTCTTTTCAGCAATATTCAAGTTCTATACTACAAATTTATTAGTTATGATGACCTGTGTGCTTTGGGAAAAGCCTGTATTTTCTTTCATATGATGTGTCCTTTAGGACCAAAGGTAACTAACTGGGGAGTTTTGTGAAAGAAAGCTACGAAGGAAAAGGTAAATAGAAAGCTAATTGCGGTGGTGTTGGATTCCAGTGTTATGGAAGGC
The DNA here is from genome assembly GCF_964194155.1 of Cetorhinus maximus. Classification (NCBI taxonomy): domain Eukaryota; kingdom Metazoa; phylum Chordata; class Chondrichthyes; order Lamniformes; family Cetorhinidae; genus Cetorhinus; species Cetorhinus maximus. The sequence goes on from NC_135908.1 coordinate 18,212,336, forward strand.
TGATGGTAAATGCCAAGCTGCCCAAATCCCAGAGGGAAACTTGGAGCTGCTGCCACAACTATTTTTGCAATTTGTACCTATTTCGAGATGCAGGCTTTGAATTCAGTAAAAGAAGACCACCAAGCCTTATAGGTTTCTTACAAAACTAAATTAAACCTTTAATAATAGAAGAGATGATTTTAAGCACATACATAGATCTACAAGTTACTGCTATGATAACTTCTAAATGCCCCAATTAATCTAAACCCCAGTTACACCTCCATTAAGGCAATAGTGAAACACACAGATTTTAAAAGACCCAGGCAAAGTAACATACAATACCCTGAACAGTCAAATTCAAAGTGAGTTTTTCTCAGCTTCAGTTCCTTATAGACAGCAGCTTGAGGCTTAGATGCTGGAAGCTTTTCATACTTGTTAGATCTTAGAATTCCCTCCCTTACACACAACCTTCTCTACCTTTTATACATATTTCCTCCTTTGAATGCAAATTCCCATTGCTTCACTAAGTCTTTGGACTTTTACCTCTCTAATAATAAAATCTATCTTAGTACCAATTTTACAGGTAATCTTCGGGAAAAATAAACACACTGTTTCTTAACTTCTCCTGGTTAAGTGTAACATTTCACTCCCTCTTTTGAGTGATTTATTTAAAAATGCAAGTGTTCCCTTTACACAATATATTCTGAACGTCCCCCATGTTTACCAATATAACATTTCAAACCTAGCTTATCTTCTGATACACCAAAGCTTTCAGACAGCTGCCTTTAATTTAATTAAGTTCGCCCCCTCCACACAGACACACACAAACACAGACTCCACTATTAATCTACTTTACAATAAATTCCAATAACATTATGAAAATTATTATACCTTCCTGACATCCAGTCTGTCTTGCGGCAGACTGTTCAGAACAGAGCCTGCAGTTCAGCACAGAACCTGTATTTCAGCATTGGTCCAGATGTTGAAGCAGAGCTTTGACAATATAGCAGAGAACCTGCAGTTCAGCACAGAACCTGTATTTCAGCATAGATCCAGGTATTGAAGCAGAGCTCTGAAAATATAGCAGAGATTATGTTACTATGTGTTTTAACAGTTGAAAAGAACAGAGAGCTTAAGATCAGAAGAGCAAGATATTGTGCACTGGACAAGACCCACTCTGTTTCAGTGTTGCCAGACCATATAAAGGGATCTTAGAAGGGAGTCTCTGGGAGACTCAAGTGAGAGAGGATATGTAGACATGTGTCTTGTTCATTGTAACCGTGTGCAGGGACTTTGGATGGAATACAGCTGCTGGTGAATGTGACTCGGGCTGAAACAATTGGGAAGTGAGAGATTCTACATAATGGAAGCTGAGTTGGAAAACGTATGAGATTGCATGTGATGCCATGTTTGTGCAGGAAGTAATGCGAGTACTTATAACAATGGGAGGCGCATCTTTATTGTATGGACTATTTAAAGTGAAATTTTTATTTGAAATATCTTTCATCTGTTAATTAATGTTTGACCTATGTTGATTTTAGTTGGTTTAGTTGGTTTAAAAGTTTTAAAAAGTAAAATCTTGTCCACAGGTTTTATTTCTGTTGGTGTCATGGGGATTTCTTACTTTAAACAAGCTATCAGTCTCTACAGGGCTCGTAGCTAATTGGGGGCTCATCCAGGATCTTGAAAACAGGAAAATAGATATGCTGGAGTTTTCCAGAACTTAAACAAACAAGATTTCACATTTACTTTTGCCATATACAGTGAGAAATCAACTTGTCTACTTCTATTGCTCAGGCATTTTTGGAGAGAGATGATTTGCCTGTTAGTGCCTTAAAATAGTTAATGAAAGTTAATTTGAAGGCTGTAGCAGAGGAATTAGGGGTTGAATTGAAATCAGGAGATGGGAAAGTGGAGATTGAAGTACTGGCACTTGAAACTTAAGGAAGGAAAGGACTTGCCTGTTACTGTTCAGGTCAAAATTAGAAAAAGAGAGAATGAAATTCAAATGAGAGAGAGGGAGAAATGCAAAAACTTGAATTCAAAAGAGAAAGGGAATGTGAGAGAAAAATTAGTGAGGAAAAAGCTAAGAAGTGAGAGAGAAATGAAAAAACTTGAAGTAGAATTGGAAAACAAATGGTTTAAAGCTTGTGCATTGGAAGGGAGTACTGAGGATGGCCCAGAGCCAACACCTTGTACTTTTGATTTAGCGAAGAATATTTGCCTGGTGCTTGTGAGGAAGGAGTATAAATGTACTTTGTGTAATTTGAGAAAAATGGACAGTGCTCCTACAGAGTATTTTCATAGGAAAAGCTTTGAAGGTATACTCATCTCTTTCAGAAGAGCAATCAAGTAACAATGCCAGAGTAAATAATGCTGTTCTCAATGCCTATGAGTTAGCACCAGGAGCCTACATGCAGAAATTTGAAAAGAAAACAGAGTCAGACTTTCGATAAATTTTCTAGAGAGAAGCAATTGGTGTTTGATGGGTGGATGAAGGTTGAGGAAGACTTTGAGAACTTTAGACAATTAATTCTCATTTAAGAATTTAAAAATTGTGTCCTTTGGGAATAAAGTCCCACCCAGACGAATGTAAAATTTGTAAAATAAAAGATGCTGCAGAAATAGGGGATGATTAACAAATTGACTCACAGGCATATTAGTAACAGGTCCCAGTTTGGAAACTTGCGGAGAACTAGACAGATCAAGCATTTGATAGTGAAAAGAAGTCTGGCTCTGGTGAGGAAGAATGCCAGAGTGAAAAGACCCGCACTTCTGAGGTTAATGACAGAGAAAGTCCAGAGCATAAGTTTGATTTGAAGGGTCAGATATGTTATTCTTGTCATAAAAGAGGACATGTAAAGGCAGAATGTTGGAAATGGAAAAGCAAGCCTGCAGCCTCAGTACAGTTGTACAGTGTCCTTCTAGAAAATATCCTAGAAGGGCTAGCTAAAGAGAAACCAGTAGGTTCTCCAATGTTTACTGATGGAGTAAATCAGGGTGCAAGAAATTCTAGAAGTTTTCTGTCTAAGGGTGAAGTGCTTAGATACATTAGTATCTGAATCCTCATCTAAATCATTTATATAGATTGAAAATAGCTGAGGCCCCTGCACTTATCCTTGCGGCACTCCATTAGTCACAGTATCTGGTGAGGCAGTCTTCCTTAGAGATAGAGGAGCAACATAGTCAGTGATGGTGGCAGATGACATAAAACTCTCTCCAAGAAGTTAACTGACTAAAGTAGTATTGATACAGGTTGTTGATTTTTTAAAAATCATTTACCCGTTCCTTTGTGTAAGGTTAATTTAAAATATGGCTATGTCACTGACCTTGCATAATTTAAAGATTAATATGTTTTAGGATTGCAACTTGTGGTTTATAAGATATTATTCAGATTTGGGAGACGGTAATTTTAAATGCGGCATAGGTGAAAGAAAATTTGATCTGGACTGCTTATCAGATAGGCCTCAGGGAGTTGGGGGTGATGTATTTGCATGGATAGATAATGGACTGGAAGTAGAGTGTAGGGATGAATAGAGCATTTTCAAGTTGGCAAGCTGTAACTAATGGAGTGTGGCAAGGATAAGTGGAGGGGCCTCAGCTATTTACAACCTATATAAATGATTTAAATGACGATTCAGAGGCTAATGTATCTAAGTTTGCTGATGATACAAAGCTAAGTGGGAATGCAAGCTGTCAAGAGGACACAGAGAATGCAAAGAGATATATACTGGTTGAGTGGGCAACAAGGCGGAAGATGGAGTTTAATGTGGATAAGTGAGAGGTTGTTCACTTTGGTCATAAGGATAGAAAAGCAGAACATTGTTCAAAAGGTGTGAAAATTGTAAGTGTTGATGTTCATAGAGTCTTGGGTGTACTGGTACAAAGAACACAAAGTTAGCATGCAGGCGCAGCAAGCAATTAGGAAATCAAATGGCATGTTGGTCTTTATTACAAGGTGGATTGGAGTACAAGAAAAAGAAGTCTTGCTACATTGTACAGGGCTTTGGTGAGACCACTCCTGGAATACTGTGTGCAATTTTGGTCTCTATACTTAAGGAAGGATATAATTGCATTGGAGGTGGTGCAGTGAAAACTCACTGGCTTGGTTCCTGGGATGAGAGGGAGGTCCTGAGTAAATTTTGTCTAGATTCTCTGGAGTTTAGAGGAATACGAGGTGGCCTCATTGAAACATTCAAGATTCTGAAGGGGATTGAGATATTGTTCCCATTGGGGAATCTAGAACAAGGGGACAAAGTTTCAAGATAAGGCTCCAATCATTTAGGACAAGATCAGGAGAAATATCTTCACTCAAAGGGTTCTGAATCTTTGGAATTCTCTACCCCCAAGGGTTGTGGATGTGTCATGATTGAATATACTTAAGGCTGAGATAGGCAGATTTTTAGTCTCAGGGAATCAAGCGATATGGGGAGCAGTTGGAACAGTGGAGTTGAAGCCCAGGATCAGCCATAATTATTCTCAATGGTGGAGTAGGCTCAGCAGGCCGTATAACCTTTTCCTACACCTATATCTTACGTTCTTATGTAAGTTATGTAAAGGAACTACAAGTGGAAAGAAACTGCTTAGCTTGGCTGTAACAGTGAGATCCTTAATTCTTCCTGTACTGCAAAGGACTCCGAGGTGCTGGCATTCATTGCAAAATCACTTTAATCTACAGACTGCCTATGAACTGGCAGTTCTCCAGCCTCCTAGGCCCCATTTGTTCTTCATGCACCATATGCCTATTATGAAAAGATCTAGGTTGGACTCTCAAAATTTGCCACTTGCTTCTTTGATCTAGCTGCTATTCTTCTTGCCGATATTGCCTGCTTGCTGCACTGCTGCCATTGCATTTTTAAATAGCTAGTTTTTCTGACAAAGGGTCTACACCTGAAATATTAACTTACTGTTACCTCCACTGATGCAGACTGACCAACTGAGTGGTTCCAACATGTTTGTTTTCCTGATTTCCAACTTTTGCAGATTTTTGATCTATTTTCAATCTTCACCTACATGACAATCATTCATCTTTGTGGCCTATTTCCCATCTCTACCAAATTTCTATGTTTCCCCATTCCCTCCTCCCACCAGCACCACAACCATCCCAATAGCTCTTGGACATTTCAGATTAGATTTACAGAGCCTACATAACGTTTGGAATACAAACTATCTAACTCTGTAGTTTACAACATAGCGCCAAGACATAGTTGAAAACAGAAGACCTGCCCTGTCCCACTGTTGGTGGCACCCAAGTGCCATTGGAATCTCAGTTCCTATGGCTCTTTGCATTGCCTCTGTTAAGTGCTTGAAGGTCTCCTTTATGTCTTAACAACCTAAATTTCTCTCTAGGCCTTTAAAACCATAATCTTTCATGTCTCTATTTAACCATTCATCGCTGAGTATAATTTTTTTTGCCTTGCTCCGTTTCGCTTTCCTAAATCTTGATTTGTTTTATGACCTTTCCTCACCCACAGTAAATGATTACCATTTTAATATTTATTTTGATCTACAGATACTCATATGAGAAGCACCTGCTATGGTGGATACAAGAGAGGCCAGTGTGATCGGCCATTACCAGGAGCCTTCACCAAATCTCACTGCTGCTGTGCCAATACTGATCACGCCTTTGGAGAGCCTTGTCAACCTTGTCCGGCAATAAATTCTGGTGAGTACTTTGCTGGGTGAAACTGTTGACAAAAAACCTATGTTAATTTATTATGTTGATCAGTAATTAGTAAGACAAAATGTAAAAGCCTGAATATAGTTTTAAAATTTCAAAGAAGAAAAGGCAACTGTAACATACTGATTTACAAAGTAAATCATTAATACCAGTTACTTATTTCTCAAACCCATATACATTTACATTTTAAAACGTTGAAAAAGCAAATTTCTGCTCAGTCAGTTCTTTCAGCTTTACCAGTTGGGTGTTACTAAATCTAAACCAAAGTAAACAGAAAAACTTAATTAAGACAATTGATAGCAATATGTGGGGCACAGCTTGAATCCTAGTACAAATGCATAATCCAGTTATTAAAAAAGAAAGATTTTGTGCTGAGTCCTTGACAAAATAGGCTTTAGAGAACAAAAATAATATATCTGCCTTGAGTTGGAGTTTGCACAGTTATTGAGCTGCTCAGGTATGACCAATCATAGTGTAAATGTTTAGTGCAGAAATATTGTAAAACCATGTGCAGTCACAATCCTTATTGTATATGGCGCAATGTCTGAAGCCTTTTGTCAGCTGTCAGAACCACTTTCCAGTGAGAAGGGAAATGCCCAAATCCATGGCCCATTCAATCCCTAGCAGTGGTAGAGTTGCTTACATCCAGACCCTACATAAATTCTTTAATCCTATGGCTGCTGATGTTCTACACTGTCTTCATATGCTAAAGAATACATACTCAGGAAATCCAAAAGGCACATCTTGAAAAGAAACTTTCACTTTGGCATTGTGACTTCAGAAGAACGGGCTATACTGACATCCTAGTGTTCATCTCCTGCTTTACATTCTCACCAGTAACATTCTTCAAATGTTAGACAAAAGCAGAGCAGTCAAACTTGGCAAGCTCTACAACATTAATAGCCCTATTATAGTGGTGATTTATTTTCATAATAGAGGCTTTGCTGTATTATTTAATACATTATATGAATGGAAAATCAATTAAAGAATTGTATTGAATTTGAAAACATTATGACAAAATTGTTTTATTTAGTGATCTTTGTTATAATTACTGCCCTTATGAATGCATTGTTTATGTTGTAATGTGTCAGAAATCATTAGCTAACCTTAAAAGACAAGCTGTTCGATTGTTTGAAAGCAGTGTTGTGTTGATGTAGCCATTTTTTCACCTGAGGTTCAATTTCTTTTTTAGTGCATGCCAGATTTATGTGAGTGCCTCACAGCTCCAGGGACCCGGGTTCGATTCTGACCTCCGGTGTCTGTCTGTGTGCAGTTTGCATGTTCTCCCCATGTCCACATGGGTTTCCTTCCACCATCCAAAGATGAGTTGGTTAGGTGGATTGGCTAAGATAAAATTGCCCCTTAGTGTGTGTGTCTGTGTCTGTGTGTTGTGTGAGTTTGTGCCCTGTGATGGACTGGCATCCTGTCCTGGGTGTACCCTGCCTAGTGCCCATTGCCTGTCAGGATAGGCTCCGATTCCCTGCGACCCTGAATTGGATGAAGCAGTTCTGGAAAAGTGAGTGAGATTCATATAAGTGATGTTTTAAATAAGTTAGAATTCAAATAGATTTCAAATAAATTTAGCTAAATAACGCACACAACTTGATGCAGATTTGTTCACCAGTATACTGAAAGTAGCTCACAGAGGAGCTCACAGTGGATCTTAGATGGAAATTTCTCAGACTGTGCAGCAGGCCATTTGTCATTTCCTCTATTGTTGCTGCCAGCTTCACTATGACTGCTCTCAGCTCATTGTACAGCAAGAAAGGAAGCGTTGCAAGGAAGTTTGTAATCTAGGAAATTTTAGTAGAAATTAAGGCTAAGCGTAACTGATTTGGGCTCAACCAGCCAGCATAGCTTCACCATCTACAATACCTCCATTGTCATTGTGACATTAATTCGAGTTGTTAGCAGAATCAATGGAAGGGGAGTAAGGATTGGATAGGAGAAATCGGAGTTGGAAATTGAGCAGGCAAAGGAACAACAACAGGGAAGTTTTTGACAGAAGGAAATGAGAAATCTGAGCTATTCAGCAAGCCAGTGAATATCTTAGAACATAGGAACTGATTTTTCTTGCTATGCATTGACGAGTACAGCATACTAAAGATGCATGCTGCATCTGAGGGGAAGACTGTCAAACGTTTGCATAGTTTGGGCAGACACTTGACACCCAGGTCACTTTTGTACTTGTACAGGTGGCATTGAAGCTACAGCCAAGAATTGGATGTTGGGGTGCAATAAAGAAGAAAATCAATGCATGAGTGAGATTTTTATTAGGATATCTGAAACATAGAAGAAAAATGGGAATCTTGAGACATTTTGGCCAAATACTTTAGGTGCTATAGAGGTGACCAAGGTGCAGTCTTAAGCTGGAACATCATCTTAGCTCACATTTAGCCCAAGACACCATCTTGGAAAAGGTGTTGAAGACAGGGCTCGAAACACCTGCCCAGAACTGAAGACTCTTGATGAAGAGTCATATGGACTCGAAACGTTAACTCTGACTTCCTCTCCACAGATGCTGTCAGACCTGCTGAATTTTTCCAGCAATTTTTGTTTTTGTTAATTATGTGGCTGGTCAGACCTGCTGAGTTTTTCTAGCAATTTTTGTTTTGTTTCAGATTTCTAGCATCCACAGTATTTTGCTTTTATATCAGCCATATAAATACTGTAGCTATAGATCAGGCCAAAGGCTGGGGATTCTGTAGCGAGTAACTCACTCCTTGACTCTCCAAAGCCTGTCCCACCATCGACAAGGCACTAATGAGGAGCCTGATGGAATGTCCGCCCCTTGTTGGTTGAGTGCAGCTCCAGGATTGCTCGAGCTGCTCGACACCATCTAAGACAAAGCAACTCTTTTAATTGGCATGGGATCTGTCATTTAAACATTCACTCCCTCCACCACCAGCGCCCAGCAAGATGCACCAATGCAACCCGCTGAGCCTCCTTCAACAGCACCTTCCAAACCCGCGACCTCTGCCACCTGCAAGAGCAGCAGAGGCATGGAAACACTACCCCTGCAAGCTCCCCTCCAAGTCGCTCCAACGCTTGGTCTATATTGCCCTCATTCCTTCACTGTAGCTGGGTAAAAATCCTAGTACTTAATCACTAACAACATTGTGGGTGTACTTAAACCACAAGGACTGCAACGGTTCAAGAAGGCAGCTTGCCACCACCTTCTCAAGGGCACTTGGGGATGGGCAATAAATGCTAGCTTTGCCTGTGATTTCCACATCCCAAGAATGATTTAAAAAGTGCAAATTGGTGTAAATAACATTGGCGAGGTATATGCGTGGCTCAAAGATTGGTGTGGGAGAAATGGGTTCCAATTCATTGGGCACTGGCACCAGTACTGAGGAAGAAGAGAGCTGTTCTGTTGAGACAGGCTTCATTTGAATCATGCTGGGACCAGTGTCCTGGCGAATCATGTAACTAGGGTTGTAGATAGGAGTTTAAACTAATTAGTTGGGGGGGGTCGTTCAGTTGAAGTGAAGTTTAAAAACATCAAAAAGAAATGAGAGGGCAGAGGTGCAGGGTAGTGAAGAGGCAAACGATAACCAAAGTGTGACAGGAAGGGGCACAAAATATAAGCAGAAGAGTGCAACAGAATTAGAATGAGTAATAATGGTAAAGAGTCAAAGCTTAAGGCTATTTATCTGAATGCACGCAGCATTGTAACAAGATAGATGAGTTGATGGCACAAATAGAAATAAATGGATATGACTTCATAGCTATTAGAGAGACGTGGTCAGGGTGGCCAAGACTGGGAACTCAATATTCAAGGGTATTTGACATTCCAGAAAAATAGGCAAAAAGGAAAAGGAGGTGCGGTAGCTTTGTTAATAAAGGAAGGTATCAATGCGGTGGTGAGTAATGATATAGGTGTAATAGATTATGATGTGGAATCAGGTTTGGGTGGAAATAAGGAATAACAAGGGGAAGAAGTCACGGGTGGGAGTCGCCTATAGACCCCTGAAGAGTTGCCTCAATGTAGGACAAAGTATAAATCGGTAAATAATGGAGGCGTATAAGAAGGGCACTACAATTATCGTGGGTGATTTTAATCTACATATTGACTGGACAAATCAGATTGGCAGGGGTAACATGGAAGACGAACTTGTAGAGTGCATCAGAGATTGTTTGTTAGAGCAATATGTTGCAGAACCTACCCGGGAATAGGCTATTTTAGATCTAGTAATGTGTAATCAGGAGGGATTAATAAGAGATATCGTAGTTAAGGATCCTCTAAGGGGTAGTGATCACAACATGGTAGAATTTCAAATTCAGTTTGAGGGTGAGCAACTTGGGTCTCAAACCAGTGTCCTTAACTTAAAATTAGGGTAATTACAGCATTATGAAGAGAGAGTTGTCTAAAGCAGGTTGAGAAAATAGACTAAGGGGAAGATCAGTGGATGAGCAGTGGCAGACATTTAAGCAGATATTTCATTACGCTCAGCAAAAATTTACTCAGTCAAAAAGAAGGACTTGATAAGAAGGATGAACCATCCATGGTTAATAAAGGTGGTCAAGGAGAATATCCAATCAAAAACTAAGGCATACAAAGTAGCAAAAACTAATGGTAGGCCAGAGGATTGGGAATTTTTTAGGAACCAGCAGCGCTTGACTGAAAAGCTAATAAAGAGGAAGAATATTGATTTTGAAAGTAAATTTTTAAATAAGAAATATAAAAACAAACAGCAAGACCTTCTGCGGGAATGTAAAAAGACAGTGGCTAAAGTGAACGTGGGACCCTTGGAGGATGCGACTGGAGAATTGATAACGGGGAACAGGGAAATGGCAGATAATTTAAACCAATATTTTGCATTGGTCTTCAAAGTTGAAGAGCACTATAAACATCCCAAATATATCAGATAAGCAAGGAGCTAATGGGAGGAAAGATCATGTAACAATCTCTATCACGAGGGACAATGTATTCGACAAACTAATGGGACCAAAGTCAGACAAGCTGCCAGGACCTGATGACCTGCACCCAAGGGTTTTAAGGGAAGTGGCTGCAGACATAGTGGAGGCATTGGTTGAAATATTCCAGAACTCACTGGATTCAGGGAGGGTCCCAGCGAATTGGAAAACCGCTAATGCGATGCCCCTGTTCAAGAAGGGAGAGAGACAAAAAGCAGGAAACTATAGGCCAGTCAGCCTAACATCTGTCGTTGGGAAAATGCTAGAGTCCATTATTAAGGAAGAAATAACAGGACATTTAGAAAAGCTTAACACAATCAAATAGAGTCAATATGGTTTTGTGAAAGGGAAATCATGTTTGGCAAATTTGCTAGAGCTCTTTGAGGATATAACAAGTAGAGTTGATAAAGGAGAACCAGTAGATGTAGTGTATTTGGATTTCCAGAAGGCATTCGAAAAGGTGCCACAAAAAAAGGTATTGCTCATGATATTGGGGGTAATGTATTTTTAACATGAATTGAGGATTGGTTAACACATAGAAGACAGAGTGTTGGGATTAATGGCTCTTTTTCAGGTTGGAAAGATGTAACTAGTGGAGTGCCACAAGGATCAGTCCTGGAGCCTTAATTATTTTCTATCTATATTAATGACCTGGAGGAGGGTGCAGAGTATAATGTATCCAAATCTGTTGATGATACAAAAATAGGTGGGTGGGCATGTTGTGATGAGGACATAAGGAATCTGCAAGGGGATATAGATAGGTTGAGTGAGTGGGCAAAAACTTGGCAGATGGAGTTTAATATAGGGGAGTGTGAGGTCATGTACTTTGGTAGGAAGAATCAAAAGGCAGATTATTATTTAAATGGGGAGAGACTCCAAAAAAGTGCAGCACAGAGGGATCTGGGTGTTCTTGTGCATGAAACTCAAAAGGTTAGCATGCAGATGCAGCAAGTAATTAAGAAGACAAATGGAATTTTGGCTTGTAATGCTAGGGGGTTGGAGTTTAAAAATAGGGAAGTCTTGTTACAACTGTACAGGGTGTTGGTGAGGCTGCACCTGGACTACTGTGTACGGTTTTGGTCCCCATATTTAAGAAAGGATATACTGGCATTGTGAGGATTCTGAGGGGGCTTGACAGGGTAGATGTTGAGAAGATGTTTCCACTGGTGGGGGAATCTCGAACTAGGGGACATAGTTACAGAATAAGGGGACACTCATTTAAAACTGAGATGCGAAGGAATTTCTTCTCTCAGAGGGTAGTGAATAACTGGAATTCTCTACCCCAGAAAGTTGTGGAGGCTAGATCGATGAATGTATTTAAAGAAGAGGTAGATTGGTTTTTGAACATTGGAGAGTTGTGGGCTATGAGGAGCTGGCACGAAAAAGGAGTTGAAGCCTGGGGCAGATCAGCCATGATCTTATTGAATAGTGGGGTAGGCTTGATGGGCCAAATGGCCTACTCCTATTTCTTATGTTCTTAAGAGTAGCTGGCTACTAGGTGACAGTTAACCTCTGACGCCACTATTGGGGAAGGAAACAGTCAAAGGAGTTCAATTGCTAATTATTAGTTAACAACTTAAGTACCCATTTGGTTGTATAAAAGGGATAACAGGTGAGACAAGTAGGTTTGGTAGAGTTTTATGCACTAAAAGTAAAAGTCTGTTTGAAGAAGCCAGTCTTGGTCTCAGTCTTCCTTGCCAAACAGCTATTGGACCTTAACAGTGGTAACAGAGGATGGTTGCCGCTTGTAAGTAAAAGATTGTAAACTAAGCTTTCTTCTGGCAAAAGACTTTATTTGGAGTTAACCTTGAGAAGAATGGTTTAGAGTAACTTTGGAGAATGGCTAAATCAAAATGTAAAGTTTCAGGGGCTGAATACCCACTGATGTTCTCTGAGAGTGAACCCTATGAGCAATGGAAGAATGAAGTAACTATGTGGACGCTGGTTATGTCCTTGCCGAAGAAAAAACAAGGATTGGCATTGGCACCTTCGTTACCATACAAAAGCAAAAGAAGATGCAAAGTATTTTTGGAGTTGGAGCCTGAGCATTTGAACACAGATGATGGTTTGGAAACATTATTAGATTTTGTGGATAAAATCAACCAGAAGGATGACTTATTAAGTGCTTACGAAGTGTGGTCAGATTTTGACAAATTTAGAAAGTTGGAGGATAGTTCCATAGAAGATTACATAACAGAATTCAGTAGACTGTATGCAAGATTGCAGAGGTTCCATCTAGAAATTCCCCAATCAGCGCTGGCATTTAAGTTACTAGACTGTGCCAGAGTATCGAATATGGACAGCTTCTAGTTCTGACAGGAGTTAAATTTGCAGAAAGACACACTACTAGAACAAATGTCAGAAGATCTAAAAAAATTCCTCAGAAAACCTTCCTTTCCAGCAGCATTCATGGCGCAAATGAGCCATTTGGCAGTAAGACAGAAAATAGAGGATACAATGTTAACAGGATGGTGAGATCGTTTAGAAACAGGACGCAGACGTCAGTACGAAAGGAGATTTGTAACTAGAAACAATGAGGACAGAAACACCTTTGACAATTATGGCAGGAGAAAAGAATTAGGGAATTACAACAAAAGAATGAACCCCAGAAACGCCAGGTTGTGGTCAATTGATGTTTTAGATGTGATTCAAAATACCCTTATGCAATGAACTGTCCTAAATGATATAATGAGATGGTCAATATTAAACGTGAGACAGAAGACTCAGGAGATATTGACCAAAAAGGGGGCATTGTATTAGTTACAAGAAGTTTCACCCTGGTGATGAATGTCTTGGTTGCAGAGTCCTTCAACTGTGCGGCGCTAGATAGTGGATGCACATCTACAGTCTGTGGAATAGACTGGTTAAAATGCTACCTGGACTCCTTAAATGACCAAGGACTGGAATAAGGTTAAAGAATTTGAGAGTTCCACCAGTTTTAGATTTGGAGATGATAATATCCTGAAATCTTTAAAAAGGGTAGTGATTCCCTGTAAGATAGTTGGAGTCAATCATTTCGTCAGCACACATGTAGTGCCCAGCGAAATACCATTACTGTTGAGCAGACCATCGATGAAGAAAGCGCAATTGAAGCTTATCATGGAAAATAACAAGGCCATTGTATTTGGAAAACCTGGGGATTTACAATTTACACAATCTGGACACTATTCCTTTAATAAAACCTAACTTTTCTACTAAGGAGATTAAAGAAGTGTTATTAGCGTCAGGGGATAGGAATTTAGAAGACAAAAAGCAAACTATTAAAACTGCATCAGCAACTTGCCCACCCTTCTTCGCAAAGATTAAAAATTTTGCTAAGGGTTGCAGAATAAGGGATGGAGAGTACACTAACCTTAGAGAGGAGATAAGCGATGGATGTGATATGTGTAAGAAATACCGAAGGACACCATCACAGCCGATAATGAGTTTGCCCTTAGCAAGAGGTTTCAATGAAGTTGTGGCGAAGGATTTAAAGTTGTAGGATAAAGAAAAGAACATTTTTATTTTACATTTCGTAGATTTGGCAACAAGGATTATCCAGTTGACAATCATATACAGTAAAGAAAATAATTGTGGACCAGGTAATGAAGAAGTGGATAGGGACCAGATTGGGGCCACCAGTGAAATTCCTCACTGATAATTGAGGGGGAATTTGATAACAATGACTTTCGGGATATGTGTGAAAACATGAATATAATAGTTATGAATACAGCAGCAGAAAGTCCCTTTAGTAACAGTGTGTGTGAAAGGTGATAGATGAGATGCTTGGTAAAATATTAGGAAATAGACCAAGCTGTAAATTAACATCAGCTCTAGCATGGGCTGACCGTGCCAAGAATTCACTGCAGATGGTTGGGAGCTATAGCCCATATCAGTTGGTTTTTGGTAGAGCCCAAAAATTCCTTTAGTCCTGAATAATCATCCCCCAGCTTTGGAGGGAACTACAATTAGTTCTACCTTTTCTGAGTATTTAAATGCACTACAGGCCGTAGAAGAGCGTTTGTTAAAGCCGAAGTTTCAGAAAGATTTCGGCAAGCTCTAAGACATAATACGACCATCGGAAACTATTTTCAATCAGGGAGATATGGCATACTATAAAAGAGAAGGACTTAACGAGTGGAAAGGCCCGGGAAAGGTTATAGGTAAAGATGGTAAATCAGTCATTTTACAACATGGGAACCAGACTATTAGGGTGCACTCATCAAGGTTAGTTGGTGCGGACTACAAATTTGCAGGTTCGGAAAGTGTTGTCGGAAGGGACGAGGAACCATGTACTTCTCATACTCATATGTTGCATGATTGTGAGGACCAGGTAGCTGAAGTTGACAGGGTATCTGAAGATCGAGACAGTAATTCAGACAAACAAGATGAGGTGATTTGTCCCAGAGGACAACTGCCAAAAGTTGGCACTAATGTTGCATACTTGCCAGAAGGGGCTAGTCAGTGGCAGAATACAATGATTGTAGGCAGAGCAGGGAAGGCCACTGGAAAATATAAAAAACTGGTTAAATGTATAAGATAAAGGACAGGAGGTTAGATCTATTGATTGGGAACATGAAGTACAAAAATAGAAGGCACGGAAACACAGCATCAGTTCAGACAGTGGGTCTGGGAGTGAACATGCCTCTAGCAAGAGATCGCGGACTGTTGAAAGAACATCTATAAATGGGAGATGGAGATGAAACAGAAACAGTCCGGAGCATGATAGAAGGCAGGATAGAGGATGTAGCTTAACAAGGTCAAGGAAAATGGCGTAGACTGGTAATGCTACAAGGAGCAGAAGTCCATGTGATCGAGAAGTCTTAGTAACTTCAAACAAATTAGATGATAAGTTAATAATGGATGCCAAACAATGACTACATAGTTGGAAAGAATTTGGGCTATACACAGAGGTGCTAGATAGGGGACAACCAGCTCTGTCTCATAGATGGATATGCAAGGAAAAGGTGCTTCCTGATGGGACTTATAAAGCTAAAGCCAGGTTAGTGTCACGAGGGTTGGAAGAAAAATTGGGTGACCAGGATATAAAAGTAGATTCACCTACGGCAGGAAAAGTTATACTGAAGATCTTCTTGGCTCTATTGGCTACAAATGCCTGGGACTGTTATTCCATTGATATTAAAGCTGTCTTTTTGCAGGGACATCAACTTCAAAGGGAAGTTTTTTTCCGTCCGCCGAAAGAGGCGCCAAACGCGGAGGGGACTCTCGGAAAGCTAAATAATAAAAAATAAATGTGTATCAGGCTTAAATGGCACCTCCAGAGTTTGGTATTTTTCAGTGAGATCAGTTTTGTTAAAGTTGGGCTGTCTTCAGTTGGAAGCAGACCCGGCAATGTTTTATTGGCACCATGGAGAGAATCTTGCAGGCTTTATGATGCATGTAGATGATTCTTTTGTGGGGTGGTAGTAGCGAATTTGAAATGGTTGTCATTAATGGGCTCAGAACGGAGTCTAAGATTGGAAGTCAGGCTTCTGGTGCGTTTAAGTACATTGGATTGGAAATCAGGCAGAGCAGATCACACATCCTTTTACATCAGCAATCCTACTTGGAGAACATCAATCCCATTGCAATTAGTCGTGGTAGGGCTTCCCTGAAAGATACAGTGGCTTCTGAAAGGGAAAAAGAGAAACTCAGAAGTCTAATTAGGCAACTCGATTGGCTAGGCAAACAAAAAAGGCCAGATGTCAGTTTTGATATTTTGGAATTGAGCAATAAATTGAATGATCCCAAGGTTGAAGAATTATTTGGGCAAACAAAACAGTGACAAAATTATAAATGAGGCAGTGAGTTTTGAAATTCCCATATTTAGGTGATCTTAGAAAAATGAAACTGATTGTGTTTAGTTATGCATCTTATGCAAATCTATGTGATGGATTTTCAAGTGCAGGAGGATTTAGAATATTTCTCATGGGGGAAAAAGGCAAATGATGCCATTTGACATGGGAATCTAAAAAGATACGAAGAGTTGTAAAAAGTACGTTGGCAGCGGAGACTCTTGTCCTTGTTGAGGCGGTAGATATGGCATTCTTTATATCAAAGATACTGACAGAAATTTTAAATGGGAAAGGGTATTCGGGAACGGTACCTATCAAATATCTTACAGATAATAAGTCACTGTGGGAAAATGTTCACTCTATGAAGTGCATTAATAAGAAGAGATTGCAAATTGTCATTGCAAGCTTAAAACAGATGCTTGAGAATAAGGAGATTACCAAGGTCAAATGGATTGATAGCAGCTTCCAATTATCTGGCTGCTTCACCAAAAGAGGAGCAAATTCCAAGAAGTTATTAGAGATCCTCAAAGAGGAACGACTTTTTCTTTAAGAAAAAAAGGAAGAATACTCCTTTTGTGTGGACACATCTATTCACATGTATTTTTTAAGGAGGGGAATAAGGTGAATTTATTGAATGAAAAATATATATTTTTTTTGTGATTATATAAACTTAAGGATTACTTTCTTTTTAAGAAGAGGGGAATCTGTTGGAGAAGGAAACAGTTAAAGTAGTTCAATTGCTAATTATTAGTTAACAACCTAAGTACTCATTTGGTTGTATATACTTACCTAACAGAGGAGAGACCATGATCATGAAGGTGGTTCTCCCAGGACGAGGCTAGCCCATTGCATTTCGGATGTGTTGATGCCTGCAATGTTCCCAAATGCCGACCGCAAAATTTGTGGTAGCGGGGGACTGCGTCGTGTTCTAAAAAAATAATATAAAAGGGATAATGGGTGAGACAAGAGTTTCATGTCCTAAAAGTAAAACTTTGTTTGAAGAAGCCAGCCTTGGTCTCAGTCTTTATTGCCAAACAGCTTGATCCTTAACATCCATAACTTATGATTCCCTTGCGAATTCCCCAGACACCAGCTGAGCACAGGTACAATGAGACCCACCAAGAGTATCATTGAGCAGAATGTTGGGGTCTTAAAACAGAGGTTTACATGCCTTGATCAGTCATGACATGCCCTGCAGTACCAAACAGAGGCAGGATTTGTTGCAATTTGCTGTATCCTCCACAATCTGACGATCATGACTGACTGGCTGTTACCTCAAGCAATTCTACAAGAAGGTCAAGCTCAGAAGCCACAAGAGGAAGAGGAGTTTGAAGAAGAGAAAGGGGGGAACCAGGACAGCCTGCAGGAGACACAAACTACTATATAACTGAAGCACGCTTTTGCAAGATATGTGCTCCATCATCAGACTCTGGAGGCACACTGTTGCCACATGATGTATCTTCCATGGCTTATGGAAGGGGAGGCGGTTGCATGGTGGTAATGTCACCGGACTAGTAATCCAGAGGCCCGGGCTAGTGCTCTGGGGACATCTGTTCAAATCCCGCCACGGCAGCTGGTGGAACTGGAATTAAAAAGCTAGTAATGATGACTATGAAACCAGTGTTGATTGTCATAAAACCCCATCTGGTTCACTGATGTCCTTTAGGGAAAGAATCTGCTGTCCTACATGTGATTCCAGACCCACAGCAATGTGGGTGACTCTTAAAGCCCTCTGAAATGGCCTAGCAAACCATTCGATTGTATCAAACCGCTACAAACCCTGCAAAAAGGAATGAAACCGGACGGATCACCGGGAATCGATGTAAGCTCTGAAAATGACATCAGAAAACTCAGTCCTGTGAACCCTGCCAAGTCCTCCTTACGAACATCTGAGGGCTTGTGCTAAAATTGGGAGAGCTGCCCCACAGAACAGTCAAGCAGCATCCTGACATAGTCATATTGTAGTAGATCACATTTCTACTTCCCTTTAGCTCTGAAGAAAGGTCATACAGACTCGAAACGTTAACTCTGTTTCTCTCTCCACAGATGCTGTTAGATCTGCTGAGTTTTTCCAGCATTTTCTGTTTTCATTTCAGATTTCCAGCATCCACAGTATTTTGCTTTTATCTTAGTTTATAACTAAAAATGAGGTGTCAACCCATTGAAGCTACAGCACAAGACTACTTGCATGCCAAACAGTGAAAGCAGCATGCGATAGACAGAGCTAAGCGATCCCACAACCAAAGGATCAGATCTAAGCTCTGCAGTCCTGCCATATCCAATCATGAATGGTGGTGGACAATTGAACAACTCACTGGAGGAGGATGCTGCACAAATATCCCCATCCTCAAGGATAGGGGAGCCCAGCACATCGGTGCAAAAGACAAGGCTGAAGCATTTGCAACAGTCTTCAGCTTGAAGTGGTGGCTTCCTGCTGAGGTCCCAAACAACACAGATGCCAGTCTTCAGCCAATTCAATTCCTTCCACATGATATCAAGAAACAGCTGAAGGCACCAGTGAGTTGTTCAATTGTCCACCACCATTCATGATTGGATATGGCAGGACTGCAGAGCTTAGATCTGATCCTTTGGTTGTGGGATCGCTTAGCTCTGTCTATCGCATGCTGCTTTCACTGTTTGGCATGCAAGTAGTCTTGTGCTGTAGCTTCAATGGGTTGACACCTCATAGCAAAGGCTATGGGCCCCGAAAGTATTCCAACTATGCTGCTCGAGACTAGTGCTCTAGAACCAGCCATGCCTTTAGCCAAGCAGTTCCAGTACAGCTACAACACTGGCATCCACCTGGCAATGTGGAAAACTTTCCACGGGTATGTCCTGTCCACAAAATGCAGGACAAATCCAACGCGGCCAATTAGTGCCCCATCAGTCAACTCTTGATCACCAGTGTCATCGACAATGCTATCAAGCGGCATTTACTCAGCAATAACCTGCTCACTGTTGCTCAGTTTGGATTCCGCCAGGGCCACTCAGCTTCTGACCTCATTACAGCCTTGGCCTAAACATGGACATAAGAGCTGAACTGAGGAGGTCAGATAAGAGTGACTGCCCTTGACAGCAAGGCAGCATTTGATCGAGTGTGGCATCAAGGAGTCCCAGCTATATTGGAGTTAATGGAAATCAGAGGGAAAACTCTTCACTGGTTGGAATCATACCCAACACAAAGGACAATGATTGCGGTTGTTATAAGTCAATCATCTCAGTCCCAGGACTGCAGGAGTTCCTCAGGGTAGTGTTCTAGGCCCAACCAGCTTCAGCTGCATCATCAATGACCTTCCCTCCATCATAAGGTCAGAAGTGATGATGTTCACTGCATGATGTTCAGCACCATTCCCAATTCCTCAGGTACTGAAGCAGTCCGCGTCCATATGCAGCAAGGCCTGGAACTTGGGCTGATAAGTGGCAAGTAACATTCGCCAGGCAATGGCCATATCCAGCAAGAGAGAATCTAACCATCACCCCTTGACATTCAAAGGCATTACCATCACTGAATCCCCATTATCAACATCCTGGGGATTACATTGACCAAAAACTGAACTAGACCAGCCATATAAATACTGTGGCTACAGGAGCAGGTCAGAGGCTGAGAATTCTGTGGCGAGTAACTCACCTCCTGACTCCCAAAGCCTGTCTACCATCTACAAGGCACAAGTCAAGAGTGTGATGGAATACTCTCCACTTGCCTGGATGAGTGCAGCTCGCACAACACTCAAGACACTTGACACCGTCCAGGACAAAGCAGCCCGCTTGACTGGCACCCCATCCACTACGTTCAACATTCACTTCCTCCACCACCCACACACACGGAGGCAGCAGTGTGTACCATCAAGATGCACTGTAGCAACTCACCAAGGCTCCTTTAACAGCACCTTCCAAACCCACAAACTCTACAACCTAGAACAGGCTTGTCCGACCTTTTTGCGTGCAGGGGCCACATTTCAATTTTTCTCACAGTTGGGTGGTGGAGGGGGGGCCGGGTGGGGTGGCAATGAGCCAATTTTGGAAAGATGAGGTTTGACACAACGCGTGAATTTTTTTTTTAAATGCTGGCGCTTAAAAAGAAACAACTTGCTGAGCAAAAAAAGTGGGTGATAAATAAAGACGACCATTTGAGTGTGAAAGGGTGAGCGTGTGCATGTCCAGTTCAGTCCTAGTCTCAGGGTGTTCACTCACTCACCCTCGACCCCTGTGAGAATGGGTGAGAGTGCCATTAGGTGTGTGGGAGTGAGGGTGAATGAGAACCCGGAAACTGGCAGTGAGCCAGACATATATTTTCCCCTCCTTCTCACACACTGCCCCTACCCCCCACATGCACCTCTCACTCACCTAGCTACCCTCTCTCAATCACCCAGCCACCCCCTTTTACTCACCCAGCCACCCTCCCTCACTTACCCACACTCACCCAGCCACTCTCACTCTTACCCTCACTCACTCAGCCATCTTCTCACCTCTCACTCAGCCACCCTCACACACTCTTTCACTCTCACTCAGCCACCCTCTCACACACTCACTCACTCAGCCACCCTCACCAAATCGGCTCTCATTGGGGGAGGGGGGGGGTGGGGTGTAGGTGCAATGAGAGCGGCGGAGAGACCTGGAGCGAGGCCTGAGGCCAAGCGGCATCCAAATGCCAGTGCCCGCCGAGGGGAGGGCTGAGAACCAAAGGAATGTGTGGAGAACCAGAGCTAGTCATGGGAAATGTGGGGGACAGCCAGGGGAACGCAGGGAGAACCGGGGACAGTCAGGGGAATGCGGCTGCAGCCAGGCCAGAACACCGGGAGTTGGGGTGAAGCACCCAGAGCCACGGGAAAGCTTGCTGAGTGGGGCCCTGCGTGCTGCAGAGCCTCCCGCTCTATCTTCACAAGCTCACAGCTGCCGGTGTACACTGATTCTCCAATCACAGTCTGTTTCTCTCCCATGCTTGCTGCTGATAGGCTCACTATTGAGCTTATCAGCAGCAAACATGGGAGAGAAGCAGACTGTGATTAGAGGAGCATTCCCCTGCAGAAATCTTCAAACTCTCTGACCCCTCTTACCAGAATTTTCAACAATCATTCGGGGAGCCACATGCAGCCTGCATGTCATGGGTTGGGCAAGCCTGACACAGAAGGGATAGGACAGCAGACACATGGGAACACCACCACTGGAAGCTCCCCTCCAAGCCACTCACCATCCTGATTTGGAAATATATCGTCGTTCCTTCACTGTCACTGGGTCGAAATTCTGGAACTCCCCCCCTATCAGGGTGTACCTACACCACATGGACTGCAGTGGTTCAAGAAGGCAGCTTACCATCATCTCCAAACACAATTAGGGATGGGCAACGAAAATGCTAGCCTAATCAGCAATGCCCACGTCACGTGATAGAATAAAAAAAATTAGGAGATTCATCTGCACGTAGTCCTTCCATTCCCTTTTCCAGAAAGATCACAAAAAAGGCCACTGATTCCACCACTGTGCAGTTACCTTAATAACTATTTGTGTATATCTATTACAAACAATGCAAA
Source organism: Cetorhinus maximus (assembly GCF_964194155.1). NCBI lineage: Eukaryota > Metazoa > Chordata > Chondrichthyes > Lamniformes > Cetorhinidae > Cetorhinus > Cetorhinus maximus. The sequence continues at coordinate 18,234,214 of NC_135908.1, forward strand.
CATGATACGAATATTAAACTATCACTATAGATAGATAGCGGCTATCAAAAATGTTCTTGCGTAACCTAGTGCTTCTACAAAGTGCAACCCTGGTAACAGCTGCAGGGGATGTGGATAGCTGCTGAGAATCTGAAGAGGACAGTTCAGATGTCCTCCTGTGTTGCCCTCAAGAGGCTGTGAGCCATGATGGCCTCGCTTCAGACTGCACAATCACAGCATGAGCTTCAGCACCCTGGGGTATGGGCAATGGTGGGGTGGAAACATCAATGCTGGCATCCAGAGAGAGGCCAGTAGGTTCTTGCTCAATGATTCTCATGCCTCTACCTCAGGTCCTTTGTTCAGCTTGCCCAGTGATCTGGGGGAGGACAGATCTGTGGATGTCAGACATCTTTCATCCGAGGAGCCCAGAGCCATCATGCTATCGTAGCAGCAGCCTGAACTCCCATTGCAGCAGTTTTCCACACCATGCAAGCTGCAGCTGAAGCTGCAACCTCAGATACTGAATGATGTCAGGCTCCTCAGGTCGCTGACTGGAAGTGATCAGCCTCTCTAATGCAGATGAATCCCAGGTTCTGCATCCACAGACCAAGATGCATGCAGAGGATCCTTTATTCCCCCTCAGCCATGACTTGTAATTTTCTGACAGGCTCACAATTGTATTAAACATTTGGTTTGTCACACCAATCAACATTCTTCTGAAGTTTGGTCCTTTGAGGTCCTATGTGACTTTGGTCCCACCTCTAGCTCCTGCTGCCGGAAAGGTAGCACCTCTAGTGTCCTTTTCACTCTGTGTGACTGCTGCTCAGGAGTGCTCTGTCCACCCTACTGTGAGCTTCCCTCTTCTAAGCTAGCTTCTAAGTTACACATGGTGCTGATTTCTGAGATGGTACCTGTGATAGTGGTAGCCATTGACACAGTGCCTCACTCTCCTCCTCAAAAGGGCTAGGTAGGTTTATTCATATTGAACTTGCTAGTGGGCAAGGTGGATTTTACTCCTGGGAGCCTGCCATGATAAAGCTGGAAGGGTTAGGGTGCATAGAAGAGGATTTGTGTGACGAAACCATATGGAGCTTGGGAGTAAGAATAACTTTGGGTGCTTTAATATCATGAATAGTTCTACATCTGTAAGGAAGCCTGAATACCCACCTACCTTTAGGCATGATGGTCCCTACTCTGTCTCTGGCCATAGCACCTCCACTCCCCTCTGATCACTGCCTATATTGCCTTTTCAAGGGGAGTGCTGTCATGCAGACATGGTTGACCTCCCCGAGTCAGGTCCTATTGCTGCCTGTTATGTGTAATTTTTTGCTGGAGAAGAAAAATTGGTGATTGTGAATGAGGGTATTTTCAAGTGTATTTGTTTGTGTGTGACGCCCCACATCGAAGAGCTGTAAGGTTCACAAATTGTTGAAGTTGGTAGAGCAGGGTGAGCAAGTGATTAACAATGCATACGGGATTCTGGGCTTTATAAATAGAAGCATAGAGAACAAAAGATAGGAAGTTATGATGAGTCAGTATAAAACATTGGTTCGGTCTCAACCAGAGTGTTGTGTCTAATTTTGGGCACCATACTTTGGGAAGAATGGCTCCAGGGATAAGACTTCAATTATGTGGATAGATTGTTGAAGCTGAGACTGTGTTCTTTCAAAAAGAGAGGGTTGAAAAGGGATTTAGTAGAAGTGCTCAAAATTATGAGGGGTCTGGACAGAGTGGACAGGGAGAAATTATCCACATTGCCATAAGGATCAAGAACAGGAGGATACTGATTTAAGGTGATTGACAAAAGAATCAAAGGTGACATGAGAAAATGAGGAAAGTGAGGAAGAGAGGCAGGAAGAAGTAGGGATGTCAGTGTATTGTTAGATAGTGAATGAAGTGTGTTTAGGTTGTGATGCTGGTGGTGGTAATGGTGTAATAATTGAGAAATATACTTGACTGATGGGATTTGGCTTTGGCCACCCGTAACGAGCCATGTCCTGGGGCGAGGGCTTCTGGCTGTGATCTTCTGGCTGATCTGGTCCTACATGTGGCAAATCAGCTGCCTTTGTGGCCTCCTTTCCACGGCAGGTAGAGGACATCTCTTCTCTTCTCTAATTCCTCCACTCAGACCTTCAGGGTTACATCAGAGAACCTGGACAACCTCTCTCTTGTTCTTTGAACCATTCATCCACTCCCAGCCACCACCCTCCAGACCTTCTGGGGAAGTAGGTGAGTGCAGGCTACATATACAGCTCCAGGAAAATTGCTTACAACCAACTTCAGTCCGTGCTGGCATGTTGGAATTATGATAACCATTATTAGCCCAAAAATTGCAATCTAAATTCTGACTTTTAAGAGGACACAGGATCCTCGTAGTGTCTGTTTTCACCCTTTGATAAATAACCCCCTATAGTACAATAAGGGGAGAGAGAAAGATACATACACTTTGGGAAGTGGAGAGAGAAGAGTTGGACAAAAGATTGGATTGAGTGAATTGCGAGAGATTAGGGATTTAGATATTCAGAAATATTCTGCCATCTGGAATGATTTGGATAAGAAGTTCTATTCTAGCTTAACTAGGCCTGCAGCTTTTAAAATAACAGACCGATTTCATTGTTTTTTATCTCAGGAGTTAATTACTGAGAACAGAGTAACTTGTGTGGTCTATGACATTTTGGATGTTACAGAAACTACAGTAATAAAGCGAAATGTTTTAATTTCAGTCCTCCTGCTGTGAAACCAGCAGGAAGTGTATCTTTTTAATCTATTGTTGATTGACAAGTTGTTGACATTTTTGTGGTGCTAATTTGTCATAATTATTCAAACAATTACATTCCTGTATGTTTTTGTTATTCACAGTATTTATTTACACAACTTAAATTACCTACACCTTTGACTTGGCTGAAAAGAAGTGAGCTCTCAAGAAGCTAAAATAAAAAGCATTTTCACCATTGGAGAAAAGCTGAGATAACTTAAAAGCAATTCTTAAAGCTTCAACTTCTCTGTAATTTAGTGAACTAACTGCTTTGGAATAAACGTTTACGCTCTCCCACGTTAGTACCAAATTAGCAAATTATAAAGCTAGTGCTGCAGTGACCCATAGATGGTGACATTTTTCACGTTTAAAGAAATCTTCACCTACAGCAATTTATAAAAAACAGGTCTCCCAAGAGTTATCTAGACTTCGTTTTTTTTTGAAACTGCACTGCAGCATCATTATTTTGTAAATTGCGTTATAAGTAGTTGCCTTGATGTGGCTCTAACCAAAACTTACAAAAAAAAGATGCTCCTCATGATTTCACTTTAAATGTTTGCTGTTGCAGTGCTGAATGGTGCTGGCTAGACGTAAACAGTTTTGCTGATGACAAGTTGAGGATTATGTTTTTTTTTAAAAGTCTAGTTTGACTCAGCAGTTTTCCGGTGGCAGATATACATTTCATTCCAGCTTGTTGCAGAGTTACACATAGTCAGTCACAAGCCGAGTCTGAAACTGAGGTAACAATATCAAAAGATTACAAAATAACTCTGTGTGTCAAAAAAAATTACCAGTTGCTCCGATATATTTAATCTATATAATCTGCCTTAAACTTCTCAGGTGGCCACAGAGCTTAATATTCTCAGAAAACATTGGCCCAGAACTTCAGATCTCCAATGGTCATACCCCTCCTAGATGCATTACGGGACCTCTCAGAAATCCCAACGCACTGACTGCGCAGGAATTGCCTGGGAAGTTTGGCTTCTGATGGGCAATTCACCTCCATCCAAAACCCTCCAAAAAAAAAAGTCTCCAATTTATAGAGTCAGAGACTTCAGAAGGTTCTCTGACTTACTTCCCTGGATAGTTACCCAGGAAATGTTAGACAGAAAAAAAAGCAGTTCTAACTCCTGGGTAATTGTACATAATCACTCACACTGACTCCCTGCCTGGCCCCCCGAGACCCCAAAACCACTATTACCACCACCGCCCCCCCCAATCCTCTGACTCCTCCCGACCCTATGACTCCCCCGGACCTCACCACCCTACCCAGTTGGCACATCCAGCCTGCCATCCTACCTACACTGCCACCTACCACCCTCCACCCAGCCCACTCTGCCACCTGTGTACCACCCTACCCATTTCCCTCATTCACACACTTTCACTAAAAGAGTGAAAAGCTATTTAAATGTCCCAAAGTCCACTGTTAGTGAATGAAGATGGAGCAAAATACAACAGCTAGTACTTTAAAAAGGGGGCGTGGTTTGGCTTCCCCCGATGATCCTGCTTTACGAAGAAGGACTCAGAGAACAGGTACGCTCTGAGGCCTGATTCGGAAGTCTGGGCCAGAAATGTGGAGCTCTGGCGTTGAGTAAAAAAATAGTAGCGGAGTGACAATCCAACAGTGATTGCCACTCCTCTGAAGGTGCACCCGCTTGTAAAATTGCAAAAGTGTTCTCATCCAGATTATGCAAACATTATCAGCAGAGGGGACACGGCAGACAGCCGGTCATTCCCATAGATGTAGTTTTTTCTATTTATCACTTTTTGCTTCTTTCTGCCTTTTATCCTGTTTAAAATTTTAATACTATTTCATAGAATCATAGAATGGTCACAGCATAGAAGGTGACGATTTGGTCCATCATCACCATGCTGGTTCTCTTCAAGAGCTACTCAGCTAGCCTCACTCTCCTGCCCTTTCTTTAGGAAAGTGGACTAGCAGAGTTGCTAGTCACTGTTTGCAACAGTTCATGTTAAATAATCAAATTTAGTAACACTAAAGATTTAATAACTCACCTCGAAGCTAGTAAAACTAGTCTTCCGAATAGAGATCTTTTAAAAGCTTATGTGGTCATCCTGCACAGGCTGTGGGAGGAAATGTGATTAACATAAAAGACAAAATTCTCTGTCTGGGAATCGTAAGAAAACACATGACTTGGTGCCCTCTGCTGGGAGGTTTACTACAAAGCTTCACAGCTGGATTATTTTTTAATTCTATTCTTAGTAAATAGCATAACAGCTTCAGACAGACTGAGTGTTTTAGTAGGTTACAGTGTTTTTTTTTCAACTCAGAAAGTTGAATTGTGACTGGATGGGTGGAAGGAAAATCTACTTTAGCTAAATCCAAAGGAGCATAAATCAAAATCAATGCTATTTCCATTTTAGTTCCCAGTTTGTATGAGTTCACAACACAAAATTGCCACGAGAATCTCCTACTTCTACTAATTTTACTTCGGGAACTCATTAAGCTGTATACATGGGCTTGCAAAAAAGAGGTTAAGATGCATTACAATGGAAAGAGAATGCAAACAGAGGAGGTACTCCTGTGTCCTGGCCAGTAATTATCTCTCAACCAACATAAGAAGGCATCTTGTGATTATATTGTTGTTTGTGGGACTTTGCTGTAAAAATGGGCTGCAACTTATTCTTACAGTGGCTATACTGAAAAGAAGTCCTTGCCTGTAATGTAATGTCCTAAATTCATGAAAAGCACCTACAAATACATGATATTTTCCTTTCACTTTCTCATCACCAATATTAGTGAAAGAGAAAACATTGGGCCGCAACCTCTGACTAGCATCGGGAAGTGCTGGCCCGCAGAAATTAGAAGAAATAAATACCTGCTTACCTGGCCTTGAAAATAACTTTAACACTTCTGTTCACCGGAGCTGCTTGGGGCCTGCATCAAAAGACTCCTAGCAGGCCCCAGTGAATTCTATCTCCAGTTTATTCAAGGAGGCCACGCCCCTTTTTCATTGAATTCCCATTTAGCTGACATCGTGCCAATATCTTCAAAGTAGGGCAACTTTCTCCAGGTTACTATTGGTATAACCGCAGTGGAACCATGCAAAACTTACGATTTAAACCACATTTTCGAATGGTTCGCAGCGCAGCGCAATTGTCTTAGGAAGTGTGCACTTCTGGGATATTGCCGTACAAACCCTTACTGGGAATTTCCCAGAGGGATTCCCCAATGTATCTTTGGGGTACCCCCCAAATCCGACTCTGGGGAGCTCCGACGTTAGGGCCAATATGATTTGCGATGATGTGACCATATATGCTCATCCATAAAAGAAAAAAGCCAAGTGAAAAACGATAAAAATGTCTTTTTTTGCTTAATAAGGTAAGTTAAATGCTTTTGAGTATGAAAACATTCTGCCCTACTTTGAAGGTATTGGCACAATGTCAGCTAAATGGGAATTCAATGGGTTTGGCAGCAGAGTAGTGCACGAAGAGGTTGTGACAAATCAGGGAGGCATGGGCATTTATCTTGCAGTGAAGTCCTCACTGTCCTCAGCTTTCATGCTACTGGAATCTTGGGGCACTCTTGAGATCTGTCACCATCATCGATGTAATGAAAACTCTTCTGTTACTATGTGAAAGGAGCTTGAGCAATCTTAACAAAAACAGAATACTGTGGATGCTGGAAATCTGAAATAAAAACAAAAATGTTGGAAATACTCAGCAGATCTGGCAGCATCTGTGGAGAGAAAAGGAGAGTTAAAATTTCTTCAGGGCAATCTTAATCCAGTAACGGGAATGATTCTAGAGAAAATGTCACCTAATTTGTCAGGAATTAGCAATTACAAGTAGGGGCCACAGGATGGCTGATACAGGAAATGGACAAAAAAACTACTGAAATCAAAGGTGGTATTCTAGTTTAGTTGAGAGGGAATTTTCTTTTTATCTAACTGTATCTGACATGAGAGTGCTTTAAGCTGAAACTAGGCATCGGATTTGAAAGGCATTCAGTTATCAAGCTCTAACACCTGTGAAACAAGCCGGGCAGTGCGAAGCAGACCAGAATCAGAACAGTGTAAACCTGGTCGAGAGTAGTGTGAAACAGGCTGGGAGAAGTGTAAAGCAAATTGAGAGCTGATCGAGTTGTGATCTGTGAGTTTGAACCAAACAAGAAAGGATAAAATAGAAAAATTATTGCAAGTGACATCACAGGACAGGGAGGCATTTGTAAACTTATAATTTAATCTAAAATAATCAAATATAAAGTAAGACTTGATCAGTTAATTAATACTAAAGCAAATTTGATAATTTATTGTATAATTAAAGTCAGCATTCAATCAGATCGAGATGATAAAGTTAAAATTAAATAATAGGGGATAGGAAAACTAAAGTCTGGATTTTTCAGTGAATTAAAATCTTAGGTTTTTAAATAAAATTTAAGTAAAAACAGTTAACCTCCCTATAAAATAAAGTGACATCAGCACAGGAGGAGTAGCTGGAAAGTATTTACTATCTATTTGGAATCCTGTTGCACATGAGAACTTCAGAACATCTGTCACCAGCTAGAGGAACTGCAACTCCTGTTGGCAGATCTTGGGCAGCATCTGGTATCACTGCGTTACATCTTCAAGAATGAAAGTTTTGTGGATGACGTGTTCATAGATGTGGTCACTCTGCAGCTTAAGGATAGACAAGAAAAGAACGGATGATTGCCAAGTAATCAAGCATGACCAGGCAGGTGGTGCAGGTGTCCATTGAATGCATCTCACTCTCCAACCAGTATTCTGTTCTGAATACTGGTGAGAGTGATGGTTCCTCTGGGGAGTGCAGCCAGAGCCTAGTCCACTGCACCATGCATGGCACCAGCTGTGCAGAGGGAGCAGGAGGAAGATTGGAAAAGCAATAGTGATAGGGGATTCAATACTGAGGGACCAGACACGAGTTTCTACGGCTGCAAACATGGATCCAGCATTGTGTATTTGCCCACTGGTGCCAGGATCAAGAATGTCACTGAGTGGCTGCAGAGCACTCTGAGGAGGTGGGTGGGGGAGGCTGAACAGCCAGAAGTCAAGGTCCATATTGATACCAGTTACATAGGTAGAAAGTAGGATGAGATCCTGCAGACAGACTTCAGGAAGTTAGGAAAGAAACTAGCAAACAAAACCACAAAGGTAGTAATCTCCAGACTGGCCTGGAGGGGTCATGGACCGGATCTATGGGTCAGAGCTAAGAGACAGTAGAGCTACCATTACAATGCTGGGTATATTCTATACCAGTAAGCCACTAAAGCTTCTAGGCCACTAAATAGTGGGAAAGATATAGAGGAACAAATTGCAAGGAAATTACAGGGAGATGCAAGAATTATGGAGAAGTTATAATGAGGGACTTTAATTATCTGAATATAGGCTGTGAAAGTAATAGAGAAAAGACAGAGAGGGGTAACAGTTCTTAGAGTATGTTCAGGAGAATGAGATGGACCATGTGGATCAAGAGTTGTAGGGGAACATTTAGGGGACAGTGATCATAGCATCGCAAGGTTTAGTTTGGCTATGGAAAAGGATGAGGAGCAATCCTGGGTTAAAGTAATTACTTGGGGGAGGGAAAATTCCATGGGGTAAGAATGGATCTGGCCCAGATAACTTGGAATCAAAGATTGGCAGGGAAAACTGACCATTGGAAAAATGGGCTGCCTTTAAAGAGGAGATAGTTCAGGTACGGTGAAGGTATATTCCCAAGAGAGAGAGAAAGCTAGGGCAATCAATCCAGAGAGCTCCCTGGATGACAAAAGAAATATATAGTAAGATGAAGCAGAAAATGATGCATATAACAGATGTCAGGTATATAATACAAGTGAAAACCATGCCGAATATAGATGGTTGAGATCAGAAGTGAAAAAAACAAAAGAGAGGCAAAGCGAGAGTATGAAAAGAGACTGGCAACTAACATCAAAGAGAATCCAAAAGTCTTCTATCGACATATAAATAGTAAAAAGCATGGGGATAGTTAGGGACTGAAAAGGAATATACGAATGGCGACAGAAGCATGGCTGAGGTGCTAAATGAGTAATTTGCATCTGGCTTTACCAAGGAACTAGATGTTTCCCAAGTCATAGTGAAAGAGGAGGTAGTTGAGACATTGGATGGGCTAACAATTGATAAAGATTAGATATTTGTACTTAAAGTTGATAAGTCATCAGGACCAACTAGCTTAAGTTTTTTGATGAGGAAGCAGAGACAGGTAATGCGGTTGATGTAGTGTATATGGAATTCCAAAAGGCATTTGATAATGTGCTGTATAATTGGCTTGCCAGCAAAGTTGAAGCCTATGGAATAAAACAGACAGTGGCAGTATGGATATGAAATTGATTGAGTGACAGGAAACAAAGATAACGGTGAACAGTTGTTTTTTAGACTGGAGGAGGGTATACAGTAGAGTTTCCTGGTATCAGTGTTAGGAACCCTGCTTTTCCTGATATGTAGTAATGACCTAGACTTGGATGTACAGGGACACTATAAAATAAAGGGTACAGTTTTAAAGAGGATGCAGGAGCAGAGGGACCTGTGGGATATATGTGCAGACATCATTGAAAGTGAATGAGCAGGTTGAGAAAGCAGTGAATAAAGCATACGGGATCCTAGGCTTAAGTAGGAGCATAGTACAAAAGCAAGGAAGTTATGATAAGCTTGTATTAAATACTGATCCGGCCTCAACTGGAGTATTGCGCCCAGTTAGGGAGTATATAAAGGCATTAGAGCAGGTGCAGAAAAGATCATGAAAATGGTTCGAGAAACAAGGAGCTTCAGTTACATGGATAGATTGGTAAACCTGGGACTGTTCTCCTTGGAGAACAGAAGATTAAGAGGAAATTTGAAAGAGTTGCCCAAAATCATGGGGGTTGGATCTTGTTGGTAGAAGGATTGAGGACAGAGGACACTAATCTAAGGCAGTTGACAAAAGAACTAGGGACGACATAAAAAAAATTTACACAGCGAGTGGTTAGGATGTGGAATATGCTTTCTGAGAGTGTGATAGAGGCTGATTCAATCGTGGCTTTCAAAGAGAATTGAATGTGAAGAGAAAAAATTTGGAGAGCTACAGGGAAAAGGCAGGATTATGGGACTAGGTGAGTTGCTCATGCAAAAATCCAGCAGGGGCACAATGGGTGAATAGCTTCCATGCTGTAACCATTCTATGATTTGATGATTTCACATTCTTAATTAGGTAAAAGAAAGAAAAAAGTACTTCACATTTTGGAGAATTTGTGGAGAAAACACAATTCAGTGTAAACATCACTCCTTTGTTAAACTAATTTTTGTGATTCAACCCTCCTTTGTTTTGCCGGGAACAATTGTGGATCTTTGTCAAAAGACTGGAACATTTAGTTTCTATTATGCTAATCCCTCCAAAATCAGCTATAAAAAGTGGGCCATAAATAATGGAAAACTATTCAGGTAAAGGATGGCTAAACCCAAATAAATAAATCTGGAATGACCTGAAAGTTCTTGTAGCATATTGTTTTAATTTTAATTCAATTTAACAAAGCTGTTTATAAATTACAGGTGGATCAACTAGATTTATAATAGACATTAGCCTTTCTGTCTTCTGATGTACATGTTCACAGAATATTTTCATGTGGTTGTGGATTCACCACAGCTTTGGGGCTGAGTCCATAGTATCGCCCTATATTAATGGGTGCATATATTATGCCATGCAGATCAAGAAAGTAATTCCCTCAATGGCGTGACATTGTAATACACCATTGTGTCATTGAAATCCACCAGCATTGTTACGAGAATCGGTCAAGGGAAGGAACGGGGTGGGGTGGTTGATGGAGGCGCACATTTTAAAGCTGGCTTCCCAATCTGCCTTTTATTATGGTTCAAAACCTGGCCCATTTTCAGAGCCTATTTTGAAATTTTAAATTGATGAGGCAAGACAGGTGACTCATTTAGGATGTGTAAGATGATGCAGCAAATTTACACTCCCTGCCTGAGGACAGCACTACATTTGCATTCCAATGGTATGGGTGCCCATCAATGTATACTCATCATCCAAAATGAGATACTTGAGCATCAGTGTAAAAGCTGAAAACTTAACAAGAAAATAAATAGACTACCCAGGGATAAAGGCAAAATACTGCGGTTGCTGGAAATCTGAAATGAAAACAAAAAATGCCCTTTAGATCTGAAGAAGAGTCATACGGACTCGAAACGTTATCTCTGTCTCTCTCCACAGATGCTGCTGAGTTTTTCCAGCATTTTTTGTTTTCATTTCAGACTACCCAGGGAGACTGAAATTCCCTGGGCCTGCTTACTTTCTAAGGATTAATATTAACATACATTACAATTGAACAAGCTTTATCTGCAAATGTTTTGCTAAGTAACATCTAGCCAGTTATAACAACACGAGAAATTTTCATGAAAATACCTAAGACAAAGGAAAAAACAGAGTACTGCTCTGTTAACATCAAAAAATCTATACATTTCTATACATCTATACATTTTAAGATAATACACCCACACAACACAATGGCATGCACGTATAATAGAAATTATATCCAGAAAGTGTTTTCTACCAACAACTTTCATGTTTGATATGTTCAGATTTAGCAACTCATAACGTGCAGGTAAAAATCTATTAAAATAAATAATTTTAGATGATTTATGCATCTTGTGAACTTAGCAAGTTTTGTTGATCTTGCTGGGCTCTTGTAGATATATAATGTTCATTTCTTAATTCAATACCTTTCCTCTTTGGAGGAATAAGGATTGACTCTGCTGTTTGTGTGAGTCTAGGCATAGAGAGATGGAAGGGGACAATTCAAGAAATAAAAGATGTGTATGTGTTTTAATTCAATTCTTTTGCTAATAAATGTTTTTATTTTTTAAACCTCTAAAGGTATTAGTGGACCCATTACTTCTGAATTCAATGCACAACCTTCTTGTAATAAATGCAAATTGCAGAACACTTGTGATAGCATGGCCAAGTTTCCCTTGTGGATTTGGTCAGCCTGGCAAATACCACCTACTGTATCATAACAGCATCGAGAGAGAAACAGAGTTAATGTTTCAAGTCCAATATGACTCTCCTTGGAACTTAACTTGACACCTCTCAAAGTCCAAACTCTGTTCACACAGGTGCAGAGAACATAAGAACTAGGAGCAGGAGTAAGCAATTCAGCCCCTCGAGCCTGCCCCACCATTCATTACGATCATGGCTGCTCTCGTTTCGGCCTCACATCCAATTTCTCGCCCCCTCCCCATAACCTTTCAAACCATTACTAATTAAAAACCTGTCTATCTCCTCCTTAAATTTATTCAGCGTCCCGGCATCCACTACACTCTGAGGTAGTGAATTCCACAGATTCACGACCCTTTGAGAAAAGTAATTCCTCCGTATCTCTGATTTAAATCTGCCACCCCTTATCCTAAAACTATGGCCTGTCATTCTATAATGCCCCAGAAGGGGAAATATCCGCTCCACGTCTACTTTGTCTATCCCCTTTAGGATCTTATATACCTCAATCAGACCTCCTCTCATCCTTCTAAACTCTAGCGAGTATAGGCCTAAACTGCTCAATCTCTCCTCATAAGACAAGTCCCGCATCTCTGAAATCAATCTAGTGAACCTCCTCTGAACCGCCTCCAGTGCAACTACATCCTTCTTCAAGTAAGGGGACCAAAACTGTGCACAGTACTCCAGGTGCTGTCTCACCAATGCCTGTACTATTGCAACAACACTTCCCTATTTTTATACTCTATTCCTTTAGCCAAAATTCCATTTGCCTTCCTTATTACCTGCTGTACTTACATACTAGCTTTCAGCGATTCATGCACGAGGACACCCAGATCCCTCTGCACTGAAGCATTCTGAAGTTTCTCTCCATTTAAATAATAAGTCGCCTTTTTATTCTTCCGACCAAAATGGATAACCTCACACTTATCCACGTTAAACTCCATCTGCCAAATTTTGGCCCATTCACCTAACCTGTCCATATCCATTTGTAAATTTCTTATTTCTTCATTGCAATTTATGACACCTATTCTGGTGTCATCTGCAAACTTAGCTATAGTACCTTCTATCCCTGAATCCAAGTCATTAATATAGATTGTAAATAGTTGGGGCCCAAGGACCAAACCCAGTGGCACCCCACTAGCTACAGCTTGCCATCCAGAAGAAGACCCATTTATCCCAACTCTCTGCTTTCTGTTGGTTAGCCAATCCTCTATCCAAGCTAATATATTACCCCTAACTCCATGTGATCTTGTGTATTAAGCTTGTGTTGACTTAGCTTGACTGACATCTCTGTTAAGTTACAATAAGTTATGTTTTTGGTGATCTTTCTCATCAATGTTTCGATGTTTATTTGCAAAGATTCAGAGGTGTCAAGCGCTTATAATTTAATGGAGACGTGTTCTTTCAGATTAAGCATTGTTGGAGGTTTAAATTTTTTAATGTCTTTTTTATTACCCTCTTAATTCAAACTTTCTTCCCCATTCTGTATAAATGCAGCTGGGCTTTTCTAATTGAACACTTATGGTTGCTGTCAAAATGTCTTGCAAATGTTGATCTATATTTTGACAGATTTAAAGTAAATGTTTGTGAAGGCTTAATGGATAGAGCTTAAATTGTACCAGAAACTGGCAATTGTGAAATAACTTTAAGGATCAATCAGAAAAAAGAATCCTCGGCAGATGTGAGATAAACTTTAATTTCTAAATTCAATGAAGATTTGGGGCAGAATCATTCCAGATTTGCATTAAATGCGGTAGCAGGCGGGTAAAATGACATTTTACTAGCTTGCCTCAATGGTGGCTTTTCACGCCATATCATCCCAAACCTGCCGCATTAATTATGCATTCCTGGGAAACACGCCATTTCCATGGCAGGCGAGCTCTCATTCGCTCATCATCTCGCTGTTTCATCACACCGGGTGCCATATTCCAAGTGTAGCTGCACGCACACCTCTCAGTCATTCCAACCCAGGACTGCTGCATACAAGACATGGTCCTCAAAGGCAAGAAGACTGCAGCCTCCAAGATCAATGACCCATCCCTCGAACACCTTTTGGATGCAGTGGAAGGCCTGCTGTGATGTCCTCTCCCCCACCCCCCGCCCCCCCCCCCCCCCCCCCCCCCCATTCTGGCCACAGGATGGCCAGCAAAATTACTAATCTGGCTTGGGAGGCGGTAGCAGCGGTGGTCAGCACCAATGTCCTGCAAAAGAGGACAGCCACCCAGTGCTGACAGAGGATGAATGATCCGCACCCCCCCCCACCGATCTGTCAGGGTAAGTCACTCTTTTCATCACTCTGAATCACACACTCACAAACCCATCACACATCCACAGAACCCTCACTCACTGCCAGTTCAAGGGACATCACCATTCACTCTCTCACACACACCTTCATTGTCCTCATCCCATCCATGGGACCACTCACCACCCACACATGCCAGACATACTTATCATCTGGCCTGGCAAGCATCCTGCTTAACACTCTCTCCAACTCTATTCACGCAGAACAAGCTGACACACAACAAGAGGAGGGGGGGTTGCAGACTGGTGGAGGAACGCTTGAAATCAAGGTCCTCGTGGACCTTGAAAACAGAGCCATCCATCTGGCCAGCGCGGATCTGGACCATTACTGTGTTGACAGTGAGGTCGGCGGAGCACTGCCGAGTGAGGGGGCAGCAATGCAACATCCATCAGACAACCATGCCGTGAGTGTCGTGTCCTGTTTCACAGGCCACTGCCATGCACTGATTATCTCTCCTTGCTTTTGCAGGCACACCTGGGAAACTGCCACGAGACTCCACGACGCAGGGCCTGCCATAAAGCTCAGGGAAGCTCAGTAGAGGAATCTGCTGAAACCCTCTCTGCTGAAAACCGTCACAGCGCTCACCCACATCCTCCACCATTGCAGAAACACACACCTCGGTGGGACCTAGCTTTAGAGTAGCCTCGGGATCACAATCTAATGTGCACATCACACTTTCTCATCCACATCAGTCAGTGGCAGGGTCTTCCCATGTGTCCAGCAGTCGGAGGACTCCTGGGGACTAGAAATTTGCTGAGTCTGAGTCAGATGACGAGCCTCTGGACTCGGTCATGTCACAGTTGCAGGAGCTGGAAAGGAAAACTCGGGAATATCAGGAAGGGGTCTGCTGCACACCTCAGATTACAATGCACGATGGAGGAGTCGGTCCGCCTTCAGGCTGAGGTGATAGCGCTGGCATGCCAACGCACCATGATCAATACTGGTGGGATAGCGGCCGCCATGGAGACCTTGGTTCAGGACATTGCTCCGAAGTTGGCCTCCAACAGCAAGGGGGATGTGGGGCAACCCAACCTCACTCAAGCGAACCCCTTCTCCTCAAGGAGTCAACCAGGCATCCATAGGGAGAAGGATCAGCAGGTGCCTCACCTGGGATCATCCATCCAGGCGACTCCGGGAGTGTCCGGCCCATCTGAATTCCCTCTTCCTCAGCAGCTCCAGGTCGAGGAAGGTGCCAATGCCACATAGCAGGACCCCAAAGCAGTCCGGGGCTCTCCAAGCCTCAGCCCTCCAGAGGATTCCCCACCAGTGTCATCACAGGGTGTAGCAGTCAGCATGCTGCCTCCATCTCCGTTGTGGATGTCTGGGGAGCGCCAAGACGTAGCGGCAGTGTTAGAAAAGTTAAGATGTAACTCTTTCGAGTACATTCACAGTTCTTGACTTTTTTTTTGTTTTGTTCAAGTCCTGGAGTGGGACATGAACCCACAACCTTCTGACTCAAAGGTGAGGGTGCTATGAACTGAGCCACAGTTGACACCTCAAATCATGAGCACGCGCTCCACCTCGCACAATGCGAACAAGGACTTGTCTCCCCGTCGGGGAATTGAACCCCGATCTCCCGCGTGACAGGCGGGGATACTCACCACTATACTAACGAATAGAGGGCCAAAAGTTAAGATGTAACTCTTGTAGAGTCAAAACAATTAACTAAATTAACAATAACGGGGGAGAAATCAAGCACAGCCCCTAAGTCAGGTCAGCTGTAAAATCAAGCAAAAACTTAGAAGTTAAGATGTAACTCTTGTAGAGTCAAAACAATTAACTAAATTAACAATAACAAGGGAGAAATCAAGCACAGCCCCTAAGTCAGGTCAGTTGTAAAATCAAGCAAAAACTTAAAAGTTAAGATGTAGTTGGACAGCCTGGGCACGGGTGTTAATCATTTGTATATAATGTCCAGTATTGTAAATAAACTCCCAAGAATGTCTCCCTGCCTATGGCTCTTTGTTCTGATGAGCAGCGTTCATGTCATTCAGATGTGAAACCTTTCTCTACAAGATAAAGGCAGGTATCTCAGTCCAGGGCCTCTTCCCTGTGCGTTGTGCAGCCTTCAGACCAAAGTGATGGTCCGGCCTCACACTCCCTGGATATATTGGTTATGCCTGCATCTCGATGGTGCTTGTCATTGTTATCAGAATGTCATGGGCAGGCATCACAGAGTTCCATCATTCTCTCATTGTACTCTCAGCACCTTTAAGGTGGGGCTGGCCCCCATCTCTTCAGCATCTGTGACCAGTGATGCTGTGCTCCTGAAGGGGTCAGGTGCTGAAGGCAGACAAAGGATCAGATGCTTTTAAATGTTCATGGCTGCATCTCCGTGATATGACCCTGGTCACAGAGAGCAAGCATGCCGCCCTCGGCCAGACAGGAGTCAGACGCTCTCAGAAACTATGTGAAGATCTAAGGAGTGTCCTCACTGCATGTCGTCGTCATCCTCCTGCAATCGAGGGACTATTAGGGCCGACACTGCGTCTCCATGACAGGAGCATTATCACTGAGGGTATTTGTGCTGCCATAAACCAGAGTGGAGTCAAACGCTCACAGATGCAATGTGAGGATGTATGGTGTCTCCTCACTGCATGTCGTCATCATCGTCCGCAAATCTAGCAGCAATGATGGCCTCCCGAGTGCACCTGCCTCATCTGGCCAGTGTGAGAGCCTCATCACCATCATCGTCACCTTCAAGGACCTCTTCACTCTCATCACCATCGACATCCTCTTCATCGGAGGAGACTTCCAGATCCTGCTACATCTCCTCCTCAGCCAGCTTCTCTCCCCATTGCAGCACCAAGTTGTAAAAGGCGCAGCAGACAACGACGATGCGTGGAACCCTCTGTGGACAATGCTGCAGATCTCCACCAGACCAGTCCAAGCACTGGAACCTTATTTTCAGCACCTCGATGTTTGCTCCACCAAGTTGCAAGTTGCAGCATGAGCCTCATTATACCTTCGCTCTGCTGCAGTCTGAGGCCACAGCACAGGTGTCATTAACCACGTCCCCTAGGAGCCAAACCTGCAGCCTCTGTGGACCCTGGAAGGCATTAGGGATCTGTGATCGACTCAGAATGTAAGAGTCATGGACACTCCCTGGAAACCATGCACAGACCTGCAGGATGCGTTTGTGGTGGTCGCACACCAGCTGCACATTCAGCGAATGGAAGCCCTTGGGGTTGATATAGTTGACGCCTTGTTGTGATGAAGATCTGAGTGCCACGTGAGTGCAGTTGGTCGCACCCTGCACCTGTGGGAAACTGGAGATCTGGGAAAATCCAATCGCTCTTGCATCCTGGCTCTCTTAGTCCCGGGCGAAATGCACAAAGTTGTGTGCCCTCACGAAGATGGTACCGTGATCTCGGATGCATTTGTGGGTGGAGGATTGTGCTATAGGTCACCTGTGGAGTCCTAAAGGAGCCACTGGCGTAAGAATTAAGCACCGCTGTCACAGCTACTGGCAGTGAATGCCCTCCATGCCCACATGGTGCCAAATCCTGCAGTAGCTGGCAGATATGATTGACCAGTTCTCTAGACATGCGCAGTCTTCGGTGACACTGGTTCTCGGTCATTTGCAGGAATGAAAGGCGACGTCTATAGACCCTGGGTCTAGCTTGGCACCTACCATCGACGGCTCACTGTGGCTCTTTGGTGGTGTGTGCAGGAGCCCCAGCCGCCCCTTCTTCCTGAGTGTGCTGCCCCTCCCTCTGTGCAGCCAGGTGCCTCAGTCGCTCTCTTTTTCATCATCTTTGCACTCTACTTGCCACAAGGCATACAGCTAGTTCACCTAGCTCCTGCAGGATGAAAGAGAGAGACGCATGGGTTAGTGTGCGTGTACTTGGAACCTCTCTTGGTTAAGTCTGAAGAGCCCCTTAACACATCCCAGAGAGTGCTGGCCACCACTTGGACGGTCAGAGATTAGTGCATGGCTGCCCGAGACCCCAGTTTTCTCCACCCCACTCCAGGTGACCGTAGCTTTGCTCACTTGACTGCATGCTGTGCCCTCAGCTCAGGCGCAGGCATTCTTCTAACCCACACTGCAAGGCTTCATTGTTAGCTTCAACCATGGGGAGACTGGTCCAAACAAGGATGATGACATTGCAAGGGGCTGTGAGTGCCTCCATCAGTGACTGCTCCATGGCCAGCTTTAGCAAGGAGGTTGTACAACATGCCCAGTCATCCAACTGTTCTGCAGTCCACTAAAACACTCATTAGTTTGCAGTCTGTGCCTGAGGGGTGAAAAGCTCTGGAGCACTTGGCAGCACTTTCATTCCTCCACATTGCTTAAGTGGGCAGATAAGCTAGAGACCCGACTCCATGCATGTCAATGTGGCTGCACCTGAGCTGTCTCAGCTGCGGAGGAATGGTGACTTTATACAACGTTTCCCTCATGCCTGGCCGCTTCCCTCAACCCCCCACCTTCGCACCCCGCACATGCTTGTGCACTACCTTCAACCACAGGGCAGCCCTTACCCCCCCTCCAACGCACCTCAACCTTGAAGTCGAACAGGCGACCCTCACGAGCGCTGTGCAAGGTTACTGTGTACTCACCCCCAAGTTCCCCTCAAAGTGCAGCCCGCTAAGTGCGTGCCATATATATGCTGTTGTGAAACACGTTAGCGTGATTGGGAGGTAGATGATCCAGCGGGGGGAGGGGGGTGGGATGAGTCTGGTAGGCCAGCCTTATAATGATATGCAGATCCATTACAACGAGATTCCTGACGTCTGAAGGCGGGAAACGTGGCCCACCATCAATGGGCTGAGCGAATGATCGCGAACTGGTTTCACGACATTGTGAAACCGACTTTTGGCCTTCTCACCATATTATCTGCTCACACCGCCGAGCAGGTCCAACGCCAGTGGGCATGGACGATTCTGCACTTGGTATCTATTTGTGAATGGGACCAAAACTAGGGGCAATAAATGTAAGATAGCCACTTTTAAATTCAATAGGGAATTCAGGAGAAACTTCTTTAAACAGAGAGCAGGACTTGCTACAAGGAGTGATGTTAACAGTAAAATATCTCACCAAGATATCTTCACTGCTGTCCTCCCTGTGTCTCTGCACCATCAACTTCTCCTCGATTTCACCATTCACCTCATCTCATCAAGTTCTCTCTCCACTGAGTTTACTGCTCCCTTATCTCCCTTTAATCTTTCCCTCTGTATAAACTCCCCAACTCATACTCTCAGACCCCTCCTCGACCTTCATATCTCACATCACCTTGCTGCTTCCATCATTCAATCACAGGTAAGGCCGTCTCTGATCTCTTGGGGTGAATATTTAGATCTTAGTGGGGGTTGGCATGGGGCAGATGTGAAATTCGCGCTGCTGGCCAGTATGCTGCTTCCTTGGGGCATCCCACTCCCAGAACATCTTCCTAGTAGCAGGATGGGGGTTGGCAGCAGGGCCTCCCACCCACAAGCAGTCACTAGGCAATTAATCTAGTTTAAGGCTTATTAAGTCCTAGTGTCCAGGCAAACTGAAATTTTCCAGATGGCCTTCAGGTCCCTGGGGTATTGTGAAACAGTGTAGCTGTCTGGAGGTGGCCTCCTAGTGGCAGACCAAGAGTCCAGCACTCCAGACAGGCTTAGAGGTTCTGCTTGTCTGCCTGGCTTCAGCTACTGCCACAGGCCTTAATAGTTATTTTTCAAGGGGTGCTCTCTCTTTTACTGAGCTGAAAGGGAAGCCTGCTGTTTCTTCAGGACTGGAGGGCCTTCTATTGCTCCTCCAGTTTCAAGACCTTCCTGGCATCCTCATTGGACTTTGAGCTTACCCACTGGTCATTAATTGGCTAATTTGACCATGATGCTGGCATTCTAAAGTCGGCAGAAAAAATCCTGCCCCTTGTGTATCACTCACCACCCACATTCCCTTCCCAACCCTACCTCTTCCTGTGCCCACCCTAAAAAAAAACTATCCCTCAATTCACTTAATTGCATTTCAAATTCACAATTGTCTTGGACTCTGTTCGCCACAATATTTCTGCAGCTCCTGATTTTATCAACCACACCCTCAGCTCTACCTTTGATGCATTAGTTGCCAACAAAACCATTACTTTTTCTCACATGGCACTTCGCCCTGGTGCACCCCTCATTCTTACTCCCTTAAGTCCAAAGGACACAGACTTGAATGAATATCATGGACAGCGGGTTTAGCCATTCACCACCTGATCTGATTGGTCCACATAGAGCTGTTGGATCTTTCTGTCACCTGCTACAACTGTTCACTATTCCAGGAACAACTTGGAATACAAAGATACCCCTGGCTTCTTCTCTTCCGTAAATCATCTTCTTAAACCTCTCTTCCCTATCTCCTCCACTCTCACCTCCAACAATAAGTGCAAGGAGCTCATAGACTTCTCTGTCTGTAAGACTGAGACCATCTGATCAGCAGCCTCTGCATCATCTCTGTCTTCCACTAGTCTTCAGGTTTCCCCCTGCCCTAGCCCTGAATTTGCATCTTTCTCCAGTTTCCTACCTTCTCCAACCTCAACTTTTTCATGTGACCCACTTTCTGCTCCCTGAACCTTAAACCCACTGAACTGCTAACAATGTAACTTCTTTATTCCTTCATGGGATGTGGACGTCACTGGAAAGGCCATCCCTAATTGCCCTTGAAATGATGGCTTGCTAGACAATTTTAGAGGGCAGTTAAAAGTCAACTACATTGCTATGGGTCTGGAGTCACATGTAGGCTAGACCAGGTAAGAATGGCAGACTTCCTTTCCTAAAGGGCATTAGTCAACCAGATGGGCTTTCACGATAATCAATTATAGTTTCATGGTCACCGTTACTGACACTAAGCTTTATAATTCCAGATTTTATTAATTGAATTTTAATTCCACCAGCTACTATAGTGGGATTTGAACCCATGTCCCCAGGCTGTTAGCCTGGGCTTCTGGATTACTATCCCAGTGACATTACCACTAGGCCATGGTCAACCTTTCTTCCTTGTCTCCATATTAACTGATTTTGTTAACAGTTCCTCTCCTCAGGTACTCTCTCTCTCTCTCTCTCTCTCTCTCTCTTCCTCTCTTTTAAATCTGCCGTCACCATTCCTTTCCTCAAAAAAGCCAACCCTGACCCTATTGACCTGAAAACTATTACCCTATCTCCAATTGCTTTTCTTCTTCAAGGTGCTTAAGCATTTCGTCACCTTCCAAATCAATGCTCATCCTTCATGGAACTCCAGATTTGAAACCCTCCAGACAGATTTCTGGCTCTGCTACAATACTAAAACTGCCCTTATCAAAGTCATAAAGAACACCCAATGTGACTTTGGCAAAGATAAACTATCCTAACTCATTCTTCTCAATCTGCCAGCAGCCTTTGACACAGCTTACCGCACTATTCGTTTTCATGTCTTTCCACTGTCATCCAGCTGGGTGGGATTGCATGTGCCTGGTTCCATTCTTTTCCATCTAATCTTCGCCAAAGTATCACTTGTAATGGCTCCTTTGCCTGTTCGCACTGTTACTTCCAATGTCTCCCAAGGATGTATCCTTGACCTCTTATTTTTTATCTACATGCTACCCCTCGGTGACATCATCTAAAAATGCAGGGTAAGTTTTCACATGTACGCAGATGACACCGAGTTCTGCTTCACCACAGTGAAGACAACATGGAAGTCCCTCATCCCTCAAGTTCCTGGGATTCCTTGAGCATTGCCAGCACAATCAGTGTCTTTCTCTTCTGTCTCTGAAGTGATATTGAGCTGTGTCTCAGAGGAATCATACCACAGACGCCATGGTAAAGCTATGCTAACAAAG
Organism: Cetorhinus maximus; assembly: GCF_964194155.1. NCBI lineage: Eukaryota > Metazoa > Chordata > Chondrichthyes > Lamniformes > Cetorhinidae > Cetorhinus > Cetorhinus maximus. The sequence goes on from NC_135908.1 coordinate 18,256,007, forward strand.
ACTCAATTTTCCAACTTTATCCCCACTTCTCATTGGCTGAGGATGTGGGTCTTCTAGTGTCACCCCACCTCTGTAACAAGGGTCATGTAGACTGAAGAGAAATGTCCATCCCTTGTTCCCTAGGGCCCCAGAGTTTACGTTTCATTGTGAACAAATGACACATTTCCTTTAGATACAGAAGTTACAAACAATGTCACACCCTCTTCAACATATTTTAACCCAAGTCCCACAGATACTAAAGCCATTAAGAACACATGTTAATAGCACTTCCTACCATAATGTCAAAACAGAAAGAAAATTTTTCCCCCTAAAACAGATGCTCTGCCCTACAAATATGATTAATCAATTAAATCAATAAAGATTGTGTCATCCTAAGTAAGCTACCTTTCAGCCATTTCTTCAAAGCTGATGAAGACTCTAGTTGCCCACAATACAATTAAGACAACATACAACTGCTCCAACCCAGACTCTCAGGCAACTTAAGTCATAAATCCATTAAGTGCAGTTTCACACAAACAACAGCTGCCATCCTGTAAAATGTCCCGACTAGCAGAAATTCAAACTGAACTATCTAAAAAATGGTTAAAAATAAAATTCATAGATGTTACTTCAGTTCAACAATAAACCCTAAAAATTAGTAGCATTATCAAAATCTTAACAGTCCCCACCTCAAGAACGAAAGTGTACTGACACTGGTTCCTCGCTTAATTTATATTTAACTTCACAGTATCCACTTAAAATTGAATGTTGGTTGGAAATATCCAATTCTTTACATTAGTACTGAAACATCTTGTTAGACCTCCTTGTGCCAAACTAGGGCAGTACTAAAAACTTTGCTATAAGTCAGTCAGATTGACCAAGACTTTAAGATAAAAGCAAAAAACTGCGGGTGCTGGAAATCTAAAACAAAAACAAAAATACCTGTAAAAACTCAGCAGGTCTGGCAGCATCTGCGGAGAGGAGCACAGTTAACGTTTCAAGTCCGTATGACTCTTCAACAGAACTAAGGAAAAATAGAAAAGAGGTGAAATATAAGCTAGTTTAAGGGGTGGGTGAGACAAGAAGAGCTGGATAGAGGGCTAGTGATAGGTGGAGATAACCAAAAGATGTCACAGACAAAAGGACAAAGAGGTGTTGAAGGTGGCGATATTATCTAAGGAATGTGCTAATTAAGGGTAGAAAGTAGGACGAGCAAGGTACAGATAGCCCTAGTGGGGGTGGGGTAGGGGGAAGGGATCGAAATAGGCTAAAAGGTAGAGATAAAACAATGGATGGAAATACGTTTAAAAATAATGGAAATAGGTGGGAAAAGAAAAATCTATATAAATTATTGGAAAAAACAAAAAGGAGGGGGAAAATCAGAAAGGGGGTGGGGATGGAGGAGAGAGTTCATGATCTAAAATTGTTGAACTCGATATTCAGTCCTGAAGGCTGTCAAGTGCCTAGTCGGAAGATGAGGTGCTGTTCCTCCAGTTTGCGTTGAGCTTCACTGGAACAATGCAGCAAGCCAAGGACAGACATGTGGGCATGAGAGCAGGGTGGAGTGTTGAAGGTAAGCAACAGGGAGGTCTGGGTCATGCTTGCGGACAGACCGAAGGTGTTCTGCAAAGCGGTCACCCAATCTGCGTTTGGTCTCTCCAATGTAGAAGAAACCACATTGGGAGCAACGAATGCAGTAGACTAAGTTGAGGGAAGTGCAAGTGAAATGCTGCTTCACTTGAAATGAGTGTTTGGGCCCTTGGACGGTGAGGAGAGGGGAAGTAAAGGGGCAGGTGTTGCACCTTCTGCGGTTGCATCCGACTAGGCACTTTACAGCCTTCCGGACTGAATATTGAGTTCAACAATTTTAGATCATGAACTCTCTCCTCCATCCCCACCCCCTTCCGATTTTCCCCCTCCTTTTTGTTTTTTCCAATAATTTATATAGATTTTTCTTTTCCCATCTATTTCCATTATTTTTAAATGTATTTCCATCCATTGTTTTACCTCTACCTTTTAGCCTATTTCGATCCCTTCCCCCTCCCCCACCCCCACTAGGGCTATCTGTACCTTGCTCGTCCTGCTTTCTACCCTTAATTAGCACATTCCTCAGATAACATCACCACCTTCAACACCTCTTTGTCCTTTTGTCTGTGACATCTTTTGGTTATCTCCACCGATCACTGACCCTCTATCCAGCTCTTCTTGTCCCACCCCCCCCCCTTAAAATAGCTTATATTTCACCTCTTTTCTATTTTTCCTTAGTTCTGTTGAAGAGTCATACAGACTCGAAACATTAACTGTGCTCCTCTCCACAGATGCTGCCAGACCTGCTGAGTTTTTCCAGGTATTTTTGTTTTTGACCAAGACTTTAGTTGTGGAAGCTAGTGCCTTAAAACCTTTGCATGCAAGGGATATTTGCTAACCAGAAATGACAAATTCTTTGACTACTTTTCCAGTGTGACAATTGTTTCCCAGACATGTTATACTAGATATACCCGTGCTAAACCCTTAATTATACAAACGTTTATAGCGAATTGATAAATGAACAAGCCCTTAGGTACCTGTCTTTTACCCTTAAAGATAATATTTTTTCTATAACTCTTCACAATCTCTTTCCAATCTGTTCTAAAACCTAATTTCTGTTCTCAATTCTCCAGTTCTTCCTTTGAATCTATCTTGTGGATATTCCGTACTATTATTTTCCTATCCCTTCAATTGCCTTACACAAATTCATTTTATTTTGTTTTATTCCCTCAAACCAATCATCGTTAAATCGGCTTCTTTAGAGAGTATGTGTCAATGCCTTGATAATATAAAAATTCTTTCTTACAATATTAGCCATCTTAACTATATTGCGCAGTTGTCCAATAGCTAAACATGTTTGAGACTCATTTTTCAGTGCATTTCACCATGCGTTTTCGCACATTTGTGAAAGACAGTTGTCTACCACAACTGCACACTCGCATTGGTACCTCAACATCATGTCATCGTTTCTGGACTTCACGTGATAAGGTCTCCATGGCAGAGTCTTTACTTATCTCCCACTTCATGGTCTCAATGCCTTGGACGATGGCCGAACTATCAAATTCAAGTCACTTAAAAAGAAATTGCACAGACAAGGACACGAACATAACCAAGAGAAACCTGCCAAATTACTTATTTAATCTACACTTTCCTGACTTTCACTAAAACATACATTGATACCAGAATACACCCATGATGTTTATCCCAATTTGTTATTGTGAATTTTTCTTTAGCTCTATTTCTTAGTCTCAATCACATTTTCTTCATACAATTTACACATCCCATTAGGTATCATCCTATCTCATTCATAAGCATTGAAGAAACTTTACCATCCAATAAAATATTTGGCTTTTCCTTTCAGAAATCAAACATCGAATACGATTCTAGGCCTTAACATGTTTTAAAAACAAAATACTGTGGATTCTGGAAATCTGAAATAAAAACAAAATGCTGGAAGAACTCAGCAAGTCTGGCAGCATCTGTGGAGAGAATCAGAGTTAAAGTTCGAGTCCATACAACTCTTCTTCAGAGCTAAAGAGAAGTAGAAATGTGATGGATTTTATACAAATTTCTCCTTAGCTCCCACCTATCCCTGACCTTCTATTTCGCTCCACCTGCTCCAACCCTGTTAAACATTATAAAATCCATCACAACTCTACTTCTCTTTAGCTCTGAAGAAAAGTCATACGGCCACTTAACATGTCTTTTTTATTCATTTAATTCCTTACATTTCTTTTTCTTTGTCTCAGCTGTCATTGTAATTCTAAATTCCCAATAGTCAGAGCCCAAAATTTTGTCTCCTATTAGCATGATCTAAGTTGGTTTAAAACAGAAACTATGTCCCCTTAAAGCTCAAATACCTTAGTAAAAGGTAGCTCAACCAATTTTTACCCCACCTTTACACATGCATATTGTAGAAGAAACTCCTCCATTGTTCTTGACCATTCTTTTTCCTAGTTCATGAGTAGCATGATCTGCACAAATTTTACCTTTTATCCTCCTAAAATTTCGGTTCCCATTCCATAACCACAGGTAACTGATGATGGAAAATCCTATTATCTGTTGCAACTTTCTTGATACTCTCCAGATTTAACACACACTTCCCACCTGCAGATCACCTCACTTATAAGCATATAACATTCCTTATCCTTCTACAAGAGTGTTAATAGTTCCTAAACTATTGGCATATCAGTACATAGAATTAAAACAACAGATTATACATGTTCGCATGTGTTACCTGAGATAACATTTTACTTGTTATAGATAATCTACCAGAAAATAAATATTGCTTTCACCTAAATTATCCCAAATTCAAATAGTGACACCATAGGCTGAGAATATATTCAACTTATCTCTGTTCAGACAACAATAAACTTCTTCCTTGATACTCAGAAACCGCCCATACTGTCTTTCTATTACAATTTATTTTTCAAAAATTAAAATGTATTTATCCCTTCAAACTTCAGGTAACTTTCCCTTTAAGTGCATGGAATAGCATATCAATTCAAAATCAGGAGCAATCAAACCAGACATGGTGGTTTTAAAATCAAGTTATCAGAAACAGTAGTGGCTACAGTTGGTATAGAAGTTGATTACAACCAATTACAAACACTTTGGGCAGAATCTTCAGGTCAGCGAGCAGGAGCGGGGCCCGCTCGCCGATGCGTAAAATGACGCGCAGTGACGTCAGGCGTGCGTCCTGACATCACGGCACGTCATTCAGATCTTGAGTTCGGCAGGCGCGCACTGGAGTCGGCTGCGTGCCCGCCGAACTGTCAAAGGCCTATTAAGGCTACTTAAACAGCAAATAAACAAACTAATAAACTGAACTGCCCGTCAAACCTTAAGGCTGGTGAGCAGGCGAAGAGCCCAGGTGGCCTTTCCATTTATCATGAAACCTCATCCACAGGTGGGATGAGGTTTCATGAGGGTTTTTAAACTTTAACAAAAATTTTCAAAAAAATTCATAGACATGTCATAGACACTGTGACGTGAGTGAACATGCCTTGAAATTTTTTTTTCTCTTTATTTAAATTTTTACATTTCAAACTGATATTGCCTCAGGGAGATTTCTGCACTCTTTCGCACACATGCGCGAAGGAGTGCAGGCCCTGACTCAGTCTACTTCCCCCCGCCCGCACAGGGAGCACTTAGCGCTTCTGGGTGTGCGTCATGCTGGGCGGGCCTTAATTGGCCCCCCTACATAAAATGGCAGCGCGCAGCCAATCGCGGGTAGCGATCGGCTGCGCTTCCACCCAAACCCTCCGACGGGGAGAACATAAGAACTAGGAGCAGGAGTAGGCAATTCAGCCCTTCAAGCCTGCCAAGCCATTCATTACGATCATGGCTGATCTCATTTTGGTCTCAACTCCAATTTCCCACCCTCTCCCCATAACCTTTCAACCCATTACTAATTAAAAATCTCCTCCTTAAATTTATTCAGCATCCTGGCATCCACTGCACTCTGAGGTAGTGAATTGCACAGATTCATGACCCTTTGAGAAAAGTAATTGCTCTGTAGCTCTGATTTAAATCTGCCACCCCTTATCCTAAAACTATGGCCTCTCATTCTAGAATGCCCCAGAAGGGGAAACATCCGCTCCACGTCTACTTTGTCTATCCCCTTTAGCATCTTATATACCTCAGTTAGTTCTCCTCTCATCCTTGTAAACTCTAGTGAGTATAGGCCTAAATTGCTCAATCTCTCCTCATAAGACAAGCCCCGCATCTCTGGAATCAATCTAGTGAACCTCCTCTGAACCGCCTCCAGTGCAACTACATCCTTCCTCAAGTAAGGGGACCAAAACTGTGCACAGTACTCCAGGTGCCGTCTCACCAATGTCTTGTACAGTTGTAACAACACTTCCCTATTTTTATACTCTATTCTTTTAGCAATAAATGCCAAAATTCCATTTGCCTTCCTTATTACCTGCTGTACCTGCATACTAGCTTTCAGCAATTCATGCACGAGGACACCCAGATCTCTCTGCAACTGAAGCATTCTGAAGTTTCTCTCCATTTAAATAATAAGTCGCCTTTTTATTCTTCCGACCAAAATGGATAACCTCACACTTATCCATGTTAAACTCCATCTGCCAAATTTTGGCCCATTCACCTAACCTGGCCAAATCCATTTGTGAATTTCTTATTTCTTCATTACAACTTAGTTTCCCACCTACTTTGGTGTCATCTGCAAATTTAGCTATAGTACCTTCTACCCCTGAATCCAAGTCATTAATATAGATTGTAAATAGTTGGGGCCCAAGGACCGAACCCTGTGGCACCCCACTAGCTACAGCTTGCCATCTAGAAAAAGACCCATTTATCCCGACTCTCTGCTTTCTGTTGGTTAGCCAATCCTCTATCCAAGCTAATACTGTGTGAACTTATCTTGTGTATTAATCTTTTGTGCGGCACCTTATCAAAGGCCTTCTGGAAGTCCAGATATACTACATCTACAGGATCCCCATTATCCACTTTGCTTGTCACATCTTCAAAGAACTCTAGCAAATTAGTCAAACACGATTTACTCTTCATAAAACCATGCTGACTCTGATGGATTGCATTTTGACTTTCCAAATGTCCCATTACTACTTGTCCCCATTAGCTCAAAAAATAACATCATAACAAATGAGTCTGAATGAGTTTAGGCCAACTCTTTTTTAAAGAAGGCAAAGCCTTTAGTCCCAATTATCACTATGCTGTGATAAACAATCTTAAATTCTTGAAACTGCTAGAATTGCTTGTTTTCTGTAATCGCATGGTCCACCTATTTTAAAAAAGAAAGTACACGAGACCTATTTGGCTTAAAGCCAAATTAGTTAATTTGATCTAGATACATCTGTCAATTAAAAACTTAAAATTCATAATCTCCAATATATATACATTTTTATTCAGCAACCTAGATGTGTGGTGAGCTAAATTGCTAAGCGTAAATAGTTAAATTTCTGTTAGTTTAAAAAGGGATGGAACAAAAGTTTTCAACTGGACAAAATTACATCACTGCCTCACCTTTTTTTAAAAAAGAAATGAGGGCAAAGAACCACATAGTTGCTCCTTAAACAAAGCAAAACTTTAAACTGCTCTTCCAAATTCCAAGTTTTAGATTTTCTTTTGACAGTTTGAACTATGAGCACCCGAGATTATTCCAACCCCAAACTATTATTTTCAAATTCCCGTTAATATTCTTTGACCTTAAAGTAAATCCCTTTTTCTTTATGAAAATTGTATTTAAAGTAAAGTTCCCAAATGTTGATCAAACAGTGATTGTGGTCAGCAGCCATAACTCGAGATTAAATCATTTAAAACATTTACCATGTTTTAAATTACACTTTCAATCCAGCTCACAATTCTCATTTTTTAACTCAGTGTAGAAACTACTACCACAAAAATCAGTTTAGAAAAAAAATTTAAAACTTGAAACTCACGCAAAAAAATTCCACATAAGTTCTTTATTACACAAGCACACATTGGAAGCTTTCAATATTTGCACACATTTCCGCAATATTTGGCTTTGCTTTCATTCAATCTTAACAACTTGAAACTGAAATCAAAATATAATAGCATGTGCTTTTCAAAGAAAACAAAGGAAATAGAGTCAGTCAGCAGTCTTGATTCTTCTTTCTTCAAACACTGTAAGTAAAACTAAAAGAGAAAGATGAATTCTCACAAGAAAACTTTCTATTCCAAAAGTTTGTAAACTAAACAACAGCCTTTCACAGCCATAGGGGGCCTTTGAGGTTTCTACTTAGAAGGGAAACCAAAGTGACAAAGCTCACATTTTCTTTGCCCCAGAGTGTCATTACTCATCATTTCCCTGGAAGCACTCCTCTCCTGCCAGAACAAAACAATTGATTTAACAACTTAAATATCCATCTCTATCATTTTATTGTAATGTATCCTCTTCCTCGCTTACACCAATTTAAAATACAACTACATACACACATTAAACAGCACACAACATTAGGACAACTAACAGAGCCAGACTACAGAGGATTAACTAATTTCATTCAGTGACACAGACACTAGACACTGACTTATCAATAAAAAATCAAGCAGGACTGCAATAAATTACACCAACAGAAATTTACTCAAACACAAGTTTTCCTTTTCACACAGCATTTTAACTTTCCTGTGAGTCTCCCAACATACTTTCTCCTAACCATTTTCTTCAACCTCAAATTTATATCTTTCACATTCTCTTTGTACACATAAATAGCTACAGCTACATAACTGATAAATTTAAACATTTAGTGAACCTTTAACTCTTTTTGCTCTACTCTGCTCTGAATGAATGCCCTCCAAAAGGATTCTCACTTTGAAGTCTAAACAGGTAGCACATACACTCAGTAGTTCCTTGACTTCTTCAACTTTGCACGTCCTGTGCAACTTTTCCTGGAAAGTTAAAAACACTAAATATTTCCTCTTATCCTCTGACATTACTCCTATGCTTCTGTCCAAATTGTTACGTCGTATTTCAAATTACATCTTATTCACTGGCCTAGTGGACTTATGTCCAGTACTCCCCTTACAGGTTCCCTTCCCTGAATCTAAAGAGTCGATCAGACAAATTAGACCAAGGTCCCCACTTAAATTCATTGCCAGTCATTCAGTTTTATCCTTTCTCAATGTCGGGCCCCACATTGGGCACCAATTGTACGATTTTGGGGTTTCAAGATAAAAAACCCTTCTAATTAAAATCTCTAAGTTCTGAGTTCTTAATTTTGAACACTAGGGTCCTCAGTTGTGCTTGACATAACAAGTATTGAATAGCTAGTATTTATGAATCAAATAGAATTCATTAAACATCACTCATGTTCCCAGGATTCCTTGAGCGTTGCCAGCACAATCGATGTCTTTCTCTTCTTCTGTCTCTGAAATGATGTCAAACTGTGACTCAGAAGAATCATGCCATAGAAGCCATGGTAAAACTACCAACAAAGACTCCAATTTTCCAAATGTTATCTCCACTTTTCACTACTCTTTCACTGGTTTAGGGTGCGGGTCACCTGGTACCACTCTACCACTGTAAGCAGAGTCATGTAGACTGAAGAGAAATGTCCATCCCTTGTTCCCTGGGGCCCCAGAGTTTACATTTCATTGTGAACAAATTACACATTTCCTTCAGATACAGAACAGTTACAATGTCACATCCTCTTCAATATATTTTAACCCAAGATACACAAATAATAAAGCCAATAAGAGCAAATGTTAATAACACTTCCTACCATAATGTCAAAACTGAAAGAAAGCTTCCCTCTAATGCAAATGCTCTGCCCTACAAACATGGTTAGCCAGTTAAATCAATGCCTATGTTTTGTTTAAAGGTAGTGTCATCCTAAGTAAGCTCCCTTTCAGCCATTCATGCAAAGCTGATAAAAAAGACTCTTAATTACCCACAATACAACTAAGACAACGTACAACTGCTCAAACTCAGACTCTCAGGCAACTTATATCCATTAAGTGTAATTTCTCACAAGCAACAGCTGCCATCCTGTGAAGTGTCCTTACTAGCAGAAATTCAAACTGAACTATTTTAAAAAATGGCTAAAAATAAAATCCATAGATGTTACTTCAGTCCAACAATGCACCCTAAAAATTAGTAGTATTATCAAACTCTTACACCCTCTCCCTGACTGAGACTGAAAGACTGTTCATAACCTTGATGGCATATCTGACCCCAAGACAAGCTTCCAACCACATATTCGTGGCATTACTAAGAACACCTATTTCTACCTCTTTTACATTGGCCAGCTGCTCCCCTGCCTTACTCTATCTCTGCTGCTGGAAGACTGATCCATTCTTTGTTAACTCTAGAATTGAATATTCCAACTCAGTATTGCTGAAAAAAATGACATACTATCAAAGATTTTTGTCTTGCATTCATCAGGACAACTATGCAAGATTAACCAACAGTAAAGGAAATAACATTTTATACAGCAGAGAACAGCTGCACGCATTCTCTATGGCAACGCCTCTGCCAGTCAGAGTCCGCTTGCCAACCAATCAGCATTCTCTTCTCATGCAGTATAAATTGTTATTCCCTTTACTATTGGTTTATCATGCATAGCCGTCCTGATGAATGTAAGACAAAAAGCTTTCATAGTATGTCTCTTTTTTCAGCAATACTCAAGTTCTGTACTTCCAAAGCGGTGGTAGTGGAGGAAAGGAAGATCCAGAGGCAGTCAGCATCAGTTAGAAGAGCGGCAAAAAGGAAGATCCTGAGACAGTCAGCATCAGTTGGAAGAATGGCAGAAAGGAAGACCCAGAGGCAGTCAGCAGTGTCAGCTGTGGCTCAGTTCATAGCACCCTCGCCTTTGAGTCAGAAGGTAGTGGGTTCATGTCCCACTCCTGGAAAAAAAAAGTCAAGAACTGTGAATGTACTCAGAGTTACATAGTTGTTGGGAAAGATTTATTCCAGTAAGTGAGGAGGTGTCAGCTGTGGCTCAGTTCATAGCACCCTCGCCTCTGAATCAGAGGGTTGTGGGTTCACGTCCCACTCCCGGAAACCAAGAACTGTGATCGTACTCGAAAGAGTTGCAATCTGTGACTGTTGATAAAAAATCAGTAAGTGAAGTAAAGTTTAGGCATGGCAGGGCAGCTCGGTTGTGTGGAATGTGCATCCTGTCGTATGTGGGAAGTTTTGGATGCTACCGGTGACCTAGATGACCACATGTGAGTAAGTGTCACCAGCTGCAGAAACTTGAGCTTCAGATTTTGGAGTCACTGTGGCGCATCCACGAGGCTGAGCGCTACATGGATAACACATTCAGAGAGGTGGTCACAAAGCAGCTTAGGAGCCTGGAGGCAGAGAGGGAATGGATGAGCACCAGGCAGTCCAAGAGGACCAGGCAGGTAGTGTATGAGTCCCATATGGTCCTGCTCACTAGTCAGTTTTCCATTTTGGATACTGGTGAGGGCGTTGGTCCCTCAGAGGAGCGCAGTCAGAGCTAGGTTCATGGCACCATGGGCGGCCCAGCTGTACAGGAGGGAAGAAGAAAAGAAGAGCAGTAAAATAGGGGATTCGTTAGTTAGGGGAACAGACAGGCGTTCCTGTGGCCATAGACTCCAGGATGGTAAGTTGCCTCCCTGGTACCAGGGTCAAGGACGTTATGGAGCAGCTGTGGAACGTTCTTCTGGGGGAAGGTGAACAGCCAGAGGTCATGGTCCACATTGGTACCAATGACTTAGGTAGGTAGGAAAGGAGATGAGGTCCTGAAAACTAATTTTAGGGAGCTAGGAAGGAGATTGAATGGCAGGACCTCTAAAGCAGTAATCTCAGGATTACTCCCAGTCCCACGTGCTAGTGAGCATAGAAATAGGAAAATTAAGCCGTTGAACACAGGGCTAGAAAGTTGGCTTAGGAGGGAGGGCATCAGATTACTGAAGCATTGGGACTATTCCTGGGGGAGGTGGGATCTGTACAAGCCTACACCTGAACAGGACCGAGAAGAACATCCTCGCGGGGAGGTTTGCTAGTGCAGTTGGGGAGGGTTTGCACTAGATTGGCAGAGGTTGGGAACCGGAGGGCAGTTTGAGAAGGACAGATGCAGAGCAGGGAACGGGAGACAGAAAATTAGTGAGTGATTCTGAACAAGGGACAGAGCAAAGGTTAAAACATGTACAGCACAGGACTTTGGCAGTGTTAAAAAATGCAAGGAGCATAGCAAATAAAGCCAGTGGGCTGGGGGCACAGATTGACACATGGCAACATGATATCATTGCTCTAACAAAAAATGGCAGCTCAACATCCCTGGGTATAGAGTTTTCAGGCAGGATAGAGAGGAAATAAAAAAGGTAGGGGTGTAGCATTAATGATTAAGGAATCAATTACAGCTGTGAGGAGGGATGATATACTAAATGAATCATCAAATGAGGCCATATGGGTTGAGCTCAAAAAATAAAAAAGGGGAGCCACGGTGCTAGGAGTGTACTGTATAATCCCAAATAATGAGAGGGAGATAGAAGAGCAAATATGTAGACAAATTTCTGAGTGCAAAAACAATAGGGCAATAATAGTTGGAGACTTCAACTACCTTAATATCAACTGGGATCTGAACAGTATGAAAGGCACAGAGGGCCAAAAACGTTTGAACTGCATTCGAGAGAACGCTCTAGCCAGACGTAACAAGCCCAATGAGAGGGAGCACAGTTCTAGATTTAGTCTTAGAAAATGAAGCAGGGCAAGTGGATAAAGTAGTACTGTGCGACCAATTTGGAGATAGTGACCGTAATACAGTTAGATTTAGCAACATTATGGACAAGGACAAAGATAGAACAAGAGTAAAAATTCTAAAACAAAAATAAAAATACCTGGAAAAACTCAGCAGGTCTGGCAGCATCTGCGGAGAGGAGCACAGTTAACGTTTCGAGTCCGTATGTCTCTTTAACAGAACTAAGTAAAAATAGAGAAGAGGTGAAATATAAGCTGGTTTAAGGGGGGTGGGTGGGACAGGTAGAGCTGGATAGAGGGCCAGTGATAGGTGGAGATAGCTAAAAGAAGTCATAGACAAAAGGACAAAGAGGTGTTGAAGATGGTGATATTATCTAAGGAATGTGCTAATTAAGGGTCGAAAGCAGGGCAAGCAAGGTACAGATAGCCCTAGTGAGGGTGGGGTGGGGTGAAGGGAAGGGATCGAAATAGGCTAAAAGGTAGAGATAAAACAATGGATAGAAATACATTTAAAAATAATGGAAATAGGCGGGAAAAGAAAAATCTATATAAATTATTGGGGAAAAAAGGGGGGATCGGAAAGGGGGTGGGGCTGGAGGAGAGAGTTCATGATCTAAAATTGTTGAACTCGATATTCATTCCGGAAGGTTGTAAAGTGCCTAGTCGGAAGATGAGGTGCTGTTCCTCCAGTTTGCGTTGAGCTTCACTGGAACAATGCAGCAGGCCAAGAATGGACGTGTGGGCATGAGAGCAGGGTGGAGTGTTAAAATGGCAAGCGACACGGAGGTCTGGGTCATGCTTGCGGACAGACCGAAGGTGTTCTGCAAAGCGGTTACTCAATCTGCGTTTGGTCTCTCCAATGTAGAGGAAACCACATTGGGAGCAACGAATGCAGTAGACTAAGTTGAGGGAAGTGCAAGTGAAATGCTGCTTCACTTGAACGGAGTGTTTAGGCCCTTGGACGGTGAGGAGAGGGGAAGTAAAGGGGCAGGTGTTGCACCTTCTGCGGTTGCATGGGAAGGTGTCGTGGGAGGGGGTTGAGGTATAGGGGGTGATGGAGGAGTGGACCAGGGTGTCCCGGAGGGAACCAATCCTGCGGAATGCTGCCAGGGCGGGTGAAGGAAAGATGTGTTTGGTGGTGGCATCATGCTTGAGTTGGAGAAAATGGCGGAGGATGATCCTTTGAATGCGGAGGCTGGTGGGGTGATAAGTGAGGACACGGAGTTCCGTAAAACAGGAACAGGCTGACACGATCGGTCTGCCGGGACAGTCCTGTTTGTAGATTTTGGGTAGGAGGTAAAAACGGGCCGTCCGATTCTAAGTTCTAAGTTGGGGGAAGATAAATTTTATGAAGCTGAGAATTGATCTGGCGAAAGTGGACTGGATATGGCTACTGAAAGAAAATCAGCGACAAATCAGTGGGAGGCATTCAAAAGTGAGATTCTACAGGTACAGTGTAAACATGTCCCCACAAAGAAAAAGGGTGGTACTGCCAAATCTAGAGCCCCCTGGCTATCCAGAAGCATACAGAGTAAGATAAAGCAGAAAAAGAAAGCTTATGACAGTCACAAAAAATCTAATACTATAGAAAGCCTAGAGGAGTATATAAAGTACAGGGGTGAAATAAAAAAGGAAACTAGGAAAGCAAAGAGAGGATATGAAAATATATTGGCAGGTAAAATCAAAGAAAAACCAAGGATGTTTTATCAGTACATTAAGAGCAAGAGGATAACTAAGGAAAGGATAGGGACTCCCAGGGATGTACATGGCAACTTATGCATGGATGCAGAAGATGTGGGCAGGGTTCTTGATGAGTACTTTGTCTCTGTCTTCACAGAGAGGGATGATGCAGACATTCTAGTTAAAGAGGAGGTTTTGAAAATTAGATACAATAAGCATAATGAGAGAGGATGTACTAGAGGGACTGTCATCCTTGAAGATGGATAAATCACCAGGGCCAGATAGATTGTATCCCTAGCTGAAAAAGGAAGCCAGGGAGGAAATAGCGGATTCTCTGCAGATCATTTTCCCATCTTCGCTAGTAATAGGCAAGGTATTGGAGGATTGGAGGTCTGTGAATGTTGTACCGTTATTTAAAAAGGGTGCAAAGGATAGGCCACATAATTATAGGCTGGTCAGTCTGACTTCGGTGTTGTGCAATTTATTAGAACCAATTCTGAGAGACAGGAAAAACTGTCACTTAGAAAGGAACGGATTAATCAGGGAGAGTCAACATGGTTTTGTTAGGGGAATGTTGTGTCTTATTAATTTAATAGAATTTTTTGAGGAAGTAACAAGAAGAATTGAGGGTAATGCAGTAGAAGTTTCCTACATGGATTTTCGTAAGACATTTTACAAGGTCCCACATGGCAGACTGGTCAGAAAAGTGAAAGCCCATGGGATACAGGGAGATGTGGCAAGTTAGATCCAAAATTGGATCAGCAACAGCAAACAAATGGTAATGGCCAATGGATGTTGATATGAATGGAAAGTAGTTTGCAGTGACTTTCCACAGGGCTCAGTGTTGGGTCCTTTGGTATATATCAATTATTTGAACTTAAATGTGGGAGGCATGATTGGGAAATTTGCAGATGACACAAAAATTGGCTGTGTAGTTGGTTGTGAAGAGGATAGCTGTCAACTCCAGAATTATATCAATAGTTTGGTTGAGTGGGTGGAAAAGTGGCAAATGGAATTCGATCCAGAGAAGTGTGAGGTGATGCATTTGGGGAGGGCAAAAAAAGCAAGGGAATACACAATAAATGGGAGGATATTGAGAGGGAAAGTGGAAGCAAGAGACGTTGGAGTGCATGTCCACAGGTCCCTGAAGGTGGTAAGACAGGTGGATAAGGTGGGAAAGAAAGCATATGGAATGCTTTCCTTTATTGGATGAGTTATCGGCCAGAATTTTGCTCTGTTGGGCGCAAGCGATCGACGAGCCCAGAAGCGGACCCGAAATCCGCTTCCGCCTGTGATCAGCCCCCAACCATGACCTTATGCTGATTAGCCAATTAATGACCAGCCAGCGTGAAACGCGCCTGTAGAAAGGCTCAGCACTTCTGTTGGGGGTGGGAAGAGGGTAGGCGCCAAGGTCACCGCGGGTGCTGGTGAGCGCTTCCAGTGAGCTCCCTAAAGGTAGACAGATGTCTCAGGGAGCTGCAGACCTCCAAATAATATAAGAAAGCCCAAAAAGTCTGCAAAAAATGTCCATGCAGCACAATCAAGCACCTGAAAACAGACCTCATAAAAAAATGTCCCCAGATATTTATTTTAATTTTAAATCCTAACAGAGATTTCATCCTGCCCTTGGATGAGGATTCATCAAAAATATAAAGCCCGCCTAGCCAGTTGGCCCATCCGCCAACCATAAGGTTGGATGGGCCACGAACAATCGCTGACAATTGGGCCATTAATGGGCTTAATTACCCTCTTGATTGTTGGCAGGCGCTCTTCTGACTTTTGCGCGCACCCGCCGAGCGAAATATTGTGCAAGTGCGCAATGACATTGGGACACTCGCCCAATGTCATCTCGCGCAATTTCACACCCATTCGGGTCGGGCATTAAATTCTGGCCATAGAATACAAAAGCAGGGACGTAATGTTCGAACTGCATAAAATGTTGGTTAGGCCACAGCTGGAATTTTGTCTACAGCTCTGGTCGCCACATTACAAGAAGGACATAATTGCTATGGAGAGAGTACAGAGGAGATTTACAAGAATGTTGCCAGGGCTTGAAAATTGCAGTTATGAAGAATGATTGGATAGGCTGGGGTTGTTTTCCTTGGAACAGAGGAGGCTGAGGAGTGACCTGATTGAGGTGTACAAGATTATGAGGGGTCTGGATAGACTAGACAGGAAAAACCTGTTTCCCCTAGCGGAGAATTCAATTACCAGGGGGCACAGATTTAAGATGATTGGTAGATGGATTAGAGGGGACATGAGCAAAAACTTCTTCACCCAGAGGGTGCTGGTTGTCTGAAATTCGCTGCCTGGTTTGGTGTTGGAGGCAGAAACCCTCAACTCATTTAAAAGGTACCTGTTTCAGCACCTGAAGTGCTGTAACCTGCAAGGCTGCAGACCAGGTACTGAAAGGTGAGATTAGAATGTGTGGCTAGTATTTTTTATTTTTCAGCTGGTGCAGACACAATGGGCTGAATGGCTTTTCTGTGCCGTAACTTTTCTATGGCTCAAATGACTATCCAGCTCACTTCTGGTCGACCTCCTACATTCTATCTTCTGTAAACTTGAGGTCATACAAAACTCTGCACTCCCTGTCCCTTGATTTACACCAAGTCCCGTCCACCAGTCACTATTGTGCTCACTGACCGGCATTGACTCCCAATCAAGAAGTGCCTTGATTTTAAAATTCTCATGCTTGTTTTCAATCCCTCCATTGCCTCAACCTGTAACTAGCCCCATAACTCTCTGAGATATCTGTGCTCATATTTTTCTGGCCTTTTCATTTTAATTACTCCACCATTAGTTTTGTGCCTTTAGCTGCCCAAGCCCTAAGATCTGGAAGTTCCTCCCTAAACCTGTCCACCTTTCTTTCCTCCTCTAAGGTGTTTAAGGGAGTCAAAAGGTATAGGAAAGTAGGGGCCACAATCAGATCAGCCGTGATTTTATCAAAGGGTAGAGCAGGTTCAAGGGGCCGAATGGCCGACTCCTATTTTTATTTCCTATGTTTGTATTAAATCTACCTCTTTAACCAATCTGTTGATCATCTGTTTTAATGTCGCTTTACATGGTTCAGTGTAAAACTTTGCTTTATAACTCTCCTATGAAGTGCCTTGGGATGTTGTATTATGTTCAAGATGCTATGTAAATACAAATTGTTGTTGGAGGCAAATAGCATAGAGATCCATTACGGAGAGGCTAGAGTAAACAGAAGGAAGAAAAGAATAGTAAGTTGTGCTGAAGGGATTAAATCAAGTGGGGTAGGAGAGGAGGTTCGTGTGGAGCATCAATACTGGCGTGGGATCAGTTGAGCAAAATAAATTATTTCTGAGCCGTATATTCTATGCAATTCTGTGTATTTCATTTTCTGTTTTCAATTTAACATTGAGTTAAATATTCTAACTAAGCCTTCCTGAATCAGATCATGTGCAGCTCATTAATGGTTCTTCAATCTGATTGGTTAAGGCAGTTGTTTGCTCTGTTTAGTCAGGCTCTAGGTGCTCTGTAGAGGGCACTGCTCTTTTTAGATCATTGGATGGCAGGCACTTGCTGTGAAAAATCTCATAAAAAGTCTATGGACAAATGTTCTGATGGCAAAATCCAGCCCATTATAATATCTTAAGGGGTAAATGACCATTGTTTTCACTCTTTTGATACATGTTTGCTTTACTTGCTATTTATCCTCACCCATATTTTTCTGTGAGGACATTGTCAAAGATTTGTTGTATCTTATCCCTTCAATTATTTGTAATATTTGTAATAATGCAACGCATTATTAATTTCCCTTTTTTAAAGGCAACAAGTTGACTTAAATCGTTCAATAGGCTATCGTGCTTTCCTTTCACTTCCTCGAATTCCTCCAGCTCAATTTGGTGAGCTAAAAGACTTCTCTATCTCTCAGTTGTAATCGCCAAATGTGAAATGAGTTTGGGAATTTTGACTTATTTCTCGAAAGCAATAGGTCCACAACACAAAAATCCCAAGGTCTCAGTAAAATTTGGTTGTTTCACCCAGTGAAACTAGAGGACAGCTTGTGTAGGAAATGGGAATATCACAGTAGTACAGGAGACGGAGGGGGGCTGTTTGGAATTTGAAGTTGAGGTGTGTTAGGCAAAGTAATAGGAGCTTAATTCAATATTTGGACATGCCATTTTGTCCTGGAAGGTAACGTAACTGTGCATATGCGTGTCTAGAAGATATTATAAGATTTTTCTTATTTTCCCACAGCTGAATATCATGCACTTTGCAGTAGTGGACCTGGTATAACAAGTGATGGGAGAGGTAACTGTTCAATAAATTAACTCTTACTAAAGAAAAACATTTATTCATATAAACTATACTATAATACTCAATGTATGAAAAATGTAAATTTTTGTGTTATACTTTATTTACTTTATTATCTTCTGACAGCATTAAGGTTAATTTATTCTTGTAAAAATAAAGGAAGTTCTCTTGTGACAAATCCTTTGTTTTCACAGACATCAACGAATGTGCATTGGATCCTGATATTTGTCCTAATGGAGTGTGTGAGAACACTCGTGGCAGTTACCGATGTGTTTGCAATTCTGGTTACGAAGTTGACATATCTGGGAAAAAATGTATTGGTATGTATATAAAAAGTGGACACTAGAAATTCAGTCAAAGTTATTAAATTAAAAAGTCAGTGTATGTATTGATCTTGATTCTTCTATATCAATGAAGCTCTATGCTTTCACTTAGTAAGAGCTAAAATTAGCCAATTTCACTTATATAACCATAACCCAAAGAATGATAGAAATACATAGTTTGCAATTTGGCATTTAAATATTAAAGCATTTTTCTTTCATTTATTTCTGAACTTTTAATTTCATTGGCCCTGGTTTCATGTCATTATGATGGGTCTAGTGTGTGGGTGAAGAAAGTTAGTGTGCTTCCCACGTTTGTGTGCTTGCTTGCTTCTTATTTTCAGCCCACACTGCTGGCTAGCATCAATGCAAAAAGGAGAGCTAAATGTGTAAGCCTTGCCCTGTCAGTACATAGCCCCTCCATCAGCAAGTCTTCTGCCCTGCCTCCTTGTGATAACGCACAGAAACTGGGTTCCTCATGGCCCCAGGTTAAAGCTTCTGAGGAGCTCGGAGGAAGTTTGATTCTCAGAAATACCAGAGTGAGGCACTCAAACCAAACTTTCAGCCATTGCTCCACTGCCTTGGGGGTACCTTGGGAGAGTTGAAGGCTAAGGGTGTAAACCCTGCCAAAAAAATCTGGAGTGGAGCCCAAAGGCGGACTAATGTCTAAATATGTCAACTTTCCGGCAAGTCCTGCAGCCAAGTTAGTGCTAAAAGTAGTGCTCTGCGTTCCTTTGGATCCAATCGGGGAGGTGGAGATTGGACCCTGATGTTTGGGCAGCCCAGACTTGTACCCTGGAGAGGATACTCCAGTCTTGTGCAGAGCATTGACACAATATGGAAAACAGCAGGTACAAGCTGTCAAAGAATAAATACAGCAAATGCAGGTTACTTCAGGAAAGAGTACGATTTATTAAGCACTGAACCGTACAATGACCATTGGGAGCAGATCACAATGGATCTGCTCAAAGTTACAGTGTTCAACAAGCAGTATTTATACAGAATACAAAGAACAGGGAAGTTAAAAAAACAATCTGGCCACCATACTTATATAATTAATCGCACACAAAGTTCATTTTATTCTGGCTATGCTCCAAGAACACTTTCCTGGTTTTCACACAAAGCTTACAATTTCATCTTAACATTTATCTGCACGCACATAAGGTACAAGTTAAACAGTCAGGATTGTTAATATTTCATGTCTTCCTCCTTCTTGTCCGTGGTGGGTTTCAGTAGGCTACAGGACAACTGGCTATTTTCTTAGCTTACTTCCTCTTACCTCTCGATTTCCTATCCTGTAATATTTTCTTACTCAAAGCGATCAGTCCAACTTGATTTCTGTAGAAAACAAATGCTAGGGGCTGTTTCCAGCAGTGTGAAGGATCAACTTGTCCCACTGGTCAGCCACCACCCACCTCAAGTCAGACAGCCTCAAATTAGTAAGTTGCTGACCTGCTACAGTCCACCTGCTTCAATGGGTGCTTAGACCTTAGCATCTATACTCAACTAGTGGAGCACATTCATTCCATCAGGCAAACAAACGAAAGAAGATGCCAACTCTTCGAATGGCAAGCAAAAATGTCAGGACTATGTGCATGAGACCGACAGACGACTTACAGCTGGTTAATAATGTACGCAAGATAGCTGTGATCGACATGGAACTTGATAGGCTGAACAGTAACATAGCCTCCCGACAAAGACAAGGATCGCCAAGAGTGAATTACAGAGGAAAACATTACATTCATCTGGCAGGGGAAGAGTTCAGAGGAAAAGCATGAACAGGGTGTAGGCTTCGCTTCAGGAAATCGCTGCTCTTGATGATAGCGGACACGCCCCCCCACCCCCACCACCCAAAATGTTTCAGAGCATGTTCTCTCTATCCACCTGTCAACTAAAACAGGGCCAGTTAACAACAACAACGTATATTTATTTAGCACTTTTAATGTAATAAAACGTCCCAAGGGGCTACCCAAGAGCATTATAAATGTTATACCAAGCCACATAAGGAAATATTACACCAAATGAAGAAAAGCTTAGTCAAAGAGGGAAGTTCTAAGGAGTGTCTTAACTGGTGGAAAATGAGTATCTCTGTTCTAACACTGTGTTCCACTACAAAGGCCAGTTCTATGAGAAGCTTGACACTGCTATCAGTGGGTTCCTTAAGTCAGAACACATTTTCCTATTGGGGGATTTCAATGCAAGAGTGGGCACAGGCCATGAGGCATGGCTCTCCTGCCTCGGGCATCATGATATGAGAAAAGTAAATGAGAACAGACAGAAACCACTTGAGCTTTGCTGCTGCTGCGAGCTTTGTGTAACTAACACTTTATTTCAGAGCAAACCAAGTCACAAAGTATCCTGGAGACATTCAAGATCAGGACATTAGCACCAGATAGACCCGATCATCACCAGACATGACTCTTTCAGCAGCATTCTCAACACACACAGCTACCATGTTGCTGACTGCGATACAGATCACTCCCAGGGTTAGGTTGCAACCCTTGAAGCTTTTTTTATTCAAAGCAGAAAGGCTACTCACATATCAACATCAGCTAAACTGCCTACCCGGATAAGAACTCCTTGACTCAATTGAACAGGCATTCTTCAGCATTCCCACACAGAGTGCAGAAGCAAAATGAAACGTACTTTGAGAAACCATTTACAATACAGTGCACTCAACATATAGGATGCAAGAGCAGAAAAATACTGAATGGACCGAGGCATTTTATATATAGGAACACCTTTAGCAAAAAATAGAAAGATACTCTCATGCTGAGATCAGATAATGTGATGCTGGAAGTTCTGATAGCTTCAGATATCTAGTCTCCACAATCACAAACAAGTTTATGTGATGCTGAAATCAACAAACAGATTCCAAAAGCTGCAGCTGTTATGTCCAGGTTGAATAAAACAATGTGGAACAGTAGCAGCCTGACCAAGAATACCAAACTCTGAGTCTGTCAAGCCTGCGTCCTTAATATACTCTGCTACTCTTCTATAGTAGTGAGACCTGGACAATATATGCCAGGCAGGAGAAAAGGCTAAATGGTTCCCACCTTCACTGTCTCAGATGTATCTTTGGAATCTCTTGGTAGGACAAGGTCTCCAACCTGGAAAACCTGGGGCATAATAATTCCATCAGCAGACTCTCTACTAAACCAATAATATCTGCACTGCCTTGGCCACATGCATTAGCTGAATGATGGTTAAGTGGCAAAGACCATCTGCATGATGAACTGGCCACTGGGTCATAATCTGCTTAATGTTCATGCCTTTGTTACATGAACTTTCACCAAGAGTGGCTCAGTAACACCACTGCTGACCAAGCTGGCTGAGCCCTAAAGGACATAGCTGCTAGACTGGGTCTACAGCAAGTAGTGAGGGAACCAACAAGAGGGAAAAACATACTTGACCTCGTCCTCACCAATCTACCTGTTGCTGATGCATCTGTCCGTGACATTATTGGTAGGAGTGACCACCCCACAGGCCATGTGGAGATGAAGTCCCTCCTTCACGTTGAGGATATACTGCATTGTATTGTGTGGCACTACCCCCATGCTAGATGGGATACATTTCAAACAGAACTAGTAGGTCAAAACTGGGCATACATGAGACACTGTGGGCCATCAGCAGTGGCAAAATTGTATTCGAACACAATCTGTAACTTCATGGCACGGCATATCCCCCACTCTACCATTACATCAAGCTGGAGAATCAACCCTGGTTCAATGATGTGTACAGGAAGGCGTGCTAGGAGATGCATCAGGCATACCTAAAAATGAGGTGTCAACCTGGTGAAGCTGCAACACAGGACTACTTGCATGCCAAACAGCAGAAGCAGCATGCGATAGACAGATCTAAGCGATCCCATAACTAATCTAAGCTCTGCAGTCATGTAACATCCAGTTGTGAATGGTGGTGGACAATTAAATAACTAACTGGAGGGGGTGGCGCCATAAATATCCCCATCTCAATGATGGGGAAGCCCAGCACATCAGTTCAAAAGACAAGGCTGAAGCATTTGCAACCATCTTCAGCTTGAAGTGCCAAGTAAATACTTCATCTGTGCCTCCTTCTGAGGTTCCCAGCATCACAGAAGCCAGTCATCAGCCAATTCAATTAACTCCACATGATATGAAGAAATGGCTAAAGGCACTGGATGCTGCAAAGGCTTTGGGACCTGACAACATTCTGGTGATAGTCCTGAGAACTTGGGCTCCAGATCTAGCCACGCCCCTAGCCAAACTGTTCCAATACAGCTACAACACTGGCATCTCCCGGTCCATGTGAAAAGCTGCCCAGATATGTCCTGTCCACAAAAAGCAGGACAAATCACTGCCCCATCAGTCTACTCCCAATCATCAGCAAAGTGATGTAAGGTGTCGTCAACAGTGTTATCAAGCGGCACTTACACAGCAATAACCTGCTCACTGACAGTCAGGTTGCATTCTGCTAGGTTCACTCAGCTCCTGACCTCATTACAGCCTTGGTCCAAACATGACTCTGGTTGGAGTCATACCTAGCACAAAGGAAGATGGTTGTGGTTGTTAGAGGTCAATCATCTAAGCCCCAGAATATTGCTGCAGGTATTCCTCAGGGTACTGTCCTAGGCCCAACAAGCAACAGCTGCTTCATCAATGACCTTTCCTCCATCATAACATCAAGAGTAGGGATATTCACTGATGATTGCACAATCTTCAACATCATTTGTGACTCCTCAGATACTGAAGTAGTCTGTGTCCATACACAGTAAGACCTAGACAATATTCAGACTTGGGCTGATAAGTGGCAAGTAACATTCATGCCACACAAGGCCAGGCAATGACCTTCTCCAACAAGAGAGAATCTAACTATCTCCCCTTAACATTCAATGGCATTACCATCACTGAATCCCCCACTATCAACATCCTTGGAGTTACCATTTACCAGGGACTGAACTGGACCAGCCATATAAATACAATGACTGCGAGAGCAGGTCAGAGGCTGGGAATTGTGTGGCAAGTACCTCACCTCTTGACTCCCCAAAACCTGTCCATAAGGCACAAGTCAGGAGTGTGGTGGAACACTCTCCACTTGCTTAGAATGCATCTCCAACAACACTCAAGAAGCTCAATACCATTCAGGATTGGGATTGGCACCCCATCCACCACCTTAAACATTTACTCCCTCCGCCAGCAACGCACTTGCAACCATCTTCAGCTGGTTCAGTGGCAGCAGTGTGTTAGATCTATTAGATACACTTCAGCAACTCACCAAGGTTCCTTTGACAGTATCTTCCAAACCCACAAACTCAACCACCTAGAAGGACAAAGGCAGCAGATGCATAGGAACACCACCAATTTCAAGTTCCCCTCCAAGCTGCACACTATCCTGATTGAGAACTATATCACCATTCCTTCAGTGTCGTTGGGTCAAAACTCTTCCTAACAGCACCGTGGGTGCTTGTACAACACATGGACTGCAGAGGTTCAACAAGGCAGCTCACCACAACCTTCTCAAGGGCAATTAGTGATAGGCAATAAATGCTGGTCTAGCCAGCAATGGCCACATCCCATGAATGAATAAATTCCAAACAAATCTCGTGCATATGAGATATGATGATGCTGGACATAGACACAGACAACTGGGAGCCAGTTGCTGATGGCCATGACTTCTGGAGGCTGACTGTTTGGAGGGCCATTAGAAGAGACGAGGAAAAACTAAAAGCTCAACTGACTGAGAAGAGGGCCTAGAGTAAACAGAGGCCAGCAAATCCTGCATTTTCTGAGCCCACTGTCTTTACACAGAGTTGACCACCAAGGTGCAAACCATTATCTCATGACATTTAATTGCCTAATTGCCCTTGTCCAGAGGGCATTTGAGAGTCCAGCATATTGCTGTGGGTCTGGAGTCACATATAGGCCAGACCAGGTAAGGACAGCAGACCTCCTTCCCTGAAGGGCATTAGTGAACCAGATGAGTTTTTACAACAATTGGCAATGATTTCATGGTCATCATCAGACTTTTAATTCCAGATTTTTATTGAATTCAAATTCCACCATCTGCCATGGTGGGATTTGAACCCAGGTCCCCAGAACA
Source organism: Cetorhinus maximus (assembly GCF_964194155.1). Taxonomy (NCBI): domain Eukaryota; kingdom Metazoa; phylum Chordata; class Chondrichthyes; order Lamniformes; family Cetorhinidae; genus Cetorhinus; species Cetorhinus maximus. The sequence goes on from NC_135908.1 coordinate 18,280,544, forward strand.
TTACCCTGGGTCTCTGGATTACCAATTCAGTGACAATATCACTATTCCACCACCCCCCATGCAAAGAGGTTTCAGTGGTATGAGGGTAAATGTGGGGGGAAAAGGGAAAGCCCTTCTCATCCTGTCCCTATCTTTCACTGACTCTTCACAATTTTAGCAGAGTTATTGACTCTGATCTGAAACAATGCATGGATGTTAGAAAAGAGCAGCTTGGTGGTAATGATCTATGGTTGAATAACCTATATAAGCTCACATTTAAGAATGGTCTCTTGCACAATATTCCAGAGAGCTGTTGGTACCCCAGAAAATAGTCTGCACTATCAGAAAAGAGAGGAACAAAATTGAAAAGAAAGTCTATAAGAACTCTAGTCTTTCAGATATGAACTTAGTGAAGCTCTGCCTGTTTAGATAAAAATGGAAGGTACCAAGGCACTAGTCAAAGAAGGGCATTGATTCACCTGGTGGATCATTCTTTAGCGAATTATCTCTATTTCCACCACCGCCTGCATGATGTCACCACCACCAAACGCATCTTTACCTCCCTTCCCCTTTCACTCAAGCTCAGGAGATGCAATGCCTGTCCGTTTACTTCCTTCCTTCTCATTGTCCAGGACCTCAGATACTTCTTCTGAGAGAAACAGCAATTTAACTGCACTACTTCCAATTTGCCATACTGTTTTCATTGCACATGATGTGGTCCCCCCACTTTGGGGAGCCCAAATGCAGATTGTGTGACCACTTTCCAATTCCCCATTTCCAATAAAGCTCAATGTAAGATGAGGAACAGCACCCCATCCTTCATTTGGACACTTCATCGCCTTCAACACTTTACACTGAATCCAAAACAATTTCACATCTAACTTCTGCCCCATTTTTTGAAGCTTTTGATAATGATACTGCTTTCCCAATTACACTTCCTCTAGATCCATCGTATATTTCTTTACTTGTCCCATTACCACCATCTTTTGCCTTGCACCACCATCCCTTTTGTTACTTAACCTTTCCTGTTTTCCACCCTATCTCAGACTTTCCTTTTTGTTGTTCCTCCCCCACCTACTTTTCCCTGCCTCTGTACTTGCTTAAAACCTGTTGGATTTCTAGCCTTTTCCAGTTCTGACGAAAGGTCATCGGCCTGAAATGTCAACACTGTATCTGTCTCCGCATATGCTGCCTGACCTGCAAAATATTTCCAATATTTTCTGTTTTTAATTGAAAGTTCTTCTAGCATCCCTGACATTCTTCCCTCACCAAAATAAAACAAATTAACTGTTCATTTATCTCATCTGATGTTTGTGAATTTTGCTGCCATATTTGGCAGCGTTATCCAATGCATCAGCCACTACCTGCATGTGGCTAATTAGGAATCCAGCTGTATCTAATATCATTTGATTAATAAAGAAAAAATTGAGTAATATGCTCAGTCATTGGCCTTGTCATCTCAATATCTATATCCACATGACTTACGCTTGTGTACGTGAATGTTTTTGTACAATTATTGGTAAAACTAAAGTGTGCGAGTATATTTTGATCGTCGTGAGAGTTTGACTTCTTACGTTATTGAATGGTGTTTGATGTTCTTGAAGTAAACAAAATGACAACAGCACACAGAGTATATTCTGTGCTCTTGCTATCCTCTGTGCTTATTCAGTGGTGTTCAATATGGAGGACTACCGATTTATCAGCTGAGGGAGGGCATAGGTTTCATTGCCCATGTTTGATCTGATGCCTTGAGACTTCATGGGGGCTGTATTCAGTGTTGAGGACTCAAGGAAATTCTCCCTCAGCGCCCATCAAATGGACAGGACATACCCAGGGATGGCGATGGTGGTGTCTGTGACATTGGCTGTGAATTATAATTCGATGAGTATGACTTTGTCAGGCTGTTGCTTGACTAGTCTGTGGGACAGCTGTGCCAATTTTGGCATAAGCCCTCCATATAGGCAAGACTGGGTAAAGATAGTAGATTTCCCTCCCTAAAGAATATTAATGAACCAGGTAGTTTTTGAAGACTTTCCAATAGTTTTGTGATCACCACTTCTGATAAAACTTTTTATTCCAGTTTTATTTAATTACCAGAAACTGAATTTAAATCCCCCGGATGACACGGGGGGTTTGAATTCTTGTCTCTGGATCATTAATCCATGGATTTAAGATTACTAGTGCAGTAACATAACCACTATGCTACTTTACGCAATTCCAAAAACAAATACCAGTAAAATTATTGACTGAAATATACGCTTAATATTTCTGCTTTCACTGAGATTCACAGCTATTGAGTGTTCAATTCACACCACACATTTATTGTTGAGCAGGTAATGCATGTTTAAAACTTTTTGTATCAATACAATGCAAGATTCCTATGCATGCAACAGGCATGTTCAACTTCACATCCAAATTATAAAATATTAGATCCAGTCTGTCAACTCTGACCTTTTCAAACAGCACTCCATTCTGTCTTTCTGAATATTGTGACATATCCTGAAGCCCTGAGTTCCATGTATACCTCAATCCAGCCGCACCAGTATATCATAAACTATGTGTCTCTTGTGGCCAAGATGGTGGACTAGGACATCTACTCCCTGGGTTCTCTTGGCCACTCACTAAGACTCTAGCATTATAAGCTCTCAATAAACCCACCGAAGATCCTGCTTCGGACACCAGGAAGTAGGCTTCATAGTATTGAGTATGTTAACAGCAAGCCTTTATTAACAGCTCATAACTATATAGATATATACAGTAGAGGTACAGGTATGAATAAATCCTAGGTCTTTACACATCTACGTCCATCTCTAGACTGACTCTGGGTCATGTGTCTTTTTACATCACTGTGTGGGCAATACTCTACTCAGTCCCACGTTAATCCTGTATGTACCAGACCCCACTACTACACAGACCTAAAGTCATGTAGTTAGGAAATGCTTACCCTCTATCCAGCACCTTGTTAGAGTAGTGAGACAGAGATTGGAATCACACCTGTGTACCTCTTTGTAGAGGCCATTAATTGATGCTGTGTAGAAGGCCCCACCCCAATGGATGACTGTATTGCTTTAAGATCAGTTTAATTTCACAGTATGTGAAAGACAATTTCTTGCTAATTTTTCAATAATAAAATGGAAATTCATTTATTCTTTTGATGCATACTAAACAATCTTTATTTTTTTTTTCAGATATCGATGAGTGTTTCATTAATAGTCTGTTGTGTGACAATGGCCTGTGCAGAAACACACCCGGGAGTTTTACTTGTTCCTGCCCAAAGGGATATGTATTTAGACCTGAATCTGAAACATGTGAAGGTAAAATCTATTGTTTTAAAAAGCCCCTGCAGGGATACTAACTTGCTTGTTTTCATATCAGGTTTGTAGTGAATGCCTCATTGTAACTGAGATACTGGATAAATGCTGTGGATGAAGCTAACATGGTTATATCTACCACGGAACCGACCTTTAGTGCTAATTTAAGAGCTATGAGTATGCAAGCTCTGTTAAATTAGACAATATACAAATTTCCCTATTTCAAGCACTATTTGGGTAGTTCTATATTATGCAATGTTACCAGATAGGCAATTACGACAGTCCAGTGGTTTTGTGGTCACCATTATTTATACTAACTTTTTAGTCCAGAGTAAAAGTTCCCTAGCTGCTGTGATGTGATTTGCACCTATGTGGCTAGATCAAGCACCTGGATTACTAGTCCAGTAGCATATACACAATGTTACCGCCCTGTTTTAGACACGCTCAAATAGAAATTAGCTGATCCCAGCAAATTTTCTGTCAACTCATTATAGCTTCAAGTGCAGATTTGAAAATGTACTTCAACCCATTTATAGCATATGCCAATCTGAAGGACTAAGAAATGAAAGGAAAGGAAACCAGGGTATCAGCACAAGTCAGCAGGTAAATGATGGTGCACCTCCCCGCACCTAACACCTTGCCTGATGGCTACACTGACGTGAAGATGGTACTGCATGAGGAAGTTTCAAGGATGGTAGACCTTGTTGACAATCTACAACAAGAACCCCATAGCTCAGTGTTGCAAATTGCTTATAAGGAGATGAAAGCATACTTAAGTCTGCAATTGATCATTAATTTCATTGGATATGCTAGCGCAGGGGTCGACAAGCTTTGGCACACGTGCCAAAGGTGGCACGCGAGATGATTGTCCAGTCTGAGCATCCCAAGCCACACACCTGACAGACCAGCTTAATAAAATCGGAACCGGAGAGTTCCGAACTTTTTAAAGGCGGTCTGTCAGTGTCAATTTCACTGAGTTGCTGCACTGCTGCTTCCAACCTTTGGGCAACAGTATGGCTACAACTTTTTTTGAAAAGCCCGCCAGAAAGCCGAAGCTACCCAAAGGTTAGCGGCAGCACAGCAACTGTCAGGAGAGAGCTCTCGGTTGAAAAGTGGTAGGTGAAATCTCTGCAATTTTAGAACCAATTGGATGCTGTGTAGGGAGGGTGGTGGGTGAGGGAGAGGAGGGGATGGGGTTGGGGAGAGGAGGTGGGGGGGATGGGGTGTTGTGGGGAGGTTGAAGGGGAGATTAAATACCATAATTATATATTATAATTATATATAGAGGACTTATAAGCATTAAAATGTATTACTGGCGCGCAAAACCTTAAATTAGAGTGGAAAAATGATGACTCATCACGCCACTCCTGAAAGGTTGCTGACGTCTGTGCTGGTGCTTTTCTCAAGGTAGATTGGTTCAGGTTTCTACCTGCCTCTCTCCTGAAACCCTGAGAACACTTTCCCCCATGGTCATTGGCAGATAAGTATGCCAGGGTATGCAGAAGTGGTTGGTGGGATCTTGGCAAGTACACTAGATATTGAGCACCATGGTATGCCTTCTTTCATGCAGAAGGAAAATCTGTAATTGGGGTACTTCTGACAAAGCATACCAGAGAATGGTTAGTCACATATTCACAACTCTTGATGCCATTAGGCCTGCAATCCAATTTGGAATAGAAACCCACACCCACATATGCCCCATTGAAATTATTCAGTTCTGTCTGAAGCAGGTATGGGCACAGAGAAGCTCTTCTGCAGCCTGATGTGCCTGGACCCTTCTTTTAAAAATGTCAAACTGCAGAGTTCCCAATGGGAATACTCTCTTAAAAGAAGCTTTGTTTTAAAATAAATTAATCATTCTGAGTTTTTGAAGGAGGCCTGATCAGAGTCTCTTTTCTTCTGGGTACTAGAAGTATATGTACACAATTGGTCATTGTGGTAGGAAAATTAAACATTTAAATTAATGGTGTTGCCTGTGGAGTAGTGGGGCTTGATAATTCACACACTCCTCCCATTCGGTTGTAACATAAGCTTTGGGCTGTTGCAGGATTTGGAACATGGACAGTGGGTGATTGGATACGGAATAATAATTGGTAAGGGTTAAAGGACAGAGACCAGGTTTCTTATACATTGATAAACTAAAATGGTGTTGGAAGTTGCCAAGGCTTTTTTACAGTTGGAAAAGGTAACCATGACTGGTTTACAGAAATTAACCAAGAATAAGCTAATGGAATTGGCGGATAAACTGGAGTTAGAATTGCCTGAAAGGGGTGAGGAAAGCAGACATAATTGAGATAATAGCACAGCATTTGAAACTGGAAAGGATAACAGAGGGAGCACTCTCTCCAGGGGGTGAGCCAATTGAGTTAGCTAAGATCCAGTTGCGAATGAAGCAACTTGAACATGGAAAGGAACTGAAAAAACTTGAATTAGAAGCCAAAGAAAGAGAATTGGAATTGAAAAGGCTGGAAGCATATGATAAAGGAGAGAGAAAGAGAAGAAAAGGAAAGAGAAAGGGCAGAAAAAGAAAGAGCATTTAGGAAGCTGGAACTGGAATTTCAGGTAAATGAGAAGGATAAAGAAAGAGAGGCAAAGGAAAGATCATCAGACGTAGGAGCAGTAGTAGACCATTCGGCCCATCGAGTCTGCTACGCCATTCAATGAGATCATGGCTGATCTGATAATCCTCAATTCCACTTTCCTGCCTTTTCCCATAACCCTTGATTCCCTTACTGGTTAAAAATCTGTCTATCTCAGCCATGAGTATACTTAATGACCCAGCCTCTAGAGCCCTCTGTGGTAAAGAATTCCACAGATTAACAACCCTCTGGGAGAAGAAATTACTCCTCATCTCTGTCTTAAATGGGTAACCCCTTACTCTGAGATTATGCTCTCTGGTCCGACTCTCCCACAAGGGGAAACAACCTCTCAGCATCTACCCTGTCAAGCCCCCTAAGAATCTTATATGTTTCAATAAGGTCGCCTCTCATTCTTCTAAACTCCAATTAATACAGGCCCAACCTACTCAACCTCTCCTCATAAAATCCCTCCATACCCAGGATCAACCTAGTGAACCTTCTCTGGACTGCCTCCAATGCCAGTACATCTTCCCTTAGATAAGGGGACCAAAACTGTTCACAGTATGCTAGGTATGGTCTAACTAGTTCCTTGTATAGTTTTAGCAAGACTTCCCTATTTTTATACTCCATTCCCCTTGAAATAAAGGCCAACATTCTATTTGCCTTTCCTATATGCTAGCTTTTTGAGATTCATGCATGGGGACCCCCAAATCCCTCTGTGCTGCAGCTTTCTTCAGTCTTTCTCCATTTAAGTAATATTCAGCACCTCTATTCTTCCTGCCAAAGTGCATAACCTCGCCTTTTCCCACATTATATTCCATCTGCCAAGCTTTTGCCCACTCACTTAACCTGTCTATATCCCTCTGTAGACTCTTTGTGTCATCTTCACCACTTGCCTTCCCACCTATTTTTGCATCATCCACAAACTTAGTACATTCCTTTTCCTCATCCAAGTCATTAATATATATTGTAAATAATTGTGGCCCCAGCACCGATCCCTGTGGCACTCCACTAATTACAGGTTGCCATCCTGAAAATGCTCCCCACCCCTGTATCCCAACTCTCTGTTGTTTATTAGTTAGCCAGTCCTCTATCCATGCTAATATACTACCCCCAACACCATTGGCTCTTATCTTGTTAAGTAGCTTTATGTGTGGTACCTTATCAAACGCCTTTTGGAAATCCAAATATATTACATCTACCGGTTCCCCTTTATCTATCCTGCTTGTTACCTCTTTAAATAATTCTAATAAATTTGTCAGGCATGATTTCCCCTTCATGAAGCCATGTTGAATCTGCTTGATTAGATTATGCATTTCTAAATGCTCTGCTATTATATCCTTTATAATAGACACTAACAGTTTCCCAGTGACAGATGTTAAGCTAACTGGCCTCTCGTTACCTGTTTTTGTCTCCCTCCCTTTTTGAATAACATTGGCAGTTTTCCAATCCTCTGGGACTTTTCCAGAATCTAAGGACTCTTGAAAGATTACCACCATGGATTCCAGGAGTTGCTGTCAGTTTCAAAGCATGATGACAGTGAATTCTGGCGGTTTCACCCTCATTCCTACTGCATGATCACATTTTCCAAGTATACAGGCTTAATCTGTCCCTTTGTAACTTCCTGCTTCCTTGTGCACAACAAACTATGTCTCCTAATTTAGTGTCAGCTGCAAGTGTGAATAAATAAGTTGCTTTTCTTTCACCAATTTATTAACATACATGATCAAAAACTGGTAGCGCAGTACAGATCCCTGTAGAATACCATTTTTGACATCCCACCAGAGAATATTCCTTTTATCCATGCTCTGCCTCCTACTTCCCAACCCATTAACAACCCATATCCCAAGGTTACCTCCAATTCTGCGCACTGTCAATTTTCCTAATAATCTCTTAAATGGAACTTTATAATTGTCTTCTAGAAGTCCATACAGACAATATCCATAGACATGCCTTGTCATCAAAATTTCCTCAAAAAAAACAACTAGAATTACTTATATTTCAATACAAAATCATTGAGAAACGAATTTTAAACCAAAAAAATAATGTGTGAATATCTGAATGTAGGGTTACTATTTTACAAGAATAACTAGAATTCTGCAAAGCTCTAAGGAAACATACAATTTTGATCTCTACAGATTTTTGAAACAAATATCCGTAGAAAATTTTATAGTTGTTTTACTAGATTATGAAAAAATGCCTTGTAGCATTTTTGCTCTGCTGTGGTGGAATGCGCTTACGAACTGTTTTTCTTCTGCTGGCCACATTATTGCTAAGTAATTCAAATGTTTTACTTTATTTTGCTCTAACTAATGTTTAGGCATGCAACACATTTACGGATCCCAGAAAAGCATCCAAAGCCTATCCTTGAATCCTAAATCCTTTATTTCTTCCACATTTTGTGTCTCATTTGAATTAGTAGAAAAACACGTTGATGTTATTCCTCAGGGATCCTTTATTGTAAAGAAATGCAGTCTTCACAAAAGAATTGCCAAATTTTATCCCTTTGCTAAACCATAATGTATGAGATATCTTATTAGATTGCATTGCAAAAATATCGTGTCACTTTGTGAATAATTTTAATATGATGGCTATGTCATGCAGCTCTTTTCCCTCCTTACTGGTGAAAATCCATTGATTATTTTTTAGATAAATAAGCAAACATCTTACCATTTAAATCTGTATTCGGTGCAAGAAACCTTTTAAAATAAAAGTTGAGAATTAGAACTTTCTTGTTCTAGAAAACCAGAATAAAAATAAACTACATATGGAAAAAGAGGTCAAGAAACATTCTGTCCTCAAGCATCTTAAGAATGCTAATCTGATGCCGTTGCCAGGAATATTCTTAGGCACAAGGCCCAAGTAACCCTTTTTAACATGTGAACCAAGAAATTGAATGTCAATAGGCAATTCTACTGCAGATGGCATTACACACACAAGTGCTCCTTCAGATGTTGGCTAAATGGCAATCAGGAGCCAAACATTGGCTGAATTGCCCCCAGCCTAGAGACATAGGTCAATTGTAATATTTATACCATTCCTCCTCCTCCCACCTTGCTTGAGAGTAACCATTCAGCATAGACTGTGATCATACCCAGGGCATTCCTGAATGTACTCTAAGACGTCCTTATTAATGAGCAGGTGATCACAGTATTCTGCGATTCTATAAAAATTCTCTGTCGATTGTGTCAAAGTTTCACTTACCATTGACCTTTCTCTGCCAAAATTGTATTATCTTTCTTAGTTTATGGCTCTGAGTATCTCTAGTGTTTTCAAATAATAAAAAGAACAAATATCCAATCTCGATAATCTAACGTATCCCCTGTACAACGTGCTACAGCTAGCCATCGGCTATTGTGAGAACTTCTATTCTCAGGATAACAGCCAGGTGTCCTATACCAAAGCCTAGTGAACAAAAACCGAACAATTGGAGGATCAACACTACTACTAGTAACACTGATCAATAAGCACCTCTCTCCCATTTAATTCAATACAGAAATAGATGGGTTGTTTTGTGGTCATTTCTAAAGTAGTCAAAGCTTCAATTGCATGTAACTGGAGACTTATACTCCTGTATGTTAGAGACATGTGTAACCACGTGAATTTGTGCTGCTGGAAAATGTGTGGGTGTTTTTTGGATTATCGTCAGTAGTTGTATGATGGAATCCCTGTGTTCACATGCAAAGGAAAAATTCAAAAACTTGCGAGCAAACAGGTTCAGGAGTTGGCTGAGCTACACACCTTGATTCCTTATCCAACAATGCCCTAGCCTAACAAAAATCTATTAATCCCAGTTTTGAAATTTCCAATTGATCCCAGTTTTGAAATTTCCAATTGATCCCTCAACATCTTTTCGCAGGAGAGTTCCAGGTTTAAACTACCCTTTTTGCTTAAGTGTTTGTGACATCCTCCCTGAGTGGCCAATATCCAATTTTCAGATTATGCCCTTATTCTGGACTGTCCCACTGGAAGAAATAGTTTCTCTCTATATACCCATCAAATTCTGTAAGCATCTTAAACACATCCGTTAGATCAGCACTTAATCTCCTATATTCAAGGGTATGCAAACCTAGTCCATGCAACCTGTCCTCTTATGAGGATAGATTCCATAATGTTGAGCACACCTGTAGTTTATATCAGCTCTGGCAATTGTTCTTTCCCACCAAACACATAGGTGCTAGGGCCACTTGCACCTCTGACTAATAAAGGTTTACAAATTGGCTGAGGAGTTATGAATTTTGAAAATATTCATGATTCCATTAAAGATTCCACATGTCATGCTGTCCTGGCCATCCTGATGTAGAGAAGTATTAAAAAGAGTGAGGGTCCAAAAATTAGATTAATGAAGTGAAATCATACCGTGCAATATTCAAATGCAAACATATTAACTTATTCATAACAAATTAGCACCTCCCTTAAAATGACAGGTAACTACATTGAAAGTGTAAGTTTAATTGAAAAAAATTAACAAAGATATTTAGAGAGAATTCTTCACTTAAATGTGACTTACCAGCTAGATAACATGCATGTATTTTCCTCCCAGATATCAATGAATGTGAGACCAATCCGTGCATAAATGGAGATTGTAAGAATGTACCCGGCAGCTATTCATGTCAGTGTTTCCCAGGAAGTACTCTTGATGCATCAAGAACTCGTTGTATTGGTATGTCCATTTAAATCTTTACCTTTTATTACCATGTGAAAAAGCCTCTTTCAGTTGAACCTGTCACTCAAATATGAAAATAACTACTGGTTGTTGGACATAGAGAAGCTCTAGCAAACCTTTTTTCGTAAAAGTAAAAGCAATATAGAGCTACCTATAGAAAACAAAATCAATTCTCCGGATTATTGTTTAGTTGCACTTGCTAAGTTTGGCCTTGGCAGCAGCTTTTACTTTGAGCTTGTACTACTAAGAGTAAAATTTCCTATACCTTCTTACTAAATTGAATGTAATACCATTAAACTACTATGGATGAGAAATAAAACTGGCATGTAAATGTTATGTTTATCACGACTAGAAATTTCACTTTTGGCACTGCTCAAACGAATTTGAACTAATGTATTTATTAGTTGTTAACAACTTTTTATTAAGGTGCAAATAAAAAAAGTTAATAAAAATGTTAAAGTTAAAATTGAAACTCTGGCCCCTAAAATGCTGGGAGTGTGGTGCAGAAGGCCGGGAAATGCGCCGAAATGAGGGATACCAGGCTCTAGCCAGCCTGTTAAATCACTATAGACTGTGTGATGAAGGTACTCCCACAATGCTGTTAAGGAGTTTCGGATTTCTGGCATGATGAATGACCTGGGAGCTTGAAGGTAATGCCCTTGTCCTAAGCGGTGGAGGTTGTGGATTTGAGAGGTGCTGCTGAAGAAGCCTTGGTGCCTTGCTTCCGTGCATCGGGTAGATAGTGCTTATTGTAGCACGGTACAGCAATGATGAAGGTGAATGTTTAGGTTAATGGATGAGAAACCAATCAAGCAGACTGCTTTGTCCTGGGTAGTGTTGTTAGAGCTGCATGCATCCAGGAAAGTGTATTCCGTAACACTTGTGACGTGCCTTGTAGGCGGTGGAAACGTTTTAGGGAGTTGGGAGGTGAGCCATTCACTACAGAATACCCAACCTATAAACTGTTCAAGTAACACTTATGTTGCTGGTTCAAATGAACTATCTGCCCTAAAGATAGTCCCCTGTTTTGAGGTTTTGAGCCCAGGAGAGAACTTCCAGGCAATTACCTATAAAAGAGAAGAAAACATGTTATAATATTACATAAAAAGGTTAATAACAACAAAATAAGAATAATATGTAAAACTTGCTTTTTTTGAAATAATTTGTATCATTTTGTAGAAAATTGAAATCAGCCCATGTAAAACAATTGTTGCATAAGTGGATTACTATTTGAGCCATAAATAAACAAAGTTGCTACTAAAAGAAATGAAATTTCAGAACTACAATTTGGAATTTGGATCATGGCAAATGTAATGAACTAAGATCTTTGAGGTGTCCATTTTGTGTTGTCATATTGTAATGCATAAAATAGTGGAAGTCCCTTAATAAAGCATCCGTTCATGAATGCAGTTGTCAGGAAGTTTTATATGCATGCTGGTTTTTCCTGTTGATGTACATATCTGAAGTTAAGGAAACTTTCAGGTCTCCACCACTGGTATTATTCAAGTTAACTGAAAGAAATTCTACCAAGCCAATATTTTCATTTAGAAATATGCTTTTTTCCCTACAGAAACGGTTAAGGGTACCTGCTGGTTGCAACACATTGGTGGACAATGCGAAATAAACATCAACGGTGCCACACTAAAGTCTCAGTGCTGCTCAACATTGGGTGCTGCATGGGGAAGTCCATGTATTCCTTGTAAAATAGGTAATCATGTTCCTAATAGACACCATTCGATTAGAATAGTTTACTTTGCATTGAGATTATTTATATTCCACTCGTGTTAATAGTGTCATCACCGGAATCTTGAACTTTTTTCTGGGAGTATATACTGTAGTACTATGTCACATACATTGTTAAGGTACAGATAATTCCTGTTACCCCCATTTCTAGACAAAAAAACAGGGGAAGACAGCAAGCAGAGAAATTACATTTCACGTAGGAATGGAAGAAAAATGATAAGGTCACTAAAGCAAAGGCACATGGGAATTGGTCAGATACTTGAACTTTCTTTCATTAAATGACAGACTATTGAGAGAAAGAACACCTAAATAAATGATAAAACAAAAGCAAGGTGGGAGTGGGGGCGTGGGGGGGGGGGACTAAGATAAGGCTATTGGATTACAACTCATGATCCATAAGTTTTTTAAGTTATGCCATCTACAGTTGACATTCACATATCTCAGGAAGCCTTGGTAAATTTTGATTACTTAATGCTTACAGCAGCACATTTGCTTCATTAACAGTTTTCAGCACGGGATTTACTTTGGTCAGAGAATTAGGAAGCCCTAGCTACTAGAGTGTGAGTATGTGTGTGTGAGAGAGAGAGGGGGTGAGTGTGTGTGTGTGAGGGAGAGGGTGAGTATGTGTGTGAGAGAGAGGGTGAGTGCGTGTGTGGGAGAGAGAGGGTGAGTGTGTGTGTGAGAGAGAGGGGGTGAGTGTGAGAGAGAGAGGTTGAGTGTGTGTGTGAGAGAGAGAGGGTGAGTGTGTAAGAGGGAGGGTGAAGATGTGTGCGTGATAGAGAAAGAGGGTGGAGGTGTGTGTGTGATAGAGGGGGTGGAGGTGTGTGCGTGATAGAGAGAGAGGGTGTGTGTGTGTGAGAGAGAGGGTGTGTTGAGAGAGGATATGTGTGTGAGAGAGAGGGTGTGTGAGAGAGAGGGTGTGTTGAGAGAGGATATGTGTGTGAGAGAGAGGGTGTGTGTGTGAGAGAGAGGGTGTGTGTGTGAGAGAGAGGGTGTGTGTGAGAGAGAGGGTGCGTGTGTGTGAGAGAGAGAGAGGGCGTGTGTGTGTGAGAGAGAGAAGGTGTGTGTGTGAGAGAGAGAAGGTGCGTGTGTGAGAGAGGGTGTGTGAGAGAGGGTGTGTGTGAGAGAGGGTGTGTGTGAGAGAGGGTGTGTGTGAGAGAGGGTGTGTGTGAGAGAGGGTGTGTGTGAAGAGAGGGTGAGTGTGCGTGTGAGAGAGAAGGTGAGTGTGCGTGAGAGAGAGGATGAGTGTGCGTGAGAGAGAGAGGGTGAGTGTGCGTGAGAGAGAGAGAGGGTGAGTGTGCGTGAGAGAGAGAGAGCGTGAGTGTGCGTGAGAGAGAGAGAGCGAGTGCGCGAGAGAGAGGGTGAGTGTGCGCGAGAGAGAGAGAGAGGGTGAATGTGCGTGAGAAAGAGAGAGGGTGAATGTGCGTGAGGGAGAGAGGGTGAATGTGCGTGAGAAAGAGAGAGGGTGAATGTGCGTGAGAAAGAGAGAGAGAGGGTTAATGTGCGTGAGAAAGAGAGAGAGAGGGTGAATGTGCGTGAGAAAGAGAGAGAGAGGGTAAACGTGCGTGAGAGAGAGGGTGAATGTGCGTGAGAAAGAGAGAGGGTGAATGTGCGTGAGAAAGAGAGAGGGTGAATGTGCGTGAGAAAGAGAGAGACAGGGTGAATGTGCATGAGAGAGAAAGACAGAGGGTGTGTGTGTGAGAGAGAGGGGGTGTTTGTGCCAGTGAGTGTGTGAGAGGAGGAATTGTGTGTGTATACGAGAGAGGGGTCCTGCCTGTGTGAGAGAGAGAGATTGTCCATGTGAGATATAAAGAGAGAGGGTTAGTGTGTGGGAGAGAGTGAGGGTGAGTGTGTGGGTGTGAGAGAGACAGAGGGTGGGTATGTGTGAGTGAGAGAGGGTGGGTGTGTGGGAGAGAAAGAGGGTGGGCCTGTGGTGGAGGGAGAGAGGCTGAGTGTGTGGGTGAGAGGGAGAGGAGAGTGTGTGAGGGAGAGGAGAGTGTGTGGGAGAGAAGGAGAGGAGAGGGTCAGATTGTGTGAGTGGGTGTGTGTGTCTGTCTGAGACAGAGAGAGGGCGATTCTGTGTGTGTGTCTTGGTGATAGGGAGGGAGGAGAGTGTGTGTCTTGGTTCACTCCCAGTCTCAGGATTCTCATTCACCCTCACCCCAGACACCAACAGGCACTCTCACCCACTCTCTCAGTGGTGAGGGTGAGTAAGTGAGCATCTTGAGACTGGGAGTGAGCTGGACATACAAACTCAACCTTTAACACTCGAATGGTTGTCTTAATTTAAAAGAAATGAATAATAAATAATTTATTTATGTTTGTGATTTTTTTTTTTGCTCAGGAAGCTGTTTCTTTTCATACATCAGCTTTTGTTTTTGAAATTCATGTTTAACGTTATGCCAAACCTTATCTTTCTGAAATTTGCCCCTCAGCCCCTCGAGTGTGAGAAAAATTGAAATGTGTCCCCACATGCAAAAAGGGTTGCACTAGCCTGGTGTAAACATTACACCACTTAAACATGACTTCATCATGGTAAAATTGATGTGAATCCATTCCAGTCTTCTCCCTCTTCATGCTGCTTTAACATAATTAAATTTGTGGTTGTCACTTTACAAAAACAGCTGGGTTTTTCTAAAAGAATTCTAGCTATTTCTGTCAAGATGACTTGTGAGAAAACTGACCTCTATTTAGGCAGAAACTCAGCTGACTGAAATAAAACATTAGCAAAGACTTAATGATGGGCTTGAATTGTACCAGAAACTGCTAATTGCAAAAGCAGAAAAATACCTCTTTTATATGGTTTAACTTTGATGAACTTTAATTGCTACATTCAATAAGGATTTATTATGTATTTGTGGAAGAGACCAAAATTAGGCAATAAATATACTACTGTCACTTAGAAATTCATTAAAGACTTGGGATCTATTTGAGTAGGAGAATAAAACTGAGGTCCATAAATATAAGATAGTAACTTGTAAATTCAATAGGGGATTCAGGACAAAATGTGTTTAGTTTGACAAAATAAAATGGTAAAACTATTAGCTGCATCTTCATACAGATTTTAATTGCCTACATGGTGATGTAGCTAACTAACATGTTATTTCGATCTTATATTTTTAGTTGTAGTACTACAGCAGTATAAATTAACTTTAAGCTGTTGTATTAATAAGAAATACCTTTGATCTGAAAGTTATTTTTCATTGTCAATTTCATTTAACGTATGCAAAAATTATTATTTTAAAAGGGATTGTTGCCAATTGTAGTTTGATGGCTTTCCTGCTAAGTTTGTAAATTGCAACGCAAAATGTAACTTGCATTTCGCAAAAATATTGAGATGACACTATTGCACCCTTTCAAACTTCTGCCTAACCAAAAGGACAACAGTTCCCTCTAATTTAAGCTAGTTACACGTCTTTGTTACATTTTCCATTTAAAAACGATTATTGAAGTAATTTTGTTTTGTTTTTAGACAGTGTCTGCCCTAGAGGATACACAAGAGTTAATGGAACAATCTGTGAGGGTAAGTTACTCCTGAATCTTGTTATATTTCTGTGTCTCTGCCCACCAGTTGCTATCTCTCGAATCCAATTACTAGAATGTGATATAAGTTCATCAGTAATAACAAATATACTCTACAGACCTATGGAAATTTAAATAAAGCATATAAAATATAAATGCCTGATCAGGTAACATCTAAAAACTCAAGAATAGGATGAACATTTGTATTAATGCAATAAAAACAGAAAATAATGGAAATACTCAACAGGTTGGGCAGAGTATCCGTGGAGAGAGAAAGAGTTAATGCTTCAGGTCAACAACAGCACTACCCTTGCTAGCAGGTTTGATGACATTGTTAGGGTTGGACCTGAGAAAACTAAGCACTGCCAGTTCAGAGGGAGATAGGTTAGGGTAAGTGACGGGAGCAGAGAAATTGAAACAGCCGATGTCATGCCAGTTGTTCTCAATGAAAAGATCTAGAGAAGGTATGAGGCCTGAGGGAGGGATCCAAGTGAAGGGAGAATATTGGAGACAGATAACGGAAACTGTTGAAGTGACAACAGACATTGGAAGGGTCACAGATGTGGGTAGGAACAGGCTGGATAAGGGGAGATAAAATAGAGGCATGATAGGAAGAAATCAGTTCAGTGGGGTAAGAGCAGCCTGAAACAATGGATCTACCAGGGCAATCCTGCTATGGATTTTGGGAGGGAGGTAGAAATAGGCTGTTTGGGTTTAGGGGCTTTGAGGCTGAAGGATGTGGAGGAATGATCTACAGAGGAGATGGGTTAGTGACAGTCCTGGATACAATGGCTTGATGTTCCATGGTGGGGCCATGGTCTAGGGGCGGTAGGAACAAGTTTCGGAGAGTTGGCTTTCGGCCACTGCTAGGTAGAGGGTTGATACGCCAGACAACAACGGCATCATCCTTGTCAGCTAGTTTGATGACTATATTAGGGCTGGATCTGAGGGATGGAGTGCTCTTCATAGAACAGGACATTTATCCAGAATGCAAGTATATTCATGATTAGTCCCAGCAAATGGCCATTTGCCATGGATTTTACATCACTTTAAGATCACAGAGCACTTAAATAATAACTTCATTCGCTCAAAGAGAAACATATTCTATTGTGATTGGCACCATAAATAGACATTGCTCATGAGTTTGGAAGCTTTGTGGTCACCTACATATAGTATTTTAATTTTCCCTATCCAGTTAGAATAGTGCTACTCCAGAAATAATTTCAGATTGTTGATTATTTAATCCAGATTAAACTTTTTAATCTGCTTGGATTTGAATGTTTGTACTTTAATAATGCAAAACATTTATTAAGTTGTGTAATATGGTGTCTGCTTGTGTTTTTTTTTTCAAACCATTACATTTTTAATCGCAATCCTTTTTGTAATTCTTTAAAGATGTAAATGAGTGTACAGTATTCCCTGGGGTGTGCACCAATGCTGAGTGTGTGAATACACCTGGATCATTTAAGTGTGTCTGTTCAAATGGTATGACCCTGGACAGCAGTGGACGCACATGTATTGGTAAGTATATACCATATTTTTCAGCCAGATATGTTGGTATCACAACTGTATTCAAATATTGCATGTTTGTTTCAACATCTATTATGGAGGATTTTTTTTTTAGAATGGTGCTATAAATGAAATTGAAGTATTGTTATGCTTAATAAAACTGGGGATTTTTTCATTAATCAATAAGTTTTTAATATAAATGCATTCCAATTAATTTCCCCATAATACCTGAAAGTTTTCAGTGCCCATGTACTTGCAGGGAGCTCCTTAACCATCCCTGGTGGTGGAATAGTCAATTTAAGTGTAATATGCAGAATGGAAATTCTACCTAATTATGCACAGTGGGTGGATTATTAAATTGTATTTGGCGATCTATCGGCATTGCAACATGTCTAAACTGAGAGACCTTTTAACCTGTTCAATTAAATGTTGTAATTTTGCTGAAAAAAACTGCAGGAAATAATTTACTGAACAGACAAATTTGTTTTTCTTGTTGAACTTTATTTAATTTATGCAGCTGCTAGATGTCAGGAACTTAAAATTAAATATCCCATGATATGATCTTGATGGGAAGAATAGCATTTTCTCATTCTGTGTATGTTAATTTTAGTGATTATTTAAGTTGAAAACAAAAAGTAAGATAGTGAATTATTTGTGTTCTGTGAAACATAAACCTGGACTTAAAGGCATGAACCAATATTTAAATTGCCAATGGACAATCATCCATCTGAATGATTGAGCCCTCCAAACCTTTTGGCGTAGCTGTTCCATGTTAGCCATGTTTTTATAAGGAAGCTTTTTAATAGGTCCAATAATAAAAGTCTGTCTGCAATGTGCATAATCATTACCAAACAAATTTAGTTCTAATTTCTTACAAATATGGAAACAGTACAACACAAACAATCAGACCCACTTTCAATGAGAAAACCAGAATAACTGAGTTTTGATCAGATACACTAATAACACTGGTGAAAGAGTCAAGTTTTCATCCGTGAGCAAAAAGCAAACTACTGCAGATGTTGGAAATCTGAAACAAAAACAGGAAATGCTAGAAATATTCAGCAGATCAGGCATCATTTGTGAAGAGGACAGATAAGTAAATATTTCAGTAACAGATCCTTCAAAACGTTTTCTTTCCCTGTCCAAATTGCTTCAGGTACAGTCTAAACTAACTGCCTGGCAGACACAACTTAATGAACTGAAACATTGGGCAGGATTTTCAGGTCATCGGGCGGGTGGGCCCGCGAGCGGCCAGGAAATGGTCCGCCACCTGTGATGAGCCCCCGACGGCAATTTCACACTGGCTGGCCAATTAACAGCCAGCCAGCGTGAAAGGCTTGCTGAGAAGCTCACCACTGCTGGTGTGGAGGAGTATGAGTGCAAAAGTCTGCACATGCGAGGGAGAGTGCAGACTGAAAACTCCCTGAAGGTAGAGAGCTGCCTCAGGGAGCTGAAAAATATTAAAATCAAAAATAAAGATTCTGAAAATGTGCAAAACATGTCCCCACATAGGACTCACTCACCTAATTATTTTTTTAAATTAATGTTGGAAACATCATCCCACCCATGGATGAGGTTTCCTAAAAAGTCCACAGGCTGCCTGACCGATTCACTCACCCGCAAACCGTAAGGTTGGACGGGCAGCGAAAGATAAGTTTAAATTGATTGATTAATGACCTAAATAGGCCACTTAATTGCTGGCGGGCACACTGCTGACTCTCCACCGTGCCCGCTGACCAAAATATTGCACAAGTGCACGATGATGTTGGTACACTTGCCTGAGGTTGTTGCGCTCTATTTTACTCCCGATCAGGTTGGGTGCGTGCCCGCCCACGGGATGTAAAACCTGCCCATTGAGTCCTAATGAAGGGGCCATGCCTGAAAGTTGTCTGCTCTCTCCACAGGTGACCTGCTTAATTTTTCCAGCACTTACTGTTTTTGTTTCAGCTTTTCATTGCAGTTTTTCATAATGTGCAAAATGGTATCATCTCTCAACTCTTTAGTCAAGATATGTCCTTAAGTATTCATTTAGTATTTCAATTATGGACATTTCAAAAGATATATAACTACTTACTCATCCTCATTTTAAGTTGTTTTAATTTCTCTTCCATTGTTATCTAATTATCACTATACACTGTTCACTAGACTGGAAGCAGAGATCACAGATCTTTTGTAACTGATTTTTCTTTTTTATTCATTCATAGGATGTGGGCATCGCTGGCTAGGCCAGCATTTATTGCCCATCCCTAGTTGCCCTTGAGAAGGTGGTGGTGAGCTGCCTTCTTGAACCGCTGCAGTCCATATGCTGTAGGTACACCCACAGTGCTGTTAGGGAGGGAGTTCCAGGAGTTCAACCCAGCGACAGTTAAGGAACGACAATATACATCCAAGTCAGGATAGTGAGTGAATTGAAGGGGAACTTACAGGTGGTGGTGTTCCCATCTACCTGCTGCCCTTGTACTTCTAGATGGTAATGTTTGTGGGTTTGGAAGGTGTTGTCGAAGGAGCCTTGGTGAATTCCTGCAGTGCACCTTGTAGATGGTATACATTGCTGCTACTGTGCATCGGTGATGGAGACAGTGAATGTTTGTGGATGTGGTGCCAATCAAGCGGGCTGCTTTGTCCTGAACAGTGTCAAGCTTCTTGAGTGTTGTGGGAGCTGCACTCCTCCAGGTAAATGGGGAGTATTCCATCACACTCCTGACTTGTGCCTTGTAGATGTGGACAGACTTTGGAGAGACAGGAGGTGAGTTACTTGTCGCAGGTTCCCTAGCCTCTGACCTGCTCTTGTAGCCATGCTATTTATATGGCTAATCCAGTTCAGTTTCTGGTCAATGATAACTCCCAGGATGTTGATAGTGGGGGATTCAGTGATGGTAACACCATTGAACATCAAGGGGCGATGGCTGGATTCTCCCTTGTTGGAGATGGTGATTGCTTGACACTTGAGTGGTGTGAATGTTTCTTGCCACTTGTTAGCCCAAGCCTCGATATTGTCCAGATCTTGCTGCATTCGGACATGGAGTGCTTCACTATCTGAGGAGTCACGAATGGTGCTGAACATTGTGCAATCATTAGCGAATATCCCCACTTCTGACCTTATGATGGAAGGAAGGTCATTGATGAAGCAGCTGAAAGTGATTGGGCCAAGGACATTACCCTGAGGAACTCCTGCAGTGATGCCCTGGAGCTGAGATGACTGACCTCCAACAACCACAACCACCTTCCTTTGTGCTAGGTATGGCTCCAACCAGCGGAAAGTTTTCCCCCTGATTCCCATTGACTCCAGTTTTGTAACTGATGTTGAAGCTGCTCCGAGGTGTTTTTGTGGAAAGGAGGCATGGTTCAAGTTATTTAGGTCCAGAAAATGTCAATTTCTTCCCCATCTTGATTGTGCCATCTTCAGCCTGGCTTGACTACATCACTAAGAATTTAGATAGCTAAGATAAAAGGGTTGATTTTAATGCCAGCCACCTGCCTAGTTTCCACCAAGCACAGCAAGGGTGAAAATGAAATGAGAAATTTAGCCATTCCCTTTAGGCTGCAATTTAGCCAAATGCAAAATTAAATTACAGGCAGCTAGGGCACCCATTCCAATGATGGCTCTCTTTAAATATGCAGATTAGTCTCCGATTATGTCACTGAGACCCAAACTGCTAGTTTAAACTGAGGCCTAAAAGGTGAAGCAGTGGTGGCCTCCCCACTGTTGGACTGCTAGCTTTTCTGTTCTATTTTCTTTTGTTACTTTAAACCGGACTTAAGTTGTCACAACTGCAGAATCAGATCTTACTCTTTTTAATGAGTTTATATTACATAATCCAACATGATAATTCTGTCATACAATATGATTCTATAGTTCATGATGCACTATAAAAACTCATGCATCATAATTCCAGCCTAATTACAGCAAACAGTGGCTTACTAAAAACATATACAATTCTACCATTGATCTCTACATTCTGTGCCTACTAACACTAAACCATAGTACATTGAAAGACAGACAGGCTTTAAGTAACATGGAGCCATGAAGATATAGTCATGTTAATCTCAATCTCTCCTAATTATCCATATAAGCTCGTCAATCACTTTATAGAATCATTGTGACACAGAAGGAGGCTATTCAGCCCATCAAGCCCATGTCAGAAAGATGGTGCCTCCCAACAGTGCAGAACTGCACTTTTTTGACTCGGAGGTACGTGTGCCTCTATGAAAGGCCATTCACCTGAAATATTAGCTTTATTTCTCTCTCCCCAGAAGCTGCTAGCCCTGCTGAGTATTTCCAGAATTTTCACTTTTTATTTCAGATTTGCAGTATCCATAGTATTTTACTTTAATGTTAACCTTTATTGACATTCAATTTTGTCAGATATTCGTTTGGAGCAGTGCTATTTGAAATATGATGAAGATGAATGTACACAACCTTTAGCAGTCCGATTACGCGTTGATGCTTGCTGCTGTTCTGTCGGTGCTGCTTGGGGACCAGATTGCGAAAGATGTCCTGAGGAAGGCACAAATGATTACAAAGCTCTTTGCCCACGTGGATCAGGATTTTCTAGCAGAGGAGAGCCCAATGGGAAACCTTTGTTAAAAGGTAAATGTGTTTCAAAAAAAATGCTAATAAAGCAACTTTAATGTTTGTAACCTTAAATGGAATGAATACACTATATTATGGTATAAGCCATACAAACTTTTCTCAAGGAAATGAGGGATGGGCAGTTAACTGGTAGATTGGGCAACATTCTTGTTCTTGTTTGGTAGATAAATACCTGTTCTTAAAAAGCGCTACCTCAACCCTGGATGTGGGTAATATCAGACTTCTCCATAGTTTAATAATTATTTGGTTATCTAGATTTAACATCGAAAGTGGCCATCTCAATACTAACAGAGAGGAGGAAAACAAATTGAAAGAAACAATGATGCTGTAGATACTGATGATTTAATGTGACAGAATTTATAATTGTACATCCACAAATCTATTGCTGTTAATTCTGAATCCTGATTAATGCAGAATTAGCTTTAAAGAAAAGCTACACTAGGATCTGGGAAGTAAATTGAAGCCATAGCAGGACAGCTCGGTCATGTGGAATGCATGTCCTATAATATGTGGAAAGTTGTGGACGCTACCGGAGTCCTAGATGACCACGTACGGAAGTGTCACCAGCTGCAGAACCTTGAACTTCGGATTTCAGAGCTTGAGCGATGGCTGAAGTCACTGTGGCGCATCCGCAAGGCTGACAGCTATGTGGATAACACGTTCAGAGAGGTCGTCACACTGCAGCTTTGGAGCCTGGAGGCAGAAAGGGAATGGGTGACCACCAGGCTGTCTAAGAGAATGAGGCAGGTAGTGCAGGAGTCCCCTGGGGTCCTGCTTGCCAGTCAGTTTTCCGTTTTGGATACTGATGAGGGCATTGGTTCCTCAGAGGAGTGCAATCAGGGCCAGGTTTGTGGTATCACAGGTGGCTGTGCTGTACAGGAGGGGAGGAAGAGGGGAAGAGCAGTAGCGATAACAGATTGTTAGTAAGGGGAACAAATAGGCATTTCTGTGGCTATAGACATGACCCCAGGATGGTATGTTGCCTCCCTAGTGCCAGGGTCAGGGATGTTGCAGATAGGCAGCAGGACATTCTTCTGGGGGAAGGTGATCAGCTACAGTTGTGATCCATGTTGGAACTGATGACTTAGGTATGAAATGGGATGTGGTCCTGAAAGCAGATTTTAGGGAGCTAAGAAGGAAATTGAATAGCAGGACCTCTAAAGCAGTAATCTCAGAATTACTCCCAGTCCACGTGCAATAGAGTATAGAAATAGGAGATTTGAGCGATTAAACACATGGCTAGAAAGCTGGTGTAGAGGGTAGGCATCAGATTTCTGAGGCATTAGGTCTGGTTCTGGGGAAGGTGGGACCTGCACAAGCCAGACGGTCTACACCTGAACAGGACTGGGACATATATCCTCACAGGGAGATTTGCTTGTGTTGTTGGGGGGCTGTTTAGACTAGATTGGCATGGGGCTGGAAACCTGAGGGCAAATTCAGAGCAGGAGATGGAGAATTAGTGAGTAACTCTGAAAGACAGAAGCACAGGTTAAAAAGTGTACAGCATGGGAACTTGAAAGTGTTAAAAGGTGTATATGAAAATGTAAGGAGTATAGCAAATAGCTGATGAGCTGAGGGCACAGATAAATACATGGTAGCATGATATCGCTATAATGGAAACTTAGCTTAAAGAGGGCAAAAATGGCAGCTC
This sequence comes from Cetorhinus maximus, assembly GCF_964194155.1. Lineage (NCBI taxonomy): Eukaryota > Metazoa > Chordata > Chondrichthyes > Lamniformes > Cetorhinidae > Cetorhinus > Cetorhinus maximus. The sequence continues at coordinate 18,304,098 of NC_135908.1, forward strand.
AATATCCCTGGATATAGTTTTCGGGCAAGATAGAGAGGGAGATAAAGAAAGGCGGGGGATTTAGCATTATTAGTTAAAGAATCAATTACAGCTGTGGGGAGGGATGATATACTAAATGAAGCATCAAATGAGGCCATTTGGGTTAAGCTCAGAAATAAAAAAGGAGCAGCCACATTGTTAGGAGTGTACTATAGACCCCCAAATAGTGTAAGCAAGTTAAAAGAGCAAATATGTAGACAAATTTCTGAGTGCAAAAACAATGGGGCAGCAATAGTTGGGGACTTCAACTACCCTAATATGAATTGGGATATGAACAGTGTGAAGGGCACAGAAGGCAAAAAATTCCTGAACTGCATTCAAGAGAACGTTTTAGCCCGCACGTAACAAGCCCAACGAGAGGGGGCTTAGGAAAAGAAGCTGGGCAAGTGGATGAAGTAGCACTGTGTGACCAATTTAGAGATAGTGACCATAATACAGTTAGATTTAACATCACTATGGACAAGGACAAAAAAAGAACAAGGGTAAAAGTTCTAAATTGGGGGAGGACAAATCTTACAAAGCTGAGAAGCGAACTGGCGCAAGTGGACTGGATACAGTTACTGGAAGGGAAATTGGTGTCAAATCAGTGGGAGGCATTCAAAAGCGATATTCTATGAGCACAGTGTAAACATTTCCCCACAAGGAAAAAGAGTGGTACTGCCAAATCTAGAGCCCACTGGTTATCCAGAAGCATACAGAGTAAGATAAAACAGAAAAAGAAAGCTTATGACAGTCACAAAAAGCTTAATACTGTAGAAAGCCTAGAGGAGTATAGAAAGTACAGGGATGAAGTAAAAAAGGAAATTAGGAAAGCAAAGAGAGGATACGAAGAAACATTGGCAGGTGAAATCAAAGAAAACCCAAAGGTGTTTTACCAATACATTAAGACCAAGAGAATAACTAAGAAAAGGGTAGGGCTTATCAGAGATGTACATGATAACTTGTGCTGAAGATGTGGGCAGGGTTCTCAATGGGTATTTTGTCTCTGTTTTCACTTAAGGAGAGGGTTGATGCAGACATTCTAGTTAAAAAGGATGAGTGTGAAATATTAGATATAATCATAATGAGAGAGGAAATACTTGAGGGACTGACATCCTTGAAGCTTAAATCACCAGGGCCAAATGGATTGTATCCCAGGTTGTTAAAGGAAGCCAGGGAGGAACTAAAGGATGTTCTGATACAGGTGAGGTACCAGAGAATTGGAGGTCTGCAAATGTTGTAGCAATATTTAAAGAGGGTGCGAGGGAGAGGCCAGAAAATTATAGGCCAGTCAGTCTGACTCCGGTGGTGGGAAAATTATTGGAATCAATTCTAAGACACAGGATAAACTGTCGCTTAGGCATGGATTGATCAGGGATAGTCAGCATGGTTTTGTAAGGGAAGGATCGTGTCTCACTAACTTAATAGAATTTTTTGAGAAAGTAACAAGGAGGATTGATGAGGGTAGTGTAGTGGATGTTGTCTACATGAATTTTAGGAAGGCATTTGACAAGGTCCCACATGACAGACTGGTCAAAAAGGTGAGATCACATGGGGTACAGGGGAAGGTGGTGAGTTGGATGCAAAATTGGCTCAGCAACATGAAACAAAGGGTAACGGCCAATGGATTTTTTGCAAATGGAAGGCAGTTTCCAGTGGCATTACACAGGGCTCAGTGCTGGGGTTCTTGCTGTTTGTTGTATATAGTAATGAGTTGAACTTAAATGTGGGAGGCATGATTGGGAAATTTGCAGATGACACAAAAATTGGCCATGTAGTTGATTGTGAAGAGGATAGCTGTTGTATCAATGGTTTGGTTGAGTGGGTGGTAAAGTGGCAAAAGGAATTCAATCCAGGAAAGTATGAGATAATGCAGTTGGGGAGGGCAAACAAAGCAAGGGATACTCAATGAACAGGAGGATATTGAGAGGGGCTGAGGAAGTGAGGAACCTTGGAGTGCATATCCACAGGTCCCTGAAGGTGGCAGGACAGGTGAATAAGGTGGTAAAGAAAGCATATGGGATGCTTTCCTTTATTGGACGAGGTATTGAATATAAAAGCAGGGATGTAATGATGGAACTGTATAAAACGCTCGTTAGACCACAGCTGGAATTTTGTGTACAGTTCTTGTCACCACATAACAGGAAGGACATAATTGCTCTGAAAATAGTACAGAGGAGATTTACAAGAATGTTGCCAGGGCTTAAAAATTGCAGCTACGAGGAAAGATTGAATAGGCTTGGGTTATTTGTCTTAGAACAGAGGTGGCTTAGGGGTAACCTAATTGAAATGTACAAAATTATGAGGGGCCTAGAGAGAGTAGACAGGAAAGACCTGTTTCCCCGAGCTGAGCGGTCAATTCAGGGCGCACAGATTTAAGGTGATTGGTAGAAAGATCAGAGGGGCCATGAGGAAAAACCTTTTTCACGTAAAGGGTAGTGGGCATCTAGAATTCATTGCCTAAATTGATGGTTAAGGCTGAAACCATCAACTCGTTTAATAAGTACCTGGATCTGCACTTGAAGTGCTGTAACTGCAAGGCCTTGGACCAGGCGCTGGAAAGTGGAATTAAAGATGAGCAGCTAGTTTCTTTTTCCTCTTTTATTGGCAGGCACAGAGATGGTGGGCTGAATGGCCTCTTTCTGCAGTGTAACTTTTCTATTGTTTTATGGTTCTATCTGGATTCCACACAAATTGAGATTTTTGTGAAGTACAGACAGCATATTCAATTAGTAAACATTTATACTACAACCAGTTCATTTAATTAAATCTGAACGAATAAAGCACGTACATCCAAAATAATTGGATTTTCAAATGTTCTGTTACTCTGAAATTTGGCAGTGGGTTGACTCAAGATGCAAAACGCATATTACTGAGTTATCTTGTAAAATAGGACTAGATCAAGAAGTAGTTAAAATTTTTAGATAGTTTAGATTGAATTGTGAGAACTCAGTGCTCGTGACCAAACCTAGAACATTTACATTATTGGCTGCTGAAAATATAGATGCTTTGGTTTTATTTTTCCAAAACTCCCTAGATTTTGGAAAGGTCCCATCAGATTGGAAAATAGTGAATGTGACTCCCCTATTCAAAAAAGGAAGGAGACAGGAAACAGGAAACTGTTAGCTTAACACCTGTCGTAGAAAAAATGTTGGAATGTATTATTAAGGATGTTATAGTGGGGCACTTAGAAAATCATATTGTAATCAAGCAGAGTTAATGTGGTTTTATGAAAGGGAAATCATGCTTCACTAACTTATTGCAGTTCTTTGAGAAAGTACAAACAACATGGATAAAGGGGAACCTGTGGATGTGCAATACTTAGATTTCCAGAAGGCATTTGACAAGGTGCCACATCAAAGGTTGCTACACAAAATGAGAGTTGATGGTGTTGGAGGTAATACATTAGTATGGACAGAGGATTGGTTAGCTAACAGGAAACAGAGAATAGACATAAATGGGTCATTTTCTGGATGGTAAGACATGACAAGTGGAGTGCCAAAGGGATCAATGCTGGGACCACAACTATTTACAATTTATATCAATGACTTAAATGTATGATTGCCAAATTTGCTGATGACACAAAGATCGGTAAGAAAGTAAGTTGTGAAGAGAACATAGAGTCTGCAAAGGGATATAGATAGGTTAAGTGAGTGGGCAGATATTTGGCAAATGAAGGAAAATGTAAACTCTATCCACTTTGCCAGGATGAATAGAAAAGCAGAATATTATTTAAATGGAGAGAGTTTGCAGAGGTCTGAGGTACAGAGGGATCTCTGGGTGTCCTGGTATGTGAATCATAAGTTGGTATGCGAATACAGCAAGTGATTAGGAAGGTGAATGGAGTGTTGTTGTTTATTGCAAGGGGAATAGAATATAAAAATAAGGATGGTTTGCTACAGTTGTATAAGGTATTGGTGAGACTACATTGGAAGTACTGTGTACAGCTTCGGTCTCCTTATTTAAGAAAGGATATAAATGCATTAGAGGCAGCTCAGAGAAGGTTTACTTGATTGATACCTGGGATGAGGCAGTTATCTTATTAGGAAAGGTTGGACAGGCTGGGCTTGTATCCATTGGAGTTCAGAAGAATGAGAAGTGACCTTATTAAAACATATAAGACCCTGAGGGGACTTGACAGGGTGGATGCTGAAAGGATATTTCCCCTTGTGGGAGAAACTAGAACTAGGGGACACGTTTTAAAATAATGGGTCACCCATTTAAATTGGAAATGAGAATTTTTTTTCTGAGGTTTGTCAGTCTTTGGAACTCTCTTCCCCAGAGGGTGGTGGAGACAGAATCATTGAATATTTTTAAGGCACAGGTAGATAAATTCTGGACTAACATTGGAGTCAAAGGGTACTGGGGGGGCGGTGGGAATGAGGAGTTGAGGCTACAATCAGTTCAGCCATAATCAAATAATTAAATGGTGAAGCAGGCTCAAAGGGACCGAATGGCCTATTGGTCTTAATTCATATGTTCATAAAAGACTCCCTTACTTGAGCTGAATTGTGATCTTGTAAAAACCTATCAACAGGATGAGAGTTGATATTGCATTTACAGCAAGACGCAGGCCATTTGACCCAACAGGTTTGTACCGTTGTTTATGCTGCCTATCAGCCTAAAGCTGTTCTCCCAGAATCTGAGCTAAACAAACAGCAATGTAAAAATGAAACCAGGGAGTGGAGTCATCTGCAGTGACAAAGACTACAGTAATATTTTACTTTATCAGTATGCTTTTCCTGGCCAAGGTGGTGGGGCAGGGCATTGGGGACATGAAGTGAAATGCATTTGAATTTTTCAAGCAGATTAGGAATTTTTAATGTTAAAATATTTACAAATGACAGTAAATATTGATGTCTCTATTTATTACATTATTTTCACTGTAAATTGTCCTGTTTACAGCAGTAGATATTATCACTGATTGCGAAAAAGGAATGTTTTATCCAAAACCCAAACAACCACATGCCATGAAGGCCACATTCCATCACAATTGTTGTAGCTGTGGTGTTGAAAGATGCTATGCAACAGTAAAGTACTTCCTCATAGAAAGAAATGAAAAGAAAATCAGAAGGGGAGAGGGAGAAAAACTCACCTCCAGACAGCCAGTTTTAGATCAACATTGCATGGATCCAGGGAACATCGTTTCTTCATGGTATAGAGAGATTCAGATGAGGGGAAGGTCTTTCACTGTCAGTTAAGATCTAGTACTTTTGCAATACTCATGAGATATGCATAGTTGACACTGTGAAGTATAGTTTTTCACGTGATAGTGGGATGGTAGTTTTAACCTAATGTACTCAGTGGATCAGATCGGTCACCCATTTTACACCATGCCTGGTATTACTGTCCATTCACTTCAATTGAAAGTAAAGTGTGTAGCTGATCCAATCCCCTCTGTTTCCCTTGATAAATTAGTTTAAGATTAACATTAAAAATAACATCTATCAAATAATTATGAAGATATTAAAAGAGCAAATAACTGGATAAAAGCCATGTAAAACACAGAGGTACTGGACACATCCTACAAAGAAATTAACATGTAAGTCTGAGTTTTCTTTTTATGTGATATGACTGCTTTTCACACTGTAAATATTGTTTAAAAACAATAGGGTTTTAACTCTGCTGAGCGTTCTTGCACATTAATTAAGATGTTTGTATATAATTGCATTATACTACTTTTTTAAAAATGCATTAGCCCAGCATCTGTGTGGAATTTTTTAGAAGTTGCAGATAGGAACTTTAGACAGTGCCATTACTAACACAATAAAAAAAAGTATATAAATATTCCAACACATTATACTTCTCCTGCAGAGCAAAATGCAGCCCCCTAACCCTCATCTCAACATTATCTGGCATTTTGTTTTACTGAGAGTAAAAGGGTGCAGAAACAGATCCTGGGCTTATGTGGAAGTTAGTGACATTGAAAAGGTGATGTCAGTTGGAAATATAAACTGCTCATTCATGTCGGCTTGTATATGAAAAGAGGGGAAAATAATCTTTTGCTGCAACATCAGACTTCAAAGTACAATGCTACATATTTGAATAACCTTTGTATATCAGTTGAAATTGATGTCATTCAAAATAAAAATTACAGATCTCTTTTTTTCCAGATATCAATGAATGCAGGACAATACCAGGTATCTGTAGTAATGGGAAGTGCAGAAACACTATTGGGAGCTTTAGATGCAAATGTAACAGTGGCTTCGCCCTTGATTCAGAAGAAAGAAACTGTACAGGTATGTTACTTATTCACCTATCACCTCTGGGAATAATAACTAGTTTAGAGGGGGAATACCTCACAAAGGATTGTTTTTGCACAAAGTGAAACCTGATGCAAACTGAAGCCATGGTAGAATCTTCGGTGTATTTTTTTTAATATTGCCTTTAGATCACTTTATTTTGTTAGAATATTCTAACGTTGAAAATATAGCGTGCAAGAAATGGGTCAGTCAGAAAGTTGTAGGGAATCCGTAATTCAGGATTTCTTCACACTCTGGAATTGTAACTCCACAGCATATCCATCACATTACTGATCTGTTCCCCACCTGGAGACCAGCCTAATTAATAATTTTAGCAGTCCATGAGAACATGCCCAATCACAGAGTCTCCTCAGGACCTGGATGCTGGAAGGAGGTATAAAGGCACTTACATCCTAAATTAGCCAATTCCTCACTTTGATGGAGCTAGATTTCCCAACAACAGTTAAAGTTGAAAAGAAGAATGACAACATTTTAAGTTCCAACCAGCCAGCCTCCTTGGAGCAGATTTGTCGCTTACCCTCCTTCTGGCCTAAGTTAAAGCTGGAAATAGGCAAGTTTGAAGTGGGTTTGGGTTAGGAAACAGGACTCTCAGACTTCAACAGCACCCACTCCCCCTCCAACACCTGATCCGAATTAACTTTTTTGTTAAATTAGAATTCCCTGCTTAGGTATAGAAATGGTGGACAGGAAGCAATCTCATCAGCCCACAAGCACAAGATATGCCACTAGCCACATTGGTATAGGTGGAAAAAAATGTTATTCATATCCCTATGTCCCAGTCATACCCCTGTCATTACAATCAACACTCTCCTAATTGCCCTTCGCACCATCACCCTCCCCTGCCCCCCACCAGCCCAATATTTAATGGTTCTTGGACTTCACCGTTCTAGTTCAAAGAACTTGCAACTGAGGAAAATAAGTGAGGCCTCAAGAGTATTATGAAATTCCTTCCTCCATTATTTAAAATGAGTAGGTATCTGTTAAAATAGCAAAGGAAGGAATTCAATATGAATGTGCTAAAAGTTACATTTTTAAGCCAATGCTAGCAGCAAGCAGCCGCATCTCTGCTGCCAGCACATATCGTAAAACTGCAGGTGAAATGTTCACCACCATACTTCTCTGACAAGCAAGGTTGCTCATTGTAGCATGGATTTGGAAAATTGCTCTGTTGCCACTGGCTGATGCATTTGTTTTAAGATCTTACCTGTGCTGTATTAAATATAACTACAAAGAGGAACTTTAATTCTCAAAAGCTGAAATCAAAATATTAATCAAGAAGTCTCAGTAAGCGACAATATTTACTGAATTTATCCCTGCTTTAAAAGAAAGTATTCCTACAGCCTAGTTTTAAAAAATAAAATTACATTTTATCCTTGACTAAATTTTTTTTTGATTATAGATATTAATGAGTGTCGTATCTCACCTGATTTATGTGGCCCTGGAACTTGTGTTAACACACCTGGAAGTTTTGATTGTGAATGCTTTGAAGGATATGAAAGCGGATTTATGATGATGAAGAACTGCATGGGTATGTTACTAATGAAAGAAACAGCAACATAATTGATCAGTTATATATCTGAATGTTACAGGAAACTATAGTGTACCACCGAATGCCCATGGGATTTGTATATACTTTTAAACACCCAAAAATGTAATATCAATTTTGTATTTAATTTCTGCTTCTAATAGTGTAATATACATTTGTTATATATACACATTCCTTTGTTGACTGAAGTGGTGCTGTTCTAGTTAGCCACTGTATCAGTGCCATAGTGCATTTAGTAAGCAATAAGGATTGAAGACACAATCCCATTTGTTGCGTCCTTACCTAATCCCTGAAACTATGAGGAGACTTTGAATAGACATGTGTTGCTTACCCACAAGTTGAGAGTGTCTATTACCTTATATCAATCTTGTGCATTTCTAAGGGCCTGTTTTTGGAGCACCATTGATAGGCTACTTTGAAGTAAGCCTTTATCTGCAAATGACTTATGGTTTGGTGAGGGAAAGGGGAAATAATTTTTTTAAAAGAGTTGGTCCACTCTGTGTTCCGTGCAATAGCCTAATTTTCTCTTGGGCAAATAGCAAGCAGATTAACGCTACTGGTCAGGTTACTTTAATCGATAATTGTCAAGTTTACATCATTGTTCTGCTACAGCTGGTGCATAATATCAAACAATAAGATGAAACGTTTCTCAAAGGTGAAAGAAAGTATGATGTATTTCACTGGCCAGCGTTTTCATAGCTCTGGGAAGATTTGAGTATCGTTTGACCTTTAAATGCTACCAAACATGTTCTATGTCTTTATTATTGGTCAGTTTGTTTTTGCCTGAGATATGGTATATGTGCCAATCTATTTACCTAGCTGTCTCTCCCTCATCTTTGTTTGTGTCATTTTCCATTTGTGCACATTTTCCTTATCCCTTCTCTGTATATGTGTATGTATTTGTTTCCCCATTTGTTAGCTTGTCCCAGCCAGGATTATAATAAGGGCATGATAAATGCTGGAAGTTTTGTAGTTCAATCAGAGACTAGAGCCTTAAATCTAAACAAAGGAAATTATGAGGGTTTAAGGAGTAAATTGGCTATGGTTGATTGGGAAACTATGTTAAAAGGTATGATGGTAGACAGGCACTGGCTAACATTTAAAGAACTAATGCATAGTTTACAACAAAAATACATTCCTTTAATGCATAAAAATCCAGCAAGGAAAGTGTTCCAACCTTGCCTTATGAAAGAAATCAAGGATTGCATTAGATCAAAGGAAAAGGCAAATAAAGTTGCCAAAAAAAAGGTGAGAATTGGGAGCATTTTAGAATTCTGCAAAGGAGGACCAAGTAAAAAGATTGAGAAAGGGAAAATAGAATATGCAAGGAACATAGGGCAGAATTTTCCACTTGGCATGCAGGCACCCATCCAACACACTCAAGCGTGAAATAGCGCGTGATGATGTCGAACAAGCGTCCTGATGTTATCGTGCACTCACCTGGTATTTCAGTTAGCGGGCGCGCACAAGAGTTGGCAGCGTGCCTGCCAACAGTTAAGAGGCCTATTAAGACCATTAAGGTATTAATTAACAGGGATTTTTCGCTGCCTGTCCACCGTTACAGTTGGCAGGCGGGCGAATCAGGCGGCCTTTGCATTTTTCAGGAAACCACATGCAAGGGCAGAATGAGGTTTCCATAATTAAAATTTTTTTTTTTTTAAATCTGTGCACAGAATTTTTATAACGTCCATGACTCATTCTGATGCGTGGGTATTTTCCCCAGACTTTAGATTCTGTCGTTATTGACTTCAAATTCGTCAGCTCCCCGGGGCAGCTCTCTGCTCTCCCCCGCATCCGTGCTGACTTCAGCGCTTGCCCTCTTCCCGCCCCGGCAGCGCTGAGCCAATCAGCACGCCTTTCATGCTGGCTGGCCGTTAATTGGCCAGCCAGCGTGAAATCGGAGCTGGTCGCGGCCGCCTGCTGACCTGAAAATTCTACCATAAAGACAGACTGGGAAAGCTTCTATAGGTATGTAAAAAGGAAAAGACTAGCAAAAACAAATGTGGGTCCGTTGCAAACGGAGTCAGGAGAATTTATAATGGGGAATAAGGAAATGGCAGAGAAATTAAAATTCTTTGGGCAGAATTTTCCGGTTGGCATGCAGAGGCGGGTCCAACACGCCAACGCATAAAATGACGTGCTATGACGTCGGACATGCGTCCCGATGTCATTGTGATATTTTGTTAGGCGGGCACGGGCCAGAATCGGCTGCATGCGCGCCGAAATGTAAACAGCCTATTAAGCCATTAAGAAATCAATTGAGCCACATGAGAATGCTGTCCGTCCAACTTAAAGGTTGGCGGGCAGGCAGAAAGCCAAGTGGCCTTCGCGTTTTTCAGGAAAGTTCATCCACGAGCGGGATGAGGTTTCCTGAAGCTTTTATTTAATAAATAAATAATTTTTCATAAATATAAAAACATGTCCCCACTCATGTGACACAGTCACATGAGGGGACATGTTTAAATACATTTTAAAATCAATTTTTAAATTATTTTAATTGCCATTCAATCTCCCTGAGGCACGGAGCTGCATCGGAGATTGCTATGCTCTTTTGCACACGTGCAAAAGAGTGCTGGCCCCAACTCTCCCTCCTCCCCCCACCCGCATAGGTAATGCTGAGCGCTACCAGCCATGTATTACACTGGGTGGGCCTTAATTAGCCCACCCGTGTAAAATGGCGGTACGGAGCCCATCGCGGGTGGCGATCGGCTCCACACCTACTCCCGCCCGGCCCACCCACCATAGGAAATATCCTGGCCTTTGTGTCTGTCTTCACAAAGGAAAATACTAAAAACCTCCCAGAAATAATGGAGAATCAAAGGACTAGTGTAAACGAGGAACTGAAAGATATCAATTTTAGTTTAAAAAAAAAGTACTAGAGAAATTAATGGGACTCCAAAAAAGACGCATCTCCTGGACCTGATGTTGAAAGAGGTGGCTACAGAAGTAGTAGATGCATTGGTGGTCATCTTTCAAAATTCAACATACTCTTGAATGGTTCCTGCAGATTGGAAGGTGGCAAATATAATCCCGCTATTTAAGAAAGGAGGAAGAGAGCTCACCTGGAGTATTGTGTGTAGTTTTGGTCTCCATACCTAAGGAAAGATATACTTGCAATAGAGGGAGTGCAGCGAAGGTTCGCTGAATTAATTCCTGGGATGGAGGGATTGTCCTGTGAGGAACAATCAAATAGACTGGGCCTTTATTCCATGGAGTTTAGAAGAATGAGAAGTAATCTAATTCAAACATATAAAATTTTTACAGGGCTCAACAGGAGTAGATGCAGGAAGGATGTTTCCCCTGGCTGGGATATCTAGAACCAGGGGACACAGTCTCAGAATAAATACATTTGGGACCCAGATGTGGAGGAATTTCTTCACCCAGAGGGTGGTGAATCTTTGGAACTCTCTGTCCCAGATAGTTGTGGAGGCTCGGGCATTAAGTATGTTTAAGAATGAGGTTGATAGGTTTCTACATATTAAAAACATCATGGGATACAGGGATAGTGCAGGAAAATGGTGTTGAAGTAGATCAGCCATGACCCCATTGAATGGTGGAGCAGACTCGAAGGGCTGAATGGCCTACTCCTGCTCCTGTTTCTTATGTTCTTATTCAGTGATGGTAATGCTTTTGAATGTCAAGGGGCGATGATTAGATTCTCTCTTGTTGGAGATGGTCATTGCCTGGCAGTTATATAGCGCATGATGGCTTCTGTTGCCTCAATTGTCAAATAACCCCATTGCTCCCCTGAAAACATTGAGCTGTTGGTGTTATGTGGTAGTGCGAGTTGAAGTCTAGAGTAATCTTGGAAATGTGTCAAAGTTGGGGCACTTATCGTGGTAATCACTTTAAAAGAAAAGTTCATGTCACAGAAGATTTTTTCTGATCATTTGGGTAATAGCATGTAAGTACATTAAAGAAAAATGTATTTACAATGGTGTACATATAAAGCAATTTTTTTCCAAGGAAAACACACTGGAGATTAAAACTGGATCTTAAACATAATATGCTTCAAATGTATGCACATATAGGGATGTATTTATGCTATCCTTTCTTTATAGTGCTGATATAGTGTCACGTACTCAATCCCTGTATGTTGTAAACCTCAAAAATCTTCTATAATTTCAGACATTAATGAATGTGAACGAAATCCTCTTCTGTGTCGTGGTGGTACCTGTGAGAATACAGATGGAAGCTTCCAGTGTGCCTGTCCTCATGGCCACGAAGTATCTGTAGATGGAACGTCATGTATAGGTAAGCAGCAAGAGTGATTTAGGAAGAGAACCTTAACCCAAGTTGTGCTGTTGAAAGATAATTTCAACTCATTAAAACAGCCCAGTTTTGCATATTTGGAAATAGAAAGGCTGACTAATTTCACAAATTTCAACAAGAAGAAACAAAGGTAAATGCTTGTTGTTTTAATGGTTTTGTTTGGTGATAAGAGAGTCAGTGATTTCATGATAAAGCATTTGGCAAAGTTTGTGTTTATTCACAATGCAGGAGGACAATTCTTTACATCAGATTGGGTGCAGTTTGTGCGTAACTATTTTGCCCTTGGCAATTTATCTTTTTATTGGAATTAGTAACCCCTTTCATTTCCAAAGGTGAAAAAGTGTATTACATTAATGAATGTAAGTTATCCTTCAGATCAGAATGCATTTTACTTTTAAATTATTTTTTAAACTTATTGTCCAGTTTAAATATTTCAATCACTTTTATAGATATTAATGAATGTGAGTTGAGTGACAACCTTTGTAAAAATGGACGTTGTGTCAACATGATTGGACGATACCAATGTGCCTGTAATACTGGATACCAAGCAACACCTGACAGACAAGGTTGTGTTGGTAAGTACTCTTTCAAATTATTAAATTACTAAACTAACTAAATTACAGGAATTCACTTTTCATGGGGCTGAATTTGCCCCCCGTCGGGGGGGGAAAGTTGATGGGCGGGCGTGTACAGGCGCGCTTCCAGTCGGCACCCCCGATCAGAGGCGCAGTGCCATTTTACATGGGCGCGCCAATTAAGGCCCGCCCAGCGTGACATCCACAGAGAAGCGTTATGCGCTCCCTGTGTGGGCGGAGGGGGGATTCCCAAAATCAAGAGTGCGCTCTTTCGCACATGCGCATGAAAGAGCGCACTCATCTCCCTGAGGCTAGGTGCAGCCTCAGGGAGTTCGGCTCTAAATGTGAAAAAGCTCAAAATAGAAAAATAAAATTTCCCTAACATGTCCCCACATGTGACAATGTCACATGAGTTGGGACATGTTCATAATTTCCAAAAAAACGTTATTAAAATTTTTAAAACCCTACATGAAACCCCATCCCGCCCATGGATGAGGTTTCATGTTTTTTCTATTGCCCGCCGGGGCTCCTGGCCTGCCCACCAACCTTAAGGTTGGATGGGTAGGTCAACTAATTACTTTAATTGCTCTGTCAATGGCCTCAATTGGCCATTGACTGGTCGGCGGGCACTCAGCTGATTTTGCTGCGCCCCCGCCTTCCTGAAAATTTAAATGGGGCACGGTGACGTCGGGAGTTCTGCCCAACATCACCGCACGTCATTTTACGCATCGGCGAGCGGGCCCCGCACAAAATTAAAGCGCACATTCGTGTGGAGTGCTTAGCACAAGTTAGGCACCCCTTCCAACTATCAGGAAAAAAGCAAAATTAGATGGAAATTCTTCACAGATGTGAGCACATCCTGGCAGCTAGCCAGTATCAGTATTGTCAATACTAAGTTTCCAGCTTCATGATGGCATGGGTTGGGGGTGGAGAGGTTCATCGAAGGAAGAAAACAATAACTTGCATGAATGTAATACTTTTACATTACAAACATCCCAAGGCACTTAAGAACCTTTTTTTTTAAATTGACACTGAGCCGTAGAATGAGATATCAGGACAGATAATCAAAAGCTTGATCAAAGAGGTAGGTTTTAAGGAGCATCTTAAATTAAAAGAGAGAGATTTAGAGAGGGAATTTCAGAGCATAGGGCCAAGAGAACTGAAAGCACAGCTGCCAATCATCGAGCCATTAATATCAAGGATGCACAAGATGCCAGAATTAAAGGAGCACACAAAGTTTGAAACCTTATAGGGCTAGAGAAAATTACAGAAATGGGGAGGATTGTGGCCATAGAAGAATTGGTAAACAGAGATGAGGAGTTTAAAATTGAGGCTCGTCAGGCCAGGAGGCAGTGTCGGCCTGAAATCACAGGAATAATGGATGAATGAGACTTGGTGCAAGTTAGAGGCAACAAAGTTTTATATGAGCACAAGTTTATGTTGGGGATAAGATGGGAAGACAGTAAAGAGATAATTGGAATAGCAATGTCTAGAGTTCATAAGATCATAAGAAATATGAGCAGGAGTGGGCCACTGAGCCTGCTGTACCATTTGATAAGTTCATGGCTGATCTGATTATAGCCTTAACTCCACTTTCCTGCCTGTCCCCATGACCCTTGTCTCCATTGTCAATCAAAAATCTGTCTAACTCAGCCTTGAATATATTCAGTGACCCAGCTTTCACTGCTCTCTGTGGATGAGAATTTCAAAGACTAATGACCCTCTTGAGAGAAAATTCTCCTCATCTCTGTCTTAATTGGGAGACCCCTTATTTTGCCTCCTAGTTCTAAATTCCCCCATGAGAAGAAACATTCTTTCAGCATCTGTCAAGCTTGCCCAGAATCTTAGATGTTTCAATAAGATCACCTCTCATTCTTCTAAACTCCAATGAGTATAGACACAACTTTCTTAACTTTTTCTCAAAGACAACCCCTTCATCTCAGGAATAAACCGAGTGAACCTTCTCTGATACATTTCCAAGTCAGGATGGTGAATGGCATGGAGGGGAACTTCTAGGTGGCAGTGTCCCCATGTATCTGCTGCCCGTATCTTTATAGATGGTAGTGGTCATTAGTTTGGAAGGTGCTGCCTAAGGAGCCTTGGTGAGAAGGTGCATCTGGTAGATGGTGCACACTGCTGCCACTGTTCACCAGTGGTGGATGGAGTGAATATTTGTGGAAGGGTGCCAATCAAGCGGGCTGCTTTGTCCTGTATGGTGTCAAGCTTCTTAAGTGTTGTTGGAGCTGCACTCATCCAGGCAAACGGAGAGTATTTCATCACACTCCTGATTTGTGCCTTGTAGATGGTGGGCAGGCTTTGGGGAGTCAGGAGGTGAGTTACTCACCACAGGATTCCTAACCTCTAACCTTGGAAATATATCATTGTTCCTTCACTGTCACTGGGTCAAAATCCTGGAACTCCCTCCCTAACAGCACTGTGAGTGTACCTACACCAGAGGGACTGCAACTGTTCAAGAAGGCAGCTCACCACCACCTTCTCAAGGGTAATTAGGGATGGGTAATAAATACTGGCATAACAAGCGATGCTCACGTCCTGTAAATGAATTTTTTAAAAAGCAGATGAACTTATCAGCCTTTTATCTCATTAGTTTTCCTAGTACTTTTCTCTCATGATTGTGATTGTTTCAAGTTCTTGCCTCCTTTTTGCACCCTGCTTTTCTCCTATTCTTTCTGTGTCTTCCACTGTGTATACTAATACAAAATACTTGTTCAAAGTTTGTGCCATTTTCTTGTTTCCTCTTATTAATTTCCCAGCCTTACTTTCTAAGGGACCAATGGTTTCTTTAGCTACTCTCTTTTTATAGAACTTGTTACTGTTTTTATATTTATTGCTAGTTTTCCCTCGTCGTCCAATTTCTTCCTCTTTTTTTAAATCATCCTTTGCTAGTTTCTGAAACTTTCCCAAACTTCTGGCCTACCACTCATCTTTACAACATTGTACATCTTTACTTATATTTGATACCATCTGTTACAATCCAGCTAGGGACCAGCATCACTTTGTTTAATGTAGACAAGGTTTGAAATCCAAGTTACACACCAGGAGAATAAAGCCACAAGATTCCATGGTTTTAAAAAAAACAAAATAAACCTTAGTATACAAAGTCAGAAAAGTAAAACAATCTACAATATCTATCTTATACTCTAACATTCAGAATTAACATGAGGTAAATATGAATTAACAGGCAAACTATGCTCAAACACACCACATTGCACATTAAATGGCAGATGTGACCAAACTCAGCAACCCACCCAGGCATCAGTGACCAGCCTGAGTCACAAAATCTCATTAAACTTCTGTTTCCCTCACAAGGGATTTCAACTCCTCACTTTCAAAGATCTGGCCTCTAAATTCTCTCAAAAGCTGCTCCGACATGGACTGCCCCAAAGACTGATGGTTCAATCTCCTCCTGAGACTGTGTTCCAAGGGAATCACAAAGCTGCACTCTCGCCTCTAATTACTGGCACACTTCCAACTCTTGCAGATCGCTGGCTTCACTAACCTGGCACAGCCCCTGGGTTTCTCTGAACTCCAGTCTCCTGGCTACACAGAGATATAAATGTCTCCCAGGGCTTCTCCTGAGCCCTAACTGCCTCCAGCATGGAACCAGACACCTTCTCGGCTCCCCAGGACTTCTCTGAACCCCAACTGCCTGGAGCGTGCTTACAGCAGCACATTTTCAGTATCCTCTTCCCCTGCTGTAGAACAGTCAGATGAATTAAAACCAGAGAACATTCTTAAGCTCCACCTATCTCCATGAACTCGTAACCTTTCAGACTTCACTAAATGCTTTTAAACTAATTTAGCCCCAATGCCCAAAACAAAACATCTCTCTGGACTGCATTTCTTTGCAAGCAGTATAGGCACCATGCCTCCAGTTCTCCAGCTAAGTAAGCCCATTTGCTGTTTTATGGCTCTAGTTTTCCTAGCTGTTAACCCCTTCAGTCAACATGCCCCCAACCTTTTAAGTGTAATAGACTCCAAGCTGCTTTATTCAATTATCTACAGGTAAATATTAACCTTCCCAGAGCTAAGCATTACCTCTAAAATATTAACATGAACCATGAACTATATTTTTCATACATCCTTAATTTTCTTAGATAGCCATGGATGGTCCACCCTTGTCATAGAGTCTCTCTTTCTCAATGGAATACATCATTGTTGAGAGTTATGAAATACCTCATTAAATGTCAGCAACTGCTTCTCTTCCATCTTACCTTTAAATCTATTTTCCATTCCACTTTAGCTAACTCTCTTCATACCCTTACAATTATCTTTATTTAAGTTTAAGACACTAGTGTCAGACTCAAATTCCTCACCCTCAAATGGAATGTGAAATTCATGGTGCTTTGATCATTCTTACCTAGTGGACCCTTTACTATGAGGTCATTAATTAATCCTGTCTCATTACACATTACCAGGTCTAAAATAGTATGGATCAAAATTTCAACAGCAGATAAGCTGAGGCAGGGTTGAGGTTTACCAGTGTTACGGAGTGGAAATAAGCAATCCTTAGAGCGATTATGCATTTGGAAGCTCATCTCTGAGTCCAACACAACACCATTGCTACAAACAGCCTGGCTCAACTACAAACAGTTGCTGAGGTGTCAGCTGTGGCTCAGTCCATAGCACCCTCGCCTTTGAATCAGAGGGTTGTGGGTTCATGTCCCACTCCTGGAAAACCAAGAACTGTGATTGTACTCGACAGAGTTGCAATCTGTGACTGTTGATAACTGACTCTACAAGAGTTACAAACAGTTGCCATGGAGAGGAATGGAAATGGTCAGGGAAAGGGAGGCTGTGGCAGACCCAAAGACATGGGTTCAGTCTTCCCAATAATTAGTTGGAAAAATTTCTGCTCATCCAATGCTGGATATCAGACAAACAATGTTACAAACTAAAGATGGAGGCAGGATCAAGAGAGGTTAAGAGAGCTGAGTGATATCAGTGTATGTGTGGAATTTGATGTTTTCCGATGATGTCATTAAAGTGCAGCATGTAGATGAAAAGTAGAAGGGGGCAAGGGACGAATCTTTGGGGAACTCCCGGACTAACATGGGGGAGTGGGAAGAGAACCCATTACAGGTGATTTTCTAGCTATGATTCAATGGATAAGAATTGAAGCAGGCAAAGGCAGTTCCACCCAGCTTGACGACAGAGTCTAGGCATTGGAGGAGGAGAAGGATGGCACGATCAGTTGTGTTGAAGACTGCAGATAGGTTAAGAAGAATAATTTGTAATGGGTTACCGTGGTCATAGTTATAGAATGTCATTTCTAACTTTGATATGGGCTATTTCAATTTTATGGCTTGGACAAAAGGCAAACCTAAAAAAGCAGTAATAAGAAGTTTATAATGTGAGATTTTATTTGAAAGGGTTTCTATTTTAGGTAATAAAGCATCAACACGGTTGCAGCTATAGCTCGCCGTAAAGCACTGAAGTGCCTGAGCAGTGCTCCAGGCATACAGTTCTGTTGGAATGAGAGCTGAAGCACAGGCCTTGTTAAAATGTGACATATTTTCCTTGCCAGGCCCCATTTCAAGCCCTCCTTTGCCAGAAAAATAACATAAATGCTCACAGGCAGCCAAAAGTCCTTCAGTAGTTGCTGGTAACTAAAATTTGAGCCTTGTGCTGAGAGTGCCAGAAAAACACATTTGAATGAGCTGACCTTGCATTGTCAGATGGGAGAAGTTAGTTTATGTGCAAGTGCATACAGCACCTGAATTGCACCAATTCCATTGCATGGGGAATGCCGTTATTGGTTTTTGAGATCCCACATAGCATCGTGGATTATGTTAGTAAGCAATAGTTGAGGGAAAACTAATTTGGTGACTGAGATCATCCATTTCATTGAGAAATAATACAAGTAGTGTGCATTTAATAATAGTTTCATAATTATTTTAATCATAGTTAGCTGGATGTGGATATCTGGCAATAGCACTCCACAATCTGTTGATGGATTATACATATAGTGGATTTTGATACAGATTTGCAGCAAATTTTCAGTTGATTCAGTCATGTGAGAACCACAGTTTCATGGCTTTCCAGCTTTACAATATGATGAGCAAGGTCACACTCGGGATGTTTGAAAGCAGGATGAATTTCAGCAGGGAAGACTTTGCTGCCACGCACACTGCTACTTAAATATTCTTCTTGCTGGTTCACTGCTGGCCACTCCTTGCCTGTTTATAGCATGCAAATGCCAGTGGGGAAATGAAGGAGAACAGAGCCCAGATACCCATTCCCCTCTTATCTGGTCTTTTTCCACCACTCTCTAGGACCACCAGATGAATCAAATTAGTAAGCCTTGGGGTAGGAATGGTATAGCCCATATGTGTCAACTGAAAGAATAGGACCAGTAGATGCCAGCTGAGAGACAGCGACACCTGCTGAGAGACAGCAACACCTGAGGTCTAGAGGCATTAATTAGGAGAGCAAGTAGGCGATTGGTTGGTTTTTTTATAGTTTAACTCGGACCTGGGAGAAATAAGTACTGTATTAAATTTATAGCTTAATGAGTAAAACTACTTAAACTACAGTTAATAGTTGAGTGATAATTCAAAACTTGAAACCCTAATTAGTTAAAATATAATGAGATGGCAGGGCAGGTGCTATGCTGTAGCATGTGGGAGCTGGTGGGCACTAGTGTGATCCACATCAACCATATCTGCAATAAGTTTCTGCAGCTCAAGGAACTTAGGCTCAGAGCAGGTGGCTACAAGAGCTACTTGTGGCTACAAGAGCAGGTCAGAGGCTATGAGTCATGCGACGAGTAACTCACCTCCTGACTCCCCAAAACTTGTCCACCATCTACAAGGCACAAGTCAGGAATGTGATGGAATACTCCCCACTCTTGTCTCTTAGTCTCTTAGACCTGATGACCTGCATTCTAGGGTTTTTTAAAAAGTGGCTGCAGAGATAGTGGATGCATTGGTTGTAATCTTACAAAATTCCTTAGATTTTGGAAAAGTTCCAAGAGGTTGTAAAACCACAAATGAGACAGAAATCAGGAAATTATAGGCCCGTTAGCCTAACACCTGCCATTGGGAAAATGCTGGAATCCATTATTAAGGAAATATTAACAGGATATTTAGAAAACCGTAATGCAAACAAGCAGAGTCAACATGGTTTTATAAAAGGGAAATTGTGTTTGACAAATTTATTAGTTTTTTGAGGATGTAACAAGCAGAATGGATAAAGGGAAACCAGTAGATGTAGCATATTTGGAGTTCCAAATGGCATTCGATAAGATATCACATAAATATTAGTGCACAAAATAAGAGCTTATAGTGTTGGGCGTAATATTTTAGCATGGATAGAAGATTGGCTAACTAGCAGAAAACAGATCAGGATAAATGATTCATCTTCTGGTTGGCAAACTGTAACTAGTGGGGTGCTACAGGGATCCTCAACTATTTGCAATCTATATTAATGCCTTAGATGAAGGGACAGATTTCTTGTTGCCATACTTGCTAACAATACTAAGATAGGTGGGAGAGCAAGTTGTGAGGAGGATGCAAAATGTGGAATCTTGTGCCTTCCTCCATGGCAAGCTTGGTAGCGGGGGGCATTTAATCAGGTGTGAGGGTGGCGGGTTAGGACCCTGTCACCCTCCTACTTCCACTCCAATTTAATCCATGGCAGTATGACCCTGGGCAGCCATTAATGTCATTTAAGGGCTTCATCCCACCTGTTGCTGGTATTGACCCAGAAGCAGTGTAGGGGGCTCAGCATGTGGGGGGCCCGACTAGCAACTAGTGGGATTATTTGCAGGCTCCCAGGGGGTGTCCCACTTTCAAAGGTACTCAATGTCTGATCAGGGGACCCAGAATTGGAAGAGGGGGAGTGTGGGTTCTCACTGAGACCCAAACCCCTGCCCTTGCTGCCAGCTCACGGCCTCCTCCTGCCATCACTCCCTTCTAGCCTGGGTCCTGCTATGATCCTTGACTTTGGGTGGGTGGGTGGGTGTTGCAATGGCAATTTTTCTCCTTCCTTGCTGAAAGTGTTGACTACTTGCTGCCATTCAAAAGAGCTGCCAGCCCCTGATTGGCTAGCAGCTCTCACCATGCAGGACTTCCACCCCCAGGGGCATCCTCCTCTCTGAAGGCCTTTGATCTTTGGAATTCTTTACTCCAGAGAGCAATGGAGGCAGGGTCATTGAATATATTCATCCAAAATAGTCAGATTTTTGATCTACAAGGAAGTCGAGGGTTAAAGGGGACAGGCAGGAAAATGGAGTTGAGGCCACATCAGATCACCCATGATCTTATTGAATGATGGTGCAGGCTCAAGTGACTGAATGCCCAAATCCTGCTCCTTTTTCTTACACCCTTAATGTCCTTCTCAATTCCAAATCTTCACATGCTGTCATAAAAGTTGCAATATGCCACTACCTTGAATTTATCGGAGCTGATGGTAGGCTCCCACGTACTGGCAGTGAACCCACTACGAAGCGAATAAACCCCTGGCGCTTAATCTGGCGATGTATAGTCACAGGATCAATGTGGTTGGTGAAAGTCCTGCCCAGTCCACGTCAGAGCAAATTCTGGAAAATCAATGCATAGACACCAAAAAAGGTCATGTAAAAGGCAAACACTACAACCATCAAATTAATAATTTTGTTATTTTTCCCCACTGGGGGCAAGGTGAAAAATGCGTACCAACCTCATACTCAAAATCTAATTGACTATAAAAAAGGAACAAAGTGTTGTATAAGTTTACTTCACCACCCTGGAGTACTTGCTAATTTTTAAAAATTTTATTTTTGTTGCTTCATTCATCAAAACATAGGAACAAATGAATGGGTACACCAGGACCCTGCCTTGTAGCAATTAAAGCTGGCAGAATTAGCATTTGGAGGTTCTTGACATTAAACATGCTGTTTCTGGATTGCAAAGTTATTGCTTTCAAGTCTTTGTCAGTGGTGCTATCAGATCTTATGCTACAAGCTTTAACTTATTATTTTACTCACCCCACCTGCCATTAATTCAGATTTGAAATTGTAATCATTATCTGTACTAAACTGTAAAACTCATAGACCAGTTGCTTTTTATTACAGACATTGATGAATGCACAATTGTGAATGGAGGATGTGAGACTTACTGCACAAATTCTGAAGGTAGTTACGAATGCAGCTGTCGTAGTGGCTATGCACTGCTCCCAGACCAGCGATCTTGTACAGGTAAAACATAATTGTTCAGATATCATTTAGGTGTAAATACAGACTGTTAAGTAGTTTTAGGAATAACTTGCTTTCCAAAATATATTGATCTATTGAGAATATTTGCTTTTTCACATTGAAACATTATTGAAGGATATTATAATTGATTCTTTGGTATGCCTTTTAACTGTATGAAAAATGTTGAAATTGGCAATTATCTTGCTAATATCTAAGTATTCTGCTGTGCCCCAGTAAAGTCAATTATAGTAAGAAGTGTAATATGATCGATTGACTTGAGCTTAAAAGAAAAATATATTCTGCTGAATGTCTCCCAATCATTGAGTTGTCTCTCAATCATTCTTTGCTAATTATAACCCTTCCTTTAAAACTAATGGCTAGAGTCTGACATTTTGATATGGTGTCATGAGTGTAGGTGAGGCCTATTGCATTCATTCCCATTCTTAGATTCTCAGTTTTATAATGTTGTATCAGGGTCATTCCACACGAACTGTGTTCAGATAAAAATGTAACATCTAACTATAAAATGTTAATAAGGAGTTCACTGAAATATAAATTAATTTAAAATATAAATACCTCCCATTTTTATTTTTCTGGCAGTTTTTTTCCTCCCTTCCTAAAGATGTTGACTACTTGCTGAAAAATGTGCCACTGAGCACCCTTTGACACCTCACCTGATCTTTGTGTGTGACTATCACAGGGGCATCACAGCCAAACTCAACCCTATCCTTACCTGATATTTGCATATGCAATTCCAGCAGGGGCCATTGGGAGATAGAATATTGGCCAATTTTCAGTTTCCTGGTTCATGGATGCTGAAGCCAATTGTAATACCCCCTTACCACCACCCCAATTGAGATCAGATCTATGGGTGCAGCTAATTCACAGCAAGCTCCATAGCCTTACATAGCACAACTGATCCTTTAGAAAGTCTGGTACCTCTTTTTCTAACAATTAGTGATTGTAAATCAATTTAGCAGAATATGTTGTACTAAGAATAAATGTGGCTTTCTTCAAATATCAGCTACTGACCTGACTAACACTGCTGTTCAACATTAATGGTATTGTAATGCCAAGAAAAGCAGTTATTGTACTTTGAAAAGCAGGGGAAGAACCATGATTGTAGCATGCAGTGCCAGTAGCTCTTACTCCAGATACAATCAATAATAAGGAGTGACAGCTCTGTTGGAGAAAAATATTCCCAATGCCTACCAAGACAATTGGGAAGCTGGAGCTGAGTTATGGCCACCAGCATATCACAGAAATGTTGGGCTGTAACTTATAAACCCCAGGACAGTGTATCTGGGGGCTACCCCAGAGATGCACTCAGAACTCCCCCTGCCCCCTGGAGGATTGCATGGAAATTGCCCAGGAAGTTCAAACTCCTTCAGGCAATTGTCCTGCACTAGGAATCATCCAAAAATGCCATTTAAATCACAAACTTCAGATGGTTCCGACAGTCATACAGCAATAGTTACCCAGAAAAACTTAGAAGAATTAAAACCATATCTAGCTTCTGGGTAACTATTGTACTGACCCCCACCCCTCCATGCCATTCCTGTCACCCCCCATGGGCTTCCCCCAGCCCCACGACCGCCCATGCTAGTGCTGTTAAAAAGAGGGTGTAGCTTACTTACTTTTGACTCAGCTTCCCTCGACAGTAGGCCTTGGGAACCCAATACATTACGCAGATCTCACTCGGCCTGAGTAAGAAGGTAAGGCGAGATAGAAGCAGCTACATTTTATGGTAAGTAATTATGAGCAGCGTGGCAATCTGACTCATTTGCCACTCCACCAGAAGTTACGAGCCATTCTGATTTTCCTTCAAAATTTACTGTCTGTAAACAGTAATTCAACAAAAATGTTTCCTTACACTTCAAGCTATGCAGTATATTAAGGCAACGAAACATCTGAGTGTTGCACACTTCTGTTAACTCCAATAATTGTATTTAAGGGAAGAATGAGTCTGAAGCTGGTCTTTTACCTCAAGAAGGTTTATTCTTCAGCCAGCTCAACAGAGTAACAGACTCCCAGTCCCACCCTGTGTTACAGCTGTACGCATTTATGGGTGAGACAGTGCCCATCACCTGTTTTAACAATGCAAGTAACTGCCACTTAGCAAGATGATTGTTATTGGACCTTGACAATATAATTGCTGCTACATTGACAACTTCTAGTTATTTTTGAAACACATTGATTGTTACATTAAGTATCTACTCAGTTAAAGCAGGGATGTCAAAACTACAACCAGTCCCCAGTTACAGTTACTGAAATAAAAACTAAAAGGCTGGAAATATTCGGCAAGAGTGGCAGCATCTATGGAAAGAAACAGAATTAATGTTTCAGATTTATGATGACCTTTTATCAGAACTGAAGAAAGATAGAAAGGTAATAGGTTTTGAGCAAGTGAAAGAGGGTGAATGTGGGGTGGGAACAAAAGGGATGGCCTGTTATAGGGTGGAGAGCAGGAGAGATTAAATGACAAAAGGTTTCATGGTAATGGATAAAGTAGAGACAAAATATGTGTCCAGATGGACTGTGAATGCCTGGACAGCAGCCATCTGAATGTAAAGTGAACAAATGAAGAAAGAAAAGAGACAAAATGGAGACAGAGGTTCAAATTGTTGAACTCAATATTGATCTTAGATGGCTGTAGAGAGCCAATCTGAAAGATGAGATGCAGTCCTTCCAACATGGATTGAGCTTCAATGGAAGATTGTATCAGACCAATGGATAGAAAGGTCAGAATGGGAGCGAGGTGAAGAATTGAAGTGACAAGCAATAGGAAGGTCAGGGTCATGCTTGTGGACTGAATGGAGGTGTTCTTCAGAACGTTTGTCCAGTCTCCCCAGTGTAGAGACCACATTGTGATTAGCCATGGAACAACTACTAAACCCTGGAGACATTGAAGCCCAGACTACCTATTTCTGTCTATGGGTGGAATTTTCTGTTCTGGAGACTTAAGTCCGGCGTGAAAGTCGGCGTGATTCCCTTTGGACAGTGGGGCGGATGAACACATGCGATCTTCTACTTTTTACCTCATTCATTATGCATCAGTGAGGAGATTGGTGAATCTTGGTGGCAGGGTGGGCAAGAACTCAAGGGGTTGATGGTCATTGTGCCATATTTAAAGGGTACCAGACAGACATTCACTCAGGAGCTTCTCCAGAGTCCTTGTGGCTGCAGCTCATACTAGAAAAATAGATGTGAGCAACCACACCCTGGGACATACGAGGGTGCCTCCAGCGTTACCTTTCGCTCATCTCTAGATAAGAGCACTGCCTGCAGTATACCCATGGTCGGGCCAGTGCTCACCATTGCATTGGCCCATGTTCGCCAACATCTTACCTTCTAAAGGCCCACTGCCTCTTACTGCTTAGGCCCTTGCTCAGCCTGGCCATGTGCCCTCCACCTCATTTGGATGAGAGCCATTACCAAGGCAGGGGTGCTTGCAGCATGCATCATCCACATCTCAGTGATGTGTGAACAAATTGAAATGATACATTTAGTGAACATGTCCTTTACAGGTTTCCCTCCATCTCAAAGCCAGAAAATTAGTGCTAAGCCCTTCAGCTGGCCTCCATCTAGACATGGCATCCCCACCCCACCCCTTCCTGGTAAAGAACATCCTGGAGGACCAGAGGTGGGTGTTCCTTCTGTTCATACATGAATGCATATGGAGACATGCTCTTTGAACAGGGTGATGAGAGCCATGTGCAAGAAGCTTCACTCTGACACTATTCCACTTGTCTCCACTTCCCTTGAAGCTCTATAGAGAGACCATTGCCTTGGCAGCATAGAAAGACTAACCATATGAGCCTTTGTCAACCATGACCATTCACCCTGGAGGATGGAGCTTTGTGTAGTATAAGGGTGTTCACATAGCAAGGTTAAAGGGGGACTGGGGAAACAGTACCACCCACAGTATGCTGTAAAGAGTCACATGAAAGTGGATTGAATACAGTAGTAGTCTAGTAGAAGCTAGCATGGAGTTAGCTCTTAGTTTGGGCTATACTTTGTACATAGGTAAATAGTTATGTGTTAGCAATAAACTCTACTGTTCAACTTTACAAACCTTTGAACCTCTTATTGAGACCTACTGAACATACCCTCACAACATGGTGGTAGCTCATCAATGAACCTAGAACTGGAGAAGCTGGTGAAGGAGCTCGGAGTCTGATAAAACTAAAGGAGCAGCATCCTGACCTAACTGAAGTGCACCTGAACTGAAGAGTTAGCAGGAGATTGCTTAATAAGTTCCAGTGCAGACGTGGAGGCTGAAGGGCAGAATAAAAATCCACCTTGCAGTAAAAGAACTCGTGGAGGTTCATGGTAAATCCCCATCGATTGCAGAGCCAAAGGACTTAGGAAGGGTGGGCAAAAAATCAGTTCTAAGGCTGAACTAGCCTTTAAAATGCTTCAGGCTATTAATCAATCAGAGCAGTCTGTTTCATTAATCACCGTGGCCAACCCAGGTACAGAGACTGCCATACTATGCAGCGGCTGAGCTCCATTGAAAGAAAAAGTACTTTCAAAAACTCAGCCAAAACCAAGAATTGTCTTTTAATCATGCCTAACATACTCCAAAAATGTTCTGAAGGGCCCAAATCTTTGATCAAAAAATTCACTGCGAGAAATCAATCCCTTTGAAGTGGGGTCCAAGATTACTGTGGAAGCCCACCAAAACCTGATAAGTGCAGGAAGAAGCATTGAGAAAACGTTACTGCAGCACCATCCTTAAAAGAGAAACAAGATTTAAAGCTGTACTCCTCTGAGCTGAAAAACAGGTAGATAGTAAATCAACTCTACCAGATGAATTTGGGCTGATATCAGACCAAACCAGATGCAAAGTTGGGCACCTCGGAGAAGAAAATTTTTAAGTGACTGAGTACATCAGGACTAAGTAGGAAATCAGGCAAAGACTGGATCAATACGTCTTTATACCTGTTTGGAGTATTTATGGATTAAGTGATCCTAATGTAATGCATTGATGAATCCTCAGCTCGCTTTGATGCGATATGAAAACTCTTTGACAAGTAATTTAATCTTCAAGTTGTGGAGCACACAAAGCTTGCAAAGGGGGACAGAACAATCCCAATAAAGCAACAAAAAGACAATATCCAAGCAAACCACACGATAGTGGCATACCATGTCACCGCAATGAATTGCACGAGCTGAAGAGTTTAGTGCAGAAGAAAGAGGAGGCTGAGAACCAACCGGAAGGCTTAAACATGGATTTTTTTGAAAAGATATTACTGAAAACGTTACCCAAACTGCAACAGCAGGTGTAAGTGCTGAGCCAGCTGACTCTGATTGAAGGGAAAGCCGCAGAGCGTTCCAAGCTGCAAGCAGATAATAAAGTCACGAATAGCACAGTTACAGAACTGAAACAAATTAAGGCTTTGCCGGAGACAGACCTGCCTAACAGTGAAACTAAAATGAAAGACAAGGTCAAAGCTCTGCAGCAGGTTGAGAAAGAAAAGGCAGAAATAAAATCAGAAAATGTAAATCTAAAGCTGAAGATCAAAGAACAAGAAGAGTAAGCACTGGATGCCTCAAACTTACTGAGAACCATTGGGTTGCTGAAGGATGAAATGGCTGAAATGAAAATCAAGAATGTAGAATGTCAAGAAAAGGTTGAACAGGTGCACGAGAAAGTAGAAGTTCTCACGAAGGAGCATGAAGAGTCTCAGAAACAATTAGGAGAAGTAAAATTACAGAAGTGAGCTAGATGGAATTGCTGATAAATCAGAACAGTTGGTTGAATGTGGAATTAACAGCCAAAACTGATTAAATTCCTGAACTTTGATCCAATCTGAAGAACATGAAAGATGAGATGTGCGGCATGAAAGAGCAAATCCAGACTTTAAAAGCAGAAAAGGAAAATTCTAAGAACCATATTGAGGATCTAATGAGTGAATTAAATGAAACTACAGAGCAGTCAGTGACCATGGAAGAAAGATTCCGATAGGAGCTGAATGCCCAGGTGCAGTTGTTAAGCTTGTGTACGGATTCCACAAATAACTCTAGAACAAAGACAACTGAATTCATCCAGAGTCGTTGCTGAGCTGGATGAAAAGATTAATAACCTTTAAAACAAATTATAAACAACTATTTTCGTGAAATTGCAAAACAAGTGGCAGTGGAGGTTCCATTTATGAAACGTCAACTTCTAAGAAGAACATGGCGGACCCCACAAGAAAAGCAAACCTGATTCCACTCTATGAATGAATAGAGTGAACATTCCCTTAGGAAGGAATGGGACAAACCTACGGAGTCTAAACAAATCGGATGGATTGTCAATAAGGAGAAATTCACCTCCAAGGAGCGCAAAAAGCGAATCAGATGGAGACAATCAAGTGCCTGAAACAGCAGAATACTACGATTTCAACTCCAAGCCAAAAAAGCTTTCCCAAAGCAATGAGCCTAGCACTCCTCCAGATGTGACCAGAATGAGATTTGGAAGAATTGTCAAGTCTCCACACTGCCTGAATTTAAAAAGCCAGAGACTTGAGAGAGGGGAGAAGGGGCAGCACATGAAGGAAGATTATATTATAAATATGTTTGGGTAAAGACTTAGAGGGAGGTGTAGTATAACGGTGTTTGGCATGGCAAGGCTTAATGTGGGATTGGAGAAACAGTACCACCTACAATATGATATAGAGAGTCACATGATAGTGGATTGAGTACAATAGCAGTCTAGCAAAAACCAGCATGGAGTTAGTTCCTAGTTTGGGTTGTACTTTGTACATACATAATTAATTGTGTTACCAATAAACACCCCTATTCAACCTTACAAGCCTCTGAACCTCTTAGTGAGATCTACTGAACAAATCCTTACAATAGTTTGGAGTTGTGAGTTGGCTGCCCTCCACCAGTCATGCCCCTTGGAGACTTCCACCTCCCTCCCTCCCTTCATCCCTGCCTTTGATTGCAGCTGATGGCAAATGGCTCAAAAATGGCAGCTCCAGACCTTGCTAGAATCTCAATGTTATGAGACCCATGTGTTAGGAACAAACCTGCTGCAATGCGGGCTTCACCACAGAGAGGAGAACACAACTGAGCATGGTTGACATCCAGTTGCCTTAATTATTAGGGTGTCACTTTAGTCAGCTAGTTGTGCTGACCTTGAACTCCATCCACCCGAAAAGATCCTCCTCCCACCTTGAGGGATCTCGCTGACTGATGAACCGCGTGGTCAACTTCAGATTTGATTTTTTTTTTAAAGTGCGCTTTACCTTTCAAGCTCGCTCCACATCCTCTGCAAAGAGGTATCTAAACTAAAGAGATATCACCAATCCTCTCCCCTCTGTCACCCTTGAACCCCTCCCTGGTTACCTGGACCTGATCATAATTAGCCTCGACATGCCTTCCCTCCCCTCAGAGTTGACACCCGCTACTGACTGATCCCTGCGCTCTCTGCCCTCTCCCGTTATCCGAGCCACCTGTCTTGTCCCCCTCCATGACCCACCCCCCCGATGAGACCTTCACCTCCAGACTTTCACCCTGTACCTGCCACCCGACTGCATCCCACTCTGCCCTCTGACTGTGATTGTTTCCTCCTGTTACCAGAATCCTGAGTGCACCCACCATTGACCACGCCCTCTAAGACACATTCCTCCCTCGGGGCCCCCCCCAAACACACAACACCATTCCCCAGATCCTCACCTGGACAGTCTCTCCTCACTCCCTCTTCCCCAGACACTCTGCCACCCCCCTTTCCCCATTTCCCAGGCATTCCCCACCCTTCCCTACACACTCTCTCCCCTGTAATTCCCCAGACACTCCCCCCATCTTCCCACCCTTCCCAGGACACACTCCCCCACCCTTTCAGTAGGCCTGCCTCCCTGATCCAGCCTGCATTCCACCCTTCCATCCTGCCTTGGCACAGCTTCTGCTAACGGCTCTCAAGTGAATTTATGCGAGGTCCCTAGGAAGGAGAAAGAAACATCTACTGACCTCAAAGTTGTGGAAGTGGTGAAGCTCGTCAGGTGCATGCTACTTAAATGCAGCCATAAAACTGAACGTTCGAAATTCTCATTGGTAAGGAACTTAATTTGGAGGGGGCACTTAATTCCAGTGAGGTGGCCTTTTAATTAGCATGCATGAGATGCTAATGAATGCAAATAAGATTCCTGACATTGTTCGTTTGGAAACTCGACCCATCTTTAACCCACCTTGAAAATCGGGAGACAAAACTTGCAGTTTATCCCGCCACTGGGAAACATATTTTTTGCCTCCTGCCAAATTAAGTGTCCCAGCTTACCACGATTCCCGCCACTGGTGGGGGTGGAAAATTCCACCCTACATTTCTATTTCTTTAAGTTTGGTTGATCTAGAGTTTTGGAAAGAGCTATTCTTATTGCTGTGCCTCATTCATCTATATATACTAAATGAGAACGTCATTTATATGCTGGCTTCTTACACCTGAGAATTGTCTCAAACCCCTTCATATTTTTGGTGATGTTGGTTGAGGGCATAAGGAGAAATGATGATGCGCTTGAATAGTTCCATGGGTTCTTTAAGTTTTTCCTGAACAGGTGAAAGTAACCTCAATTTCACATCTTACCTGAAACATGACATCTCTAATAGTTTTGCTTTTATTCTTCCATGGGATGTGGGTGTTGCTGGCAAGGCTAACATTTGTTGCCCATCCCTAATTGCTGTTGAACTGAGTGGCTTGCTAGGCTATTTCAAAGGGCAGTTAAAGAGTCAACCACATTGCTGTGGGTCTGGAGTCACATGTAGGTCAGACTGGGTAAGAATGGCAGATTTCCTCCCCTAAAGAAAATGAGTGAACCAGAAATAACAGAAAATGCTGGAAAGATTCAGCAGGTCTGACAGCATCTGTGAGAGAGAAACAAGAGTTAATGTTTTGAGTCAATATGACTCTTCTTCAAAGCTAAAGAGAAGTACAAATGTGATGGATTTTATATAGGGGTGGAGCAGGTGGAACAAAATAGAAGGTGGGAGCTAAGGAGAGATTTGACAAAGATATCATGGACACAGAACGAAGGGAGTGTTAATGGTAGTGTTAAAGACTAAAGAAGGTGCTGTTGGTGGCATAAAGGTAAGATAGCAGAATGTGTTAATAGCAGAACAAGGGTCAGCGCTCTGTGAAAACAAAACATAAAAACAAGTGACAGATGGTCCTGTTGAGGGGGGGCAGGGAGTTTGGGGGAAAAGGATAATAAATAAATAAATGAGTGAACCAGAGGCTTTTTACGGCACTCAATGACAGTTTTGTGGTCACTCTTACTGAGATTAGCTTTCAGTTCCAGATTTTATTAATTGAATTTAAATTCTTCCAGCTGCCATGATAGGATATAAATCTGTGTCCCCACAGTATTTAGCCTAGGCCTCTGGATTACTAGTCCCTTGACATTACCACTCTGCCACCATGTCCCCAGTGTGTATTAAGTAATAACTCTGTTAGCATACTTTACAAAATAATACTTTCAGTGTATATTGCAATGTAGATTAAAATTTAATGATCACATAAACTAATCTTTTTCTTCCAGATATTGATGAATGTGAGGACAATCCTGACATTTGTGATGGAGGGCAATGTGCCAATGTACCTGGAGAATATCGATGTCTATGTTATGATGGATTTATGGCTTCTGAAGACATGAGGACCTGTCTAGGTTAGACTTGGTTGTAGTTTTCTTGCTAATATTCAAGTATTATTGTTCAAGTGTTAAGCTGAGTATATAACATGAGAATATATTAAAAGCAATGTCAAGAATTGTGTAATGTTTAGAAGAGCATCACTCGAGCTGTATAGAACCTCCTTAAACAATTAGCAATTGCACAATATACTGGAGCTGTGGATACTGTAACTTAGTTTTAACCTTGATCCACAGATGTCAATGAATGTGAACTTAATCCAAATATATGTCTCAGTGGCTCCTGCGAGAACACTAAAGGATCATTCATTTGTCACTGTGAACTGGGCTACTCTGTTAAGAAAGGAACAACTGGTTGTACAGGTAAACAAATCTTTCATGAGCACAGTATATTCTCCATTTAAATCTGGCATTTAAATGTATAATTGTTACAAGAATTACCCATTTGCGAACATTCATTTGCACAGTATTTTTTTTAAATCATTTAAAATATGGCCTCCATTCTCTAGAATCAGAGTCAAGTAGAGACTACTACTAAAATAAATTAGCAAAGCCCACACATCGCCACAGTGGGCTGAATTTTATCACCTCCCTGCCAGCATATTTGAAGCTGGGGAGGGAAGCTTGTAAAATAAAACGGGTGTCCTGCCCACTGCTTTCCCGTCCACTTCAGGCCTTCTCCTATATTGCAGTCAGCCCACCTACCCGCCTTGGGCCTATTGAGGCCCTTTCCGCTTCCACTGCTACAATACATGTGGCTGGGGAAGGCAGAAGCAAGGTGAACATCACAGCAGCTTTTACTGCAGAAATAGGGGGAACATCCTTTGTGGTGTCCCCTGAGCTCATAAAAGGCATCCCCCAAGATCATACCCCACTTTTAAGCCTCCCCAACCTCTAAAACATGGCCCCTCCCCCTGCTTACCCCACCACATCACTTAGGTCCTAATTCCCCAGACTATCTGAAGTCCAGAATCCATCAGTCGTCTTCTTCAGGGACTGCTTTTAGCCCCAGCAGTGGCCACTACTCAATCTTGGTATTACCTGGACTACAGAGCTGGCAGCCAGATTGGCCAGATAGAGGCAGAAGCTCCACTCTGACTCAATTAATGCTTCCCAAGCGTAATATCTCAGAGGAAACTGGGTTTCAGGTGAGCAGCCTGACCAGAGACCTTTCTGTCGGTGGGGCAGGGAATAGACCCACCAACCCCCAGTCCTCCCCTCCACCCCCCTTCCCCCTACCGCCTCCCCTTAAAATCCACCCCAGTGTTTCAGGTGTACCATACCTTGTACATTCTAAACAAATTTTGTTATCAAAGAACAATTGTAATATAGTACAACAAAAATTATATATAAAAATATATCAATGCAATGTGTAAATGCTGTCGTTTCCTCAGTTATTGTAAGATTAAATCTGAACTTGTAATGAATGTTTCATGATATGATGAAGAAACAAGAGACAGAGCATCTTTCAGGTTGTGTTACAGTTTATGTGACCTATAAAATTCATCAGAGCCTGCTCTCAATTTAATTAAAGATCAGAACATAGTCGCAATCTGTAAACTTTTATGGTGGTCTCTTTCATAGAATTCCTTCCCAGTCAAGTTACATAATTAATAAATAAAGTTTGTTTTGACTTTGATCTTTGGATTTTTAATTCATGATGGAGATAAATTAATTTTCATGAAATTGATATTAGTATCTGCTTACCTCAAATTAATCTGATAGATTTAAATGATTTTAGCTATTCCAGTGTCAGTAGTAATCTGTAAAACTTTGAAGAGGGAGTATTTTATGAAAACTGTCACAAATTCACCCATGTTCTATCAGCCAGAAATCCAAAGGCAGTTTTCCAAAGCAAATGGACACTCATGAGGCAATTAGGACTTGTATTAAGTGTTACTGCTTTCAGGAGTTAGCAAAGTACTTTCTGTTGATTTACCCTTGACGTGGCTGCATAATGATTGAAATGTTGGGGTAAATTGGGCTGCATGTTATTTTTCGATCAGGTGGGTGGATTCTAATCATCGGTGTTAAGATTTTACAATATAGTGACAAAGCTACACCTATAAATTCTCTGCCCAATACGATTGATGCCACTGGCCTATTGTGTTCAAACCTGTTGTGAGGGATATAATATCTGTGGTACTGCAGAGATGATCAGGAGACTTAGTAGAACTTTATCCTCAATTTTGATTTATGCACACAGGTTAAATGGCCACCTTGATTGATTTGGCAGCTATTTTATAGTGCGCTACAACTTACAAAATTCCAACTTCCTTTTTACTTCAATTAAGTAAATTCCATGGATATGTATAAAAATGCAATTTCCGTAAGATCTGCAAGAATATTTTAAAATATCCACATAAGCCAGTGTACGCATAAAATGAGCTGACAAGCAGAATTCCACATTTACTTATGAACATAAATGAAAAATGTAACTGCTATCATTGTGTAAATATGTAACTACAGGCAATTATTGACCAACTGTTGCAAAAATGTATAAATTACTGCTGCCAATTTCTCTTGCCATAATGTGTATTACTTGGCATGGCTTATTTTGTGAAAGGATTTGCCAGCTTCAACCTGAAATTTCTGTAATTCTGGCAACCACTTCTGCTCCCTATTTGTCATGCTCCTAAATATTGTGATATAGCTTTTTTCTGACAAAAAAAGTTTTGAGTTTTCTCTACAGATATACCCTATTTTTACAATGGGCAATCTTGGCCAACTAAACTTAGATTGACTGCATAGAATCAGCATTGTTTGTATCTGGCCTCATATTCTTGATGGATATTATTGTGGTATTGTCACTGGACTGGTATTCCAGAGACCCAGGGTAACGCTCTGGGGACCCTGGTTCGAATCCCACCACAGCAGATGGTGAAATTTGAATTCAGTAAAAATCTGAAATTAAAAGTCTGATGATGACCACAAATGTTGTAAAAACCCACCTGGTTCACTAATGTCCTTTAGCGAAGGAAATCTGCCACCCTTACCTGGTCTGGCCTACATCTGACTCCAGACTCACAGCAATGTGGTGGACTCTTAAATGTCCTCTGAAAAAGGGTAATTAGGGATGGGCATTAAATGCTGGCCTAGCCAGTGATGCCCACATCCCATGAATGAATTTTTAAAAAATTACTGTGGGCAGAATTTTGCCTTTGGTGAGCGGGCGGGAAGCCAACCCCTGCTGCCGAAATGGGGCCCGCTTTGCGCTTCCTCTGAGGCAGGGGGGAGGGAATCCCCAACTGTCAAAGTGTGCTCTTTCACGCACGCGCGCAAAAGAGCGCACTTCTCCCTGAGACTAAGTGCTTTCTCAGGGAGATTAGTGACAGGTTAAAAAACTCTAAAAAAATAGAAAAATAAAAACATTATTAACATGTCCCCCTCATGTGACAATGTCACATGAGATGGGACATGTTAATAAGAAGCACTGAAATTTTATTAAAGTTTTTAAACATGAACATGAAACATCATCCCGCCGGTGGATGAGGTTTCATGTTTTATCAGAAGCCCGCTGGGGCTCCTGGCCTGCCCGCCAGCCTTAAGGTTGGATGGGCAGCGTCTTTAATGATCTTGATTATCCTGCCAATGGTCAATTGGCCATTGACAGGTTGGCAGGTGGAGATTGAGGGGCAACTTGATAGAAGTTTACAAAATTATGAGTGGCAGGGACAGAGTAGATGGAAGCTTTTTCTGGAAGAGTCTGGGTGGAAGAGTCAATTACTAGGGGACATAGATTTAAGGTGAGAGGAGAAAACTTTAGAGGAGATGTGCGGGGCAAGTTTTTTACGCAGAGGGTAGTGAGTGTCTGGAACTCACTACCAGAGGAGGTAGTGGAAGCAGGTACAATAGTGGTGTTTAAGAGGCAGCTTGACAAATACATGAATAGGATGGGAATAGAGGGATACGGACCCCGGAAGTGCAAAATGTTTTAGTTTGACAGGCAGTATGATTGGTGCAGGCTTGGAGGCCCAAAGGGCCTGTTCCTGTGCTGTGCTTTTCTTTGTTGTTCTAGCCAACTGTCTTACAAGTGTTTGTAGATGGAATTAAAATCAGTGAGTCACTCTGAAGACTGAGTAAGTCTTTGAGTTCAAAACAAAAACAGAATTACCTGGAAAAACTCAGCAGGTCTGGCAGCATCGGTGGAGAAGAAATCAGTTAACGTTTCGAGTCTTCATGACCCTTCGGCAGAACTGAAGCATAGTTAGGAGAAAGGTGAAATATAAGCTGGTTTAAAGTGGGGGGGCCGGGGGAGAGAGAAGTTGAGGGTGGGGTGATTGTGGAGATAAGCAAGCAGTGATAGGAGCAGATAATCAAAAGATGTCACAGACAAAAGGATCAAAGAGGTGTTGAAGGTGGTGATATTGTCTAAGAAAAGTGCTAATTAAGAATGGAAGACAGGACACTCAAGGTACAGCTCTAGTGGGGGTGGGGTGGAAAGACTAACGAAGTTTTAGTTTTAGATTTAAAAATAATGGAAATAGGTGGGAAAAGAAGAATCTATATAAATTATTGAAAAAAAGGGAGGGGGGAGAAACGGGGTGGGGATGGGGGGAGGGGGAGTTTAAGATCTAAAGTTGTTGAATTCAATATTCAGCCCGGAAGGCTGTAAAGTGCCTAGTCGGAAGATGAGATGCTGTTCCTCCAGTTTGCGTTGGGCTTCACTGGAACAATGCAGCAAGCCAAGGACAGACATGTGGGCAAGAGAACAGGGTGGAGTGTTAAAATGGCAAGCGACAGGGAGGTTTGGGTCTTTCTTGCGGACAGACCGCAGGTGTTCTGCAAAGCGGTCGCCCAGTTTGCGTTTGGTCTCTCCAATGTAGAGGTGACCTACATTGGAGAGACCAAACGCAAACTGGGCGACCGCTTTGCAGAACACCTGTGGTCTGTCCGCAAGAAAGACCCAAACCTCCCTGTCGCTTGCCATTTTAACACTCCACCCTGTTCTCTTGCCCACATGTCTGTCCTTGGCTTGCTGCATTGTTCCAGTGAAGCCCAACGCAAACTGGAGGAACAGCACCTCATCTTCCGACTAGGCACTTTACAGCCTTCCGGGCTGAATATTGAATTCAACAACTTTAGATCTTAAACTCCCCCTCCCCCCATCCCCACCCCGTTTCTCCCCCTCCCTTTTTTTTCAATAATTTATATAGATTCTTCTTTTCCCACCTATTTCCATTATTTTTAAATCTAAAACTAAAACTTTGTTAGTCTTTCCACCCCACCCCCACTAGAGCTGTACCTTGAGTGTCCTGTCTTCCATTCTTAATTAGCACTTTTCTTAGACAATATCACCACCTTCAACACCTCTTTGATCCTTTTGTCTGTGACATCTTTTGATTATCTGCTCCTATCACTGCTTGCTTATCTCCACAATCACCACACCCTCAACTTCTCTCTCCCCCCACCCCCCCACTTTAAACCAGCTTATATTTCACCTTTCTCCTAACTATGCTTCAGTTCTGCCGAAGGGTCATGAAGACTCGAAACGTTAACTGATTTCTTCTCCACCGATGCTGCCAGACCTGCTGAGTTTTTCCAGGTAATTCTGTTTTTGTTTTGGATTTCCAGCATCCGCAGTAGCTTTTAGCTTTTTGTTTTTAAGTCTTTGAGTTAATAGTTGAGATAAGCAGCTGAGGAAGATCCTCAGTTTGATCCTCAATCTGTTAGCTAATCTCAGGGTGACAAAGATGAGGAGGGTCAAAGCCATGGAAGGATTGAAAACAAGGCTGAGAATTTTAACTTCGAGATGTTGCTTGACTGGGAATCAATGCAGGTCAACGAGCACAATAGTGATGGGTAGACACAAGCAGCAGCGTTTTAGATGACCTCAAGTTTATGGAGGGTCGAATGTAGGAGGCCAGCCAGGAGACCATTGAACAGTCAAGACTAAAAGTAACAAAGGCATGAATAAGGGTTTCAGTAACAGATGAGTTGAGGCAGGGGTGAAGTCAGGCAAGTTACAGAAGTGGAAATAGGCATTCTTAGTGATGGTATGGATATGTGATCAGAAGCTCATATCTGCATCAAATATGACACCAAAGTTGCTAACAGCCTGGCTCAGCTTTAGTCAGTTGCCAGGGAGAGGGATGGAGTTGATGGCTAGAGAAAAGAGTTTGTAGTAGGGACCAAATATAATAGGTTTGGTCTTCCCAATATTTAATTAGAGGAAATTTCTGCTTATTCAGTACTGGATGTCGGACAAGCAGTCTGAGAATTTAGAGAACGCTGGAGAAGTTGAGCATGGTGGTGGGGAGGTAGAGCTGGGATCATCAGTGAACTTGTGAAATGTAATGCTGTGTTTTCGAGCTATGTCTTCAAAGTTAGAGTATAGATGAGAAATAGGCAGGAGCCAAGGATAGATCTTTTGCAGAAATATGGTGCAAGAGTGGGAGGAGAAACTATTGCAGGTGATTCTCCAGTTATGATTAGATAGATAAGAATGGAACCAAGCAAGTGCAGCTCTACTCAGATGGCTAATAATGGCAATTCTTTGGAGGGGGATGGTGTGGTCAACCGTGTCAAAGACTGTATACAGGTTGAGAAGGACAAGGAGCGATAGCTTGTTACTCTCAATAAGTGGTTGTAGAAGAGTTAATCCAGGCTGGTCTTTTGGTTCAAGCTGATTTATTTTCAAGACAGCTCCTTAGTGCTACTGACTTCCAAGTAGCTTCCACACAAAGTGTTCCAACCGTATCTTTTTATTCTGTTTAGATGGGATAATCAATGTCCATCACCTGTTTAACTAGTAATTGTCTTCAACAAGGTGATTGCCATGCAGTGTGATTATTTATACATTGACAGATTCCCCTCTTTTCTTTTTTAAATTGAAAAAAATTAAAGAAAATTCTTTTTGAAACAAACAGAAGGGAATAATGTACGTATTTCCACATTTATATCCTGTATTTCCTTTACCAAATATATATAAACAATTATAAAACAATTTTTTCCCCATTTCATCATTATAACATAAGACACCCCTCTTCCAATATATTTAATAATTTCTTAGAGCAGACACTTCTTTTTGTAAATGTCTGATAGTTGGTGACTTATGTCAACCCATTGTATCTTAGAGATCTCTCTTCTCTCTAACATTTTTATGCTGGCTAGGTCTATTCTTAGCCTTTTTTCAGTGACACTTTTCGTCAAATGAACATTATCCCAAAGGGACCAGTTATCAACATAACATTCTATGGGTAAACTTTTCTCACATTGCCCCTTATATAATATTTCTGTCAGTATATTGGATAAGTAAACCCCCATATCTAGCACTTCTACTAAGGCCAGCATTTCAGCAGTTAAGGTGCTTTTCACCACCCTTTTTATTTTCTTAGCCTCCCAAGCCAGCGGGCAACATCTATCATTCTTTCCCACCAAGAATATGATAAACCCTGCTGTGCTAGAGTACCCATCTGGAAGATTGGCATGTGAAGCATCGCTAAAAATGACCAACCTCATATCTCCTGGATCACCCAAGGCTGGAAACTTGAGCACATATCTCTCCAAATTTAATTTTTGTAGTGTTTTATTTGCTCTCAGAACTTCCTCAACTGTAGCATGTTTCATCATGGTACACAGCTCCAACACATCATAACTAGCGTCAGGCCTAGTCTGAGTGCAGACTGCCCAACCAAGCTTCTCAACTGTTCCGTTTCTTCCTTGATAGCAGGATCCTCTTTTTATGAGGATCTAACCCACGTTATTGGGATATGATTTACATATTCTAGATAAGATTGTTGATTCAGTGTCAGTCCTAACTTGCTCTGCTTATTGTCTAGACCTATGTATTTAAAGGCCCCTGAAGCCTGACTTCCAACCTTGAATTCCTTCTTTATCTTCTCGATTACCCATTGTTCAAATTCTACAGAGCCTCCCCACAAGAAATCATCAACATGCATGATTAATATTCCAGCTAGTTTCTCCTTATGGTACCAGTAGAACATCGCAGGGTCTGCCTTTAACTGAATGCAACCTGTTTTCAACAGGACAGACCTCACAGAAAAATACCATACTCTTGATGCATCATTCAGTCCATAAGCACACTTGCTCAATTTCCATAGCTTTCCTTCTACATCACCGGTTTCTTTGGGCGGTTTCAAAAAACTTCCCTTTGAAACTTCTCTCCCTGTAAAATGGCAGCCTTTATATCAATTGATTTGCACTCCCAGGAATAGGATGCCAAAATAGCTTAAAAAAAAACTAACTTTCAAACTCACTTTCCCCGCAGTAGGCAAGTCCACTTGGACATCCTGATCTCGTAGTCTCCTTTCAAAGCCTCAGGTTACTAATCTCGCTTTGGCCTTATATGTGCCATCTGGGAGTACCTTTACTGTACAGATCCATCTGTGAGATAAAGCTGGCTGTCCTCTGTCAGGTATTTCAGAATATACCCCGAATTCCTTCCAACTTTCCAACTCTTTCCGCTTGGCTTCCTTTATCAGCTTATT
Organism: Cetorhinus maximus; assembly: GCF_964194155.1. Taxonomy (NCBI): domain Eukaryota; kingdom Metazoa; phylum Chordata; class Chondrichthyes; order Lamniformes; family Cetorhinidae; genus Cetorhinus; species Cetorhinus maximus. Next base: position 18,344,047 of record NC_135908.1, read on the forward strand.
TTCTAATTTATTAGCAGCTAGTAAAATCTCTCAGCCATAAGGACTTCTACTTCTATTGAGATTCCTAGCTTGCTCGCTAGTCCTCATTCTTAAGGTATGGCCTCTACTCACATACCCCTCCCCTTCTGGACTACTACTATAGGATCTTTCTCCCATGCGAGCAGAACCCTGTTTGCAAGTCCGTGATTTTGTTCTAGGGTCACAACCACTTTCTGGTCCATTGTCAGAACTCATACTGCACTTTCTGGGTTTCTACGTCTTTACCTCGGTTTGCCAATCCATGGGTCTTGTCTCCTGTCCTTCACCCTGCACATTTAGCCAATGTTTGTATTTACCAGTGGCCTTTCCTACTCTCCCTATGATAGTGGCACTCCTCCACACACTGGTCTTTTCTGGCATGTATGTTACCTTTGTTCCTACTTTGGGTAGTTGCCCTTTTGCACGAATAGCGTTATCCTGTACCTCAGTGTTACTTTGTTCATAGTCAGTTAATCCTGTGTCGGCCGTCATCTGCTCCTTATAACTACCCAATGTGTGTGTATGTGAAGTGCATGGTGCCTCCTCACATTCTATGTCTGTTCAGAACCTGTGAAGGTATAGTCAGTACCAATTAACCGCGAAGAATGTACCCTAACAGTTTGATTGCTGTGTTGCACAATTACTACTTTCCCATCACTCTCTATTACCTTGCCAGGTACTTTTCACTCTTTCCAGCCTTCCCTTTTATAATATACCATATCTCCTTGTCTAAACTGAATTCCCGATGGTCTTATGCGGTGCTGTAGGGCTCACCGAATTTTCTCTGAAACTTCTACTTTAATGAAAGCTTTTCTGCCCACATGCAAAGCGTTCAGATGAGCAGAAAATGTGGAGCTAATGCTAGTGCCTTCCAGAGTAGGGGGAGCATCCAATAACACCGAAGGCAACTTCAGATTTCTTCCATACGCCAACTGGTACAGACGGCACTGCCCAACCATTTGCAAAGAGCTCTTTGCGTGCACCATTCAGGCTAGCGTCATTTGCAATCTACAATCTGGTTGATCAGCCAATATTTTATGTAACATGTCGTCTATTACAACATGGCTTCTTTCGCAAAGACCATTACTAAACAGGCTCTCAGCTGCAGTGTGCGTAACTATGATGTTTAAATTTTTGTACATATCTCGAAATTTCTCCTTGGCGAATTCCCCACCATTATCTGTGAGGAACTTCATTGGTGTTCCTAATCCTGTTCCTACCCATTTCTCTATGACCTTATCGACAATGGTCCCTTTGTCTTTACTGTGTATTACAGTGGATAGGCTAAATCTGGTTGCCATATCTATGAAGTGTAGTAAAAAAAACACCCTTATCCTTGCCTCAAACTTTCAAGTCCATTGCCACTGCATCGTTAAACTCCCTGACTAGTGGCAGCTCACAACAGGATGCGGTGGTGTCTTGCGATATTTAAGACAAATTTCACACTGAGCAGTGATTTGTTCGTTAAGGTCATCATATCCTTTATCGACCACTCCCGCATCTTGAAGTAGAGTCTTCCGTTTCCGTGGTGCCGGATGTGCAAACTGTCTGTGTAATTTCCAAATGATCTTCTTTTTGTCCACCAAATTTTTCTCAGCAGTTAACAAAACTTCATGAACTTTTTGATAAGAAATCTCTGGCTTCCTTAGTGGCAAGGAGTAATGGCCTGACTGAGTAAAATGTAGATCCACATTTTTTCCAAACACAACTGCTCTATCATTCTTCATATCTAGTGCCATCTGAGCCGCCTTCATCGCAGATCAACTTAACAGTAACGATATCTCGCTAGTACTGATAAACAGATTGATCCCTGCTATCTTACAAGGGAGGACCGCCAGTTTGGAGGATGTTGATGTATTGTCATCTCCGAACCTGAAGCAGGTAGAGCTTCCATACTCCTTGACCTTCCATTAGTCTGCCTCATTGAGAGACTCCAGAAAGCAGCCAAGCCAGTCCATGCCACACACCATAGAAGTGCAACCATTGTCCAGAACTGCACAGTTGAAGGAATCTACCATCAAGATACTCATCACTGGACTCAAACTCTCAGTGATCAATACAATCCCATCATGGAAGTCACGATCATCATTTTCAATTTCAGATGAATCGGTCTCGTGGGTCACTTCAAAAACGCGACTCCTTCACCATGGGCAGTTATCCAGTAATGATATTGGGGATCACACTGAAAACATCAATTAACCATTCCCCATGCATTTTTTGGGTTTAAATGCCTACGGTCACCATCCCTGACACACTTTTTGTCCCGACTCTCAAACTGGCTAGGATTACGACTATTTTCAGACCTCTTGTCATTAACCCCATCTTTGTATTGGAATCTTCATCTAATATTTGGTCGACCTTGAAATTCAGCCACCATTGAATCCTCTATCCTTCGCTTCATAGCATAGTTGTTCGCATTTGCTAAGGAAGTGGCAGGGAATGAATGTTTCCCCGTTTTTTTCTTTGGGGCAGCAGCCATATCTCTCATAGGAGAGATTCTTTCCCCTGGAATTGAACCCCTGTTAGTACTAAAAGACAGTCAACATGGGAAATGAGAGTACAGTCCAGTAATTTAAGCACCAATACAGATTCTGGAATTTCAAGTTCAAATCTCTCTAGTCTCCTGTACCATTTATCAAAATCCATGATATATTCTTCCACGGACTGATCATCTGATTTCCTAAACCTATCAAAGATCGTCCAAGCGTCATATGCTTCCAATAACTCATCCTTTTAGTAAAACTTATGCAAAAATTGTAACAGAATGTTCAATCCCTCTTCATGATCCAAATCATCCACTTTTCACTCTGAAAATACCTTACTCTTTATCTTTGTTTTGGCTGGTAATGATAACACCAAAGCCAGACCTTGCTTCTCCCAGGGTATGGAAGAAACCCAGGTCCACATTTCAACTTCAGCATTCCATTGCTGATAAGGTTCAGAGTCAGAAAAAAATGGTGGATAGTCAAAGCTTGCGATTTTGCACCACCATTCCATAACTTAAATTGTCAGCAACATTACGCTTCTTTTCCCTCAGATGATTGAGACAAAAAATTTCATATACAGCAATCAATCAGCAAAGCTTAAAGTTCATCCTCTGCTACTGTGTTTCTCTCAATAAGTGGTTGTAGAAGAATTAACCCAGGCTGGTCTTTTGGTTCAAGCTGATTTATTTTCAAGACAGCTCCTTAGTGCTACTGACTTCCAAGTAGCTTCCACACAAAGTGTTCCAACCGTATCTTTTTATTCTGTTTAGATGGGATAATCAATGTCCATCACGTGTTTAACTAGAAATTGTCTTTAAGAAGGTGATTGCCATGCAGTGTAATTATTTATACATTGATATAGTTCACCTTTGTCACAGTAACATAGGATCTACCCTAGTGTTTTTTGATAAGAGCCATTTTCGGTACTGTGGCAGCGATAAAAAACTATTAAGATGGATTCAAACATGACATTCCAGGAAAGATGAACACCAATTGTGAGGTGGTAATGCATTCAAGGAGAGGAAACGGAGGTTGGAGATGGGGTGGTAGTTTGCAAAGACAGTGGACTCTAATGTTTTGTTCATAAGAGGTGTTATGACAACAGGCATGAAGGACAGAGGAATAATACCTGAAGAAAGAGAACTGTTAACAACATCATCTAACATGGGAATTATGAAGGATAGTTGTGTGGTCAGTATTTTAGTAGGAGCAGGGTCAAGGGAGCTGGGGTTGGGTCTTATGGACAAAATGAGCTTGGAGAAGGCATATGGGGAAGTAGGGAAAAACTAGCAAAAAATGTGAGTTAGCGCTAGGGCAAGGTGGAACTCTAGAGAGATTTTGGCCTAGTGGGATAGGGGAAGGGAGGGAAGTGGCAGAGGCAGCTGAATGGATTGTTTCATCCCATGTTGCAAAGAATTCCATGAGCATCTCATAATTCTTGTTGGAGATGAGGGTGCAGAAGACCGTGGAGAGAGATTAAAGAAGCTGGTTTGCAGTAGAGAAATGAAGACAGGAGTTATCTTTGCAATCCAGAATGATCCGAAGATAGTGGTTTAAAAATAAAAGTAATAATAAAATGGAAATGAATGTTATGCTCCAGATAGTCAGTTGGTGATGGAAGAAACCAAAGCCAGTTTTTACATGGAATAGATTTTTTCACAGAGTGAAACATTGCAGGTATAGATTTCCTGACTCCACTAACTCATGTCAGTTGCTTTTTATGTGCTCAAGTAACCATCCAATCAATGCCCTCCACCTGTATGTACTTAACCTCAATTGATACAAGTAACAATTAATACAAATAGAACATTTTCCAAGAGATGGACTCTATTAAAGACAGTCATTTTGAAATTTCTGTATTCTGGAATTTACTTTTTGTTGTGTAGTCTGTCTTTGTAGCATTGTAGAATGCTTGCAAATATGTATTTTCTGAATGAAGGGTAGTCTGATCAGAGTGGGGATCTGTGTAAAGCTGCCAGAAGTGATGCTCTGTGATGGGCCACTAAGAGATATAGTTCTAGAGAGGTAAATTAATTTGTGTTCCTTATTCTCTCTATTGAAAATAATGGCTCGCTCTTCCCAGTTGAAAACTGACAAAACTCAAGTAGGACAAAACAGGTTTGCAGACCAGTAGGTCTGGGACTCCAACCCATGCACACCTGCGGGAGATTCAGGAATATAAACATTTGAGCTGCCTTTGCATTTAAGAATTATTGGTTATTGAGGCCTGCTATTCAGTGTTTGTTGCCATATTGCATAGTTCTTTATAGAATATATCCACCAATCCTGTACTCCCAATAAGGAAGCACAATCAAAGGGAACGTTAGTTGGAGATAAGGCAAGCATCATAGAGCCTTCAATTTGCGTTCATCAAGCACAACACCTCACTGAGAGCATGGGACCAATGAATTGTTTGAGAACATGGTCTCTTAATGACTTGAACAACACCAAGGTACACTCATTCACATTTCAAAATTGCACATGCAGCTTATTTCAGTCCAACTACACCTTCATTCAAGCAGTAAACAAAATATAAATTCAAAGAATTTCTGGGTGCTTATAGATTATATTCAATTCCCAAGTAGTTTATTGGACATAATTAAATGCAGACACACTTTCCTTCAAAACGTATTTGTGTTACATTTTTGTTGCATGCTGTATTTATTTAATTGTAAATATGGCACAGTCATAAACTTCAGTGACTCATTCAATAAGCATTGGATACAGGGACTTCATGTCTGCACTTTATTTCTGGTTTAGGAAGTTTTGGCATTTAGTTATTGGCATCAAGCTTTGATTTTGTGCTGTTTTGTTTTCATAAAAACAATAAAGGAAATATGAGAACATAAATGTTTTCCATATATTATTCAGTTAAACACAGATCATGGTTTATATTTCTGGTATCTTAAATACTTTCTTGATGTTTTAAGAAATTGTCCTATTTGCATTTCCTTCTTTGTTTTCCACTTTAAGCTGAGTAAACATGACCTCACTCAATTTCTGTTAATCACTCTCTAACTTCGGGCCAAAGCTGGCCCTCTTGATCTCACAGAAGATCTAAATATTGTTTCCTGTGAAGAGTGAGAGTATCATTACTACAGTTTTCACTTGTGTATTTTTAATTGCTGTATGTAACTGTTTTGAAATGAATAGCCTTAACAATCTCTGGTGAACTGTGCAAACCTGCATCATAATAACAGGGAGATCATATAGAAATCTTAGTGGAGGCTATAAACCATGTGAATGGTAATTTGCCATTCATCCTGTGTTAAACCATTAAAGTTTAAGCAAAGCTTGGCTTAGTACATGGCAAACATTTAACTTCAATTAACAAGGCACACAGAAACACCTTTCCACTACGACAATTTTGTGTTGTATTATCAATTACCCCTTCTTAGTATTTGTTACATATTAATGACTTCTAGTTGAAAAACTTTTCTCATTTGATGAAAATTTCATGCACTAATCAAGGCCATTTAACAAGGTAATGACCACTTGTGGCAGTAATTTTTGCCTAGATATATAGGAAGAGTTTAAAAAATACCAGGCAACAGAGTGAGAAATTATATTGAAGCATTGACACCATGGCCTGGATTTTTTTCCTTGTGGTGGGAGTTGGGAAAATTCCCGGCTCGGCCCACCCGCCTCAGGAGAAAGTGCTCACAAAGGCGGGATCTTCATTGCTGGGGACTGGGGGCTAGCTGGAGCCAGACCAGCCAACCTAGGAAGAAGTGCAGAGGGAGCCGCAGTGGTTGCCAGCTATGGAGGTGGGCTATTTAAAAGGCCCACCTCGTTGCCGTGGGACTTTGTCCTAGTTAAAATTAAAACACAGAGGCTCTCCAACCCTCACTCCTCATAACCCCTTCACCCTCAAAACACTACCCTTGCCCTATCGATCTCATCTCATGCCCCCCACCCACCCTATGACTTCTCTCACCACCTATGCCAAGCTCTACCCTTCACCCACCCCCAAGTCTCCTCAAGCCCCATTTGCCAAGCTCTGCCTTTCCACCCACCTCCTATGGCCCCTCATGCCCCCTATGTCAAGCTCTGCCCTTCCATCCACCCCCTATGGCCTCTCATTCTCCCTTTGCCAAGCTGTGGCACTTCAATGCTCATTGACCCACTGTGTACTTTCTAGAACCAATGAAAGGTATAGTGGATGTGTAAAAAAAGCTTTGAAAGAAAGTAATTCATTGATAACTTTCTCCTATGTTTGAAAAAAAGAGTCTGCACTACAAGCTAATAGAAGTGCCAATCATCTGGGCACTTTTAAAGCTACAAAAACCACAAACCCTTGAAACCACTTAGCTTGTGTAACCAAACATTGTGAAATTGACAGCAGAGATCAGAGAGCCTGAGCTATCAATCAAACAATGTTTGCTCTGGGGAGTAGGTGGTCTGGTATTTTAATAACTACCTGGCCGGACTCCATGAAAATTACGGAGGAGTAAGAGATGCCTATCTCTGCAGTGGATCCGGCCAGGTCAAGAGTGCTGGATGCAGGCTTTTGACAGGAACTAGACCAGACCCTTTAAAGGCACTCCTGAAAATTTGACAGCTCGATAATGGGGTTGAAATCCCAGAATCAGGACCCACCCACCATTTTTAAAGGGCTCCTGAGTCAACTCAAATCAATGAAAATCCAGGCCCATGTGCTACATGTCAATTCCCATGCTACTAAGTTACCAATCACAACAGCATCAATGTGGGGAATTACTGAAAAGTGTTTAGAGCTTAAGATTCTCCATTGTATTGTCAACAGTAAGCCATTCGTTTCAAAGTTACAATGGCATTGTGTTAAAAAAATGATGAGTAATTGCTTCTTCATAAAAGGTGCGCTAATCTCTGAGGGCGAATCATCCTGGGATGGTCTTGTGCCTTCTAGTTACTGGTATATGCGACATTGGAAAGACCCAGTTGAAGGTCTACCACATACACATCCCAGAGTAAGTCTAGCAAAAGTGTAGAGGGGATTTATATAAAGAAATCAAAAACTGACTTGAATCTAATTATTGTATATTGCCAGTGGATATAGTATGAAATAATTCAACAGTTAATGATAGCAGAGTAATTTGTATGTCTACAGTCTGTTAAGAAACTGTGACTTGCTATACCATATCTTTTCTTCGCCTGAAGGTGACTCGGGGGTGAAATTGACTAGGGTGAGGTGATACTGTCTGCCGCTGTTATGCGCCTTATCGATATTCAGTTCATTGAACTCAGTGATACTGCATATAAGGCAGGTGTCAAATTCAATCCTTTGTGTCTCTGTCCAAGCCTCTTATTTTCACGCCCACACCCTGAACCAAACCCTCTCCTTCTCATCCTTCAGGTGCCCAAAATTGGGAACCATAGTTTTAGGTGGGGTTGAACTGTTTTATATAGGTTTAGCCAAACTTCTTGACTTTTCTACTCTATGCGTCAATTTATAAATCCCATCGAAAGCTCAAGTTTCAGTATGATGCACTTGACAATCATGGCATTGACAATTACATACAACTTGGTCATCCATATTACACAGTCAGCTTATCTTCATTGAATCCGGCCCTATACAATATCTGGACTGCATCATCCAAAAGATCTGAACCTCACAAGCATGGCAAACAACAATCCTATCTACAAATGAGAACGTCTTGACCTAACAGTGACACATTCTATTGGTGCATGACTCCTGGTTTCATTTTCAAGTGTAAAAATGGCAAAACCTTCCAGTAAATTAGCAATAAATTCACCTGCAATAATGTACTATTTCTATCCACACAAGTGGACTTTGTTAACAGAAAAATTGCACTTTGCATTGAGTGATAAATATTTTTTCATTTTAAATTGAAACTAACCACACTTATAAATGTCCAGTATGGAGCACACAATAAGAGAGCAAAGTACTACAGATGCTGGGGATCTGAAATATAAACGGAAAATGCTGGAGATAGCAGGCCACACAGCATCTGTGAAGAGAGAAACAGAGTCAGCCCTTCGGGTCCACAGCCTTCTCTAATTTTGAAGAAGGATCACTGACCTCTGTTTCTCTCTGCACAGATGCTGCCAGATGTAGTGAGCATTTCCAATACTTTCCATTTCTTTTGGAGCAAAAATAACCCTTTTTGCCAACCCTCCAAAAAACATGGGCCTTTTGAGCCTCTCATTAAGATATGAAGAAGACATAAACAACTTGCTGACCAAAAAAAAACAATGTCAAAGCAATAAATTGATAAATAAAAAAGGTGAGTAATTAATAAAAGTGGCAGAACTAATGAATAAAACCTTCTTTGTCTTTTTGCTTAAGAAGCAGCGCTAGAGAGAAACAGACTAGGCCCTAAGTCCTGGTCACCAGGTAAGGGGAGGGACCGGAGCCAAGCTAAGAAGTTGGATTTAACTAACATCAACCTTGCATTCGCCTCTGGTGGTGCACACATGCACTCATTCACACTCACACCACAGCATCGAGAAGGAGGTGGCCAAGCCCAGAGCTACACACCATCGAGATTTATTTTTGATTTTGGTCTTATTTTGTTTTGAAATAGTATGCATATGACCATTTCAAATGAAAAAAGTAATTTAGAAAGGAGTTAGATAATTGAACTGGAAATGCAGTTGCAAAGAACATTCCGTGTATATCACAGATATATAGCAATGGCATTTAACTTTAGTAGTCAAAACAGGGAAAATGATTTTATAAATTATAAAGAAAGCTAGTAGTTAAGAAATATAAAACTAATGAAGAATGGATTATTAAAATGACTCATGGTAGTAGTTAAGGTATTAGCCAATCAGCAGTTAATCAAAGAAATAATAAAGTGAGAGCAGGAAAGAAATAAAAGAGTAATGATCCAATGGTAATGATCTACTAGTTATGTGTAACCTCTCATGTATGAATAAGCAACTAGAACAATGCTAACACTATTATAATAAATTGGAGGAAATTGTACAGGAAGCACCCGCATCTTCACTCTGCCAAGCTCTGGTGAAGACATTTGAATCGCCCATGGGGGGAGAACTTGCTCTGAAAATATCACATGGGGTCCTTTAGTGGGCTGGTGACTGTGTGGGATGGCAAGAGTGCAGCCAAGGGCAAATGCGGGCTACATCACCCAGAATGCACCCTGGCTGTCAAAACAAATGGCCACATGGACCCAGGCTTTCACTCCAGGACAATTGGATCTTGAACACTGGAACTTTGTCCCAGAGCAGAACGCCCACAACAGGCTTATATGCAAGTACATTGTGGGGTGAGGCAGCCACTTAAGAGAAGGTGCGATGCTGCACAAGCCCGGCTCACCGCCTCCACCCCCCACGAAGGCATGGGCACCAATAATTAGCACCATGTGTATACCCCTCTCCTGGGCCCTGCCAGCACTTTTTTATTTTAGATGTACCATTCTAAGTAATTTCAAATCCAATCTGTCATCCTGGCACCTTCCTGTTCAAAAGTGGAATAGTCTATACTCTATTCTGCATTAATTAGTTGAACACATACATACAGAGTAGTCAACAATATAATTCATATGAATATAATTATAGTGAAGGATCTAGGATGATTAACTGACTGAGACTTTGTGCCGTGTTGGAGTTATTTGTCATATGGATAAATTCCAACTACATGTTGAAAGCATTATCAAACTAACAGAGGGATATTAGCAGATGATGTCATGGATGGTCAGGAGACTGAAGAAATAGCATTGTGAGCCAAAAATTGTGTTTATGTATGGTGTGCCCAGGAATAGGAAACAATACTCCTTTCAGATGGTTAAAATCACAACATGGAGTGAGGGACTGAATTGTATTTACTAAAAAAAACTGGTTGTTGGTGGCTCTTGAGAGAGCTCACTGTGTTCCATCTATACTTCCAATAAGAAGTTGTTTCTGGATTCAGCAGAAAAAAAAAGCACTGGGGGGTTTGAGAAGAGACAGACAGCTAATATAAAAGGAAATCCAAAAGTCTTCTATAGGAATATAAATAGTAAAAGGGTAGCAAGGGGAAGAATAGGTTCAATAAGGGACCAAAAAGAGGGCATATGCATGGAGGCAGAAAGTGAGACTTTGCATAAATGAGTACTTTGCATTTATCTTTGTCAAGGAAGGAAGTACTGCCAAAGTCATAATGAAAGTAATTGAGATACTGGATGGGCTAACAATTGATAAAGAGTACATATTAGAAAGGCTAGCTATATTTAAAATTGATAAGTCACCAGGACCCAATGGGATGCATACGTGGATTCTGTGGGATGTAACAGTAGCTCTTGTGGAGGTACTGGCCATAATCTTCCAATCCTCCTTAGTTACAGGGGTAGTGTCAAAGGATTAGAGAATTGCAAATGTTACACCCTTTTTCAAAAAGGGTCTAAGAATAAATCCAGCAACTACAAGCCAGTAGTGGTGGTGGGAAAACTTTTAGAAACAATAATCCGGGGCAAAATTAACAGTCATTTGGACAAATATCAATTAGAGAAAGCCAGCACAGATTTGTTAAAGGCAAACCGTATTTACTTGATTAAATCTTTTGATGAGATTTCAGAGAAGGTTGATGAGGGTAATGCAGTTGATATGGTTACATGGACTTCCGAATGGCTGTTGATAAAGTGCCACATAATAGACATGTCAGCAAAGTTTAGGCCCATGGAATAAAAGGTACAGTGGCAGGCTGGATATGACATTGGCTGAGTGACAGGGAATGCGTAATAATGGTGAATGATTGTTTTTCAAACCAGAGGAAGGTATACAATGGAGGTCCCTAGGGGTCGGTACAAGGATCACTGCTGTTCATGATATATATTAATGAACTGGGGCAGAATTTTGCCCTTGATGAGTGGGCGGACCCCACTGGCTCGGCGGCGGGCGGGCAGCCGATCCCCGCTGCTGAAACAGGCCCCGCCGTCATTTTAAGTGGGTGGGCCAATTAAGGCCCGCCCGACAGGAAGCGCATAGAGTTTCCTGTGCGGGAGGGGAGGGGGGATTCCCCAACTGTCAGAGTGCGCTCTTTCGCGCATGCACGCGAAAGAGCGTACATCTCCCTGAGGCAAAGTGCTGTCTCAGGCAGATCGCTGAAAGGCTGGCATATAAAAAATAGAATAAAAAATTCATTAACACGTCCCCCTCATGTGAAAATGTCACACGAGATGGAACATGTTAATGAACTAAACAAAAACTTTATTAAACGTTTTTAAAACCGCTATCAAACCTCATCCCGCCACTGGATGAGGTTTGTAAAAAAAACACCTACCCGCCTGTCCGTTGGGCCCGTGCACCAAGCCAAAGTTCTCACGGGCCCCTCAAAATCGTCGACGATTGGCAAGTTAAGGGCCTTAACGAGGCCTTTAATTAATGGCGAGCGCGCATAGCACCCGCCAACCGAAATATCGCGATGCCGCGCACTGACATCGGGACGCTCACACGATATTTTAAGCGCTGGTGTGCAGGCTCCGCCACCCACATGCCAGCCAGAAGATTCTGCCCCTAGACTTGCGTGTACAGGGGCACAATTTCAAAGTTTGCAGAAAACACAAAATATAGAAGTATTGTCAATTATAAGAAGGATAGTGATAGATTCAATACAGTCTGATGGAACTGGCGGTCATGTGGCAATTTTGTTTCTTTTTTATTTGTTCACGGGATGCGGACACCACTGGCTAGGCCAGCATTTATTGCCCAGCCCTTGAGAAGGTCGTGATGAGCCACCTTCTTGAACCACTACAGTCCATGTGGAGTAGGTATACTCACAGTCCTGCTAGGAAGAGAGTTCCAGGATTTTGATCCAGTGACAGTGAAGGAATGGCGACATAATTCCAAGTCAGGATGGTGTGTAGCCTGGAGGGGAACTTGCAGGTAGTGGTATTTCCATGCATCTGCTTCCCTGTCCTTCTCGGTGGTAGAGTATGCGGGTTTGGAAGATGCTGTGGAAAGAACCTTGACGAGGCAATGCATCTTGTAGATGGTGCACAATGCTGCCACTGTGCCGATGATGGAGGGAGTGATTGTTTAAAGTGGTGGATGGTGTGCCAATCAAGCAGGCTGCTTTGTCCTGGATGGTGTCGAGCTTTTTGAGTGTTGTTGGAGTTGCACTCATCCATGCAAGTGGAGAGTATTCCATCACACTCCTGACTTGTGCCTTGTAGATGGTGGACAGGCTTTGGGGAGTCAGGAGGTGAGTTACTTGCTGCAGAATTCCTAGCCTCTGACCTGTTCTTGTAGCCACAGTATTTATAAAACTGGTCCAGTTCAGTTTCTGGTCAGTGGTAACCCCAGGATGTTGATAGTGGAGCATTCAGTGATGATAATGCCATTAAATGTCAAGGGGAGATGGTTTGATTCTCTCTTGTTGGAGATGGTTATTGCCTGGCACATGTGTGGCACGAATGTTACTTGCCAATTATCAGCCCAAGCCTGAATATTGTCCAGGTCTTGCTGCACATGGTTACAGACTGCTTCAGCATCTGAACATTATGAAACCATCCACGAACATCCCCACTTCTGATCTTATGATTGAGGGAAGTTCATTGATGAAACAGCTGAAGATGATTGGGCCGAGGACACTACCCTGAGGACCTCCTGCAGCGATATCTTGGGACTGAGGTGATTGACCTTCAGCAAAAACAACCATTTTCCATTGTGCTAGGTAATAATGTTCTGTAGTAATTTGTTGTAAATGTAATCTGTTTGTCTTTTTAAATTCAGTATATTGTCAGAAATGTATACTGTGGTATTTTGTAGACCAGGATCTATTTTTTCAATAACCTTGTAAAATACTTTAAAAAAACAAAAATAAAGGTTACTTAGTGCTACTAGTGAAATATATGTATAATGGAATTAATTAACTAGTTACCAGGGGCGGCTACCACATTAGAATCAGGATTCCAATGTTTGGGTCAGGCAAGATCAATAAAAGCAACTTTTGAAAATAGCAAGTTGAGGTAAAAATGTATTTGTAAGACCTGTACAAACAGGGGGTTATCAAATTACTTAAATATTTAGTTGTTTTAATTATGGCATATTACTCCTTTATTGTCAGTTTTAAGCTGGACTGAATAATGCCACAATTAAATGTTTAACTTAACATTGCAAATTGGGGAGGCAGTGGCGTAGCAGTATTGTCACTGGACTAGTAATCTAGAAACCCAGGGTAATGCTCTGGGCACCCGGTTTCGAATCCTGCCACGGCAAATGATGGAATTTGAATTCAATAAAAATCTGGAATTAAAAGTCTAATGTCGATTGTTGTTAAAAACCCATCTGGTTCACTCATGTCCTTTAGGGAAGGAAATTTGCTGTCCTTGCCTGATCTGACCTACATGTGACACAAGACCCACAGCAATGTGGTTGACTCTTAAATGCCACTCAGTTATATCAAACTGCTACTGCAGCTCACCACCACCTTCTCGAGGGCAATTAGGGATGCGCAATAAATGCTGGCCTAGCCAGCGATGGCCACGTCCCATGAATGAATTTTTTTTTAAAACTGGGCATGCTTCCTGCAGTTATTCCCTTTTATGATGAGCATAACTAGCTCTTAATATGTCTTTCAGTAATCATTAGAGTTGGTCATTGGTTCAATAGAAACTTAATGCCAAAAGCAAAATGCAAAATTCATTGTTTACTAGCCAGTTTCTTACAATTATTAATTAAATATTTTTAATAGCCAATGCTGATGACTTGACAAAGGCACCTTAAAAAGCATTCATATAATAATGTTTTCATGTTCTGAGTAGGGTACTGTGAGAAGTCCCATTGAGTCTTTTAGATTTAATTTTAAACCTTTGAAGTCCCATAAGTCATTATGATCACAGTTATGATTTAGGCTCTTGCCTTATCTGTTAAGACACTTCATTAAACATGCCTTGCTTGAATTAAAGGTATATGATTTGAAACATCTTTCACAAGGGTCGTTGTAGAAGGAGCTCTTGTCTTCAAGATATGTGCTTCTTGCCACTTATCATAAAGCAAAATCTTTTTACTAACCAAATACTCCAGAATCACAATATCTAATTACACCGTCTCAATTATGGAAAGTATGACAATTGCCAATCAGGATTTGTTTAAAGAATAGCTTAAAAGTTTGACTTTAATCTACCTGTTCAATTTTTCCTGTCACACTACTGTCCAATTACCATGCGGTAGAAATTAGCATACTATTAGCTGACATCAACTCAACAGTTTCCAGAGTATTTTTCCAACAACATTTTTACAACTTTCAAGATTGTATTATAGCAAGTCACAATGGGGAGGAAACAGCTGCTCATTCTTGGAAAGAGCTCTCTCCTATTGAAAATGTCACAGCCATAGAAATCTAAAATTACTTAGGTGGGTTAAGTTACACAGAATTATTTTCTGTATAAATCCTTTAATAATTTGAGTATTGCTGAGCAAAGAGACATGCTGCCGAAGATTGTCATCTTGCACTCATCAGGACAGACGAAAGAATGCCAAAATTCAAAGTGAGCGACAATTTATACTGCATGAGAAAAGGGTGCTGGCAAGTCAGCTCTTTAGCCAAGGTATTGCCATGGAGAATGCATCAGGGAACTATTGTCCCCCATGATCTTGTTTAATTCAAAAATGGCACAATGCCCAAACATGTTCCTTTTGCCTGCAAGCGTAAGTGGGAACATTGGGAACTATCTGATAATCTTAAATTGTTTGTTAGTGTCATTCTTAGTCTACCCAAGACTGTTTAGCAAGTGCTGTTCAATCATGGAATCATATCTAATGTTGGACATTATTTTTTGAGTTTTGCAAGCACGGGCTAGTTGAGTACAGCCAGCACTCTGCCTATTCGAGCAGCTGAAGGGACATGCTGTTTGATAAGCTCCACCAGTCATTGGAACATATGGCCTCTGTACCTGGCATCACACTGGCACTGAAATTCATATACCACATTACCCATTTGTGTGGTAAACAGAATGTCTTTTTGGCTTGTTGGCAGCATCTTGTTAGTGGAAAACACCACTTATGTTGCTACCGCATAGCACCAGAGTGAAACAGCTAGCTTCACCTGTTGCCCGTTGCTCACTGTACATTGCACATGCTTGCGAATGAGCCTAAGGCCACCACTTCAGCACCTGTAAGCTGCCCAATCTACCGCAAAATACCCTGGGAAATTTAAGGTATCTCAAAAATTTGAGCAACGATTCATTTCCAGTCTCATCTTTTCAAGTGTCATGGTCCACCTTTGAAGGCATTGAAGAAGCATACATCCAAAAGATTTGAATTTCTAATTCAAATCACATAGGAAAACTATTCTTACAATCCTAGGGTTTGCTATTGAATAATCAGGCATTGGGCAGTATGGACACATCCCTACACTTAAATCACTTATGCAAGTGACTAGCACCATTGTACCAGAGAAAATATCTAAAGCAAGACCCTAAACTTCTAACAGGCATGTACAGAGCTCTCCTCCTCATCATTACATTTTAAATATGTAATTATCTTATTAGTTTTAAGCACAGCCTAAAGTAAAGCAGGCCACCAACAGTCCAGGGCTAAAAAGGTATCTCATAATGAATGTCATCTTAACCAGATTTAAAATCTAATGCTCTGGGGCTTTCTTGCTGACACCAATATAAATTGGTAGTTGAAGCTCTCGCTTAAAATTGTTCTGCTCCTCTCTTTTCCCATTTGCTCTTGTGGCTTTAGGACATCACACTTTCTGATTTTGATCAACCTATGACAGTTAGAGGTCTATTTCTAGGGCATGAAAATTAGATAACAACTCATCCTGCACCCCAGGCTAGGCTAATAGAATTAAAGTGCGCTTGCAGCACAGAAGGAGATCATAAGGCCTACTGTGTCTCTGCTGACTCTCTGTAAGAGCAAGTTAGCTAGTTCAAGTTCCCCCAACCTTTCTCCACAGCCCAGCAATTTTCTTCTCTTCAGGTGTTTATCCAACTTTATTTTGAAAGCCACAATTGAAGCTGCCTCTAACACACTCTCAGTCAGTGCATTCCAGATCCTAACCATATGCTGCATAAAAAAAAGTTTTTCCTCATATTACCTTTGCTTCTTTTGCCAATCTCCTTACATTGGTGCCCTCTGGTTCTCAGCCCTTCTGCCAACAGGAATGGTTCTCCCTATACCCTGTTTAGACCCCTCATTATTTTGAACACTTCTATCAAATCTCCTCTCAACCTGTTCACAAATAGAACAAGCCCAGCCTCTCCAGTCTACCCTGATAACTGAAGTCTTATCCCTGGAACCATTCTCGTAAACCTTTTCTGCTTCCCCTCTAAAGCCTTCATATCCTTCCTAAAGTGCAGTACCCAGAATTAGACACAATACTCCAATAAAGTCAAACCAATGTTTTATAAACTAAAGGTTCATCATAACTTCCTTGCTTTTGTACTCTATGTATCTATTTTTAAAGCCTAGGATCCAATTTGTCTTTTTAACCACTTTCTAACCTGTCCTCCAACCTTTAACGATTTCTGCACATATACCTCCAGGTCTCTCTGTTCCTGCATCTCCTTTAAAATTGTACCCTTTAAATTATATTGCTTCTCCATGCTCTTCCTGCCAAAATATATCACTTCACACTTCACTGAATTAAATTTCACTATCAACATCCTGGGGGTTACCATTGACCAGAAACTGAACTGATCCCAGCCATATAAATACTGTGGCTACAACAACAGGTCAGAGACACCATCCAAGGCAAAGCAGCCCTCTTGATTGGCATCCCATCCACCTTCAGCATTCACTCCCTTCACCACCGACATACAGTGCCAATAGTGTGTACCATCTACAAGATACACTGCAGCAACACACCAAGGCTCCTTCGACAGCACCTTCGAAACCTACGACCTCTACCACCTAGAAGGACAAAGATAGTAGATGTATGGGAACATCACCACCTTCAAGTTCCCCTCCAAGCCACACCATCTGACTTGGAACTATATCGCTGCCCAGAATGAAAAAAACAGTAAAAACTGGGAAATAAGAATGCTGATCCGAACTGGTCTCATATGCCATAAAATAGAACACCAGTAAAAATTGGGAAATAAGAGTGCTGGTCCGAACTGTTTTTTCCTATTGGGTGTTCCTTCACTGCGGCTGAGTCAAAATCCTGGAGTGCTCTTCCTAACAGCACTATGGGTGTTCCGACAACAAATGGACTGCAGCAGTTCAAGAAGGCAGCACATCATCACCTTCTCAAGGATGGTTAGGCATAGACAGTAAATGCTGGCCTAGCTAGTGACGCCCATATCCCATGAACAATTTTTTTAAAAAGTTAATGATGCCACACTTCCAATGTAATTTGTTGTTAATGATCTAATTACTTGACTCTACAGAAAGGCATGCTTGAGGTGATCAGGGTTCAGCAAACAATATCTAGTTCTTTATTTTGGAACAGTTGCAAACATTTGAAAATGACTGCGAACTATATGCTTTATCATTCTTTCAATTTTCCCTCCGCTATTTAAAAAGAGGCATTCAACTGTTTAATATTTTAACCCGAACAGTAAATCGCGGAGAGAGGAGTTTGTCTTTGGATGCTCAGAGACCGGACATATCCAAGAAGTGCGCCACGGGACCCCTTGGAATTCCCAACTCTAGGACTCTGAGGGAATTGCCTGGGAAATTTGAACCTCCGCCAGTCAATTCGCAGGCTCCCCACAAATGTCCGAAGTCTCCAACTTCAGACAGCTCTGACTCAATTGCCTGGATAACTACGGAAATGTTAGATAGGGAAAAAAAGGTCTAAATCCTGGATAACTATACAATTGATTCCCCAATCACTCGCCCAACTCGACCTGACTAGCCCCCATCCAAACAACCCTTCCCAACTCGACTATTCCCCAACCCGATCAGACTAGCCCCCTACCCACCTCACCCATTTTCCACCCTAACACCTTACCTCAAGCACCCTACCTCCCTTACGCACCCTACTCCTTTAGGTGCCCTATCCCCTTAGGCACCATACCCCTTTACGCACCCTACACCTTTACGCACCATATTCCCGCCCATGTACCCTACCCCTTCACCCACTCTATCCCTTCACCCACCCTACCCCCCTCATGCGTCCAACACCCCTCACGCGCCCTACCCCCCATGCACCTTACCCCCTCATGCACCCTTACCCCCTCACGCACCCTTACCCCCTCACGCACCCTTACACCTCACGCACCCTAGCCCCCTCACCCATCTTAGCCCTGTAACGCACCCCACTCGCCTCACACACCCTACTCTCCTCACATACCCTACCCTCCCTTATGCACCCTACCCCCTTACCTTACATGCATACCTTCTCTCCGTGGCTTTTCAAAGCTTTGGGACATTTAAACTCTCTTCTTACCAGAATACAGCCACTTGTGTTGTAAAACAGGAGCATGGCTTCTGCTGCTCCCTCCAGGATTTGCTGCACTATTTCGAAAGAACCAGTCAACTATAGTTGACTTACTATGTCTAGATAAAAGCCTTTGTTTACTTTCTGAATTCTTGCACCCCTCTACCACTTCCGAGTCAACAAAAGCAATATATTGGGAATATTAGTGGGGAAAATTCTAGAGTCCATTATAAAAGATTTAATAACTGAGCACGTGGAAAACAGTGGCAGAATTGGACAGAGTCAGCATGGATTTATGAAAGGGAAATCATGCTTGACAAATCTACTGGAATTTTTTGAGGATGTAACTAGTAGAGTTGATGAGGGGGTGCCAGTGGATGTGGTTTATATGGACTTTCAGAATGCTTTCAACAAAGTCCCACATAAGAGATTGGCGTGTAAAATTAAAGCGCATGGGACTGGGGGGAGTGTATTGAGATGGATAGAAAACTGGTTGGCAGACAGGAAACAAAGAGTAGGAATAAACGGGTCTTTTTCCGAATGGCAGGCAGTGACTAGTGGGGACCGCAGGGATCGGTGCTGGGACTCCAGTTATTCACAATATATATCAATGATTTAGATGAGGGAATTAAATGTAATATCTCCAAATTTGCAGATGATACAAAGCTGGGTGGGAGGGTGAGCTGTGAGGAGGATGCAGAGATGCTTCAGTGTGATTTGGACAAGCTGAGTGAGTGGGCAAATGCATGACAGATGCAGTATAATGTGGATAAATGTGAGGTTATCCATTTTGGTAGCAAGAAAACAGGAAGGCAGATTATTATCTGAATGGCTATAAATTGAGAGCGGGGAATGTGCAACGAGACCTGGGTGTCCTTGTACACCAGTCGCTGAAGGTAAGCATGCTGGTGCAGCAGGCGGTAAAGAAGGCAAATGGTATGTTGGCCTTCATAGCCAGAGGATTATATTACAGGAACAGGGATGTCTTGCTGCAATTGTACAGGGCCTTGGTGAGACCACACATGGAATATTGTGTGCAGTTTTGGTCTCTTTATCTAAGGAAGGTTGTAACTTGCTATAGAGGGAGTGCAGCGAAGGTTTACCAGACTGATTCCTGGGATGGCGGGACTAACATATGAGGAGAGATTGAGTCGATTAGGATTATATTTGCTGGAGTTCAGAAGAATGAGGAGGAATCTCATAGAAACCTATAAAATTCTAACAGAACTAGACAGGGTAGATGCAGGAAGGATGTTCCCAATGGTGGGGGAGTCCAGAACAAAGGGTCAGACTGAGGATATGGGGTAGACCATTTAGGACTGAGATGAGGAGAAATTTCTTCACCCAGAGAGTGGTGAGCCTGTAGAATTCATTACCACAGAAAGTAGCTGAGACCAAAACATTGTATGCTTTCAAGAAGGAGTTAGATATAGCTCTTGGGGCAAAAGGGATCAAAGGGTATGGGGAGAAAGCGGGAGCAGGCTATTGAGTTGGATGATCAGCCATGATCATAATGAATGGCGGAGCAGGCTCAAAGGGCCGAATGGCCTACTCCTGCTCCTAGTTTCTATGTTAAAAAGAGCATCATTACAGCAATTAAGGACTCACCATAGATTGCTATAAGCTTGCATGCTGTGAAATGCCACACGGCCCTGCATTATATCAAAATTCATACAAATTTGAAGAGGAACTTAAAATGTTATTCAAAAGACAAAATGTAAGTAGAACATTTCGTGAACAAATATTTTAAATTGGAACACATTTTCTGCACAAGTCTAATTTCTTAAAATGTAGTATTTCTTCTTTATTGAATGCCTGCCCTTTCAACATAAGCTTGCTGATTTACTTACAGTCATATGCAGAGGGTTTGCAGTGAGTTGTCCTGCAGCTGGCTGCACTAGTACATTTTTACCCTCTCCTCTGGCCATTTCTCTCAAGAAAAGCCTGATGGGCATCACCCCTTGTCTGGGAAGAGGATGATGTCTGGATTTGTATCAATTTCAATGTGGAAACTGCAGGTCACATTTCCATTTTTTTCACTCAAGGGACTGATGAGCAAATTTCAGAAAGGTAAGGTTTGGCAAAACATTAAACATGAATTTCTAAAAAAAAAATGTGGAGGCATGAACAAAAAAACAACTTGCTGAGCAAAAACAAAGCAATGCCAAACCAATAAATTGACAATTTAACAAAAAAAAATAATTGGTGAAGATGACCATTAGAATGTGAGAAGGTGAGTGTGTGTGTGTCTGGCTCACTCCCAAGCTCAGGGTGCTCACTCACTCACCCTCACCCATTGAGAGTGGGTGACCGTATGTGTTGGTGAGTGGGGGTGCAGGTGATCGAGAATCCTGAGACTTGGAGTGAGCCAGACACACACACTGTCACGTCACACACACTTCCTCTCTCACACAAACACATACTCTCACTCTCACACACACACTTTTTCTCTCTCACACACATACACACATGCCCCTTCTCTCTAACACACACGCACGCCCACACTCTCTCTCTCCCCCCTCCTCCCCGTCCCTCACACACGCACACACAGTCTCTCTCACACATACATATACACACACACACTCTCTCTCTCTCTACCTCCTTATCTATCTCTCTCTCTCTCTTACACACACACATACCTTCTCTCTCTCCCCCTTTTTCACTCGCACACAAACACACACACTCTCATTCTCTCTCTCCCTGTCTCTCACACACACACACAGACTGCGGCAATGAGTCTTGTCACCCCACCCCCACTCGGGCTCCAGCAGTCTCTACCGCTCCGCACATGCCCTGGCAGCTTCTCTGTCTCCCCCACATGCCTGGGCAGACCCTCTCTTCCCATGAGCCCAGGCAGCCTGTCTCTC
This sequence comes from Cetorhinus maximus, assembly GCF_964194155.1. Classification (NCBI taxonomy): domain Eukaryota; kingdom Metazoa; phylum Chordata; class Chondrichthyes; order Lamniformes; family Cetorhinidae; genus Cetorhinus; species Cetorhinus maximus. Next base: position 18,365,697 of record NC_135908.1, read on the forward strand.
TCCCCCCCCCACACAGTCTCTCAGACCCCATGCGTCCCGCAATCTGTCGGGCCCCACGTGCCCTGCAGTGTCTCTATCTCTCCCCCTCCTGAAATTCTATCCTTTTCCCTCTGCATATTCACAGTTGCTAGTATTGACCACTCCTCCAATCACAGCCTGTTCCCTACCACCTTTGCTGCTGATAGACTCACCAGCAAATGCGGGAGCGGAATGGCCTGTGATTGGGGGAGCCGCCGCTTGCAGAATATTCAGTTTCACTTACTGGCATTTTGAACAGTGGCTCTGGGGGCCACAATCCAGCCCACGGGCCACAGGTTGGACTCCAGGCCATGCAATTATCTTAAATCTTGTTGCTGTTTGCTATTTCTCAGTGTAAAGCCTCACCGCATTTTGCCTAATTTTAGATTTAGTCAAACCAGATGCTTAAATTTCTACACAACTTTGTGCCTAGTCACTCTTGTGATACCTCGCAACTTCATTATCATAGTCTGTTAGTATGGTGCCCCTGCTGATCTGCTGTGGCAAATTGCATGATAGGACAAAGTTGATATAATACCAAAACTCTGTTTCTTGCCACTTTAAAATTTGATTACAGATGCTGAAACTATTAGTTGCTGTGTTAATGTTTCTGTGTCAAATTCCAGTATCTGCAGTTTGAAGCTTCTCAGGGTGAATTACTCTCTCATTGCAGTGTTGTAATATCAGTCTGTGCTGAAGCTGCACTCTGTTGTGTCCCCCCAAGCAATTAAGCAGTTTCAGCCTGTTAACACCTGTGACTTTCATGTTTGTGTCATCGTGGTTGTCCACGGTTCTGCTGCTTGTGTAACCCCAGAAGTTCCCTGCACACTAGAACACAATAACATTGAACGGATTGAAGACTAAAATTCTTAAGTGAAACAGAAAATGCTGGCAATGCTCAAAAGGTGGGAAGAGAAACCGAGTTAACATTTCAGGCTGATGACCTTTCATCAGAATGGCATTTCTTAATTGTAAAACAATCACTTGTGAGAGTTGTGGCATTAATGGAAGATTGTAGATTTGAACCATGTGTTAATGCACAGACTTGTTATTACTATCCAAGGACACACCCAAAATCATTGATGCAAGTGAATTGAAATCAGTGAGCTTCAGTAGTGACACTGTAAATACTACCTTGCAGATTCAACATTGAATATTGAGATGACAAAACTGCTTTAGGTTCACTTACAAGTTTTTGCTGTTTGTAATCTATAACAGAGAGCAAGTCTCTGTTTAAAATAGTTCCTTTAACATATTGATGCTTTTGAAATTTTAACCAATGATATAGGATAAAGGTTATTAACTTGGTTCCAGAATGCATTTAAACAGAACATGGTCAGAGCTGTAAAATCTAAAACTTTCTCGAAATGTACCTTTATTTCACTAAATGATACAAAATAAAATTACATTTCTTAAGATAAGGTTTCAATCAAAAAAGAAACATGGAGTTTTTTTGTGCTTTGCTACCACAGATGCTAGAATTTTAGTGCACCATTTAACACTTTTAGTCCCAAAGGAACTTTAGACCTGCTTCAGAGCAACTGCTGCATTGTTTGAAATTAAGTATTGATATATGCTTGTCAAAACCTACTGACAGCAAGAAAATATTACAATTAAAGTGATATTGTCTACTGGAACTCGCTGTGTTTGATCCATTTCAAACTGTAACTTTAACTCTTGGGTTTTGTGGGCAGGGGACGGATTCCCTGAGTGGTTCCCTGCGCTCTTTCGTGCATGTGCGTGAAAGAGCGCAGAGATCTCCCTGAGGCACGGAGGTGTGTCAGGGAGATTTGTTTCAGTCTTCAACTTTTAAATAAAGAATTTTTCAGCTTATAAAACATGTCCCCTCATGTGACACTATCACATGAGCTGGGACGTGTCAAAGAATAAATGTATAAATGTTTATTAGATTTTAAAATAGTTCATGAAACCTCATCCCACCCGTGAATGAGGTTTCATAGAAACTAGGAGCAGGGGTAAGCCATTCGGCCCTTCGAACCTGCTCTGCTATTCATTATGATCATGGTTGATCATCCAACTCAATAGTCTGCTCCTGCTTTCTCCCCTTATCCTTTGAATCCCTTTCGCCCCAAGAACTATATCTAACTCCTTCTTGAAAACATACAATGTTTTGGTCTCAACTACTTTCTGTGGTAACGAATTCCACAGGCTCACCACTCTCTGGGTGCACAAATTTCTCCTCATTTCAGTCCTAAATGGTGTACCCCATATCCTCAGACTGTGACCCCTGGTTCTGAACTCCCCCACCATCGGGAACATCCTTCCTGCATCTACCCTGTCTAGTTCTGTTAGAATTTTATAGGTTTCCAAGAGATCCCTCCTCATTCTTCTGAACTCCAGCAAACATAATCCTAATCGACTCAATCTCTCCTCATATGTCAGTCCCGCCATCCCAGGAATCAGTCGGGTAAACCTTCGCTGCACTCCCTCTATAGCAAGTACATCCTTCCTCAGATAAGGAGACCAAAACTGCACACAATATTCCAGGTGTGGTCTCACCAAGGCCCTGTACAATTGCAGCAAGACATCCCTGTTCCTATACTTGAATCCTCTGGCTATGAAGGCCAACATACCATTTGCCTTCTTTACCGCCTGCTGCACCTGCATGCTTACCTTCAGCGACTGGTGTACAAGGACACCCAGGTCTCGTTGCACATTCCCCTCTCTCAATTTATAGCCATTCAGATAATAATCTGCCTTCCTGTTTTTGCTACCAAAATGGATAACCTCACATTTATCCACATTATACTGCATCTGCCATGCATTTGCCCACTCACTCAGCTTGTCCAAATCACGCTGAAGCATCTCTGCATCCTCCTCACAGCTCACCCTCCCACCCAGCTTTGTGTCATCTGCAAATTTGGAGATATTACATTTAATTCCCTCATCTAAATCATTAATATATATTGTGAATAACTGGAGTCCCAGCACCGATCCCTGTGGTACCCCACTAGTCACTGCCTGCCATTCGGAAAAAGACCCGTTTATTCCTACTCTTTGTTTCCTGTCTGCCAACCAGTTTTCTATCCATCTCAATACACTACCCCTAATCCCATGCACTTTAATTTTACACGCCAATCTCTTATGTGGGACTTTGTTGAAAGCATTCTGAAAGTTCAAATAAACCACATCCACTGGCTCCCCCTCATCAACTCTACTAGTTACATCCTCGAAAAATTCCAGTCGATTTGTCAAGCATGATTTCCCTTTCATAAATCTATGCTGACTCTGTCCGATTCTGCCACTGTTTTCCACGTGCCCAGCTATTAAATCTTTTATAATGGACTCTAGAATTTTCCCCACTACAGACATCAGGCTGACTGGTCTATAATTCTCTGTTTTCTCTCTACCTCCCTTTTTAAATAGTGGGGTTACATTAGCTACCCTCCAATTTGTAGGAACTGTTCCTGAGTCTATAGAATCTCGGAAGATGAACACCAATGCATCCACTATTTCTAAGGTCACTTCCTTAAGCACTCTGGGATGTAGATTATCAGGCCCCGGGAATTTATCGGCCTTCAATCCCATCAATTTCCCCAACACCATTTCCCTACTAATACTGATTTCTTTCAGTTCCTCCCTGTCACTAAACCCTGTGTTCCCCAACATTTCTGGTATGTTATTAGTGTCCTCCTTTGTGAAGACAGAACCAAAGTATGTATTTAGTTGGTCAGCTATTTCTTTATTCCCCATTATAAATTCCCCTGTTTCTGACTGTAAGGGATCTACATTTGTCTTCGCCAATCTTTTTCTCTTCACATACCTACAGAAACTTTTCCAGTCAGTTTTTATGTTCCCTGCAAGCTTACTCTCATATTCAATTTCCCCTTCTTAATCAATCCCTTGGTCCTCCTTTGCTGAATTATAAACTACTCCCAATCCTCAGGTCTGTTGTTTTTTTTGGCCCATTTGTATGCCTCTTCCTTGGCTCTAATACTATCTCTAATTTCCCTTGTAAGCCCAGGTTTGGCCACCTTTCCTGTTTTACTTTTGAGCCAGACAGGAATAAACAATTGTCACAATTCACCCATGCACTCTTTGAATGTTAGCCATTGCCTATCCACCGTCATCCCTTTAGGTAACGTTTCCCAATCCATCGTAGCCAACTCACGCCTCATACCATCGTAGTTTCCTTTATTAAGATTCAGGACCCAAGTCTCAGAATCAACTACGTCACTCTCCATCTTGATGAAGAATTCTATCATATTATGAAAAATGCAAAGGCCGCCTGGCCTCTTCGCCTGCCCGCCAACCTTAAGGTTGGACGAGCAGCTCATTTAACTGTTTTAACTAGTTTTTAACAGGCCTTAATAGGCCTTTGACAGTTCAGCGGGCATGCAGCCAACTCAGCTGTGCCCCCATCGACCTGAAAATCTAAATGACGCACAGTGACGTGGGGACGCCCGCCCAACGTCACCACACGTCATTTTACGTGTCAGCGAGGGGGCCCTACCCCTGCTCGCCGACCAGAAAATTCTTCCCATGAGATCGGCAGATATAAGACCTTAAGTGCTGAATAGCACAAATGGTAAATATGTGTGATGGATAAAAATGCCTACTCTAGCAACTAATAATAGTGGACAGATCTGGAAGATGAAAAAGTGGTCTTTTGCTTGTTCTTAAACTGATTATACGTGTCATGTACCTGAAAGTACAAGAATAATGTGAGACCTATTTATCTTTCCTTGCATGGAGGCAAGTTGATATTTAAACAAGAGCAAGACAAAAGTAAAATACTAATACTGAAGTGTAGTAAAACTACTGAATATATAGCAACTGAGTAAGAGTTAGTCAGTAATAGTGATAAAATTATGCTTAAAAAATAACATTGAAGAAATTTGTTACTGTATTATTAACGTCATTATTGGTTTATTACAATACATTTAAGAATGTAATCTAACTTATTTTAGAAGGGTATCACCATTATGAAAAGTGTTTGGCAAGCTTTTTAGCATTTATTTATCGGCACTTATTTACCAGAACAGTGACAAACCTTTCGAAACAACTTATCACTTCATTTGGGTATGACGGCTTAACAAAAATCAGCTCAAGTTGTTTCCTTTTCAAAAAGTAAAAATGAATTCATAAAGCAGCACCTCTTTAATTAAGAATGATCTAGGACTATGTATAAGGTTGCATTCCACTAAATGAGAAGGCTTTAACACAACCCGTTGCCTTATCCTTTTATTTTAAATGAACTTTTTTTCTGTTATAGATATTAATGAATGTGAGATCAGTGCACATAATTGTGACAAATATGCCATATGTACAAATACTCCAGGAAGCTTCAAGTGTGCCTGTGCAGATGGCTGGTCAGGAAATGGCATCAAGTGTTCTGGTAAGACTGTTTTGTTGAAGGACAAGTAAGTTTTAATTATGAACAAATGGAGGGCTGGGTCGAGGTGGGAAGAATTCAAACTCTTGATGATTTACTTTCAGATTTTCAATTTCTTAACAGTTGGCCTTGTTTTTAAAAAAATGCATTTGAATATTTCCAAGAGTTACTGCCTACTTATATATAAAGGCCATTATCCCAACCCTACCAGAAGTGAATAAAGAATCATGCAACTGGTGCCTCATCATATGAGGCCAAGATTCTAGTTATTCCCACCAGAGGTATTTCTAACTCAGAATGGAAATATTTTGTATTGAAAGCTTCCCTTCATGGAGCAGTCATGCACTTTCCTCAAATAGTATCTTCTTTGTACAAATTTATGGTATCATTACAATCATGGATCAGTTATACTTTAATAGTATCAACATGCAGCATAGAGCATGAATATTTTTTCATATGTCACACAAGGGTGTAGTATCATTATTGGCCTTGATCCTTACCTTTAAACTATTGTGAAACTCCAGACAACTTCAATGCTCAACTCAATTCCAAATGAGGTCAGATCTCTCCAAAGATTAATTTTACATTTGATGACAAGTGGAGCTGAATATTATCTGAACTGAATTATATCAGAATGAATGTTGCACATAATTCGAGGAATTCTTAAACAGTTTCATTATTGTGAATGCTCTTTGCACTGACTATGTATCATTTTATTTTCAAAGATGTAGACGAGTGTTCAAATGGAACCCATAAATGCAGCCCCAGTGCTGAATGCATGAACACAGATGGATCGTACCGATGTACATGTAAAGAGGGTTACAAAGGTGATGGCTTGTTTTGTACCGGTAAGTCCAAAGATGAAATACTTCTTTTATTTTTTACTCATTATCATGCATGACTTCAACGTTTATTTACACAAGTCATTCATGTGTTTATCTCTTAATACTCAAGATGGAATTTTTCTTATTTCTTAAGACTTAACATTAAAATAGACAAATGAAGGTTTCTTGTCCATCAGAGTTATTAATGCAGTCACTTTTACTTAAATAGCACCTTTAGTGTGATAATTGACTGAAAGCATGTCACAGACCTGAAACCAAACAGTGGTGGGAGGAAATTTAAAGGAAAGTGATCAAAAATGTAGTTAAAGATTAAAGCTTGAGGAGATGTTTAAACAAAATAAAAGAGTTAGCAAAGTGGAGGGCTTGGGGTGGGGTGGGGTGGGTTCAGAATATGGTTCACGGTAGTTTAAAAACTCATTGATGAAACAAAAGCAGAAAACTCCAAACTCATAGAAATACATAGAGCGATAGAAGGTTGGAGAAGCAGGTAGAGATATGACTATGTAGATATGTACAAGAAATATAAATTTGGTGTGTTGTGGGACCAAGGATATTCACAAAGGCAAGGATGATGGGATGGCAGAATACAGTGTAGTTGTAGTTTTGGATGTATTATGGATTATGTAGGATTGATCTCGTAAGGGCAGCAAGGTTCGAATGGCTGAGCCTGGAAGTAACAGTCCTGTTGATAAGAGCTTTGCCAGCAGTGGTAGGAGTTATTGTAGGGCAGAAGCAAGTGATGTTGCAGTAGGTGTGATTTTTCTTTGTCATAAAAATGAACATTAATCTTGACTGATGACCATTCATTTCCTCGTCAGAGTCAATATTAGGATCAATAAATTATAATAGATAATTTGATTTCTTCTTAGTACCGGCTGTTAAAATGCTCAATCTATAGAACCATTCTTGAATCTTTTCATAATCTCCATCATTGTTATTCTTAAAATTCCAGTACTCGGAGAAATTATTGACCCTGAAAAGTTGTGCTGAAAGCTTTGGGGCACAACTTGAAAACATGGTTGATATTTATTGTGTATTGACATTTTTTTAATTCACCATTGACTCCCTATTCCCTCAATGAATAGCTGTTATACAGAGACCAGGAACGTTCCAGCTTGATCCATGATCTGTGCTGAATAATCTGATCTAACTGGGAAGCATTAAGGACACTAAAATTGGCCTCAGTGCAAGGAGAAAATTGTACATGTTCCCAGTCCTGATGACTACCAGCAACATGTGCTTAAAATAGATGAAGCTGAACAATAAGCAGCACCTCCAAAAAGCCCTAACTTGTGTGTAAAAATTGATTGACCTGTGGGTGCTGTTTTTATTTCCCTCCATCTCTGTCAGAATAAAATGTACTCTTCAAACTTTTTTATACGATATAGGAATTCATTGTTTTCAGTGTGTTTTCATTTTTCCCCTATGTACTAGATATTGACGAATGTGCTGAAAATGTAAACTTTTGTGAGAATGGCCATTGCTTAAATGCACCTGGAGGTTACCGTTGTGAATGTGATATGGGCTTCACACCGACTGTGGATGGCAGGGCATGTCAAGGTACGGGTCACCTATCTATTTATGATTGTGATTCTCTTCTCTCTAATATATTGATCATACCTGAAATAAAGGTTTTACAGCTATGGTGTTAAAGCCTGTTTTGCCCTACCCAGTTAATACAAATTAAGTAAAAGATTTTCCAGAGTGTCCTCTTCTGTATCTCTCAAAAGTTTTTTATGATAGCATAAATGGAGTTTGTGTGTTTAAAACTACAACGAACACTTGAATATATTTTAAAAGGTTGTTTTCAGTGAGTTCTTTATAATTCTTTTCCAGATATTGATGAATGCTCATTCGCTGACATTTGTGTGTTTGGAAGGTGCCAGAATCTTCCAGGACTCTTCAGATGCGAATGTGATTTGGGTTACGAGCTAGATAGGAGCGGCGGCAACTGCACAGGTAACATGTTGCTTTCTTTTGGTCAATAACATCAGTCATATTATTTCTCAGATACTTAGAGCAAGCAATTAAAGTTTCAAAATGTTTTAGAGCATGACTAAAAAACATTATCTAATATATATTTTGGAAATTTTTTAACAGATGTCAATGAGTGTGCAGATCCAGTTAATTGTATCAATGGAATTTGTGTTAACACCCCTGGAAGCTACGTTTGCAATTGCCCATCTGAATTTGAGTTGAACCCAACTGGTGTGGGCTGTGTTGGTACGTTACAATTCATGTTAAACAGATTGCATTAAATGGTTGGATTGTGATGATAGTTTAGCAATAACCCCAAAGTTACCTAAAATAAACATGGGAAAGCTGTTCACTACAAGAAAATTATCAGCAAGCTTTAATACTTCAGAGCATTGAATGTGGGTTCAAATGCATGTGTAGTTAATAGTTACTAGTTTCTTGCATGTTTTTAGGACATTTCAAGCAAAGATGGATTCATCCCCACAGGGAGGGAGAGTTAGACTGAGACACACTTCCCTACCTGAAAATTTTAACATAAATTTTGCTTTCAAGTGTACTCAATGCTCTCAATTACAATTTGACATCAAAAGTTCTAATTTGGAATGAATTTGACATCAAATTAGATAGTGGATTCAAGGATATCCAGTGCACTCAAACCTGTATCCAATGTGCTCAAAGCTGCCCAGTGTGCTAAAAATTGTCCAGCATGCTCAAAGCTACCAAATGCGCTCAACAATCTGCATTGAAAAATATAAGGAAATTAATTATTTAAATAATACCTGAATTCATTCAGTTTTTCATTTTGTCCAAAAAAATGGTTCCACTATACATGTTTGAGAGTACCACCTGATCTCCAACAGTTCTTAATTCATTTTAATCTCAGGGTCTGTACTTTACACCCATTCACCACCACCCCCCCACCCCCAGGTCTCAGGGTCCAAACTCTCCAAAATCTCAGGGTCTAAACTCTCCCCCCATCCCTCCAGCCTCCAAACTCTTCCTCCCGTCCCTCCATCCTCCAAACTCTTCCTCCCATCCCTCCAGCCTCCAAACTCTCTCTCCTCCCTACAGATTCTAAACTCTCCCCTCTAACCCTCTTGTGTCCAAACTCTCCCCTCAAATCCAGCCCCTCCCCATCCACCAATCTCTAGGCCTCGGGCCTCGCCAACCTTCCGGGCCACGGGCCTCCCAAACCCCCCCAACCCCCCACCAACCTCTCTCAATCTCCCACAACTTCCCCAATAGTTACCCTATTGCCACAGTCCTCACTGTTCCCACGCCAACTTCAAATCTGCACCAGGGCTGGCCAGAAAACGTCACTTCCAGTTTCCAACCGTCCTTGTGAACAGAAAACTCCACTTGGTGGGGTGGGAAGGAAGGGAAGAAGTGGGAGGCAAAAGAGGGGAGGGGGCTTAGGTGCAAAAAGGGAGCGGGAAGAGGAGGGGAGGGAGGGGAAGAACTGAAGAGGGGAGGAGTAAGGGGGATTGAAGAGGGGAGGGGGGAAGGAAGACTGAAGTGGGGAGGGGGAAGGGCGACAGAAGAGGGTAGGGGAAAGAGGACAAAGAGATGGAAGTGGGGGAGAAAGGGGCGCAGAAGAGGAGAGGGGTGGAATAGGAATGGGAGAAAGGGGAGGGGGTATGGGGAGAAGAAGGAGGGGGAGAGGGGGTTAGAAGAGAGAGAGGGAAGAGGAGAAGGGGGAAGGGGAATAAGAGGGGGTGGGGAGGGTGGGGGCAATATGGGGCGTGGGTGATGGAGAAGTGTTGGCAGGGCTGGGGGGTGTTGGTGGGTTTGGGGTGGTGGTGGAGGGGAAAGGTTGTGGGGGCAGTGTTGTAGGGGTAAGGGTGGTGGGTCGGCATGTTGGGGGGGTGGAGGGGAAAGATGGTGGGTGGTGTGGCGCGGGTTGTGGGCAGGGTTGTGCTGCACGAGTTATAGGTTATAAAGAAAAACATAAAAGTACCTAATCAAAATAGGGTCTGCTTTTTCTAAAGTTAGCTCAGTTTTATGATGTTTAAAGCTATCGTAATTCAGAAATATGGAAAATAAACTCTATGATATTTTTGGTGTCGGAATAAGTGATGTTATTAATCGCAAATGTTTGAGTGCTGTGGTTTGGGGAAATTAATGACATTGTCAGTTTTGGTACATATAATATTAAATGATAGCTAAATAATTGGTTTTGAGTGCAATTGATGTCAAATAATGGTTAAATGATTGGTTTTGAGTGCTATTGTGTTAAATGATAGCTAAACCATCGCTTTTGAGCACAATTGATATAAAATGAGTGCAAATGAATGCTGTTGAACACAAATTATGTCAAACCTTTCAGGTAGGGTATTATACAGATTTCATAGCAACACTACCATTAGCCTGGGAGCAGGCAATTAACCCAAGCTCTCAGCCAGGAATAATACACTGCATATAGAACCAAGACAATAGAATAAGTGAAAAATATATTTTTCAGGTCACTTATTTGGGAACAATATAGCTTGTCATAGATTGAGATCCTGGGATGCATCATTAGACCCCAAAAGCCATTTTCATGGCATAGAGAATATAAAATTGAAAAAGAGAAGTTAAAGCTATGTACTTAATTATCATAATGGTTGGACTGGTTGGCAACATTTAAGGACGCCTTTTCCAGGTCTATGCATATAGCTGTAATTTAGAGCTGTGATTAATTTTTGACCCATTCTTTCAATTTTAAGTAGTTCTTTGATATTAACTATGATAATAGTAAAACTCCTGCTTCCCCAATTAGATTTATAAATACAATTCTAGAAGAACCAATTAGCCAGGTAATTCAGTTAACCAACACAATTCTAATATAATGTTCAAGGACCACAGCTAACCTTAGAAATGCCTATGGAGAAATATGCAGAATGTGTTTCAAAGACATTTCCCTTATACAAACTACTTAATGTTTTCAGTAGCAGAATCGATTAATGTTTGTAAATTATGCATATTATTACATAGATCCTCGCTTGGGCAAGTGCTTCTTGGAATATTCATTGCGTGGAGATAACACCCTTTCTTGCAGCAATGAGATTGGTGTAGGAGTTTCAAGAGCATCTTGTTGCTGTTCTTTGGGCAGAGCCTGGGGCTTTCCATGTGAACTGTGTCCCTCTATCAATTCATGTAAGAGTTCAGAAAATGCTTTAAAGCTATTTTCTATCTACTTTATTTGAGAAATGTCATTATTGGATGTAATATTAATATGGTATAATTTTATTGAGCTAATTTTAAAAATCTATCACCGTTTTGATGTATGAGTTTTCTCATTATAATTGCAAGGACTTATGTAATGGAGAGTATCCATGAGATTTAATTTCCTTGTTGGGGTTTCAAATAGTGACAAGCTTTATGAACCCAATCTTTAGAACGTATTTACATTTTTAAAAGATCAAACTACAAGGATTGAGTCCTACAAATGTGTTTACTCGTCCAGAGATGATCATAATGACCCATAATAAAATTCCTTTTAGTTTGTTTTTACACGTTAATGATCTAGATATAAAAACGTCAGGGTAGAATCGTCCCAGATTTGCACTAAGTGCGGTGGCAGGCAGGTAAAACAACGTTTTGCCTGCCGGCCACAATGGCAATTTATCACGCCGTATGATCCCAAGCCCGCCTCATTAATTATGCATTACCGGAAAACATGTCGTTTCCATGGCGGGCAGGTTTGGACTCGCCCGCTACATCATCACCTCGCTGCTTCATCACCATGGGTGCCACATTTAAAGTACGGCCGAGCGCACACCTCTCAGTGCTTCCAGCCCACGGCTGCTGCAAATAAGACATGGCCCTGAAAGAAAAGGGCTTGGGCTTGTTTGAGGAAGGGGGAGAGCTGTACAAAGCCACTCCCACCTTATAGCTGGTCTGGTAGGTAGAGAGTTGCCCATGAGCCCCCCTAAAAATGCTGTGGTGCTGTCTGCGAAGCCTGGTGCTGATGACTGCGAGTGCTGCCCGAAGCAAGATAGACAAACAAACCTTGAAGTCCCGAGCTAGGTGCAGCTCGCCAGGTGCACGTCATTTATGTGCAGTTGTGAAACAATGTGGGCGGATGATCCAGCATGGGGGGTATGAGTCCAGTGGGCTAGCCTTATAATGATATGCAGATACATTACAACGAGGTTCCCAATATCCGATGGCGGGAAACATGGCCCGCCATCAACAGGCTGAGCAGACGATCGCAAACTGGTTTCATGACGTCGTGAAACCACTTTTTGGCCTTCTTGCCATATTGTCCAGCATGGAGCCAAGCACACCCTACGCCCGCGGGCATGGATGATTTCGCCCTCAGTGTCTAAAAAATGTAGGCTTCCAATTGGCGGAATATCCCATTTCCGCCCCAAAAATAGACAGTAGAAGCATGAAAGCAGAATTAAAACAAAAGCATACTTTTAAACTCAAGACAGAGTAAATACAATAGAATATATTTATCAGCAAAGAATTGAGAGAATAGGAGCAAATAAAGAATGGTGGATGAAAGCATAGTATGTGATCAGTAGTGAAGCCATCTATGGTTGCATAACTTCATTGTTATATAATTAGTATCTTTTTCAGAGACAGAAATTTTCCTGAACCTAACAGTAATAGTTCAAAGCTTAAGATAGGTGACCAGGATTCAAATTATTCGCCCACTTGTATAAATTGTTTTATTTGCTCCCAATTTAATGCATGTTGTTAACTTTAGCTTTATAAATGATAGTTTCTATTTATGTTTGAATTGTTATAACACATTGAACCCTTTTTTCAACAGCTGAGTACAGAACTCTTTGTCCTGGAGGGGAAGGCTTTCGTCCTAACCCAATCACAGTTATATTGGAGGGTAACTACTCATGCCTTTTTGTAACTAACATTTTGAATATTACACAGTGTGAACAGTCTCTTGGTGTTGTTAACAGCACATCCATTATCTGTTACTACTTTCTACAGATATTGATGAATGTAAAGAATTACCCGGGCTCTGTCAAGGAGGAACATGTGTCAACACTTTCGGGAGCTTCCAGTGTGAATGTCCACGTGGTTTCTATTTGAATGAAGAAACCAGAGTATGTGAAGGTATATTTATTGAAGCCTGACATTCATACTTATAATTTTTAATGTTTTCCTTATGGTTCATTATTCTTTATTTATAAAAAATCTTTGGTAGTGTACTTGTGGATCACATAAATCCATTTTCTGTTTGATGCTTCTCGGATGAAATAGATCACAAACAGAATCTGAACCTTGAGAAGAAGTTGTAGGAATAGATCTAGAATAAATAGTGCTTGGTTCATGCATTCCAACTGGCTCTTCTTCAAAGTTAAGAGGCTGATGTAGGATTTTGTAGATGGAAATGACTGATAACGTGATAATGCACTACACTGGAACATCAGCATGCATTGCCAATAGCTGGTTCGGTATGCCCAGCTGCACTGAGTTCCTGATCTCAGCTGTGCAGCTGCAAGAACCTTCTAAGTTGAGGCCATAAGGTAATTTCTGCATTCCAACACTCCCAACCCAGTGCTTTTCCAGGTAGGTGCATGGATTGGAAAATTGCAGCACTGTCTCTAGCTGCACCCTATGCAGCAAGACTCAGCACTGGAAGCAGAAGATCATTGAATAAAGCATTGTATATTTCGGCAGAGTGGGGTAAGCCAAAGAAAGGTTGCTTTCGAGCAAATGTTGACAACTTAATGTTGACAATGGCAGATGCCTGGAAACAGGTAGGTCACAGTTGGTCTCCACATTGAAGTGAAAGTTGAGAGTTCCTATGACCAAAAGAAAAATGGTAGGGTGTTAAAAGTTAAAATTACTGAGAAGATTTTACCATATCCTTAATATGCTTTATTTAGTTTTTAAGGAGATATTCACAGTGTGGAAATTGCTATTGGCATTATAACAAATATCAGTGGTTGGCCAGTAATACGTGGGCCATTATATTGAGGAAAGCTCACAAATTTTCAATCTCCACATATCACACAGGCAGTGCACTCCTAGCACCCACATGAAATAGACGGGGAGACAGTAGTCTAGTGATAATCCTATTCGACTAGCAATCCAGAATTACAGGCTAATGGGAACATAGGTTCAAATCGCACCATGTCATCTGGTGGAATTTAAATTCAATTAATAAATCTGGAATTGAATGCTAGCCTCAGTGATGGTGACCATGAAATTATCAATTATCTAAAAGTAACAATTGTCGTAAAAACCCACCTGGTTCACTAATGCCCTTTAGGGAAGGAAATCAGCAATCCTTACATGGTCTGGCCTACATATGGCAGATGCCAAATAGCCCACAGCAATGTGGTTGACTCTTAACTGGCCTCTGAAACTGCCTAGCAAACTACTCAGTTCAAGGGCAATTAGGGATGGACAACAAATGCTGGCCTTGCCAGCAACGCCCACTTACCATGAAGAATAAAAAAAAAACACAGCTAATCTTACACCTTAAAATCCAAAGGGAAACTGCTGCTGACAGCAAACACAGCATACAGCAAATACACTGCTGTCATGTCATTTAAGAGGAAGCAGAGTATGGCTACCAGTTCAGCCAGTTTACTAGCTATAGTTGCCTGAAAAAGTGACTGCTACCTTCATCAGGAAGACCAACACCTTGATCTCCTTTCCCACTGATCAGCAACATGACAAGCATGTGCAATTCTGCAGACAATTGACTTCCCTAAAGCATTAGAATTGATTGACACACACATGTGGATCAGCCATAATGCAGTGGGCCACATGAATAGTACAGGGTTCTACCACAAATATACACATAATGTAAAAGCAAAATTTTGCAAATGCTGAACATCTGAAATAAGAACAGAAAACGCTGGGAAAACTCAGCAGGTCTGGCAGCATATGTGGAGATAGAAACAGAATTAACCTTTCGAGTCTGTATGACTTCTTCAGAGCATATAATGTGTGACTGCGATGAGCACATCATGCGGTCAAGTGGCTACTTTCAGGCAGAAACACATATCAGCCAGTGCCAGGCATATTTGAAGACACCTGGTGACTAGAAGGATGGCTTCCCAGGGACCGGGACAACTCTCTTCTGCCATGACTACTGACACTTTGCAAAGATAACTACTCATAGTGGAGAACCATTGAAAGATCCATCCCCAGTGTCAACATCAGAGCCAGAACAAGAGGATACTGATTATTGTTAATTTCGAACACTCATGTAGCCAGGAATATTACTGTGTCAGGCATTTATCCAAATTATGTTCAGATAAATGCTTGAAGAAACCCTTCTTTACACAATAACATGGATAAACTAACTTTCAACAACATGTAAGGACCCTTCATGAAATGAAATTGGATACTGTAAACCCACTATGTGTGTAAGCTGCTCACACACGACTTCTCACAACTGACGCCAAACTATCAATTTTGCTTTAGAAGTGGAAAAATTTACACAGACCCAACAGAAGTTCGCGTTAAGGTCAGAGTAGCACAAGGTTTATTCTGTATTTGGTCATGCCACATCTGATCTGAGCAATTAATTTTGACACTGGGGATGGATCTTTCAGCAGTTGGTACATGGTATACACTGCCCAGATATAACCTTTCCATTGAGGTCAGGGTAAACTGCTACCTTGCATTATATGTCCCCTCCTTGAGTACCCAGGATTGAGGAAGTGCTTTATTTCCAACAATGCTGTTCCTCAATTTGATAATCACAACTTTTATTTTGCCGAATTTGTTGTTTTCTTGTAATTGCCTGACATCCTGCTACCAGCCAGGAGTCCCGCCAATAACACATGTCAAAAATTTGAATATGCACTGCTGACAAAGAGTCATTGCTATCATGCCCAAATTTTCAATATGAGCTAATAGCTGGTGAGGATCCTTGTATGAAAATTATAAATTGTGTCCTACCCTGGCTTCAACATCATTCTTCCCCTAAACAGGTTAATCTCAGAAGTGTGAACAATCCATCCAATGTGTAACAGTTTATTTGTGTTAATTGAGGTATTTGTATTCCATTCGCATTTTAGTATTTGTAATGTTAAATAAAATGAAATGCTAGAAATGAGAAAATCTATAGCACTGATCTCAATTTGCTATTTTTCCAAGAAAGAAAATCTTACTGTTATCTTCCAAAACTTTTGTTTATCTGCTTTGTTCCAGATCTTAATGAGTGCAGTACTTCACCTGGCATTTGTGGTCCTGGTACTTGTTTCAACACGGTAGGAAATTATACCTGCATTTGTCCACCAGATTATATGCAGGTTAATGGTGGAAACAACTGTATGGGTAAGCATTCATCAACCAGTCAGGAGGATATTAAGAAGCTGCAAACATTTTTTTCAGTCAACTGAGTTCAGTTGTGTTTAACTATAACCTTTTAGCTTAGTAACAGGTTTTATCCTTTTAATCTACAGACAATAGAAAGAGCTTCTGCTTCAAGTATTTTGACACTAAAAATGGTACATGTGATGGCGAGCTGGCCTTTAATATGACAAAGAAGCTGTGCTGCTGTTCATACATGATTGGGAAAGCTTGGAACAGGCCATGTGAGCAGTGTCCTCTTCCTGTCACAGGTATGGTTGTATGTATCAAGTTAAGGCATTTACAACTAGAATTAGAATTCATGATGTGTATAGTATATTGACAATATCTATGCTGAATCATGTTTCAGATGATTTTATGTTTCTCTGCGGGAGTCGGACCCCTGGCTATATTATTGACATAAGTGGACAACCAGTTGGTAAGAGATTTTTTTGTGTTTGAAATTCAGAAAAAGTTTATAATGAGTTACATTGAAAGATTTAATTGGTATCAGTGACAGAATAAACATAGCAAAATTTCCTGTGTTCACTGCCTCCAGCAAAAATAATGGCCAGAATTTTTCCCTCATCAGGCAGTCTCGGCGGGAGCGGGCGGGGGCTGTCGGGAAGCCGACTGCCACCCGCAATCGGCACCAAACCGCAATTTCACGCAGACAGGCCAATTAAGGCCTGCCCTGCGTGGATCGCGAGCGGCAGCGCTCAGCACTACCTGTGCGGGCAGGGGGAGGAGGGAGAATGGGCCTGGCGCACGGTTCGAGCATGCACGCAAAAGAGCACTTCGATCTCTCTGAGGCACCGAGCTGCCTCAGGGAGATTGAAGCGCTTTTTGAAATAAATTAATAAAGACAATAAAAAAAATTTTAAAAACATGTCCCCTCATGTGACTCTGTCACATGAGATGGGATATGTTTTAATTCCAAAATAAAGTTTTTATTTAATGTTTATTTGCTTTAGGAAACCTCCATTCCACTCCAGCTTCTCAGGCCGCCGAGGGCGCTTCTGCCCTTGAGCTGGTGACCCTTATCAGGCTGGGGCCCTCCAGGCCTTGGGCCACCAGAGAACGTCTGCCAAGGTCATCGCAGACATCAGGTCCTAGCAGTCAGCAGGCTGCCTCCACCTCTGCTGCTGATGTCGGGGCTGCACCCAGGCATAGTGGTAGGGTTAGGAAAATTGATGTTACTTTTGGGTCACAGGTGTGCTATACATGTAAAGAAATTGCACTTTTGTGAATATATCTGATGTTTATGTGAATGTTTTGGACAACTGAAGATATTGTTATTTTGTACTTTGGCATCCTCTTATTTTGAGGTTTAGCCATCCTGCCACTCAGTGATAGTGTCCCACTGTGAGATTAACATTCCTGTGATGTCAACCTCAATAGAACTCATCTCCACACCCTTGTGTGATGTCAGGGTGATGTGTTTAAATCTTTATTTGTAGTGTGTAATATAAGCGTTTCTAACCTTTTTTTCCTCAAGGAACAGCATTGAGTGAGGGCAGCTTATCAGCATTGATATTCTAGCAGCATTTGTGTCTCCTCAGTGGTAGTGGCAGAAGACAAGACATGCACTGGGGGAGGAGATTCCCAGGCATATCCACACTTGAATCGCATCAGTGTTTGCATCATTAGATGGCGGCAAAGTCTTCTCCCACATCACTCTTGTTCCTCTGTTTACTTTCAGTTCTCAGAATGAGCTCACTCACAGGGCATCACTGACCAAAGCAGAGATCATGGCTGGCGATTCATGAGGCCAGAATGCACAAGTGTGGATGCAGGACTCATTCTCGTTTTCAAGTGGCTGAGATGAAAGGGAATGACATTGAGGACTAGGAGAGATGTGGCCACTTAACTTTACTCTTCCTGGAACCTGACAGCAATTAATGTATCATGGACACGTCTCCCACATCTTCCTTCCTCCATGGCATCATCGTGCTCATACCGACCCTCAGCAGCCTCCTGAGGTTCCTGGGCCTCTGGCTCTTCATTCTCTGATGAGCTCTCATCCTCCCCCAGTTCATCCTCTGCCAGGGGTTCACCCCTTTGCATTTCCGGATTGTGAAGGGCACTACACACTGCGATGATGTGGGAAACGCTATCAGGAGTGTATTGTAGTGAGCCACCAGAGCAGTCCAAGTATCTGAAGCACATCTTCAGAAGCCCTATGGTCCGCTCTATAAGGGAGCATGTGGAGCAGTGAACAGCGTTGTACCTCTCCTCAGAACAATTCTGAGGGCACGCACCAGTGTCGTCAGCCAACGTTTCAGTGGGTATCCCTTATCCCCAAACAGCCATCCCTGCAGAGGTAATGGCTCCTTGAAAATCTCAGGTACCAGGGGGTGACTCAGGATGTAGGAGCCACAGCAACTCCCCAGGGTATCATGCGCAAACATGCAATATGTGCTTCTGATGATCACACACCAGTTGTACATCGATGGAATGGTAGCCCTTGCAGTTTATAAACATTAGGGGCTGCTGCCATTGAGCCCGTTATAGCCACATGGGTGCAGTCTATTGAACCCTGTACCCTTAGAAAGCCTGAGATGGCAGCAAAGCCAGTGAATCTCGCAGCCTGGCTACCTTTGTCCAGAGTATACCTGACATAATGATGGACCTTCTTATCAAGGACATCTGTGACTTCCTTTATGCATCATGTGTTGCAGACTGAGAGGTGCCGCACAGGTCCCCTGTGGATCCATGGATAGACCCAGAGGCAAAGAAATAGAGCGCTGCAGTCACCTTCAAGGCCACTGGCAGGGGATGCCCTCCAATTCCACGTGGCATCAGGTCTTCACGAAGAATGTGGCATATGTGATGTACCAGAGCTCGGGACAAGCGCAGATGTGCACGGCATTGCCTCTTACTCATTTGTAAATAGGATACTCTTCCACAATAAACCCTAAGTCTGGCGATTCACCTCCGTTGCCTGGGCTTCTCCTGACATTCCTGTTCATGCTCTGGCTCTGCTTGACTGTGTCTGTCAAGTGTGGCCTCCTGCTGGAGCTGAGTGCAGCATCTACTTTCCCTCCTTCGCCTCCTCCATTGCATTTAGGACCCTGACAAAGGCAGCATTGAGCCCTGGATCCATATGTGCTTTGGCCTCCTCTCTGAAAGAAAACATTGAAGGGATTAATGATTCAAGGGGAAAGAAAATGAAACTCAGAAGATGAAACGTATGGAAACTGTAAGGGTCCATAGTTTTTCCTGCTCTACTTGCATGGTGGCTGCATTGTCCCTGAGACACTAGCACACACATCGAGGTGGCTGATATGGTATCACAGATATGTAACGTCTTGAGCCCTGCATGGGATGCTAAGGTTTAATTATGATGAGTGACCCAACTTAGCTCTGTGCTCCAATCTCCGATATGACATATTAATGACCAATCAGATACTCAGGGTCAATGAGTGGATGCCCTTTGGCCCAATAGGAATGTCAAATCTGGTGAACACGTGACAGACCGTCATTGATGGAATGCCATATATGATGCAGCTATGCCTCCTTCACTATTGCTGCATTCCCAAATTCTAAATTCCTATGCATTACTCTTGAGATGCAGCGACTGTGATGTAAACAAAGCCATTGGCCTTTTTCAATGGCTTTCATCGCAAGGAGGTCTTCCTCCTTTCTTTCTGAGCAGACTCCTGTTCACTCTTGCGGCAACAAGTTAGAGAGTGACCCCAGAAAGGCCCGCTCATGTTCACTCTTCCCCCCTCACTGCCATTACACAGCCTTCCTTCTCCATTGCCCACCTTGTGTTCATCATCCCCACCCTTGCCTCACAGCCTACCCCTGGTTGAAAGTGCAGTTCTGCCTGACTACCACTACACAGTGGTGCCCTTGTGGACAACAGTCTCAGCCACCGGAGTAGAAGACCCTTGCACTGTCCAACCCCGCTGCAGTACTGACCACTGTCTGAAAGTAGAGGCCTGCATGAGTACCACAGCACAGTCGTGTTCTCTGGGACAACGTAGCCAAAGAGCAGGACAGACTAACCCTAAAGCCCCAGCTGTATGGCATTCATCACAACAAGACCGGCGCAGCACTATGGCAGATAGGCTATGTATGTTGTACTCACCTCAAAGTTACAGGCAAACTGAAGCCCGACTTGTGCACACCCTCCTTTTCAAACGGGTTTGAGGCTGACGTAATTTCCCGCTGACGTGACGCAAGATTAGAAGGCTTGACAAGATTCCGGCGAGCAGCTGTTTTAATGAGCATTCATGAGATCTTAATGAATGTAAATGCATTCACATCACTAGCCAGCGGGATAACCAACCCGCCATTTGGAGAATTGCAAACTGTTTTTACACTGGTGGATTTCTGACTTTTTGCCTACCACTGGATTCTCTGCTCCAGCCGCCACAAAACCCGCCGCGGGTGCGATAAGAAAATTCCGCCTAATGTTGGATTGGTGACTTCCAGAGCATATCGTGCTGTTTCTTCTCGTTGAATCTAGAAGATTTCACATACTGTAATATGCTACGACCAGGTGGGGAGGGGTCGAATGGTTCTCCTCTTTGCCCTTTTCTTCTTTGACCACAATAGGTTTTTTTTTGTTTGGAGAGGCTATACTTGCCAATTCAGTTAGTACTTAACTGTTTATGCGCTGCGATCATAAAATAACCAATAAGGCAGGTTTTCTTGAGTTTAACCAAGAAAGAGGTTATAATTATACTTAAACCAATCTAAGTAAAATAATAAAATATGCACCAACTTGCATACAAACATACGAATTAGAAGCAGAAGTAAGCCATTTGGCCCATCAAGCCTATTCCCCCATCCAGTAATATCATGGCTGATCTGATTGTGGCCTCAACCCCACATTCCGCCTACCCCCGATAATCTTTGATTCCCTTGTTAGTCAAGAATCTATCTACCTCTGCCTTAAAAATATTCATTGACCTTTCCTCCACTGCTCTCTGCGGAAGAGAATTCCAAAGAATCACGGACCACTGAGAGAAAAAATTCTTCTCATCTCTGAACTAAATGGGAGATCCCTTATTTTTAAACTGTGTCCCCTAGTTTTAGCCTTTCCCACAAGGGGAAGCAGCCTTTCAGCATCCCCCCTTTCAAGATATTGTATGTTTCAGTGAGATTACCTCTCAATCTTCTAAACTCCAAAGGATACAGGCCCGGCCTGTCCAATCTTTCTTCATTAGATAACCTCCCCATACCGAATATCAGTCAAGTGAACCTTCTCTGAACTGCTTCTAACGTATTTGTATCCTTTTATATTCCATTCCCTTTGCAATAAACGACAACATTCCATTTGCCTTCCTAATCACTTGCTGACTTTCTGTGATCCCCCTGTACCTCAGAGTTCGGCAATCTGTCTCCATTTAAATAATTTCCTGCTTTTCTATTCTTCCTGCCAAAGTGGGCAAGTTCACATTTTCCCACATTATACTCCATCTGATCATTTTTTTTTACCACTCACTTAACCTATCAATGTCCCTTTGCAGAATACTTATGTCCCCTTCACAACTTACTTTCCTACTATCTTTATGTCATCAGCATATTTACTTACCAATCCCTTATCTGTTTTCCTGTGATGTTACGCTTTGCTTTCTCTCTGAACATGGCCACTCCACTGTCGAGCCACAGACTGCACTGGATTAGATAGCTCTTCTAGGTGATGGTTACTGCTCTGGGTCCTCTTTTTGCCTGCTCTTCTAGGTGCTGTTGAATGCCTCCTGGTCCTCTTTTTGCCCACTGTTCTAGATGGTGGTCACTGCCTCCGGGACTTTTTTTTTTTGCAAAAATTTACTTTATTCATAAAATATCTTCAACCACATTCCAAACCATTTCAAAAACACCATTACAAGGGTACAATCCGGTTCAACTTTTACAAAATGTATCACCAGGTGCATCAGTACAAACAATATTACAATCATTTACAGTCTTTCATTTTGAGCTGTACAGCCCGAGGGGGTTTAAACAGTTCCCAGCCCCTCGGTGCGCTGCGGCAGAAAGGTCTTAGACAGCGACCCTTCCCCAATGCGCCTTTGCGGCAGCTGCCCCAAGCTTTAGTGCGTCCCTCAGCACGTAGTCCTGGACTTTGGATTGTGCCAGTCCGCAACACTCGGTCAGGGACAATTCTTTGTGCTGGAAGACCAACATGTTTCGGGCATACCAAAGCGCGTCTTTCACCGAGTTGATGATCCTCCAGCTGCAGTTGATGTTTGTCTCGGTGTGTGTCCCTGGGAACAACCCGTAGAGCACAGAGTCCTGTGTCACAGAACTGCTCGGGATGAACCTCGACAGCAACCACTGCATCTCTCTCCAGACCTTCTTTGCAAAGGCACAATCCACAAGGAGGTGAACAACGGTCTCTTCCCCACCACAGCCACCTCGAGGGCAACGTGCAGAGGGGGTGAGACTCCTGACGTGTAGGAAGGATCTGACGGGGAGGGCCTTTCTCACCACCAGCCAAGCCACGTCTTGGTGCTTGTTGGAAAGTTCTGGCGATGAGGCATTCTGCCAAATGACTTTGACAGTCTGCTCGGGGAACCATCCCACAGGATCCACCCTCTCCTTTTCCCTCAGGGCCTCTAAGACGTTACGTGCTGACCACTGCCTGATGGACTTGTGGTCAAAGGTGTTTTTCTGCATAAATTTTTCCACGAGGGACAGGTGGTACGGCACGGTCCAACTACTTGGAGCGTTCTGCGGCAGCATGGCCAGACCCATCCTTCACAACACCGGGGACAGGTAGAACCTCAGCACATAGTGACACTTGGTGTTTGCGTACTGAGGGTCTACGCACCGCTTGATGCAGCCACACACAAAGGTGGCCATCAGTATGAGGGCGATGTTGGGCACGTTTTTTCCCCCTTTATCTAGAGGCTTGTACATCGCGTCCCTGCGGACATGATCCATTTTTGACCTCCAGATAAAGCAGAAGATGGCTCGAGTGTTCGCCACCATGCAGGAGTGTGGAATGGGCCAGACCTGCGCCACGTACAGCAACAGCGAGAGTGCCTCACACCTGATGACCAGGTTCTTGCCCGCAATGGAGAGGGAGCGTCGCTCCCACATGCCCAGTTTCCTTTTCACCATAGACACTCGCTCCTTCCAGTTTCTAACGCATGCCCTGGTCCCTCCGAACCATATCCCCAGCACCCTCAGGCCGTCAGCCCTGACAGTGAAGGGGACAAAGGATCGGTCAGCCCAGTTCCCAAAGAACATGGCCTCGCTCTTCCCACGATTTACCTTGGCTCCCGAGGCCAGTTCGAACTGGTCGCAGATGTGGATCAGTCTGCGCACCGACAGCGGATCCGAGCAGAAGACGGCGACATCATCCATGTACAGGGAGGCTTTTACCTGAGTGCCTCCACTGCCTGGGATCGTCACTCCTCTTATGCCCGGATCCTTCCTGATGGACTCGGCAAAGGGTTCTATGCAACACACGAAAAGAACAGGCGAGAGAGGACAGCCCTGCCTGACTCCAGATTTAATCGGAAAGCTATCTGTTTCCCACCCATTGATTGAGACTGCACTACTGATGTTAGTGTAGAGCAGTTGGATCCAATTTCGAATTCCCTCCCCAAACCCCATTTTGGAGAGCACATCCACCATGTAGGTGTTGCGATATTCTGTCAAAGGCCTTCTCCTGATCCAAGCTGATGAGGCAGGTATCCACACCCCTGTCCTGTACATAGGCAATCGTATCCCTGAGCAGCGCGAGGCTGTCAGAGATCATCCTGCCTGGCACAGTGCAGGTCTGGTCAGGGTGAATCACCAATTCCAGAGCGGATTTGACCCGATTGGCGATGACCTTGGACAGAATCTTATGCCTCCTTTCCCAGCTCTCGCATACTTTTAAGTCCATACGCATAAAGATTACAGGGTAGGGAAGGATAGGTTGGCCAAATTAGAGCCCATAAAAAAGTGAAAGAGTATACAGTCTGTAGTTTGGCTGGCTTCAGGTTGAAGTCGATGGTCTTGAGGCTTTCAATTTAAGATGTAGGTGACTGAGTTGGTTGTTCTTTGGGAGATGGTAGTGCTTAGTTGGATTCTTTTAATGAATCTTTGTCTGTAGCAAAGCATCCCTGGATGATCAGTCAGCAAACAGGACTTGAAGCTTACCAGGTGGATTAGTGAAAAAAGGAGCCAGGAGGGACCCCACTTGGGTCTTCTCCCTAAACTGCTTGACATCAGTTCTGCTGAGAAAACATGTGCTTAAAACATACAAAGAGTTGATTTGTCATTTGACCTTCCTTCTCCAATTGCCGGGATGATTCAAAGAAAAGACATTGTCCATGTATTCCAAAGGGGACTTGATTAGTTCATGTCTGGAAGCTGATTTAGCCCGGGTCCCATTGTCCAAGCGATTAGTCTTAATGTTGGTTTCCAGAAGTTGAATACCTCAGATGATTGCTATTGACGTGTTGCTAATGAGACAAGAGTTGTGAGTCCTTCACATGAGTCTTTGATGGTTTTTTGCAGACAGACTGACTCCATTCCAATGATTTGGAATGTGGAACATATAGTAATGCAAATTGGAATTAGCCATTTTGAGCTGAGCTCAGATCACTTTAGTGTCTTTGTTTTTAAAAATCTGTTTAAAAGTTCAATTCAGCTTTCTAGCCAGTGAATTCAAAAACATTATTTGGCATAAAGTACATCTTCCTGACAAGTAGCATCATCAATTTCCTTCAAAGGGAGTGCAGCTCTTGACAGCATGCCAGTGATGTACATCTGCTTTCCTTGCTTGTATTTCACTTCCAAATGATATCTCTGCAAATTAAGTAACATCCTTTACAGGTGCTTCGGAGAACATAGAAGCGGTTTGAGAAACCGCTTTGAAGTGGCTTGTGGTCAGACTCTACCATCACTTTCTGTCTCCCAAACAGGTACTGATGAAAATGTTCACGAGCAGACAAGCACTCAATCTGTGTGAAGCATCATTCGGTTTTCGTTAACACTCTGGATGTAAATGCAGCTGATTGTCCTTGCTGTATACGACTCCAAGTCTTGTTTCCCTGGCATTTCAATACCTCAGCACTGGCATTGTCATCACTAGATGTTTGAAGTGAGTGAAAGCTGCTGCTGCTTCTGTACGCCAATACCACTGAACATCCTTTGCAGTGAACTTGCATAGAAGTTCACACCCTGATGGCAAATTGGGCAAGAACTTTGCCAGGCAGTTCACAAATCCAACAAATCATTGTCCACTGCCTTCATGTCTCTTGATTGCTGCATCTCTGCTACAACTCACACCTTATCAGGATTATGGCGAAGCCCTTTCACCGTCAGTACATGACC
The DNA here is from genome assembly GCF_964194155.1 of Cetorhinus maximus. Classification (NCBI taxonomy): domain Eukaryota; kingdom Metazoa; phylum Chordata; class Chondrichthyes; order Lamniformes; family Cetorhinidae; genus Cetorhinus; species Cetorhinus maximus. Next base: position 18,391,446 of record NC_135908.1, read on the forward strand.
TATGTACTTGATTTAAGTGATCTTCAGTTGCAGCTTTTTCTTTTTCAGCTTCAGATTCAACTGTCAAGCTCTGTCTAGCAGTCTCACTAGATTCTGAATATGGTCTGCGATGGCTTCTTCCATCCTGTCCCCACATCCATAAACTAGCAGATCATGCATGATTGCTTCCATTCCTGGAAGATCGTTGACTATCTCATGCTGTCTGTGTTGACACTCTTCTGGAACTGTAGAAATGCTGAATGGCATGCACCACCTGTACTCCCAGATGCCATCCAGCACGTAGTCAGAAATCTGCTGCTTTCATCCAACTTCACTTGCCAGTATCCATCCTTCTCATCTAGGGTGGTAAAGATCTTTTTCTTGGTAAGTTGCAGCAACGTTTCTTCAATGGCTGACATGTGGTAGTGAGTTCTCTTCAAAGCTTTATTAAGGTCTTTTGGATATATGCACACTCTCAGCTTACCATGCTGCTAATCCAGTATGTAGGAGTTGTCACTTTCTTATGAACATACAAAATAGGAGCCGAAGTAGGCCATTCAGCCCCTCAAGCCTGCTCCGCCATTCAAATAAGATTATGGCTGATCTGTTTGTATTTTGAATTCCACATTCCCATCTACCCCTGATAACGTTTGATTCCCTTGCCTAACAAGAATCTATCTACCTCTGCCTTAAAAAAATTCAATGACCTTGCCTCCAGCGCCTTCAAAGGCAGAGAGTTCTAAAGTCGCACAACCCTCTGAGAGAAAAAAATTCTCCTCACATCTGTCCTAAAAGGGCAACCCCTAATTTTAAAACAGTGCCCCCTAGTTCTGGACATCAGAGGAAACATCCTTTCCACATCCACCTTGTCAATACCTTTCAGGATCTTATATACTTCAATTAAGTCACCCCACACTCTTCTAAAGTCCATTGGAAACCAGTCCAATCTGTCTAGCCTTTCCTCATAAGACAATTTACTCCCATCTATTCAAGCTCCTCTGTCTTGTCTTTAAGGCTGGACTTTAGGTCAGCTGGAACTCTCCTTGGAAGATACTGCGTTGTTCTCATACTCCCACCTACTTCAAGATGACATTCACCAGAAAGACGTCCAAAACTTCTGAAAACATCTTTGTAATTTGTCAGGAACTGTTCAGCAGTCAATGGCTTGGTGTCATGCGAAACACTGCAAATCTCTTCTGGTACATGCAGGGTTACCAGCCCAGGCTCTTGACTTGTTTCAGCTGAGATGACGGGCTTTTGTTTATTGTCTACTATCTGGAACTGTAGCTCATCTTCGTTCTTATTGCATTGGACTGTCAGCTTAGTTTGTTCTCTTGGGTGAGCATCATTTCATTATAAAGCCTCAACTTTACCTTCGAGGACTTCATTTTCAGGTCACCGTCTTGAGCATCGTCACACAGGTCTGCAAATGTTCCATAATGTTCCACGTAGCACCGGTGTCTATCTGACATTTCACATTAACTTGATGCTCTCCTTCTTCAGTCATCATTCCAATAGCCACAAACCCTTTTTTACTTTGATATTTGATGGTGCCAACCTGTTCTAGGATGTGGAATGATTCATCAGAATCATCGTCCAACATCTCTCCAACAACCATCTTTACAGGCTTGCTTTTATTCTTTCCAGCACTTGCATGCAAGGTGATTCAGCTTCTTGCAGTTAGAGCACTGCTTTCCCCATGCTGGACATGCTTCCTTTTCTCTTTTGTAGTGTCCTCTGCAACATTTACATGCAGTACTCTCTGGCTTTAACCTTTCTACTGGCATTCTGTAAATAGTTCTTCCTTCTCTACATTTTCTAGTGCTCGGGTGGCCTGAACTGCCTTGCAGGATAGTGCAAAGCCCTCGTCAGTTCTCCCATTAGCACTCTTCAGTTGATAATTGACCTCTTCACAGTTTCTGCACGTCAGTAACTTTCTTAAGAGTCAGTTTCTCTTCTCTCAACAGACATGCTCTCGCAGCAAGATCTCTTGTTCCTAAGACAATCCTATCTCTAATCAGATCATGGTTCAATTGCTTAAACTCACAAGATTCAGCTAGATTAGTACAGTCATGTGCTGATCAATATTCTCCCCCTCTTCCTGAATTCCAGTTTTGAACATGTAATGTTCATAAATAACGTGAGTAGAAGGTTAAAAGCGAGTCTTCAAAACCTCAAAAATTTCACAAGACTGCCTTTTCTGCTCCTCATTGAGGTCTAGGGTGCAATACAGCTTGTAGCTGTATTTCCCCAGCGCTAATAACAGAGTTGCTACTCTTATTTGTTCAGGATTCTTGTTTAACTCTGTGGCAATTTCATAATTCTGCCATTGTGACTGGAAGAATTTCCAATTCATTTTCAAATCTGCCTTCATCTCCATTGAAGCTGGTACTGGAATATTCAAAGCATTCTAACTCACCCAGGAGTTAATGTCCTGTACAAAGTTGCACCAACATTTTGCTAATGTTAGCAAACAGAGAAAAATATAGCTAGACATGTTATATATAAACGTGTTTACAAATTTAATCTGTACATATACTTCCTTGCAGACATTGACGAATGCCGTTGGATTCCTGGTATTTGTGCTAATGGTGTATGCATTAATCAACTTGGAAGCTTCCGATGTGAATGTCCCATGGGGTTTCAATATAATGATCAACTGATCAGCTGTGAAGGTATCATGGAACTATTTCTTAATTTGTAAAATGATCTGTTAACAATAGATTCCTTCAATTTATTTAAAAATATATAGAGAAGTAAATAGTCTTTTTTTAATGCCTGCTCTTGTACTTGTTAGATCTATATCTCAGCATGGCATAGAAGAAAGTTTTTTTAAAACTGCACAGTTTAATGATTTGTAACTATTAAAATGGATTGATTATTTTCTTACTGAGTTATTTTCTAAAAAATACAATAAACTGAATCGGATATATTCCTGCCATGTTGGCTGTGACGGAGCTAAGACCTCACACTATATTTTTATGAAATGAATATATATATATATATATATATATATATATATATAATATATACGCACACATATCAACGTGGCTACTTCCTAAAATTTTTTAAACTGGACAAAGACCTTTAAAAGACTGAAGCTATGTCTGCCTGTATCCCTGAACAAAATGAACTTTCTGACAACCTCAGAGAAGCTGACACCTCGTTATCTCTGAAGAGATGCTAATGACCCCTGTGGCTGCAGAGATCAAATTCAAAGTGAATTCTACAAAGGCCATCTACATTTCATAAGCCACCGGAACCTACCAATCTGCTAGGACAAAGGACCCAGCAACCTCCTTTGAAAATCTTAATGGTTGGAACATTAACAATCTCAAGAGTCTAGACAAAGGAATATACATCCTTTGTCAAAGCCAAAGTAAGCAGGTGGGAGTCATGTGACATGACCCCCTAGCTGGAGGAACCAGGTACACTGTTTTTCTGTACTGCCAATCAGTCCACCATTTTCCATCTAGCAAGCAGCAGCTCAGAACAAGGGCTCAGTCCAGGTGAATGCCTGGCCCCCATCTACACTGTTTCTACTGGAACCTCTGACTGCTGTACCAGCGCTTATAAGACTAATTCATCTTTACATGCTTATCCCATCATGGAAGTCATCCCTACTGGAAAAGTGAATTATCTAGCATCAATCTTCATCCTGCTGAGCTCTGTGAAAAAATACACCACTGGACTTTGATTCTGGACTCACGTGAAACAATAATTCTCTATTCTGTGGTCTTTGCCCTGTAAATCTTTTTTCTTTTATCCATCTTTTATTGTATGAATGCACACAAGGCTACGTAGTGACAACCCCCCCCCCCCTCCCCACATTTTGAGTGTGTGCCAATAAACTAGCCCTCTAAGCATACCCCATCTCGAGTTTGCTGTGGGGTCATTAATAGAAATTGGATCACACCAAAACTGAGGAGTTGGGAAATACGCCACAATTTATAAAGGAGGAAATTAAAATCAAATTATGTTTCTGTTTACGGACAGGTGGTGAGAGGAGAAATCAAGGCTGTTTAAATTAAATATCCTCCTGCCCGTAATAGAAATTGGGAGCTCAGGTCTGGGATAACCCATTTGAATTTGACCAGAGTCCAAGTTGAGAGATGAACCAAATCTGATGAGAGTCAATTGGAAGGCAGAAGGGGAAATCCCAGTGGCTGGAATGCTTTTTTTAACACAAGTAACTTAACACAGCAATTTCCTTTTCCCTAACACTACGAAAATGGCAATTTTTGATGCCCGTCTGTGGATCAAACAAAGAAATTTGAACAGTGAAACTTTGGCAGCCCTTAGCACTTAGCACAGAACAGCTGAAAGTTGTAGCTAGGGAGGTACAGTTAAAATTGCCCAGTGAAGTGAAGAGAAATGAACTATTCTAGTTGTTGTTAGAACATTTGGACCTCATGTTACTGGTAGAAAGGTTAGATGTAGACCTCAGCCATGACTCTGAATCCCCTCCCCTCGCCAATGTCAAGCTGGAAAAGCTCAGATTGCAGCTAGAATTTCAGGAGAGAGAAAGGAAAGAGAGAGCAAGGGAATAAGAGAGAGAAAGGGAGAGAGAAGAATTCCAGCTCCAAAAATTGGAAATGGAGCTTGCAGCTTAATGAGATAGAGAGACCAGACATCTGGAGGCTGCCAGGGAAAATCTCTATCTACCTGGTAGCACCCCCTATCTCTCTAACCCAGGACCACTCTCTGAGGCCCTCCAATATGCAAGAGTTATTCCCAAATTCAAAGAGAGTGAGTGGAATTATTTTCTTTGCCACTTTTGAGAAAATAGCAGGACAGCTAAAATGGCCATCAATGATCTGGAGATTTTTAATTCAAGGGCAGCTGTCAGGGAGAGCCCAAGAGAGTAGTCTATGCTGACTCCTCATGAGCGCATGAATTATGAGCAGACCAAGGCTGCCATCCTAAGTGGCTACGAGTTAGTCCCAGAGGCATTTCGCCAACAATTTCAGAACGCTCGTAAGAAACCTACCCAAACTGACATTAAGTTTGAACGGCTGAAGCAAATCGGGTTCAACCAATAGATAAGATCCCTAAGAATGTCACACACCTATGAAGGGTTGTGAGTTGGTATTGTTGGAAGAATTCAAAAATTGGCTACACTCCAACCTGCGAATACACTTGGAGGAGCAGAGAATCCTCACAGCCAAGGATGCAGCAGTCACAGTAGGCATCTATGATCTCACCCATAGGCCTGTAAACTCAGGCAGACCCTTTAAAACTATTCCCATGAACATTGGAAAGATAAGTAGGGTGATCTAGATGGGAGAGGCATCCCACCCAGAAAAGAAACCACAAAAAAGGGTGCAAGAAACCCCCCTGCAGCCTGAAAGGAAAACCCCCAGCGACTGGTGTGTTCCCATTACAGCAAAATAGGCCATTCCAGACCTGAGTGCATGGAAAGCCTGTTGGCCTAATAGGGCTCTAGATGAGTAGTCGCCGGAAGGATGCCCCAATGGGTAATGCAGCAGAGCAGGCAAAGACTCTTGCTACTAGACTGACCCTTTGAAAGACATGACACTATGTGTGCCTGAGCTGGACAAGCTCCCAGAGAGCTTCTGGAGTTTTGTCCTATCAGGAACAGTGTCCCCCTATCCAACCCAAAATGTGAGCAGATCTATTGTACTGCTCCAGGACACAGGGGCCACTGAATCCTCAATGTTGGAGGGAAACTTAAACCTCCCCCCCACCCCCCCTCCGAGTCCTCCCTTTAAGCCAAAGCACTGATCAGTGGAGTGGGAGGAGGTTCTGTGCTTGCCTCCCTCCATAAGATCTACCTGGAGTGTGAACTTTTTTCAGGCCCTGTTACAGTAGGAGCTGTCCCTGAATTACCTGTAGCAGGAATCAATATCCTCCTTGGGATTGATTTGGCTAGCAGCCAGCAAAAGAAAAAGGGCCAACGCCAACCAACAGAAATCTGCAGGGGAGCAGAAAGCTGAGGAAGGTCCCAAGGCCCAAAAAAGTCAAATAGCACCCATAAATATCGAGCAAGGGCTGCTAAAATGTAACAAGGCCAAAGCCAGGCCAGTAAAGTTAAATGAGGTCCAAGAAAGGCCACTAGAATCTAAAATCAAGTCACAGGGTGTCAGAGAATTAAATAGGGACAAGAGAAGTCCCAGAGCAGGGAAAGAAATAGTGAGGGAAATGCCCCACATATCTAAAGAGCCTGAGCGAAGGCAGGTTATTACGCCCGGAAAGAAAAAGGTTAAGAACTTACCTGAAGTATGACCAGCAGAAACCTTTTTCTGACATTAAATAGGGACAAAGGAACCCCCCCCCTCAAATATTTGAGAAGATAGCGAGTGAGATGCCTCGTCCATTCAAAAAGCCACAAGGGAGTGTAGCTGGAGCCACACCTCCACTTGAGGACAAAGGTGTTCCATGGGACATGGAACCAGTAAGGAGAGCACACCCTCCAAAGCCACAGGCCTCAGCAAGAAAGCCAATGATTGATTTAGCTAACAGCTTTATGGTGAATTTAAACAGAGACCAGAAGAACTCCCAAATTGGCCCAGAAAGTGTGAGGGTTTTGCCTCACTTCATTCAAAAGCCACCAGGAGGTACAGTGGGAGCTGACCATCCACCAGAGGGCAGCAGTGTCCAAAATGACACAGGGCCAACAAAGCAACTGACCAGCAGACATACCCCAACCAGATTGGACCCCATGATTACCCTCTGTAATGCTTAATCGCTAGGTGACCTGACATGGTTACCTCCTGCAGTTAAAATTACCCGTAACAACCCCCTAGGCTACAGCACTGTAGCTCTACCCCATTTGGATGCAGGAGAGACCCCTTCCAGAAGGCCATCTTTCTATCACATGGGCCCAGAAAGGCTGGTTCAAGTTCAGGAGCCAACTGCCTGCCTGTTACCATGCCAAGCCAAAACACTTAGCAGCACCCCAGTTGGGCTAGCGCCCGAGCCAGACCCTGAACCGGAATTCAAGTTCAAACCAGAGATCAAATTCACCAAGTGAATTCTACAAAGGCTACCTATATTTCATAAGCCACTGGAATCTACCAATCTGCTAGGACAAAGGACCCAGCAACCTCCTTTGAAATTTTTAATGGTTAGAACATTGACAATCTCAAGAATACAGACAAAGGAATATACATCCTTTTTCAAAGCTAAAATAAACAGGTGGGAGTCATGTGACATGACCCCCTAGCTGGAGGAACAAGTTACACTGTCTTGCTGTCCTGCCAATCAGTCCGCCATTTTCCATCTAGCAAGCAGCAGCTCAGAACAAGGGCTCAGTCCAGGTGAATGCTTGGCTCCCATCTACACTGTTTCTACTGGAACTTTTGAACTTCTGTACCAATTCCTACAAGACTAATTCATCTCTACATCCTTATCCCATCATGGAAGTGATCCCTACTGGAAAAGTGAATTATCCAGCATCTGTCTTCAGCCTGCTGACCTCTGTGAAAAAATACACCATTGGACTTTGATCCTACACTCTGGACTCACGTGAAACAATTTTTTTTTATTCTGTGGTCTTTGCCCTGTAAATCTTTCTTTCTTTATCCCTCTTTTATTGTATGAATGCACAGAGGTCTACATAGCAAACCCCATCCCCCCTCTCCCTGCATTTTGAGCATGTGTGATTAAACTAACCCTCTGAGTTTACCCTATCTTGAATTTGCTGTGGGGTTATTAATAGAAATTGGATCACACCAAAACTGAGGGGTTGGGAAATAGGCCACCGTTTATAAAGAGGGAAAATCAAAATCAAAACACCTTTATGTTTACAGATGGATGGTGAGAGGAGAAATCAAGGCTGTTTAAATTAAACTCCCTCCTGTCCGTAACGTAGGTTTGAATGTGATTTTACAGATAATATGCTACTGATAATGATAACCCACTATTTGGACCCCATGAAAGATCAAGTAGTTACAACAGTACGATTAACTCAATGATTATATTGGCCTGTTACCTCCAATTTGTGAATACTTCTATTCAAACAGTGTATGCAGATGCTTCCTCATATCCCCTGTGCCTCTTTATAGCCCCTTATATCCCCATGCTCCCTCATGTCCCCTCAACCTCTATGCCCCCCATATCTCCCACGCCCTTCTATGCCCCTCACATCCCCTCCATATCCCTATGGCCCCTCAACCCCCATGCCCCTTCCATACCCTTTTCATTACCCCATGCCCCTATGCATCCTCCATGCCCAGTTTTCCAGTATTCACTATGTACAGAACTAATGAGCTATATAATAACTGTAGCAAATTTTTGAAATGTTGCTGAAACTGACACAATACATTTAGAGAGAATCTCCTTTGGGAAAAAAAGTTATCCCACGACCTTAAAAGTGTCAATCAACCATAATTGGCAACTCTAATGTTACAGGACAGGCGTGCAAGATTGTGACTCAAAATGTTTCCCGACTAGAGGAAGATGGCGTGGGTTGGAGATGGACCAATAGGTTTGAAATGCTGGCCGTGGGCCTCTTTTTACCTATTCCCGAATGAGTTCCAGGCAGGTACAGGGGGATGACAATCCAGCCCATTATGTCATGTGCAGCACCACAATTTGACTTCAGTCAACCTGTGACAAAAATGAAATAATTATGCTGTTTTAGTCTGGTAGCTATCCCTTTAATAAGTAAAGCTTTAATTCTCTTTTAACATATTACTCTTGTAACCGTAGAGAGTGACTTACAGCTCCACATATGCAGACTGTGACTATTTTGAAAACTAGGTTGATAGTCCTCGCCCCTCCCACCACAGTAATTAAGGTGGTCTATTTAGCCCATCAGAATAGTGAATGTTACACATGTCAGAACATGGCAGTATAAGTACTGCCACAATGTTTGTTTATGTTCTAAATTCCATTTTTTAAATGATGGTACGTTTGTGTAAAAGTTATTCTATGACATTAATTCAACTCACTGACACTGTTAGCTTCTGCAGCATTCAAGTTTCAGGCCACCATCCCAACATACACTTGGTAAACAAAATATCCAAAGCAAAAGCCACAGATAATAAAGGGTGTATGTCATAATTTTTTGTAGCTGTTTGATTTTTTTGTTAGGGTTTTGACGCTGAGACCCATTTGTCATTAAAATTAATAACCAATTCTAAAAACCCTGAGTTGGAACATAGTTACAAAGTCATTTTAATTTGTTAATGGCTGTTTTGTTCACCCAGATATGGATGAATGTCAGAATGGACCTCTATGTCAACAGAATGCTAATTGCATTAACACCCCTGGGAGCTATCGCTGTGAATGTTTACCAGGTTACCGGCTCACAATAACAGGACATTGTATTGGTAGGTCATCTCTGTTAAAATCTAAATGTAGCTGTGTGTTTTCAGCTATGAAAAAGCTTCCCCTGCATATCAGGTTGACTTCCTTATTTTCTAAAATGAAAGTCCTAGTTTTGATAAACATTTGAAATCCTGAGTTATATGTAGATTGCTTGCTATATAACCTTATCATTAAAAACCTGGTGTGTGATTGTCGGGCAGAATAAACAAAAGCAAAAAAAATTAAATGTGAACCACAATACCCATTTTTAATTAAAAGGAAATATTAATTTCCTGCAATTATTTTCATTGCTGCATTTTGGGTAGAGATATGTGTATAGTAATTCTAACATATCAGTGGACAAATCAGAATGCTTTAAATGAGACTATCAAAACATTGCAAGAAAGTACCCAAGGAAAAGTGATTTAACACATTAAGATCCTACTGACATATTGGCTATTCCAAATATACACTCTAAAGAATGTTTCTATAAAACAACTGAGGCCTTGTAAAACAGTAAATTAGCAAATATCATTATTCATATCTCATATAAATTTAACTAACTTAGAAAAACAGAAAATTTCTGACGTGCCTGTAATTGGGTACAGGCTTTCACTGGGAGTGTACATCACTAATTTACAAATTCCCAACCTGTAATTTTCCATCCATTAAAGTTAATGAAGGGAAAATCATGGTCTGGAAGTTTGCAGTTTTGGAATATATATTCAAGGACCAAGAAAGAAAATATTTACCCCTAAGTTGAGAATCATCTTCCCTTTAGTCACAAGTACCACAGTAAGTAGAAACTATGATATTTTTCTTTATCCATAACACTAATATTGAGATCACTTGATGAAATCATACGACTGCCTCATTTGCTGTGTGACATATGTCAAGATATCCCTGCCAGCTAAGATTACTTTGATTATTTAGAGTAGCATACTCTGAAATTTGTTCCATACCAGTAGCACATGTCAGCATTGAGGTAGAATTAACTGAGCTTTTTTTCTTTTGAATCCTTATTCTGCTCCAAACCCAAGATCTTTCCTAGTAAGACAGTGTACATAATGGGGAAGCTTTCCTCCACTTGCTACTTGTAGTTAAATTGTAAATGTGTCCTTCATGCACATGTTTAAGATTTCACAGCAAGCAGCAACAGGAGAGGTACTTATTATGCTATATGTAATATATTGTTCTATTCCAGAAAACCAGTTTGTGAAGGACAGAATTGCACCAATTTTTTACGCACCTTTATATTTATTTACAGAGTCACGCATTACACGGATATGCCTCCTAACCCCAATAACCATCATTTTAGTCTGTTTATTTATAGGGCTCAAGTGAATCCCCAGTGGATGCCCACCACCTGCATACAATTAATATGCAATTCACATACATCACAGTAGTTCAGTTTCTGATGTTTACCAGTGATACCCTATACATAATGTGTGTAGCAAAACAGAAAACATTGGGAATGCATATTCATCAAATTTGAAAAGAAAAAAGGCAGGTTAATGCATGAGGCAGGAACCTTCAGCAAAACTGGTCTCCGCCTAAAAGATTGCCATCTTCTTTTCTCTTTTCAAATACTGACAAACTTGTATATTCCAGCATTTTTAGCTTTTTTCAGCTTTATTCCAGATTTTTAGTATTCAGATGTTTAATTTTTAGCTGTTAAAGCCATTCTTCATTTTTATGAGTAAAAGATTGCTGCTCATTGTTGCATATGTACTTCCTCTGATACTATTTTGGAAATTCTGTTTCTTTTGCCTACAGATCGTAATGAATGTCACGATATCCCTAATGTTTGCAGTCATGGTCAATGCACTGACACTGTAGGAAGCTACTACTGCACTTGTCGCAATGGCTTCAAAGCAACACCAGATAAGACAATGTGTATGGGTAAGTAAGCAACCAGTCATGCACTTCTAACACACTAAGCGCATGGCAAGAAATTACACACTCCTAGTCCATGATTTTCCTTCCATTAAAATCCAATTGGGTACATTCATTCATGGCCATAACCAATCAGTAAAATGGATGGAGATCACTTACACCAGATTTCCTTTGAGTTTGTGTCCATCCGGTTTTCCTTTTGGGTCATAAGCCAAAAGTCAGCAATAAATTCATCCTTATTTGGTTGTTTGTGTATTTGCTCAGTGTTTACATCTGTATAGCAACCTACTTGCCCATATAAAATGTATGTTTAGGGCTTCTAGATTGTGCTTCGAGTCTTCTCCAAAACTGACTTCTCTTTTTGCATCTGTTGTTTTCAGATGTAGGTCTGCCATTTATTCAATGATATCAGATTGATGAATTTTCACTATTACTTATGTTTTCTAAAGGAGGAGAAATGGGGGGGATGCCAGACAGGCTAGGCTATGCCAGAGGCAAGCTGTGACCATCTGTGAGATCCTCTAACACACATTTGCAGTCAGATGTCCATCTAATTTGATAATTGCTTTGTGGAGTAGGCTATGCAGTTTTTGGAATAGCAGACAACCAAATTCAGGACTGCTACCTGCTCCATGACACTTCAGCTAATATGCAATGTTCCATATATTCCCAGCTGAATTTGAGTTCATCCAAAACTCTGCCATCATGTCCTTCTGCTAGTTGCTAATCACCACTTTGCTCGTTGACCTACATTGCTTGACTGCAGAAGCCAACACCTCAATTATAAAATTTTCATCCCTTTTTTTCATGTCCCTCCATGGCCTCGCTGCTCCTCTAATTCTGGCCTCTTGAGCGTTCCCAGTTTTAATTGCTGCATCATTGATGGCTATAACTGCAGCTGCCTCAGCCCTAAGCTCTGGGATTCTGCCTCTCTGCTTCTCTTTTTCCTTTTAAGACGCACCTTATAACCTGCCACTTGGACCAAGCTTTTTGTGATCTGCTCTGATATCGCCTTATCGTAGAAAAGAATCATAGAATAGTTACAACATAGATAATTATCCAATTCTCTTTTGAAGGCCTTGATTGAATCTGCCTCCACCACACTGTCAGGCAGTGCATTCCAGATCCACGTGCTGCATAAAAATGTTATTCCTCATGTCACCATTGCTTCTTTTGCTCATCACTTTAATTTGGTGTCCTCGGGTTCTGGATCATTCCACCAAGGGGAACATTCTGTCCAATTTTCCTTCATAACGCTCCTGTGAAGTGTTCTGGAATATTTTATTACATTAAAGGCACTTTATAAATGCAAGTTATTTTTGTAAGGTTAACATTGTTAAGTATTAGTAATGGTCAGCTGTGTCATCAAATCAACTTCCTTTCCATCTTTATAGGCATCCTGTTATGTTTTTCTGTGGAGGGTGCAAAGTAGGATCACCTCATTCTGCACTATCCTCACTTCGCCTGCTGTCAAATAGAATTTGAGTCTTGCACCATGCCATCATTTGGTCACTTTATTTTCCTCCCTCTGCATTTATTATATTAGCTGAAAGACTTCGCTCGATATTTTTGTTATCTAAACAGCTTTTGCACGAATCAATATACATGGAAATTATTATGACCCTCTATAAAGGATACAAGCGTTTTTGTCCCTATGTGTGGGCACAATTTTTTCCATTTAATTATCACTTTTTAAGCAACTTTTACACTATTTACATCTAATTTCTTGCCTCCTCTAATAACCTAAAAATAAAATTCCCAGTATGGCCTACATCCCCCATATTATGAAGAGGTTGTCCTGCAAAATGAGGCACTATCATCACTAATTGCGCATCACTAATACTCAACTAACACCCAATTAGATCTAACAATTCCACAGTTGTAGTCATAAATATTTTGGGTAAGAACTCCAACTGAATGAACTAAGAGGCCTTATGGCATTATATTGTACCCTGCCTCCCATTTCTCACCTATATGATGCCACTCAGTAACATCAAGCTCCACACATATGCTAACGTCTAGCTCTATCTGACTACTACCCTTCTCGACCTTTCCACAGCCTCAGATTTGTCATACTGCTTGTCCAAAATCCAGTATTGGATGAGCAGAATTTCCTTCAACTAAATATTGGGAATACTGAGCTGTTGTCTTCCCGCCTATCACAAATTCTATTCATCTCCTACCTACTGAATACCATCCTTCTCCTTGGCCATTGTCTATGGTTGAATCAGATCGTTTACAACCTTGGTGTCTTATTTGACCTTAAGCTGAGCTTCTGACCCCAAAGCCTCACAATCACTCAAGACCACCTACTTCTACCTCTGTAACATTTCCCATCTCCACCCATTCCTCAGCTTGTCTGCTGCTGAAACCTTTATCCATGTCTTTTTTGCCTCTAAATTCAACTATTGCAATTCTCTCCTGAACAACCTTTGCACCTCTTAAACTTGACCTCATCCAATACTCTGCTGTCTATATCCTAGCAGGTCCTTTTGCCTATGATCCCTGTGTTCACTGACTCATAGAAACAAGGAGCAGGAGTAGGCCATTCGGCCCTTCGAGCCTGCTCCGCCATTCATTATGATCATGGCTGATCATCCAACTCAATAGCCTGCTCCCACTTTCTTCCCATACCCTTTGATCCCTTTTGCCCCAAGAGCTATATCTAACTCCTTCTTGAAAGCATACAATGTTTTGGTCTCAACTACTTTCTGTGGTAACGAATTCCACAGGCTCACTAATCTGGGTGAAGAAATTTCTCCTCATTTCAGTCGTAAATGGTCTACCCCATATCCTCAGACTGTGACCCCTGGTTCTGAACTCCCCCACCATCGGGAACATCCTTCCTGCATCTACCCTGTCTAGTTCTGTTAGAATTTTATAGGTTTCCAAGAGATCCCTCCTCATTCTTCTGAACTCCAGCGAATATAATCCTAATCGACTCAATCTCTCTACATATGTCAGTCCTGCCATCGCAGGAACCAGTCGGGTAAACCTTCGCTGCACTCCCTCTATAGCAAGTACATCCTTTTTCAGACAAGGAGACCAAAACTGCACACAATATTCCAGGTGTCTCACAAGGCCCTGTACAATTGCAGCAAGACATCCCTGTTCCTATACTTGAATCCTCTGGCTATGAAGGCCAACACACCATTTGCCTTCTTTACCGCATGCCGCACCTGCACGCTTACCTTCAGCGACTGGTATGCAAGGACACCCAGGTCTCGTTGCACATTCCCCTCTCTCAATTTATAGCCATTCAGATAATAATCTGCCTTCCTGTTTTTGCTACCAAAATGGATAACCTCACATTTATCCACATTATACTGCATCTGCCATGCATTTGCCCACTCACTCAGCTTGTCCAAATCACACTGAAGCATCTCTGCATCCTCCTCGCAGCTCACCCTCCCACCCAGCTTTGTGTCATCTGCAAATTTGGAGATATTACATTTAATTCCCTCATCTAAATCATTGATATATATTGTGAATAACTGGGGTCCCAGCACCAATCCCTGCGGTACCCCACTAGTCACTGCCTGCCATCCGGAAAAAGACCCGTTTATTCCTACTCTTTGTTTCCTGTCTGCCAACCAGTTTTCTATCCATCTCAATACACTACCCCCAATCCCATGCGCTTTAATTTTACACGCCAATCTCTTGTGTGGGACTTTGTCGAAAGCCTTCTGAAAGTCCATATAAACCACATCCACTGGCTCCCTCTCATCAACTCTTCTAGTTACATCCTTGAAAAATTCCAGTAGATTTGTCAAGCATGATTTCCCTTTCATAAATCCATGCTGACTCTGTCCAATTCTGCCACTGTTTTCCACGTGATCAGCTATTAAATCTTTTATAATGGACTCTAGAATTTTCCCCACTACCGACATCAGGCTGACTGGTCTATAATTCCCTGTTTTCTCTCTGCCTCCCTTTATAAACAGTGGGGTTACATTAGCTACCTTCCAATCTGTAGGAACTGTACCACAATCTATAGAATCTCGGAAGATGACCACCAATGCACCACTATTTCTAGGGCCACTTCCTTAAGTACTCTGGGATGTAGATTATCAGGCCCCGGGGATTTATCGGCCTTCAATTCCATCACCAGTTTCCCCAACACCATTTCCCTACTAATAATGATTTCTTTCAGTTCCTCCCTCTCACTAAACCCTGTGGTCCCCAACATTTCTGGTATGTTATTAGTGTCCTCCTTTGTGAAGACAGAACCACAGTATGTATTTAGTTGGTCAGCCATTTCTTTATTCCCCATTATAAATTCCCTTGTTTCTGACTGTACGGAACCTACATTTGTCTTCACCAATCTTTTTCTCTTCACATACCTATAGAAACTTGTACAGTCAGTTTTTGTGTTCCCTGCAAGCTTACTCTCGTACTCTATTTTCCCCTTCTTAATCAATCCCTTGGTCCTCTTTTGCTGAATTCTAAACTGCTCCCAATCCTCAGGGCTATTGTTTTTTCTGGCCAATTTGTATGCCTCTTCCTTGCATCTAGTACTATCTCTAATTTCCCTTGTAAGCCATGGTTTGGCCACCTTTCCTGTTTTACTTTTGCGCCAGACAGGAATAAACAATTGTTGCAGTTCACCCATGTGCTCTTTGAATGTTAGCCATTGCCTATCCACCGTCATCCCTTTAAGTAACGTTTCCCAATCCATCATAGCCAATTCGTACCTCATACCATCGTAGTTTCCTTTATTAAGATTCAGGACCCAAGTCTCAGAATCAACTACGTCACTCTCCATCTTGATGAAGAATTCTATCATATTATGGTTGCTCATCCCCAAGGGGCCTCGCACAACTAGATTGCCAATTATTCCTTTCTCATTACACAATACCTAGTCGAGGATGGCCTGTTCTCTTGTTGGTTCCTCAATGTATTGGTCCAGAAAAACATCCCGTATACACTCCTCCTCTACGGCATTGTTACTAATTTGATTTGCCCAATCAAATGCAGATTAAAGTCACCCATAATTACAGATGTTCCTTTACTGCATGCATCTCTAATTTCCTGTTTAATGCCATTCCCAACATCACCACTACAGTTTGGGGGTCTGTACACAACCCCCCACTAATTTTTTTTTTGCCCCTTAGTGTTTCTCAGCTCTACCCATACAGATTCCTCATCGTCGGGGCTAATATCTTTCCTCACTATTGCGTTAATTTCCTCTTTAACCAGCAATGCAACTCCACTGCCTTTTCCTTTTTGTCTGTCCTTCCTAAATACTGAATACCCCTGGATGTTCAGTTCCTATCCCTGGTCACCCTGCAGCCATGTCTCCGTAATCCTGACTATATCATACCTGTTTACAACTATTTGCGCAGTTAATTCATCCACTTTATTGCGAATGTTCCTCGCGTTAAGGCACAAAGCCTTAAGGCTTGTCTTTTTAACATTACTTGTCCCATTCCCACTATTTTTCACTGAGGCCCTGTTTGATTCTTGCCCTTGATTTCTCTATCACTTTTCTTATTCTGCTTTCAGTCTTTTGTTCTTGTCTTTGATTCCCCTTCCTCTGACTCCATGCATAGGTTCCCATCCCCCTGCCATTTTAGTTTAAACCCTCCCCAATCACCCTAGCAAATGTTCCCCCAAGGATATCAGTCCCGGTCCTACAATAGTTTCCAGTCCGTAAAGACTTTGATTTAAAAATTCTCATCCTTGTTTTCAAATCCATCCAGGGTCTTGCCCCTCCTCTATCTCTGTAACCTCCTCTACAACCCTCCAAGATCCCTGCCCTCCTGCAGTAATGGTCGCTTGCACACCCCTGATTTTAATTGCTCCATCATTGCTAGCCATACCTTCAGTTATTTAAGCCCTAAGCTCTGGAATTCCCTCTTCACCTCTCTACTTTTCTATCTTACTTTAAGATGTTCCTTAAAACTTAGCTCTTAGACCAAGCTTTTGGTCACTTGACCTAATATTTCTTTATATAACTTACTGTCAATCTTGTTTGAAAATGTTGCTGTGAAGTGTTTTGGGATGTTTTGCTCTATTAAAGGCATTGTATAAATACAAGCTTTTGCTGTTGTATAGAAAGTAACATAGGC
The DNA here is from genome assembly GCF_964194155.1 of Cetorhinus maximus. Taxonomy (NCBI): domain Eukaryota; kingdom Metazoa; phylum Chordata; class Chondrichthyes; order Lamniformes; family Cetorhinidae; genus Cetorhinus; species Cetorhinus maximus. The sequence goes on from NC_135908.1 coordinate 18,408,665, forward strand.
ATGAGACAAGCTTCTCTCTCCTGTCTAATCTTCACTACTGGTCACACCACCATATGGTAGCACATTAAGAGTATGACAAGGTACCTCCTTTCTTGTACTCTGCACTAGAGAGATGATGAAAATTGGAAATTTAGTAGCAGTTAATCTTCACCATTAACATGAGATGGACCATAAAGTTAATGATGGTGCTGCCAGTCACTGTTACTGACATGGGGGGAAAATTATGACTCAGTGGGTACAAAGTAACAGAACAATTACCTAATTGAAAAATTGAACTTATAAAAAGCACATTGTGCATCTGAATATTGTGCCCTGATTGCTCCATTGCAGTACATAAAGCAAGAAGATCAGAGGCATTCTGCACCAGAATAAAGACCTGAAGCAGAGAGCTTAAGAAATCAACAGAAAAGATAGCATGATGGTCCAGTCTATTGAATCATGACTGCACATAGCCACTGATTTGTGAGTCATGGGTTTAATCCATGTCATACCACTGAGGAACAGGTCATGGATTTACTCCACCACTCTTATTATGGTCACACAAAGAGGTCCTAAGCGGAGGTTCCAGAGGTGGAGGGAAAGTCAGTGAGAGAGTCAGCCCATACTGCTCTTGTATGCCTTCTACCAATTAATTTCAGACTCACATTGGCACTAGGTCAGCTATAGGTGGCACATATATATATTGCAAAGGAACTCCTGTCAATAGGAAAACCACATCAAATGAATGTATGCCTGTTGGTCTGATTACTTACTTGAATGCTCATTTTTGATTTGTAGAAATTCAGATATTAAATAAAACTTTTTTCCCAATGAAAAGACATTGATATTTCCCTTTCATTTGTGTAGATATTGATGAATGCGAACGGCAGCCATGTGGCAATGGAACCTGTAAGAACACGGTTGGCTCCTATAGTTGCTTGTGCTTCCCTGGATTCATGCTCTCACATAACAATGATTGCATTGGTAAGTTAATCATGTGTTGTCCTGAGCTAAGCAAATGTTGAAGTCTACAAGGAAACAAATTGAAATGCTTTATATCTGATATGCTCCATGTACCTCATAATTAACTCACTTCTTACTTCTCGTTTTGTAAGATGAAGGAAAGTTATAGGGGTATCCTTTCTGTTAAAGTGATTTCTCTATTTTATATTGAGAAAAACATAAGAAAGGATCCCACGTTCCTAAGCGGGAGCTGCACTCACTGGGAACACCATTTAGGAAACTGAAACCTCCCAGTTGTCGCCCTATGCCCTTCCTGTGCCCTGAATTGCTCCCTGTGGATTGATACTAAACAAAGTAGTTCATGACCTGGATCAAGTTAGGGATAAAGTCTGTAAACATAATATTAATCATAAAATAGGACTTTAAAGAAAGCTATAGGTGTAGAAGTGTGGTTTTCAAACAGTCATACTTTATTTCTTTTAAATATTGAACATATTCTCTGCTCAAATAAAAGCAAAATACTGCGAATGCTGGAAATCTGAAATAAAAATAGAAAATGCTGGAAAAATTTAGCAGGTCTGACAGCATCTGTGGAGAGAGAAACAGAGTTAATGTTTTGAGTCCGTATGACTCTTCTTCTTATTCACTGCTTATATAGCTTTAGTTTGTGTTCTTAATGTTGTATTCAGTATCTTTTCCCTTTATTTGAACCACTGTGACATAAATAAAATTCAATTACACAATCAAGGCATTGTTTACCATACAAATATGATATTTTTTCTGGCCCTAGTCCACAAATTAGCAAGGTTTATTGAATTCGCTTGTCATAATGGGATTTGAATTGACAATCTCTGAATTGCTAGACCAGTACCATTTTAAAAAAACACAAGTCGAGTACAATATCAGTGGCAAGAAACATTCGTGCCATACAAGTGCGAGGCAGTAACCATCATCAACAAGAAAGAGTCTAACCCCCCGCCCCCAACCCCTTGAAATTCGACAGCATTACCATTACTGAATTCCCCACCATCAATATCCTTGAAGTCACTATTAATGAGAAACTTGACTGGATCGGCCATGTAAATATTGTGACTGCAGCTCAAAAATTGGGTATTCTGTAGCAAGTGACTCACCTCTTTACTCCACAAAGCCTTTCCATCATCTGCAAGGCACAAATCAGGAGTGTGATAGAATTCTTTCCACTTACTTGGATGAGAGCTGCTCAACATCATTCAGAACAAGCAGCCCTCATTATTGGCATCCCTCCACCACCAGCACACTGTGGATGTAGTCTGCACCATCTACCAGCTCCCCAAGACTTCTTCGACCCCAGCTCCTAAACCCACAACCTTTACTGCCTAAAAGGACAAGCACAGTAGGCATGTGGGAAGACCACCAGCTCAAGTTCCCCTCCAAATCACACATTACCCTGAATTGGAAATATTTTGCTGTTCCTTCATTGTCGCTTAGAACTCCCTACCCAACAGACTGTGAAAGTACTTTCACCACAGATTTCAGGGGTTCAAGAATGTGGTTCATCACTACCTTAAGGGCAATTTGGGAAAGACAATTAATTTTGTCTTGCCAGCAACACTGTTATGACACACAGTTGGTAAAGGCTACGTTATTTAAAATCCCTGAAGGAAACTTTGAACAACTGTCATAACCTATATTTTCAATTGGCATGTTTGAGATGCAACTCTGAATTCAGGAATAAAACCACCCAGGCCTCGAGAGGTTTTTTATATAAATTAAATTAAACATTTATTAATTTAACAACAAATTTAAACACATACATATGTCTACAAATTACTACCATAATAACTTTTGAGCAAATCCCCAAATTAATCACCCCTAAAATCTTCATCAAGGCAACAATAACCCATAGTCGCCAGGCAAAGCACATTTTATCTTACGAATTCAAAATGAGGTTACTTTCAATCTGGTTCCTTTGCACAGTTTGTAGGCTTACAGCTGGCACAGTTATTACATGCCTCTTACATGCCTCTGACTCACACACACAACTCTTTTCTGTATATACCTAGCCTTCCCTTTGATGGTGTAAATTCTCATTGTATCACCAGGCCCTTTGAATTCCACCTCTTCTAACAATAAAACCCCTTTCATAGTACCAATTTTATTAGTAATATAAACATATTGCTTGGCATCTCCTAGCTAGGTGCAAGATTTTGCCTCCAGTCTTTGAATGGTTTATTCAACAATATGCAAATGTACTCTTTACCTTAACTTCCTTACTGTTTAACAACTTAAAACTACTATACATCAAAGCACCCAGACTAGCTGGCTTTAATCCAATTAAGACACACGTGCTCACATCCACAGGCACAGACCCTACTACAAATCCACTTTAAAATAATTTCTAATAACATTATATACATTAATATCTTCATGACAACACCCGCATCCCATGAATGAATAAAACTTCAAAATGTTGACACAAAATATACAACCAAGCATAGGTTAATAATTCCCACTGAATTACTTCAATTCTTTTATGTTGTAGAAAATTGGGTTCAATTTTGCAAATGAGCAAGTGTTCAAAATTAAAAATAGAGTATCATATTAAAGCAGATCGAATAAGACAATCCTGTGACAGTATGAAATAAATCAAAATACTAAAACTATAAATGTGACTATAATTTTATGTTTTTTTTTAGATGTTGATGAGTGCACTTCCTTGAATGGTGCTCTCTGTAGAAATGGACAGTGCATCAATACCATTGGAACATTCCAGTGCCTCTGCCGTGAAGGCTATGAACTTACAGCTGATAGAAGAAGTTGTGTCGGTAAGCAAAGCTAATGAATTGAAGGGGAAAAAAGTTGTAAGACATTTTGACTTAACATTTTCATAATTACATATGTATTTCAACGTCAAAGCTGTGAACGCTTTGTTGTAAAAGCCACTACTTTGTGGCACATGATCATGCTTTCCTATTTTTCATAAGATTTCACAGCATTATACAGTGCTACATCTTATCCTCTGTCTATGCTAATATATTAGATTCAATACCATGAGCTCTTATCATGCGTATTAACCCTTTTGTGTGGCACCTTATCGAATGCCTTTTGGAAATCCAATTATACTACATCTACTGGCTCCTCTTTATCTACCTTACTGGTTTCAACCTTGAAAAACCCTAACAAATTTATCAAATTTTCCTTTTGTAAATCCATGTTGACTTTGTACGATCTTACAATGATTTTCTAAGTGCATTGTTAAAATTTCCTTCCCAATAGATTCCAGCATTTTCCCAACTGATCTCAGACGACTGGCCTGTACCCTGTTTTCTCTCTCCCTCCTTTCTTGAAAAGTGTTATTACATTTACCAACTTCCAAACTGCTGGGACCATTTTAAAATCTAGGGAATTTTGAAAAATCATGAGCAGCACATCCACTATCTCTGCAACTATATCTTTTAGAACTCTAACTTGTAGGCCATCAGATCCCGGGGATTGCTGGCTTTTAGTTCCTTACACTTCTCTAATAGTACTTCTCTGCTGAAAGTAATTACCTGAAGTTCCTCACTTTTGTTAGCTTCTTGGTTACCCTTTATTTCTGGTATGTAATTTGTGTCTTTTATGAGGACAGACACAAAGGCCCATATCTTCTGATCCCAACAGTGGTCATTGTTTGCTGCTATTCAGAGACACAACAGCATTGCAAGTTCAGGGGAGCCAGTTTATTATGAAACCCCGAACTTCCAGTTTGTCAGAAATGATTTCATGGGAGCCTTCGCTGATTGCTGACCCAGTACATTAATTGCTCTCTTAACATTTTAGTTGCATTCCTGAAAAGCGCAACTTTAAATGAAACGATGTTAATCGAATTAGATTTGCCCATTACAACCAGTATAAAAGTTTTAGTTAAATTCCATAGGATCTTTCTGTCATGAAAAAATTAAAAGCCTATACATTTAAATTCTGTACATTGCTAAATTACCATATTTGTAAATTTAAAAATAAAATAAATTTTAAAATATAAAATATGCTAACTTTTTACTTACCTCCCACTCGCCATCTCTCCCGCTCACTGCCTCTTCCATTCTTTGCCTCCCCTGCTAGCAGCTGTTAACTTTTAAAATAAAATAAATTTAAAAACATGAAATATACTAACTTTCCACTTATCTCTCACTCACCGACTCTCCCACTTATTGACCCTCTAAATCGCCATGAGTGAAGGCCCGCGAGATGAGCGGCAGGAAGCAAGCTAGAAAGTGAGAGCATCTTCGAGTTTCAGGGTTGCAGTAGTAAGCCACAAGCTGGAGAGGTGGCAAGCAAGAGAGTCGACCAGCAAGAGGATCATTAAGTGATACTCTGGCTATGATTATAAAGATAAGAATGAAAGCAGGCAAGAGCACTTCTACCCAGATGGGCGACCAGGTGGATGGTGTGGTCAACCATGTCTAAGTTTGAAAACAGGTCAAGAAGGACGAGGAGGGTTAGTTTATCTTTGTCACAGTCACGTAAGGATGTAATTTGAGACTTTCACAAGTGCCTTTTCAGTACTGTGGCAGATACCCAATTGGAGGGATTCAAAAATGGAGTCCTGGAAAAGATGGGAACAGTTATGGGAGGCTGAAACATGTTCAAAGGTTTTGGAGTGGAAAGGGAGGTCGGAGATGGGACGATAGTCTGCAAAGACAGTGGGGTCAAGGGTTGATTTTTTTGAAGAGCGGAAAGATTATGGCAGATTTAAAGGAGAGATGAATAAAATGCACAGTGAACTTTTAAAAATATCAGGTAACATGGGGACCAGGAGGGTAAATTGGGTGGTCAACAGTTTAATGGGAGTAGGGTCAAGGGAGCAGGATGTGGGTCTCATGATGAGCTCAGAAAGGGCACATGGGGAGATAGGAAAGAGAGACTAGAGAAAGATGCAAGTTCAAGGCTAGGGTAGGGTGGAATTTTAAGGAATTTTGGGATGATGAACTTGTGAAGGGAGGCAGCTGGCAGAGGCAGCTGATTGGATGAGCTCCTCCCACTTGTTGGAGGTGAGGGTGGAGGATGCAAAAAAGAGGGGTTTAAGAAGATGGCTTGCATCGCTAACTTTGAGAATCCATACTGAGATGTGCAAAGCAGTCAAGGCACTTTCCATCCCAATTATGGAGGTGTCAGCTGTGGCTCAGTTCATAGCACCCTCGCCTTTGAATCAGAGGGTTGTCGGTTCATGTCCCACTCCCGGAAACCAAGAACTGTGATTGTACTCGAAAGAGTTGCAATCTATGACTGTTGATAACTCGAAAGAGTTCCATCCCAATTATTCCAGTGTTCAAGATGATGTGCAAAAATGCACTGGATCTGCCATGCCCAGAACAAACATTCTAATGCAATCGCTTAACACACAATCCAAACCAATATTAGGGATACTGAAAGGGATCGATAACAGGAATGAACATTACCTTCTTCTCTTCTGGGGGCACTGGATTCAGTAAATATTTCAATTATCCTGGGCTGACAATCAGGATTAAGTACACATACCGGATAAAATTCAATATTTGGCCACATACTCCCATATTTAAAATTGCTTCCTGAGGTCCATATGATGTTCTTCAGAAGATTTAGGGGAATCACCTGCATTTTCATTGATTTTTGTAAGAAAGACTTACAATTATATAACATTTTTCATGACCTCGAGATGTCCCTAGTGCTTTACACAGGAACAAAGTTAAGCCATTTAGCCCCTCTTGCCTTTCTGCCAATCAGTGAGATTATGGCTGGCTTAAGTCCATATACTCACTTATATCCATACCCCTTAATACCATTGGTTAACAAAACCAATCAAGCTCAGATCTAAAATTAACAATTGATCGAGCATCAATTGTTATTTGTGGAAGAGAGTTTCAAGCTTCAACTTCCTTTGTATATAGAAGTATTTCCTAATTTCAGTCCTGAAACATCTGACTCTAATTTTTAAATTATGCCCCCTAGTCCTTGCCTCCCTAACAAGCAAAAATAGTTTCTACCTACCCAATTTTCTCTCCTTAATATCTTGGAAACATTGATCAAATTACCCCTTAACCTTCTAAATACCAGGGAATGCAGCCCACAATGGCATAATCTCTCCTCATAATTTAATTTAATCCTTGGAGTCCAGGTAACCTGGTAAAATCTACACTGTGGTCCCTTCAAGACCGGTATATCCTGTATCCATATGTCCTTGTCCAATATATCCTTTCTAAGGTGTGATGTCCAAAACTGTTCACTGTACTACAGGTATGGTCTAACCAGGGTATTTTTATAGCTGTCATGGAAACTAATGGGACTAATAGCTGACAAGTCCCTGGACCTGATGGACTGCATCCTTGGGCAGAATATTTGGTGCCCACTGGTGTCGGGCTTGCTTGGTGGCGTGAGCGGACTATGTGGCGAGAAGGCCAGAAATCGGTTTCACAACGTCGTGAAACCAGTTTGCAATCATCTGCTCAACCCTTTGATGGTGGGCCGCGTTCCCTGCCATCAGACATCAGGAACCTCATTGTAACACATCTGCAAATCATTATAAGCCAGCCGCCAGAATCATCTCCCCTGCTGGATCATCCGTCCACACCAGCATGATTGCAAGCCGGTGCAGAACACATCTTGACAAGTGAGACATGCAGAAGTCGGGACTTACAGACGGGGCCTTGCTCACATCATGGATGTTAGAGGAGCAAAAGATGCTGGATCCTGACAGCAACGGCACACTGGAGGAACATCCATGGCATGCTGAGTGGATTCTCATGGACATGACTCTGCTGCGAAGCAGCCCACAGAAGTTGGAAGGTCGCCATTGGAGGTCTGGTCACAACAGTTGATGATCGAGAAGCTGGAGAGGAAGGTCCAGCTGGGTTTGGGAGAGTAAGATGTACTTTGGGGGCGGGAAAGGAAGGTCTAGGATCAATTGGGAGAGGAAGAGGTATTACGATGGGGTGAGGTGGGGGGGAAGAATGAAGGTGTCAGGATGGGGTGAGGTTGAGGGGGGGTAAATGAAGCTGTCGGGCGGAGGTTGAGAGGGGGGAGGCAGTACGGGGAGGAGGGGGTAACAAGAGAAGACGGCCACTGGGGAAGTAGGTGGAAGGTGTAATGGAAGGAGTTCATGGGGGAAGGAGAGAGCCGGGAATCCGGGGGAGGAAGGAGTGAGGAGAGGAGAGGGAGTAAAGCAGGAGAAAGAAGTAAGGCTGGAGAAAATAGTCGGGGTGTGGGGGGAAGGACTAAGGGTGGCAGAAGAAGTACGGTGTCTGAAGGAGTCAGGAAGAGGGAAGGACTAAGCAGTGTGGAGCCCGGGGAGTGGGGGAGGATCGGGGGGGCGGGGGGGATTCCAGGGTGGGGGAAGGGGTTCCAAGGGAGGGAAGGGGTCCGGAGTGGGGGATGTCCAGATGAACATGCAAGGGAGGACTGATGACTGCCTCCTGGGGAGCGAACTGAGGGTGGGCGTGGAACGAGGGAATGATGTGAATGACAGAGGGCAGAGTGAGGCGGTAGGGTGGGAGGGTGAAGGTTCGACGTTAACGGTGGAAGGGACAGCAAAGGTGATTGGTTTGGACTCAGAGGCAAACACGGACCCTGGGGGTGGGAAGGAGGAGGTTGGGTAGGCGAATATAGATGGTGGTGGGACTTTCGGGATGGAAGGGAACGTGTGCATCCACCTGGACATCCCCAAAGGAAAAGGGGTGTGGCTGGTGGGTTACAGAGGGGAGGTGGAAGGTGATGCCAGGGGAGTCAACAGTGATGGGGAAAGGAAATGGGTGACTGGGGGAGGGGAAAAGAATGGGGGAGCGCACGAAAATCCGGATCAAGGCCATGCTGTCTAAATCGAAAATGAAATGAGAGTCATGGTGGATGAGAGCAGGTGCTGCATGGGAGTGTGATCATTGGGTGGGCAGAGTTGCAGGTCAGCTCAGATGGACGACTGAAAACAAACCCCAGCAGGTAGCATTGAAAACGCTCAGGACATTGAGGTGTGTGTGAAATGTGAAGGATCACATGTGTGGAAGAGTGCTTGCACAAGGTTCCGAAAGGCCCTGCCACACACACACACTTCTCCCTCCAGAATCACTCATTGGTCAGCTGCTCCCTCTGCGGTGACAGAGGACAAGGTTGAGGGGCTCACAGGCAAAGGACACTCAGAAGGAGAAGACAGCCTCTGAGATTCCTGAGTGGATGACCCAGGGTGTCCAGCTGCCACTCCTTCCTTCAGGTGCCTGGGGACCCCGATCTGACTCCTTGAGGGGAAGGAGTGCCCGGAGGGACATCAAGGTGCCCCATTTTCCTCACTCATTGCCACTGCAGGAACTCACCATGGCTCCCATGATGGAGTGCAGGTCTGCACACATCTCTGTGTTCTTTTGGACCAGGATCTCCATGGCATCCACCGTTCTCCCCATGGGGATCTGTATACATGCACATGTGGGAACTACTTCATCAGAGAGCAGGTGAACGCACTCCTCCTACTCACATGCCACTCTGTTGAGGGCTTTCAACAGCTCTGTGTGGTGTTCCCCTGCCCTGCTGACTCTCCAGGCTGAGTTGGAAGGCCAAATCCAGAGGCTCGTCATCTAACTGAGACCTCACATATGCCTCTTCCCCAGCAGTCCTCAGAGTGCCAGGGAGCTCAGCTGAACCTGCCTCCTCCTGTTGCAGATGTGTCTGTGCAGTGATCACCAGGTTGTGAACCTGAGTCTGCTCTAGATTGAAGTCCCACCGAGGCGTGTGCCTCTGTGCTGGTGGAGGTTGTGGGTGAGCGCTGTGACAGGTCTTCCAGGCTGCTTATTTCCAGTTCTTCACTGGAGGAGCTGTCCGCTTGGCAGGAGGTGAGGACCTGGATGGAGCTGAGGGACTGGCTAGCTGAGTGTGTTGGCTACTTGTGAACCAAAGTAGAGATAAATAGTGCATGGAAGCACACTAAAAAGCAAGAGAGAGAGCAATTTGCGTTGAGAGAGGGATCATGCGGTGCAGGATCCTTATGAGGGTGTTCACCACCGACTTCACCATCACCATAGGCACGGTCCATGTCCTCACCAGTCAGCGCAATGGCACACTCCTCAAAGTGAGTGAGGGGCCTAATGTGGGACCTCTCCCTGCTGATGTGAGCAGGCTTCTCCTGCGTAGGAACAGATGGAGAGAATGTGAGCAGGACACATGGCACTTGGTGGAATGTTTGTGTGGTAAGCAGAGGATAGGATGAGGATGTAAGCTCTCGAGCTTATGAGCCTGATGGAGATGTGAGGGTATGTGTGGGAGTTAGTGGTGTTATCCCTTGAGGTGTGAGATCCCTGTGGATGTGTGATGGATTTGTGACTGAGAGAGTTGAGAGTGATGAGACGAGTGAGTTACCCTAGTGGAAAGGATGAGACCACTCATCCTGTAGGGGCACTGGGTGGCTGTCCCCTTTTGCAGGGCTTTGGCAAAGAACCACCGCTTCCCATGCTGGATTGATAATGCAGCTGCCCATCCTGCGGCCAGAGCAGGGGTAGGGGACCTCTTGGCGGGCCTCCATGGCGTTCAAAAGGTGCTCGAGGGAAACATCATTGAAGCAGGGCCTGCAGTCATTTTGTCTTTTGGGGTCATCCTGTCTTCAGTGCGGCAGTCTTGGGCTGGAAGTACTGAGAAGTGGGCGCACAGCTGCACTTTAAACATGGCGCCTGGCGTGATGAAGTGGCGAGGTGATGGCGTAGCGGGCAAATGAGAGCCCACCTGCCATGGAAACAACGTGTTTCCCGGGAATGCATAATTAATGCGGCGAGTTTGGGATGATACGGCATGTTTACCCGCCCGCTACCACACATAGTGCAAATCTGGGTCTTAAACGAAGTGGCTACAGAGATGGTGGATGCATTGGTTGTAATCTTCCAGAATTCTCTAGATTCTGGAAAGGTCCCGGCGAATTACAAAACCGTGAATGTAAAGCCCCTGTTCAAGAAAGGAGGAAGATAGAAAGCAAGAAACTGTAGGCCAGTTAACCTAACATCTGTCATTGGAGAAATTATGGAATCCATTATCAAGGTAGAAGGAGCAGGACATTTGGAAGATCATGTTACAATTAGCAATGTCAACATGATTTTATAAAGGGGAAATGATGTTTGATAAATTTATTAGAGTTCTTTGGGGATGTAACATCTTTGGGGATGTAACAAGGAGGATAGACAAAGGCAAAAGGATATCCAAAAGGCAATCGATAAGGTGCCACTTAAAAGGTTACAGGACAGGTTAAGACCTCATGGTGCCAGAGGTAATGTGTTGGCATGGATAGAGGATTGGCTAAATGACAGGAAACAAAGGTTGGTATAAATGGGTCATTTTCAGGTTAGCAAACTATAACTGCCACAGTTGGGGCCTCAACTATTTAAAATCTATATTAATTGGATGAAAGGACAGAGTGTATTGTAACCAAATTTGCTGACAATAAAAAGATAAATGGGAAAACAAGTTGTAAGGCCAACAAAAGGAGACTGCAAAGGGATATAGGTAGGTTAAGTGATTGGGCAAAAATTTGGCAGATGGAGTATAATGTGGGAAAATGTGAGGTCATCTGCTTAGATAGGAAGAGTAGAAAAGCAGAATATTATTTAAATGGAAAGAGACTACAGAATGCTGTGGTACAGAGAGATCAGTGTCCTCATACATGAATCACAAAAAGTTAACATGCAGGTATAGCATGTAATTAGGAAGGCAAATAGAATAGTGGTCTTTATTGCGTGGGGATGTAATGAATGTAAAAGTGGATAAGTCTTGTTATAGCTGTACAGGGTGTTGGTAAGATCACACCTGGACCACTGTACAGTTATGGTCACCTCATTTAAGGGGGGATACATTTGAATTGGAGGGAGTTTAGAGAAGGTTCAGTAGGTTGATTCCTGAGATCAACTGATTGTCTTATGAGGGAAGGTTGAGCGGACTGGGCCTATACTCATTGGAGTTTAGAAGAATGAGAGGTGATCTTATTGAAATATAAAAGATTCTGAGGGAACTTGACAGGATAGATGCTGACAGGATGCTTCACCTCATGGAGAAATCAAGAATAAGGAAGTATAGTTTCAGAATAAGAGGTCTCCCATTTAAGATGGAAATGAGAGAGAATTTCTTTTCTCAGAGAGTCCTTAATTTTTGGAAATCTCTATCCTAGAGAGCAGTGGATGATGGGCCATTGAATATACTTGAGCTGAGTTAGATAGAACTTTTATCTACAAGGGAGCTGAGGGTTATGGGGGACGGGGAGGAAAGTGGAGTTCAGGCCACTATCAGATGAGCCATAATCATTTTGAATGGCAGAGCAGACCCGAGAGGCTGATTCCTATTCCTACTCCTATTTCTTACATTCTTATGTTTGGTGTACTTGGATCCCCAAGTTTCTTTGAACCTCCACTGTTTTCAGCTTATGACTATTTAGAAAGTACTCTGATTTATCCTTTTTAGGCCCTAAGTGGATGACCTCACTTTGCCTGCATATTGAAATCTATTTGCCACAATTTTGCCCATTCACTTAATGTATTGATATCCTTTTGTAAATATATTCTTCCATCTACACTGCTGACAATGCTGCTTATTGTTGTGTAATCGACAAATTTGAATGTGTGGCTTTCTGTCCCATTTAAATCATTAATAAATGTTGAGAATAGTTGAGGCCCAAACAGATTCTTGCAGAATGCCACAAGTCGCACCTTGTCAATTAGAGTACCTGCCACTCAATTAATTTTCTAACCAGCTCAATAATTTAAATTCCATAAGCTTTGACTTTAGCTAAGTCTCAGTGGAACGTTATCAAATGCCTTCTGGAAGTCCATATAAATAACATGTATGGATATTCCCCTGCCCACTACTTTAGTCACCTCTTCAAAAAAATTCCACCAGGTTCATCAGGCATGACCTACCATTTAAAATCCATGCTAGCTCTCTGATCAGATAAAATTTCCAAGATGTTCATTCACTCAGTCCTTAATAGTAGCCTCTAGTAAATTCCTGACACCAAATATTAGATTAACTGACCTATAGTTCCTAGTTCCTCCTCTTGTACCTTTCTCACAGCCAGTGAAATACTGTTGAACTGTAATCACTGCTGTAATGTAGGAAATGCAACAATTTGCATCAAAAAGTGGCATGGGATCTTATGTCCACTTGAGAGGGCAATCTCACTGAAAGACAGCATCTCCCAACAGTACACCATTCCCTCAGTGCCATGTGGATTTTGTACTCAAGTCTCTGGAATTGGGCTTTGAACCCACAACCGTCCAACACAGAGATAAGACTGCTACCAAGAGAGCTACAGCTGAGATGCCTCTGTCAACTTTCAACTTTAATTCGACAAATGTTATTCTATAATGTATTTTGTTGATAAGTTTGGATGTTTACTACATCTAGAATGTATTGAGGAAATATAAGAATAGAAATTGTCACATTCACACTTCCAAGGTGAAACTTCTTGCACCAGATGTATCAGCAATGCAGATCAGAGTCTGCTGAATTTTTATCATATTGTTAAATCTACTGTTTATACTGGTTTTGAATTATTTCCCAATATCATGTGTTTTATATATATATCAGTATTTCAGAATTGGTCACTTCAGGCTTAAACGCACCTTTCCACTTTTGAAATGAGGCTTACATGTATTTAAATGTCACATGTTACATAAATTGATCACACATATAATGTTAAAAATAAATTAAAATAGTTTATTCCGATTTTCAATTAATTTTAGAGAATACTTTAATTTTAAAGATGACAAACATATCAAACATGTAACAACTGGCTTACAATCAGGAAGAGGAGGACTTTTTAAACTGTGTATGTGTTAGGAACTGGTATTCCAAATTGCATAAAAGAATTAATGAAATTTATCATGGTACTAAGGAAGAAAAATGAGTCATTTTTTCAATTTACTAACTAGCGGGATTTCTGTGATTATATTAACATTTCCCTTGCTGTTTCACTTTTTCAACAGATGTCAATGAGTGTTTAACAGTACCCCGCCCTTGTACACCAGGCACGTGTCAAAACCTGGATGGCTCTTACAGATGTATCTGCCCTCCTGGATACTCACTGATTGATGACAAGTGTATTGGTAAGGAGTTTTATTTAGTGTTAATCAAGGTGCGGGATAGTGGCCAAGAAATTCAATGGTCCTGTGCCCATTTTTCAGGTATGAATCAGCTGCCTAAATATCTACTAAGTTGGATTGGGGCAGGGAGCACACATGCAATTGCAACCAAAAGTGCTCCACCTGCCATATTGGTAGAGGCAGAAAATGAGACAGTCAATGCCCACTCTTCAAACAACATTGGTACCTTTGCATATGCAAATAGGGATCCAAATGCCAGCTTGATGCCATATTCACATAATTGGACTACCCTGGACAAAGCTGAGGTGAGGTCAACATTCAGCCTAACAAGTGGTGCTTATATGGACTACACAAGACCATTGCCAAAGAAGGGTGTGTAACTTTTGAAATACTTTTCTGAAGCTGGAGCTAAGAAGAGCAGAGGTCTGCCTGTCAGGACTGCTGCAATGTGTAAGAGCTGTCCCCTCCACTCTCAGTTTCCCAATCTCACTTCCATCCTGATCATTCAACCCACCCTCCCCTCCCTACCCGCTTGATTGCTTTCCCCCTTCTCCCATTCACATCTCTGTTCTTTCCAATCACTTCACCAATCTTTTTGATTTCCTTCCTCTTCCAGGACCTGCCTGAGTATCGATGCTGGTCACACACATGCATGAAATTGAAATCTTCTTTGCTACCAAACTGCTCATTGATGTCCTGCAGGTGTCTGCAGCTGAGTCTCACCTAAACAAAGTCAGAGGCCTGTTGGGTTGCCAAGTGCCGACCTGCTCCAGCAAATGGCAGATTCCTGTACCCAAATTTCTAGGTCATACTTCTATTTTAGGAATGTGATTTTGGTGCTGAACATGCTCAGATTCCCTACAACATGGCTAGGTACAGAGTAAAGCTTATACCAACAATGTGTTTCACTCCATATTGTACCATTTTTTTCCCCTCCAGTCTGTCATCTCTGAGCAAGATTTGCAATTTTTCTTAAAATAGCATTTATATCAACATGCCCGCTAGGACCTAGATTAGCTCTTGAAGATAGGATCCTTACATTCAGCAGACTGAGAGTTTCAACTAATCAGCACTTGAACCCAGCACTCCAAAAGTGAAAGATAACCCTGTTGTGGCACCCTGTCCCCAATCAAAGGTTTACAGAAATTTAAATTTGAAAGATTATACTATTTTAATTTAAAATACGTTTTTTTTCAGTTATCCCTTGTGCTTGTTGTTGTCATTCAGAGAAAAGCTCCCTACACACTACTCCAACCATGTACATGAATTCACCAGTTCACCCTTGAGTTACATTGCCAGAAAGAAAGCATGGAATGAGTAAAGACCCAGCAAAGCCATTTCAGTGGATGTACAATTTATCTATTGAATGTAATTAATCTTCAGAAAATAACCCAGAAAGAAATTGTGTGAAATTCCAGAGTGTGTGGCTGACCTTACAATCAACGTTCATATTCAGACTGTGCTTATTAGGACTGAATCTAGAACAATTTTGTATTGTTGACTCACAGCTGCTGGATGGAGGACACATAAAAAGCATTTCATTATTGTCCTTCACAACGAGCCAAAATTGGAGACTTTCAAACCATCAGTTTAGGCTGAATCTGAACTTAACTCCCATTGTGGGAGTAGTTTATAGTCCTCCTACAGTAGTTACACTGCAGGACAATGCATACATGAAGAAATAAATGGGTACTTACATATGAATTAGGAGCAGGAGTGGGCCACTCAGCCCTTCGAGCCTGCTCCGCCATTCAATAAGATCATGGCTGATCTGGTTTTAACCTCAACCCCGTTTTCCCACCGACCCGAATAACTTTCAACCTCTTGCTTATCAAGAATCTATCTACCTCTTCCTTAAAAATATTAAAGGACTCTGCTTCCACTGCCTTTTGAGGAAGAGTTCCAAAGACTCCCAACCCACTGAGGAAAAAAAAAATTCTCCTCATCTCTGTCCTAAATGGGCGATAATGGTCCCTAGGACTAGATTTTCCCACAACAGGAAACATCCTCTCCATGTTGACCCCGTCAAGATCCCTCAGGATCTTATATATTTCAATCAAGTCGACTCTTACTCTTCTAAACTCCAGCAGCTACAAGCCTAACCTGTCTAACCTTTCCTCATTAGACATTTCGCCCAATCCAGATATGTGTTTGTAAACCTTCTCTGAACTGCTTCCAATGCATTTACATCCTTCCTTAAATAAGGAGACCAATAGTGTACATAGTACTCCAGATATGGTCTCACCAATGCCTTGCAGAACTGAAGCATAACCTCCCTACTTATATATTCAATTCTCCTCACAATAACTGATAACATCCTATGAGCTTTCCTAATTACTTGCTGTACCTGCATACTAGCCTTTTGTGATTCATGCATTAGGACACCTAGATCCCTCTGTATCTCAGAGCTCTGCAATATGTCACCATTCAGTTAACATGCTTTTTTATTTTTCCTGCCAAAATGAACAATTTCACACTTTCCCACATTATACTCCATTTACAAGGTCTTTGCTCACTCACTTAACTTATCTTTGTCACTTTGTAGCCAAAGTGTCCTTGTATCCTCTTCACAATTTACTATCCTGCCTATCTTTGTGTCATTAGCAACTTTAGCAACCGTGCCTTGGGTCCCTTCATCCAAGTCATTTACATAAATTATAAAAAGTTGAGGCCCAACACACTGATCCCTGTGGCACACCACTCGTTACATCTTGCCAACCAGAAAAAGATCCATTTATGCCTACACTCTGTTCCCTGTTAGGTAGCCAATCTTCTATCCATGCCAATATTTTACCACCTCCACCCATGAGATTTTATTTTTCACAATAGCCTTTGATGTAGCCCCTTATCAAATGCCTCCTGGAAATCTAAATACAGTACATCCACCGGTTCCCCTTTATCCATACCATATGTTACTTCTTCAAAGAACTCCAATAAATTGGTTAAACATGGGGCAAGTTTTTTACATTGTCGAGCGAGCGCAGTGGGCAGGCCTGGGAGAGGCTGCAAAGCTGACTGCCACCCACGATCAGGCCCCGACATCAATTTCACACTGGCTAGCCAATTAACGGCCAGCCAGCGTGAAAGGCATGCTGCAGCGCTCAGTGTTGCTGGGGCAGGGTGGGAGAAGGGCAAGCGGGCACACACAATGAAAGCTCCCTGAGGCACAGAGCTGCCTCAGGGAGCTGATGATTTAAAATCTCAAAAATAAAAAAGTTACCACTGTTAAAAACATGCCCCCTCATGTGACTCTGTCACATGAGCAGGGACATGTTATGAATTAAATTTTAAAAGTTTTATTTAATTTTTAATTGCTGTTGGAAACCTCATCCCATCTGTGGATGAGGTTTCATCTTGGCCTTTTCGCCTGCCTGCCAACCGTGAGGTTGGACAGGCAGCAAAAAATTTCATTCAGTTGTTAGTTAAATGGCCTTACTGGGCCTGTTAATTGTTGGCGGGTGCGCTGCCGACTCCCGCCGACCAAAATATCGCGCAAATGCATGATGACATCGGGATGCTCGCCTGACGTCATCATGCGTCATTTTATGCTCGAGCGGGTCAGGCGCACGCCCATCCACTCAGCGAAGAATCCTGCCCATGATTTTTCTTTCACAAAACCATGTTAACTCTGCCTGATTACCCTGAATTTTTCCAAGTTGCTATAACATCTTTAATAATAGCTTCTAATATTTTCCCTATGACAGATGTTAAGCTAACTGGCTTAGTTTCTGTAGTTTCCTGCTTTCTGTCTAGCTTTTTGAATAAAGGAGTTACATTCGCTATTTTCCAATCTAATGGAACCTTCCCCAAATCTAGGGAATTTTAGGAATTAAAACCAACTCATCAACTCTCTCACTGGCCACTTCTTTTAAAACCCTAGGATGAAGTCCATCAGGATCCGGGGTCTTGTCAGCCCACAGCTCCAACAATTTGCTCAGTACCACTTCCCTGGTGACTGTAATTTTCCTCGAGGTCCTCCCTCCCTTCCATTTCCTGATTTACAGCTATTTCTAGGATGTGACTTGTATTCTCTATATTGAAGATTGATGCGAAATGTCGGTTCAATTCATCTGCCATCACCTTATTTTCCATTATTAATTCCCCAGACTCACTTTCTATAGGACCAGTGCTCACTTTGTTAACTCTTTTTTAAATATCTGTAGAAACTCTTACTATCTGTCTTTATATTTCTAGCTGGCTTTCTCTCGTACTCAAATTTTTCTTTCCTTATCAATCTTTTGGTCATTCTTTGCTGTTTTTTATATTCTGCCCACTATTCTGTCACCCATCTTTGCACAATTATATGCTCTTTCGTTAAGTTTGATATTATCTTTAATTTTTTTTAGTTAACCACAGATGGTGGGTCCTCCCCTTGGAATTTTTCTTTCTCGTTAGAATGAATCTATTACGTGTATTCTGAAATATCCCCTTAAGTGTCCATCTCTGCATCTCTATGGACCTATCCTTTAACCTCATTTGCCAGTTCACTTTAGCTCACTGCTTTCATGCCTTCTAATTGCCCTTTTTTAAGTTCAAACTACTAGTGTTGGACCTATTCTTCTCTCCCTCAAACTGAATGTAAAATTCAATCATATTATGAATGCTGCTACCTAGGGGCACCTTCACTATGAGGTCATTAATTAACCCTATAACATTGCACAGTACCAGGTCTAGTGTAGTGTGCTGTCTGGTTGGTGACAGAATGTGCTTCTTAGAAACTATCCAGAAAACATTCTATGCATTCCTCATCTAGGCACCTTTTGCCCATCTGATTTTCCCAGTCTATATGCAGATTAAAATCCCCCATGGTTACCGCAGTACCTTTCCGACACGCCCTATTATTTCTTCCTTTATATCCTGCCCTACCATATGGTTACTGTTGTAAACCACTCCCACAAGTGACTTCTTGCCTTTGGCCAGGATTTTACATTAGTCAGGCGGGCTCGGTGGGAGTGAGCGGTCACGGAGCCGACCGCTGCCCGTGATCGGCTCGGCACCACGATTTCATGTGGGCTGGCCAATTAAGGCCTGCCTAGCGTGGATCGCAAGCGGTAGCGCTGAGCGCTACCTGTGCGGGAGGAGGGAAAGTCGGGTCCAGCGCTCTTTCGTGCATGTGCGCAAAAGAGCACTTCAGTCTCCCTGAGGCATGGAGCTGCCTCAGGGAGATTGAAGCGCTTTTTAAAGCAATTATTAAAAACATTAAAAATTTAATGAAACATGTCCCATCTCATGTGGCTGTGTCACGTGAGATGGGACGTGTTTTTATTTTCAAAATAAAGTCCTTATATAATCAGTATTAGCTTTAGGAAACCTCATCTCGCTCATGGATGAGGTTTCCTAAAAAACCATAAAGGCTGCTTGGCCTTTTAGCCTGCCCGCCAACTGTTAGGTTGGACGAGCAGTGTAAAATTGGAGCTAATTAGTACCTTATTGGCCTTAATAGGCCTTTCAATTACCGGCAGGCGTGCAGCTGACTCCGGCGCGCGCCCGCCGAACGAAATATTGTGATGACGTAGGGACACACGCCTGATATCATTGCGCGTCATTTTACCTTCTGGCATGTCGGGCCCACCCCTGCTTGCCAAATGTAAAATTCTTCCCTTTATTATTTCTCATCTCTACCCAAAGCATTTCTACACCATGGTTTCCTAAACTTAGGTCATCCATCTATATTGTGCTAGTACCATCATTAATTAATAGAGTCAATCCTCCACCTTTTCCTAGCTCCCTGTCCTTCGTAAATGTCACGTACTCTTCAATATTCAGGTCCCAATAGAACCATAGAAGAACCATAGAAAAGTTACAGCATACAAGGAGGCCATTCGTCCCATCTTGTCCATGCCAGCCCGAGGACACCCAGGTGCCCTTTCTAATCCCACCTTCCTGCATCCGGCCCATAGCCCTGCAGCTTACAGCACTTAAGGTGCAAATCCAGGTACTTTTTAAAAGAGTTTAAAGTTTCTGCCTCTACCACCAACTTGGGCAGCGAATTCCAGACACCCACTATCCTCTGCGTAAAAAAGTTCTTCCTCATGTCCCCCCTACACCTTCTGCCACTTATCTTGAATCTATGTCCCCTGGTTCTAGAATTCTCCATCAAGGGAAACAATTTTATCCTGTCCACTCTATCTATTCCCCCCATGATTTTGTACACCTCAATCAAGTCACCTCTCAGCCTTCTTTGTTCTAAGGAAAATAACCCCAACCTATCCAGTCTCCCCTCGTAACTGCACTTTTCTAACCTTGGCAACATGCTTGTAAACCTCCTGTGCATTCTCTCCAGAGCTATTACGTCCTTCCTGTAATGTGGTGACCAGAACTGCACACAGTACTCCAGTTGTGGCCTCACCAGTGTTTTATACAATTCCAACATTATACCCTTACTTTTATATTCTATACCTCTGCCAGTGGAGGAAAGCATTCCACATGCCTTCTTTACAACCTTGTCTCCTTGAACTGCTGCCTTCAGGGACCTGTGTACTTGTATGCCAAGATCTCTCACTTCATCTATCCCTCTTAGTATATTCCCATTTATTGTGTAATCCCTGAAACTGTTTGGCCTCCCTAAATGTATGACCTCACACTTCTCTATGTCAAAATCCATCTGCCACTTTACTGCCCGCTCCACCAACCCATCTATATCGTTTTGGAGATTATGGCTATCATCTACACTATCCACTACTCGGCCAATCTTTGTGTCATCTGCAAATTTCCCAATTGTGCCCCCCATGTTCACGTTCAAATCATTAATATATAACACAAACAGCAAGGGTCCCAACACCGAGCCCTGTGGAACACCACTTGAGACAACTTTCCATTCGAAAGGGCATCCATCAACCATTACCCTTTGTTTCCTGTTACAAAGCCAACCTTTTATCCAGTTTGCCATATTACCCTGAATCCCATGGGCTTTTACTTTCCTGACCAATCTGCCATGTGGGACCTTGTCAAATGCCTTGCTAAAATCCATGTACACAACATCTACTGCGCTACTTTCATCAACCTTTCTTGTCACTTCCTCAAAGAATTCAATCAAATTTGTGAGGCAAGACCTTCCTTTAATAAACCCATGCTGACCATCCCTGACTAGTCCATGCCTTTCCACATGACAGTTAATCCTATCTCTCAGGATTGATCTACTAATTTGCTCACCACCAATGTAAGACTAACTTGCCTATAATTGTTAGGCATTTCCTTTGACCCCTTTTTAAACAATGGAACTACGTTTGCATTTCTCCAGTCCTCCGGTACCTCCCCTGTATCTAGTGAAGATTGAAAAATCATCCTCAGAGCATCTGCTATCTCCTCCTTGACTTCCTTCAGCAGCCTCGGAAACAATCCATCTGGCCCTGGTGACTTATCCACTTTCAAGGATTTCAGCCCTCTCTCTTTATGATTATCCCGTCCAATATCTTGCAGTGTTCCTCCTGGACTACTATGTCTACATCCTCCCTTTCCTTTGTAAACACAGAGACAAAATATTCATTCAAAACCCTTCCCACAGCCTCTGCATCGACACGCAAGTTTCCACCTTCATCTCTGATAGGTCCCACTTTTTCCTTAACTGACCTTTTAGCATTAATGTATTGGTAAAACATCTTTGGGTTATCTTTAACTTTACTTGCTAATCTTTTTTCATGCCCTCTCTTTGATTTCCTTATTTCCTTTTTTACTTCGTCCCTGCACTTCCTATATTCGTCTAGGCTATCTGCAGTGCTTAGTTATTTGTGCCTATCGTACGCTTTCTATTTCTGTTTGATCTTCCCCTGTATTCCTCTAGACAACCAGGGAGGTCTAGATTTGGTAGTACCACTCTTATTTTTGTAGGGGACATGTCTACTTTGTACAATTAGGATCTCGCTTTTTAGTGCTTCCGACTGGTTTTCCACTGTTTTATCCTCCAGCAGTGCTGTCCAGTCCACCTCAGCCAAGTCCCTTCTCATTTCTGCAAAATTTGCCTTCCCCAGTTCAAGACTTTTACTCCTGCCTTATCTCTGTCCTTTTCCATGGTAATGCTAAATCTAACTGAATTGTGATCACTGTCCCCGATATGATCGCCAACTGTCACTTCACCCACTTGCCCTTCTTCGTTCCCCAAGACTAGGTCTAGAATTTCATCTCCTCTCATTGGGTTTGTCACTAATTGGTTGAAAAAATTTTCCTGGACACACTGCATGAATTTTTCTCCCTCAGTGCCCCCTATATTGTTTGAATCCCAGTTGATATTAGGATAGTTGAAGTCTCCTACTATTATTGTCCTCTTGTTTTTATAAGCAGAAATTTGCCTACATATTTGTTCTTCTATCTCCCTTTAACTATTTGGGGGTCTGCAGTATACTCCCAGTAGTGTGACTGCCCCTTTTTTATTTCTAAGCTCAATCCATAAAGCCTCGTTTGTTGACCCATTTAGTATATCATCTCTATGTCATCCTGCTGCCATGTCTCTATAATTGCTATCAGATCGTACTTATTTATTTCTATTTGCGCTCTCAGCTCCTCTGTTTTGTTTTGAATGCTACATGCATTCAGAATCAGAGACTTTAGTTTTGTCCTTTTATTATTCTTGTAACCTCTAGCCTTATCTGCTGATTTACTCTTACATTTGTACTCCCTGTACTCTCTGTCCCTTCCTGCAACGGTCTGTTTATCATTTCCCACATTAATACCTTTCTCTCTCGCCTTTTCTCTACTCTTTTATTTATTACATCGTCCCAAATTTGATCCCATGCCCCCACTATTTAGTTCAAAACCCTTTCTACTTCCCTAGTTATGCAGCTCGCTAGAACATTGGTCCCAGCACGGTTCAGGTGTAGACCATCCCAATGATACAGCCCTCAGTTTCTACAGTTCTGGTGCCAATGCCCCACAAACCAGAACCCACTTCTCCCAGACCAGTCTTTGAGCCACGTATTCACCTCTAATTTTATGTACCCTATGCCAATTTGCATGTTGCTCAGAGTTTATTAACTTTGAGGTTCCATTTTTAATTTAGTGCCTCGCTCCTCACACTGTCTATGCAGAACCTTTTTCCTAGTTCTTCCTATGTCATTGGTACCTACATTGACCATGACAACTGGATCCTCCCCCCTCACTGCAAATTCTCTCCAGCCCTGAGCAGATGTACCAAACCCTAGCACCGGGCAGGCAACACAGCCGCCTGGACTCTTGCTCTTTGCTGCAGAGAACAGTGTCAATCCCTCTCACTATACCGTCCCCTACTACCACTACAAACCTTTTTGCTTCCCCCACTTGAATGGCTTCTTGTACCACAGTGCCATGGTCAGTTTGCTCGTGCACCCTGCAACTGCCACTCTCATCCAAACAAGCTGAAAGAACCTCAAACCTATTGGACAATTGCAAAGGCTGAGGCTTCTGCATTCCTGCCCTCTGGGTCCCCTTGCCTGCCTCACTTGCAGTCACACCCTCCTGACCAAATCAGAAGACTCTATCTTAAGAGGTGTGACTGCCTCCTGGTACAAAGCATCCAGGTAACTTTCCCCTCCCTGATGTGTTGCAGTGTCTGAAGCTCAGCCTCCAGTTCAGTGACTCTGAGCTGAGGCTCCTTGAGCAGCAAACACTTACTGCAGACATGTTTGCCCTGGTTCATACTGGCATCCAGGAGGTCCCACATACTGCAGCCTTGACACATCACCTGTCCTGCCATCCTTAATGTGTTTTAATTAATTACTTAATTATATTATTTACTTCCTTTTTTCCCTTTTCTGTATATTTTATTAAATTTTACACCAGTTCATAAAACTATTTTAAACCTTGGGACTGGATTAGACCTTAACCACTTAACAGATACTCACCAAACAGCTAGCACCTTTCCCTATAGTAGATGTGACAGAGTAGATTAGGATATGGAAAAGAGGGAATGTGGAGATTGAAGAGCATTTGGTTTGAGGAGATGGATGAGAGAAGAGAGAATGTGGGAGAGAAGATGAAGGTGTAAATGTATAGATGTGGAAGAAAATTGATAAAAATGAGATTTAAGAGAAAGGATGTGAAAATGCAGATAGTGAAAAAAGGGGATGGAGAGAAAAAGGATAGAGGATGGATGGGAACTGAGGGTGGAGAATGAAAGAGCGGATTGGGTAAGAGGGAGATGGTGAGATAAAAGGGCTGGAAATGAGAGGAAAGATATGGAGAGGGCTGGGGGATGGGAATGGCGAAAGAGAGGCTGGGAAGCAGCTAATTGGGGAGTGATGGAGGTTTGTGGGTATGAAGGATGGATGTTGTTGGGTTGGGTGGCAGGGAGGTGACCGCCTCCAGTGAATTGAATAGATGGCTGAAAACGGTGAAAATGAGCAGGTGTGTAAGAAAAGTACAGCAATAATCATGGGTGACTTTAATCTACGTGTAGATTGGGCAAATCAAATTGGCAAAGGTAGCCTGGAAAATGAGTTCATGGAGTGTTTTCAGGATGATTTCTTGCAGCAGCATGTTCTAGAGCCAACCAGGGAGCAGGCTGTCCTAGACCTGGTAATGTGCAATGAGTCAAGATTCATCAATAACCTCATGGTAAAGGAGCCTCTAGGTGATAGCGATCACAGCATGATAGAGTTTCATGTTCAGTTTGAAAGGGAGAAGTGTGGGTCCATGACTAGCGTATAAAACGCAAATAAAGGTAACTAAGGGTATGAATGTAACTAAGGTGCTCTGGGAAACTAGATTAAAAGGTAGGACAGTTGAATTGCAGTGGCAGACTTTTAAGGAGATATTTAATAATTCTAGCAAAGATTTATCCTAGTGAGAAAAAAAGGCTCTGAGAAAGATGCATCAATAGTAAATTAAAAAAAAACACTATGAATCTGCAATGATTGCGAGTGGTTTGGGTGAGCAAGGGAGTGTTAATCTCCTTGTAAAAATCACATTTTTGTTTGTATTTAGCATTTAATTTAAATTTGCTGTCTTATTTCTAAGTTTCCCAACTTTAAGCAAGGTTTTCAGGACTCCATTGCAGGAGTAGTTGAAGTTAGCTAATTAAGGAAAGCAGCTTAAACCAGTTTTTCTGTAACTGGGGTCAGCTAACTGCTTAATCTGAGCAGAATATGTAAACAGCCACTTCAGTGCGATTTAGCACGGAGTATGACTTTCCCACCGCGGCAGCTGTTGAATTTGAATTCAATTAATAAAAGCTTTGAACAGACTGCAGGGAGCTGGGTGATTACAGAGTTCAGAGAGGAGGGGAAACAGGTTCTCCTTTGCTTTTGCCTTTCTAACTTTTCCACCCTGTAGGAATTGGTTCTTGCTCGATAGGAGTAGAAGCTAACTGTTTGGCGAGTATCTAGTAAGTGGTTAAAGTGTACTCTATTCCGAAGGTTTAAAAAGAATACAAACTGGCGGTGTGGTTAATAAAATATATTTTAAAAAAGTAAAATAAATAAGTGAATAATATAATTAAGTAATTCATTAAAACACATTAAGGGTGGCAGGACAGGTGATGTGTCAAGGCTGCTGCAGCATGTGGGGACTCCTGGATGCTACTGTGATCCAGGGCAAACATGACTGCAGTAAGTGTTGTGATTCGAGGAGCTTCGGCTCAGTGTCATTGAACTTGAGGCTGAGCTGCAGACCTGCAACACATCAGGGAGGGGGAAAGTTACCTGGATTCTTTGTACCAGGAGGCAGTCACGCTACTTAGGATAGGGTCTTCTGATTTGGTCAGTGGTTAGGGACAGGAGGATGTGACTTCAACTGAGGCAGGTAAGGGGAACCAGAAGGGAAGAGTGCAGAAGCCTCAGCCTTTGCAATTGTCCTACAGGTTTGAGGTTCTCTCAGTTTGTTTGGATGAGAGTGGATGCTGCAGGATGGATGATCTGACCCACCATGATACAGGAAGCCATTCAAGTGGGGGGAACAAAAAGGAATTTAGTAGTAGTAGGGGACAGCATAATGAGGAGGATTAACACTGTTGTCTGCAGCAAAGAGCGAAAGTCAGCTGTGTTACCTGCCGGTGCCAGGGTTCGGGTCATCTGCTCGGGTCTAGAGAGGAACTTGCAGTGGGAGGGGGAAGATCCAGTTGTCATGATCCACGAGGGTACCAACGATATAGGTAGAACTAGGAAAGAGGTTCTGCATAGTCAGTATGAGGTGCTAGGCACTAAATTAAAAAGCAGAGCCTTAAAGATGATAATTTCTGGGTTATTATCTGAGCCATGTGCAAATTGGCATAGGACAAATAAGATTAGGGAAATGAATGCGTGGGTCAAAGAGAAGTGGGTTCCATTTCTTGAGGCACTGGCACCAGTACTGGAGAAAGTAGGATCTGTACCACTGGGACAGTCTACACCTAAACTGTGCTGGGACTAGTGTTCTAGCGAGCCACATAACTAGGGAAGTAAAGAAGGTTTTAAACTAAATAGCGGGGACAAGGAATCAAATTTGAGAAGGTGTAAATCAAAGAGCAGAGACAAGGCAAGGGAGAAAGGTATTAATATGGGAAATGATAAACAAGACAGGAAGGGTTAGCGAGTACAAATCTTAAGAGTAAAACAGCAGTCAAAGCTAGAAATTCTAAAAATAATAAAAGGACAAAACTAAAGGCTCTGAATCTGAATGCATGTAGCATTCGAAACAAAACAGATGAACTGATAGCGCAAATAGAAATAAATGGGCACGATCTGATAGCCACTACAGAGACATGGCCATAGGATGACATAGATCAGGCTCTGAATATTGAAGGGTGTATGGCTTTTCAGAAGGACAGGAAGCTAGGAAAAAGTGGAGGGGTGGCTCTGCTAATTAATGATGGCATTAGTGCAGTAGAGAGGGGCGACCTAAGCTCAGGAAACCAGGATGTAGAAGCTGTGTGGGTCGAGATGAGAAATGATAAAGGCAAAAAGTCACTTGTGGAAGTGGTGTACAGGCCCCCTAATTGCAACTACATGGTAGGATAGAGTATTAAGGAAGAGACAGTGGGAACTTGTCAGAAAGGTACGGCGATGTAACTAGTGGTGTGCCACAGGGATCAATGCTGGGCCTTCAACTTTTTACAACTTATATAAATGACTTGGATGAAGGGATCAAAGGCACGGTTGCTAAATTTGCTGGTGATGCAGATAGGTAGAAAAGTAGGTTGTGGTCAAAAGGAGCATAGGGGCATAGGTTAAGGCTGCAAAGGGGTGTAGGTTAAGTGAGTCATGTTTAACTGGTCTATCAGAGTTTTTGGACATTCAAGATGGATAAAGGGGAATCGCTAGATGTGGTATACTTAGATTTTTCAAAAGGCATTTGATAAGGTACCACATCAAAGGCTACTACACAAGATAAGAGCACATGGTATAAGGGGTAACATATTAGCATGGATAAAGGATTGGTTAGCTAACAGGAAGCAGAGATTAGGGATGAATGGGTCTTTTTCGGATTGACAAGTTGTAACTAGTGGAGTGGCAGAGGGCCCTCAACTTTTTACAATCTATGTTAATGCTTTGGATGAAGGTGCCGAACCCATGGTGGCTAAATTTACAAATGACAGCAAGATAGGTAGGAAAGTAAGTTATCAAGAGGAGGTAGCAAGTATGCAAAGGGATATAAAAATATATAGAAAATGCTGGAAAAACTGAATAGGTCTGGCAGCATCTGTGGAGAGAGAAGCAGAGTTAACGGTTCGAATCCGTATGTCTCTTCTTCAGAGCTAAGCATTTTCTGTTTTTATTTCAGATTTCCAGCATCCGCAGTATTTTTCTTTTTTGCAAAGGGATATAGACAGGTTAAATGAGTGGGCAAAATTTTGGCAGATGGAATATAACATGGGTGAATGTGAACTCCTTCACTTTGGCAGGAAGAATAGAAAAGGAGTATACAATTTAAATAGAGAAAGATTGCAGAAGTCGGTGGTACAGAAGGATCTGCGTGTCCTGGTACATGAATCACGTGAAGTTGGTATGCAGGTACAGCAAGTGATTAGGAAGGCATATGGAATGTTGGCATTTATTGCAAGAGGAATGGAATACAAATGTAAGGAAGTTTTACTGCAGCTGTACAGGGCCTTGCTGAGGCCACATCAGGAGTACTGTGTATAGTTTTGGTTTCCTTATTTGAAAAAAATAATTGCGGTAGAAACAGTTCAGAAAAGATTTACTCAACTAATTTCTGAGATAAGGAGCTTATCCTGTGAAGAAAGGTTGAATAGGTTGAGCCTATACCCATTAGAGTTTAGTATAATGAGAGGTGATCTTATTGAAACATATAAGATCTTGAGAGGACTTGAAAGGGTGGATACCCGGAGGATGTTTCCTGTTGTAGGGGGGAATAAAACCAGGGGACATAGCTTAAGAATAAGAGTTCTCACTTTTAAGACAGAAATGAGGAGAATTTTTTTTCTCTCAAGAGGGCCTTTAGTCTCTTCCCCAGAAAGTAGTGGAGGCTGGGGCCGGGATTTTCCAGCCCCACCACAGGCGGGACCTGCTGCGGGCGAAGCGGCACCCCAGCCAGAAGTCCATTGACTTGCAGCGGGACCGGAGGATCGCGGAGGCGGGTGGGTGTGGAAAATCCCGCCCTGGATCTTTAAATTTATTCAAGGCTGAGTTAGACAGATTTTTGATAGACAAGGGAGTCAAGGGTTGTGTGGGGTGGGGGGGCAGGTGGAGCTGAGACCACAACCAGATCAGTCATTATCATATTGAATGGTGGAGTAGACTCGAAAGGCCAAATGGCCTACTCCTGTTTCTAAGTGCTATGTTTCTATTGGTGGACAGTTTCACTGAAATTTTGAAGTCTCACTCCACAGAAGTGAATCAGATGCACAAACCTTTGTGCTCAATTCTTCGATTTGCAGATTTTCTAAGCGAGACTCCACAACAACAGCAGATTCATGAACCTCAATATTCACCTCGACCACAATGGGCAAAAGGGGGTTAAAAATGAAAAAAAATTGTGCAATGCAACTCCAAACTGGTGTGTATGTGCCTTTTTTGCTTTCAAGGTAACAGATAACAAGCCATTTGAGTGTATTGGCATAAAGAGCGGAGCACTTCATCAACATACTTAAATCAAACTCAATGCTATTGGAGGCAGACTTAAACTTTACAGCTGCCATGAAGGTTTCCATAGGCTTGAGAAACCTGGCAGTGAAAGGGAAGTGGAACTTGCCAGCCTCACAAAATACTTGCCTTATCTAACACTCCTTCAGGTTTCCCACACCAATCATGGCCTTTACACCCTACCCGCCTGCACTACCACACAATCGTCTTTGTCACCACCTAGGATCACCATGTCCAATCACGACCTTTCCATGTCAGAATGGCCTCTCTCATCCTGGCCTGAATTTCCAGGGACTGAACTTGAGGATCCCCATCTTCAGCCTCCTGCCGTGGCCTGTCTCACCTAACAACTGGCTAGGATGTCAATTTGGCCAGATGCAAGGCAGGAAACACAAGAAAAACACAATAATGTGGACCTGTCGTTAATATCATGAGGATTTTCCTGTCCCCAGCCTTACCAGGCTGTTCATTTTAGACTTCCCCATACTGTCCCTGTATCCCTGTAGATGTTGCGGCTAGAGTTCCAGGACTAGTGATTCAAACTCACACACTACTAAGTTTTCCCAAAACAAAAGATTAATATTGCTGTACTGTATGTAATCTTATCTCATTTCATTTCTCAGATATCGATGAATGCGCTTCAGACCCTGGATTGTGCGTGTCTGGTACATGTAGTAATACTGAAGGAAGCTACACATGCATCTGTCCTCCAGGATCTGTACTGTCATCAGGTGGAAGAAGGTGCATTGGTGAGTCTGTGGTCACAACCACCCACAATTACTACAGAACAATCTCAACACCAGAACTATAAATGTAACAATTTTTTGTTCAGCATAACAGCACTGTCACACAATAGTAGAACATAGATTTGGTTTCTCTCCTAAGCTTCCAGCCTTAAGTATCTTAGTTTTGTCGGGCTGGATTTTCCAATCTTGCCAGCAGTGGAAATCGTGGTGGGTGGGGGCACAAAATTTGAAGTGGTGGCAAGAGCCAGTTTCTCACTGGCGAGAAAATAAGTTAGAGTTTTCCCCTCCCAACATTCATGGAGGGTCGAGTTTCTCGTTGCTCCATGTCAGGAATTGCATTTGCATTCCTTTGGATCTCATGAATGCTCATTAAAAACCCAGCACACCGGAATCATATTCACACTCCAAATCTAATTGCCTCACCAACAGATAATTAGACCAGTCTGATTCACGACCGAATATAAGTGGCATGCTTCTTCCACAGCCTTCTGGGCTGAATATTGAATTCAACAACTTTAGATCTTAAACTCCCCCTCCCCCCATCCCCACCCCGTTTCTTTCCCCCCCCCACCCGCCTTTTTTTTCAATAATCTATATAGATTCTTCTTTCCCCACCTATTTCCATTATTTTTAAATCTAAAACTAAAACCTTTAGTCTTTCCACCCCACCCCCACTAGAGCTGTACTTTGAATATCCTGTCTTGCATTCTTAATTAGCACTTTTCTCAGACAAAGACCACCACCTTCAACACCTCTTTGACCCTTTTGTCTCTGACATCTTTTGATTATCTGCTCACACCACACCCTCAATGTGTCTCTTCCCCCCCACCCACCTTAAACCAATTTATATTTCTCCCTTGTTGAAACTATGCTTCAGTTCTGCTGAAGGGCCATGAGGGCTCGAAACGTTGACTGATTTCTTCTCCGCCGATGCTGCCAGACTTGCTGAGTTTTTCCAGGTAATTCTGTTTTTATTTTGTATAAGTGGCATGCACCTGGCGACTTGCACCCCACTCACGACTTCAGGGTTTGTACATGCAGCTTTCGCCTAGCCTTCACTGCACTGCTCTCATGGCTGCTCCGACTCCATGCCAAGGCTGCTCAGGCAAGACCAGTGGGAAGGGAAGGGGGTGGAAGGCACACTGTGATAGTAGAGTGGGTGTTTGGGTGGGTGACTGGACAGAGGCAAGGGGTGGAAGGCCCAAGCTTGACTGACTGGGTGGGTGGTGACTAGACAGAGGCAAGGTAATGGGTGGACAGAGACATATGACTGGGAGGGGTGGTGGAGGAGTCTGCAGCCTAGGAGGGAAGGTAGGGGTCACTGGGGCACAGGAGGGAAGGAGTAGATAGTGACACATGACTGTAGGGGTGGGTGACTGGAGCACAGGAGGAAAGGGGTGGATGGAGACACATGACTGGGGGGGTACGGTGGCGGGGGGGGAGGTGGTGGGGGGTTGCGCAGATAGTTAAAGGAAGAGGGGGGATAAGTGTGAGGCAGTCCTAGGCCAGTGGACAGCACAGTGTCATGGGCCAGAAATTAAAGGCAGTCATTGGGCAGTGCAGACCATGCTACAGGGCTATGCCTGGTCCGCATGTCTTGGTTCTCATCCAGGGAAGGGGAGGGCCTGTCTACTGTGTCAGTCGTGCATAGCATGGTGTGCAGGGCATGGTCGGTGCCTCACACACTTGGCTCCTGGATCGGTGGCTTGGTACTGGATGGTACTTGGCTCATTCGCCATCAGGGGAAACATCTGCAGCCTGTAACTGGGTAATTGGTAAGTAAGAGTAAGTATTCGATGGTCTCATGGAGGGAGGGTTCCCAGTAGATCACTGTGCATAGTGCCTTAAAATGGGAGGGGTGAGGTCAACATGGGGCATGGGGACACCCACAGATAAAGGTTCGGTGGGAGGACGCTGTTATTGACTACAATAACGATGGGCTCCAGGGTTAAAGGAGGAGGCAGGATAGTGATTGGAGGGAGGGAAACTTGTACATGATGAGCTTCTAGGGCCGTTGGAGAGACTTGGATTGGAAGCTGGTCTCGAAATAGAATTGTAGCAGCACCATTTCAATGGATGACTGAATAACACAGTTGAAAAATAACATTGGAAGAAAACGTTAGAGGAGGGGTCTGAGGACTTATGGGAGGAGTTGACTACTACACTTTTTGGATGATTGAAGGGACACCCTAATAATTACCAGTCCAGGACATGGAGAGCAAGGCTCAGCTGAGACCTGTTAGGAAGACTGAAATGCCAATTGAAGGATTTGGGCACCTTAACTCATGGTGCTCATTCTTGCAAGGATCCATTAGGGCTTGGACAAAATGTAGATTTGGTATGATTGATCATTTGTCCCTCAGAGGAACATGAAAAGGTCAGAAGGATCAAACTATTAAGGGACTACAGCTACAGTACATATGCAAGATGCTCCATACAACCCTACAGTTGGGAGGTTCAGGGTTTACATGGCTCTGTGATTACAGATATTACATTAGTGCAAGGCTGGGCTCTAGTCTACTGCAAAGGAGGCAGCCTGACTGAGGTTGATAGTGCCTGGCTGTACTCATCCAGATTCCCCTTTGTGAATGCGCTGTCATGCCTTGGGTGTTGGAGGGTGTGGGATGGGGAGGGGAAGCTCAGTTATTTGTGATCCTTCAGGATGTGCTTCAGCTGCTTGAGAAGGCCTGGGGATGGAATGTCTGGAATTAGGTCAGCCCAAGGGCTTCACAGTGATTCCGTAGCTTGGCAATGGAAGGTGATCATTGCAGGGTAAGGTGCAATCATGCATCTCAACCAAGTGAACTTTTCAATGGTCTCCATGTAATGACTGTCAGGTTTGGGCGTGGGTTACAGTTTATGTAATCATCATGGACTTTAGCCTATCATGTTGGCCTGCAGTGTTAAGTCATGACTGCGTTTACGGCTAAACCTCACCCCTATATTAGTTCCCACTTTCTACCTGCATGATGCAGACCAATGGACCTAGTTAGCACTGGATGACTCTTTAAATGCCTGCTGGACAGCCACAACTGTTGCAATGTTATAGGTGTGTTCCTAGCCTCATGATGCCACCTACATATGTGAGGATGCTGGTTTGCAGCAAAAGATCTGGCTAACATGGCTCTCATAAAGGCAATCGACATGGTTATCTGATCGTGACAGTGTCAGCAGTGTCCTAGGCTTCCTCGTATACATCTCAGTCTGCTAGAATGAAAATGTGGAGGCCTATAATGCGATGAGAGCGACAGTACATCTGTGTGGTTTTTAGTATCAACAAAGTTACTAAGCGATCCTTAAATGCAGTGTCAAGACTGACTGGGCCACGTCATTCCCAGATGCTAAGGCAATGCTGAACGTGAACTTGGGAAGCACCCGATGAAAGCAGAGTGATGAGCGTTTGTCAATGTTCAGACGATGGTGCTGCTGAAGCTCTTTCTGTGCACAGAAGGTAACCTGACTCGCAGGCTCACATCCATGACTGGAAGTGACAGATCACAGCGGCCTGGAGAGCAATCTCATCTTGGCAACTTAATTCAGTATCCGGATGAGGCTGGAACATTATTCATGCATGAGGGATGGCCTTTGGAGAGATGCCACTGTCCGGATTTAGATCAGCCCTCAGACGACCAAGCTGATTGGCTGCCTTGAGGCGCCTTGCAACACTCCAGACATACTGCCATGAGTGCACTGATGTTACAGTGCTGTTCCTGCCTCTTGAAAGCTGCCATAGACAGTGAAATGTTGGCACAATGCTTGACAAGACTGCATCTTGTCTATTTGCTTCAGATATCTTATCCCTTTACAGAATGGCCATATGCTTCATAGGCTGCCTAGCCATCCAAGGATGAGGCCATCATTACGCAAGGGTTGTTACTACTCATTCTGGGATTGATGTCCTTCATTGAGATGTTGAGGTTAGCAAAGAAGTTGTTAATGCCTACCCTGCATCGAAGGAACAGGTAAAATTGGTTCATATGTCTAGTTGTCTTCATCGCCATGGAACCTTGTTGCTATAAGGGTCTCACAGCCACGTCTGCTGCATCTGGCCCATGAAATGGCCTCTTACAGTGGGGCGTCGACATCCTCACACTGTTTAATGTCATCCCTTTCGGCAGCTTCCTCATTGGAGGAGACGTGCAGCTTCTCCATCTCTCCATGTGGCAACTCAATCCCCCTTTAGAACGCCAGGTTGTGTAGAGCGCAGCAAATCATATGATGCAGGACACCCCCTGTACTGGAGAGCACTGCCTGATCAGTCCAGACATCTGAAAGGCATCTTCAACATGCTAATGGTCTGTTCAATCAAGGATTGAGTGTTGCAGAATGAGCTGCTTTGTACAACTCCTCTGAAGCACTCTGTGGCTGCAGAACAGGCATCATTAGCCAAGTCTTTGAGCCAACTGTAAATGCACTGAAGGCCCTCAAAGATCTGTGGCACCTTGACGTGACTCAAGATGTAAGAGTCACATGAGCTCCGAGGGTACCTCACACAAACCTGCATAATCTGCTTTCAGTGACCACAGATCAGCTGCACGTTGAGAGAATGGAAGTCTTTTCTGTTGATAAATCTTAGTGGCTGCTGCCAGGGGGCTCTTAAGGCCACGTGTGTAGTCAATGGCACCCTGCACCTGTGGAAAAGCCACAGATCGCTGCAAATCCCACTGCTCTGGCAGCCTGGCTGGCTTCATCCAGGGGAAACGTAATTGTGTGCCTTACTGAATAAGGCATCAGTGATCTCTCAGGTGCACTTGTGAATGGAGGGTTGTGATATTCCATGGAGGACCCCAGTGGAGCCCTGGGATAAGCCACTTGCAAAAAATGTTGAGTGCGGTGGTCACCTTTAGAGCCACTGGCAATGGATGGTCTCCCAGGCTGTGTGGCGTCAGATCCCCCTGAAGAATTTGACAGATGTGAGCCGCCACATCACTTGACAAGTGAAGGTGTCTTCACACTATCTCCCATTCATCTGCAAGTATGAGAGGCATCTTCGGTACAGCCTGGGTGGTGCCAAACGCCTCCATGAAATTGATCTCTCTGGCTCAGCTTTTGGGTCTTCATTGGGCTCCGTGGCTGATGTTCCTTAAGGTGAGGCTCTTCTCTTTGCCCTATCTGAAGACCATAAATAGGCCCTTCTCCTCCTCAGTTGCATGAGAGCCATGAAGAAGGCTTGGGCTGCTGCCTCCATTCTGCAGTACAGCTCATGTCTGTGGAAAAATTGAAGAGACATGATTGAATATTACCCTGTAATAATCGCCTTCCATCGCCAAGCTAAGGAGTCATTGTGAAGTTATTGAGCTGCCCTCATTCCAGGCATTCCATCCCCAGATCCTTGTGGTTGTAGCCTTAAGGGTCACTGGAAGCTGAGTTCCTCCTGCCGCTGGTCCCCTAGGCCCCAGGCATGACTGTGTTTTCATAAAGGGGTTTGGACCTGGATGAGCATAGCCAGGCATTAAAAGCTTCAATGAGGGCACTATCAGCCTGCCTCCTTTGGATTAGACTAGAGCCCAGCCTTGCTCTAACATAATAACTGTAATCATTGAGCCATGTAAAGCCTGAACCTCTCAGCTGCAATGTGTAGAGGTCTTTGGAGCATTTTGCATATTTACTTTAGCTGTGGCCCCTTTACAGTTGGACCCTTGTGACCTTTGCATATTTCTATGGGAAGGAAAAATTATCAGTCACACCCATTCAACATTTGGCCCCAAGCTGTAATGTGCAAGAATGTGCAGCCTGAGTTAAAGTGCCCAAATCCTCCAATTGGCATTTGAGTCTTCCTAACATGTCTCAGCTGAGCTTTGTTCTCCATGTCCTGAAGCGGTAATTATTATTCAATCGGACCAATATTGCAGTAGTCGACTCCTATCACAAGCCCTCAGACCCCTCCCTGGTGATTTTTTCCAAGGTTATTTTTCCACCGCTGCTGAAATGGTGCTGCTCTGCTTCTACTATGAGACCAGCATTCAATCTCTTCCCTCACCAGCACCCCCCCTGCCGCCACCCCCCACAAAATCCTGTCACCGTTCAAGTCCCTCCTATTGTCCTGGAAGAGCATTGTGTGCAAGTTTCCTTCCTTCTGATCACTCTCCTGCCTCCCCCATTAATCCTGGAGCCCATCATAATTCTTGTAGATATCCCTGTCCTCCCCCGAACCATTTTCTGTGGATGTCCCGACGCCTCATGTTGACCTCACCCCTCCCTATCTTGAGGCCCTATGCACAGTGGCCTACCAAGAACCACCACCCACCACTTCCCCCCGCCCCACCCAAGACCATCAAGTGCCCTCCTTTTAGTTCCCCGTTTACAGGCTGCAGATGCCTCCCCTAACTGTGATTGTGCTACCTGCAGCCAGTACCAAGTCACCAAATCCCAGGAACAAATGTGTGAGTAACTAACCACACCCTGCACACCATGCTGTTCATGACTGACACAGCATAGACAGGGCCTCCTCCTCTCTGGACTGGAACCAGGACATGCTTGCCAGGCAGAGCCTTGTAGATTGGTGCGCACTGCCCTGGGCTGACTTTGCTTTCTGGCCCCGACTACATGGTGCACACTGCCCCAGGACTGCCTCAGACTTATGCCCTCTCTTCTTTTAACCACAACCCCCAACCCTCCCCAGTCCTGGGTCTCTGTCACCCCTTCCCTCCTGTGCTCCAGCCCCGCACCCCCACGTTCATGTGTCCACCCTTCCTTCCTTCCAGTCAACTCCCCCACCCTAGTCAAGCCTGTATCTTCCAGTCCCTTCCCTTATCCCTTCCCTTCCCACTGGTCCTGCCTGAGCAGCCCTGGCACAGAGTTGGAGCAGCCACAAGCGCAGCACAGTGAAAGGTAGGAGAACATTGTGTGCACAAACTTCGAAGTTGCAAATGAAGTGCAGTTCACCAGGTGCATGTCAATTATATCCGGTCGTGATTCTAATTAGCTGCCAGCGTGGTTGTTTGATTTGGAATGGGAGTGTGATTCCAGCGGGCTGGGTTTTCAATGTGCCTTTATGAGACACAAAGGCATGCAATTATGGTTCCCGACATGACACGACAGGCAACCCGATCCACCATAAAAGAAGCGGAAAATTGCAATCCTTTTTTTAACGCCAGCAGAAAACTGACTTTTGGCCGCACTCAGAATTTTCTGGTCCCACCCGCCATGATGCCCGCCGCTGGCTGGACCAGAAAACCCCACCCATAGTTACTGTTGTACATTGGAAAATACAGAGCCAACAGCAATGTGATAGTGAGCAGATAACTTTAGTGATGCTGATTGAGCAATCAATATTGACCAGGACACCAGGAATAACTCTCCTTCGAAATAGTGCCTTAGGATTTTTTTATATCCGCCTGAGAGAGTATTTGGCACCTTGATTTGACATCTCCTGTGATATAGCAGCATGCTTTCAGTATTTCCATCGGAGGGCGAAACCTTGTGCCAACGGTGGGAATCTTGGTGCCAGCTGCAGAGATGGCATGAATCCTGCATCACCTCTTTCCAGGAAGGTCCACCAGTAGCAAGCACCATTAGGCATTTGACGGGCCTTTCCCCGGGATCAGGACCCAGGGGTATGGGGTGGAGTTCCCGCCTACCAAGAGTTGCCAGCCAATCGGAGCCAGAAGCCTTAGTGAACAGCAGTGCCACTGTGGAGACAGTGGCTGCTGCCAGAAAAACAAATGCTCGACCCAGGTCACGGGTGAGTAAAGGTGGGAGGGAGTTCATGGAATTAGAGGGTCACGAGGGATGGGGTTATTTAGGGAAGTTGACAGCAAGGGCTCCTCCTTTCCAATGGCAGGTCCCTCAATCAGGCACTGAGTGCCTTACAACAAGGGACCTCCCTTCTTCCCCCTTATTGGCCACTTAAGGACATCAGTTGGCATCAGGGTGGGTAGGCCAACCATGGGCCTTCCCTCCCTGAGTTTAATAAGGATGGAGGCTGGAAAATGGCAGGGTCACCACCCGCATGCTAGAAGCCACAAATATTCACACACAGGGCCCTGTCCTTTGCAGACAGAAGGAACATGTCCACACATTGTACATTTTTCAACTAAACACCTAAACAGGGACTATCATTCCCTGTTCTGTTGAAGGGTCATTCGGACTCGAAACGTTAACTGTGTTCCTCTCCACAGATGCTGCCAGACCTGCTGAGTTTTTCCAGGTATTTTTGTTTTTGTTTTGGATTTCCAGCATCCGCAGCTTTTGCTTTTAACTATCATTCCCTGGTTCATTCTCCAGGGCAATGCCTTGATCATCAGAGTCAACCTGTCCAGTTTGAATTTGAACAAAGATGGGCAGTTAACTGTTCCATGCTGCATTCTCGATGGCAGTGCCTCCACCAATCAATCAGTACTCTCTTCTCATGCAGTATAAATTGTTGTTCCACTTTTACTGTTGGTAATTTCATTTGAGCTATCCTGATGAATGCAAGACAAAAAGCTTTAATAGCATGTCTCATTTTTTCAGCAATACTCAAGTCTGAACTTCCAAACAACTACTTTGAGAACTATTGAATTAATTTCCTGCACATTAAGTATTCTTGATACATTACTGCTGTTCAAGATCCTATTTGTCCTCTTGTATCCTCCTTCTCTCTTTCTTCTCCAGATGATCTTTCTTAACCCATCTATCCAATTAAGATTTCAGTAGCACCAATAACAACTACAGCTGCTAGATAAATAAACAACTACACAGGTTAAAGTGAAGTTCTCTTACTCTGAGACTCAAAGCAAAGAGTTCCCTTTTTTTGGTTCTAGCAATATATGAATGACTTTTTTTCATTAATTATGGAATGCTTGCTTTTCAACTCTTTTAACTTTCAAAACACTCCCTTCTGTTATGTTGCTTGTCAACAAGTTTTAGCTCCGACTTTGGACGAATGCTGACTCCTTGGCCATTGCTAAAGCATACTAGCTGATTTCACAAAATTGCATTCCCAGCAGTTAGCATCACCCCACTGGAAGTCCTTATTGGAAATTTGAATCTGTTATACCTGCTGCTTAGTGTTCTTGTCTCTAAATTTAACTAAAGGACAATTATGTACTGTTACCAAAGTTCCTGTCAGACATTGACACACACAGGAATTTTCCGGATGTTTTTAACAAGACTGATCATGTTTTAGTTACTTTTCTTTATTAAAGCAGCAGTTCTCTTCAAAGAACAGTTTAGATTTAACTTTATTATGCCTGATTCACTTAATGAGATCATTGTTGTAAGTGTTAAAATGAATTGGATTGCCAGTTTTTCATGGCCTTTGCAAGTTGCACAAACCCAATCAATCAGAAGGACCCTAAGAATCCAAACTTGCAACGAATTCTGTTCTAAAACCAGCGAAAATTCATCAGCTGACCTGAAAAAGAAAAACTAAAAAGAGCACAACTTGTTGAGTTGCAGATAGATTGCCACTGTACTGTTAGCAGAACTCATCAGAATTTCTACCTGTAACAAAACTCAAAGCATCTAGAACTACTCTACTGTGCCATACTGACCATACTATAGCATCGGCTGCCTTTTTAGTTGCAAACAACCCAAATGAAGGAGGAAACAGAAGTTCCCCTTTTTTTCAGCTTTCACAAGCAAAGTTCTTCTGCACAATGGTGCATAACCTATGAAATTCATTCCCTTTGTGCAAAGAAACTTCAGAAAAAATCTTTGACAAATGTACAAGCCTGTAGATGTTAAATGTGTATATTTTGAATGCTGCAATCAGTATTAAAATAGGTTATATCTTTATATTGATAATTTTCACATTAAGAGAAATACTGCTTTAAAAACTATTATCCACGTTACTAAATGTAGGTTAAAACATTGTGTTCAAATAAAATTATATCTTCAGTGATTTTACCATAATGAAAGTTGCATGCTTTTGTAAAAGTGTTACAGAACTAACTTATCTTATGCTAATACTTGTATTTTCTGTGTCATTTGTAGATATCAGGGAGAGCTTTTGCTTCTCTAAATTTGAAAATGGTGTGTGCTCTGCACCCAAGTACAAGAACATCACAAAAGCAACGTGCTGTTGCAGTTTAATGCCTGGAGAAGGATGGGGTTCCCCGTGTGAGATCTGTCCCAAAGAGGGAGCAGGTGAGCCAAATAATGGTGCAATAAATTCATATACACAATTGACCCAAGGCAAGGTAACAGAAGTGCACACAACCCCTAGGATGAAGTTTTGAGTATCCATATTAATGTTTTGAATAATGTATCACATTTATTCTGTATAAATAGATGAGGCAACTTTTAATCTATTAGTTTTGTACTAATAGTGGACAAATAATGGAATCAGTTATAAAAAGTACATATGCAGTTTATTTGTACAATAATAATCTGAAAATCAATTATCATAAACAGACTGTATGACAACCAAGTAAATAGCAGCCACTGTAAATTCAGAAAAAGATTCCTATCTTACCAACCTCTAACTTTCTTGAGTAGTTACATCCTAAGGTGAACTGTGGAAAATCCAACATCACAATGTACGTAGACTTTCTCGGAATGGATAAAAAAATGGCTGAAGAATAAAAAGCAACGGAGTTATTTTCCGATTCATGTCAGGATAAGATGAGTGCTGAGTGATCGCATATTGTGATCTCTATAGTTGCTAATCTGCATTCATGATTTAAACTCAGAAGCTCAATGCTTCTTTTCCTGCTGACTGCCTCTGTTATACAGACACTATCAAACTGTTGAATCTGAGGAGACAGCTCAGGAACTAGAATATAAGCTTAACAAAATATTTAAATGGTTTGAAGATTGGTAGATGACATTGTAACAGACAAGCGTGATTTGCTGCAGATAAGAAATAGTGACATTAATATTCCATTAATGCGAAAGATGAGGTTGAAAGAAACGATATAGTTTTGGACATTGAGAACAGCAGTCATAAAAGAAAATAGTGTTGAACTATGCTGTCAAAATAGGAGATTACAGATAGAAAGAGGTTATGTTCTAAATATATATGTTGCAAGCAGATCAAACTTCAAATCCTGGTCACCAAAATACAAGGACACTTTCCAGCTGTAAAAATGGTACATGAGGTTAATCTTTAATGTCAGTGGACTTATGGAGAAAGAACCACCCCAGAATGAAAAACAGTAAAAACTGAGAAATAAGAATGCTGGGCTGAACTGTTTTTTTCCTTATATATGAACTGGGTGAAAATAGTTCCTTGTATCTTTTACTGTGATTTTGCCGAGTAGCTTGAGCAGTCATAGACACGCTTCAGTGTATCATTAATTCCTTGTGAACTGTCATGTTTAGGACTTCAAAAGCATTTTAAAAAAATGTCTTCAGTACTGTTTCTTTCTTAATACCACACCGATCAATCTTGACCTAAGCCTCAAGCAGGAACCAACATCACAAGGTTTTTTGAAAGAAATAAATACTTAAACTTTGAACTGCTTAATTCCTATACTACCTGCTCAGCGTGTGAAGTTCACATTCTTCTAAGTCAACTTGCATCTATTTGTGTAGAAATTGTCTGGATTTTTCTTGCTCTACAGAGTTGCAATAACCAACAGCTTTTGTTCTTTGAACAAAAAAATTAGATTCAGAACAACACCACATTTGGAACCATCTAGAGGGCTGTTAGCCTTTCTCCTTTAATTCTCCCATAGGATGAGAGAACCGAAACTTGTGATTTCTAATTTACATTCTACTTTATCAAAAACTTAAGCGGATTAACAAGATACAGGAGGCAAATAACAAAGGCTCATGCATTTGACCCTGCTGATTGCTAGAAGAAATTCTAATGAGTACCAACAACAAGACTCAGATTTATTATGGACTGATGCAATTTTCAACATTCATTAGTTAGCAAGTGGTTATTAACTCTGCCTTTGAACTTCTGCCTGCAAGGTATCAAAACTTTTTGGTAACAGCACTCACTAGAAGGCAATGCTGTGTGCAGTAGATTGATGTGTGAGGTCTCACCAGTGGTATTCTGCAAGAGTTTCAGGATTTATGAAAAATGTTGAGGCTCAGTTGCTGCAGTTCTTGTATTTTTGGAATAAGCAGAGAGGTCCGTCTTAATGCTAACAATTTAGTGCAAGAGAATTGGCTAGCTATCTCATTCTTATAGGCTGTGACATGGATTAAGTAATCCTTCTCCAGCCTATGTTGATTTACACACAAGGAGATGGAAGTGATCAACACTAAATAGTTCACATCAAGCTTTGGATCTTTATTCCATTGGAGATTATAAAAAAGGAAAATATTTGATGATTTTGCTATTTATCTTAAACTGATGAACATACTGTTTTAAAAAAAGTTTCATAACAACCAATATTTCATATACCAGAAGACCTATAGGCTTATCAAGACCCTCACAACAAGACAATAGTGCAACCACATACATGATTGACAAATTTCTAGCTACACAATCTCATCTAGAAAACTGTTATATTTGTTTAATCTTTGAAATTCCGTTGTGCAAGTTGCCCTATCATCATGTTCATATTAAATTTTTCTTTCTGCTACTTTATTGGAAGCAAAAAACCTATGTATTTTAAATGGGTCAATACTTCTATTAAAATAATGGATAAGTATTTGCATGATAATATCCCACTACCTAAATTCTAGGCTTTAGCATTGTATGGTACACATCTGTTTCTTGCCAAAGTAAATTATACTATTCCCACCTACAGTCAGTGCGACACTCACTACAGTCAATACGTCAAATTTTGTTTGATAGTGCTCTTGCAAAGGGTCTTGGGATATTTTACTACAGCTCTGTATAAATGCAAATTGTTATATTTACTGCTTAACCAAGAGTCAAACCAATTCCTTTGTAAATACTTCAACAGATTTAGTATTTATAACACTCAGCCGTAATCTGTTCCTTAAGGTAAATCTGAAGAAGATATTCCTTATGTTAAGTTTTCAACTAGTTACTTCCATTCTGATACTGAACAGAACTGAACTTGTGTCATTTATCTAATCTTAAAGTGAGGTAAAACTTATCTGTCAACAGGATAATATATGTATTATTGGTAAATTTGACTCAATTACTATGCTTTTGACTTTGTTCTCCATTAAAAATGCAATTTTAGAAATATTTCCATTTATTCGCACATGCATTACTTATAATAGACTGATCATGATCAACTGATATCTCCATTATATTTTGATCCTTACAGCAATTCCTCACTTAACTTTGTAGTTGCATTCCTGTAAAGTGCAACTTAAAGTAAAACAATGTTAAGTAAATCAGATTTTCTCATTACAACCAATGTAAAAGCTGTAGTTAGATTCTGTAGAACCTTCCTTAGAAAAAAAATTATACCCTGCAAGTTAAAATAATCTATATTCCTAAATTCCTAAATATTTGTAAATGAAATAGCTTTAAAATAAGAATTTAAAAATATTAAAGAAATATGCAAGCTCTTTCTATTCACCTCCTGCTCACCACCTCTCCTGTTTGCTATCCCTTTTGTTCACCACCCCTCCTGCTCCTTGACTCTCCCTCTCGCTTACCATTTCCCCCTCCCAAACCCTCGCTGTGAGCAAGGGCTCAGGAGAAGAGCTACAAGAGGAAGATAGCAAGCAAGGAAGTGAGAGAAACTGTGAGTGGGAAGGTCGGGGAAGGAAGCGGCAAGCAGGGAACAGACGGTGAGCAGAGGAGAGGTCAGCGAGTGGGAGAGTCAGCGAGCAGGAGGGTCCAGGAGAGAAGAGGCAAGCGGGAGGGTCGGCGAGTAGGAAAGAGGTGGAGAGCAAGAGGGAGATGGAAGCATAACAGGCAGTGAGCAGGTGGATCAATGAGCAAGAGAGAGGCGGCAAGTGAGGAGGGGTCATTGAGCAGGCTGCAGGAAAGGCAAGTACGGGCCCTGAAGTGAATCCAGCTGATATAGATATCCTTCACATAAAGCTATACTACAGTTTAAAGAAAAAGTCACTCTTGTTTCATGTGCAAGGAGAGACCTCTCCTTGCACTTGCTCCAAAATGGTGTCAATCGGGTCACATGACCCTCCACTGGTTCCCCCAGCTCAAATGATACTAAAGACGAAATCCCGATCCTAAGTGCGCATACCGCCCAATTATATCTGCGATGTTAAAGCAGAATGACCCTGAATGAGGCAAATTAAAATGGGGACTTACTTATTCTTACAAGTAAAAATAAATTATGTTTTATTAACATAATGACAATTGGAAAACCTAGGTCATTAATTTAGCTGCCAATGCAAAAAGAAGAGAACAGAGCTCAAATTTAAGAAAAATGTAATGATGGAAATACACTAATGATAAACCAGAGGTTGTAAAAAAAAAGTTATTATGCTTCAGATCTATACCTTCAATCATTTGAACATGATCATCTTAATGCATCTGAAGTGTCATTTATCTGCCTTTTCTCTTTACAGATGCTGACCTGCTTTGTATTTCCAGCACTTGTTTTTATTTCAATGCTCAACTAGAGACCTGTGACCTCCATGTACCATTTGCCCATTTATTTCACTTCCTGCTATCATTCCAATCAAAGTCCAATGAAGGACAGGGGCCTGCATTTCCCAAAGCTAAAAATAATGCCTAGTTTAATTGTAAGTGGAAGGCCTTTTCATATCTGGAGGAGCAGAAGTGAA
Organism: Cetorhinus maximus; assembly: GCF_964194155.1. Taxonomy (NCBI): domain Eukaryota; kingdom Metazoa; phylum Chordata; class Chondrichthyes; order Lamniformes; family Cetorhinidae; genus Cetorhinus; species Cetorhinus maximus. The sequence continues at coordinate 18,452,954 of NC_135908.1, forward strand.
GAATGATGGTTAGCATTTTGCACATTTAACAGGATAGTGCTTAGCACCAGCGTGACTAAAACACAAGGGTCTGGAATTTTCCAAAATAGTCTAGAATATACCTGAAATGTCTCAACAAATGATTATTTCTATCCTGTATAACCAAGTCAGTATGTTATATCTGGAACACATTTGCTTGGGTTTTCCATTTTAGTTTTCTTTACACAATTGTATGAATAATCTAGTATCTACTATAATTGAAAAACACAGTACCAATAAACTTATCAGCAATTAAAACAAACAAATAATATGCTATATAATGCACTTTTAATTTATTTTGGTTAGTATGAGAAACTATAAATTATTTATAAATCAATTCAGGAAACTGAGTTTATTTAGCCTTGTTCAATTCTATTCTAGAAGCATTTGGAAAACTGTGCCCCGGTGGCTTAGTTGGAACCAGCATTGACATGGATGGTTCGCATGTAGGTAAGGCCTGATTTCATCTTTTTATATACTATGAGATAAAAATAATTGTCTGAGTGCCAGCAATTGACAAATAATAAATATAAATATTGGAAGCAGTACATTAAATGTGAAATTGCTTCATTCTCAATGTTAACATGTTCTTATTCTTGTGGTTGTAAACCTGACTGGGAAAAGAGTTATTGTTCTGAGAGAATTTTCTATAACAAAATGAATGATTCATAAGTTGAGGGATTTTTCTGTATGCTGATAGAAACAACTGATTCTCCTAAATCAATGCAAGGTTCTTCACCATGACTTGTGGCTGACCGGTAGTAAACGACCTCTTAAATTGTCATTGTAAATGGGGTGTTAATTTCGCTCGAAAGAAAGATTAATCTATCAGTTACATAGAAAGTGAATTTTAACTAGTTACATTATACCCAATATTGCTATAAGCAAATTTCACTGTTTTATCATCTTTGTAATATTAGACTTTCCTTGTTAGTTATAGAGTTATTAGCATGATTATATTTCCAATAATTCCAGTAGTTTAAAATATAAACGTTTTCCTACATCTTTTTCTTGATGAAAGATACGGATGAATGTGCTATAGACCCAGGAATGTGTAAAAATGGACAGTGCATCAACACTGATGGTTCTTTCCGTTGCGAATGCCCATTTGGCTTCAGTATCGATTATAGTGGAATCAACTGTGTAGGTAAGTTCTCTTGAAACACAAAAAATAAGTGGCACAATCAACATTCTTTAACCTGTCACTTTTGTATAGGAAAAGGACAATTCCCACCTAGTTTAGGATTTGAGGCAATAAGGACTAATTGCACCTCCCTCCAGCATCATTCACACTATCAACTGTTTGCGCTATATAAACAATAATTTGGATCTCATTGAGGGGAGAATAAAAATATATACACAATTTTCATTAATTTTTAGCAATTTTAATGTGTTGCTCTGAATTCCTGGGACCAGACACTTCCTGTATCCACCTCTTCCCCCCACCCCGGCAATATTTTCACACTGATCAAAGAACAGTCAGAACTGGCAATATGAAAGTCACCTGCCAGAAATCCTATCAGTTATGCCATCTTTGGCTCCACTATACAGCGCGCCTGTGTGAGGCAAGCTGGGTGCTTTGATGACATCTAGCAGAAGAGGAAATCAGAATGCTAGTTTCATCATCACAATTGAAGGGCTATGGTTGTCCTGGTCTACCTCCATCCACAATCAAAAGGACAGCAAACTGTTTCTTCAAAATTCCTAGCCCACTATGGGCAAACATACAGGAAGTGCCATAAATTGCATGGATGCCCACCCTGTCAAACAAATAACCCCATCCCTTGGATTCAGGACTAGTTCAGAGTTGGAGAAGACTGGTGAGTGAAAATTCCATCCCACTGCACTTTTCCGATGTAGTGGAGCTCCAGAAATTTCAGGATGGCAGTTCCATTTTTACTATTTTGTTTTGCTTAAACAGACACGGATGAATGTTCTGTTGGTAATCCCTGCGGCAATGGGACATGTACCAATGTGATTGGAGGGTTTGAGTGCGCATGCGAAGAAGGCTTTGAACCAGGACCAATGATTACTTGTGAAGGTAAGCTCTTTTCTTCCATATTACTTGCATACACACACGATAAAACTAAGATTTTCAACTGATATAACGGGTAAACTTGTGGCACTGAGCCACATTGATCAGGGAGGTCCTGAGTTTAATCCCTGATGTGCCTTGCCTCAATTGATGTAAACCATGACAGTAGTAGGGAACAATACAAGTGGTATGGGCATTTTGAGGTGGGGAGTAGGTGGAATGCTCTTTCAGAGAGCCAGTGCAGACTCGATAGCCAAATGGCCGCCTCCTGCACTGTAACGATACTGTGATATTGGGAGCAGAAACATTAGTCAGGGTTGCTACTTTTAATCGTTGTCCAGTTAGCATGTTGGATAGTGCATATGTCTCGAGAGCAAGTGAGAATGGAGTTAAATTCAGCTAAAGTGCCACTCATTGTCAATCATTGGTTGCCATAGTGGATAGCTGCAAGTACTTTTAAATCTATGCCCCAATGTAAGTCAACACTTTCAACAGAAAGGAGTTGGTATAGGTAGTAAAGGATACATAAATTGAACAGCATGAATGATATCTGATTTTGGTGTTTGAGGAGAAAAATAATCTTATTTTTTTCTTTCCACTACCAGACATCAATGAATGTGCACAAAATCCTTTGCTTTGTGCATTCCGTTGTGTTAATACCATAGGAGGATATGAATGTAAATGTCCTGCTGGCTATGTTCTGAGACAAGATGGGAAGATGTGCCGAGGTCAGTACAAATTTCCATTTTAATATTTGATGACTTTGTCTTGAGCTCATCATACTGTGGAAAGCAAAACAATTTTCCATTTTGAACTTTGTGCTAACACCAAGCCTGGATTGCTTGGATTTTATATAGAATAAAACTATCTATTTTCTTTAAACCTAGGACAAAATTCCAGCTTTCGATGAACTTTTCTGTGTTCATCTGTTCCAGTGCAATTTTTCCTGCATCAATTATCTATATTGCCTTGCCATAGGATATATCCACTTTATAGTTACATAGAAGGACAAGACTTCACCCATAGGGTGGATACTGATTTTGTGCAATAGTTTAAAATTGGTGATAGATAGTTAATAGTTCGCTTTACATGTCTCTCAATTTTCATTGACCTTGTGTTGACTAATGTGAGATAATTGTGTCGTATTTGAACCAAAACCATGGGGGTTAAAGACAATACAACTCATGAAACATCCAACCCCAGGATTTACAAATTACTAATTTGTACTAAAACTGACTGTAAATTCTATACTTAATTTTCTTATACTCAATATAATAATTTTGATAGCTCCATTGATAGTGTTGTACAAAAATAGTCAAAAAATAACATTTTAGTTTTTAAACTCTCTTTTTGAAGATTTTACAAGAATTTCACCATTGATTTTAAAAAGGGGAAATGTGAATATTAATAATTTGATATACAACAAATTTAAAGAAAGATTTGCATTTATATAGTACCTTATTAGATCTATTCTAAGGCACTTTACATGCAACAAATGATCTACTGTTAAGTGATCAAACACTGAAGTAATTTAAGTACAGCTAGTATCCACCATCAGCAGAGAGAAGAATGGCCTTAAATCTATTTTGGTTAAGGGAAGAATGCTGGCCAGGACTCCAAGAAAACTGGTTTTTCTTCTCCGAATAGTGCTATGAATAGTGTCCATCTGTGCAGGTAAATGGAACCTTTACTTTAGCATCTCATTGAAAGAATGACACTCCAAAGAAATGCAGCGTTTTCTCTATGTCAATCTAGATTACGTGCTCAAGTTGTTAATTTAGTTTTAAAGCCAAAACATTCTGACTCAGGCAAGAACAGCTGACCCAAACTGACACAATTAAGTAGTAAGTACTGACAATTCACAGCAAGCATAATACAAGTTCATATCCTGAGTTGTAGATTCCTTCACTCTTGATGCTCTTGTATAATTTTTTTTAAGTTAGTACATGTAATGTTAATGAAAATAACCAAATGCTTCACACTTTTACAGATCAAAATGAATGTGAGGAACAACTTGATGGCTGTGGATCAAGAGGAATGCTTTGCAAGAATCTGATTGGAACTTTCATGTGTATCTGCCCAACTGGATTAGTGCACACACTAGATGGTGAAGGGTGCATTGGTAATGAAATAAGTCTTTATAAATAACTACTCTTCAGCTTATAACATATTTGAGTTCATTTTTGCAACATGCCATAATAAATAATTGCCATAACTATTTTATCCAGATGAAAATGAATGTCGCACCAAACCTGGCATCTGTCAAAATGGGCGGTGCATTAATACCCCTGGAAGTTACAAGTGTGATTGCAATGAAGGATTCACAGCCAGTTCTACGCAAACTGAATGTCTTGGTGAGTTTGATTTTTTTAATTAAATGATAAGCGTCATTAGTTTTAGTGGAAAATGTAATTTTAATAGGAATACTATGGCCTGAATTTCATTAATATTTGTTGTTGCACTGCCATAACTTCACTGGAAATGCAGTGGAAACCTCACTTACACATTTTGATAGGGGAGTGGGCAGGAGGAGGGCTTCTTAATGAGGTAAAGAATGCACCACAAGAGAGAGACTAGTAACAAGAAGATTATGCAAGTAAACAAAATTACTTTCAACTTAATTTACAAAAAGGGTCTAAATAGGCTTAATGTGCTCAAAAATTAACAGAGACAGACAGTATATCATTCCCTCCGGGACACCATGGTCCACTCCTCCATCACCCGCTACACTTCAACACCCTCCCACGGCACCTGCCCATGCAATCGCAGAAGGTGCAACACCTGCCCCTTTACTTCCCCCCTCCTCACCGTCCAAGGGCCCAAACACTCCTTATAAGTGAAGCAGCATTTCACTTGCACTTCCCCCAATTTAGTCTACTGCATTCGCTGCTCCCAATGCGGTTTCCTCTACATTGGAGAGACCAAACGCAGACTGGGTGACCGCTTTGCGGAACACCTTCGGTCTGTCCGCAAGCATGACCCAGACCTCCCTGTCGCTTGCCATTTCAACACTCCACCCTGCTCTCATGCCCCCATGTCCATCCTTGGCCTGCTGCAATGTTCCAGTGAAGCTCAATGCAAACTGGAGGAACAGCACCTCATTTTCTGACTAGGCACTTTACAGCCTTCCGGACTGAATATTGAGTTCAACAACTTTAGATCATAAACTCTCTCCTCCATCCCCACCCCCTTTCTGATCCCCTTTTTTTCCAATAATTTATATAGATTTTTCTTTTCCCACCTATTTCCATTATTTTTAAATGTATTTCCATCCATTGTTTTATCTCTACCTTTTAGCCTATTTCGATCCCTTCCCCCCACCCCACCCCCACTTGGGCTATCTGTACCTTGCTCGTCCTGCTTTCTACCCTTAATGTCACCTATTAGCACATTTCTTAGCTAATATCACCACTGTCAACACCTCTTTGTCCTTTTGTCTATGACATCTTTTGGTTATCTCCACCTATCACTGGCCCTCTATCCAGCTGTACCTGTTCCACCCGCCCCCCCCACCCCCACCCTTAAACCAGCTTATATTTCACCTCTCTTCTATTTTTCCTCAGTTCTGTTGAAGAGTCATACGGACTCGAAACGTTAACTGTGTTCCTCTCTGCAGATGCTGTCAGACCTGCTGAGTTTTGCCAGGTATTTTTATTTTTGTTTTTGTTTTGGATTTCCAGCATCCGCAGTGTTTTGCTTTTATCTTAGTATATACCCAAAGATGCTCAGTGAGATTAGGGGCAAATTATACAAAGTACTAACAGTCATTGTGAGGCATTGATAAAAACATAACAATAAGGAGCAGGAGAAAACAATTGGGTCCGTCAAGTCTGCTCTGCTGTTCGATATAATCATGGCTGATCTTGAGCTTCAACTCCACTTTCGTGCCCGGTCCCCATACCCCTCGATTCCCTGAGAGACTAAAAATCTGCCTATCTCAATCTTAAATATATTCAATAATGGCACATTCACAAACCTCTAGGGTAGAGAATTCCAAAGACTCAGAACCCTTTGAGTGAAGAAATTTCTCCTCATCTCAGTCCTAAATGATTGGCCCCTCATCCTGAAACTGTGCCTCCTTGTTCTAGATTCCCCAGCCAGGGAAAATAATGTCTCATTATCTACCCTCTCAGGCCTCTTCATAATTTTGAATGTTTCAATGAGATCAACTACTCATTCTTCTAAACTCCAGAGAATATAGACTCAATTTACTCAGCCTCTCGTCATAGGAAAATTCCCTCACCCAGGGACCAATCTAGTGAACCTTCACTGTACTGCCTCCAATGCAAGTATATCCTTCCTTAAATATGGAGAGCAAAATTGCACACACTATTCCAGGAGTGAGCTCACTAAAGCCCCATAAAATTGCAGCAAGACTATTTTATTCTTGTACTAAAGGTCAACATGCCATTTGCTTCCTAATTGCTCACTGTACTGGCATGCTAACTTTTTGTGTTCCTTGTACAAGTGCACCAAGTCGCTCTAAACAACATTTACAAGTTTCACACCTTTAAAAAATATTCTGTATTTCTACTTTTCCAACCAAAGTGAATAATGTCACACTTAACAACATTATACTCCATCTGCCACCTTATTGCCCATCCACTTGACTAGTCTATATCTCTTTGCAGCCTCATTGTGTCCTCCTCACAGCTTGCCTTCCCACCTAGCTTTGTATATTAAGTGAACTTCAATACGTTATCCTTTGTCTTTGTTTAAGTCATTAGATTGTAAATAGATGAGGTCCCAGCACTGATCTTTGTGACAGTCCACCAGTCACAGCCTGCCAAATTGAAGATACCCCATTTATCTCTACTCTTTGCATCCTGTCCATTAACCAATCCTCTATCCATAAATCACCCCCAACTCCGTGAGCCTTTATCTCATGTGTTAACCTTTAGTGTGGCACCTTATTGAATGCATTTTGGAAATCCAAGTATAGTACATTTACTGGTTCTCCTTTATCTACCCTGCTAGTTACAACCTCAAGAACTCTAGTAAATTTGTCAAACGGGATTTCCCTTTCATAAAAACATGTTGATTTGCTCTAGTCATACTATGCTTTTTTAAGAATGAGATGCAAAGAAATTTCTCCTCTCAGAAGATTGTTAATCTTTAGAATCTCTGCCCCAGAGAGCAGTGGAGGCTGAGTCATTGAATATATTAAAGGCTGGGTTAGACAGATTTTTGATCTGCAAGGCAATCAATGTTTATGGGGGATTGGCAGGAAAGTGGAGTTTAGGCCATCGTTGGATCAACCATGATCTCATTGTATGGCGAAGCAGGTTCAAGGGGCCAAATAGCCTATTCCTGCTCTGATTTTTTGCATTCTTGTGCTACAGCCTGAAACAATGAAACTCTACACTTGTAAACATTAATTTTCAGTACCAGAGAGGTTGTCAGTAATTAAGACATAGCCCACCATTAAAAATTCATTTATACTTCAATGGACAAGTCCTAAGGTTGAGTTGAGTGTATATCTATCATGCAAGTACTGCAACTTCATGGCATCCATCTTTCAATGCCAATACAGCAGTACACTGTTAAAACAAAGTTTCTGGAGGAGAGAGCTACTTGGACAGCAACTTCCTGACTTCTGCATTTAACTGTGCATGTGTGGCTGCTTGAAGTTGCTATCTGATTTACTCTTTAATAGTGCTGATAGTCTCACTAGCATTTTTACTGCAAAATCCAGGCCTATACAAACCTAATTTACTTCGGGGATCTACAACTCTCAAAGAGAAGAGTTTTTTCCTCTCACTTTAGCCTAGATTGCAGCTTCACTGTTCAAGGTGAAAGGACAGTGTACTAACCTGCTACACAATTCTTTCAACAAGGCAAAATTGTCAAGTAACTATCATACATGAACGCTAACCTAAGTGAAAAAGTTCAAGTTATACTGGTTCATTACTTCCATCATTGTTCTATTTGTGTAGCTGGTGGATTGCTTATTTGCAACTTTTGAAATAAATTAAGCAGTATTATGAAGCAATTTAAAAACTGAATGATTCCTTTGTTTAAAAAAAACCTGTAATAGGTGGATACATTTATCAGAAAATAGTGTGACAGCTGCCTAAATTGAGTTTTTATATCCAGCCCTTTATGGAGAAGGCAACTGTAGTTGATGTTAGCATGAATTATTACTAGCTATTAATGTTAATTTTAATTAAATTACCACCTAAGGAGGTGAGTTTCTAAGTGGTAGGTATTGGTTGTATGTTGGTGTGCAATTTTAAAGGAATCAGTGCTTTGTAAATTCATAAACCATTTCAGTAATTGTTATGAACTGTTTCAAATGCAATATTAGCAATGATGTTCAAAACCTTGGGGAAATGAAAGCAGCAACAGTGAATGTTGCCCATTTTATGTAGGTCTCAATGCAAATATAAATCTAATGAGATGGGTGAGGGTAACTGGTAGATTTAACTAAGATATGATGGCTAAAAAATTCCACAGCATTATTAAAGGAATGTAATTTATGATGATTCCATTGCATATTGATACACTTGATTTATTGCAGACAACCGCAAAGGTTTTTGTTTTGCGGAAGTGCTACAGACTATGTGTCAGATGGCCTCCAGTAGTCGAAATCTTGTTACGAAATCAGAGTGCTGCTGTGATGGTGGACGTGGCTGGGGCACACAATGTGAAATCTGCCCATTTCCAGGAACAGGCCCCTTTAAGAAACTCTGTCCGCTTGGACCTGGTTACGCCACAGATGGAAAAGGTAATTTATCACCTGCTGATTAGAGATACTGCATGATTTTTTCATTGTTTGGCTAATGTTTATATATGGGATAATACACTTCATATATTGAATGATCCATGCATTAATGCTTTTAGATAAAAATAGTTTTAAAATTTGAAACAGTTTAGTGTTTTCTTTTTTGCAAATATTTTCTGATATTTAGAAGAAAAATGAGCAATAACAATGTGCATCTATAATGCACCTTTACTATAGAAAAGTCCCAAGTTGCTTCACAGGACAAAAGGAAAAATAAATTCTCAGCCAAAGGAGGAGGTAGTAGCAGAGCTGAGGCCACTGTAGTGGACTTTAAGGGAAGAAGATGATGATAGAAAGGTAGAATGATTTTGGGAGTATAGAAGGCAATGGGGGATGCACAAGAGACAGAAACACAGAGTTTGGCTGGAGGAGGCTACAGGGATAGGGAGGGGCAAGGCCATGAATGAATTTAAGCATAAGCTAATATTGAAAACAATGCTTTTCTAACATTGTTACTCACATTTGGCTGCTGATCTATATAGTTCCTCTTCACTGCAATAAAAAGTGGTAGATTGGCTTTAGGCAGAAACTGTAAAAATTCCAAATTAAGGATGGATGGGTGGGGGCCGAGGGATGGGAGTGCAGTCGTTGAAGTTGAGACTAGTTGGGCTGAGTAATCTGTTCCTGTGTTGTAACTGATATCTATTTCTATGTATAAATGTTTTTAAGGAATATTTTCTTGTTAAATACTTCAATGTATTCCTTCACAGTATGTTATCTGTTGCTATCGATACTATTTAACATGCCACATAGATATTGTACTAAAAAATCATTTGCTTGATAAGTTTATGTATATTTTATTGCAAGCAAATAATAAGAGGTAAGAAAAAAAAGTGAAAATGCTGAAATACAAGCAAATAGTCATTTGGTAATACAGAACTTGAATATTGCTGAAAAGGGCGATATTTTTTGTCAAAGCTTTTCATCTTGCACTCACCAATTCGCAAGAATACCAAATGTAAAGGGAACAACAATTTATACTGTATGAGAAGAGAATGCTGATTGGTTGGCAAGTGAACTCTGGTACAGGTGATGCCATGGAGAATGCACCAGTTGATGGTGACTGACAGTTAACTGACAAACATTGTTTGAAATTTAAACCGGAAGCTTGACTCTGATTGATCAAGGCATTGCCCCGAGGAATGAACCAGCGAATGGCTGTCACTTATTTTGTTTAGCTGAAACTGGTGCAATGTGTGTACATGTTCTTTCTGTCTGCAAAGAACAGGGCCCTGTGTATTAATATACATAGCTTCCAGTACACGCAGATGTGCCACACTGTGAGCCTGATTGACAACCTTAAATTGGTTGTCAGCATAATTCTTAGCACAGTGAGGATTGTTTAGCAAATGTTGTCCAATCGTGGAATCACATTTTGGACACATTGTTTTGAGTTTTGCAAACACGGGTTGGTTGGGTACAGTCTGTACCTTGCCTGTTGTGAACGGCAGAAGGGACATGCTGTTTGATATGATCTGCCTGCCTTTGGGACCTATGGCCTACATACCAAGCAACACACTGGCACTGAAATTCAGCACCGCATTACCCATTTGTGTAATAGGCAGAATGTCTTTTTGGCTTAATGGCAGCATCCTGTTAGTGGTGAATACCACTCGTGTTGCTACTGCTTTGCCTGTTGTTCAAATTTTTGAGATACCTTGCCCTTCCAGGGTAATCTGAGGTAGCCTGGGCAATTTTCAAGGTCTTCGGTCCGTTCATGAGTTTGCATGATATACACACGAAATGATCTGATCAGAGTAGCCATTATCTCGAAGGATGCCTTTGGCATGCCCTATTTCGGCATCAAGCTTGTATGATGAGCAAATGGCTGGGACCCTATTTATCAGGTTGCCAATAGGCCAATCTTGTGGAACTGTAAGAATCTCAAAGTGTACATTGATTTGTAGTAGGCTTGCGCTAGACCGTGGTAGAGAACCCCCGGCAGATTTCTCAATTAGTACATCAGGGGAAGCTAGTTAATTTGACTGCTCCATTTCAAAGATGAATTTGAGCACAGGATGGAGCCCATTGAGACATGTAAGGAAATTATTACATGCAACTGCAGATTTAAATATAGCAAACATATCTTCCACATATCGGAAATATGCAAGGGGTAGAAGATTGGGTGTTATTCCATCAAAGACACATTTCTCATGGAACCCAACAAAGATGTTTGCGAGAGCTGGGCCTAGAAGGGAATCCCATGGCAATGCCATCTATTTGGGCATACATGGGCTATCATTTTATGTGCTCGCCGGCATTGGGCATGCTTGGTGGCATGAGCAGACAACATAGCGGGATTGGTTTCATGATGGCATGAAACCAGTTTGCGATCATCCATTCAGCCCATCGATGGCGGGCCGTGCTCTCCGTCATCGGACATCAGAAACCTTACTGTGATACATCAGCATATCATTATTAGGCCTGGCCGCCGGAATCATTCCCCTGCTGGATCGTCATCCCACGCCGGTGTAGAACACGTCTTGACAAGTGTGACATGCAGAAGCAGGGCCTTGCTCACATCGCCAACATCCAAAGAGCAGAAGATGCTGGAGCCCGACAGCAGTGACACACTGGAGAAACGTCCATGACATGCTGGGTGGATTCTCATGGACATGACTCTGCTGCGAAGCACTGCATGGAAGTTGGATAGTCATCGTTGATGCTCACAAAGGATGATGCTTGAGGGGGTGGGAGAGGGAGATTGAGGTTAGGAGGGGGGCAATGAAGGTGTCAGCAGGTGAGCTTGGGAGGGGGGAATGGTGCCAGGGGAGGTTGGGAAGGAGTGGAGGGAGAACGGGGGAGGAGGGGATAATGGGGGACAAGACGGCAACTGGGGAGGTAGGTGTAAGGGTGGGGTGGAAGGTGTTAGGGAAGGAGTGTAGAGAGGGGAGGGTTTCCAGGAGGAGAAAGAGGTGCAGAGAGGGGAGGGTGACCAGGGGTAGGAAGGGGTGTGGAGAGGGGAGGGTGTCCAGGGAGAGGAAGGGGCGTGGAGAGAGGAGGGAGTAAGAGTGGAGGAAGGAGTAAGGCTGGAGGAAGAAGCGAGGCTGGGGAAGAGGTAAAGGTGGAGGAAGGAGTCAAGAAGGGAGAGTGACTAAGCTGGGGGAGTCTGGAGGTGTGGGAGGACTGGGGAGGGGAGGGGTTCCATGGGGGAAAGGGTGCAGAGGAGGGAAGATGTGTGAAGGCGGGGAAGGGGTACAGGGAGGGGGATGTTCAGGTGAACACGAACAGCAGGGGTTGGATAGGTCCATGTCTTGCTCCTGGGGAGCGAACTGAGGCTGGGCATGGTATGGAGGAAGGATGAATATGACTGAGGGCAGAGTGGGCTAGCAGGGTGAGGGTTCAACAGTAGCAACAGAAGGGACGGCGAGGGTGGTTGGTGGTAGCCTGGAGGCAGACATGGATCCTGGGGGTGGGAAGGAGGAGGTTGGGGAGGTGAATGTGGATGGGGGTGGGATTTTCAGGAAGGAAGGGAACGTGCATGTTCACCTGGACATCCTCAAAGTAAAAGGGTCGTGCTGGTAGGTAACGGAGGGGAGGTGGAAGGTGATGCCGGCGGGGGTCAGCTGTGATGGGGATGGGAAATAGGTGATTGGGGGAGGGGAAAAGACGGGGTGGCGCACAATGCAGTGAAACCAGACCATGCTTGCTAAATCAAAAACGAAACAAGAGTCCTGTTAGGCAAGATCAGGTGCTACATGTGGGTGTGATCATTGTGTGGATGGAGATGCAGATCAGCTCAGTTGGACAACTGAAAGTGAACCCCAGCAGGCAGCAATCAAAATGCTCAGGACATTGAGATGAATGTGAAACATGAAGGATCCACGTGCGTGTGGAAGTGCTTGCACAAGGCTCTGAAAGGCCCTGCCACACACATACACTTTTCCTCCCAGAATCACTCGTGGACCAGCAGCTCCCTTTGCAGTGACAGAGGATGAGGGTGCCACAGGCAAAGGGGACTCTGAGGGAGAGGACAGCCTCTGAGATTCCTCAGTGGATGACCCAGGGGTATCCAGTGTCACCCTTCCTCCCCTCAGGTGCCTGAGGGCCCCGGCCAGCCTCCTTGAGGAGAAAGAGCACATGTAGGCACATTGAGGTGCCCTTTTTCCTTCTCGTGTTGCCAATGCAGGGACTCACCCATGGCTACCACAATGGAGTGCAGGTTTGCGCACATCTCTGCTTTCCGCTGGACCAGGGCCTCCATGGCGTCTGCCATTCTTCCAACGGAGACCTCCATGCATACACATGTGGGCACCACTGCATTAGAGAGCAGGCAGCTGCAATCCTCCAACTCACATGTCACTCTGTTGTGGGCTTTCAACAGCTCTGCATGATGTTCCCCTGCCTTCTGCTGACTCTCCAGAATGAGTTGGAAGGCCAAACCCAGAGGTTCATGATCTGACTCGGACCTCACAGATGCCACCTCCCCAGCAGTCCTTCAAGTGCTGGGGAGCTCTGCTGACCCTGCCTCCTCCTGCTGCGGACATGTGTCCGTGCGGTGATCACCAGATTGTGAACCTGAGCCTGCTCTAGATCTAGGTCCCACCAAGCTGTGTCTCTCTGCACTGGTGAAGGGTGTGTGTAAGCACTGTGACGGGAATTCCAGGCTGCTTATTTCCACCTCATCACTGGAGGAAGTGTCCTCTTGGCAGCAGATGAGAATGTGGACTGAGCTGAGGGACTGGCTGGTTGAGGGTGTCGGTCCCTTGGCAGAGCTCCCTGTGAACCAACGTAGAGATCATTAGTAAATGGCAACAGAGTCAAAAGCAGGAGAGAGAGCACTCACATTTGCATTGAGGGAGGGATGATGTGGTGCAGGATCATCAGGTGGGCGTTCACCGCCGACCTCACCGTCGGTGATTTGAATAAAGGTAGTATGCTATGAGGCCTGTATCTTTAATTGTCCTTGAAGTTCTAGCTAGTTCTAGTGATATCCCTAGAGAAACAAGAGAAGAAGAAATGTTGGAATTCTGTTTGCAAGACAAACCTTCAAACATGTTTCAGTGGCAATATACTTTGTGACATGCAGTTGTGCTCGGTGTTTCTTTTTGGAACAATAAGTTACTGAGCAGCATTTGCAGGACTTAGCAAAAGAAGCATGCTGTTAGCTCTGAGTTAGGGTAAGGAATCTAGCCTCGCATTGCATTATTTTGTTTATCCGCTCATAGCTGATGATTCGCACCATGCAGGTGCCAGGCAATGACCATGCCCAACAAGAGATAATCTAACCATCTCCCCTTGACATTGAATGGCATTACATCACTGAATGACCCACCATCAACATCCTGTGAGTTACCATTGACCATAAACTTAACAGAACAAGCCACATAAATATTGGAGTGTTAAGAGCAGGTAAGGGGCTGGGAATTCTGTGGCGACAAACTAACCTCATGATTCCTCGAAGCCTGTCCACCATCTGTAAGATACAAGCCAGGAATTTATTGGAACACTCTCCATTTGCCTGGATGAGTGCAGCTCCAACAACACTCAAGAAGGTCGACACTATTCAGGACAAAGCAGCCCTCTTGATTTACACCACATCCATCAAATTAAACCAGCAGACAGTGGCAGCAGCGAATTCAAGATGCACTGCAGCAACTCGCCAAGGCTTCTTCAACAGAGCTTCCCAAACTTGCAACCTCTACCACCTAGAAGGACAAGGGCAGGAGATGCATGGGAGCACTACCACTTGTGAGTTCCCTCCAAGCCACACACCATCCTGACTTGGAACTGTATCGCTCATCTTTCCTTGTCACTGGGTCAAAACCCTGGAACTCCCAACCTAACAGCACTGTGGGTACACCTACACCACATGGACTGTAGCGGTTCAAGAAAGCAGCTCTTCACCTTCTGAAGGGCAGTTAGAGATGACAACAAATGTTGGCCTTGCCAATGATGCTGACATCACAAGAACAAATAAAAAATATATTCAATGTGGGCTCATGAAATCATGTAATTGGTGTTAGGTGTTGGTCATTCTCTGGTGCAGGTTTGCCCCATCATTTTATGAGCCCATTTGCCCTCCAGACAAAAAAGTAGCATTGAGAAGTTGCAAGTGTGAAAAACTTACCTAATCTCACACAAATGACCATCCTGCATTCCATGTATGTGATGTATGTATGTATGTATGACATACATTGTACTGTTACATTGTGTTGCAAGGGTATTTGGTGCAACATTCCCTTGGAGAGTTTTGACTGTGAGAATAGTAAGCTATACCTTATTGTATGGCGATGAAAGAATTGGAAAGGTTGTTAGTTTGTCCAAATGAATTCATAAGGCAGTCTTGCACATAAAATTGTGAGGAAACAATCTAAGGGATACATAGTCAACACAGCTACTTGGTTAGTGACATATTTGAGTCATCTTGCATTCGCTGCTGTCTTCAAATCTAAGATATTCTTCCTCCTCTGAATTCAGGTTCTGGAGGCAATATTAATTCTTGTGACAACCTGCTCTCAGGCACTGCACATAAGTGTACTTTGGCATATGTGCTGTGGAGTAACGAATGGAACACAGTCCTGTTTGGACATATTTCATGCAGCAGACCTGTTGATAATAATAGAATTTGAAGGTCTTCGGCTTTGACACTCCCTTTGTTTACTTTTGCTGCACTGTCAAATTCCTCACTCATTTTATCTTGCAAAGTAAAAATGTTGCTACCTCTACTACTGCTTTATCTTACGATTAAAAACTGCTATGTATCTTTAAATGTAGACACCATATAGCAGCACTCCTAAATTCAGTCCTGTAAGGGTAAACTTCCGATAGATGTTTGTGCTCGTTTCTATACCACAGGATTATACCAAACATACCATTTTGGGACAAAAGCTAAATACTGCAGATGCTGTAAATCTGGAATAAAAACAGAAAATGCTGGAAGTCCTCAGTAAGTCAGGCAACTATATGTAGAGAGAGAAACAGAGTTAATGTTTCATTCATTGACTTTTCTAATGAATATATTATTTATATAAAAACACATTTTTGTGTCTGTGTGCACACAAACCCAATAACACCAATTAAAATGGCCACTGATTAGTCCTTGATTTGTAATAAAAACAAAAAATGCTGGAAAAACTGAACAGGTCAGGCAGCATCTGTGGAGAGAGAAACAGAGTTCTGAAGAAGAGTCATATTCAACTCGAAGTGCGAACTCTGTTTCTCGCTCCACAGATGCTGTCAGATCTGCTGAGTTTTTTCAGCACTTTCTGCTTTTATTTCAGGTTTCCAGCATCCGCAGTATTTTGCTTTTGTTTTAGTCCTTGGGTTGTGTTGAGTTATCTGATCTTGGCTGAAGAGTATTATAGATGCTATATTTGGCCTCATCGTCATGCAAAGGAGAATTCCAATTTCAGTTTGACATACTTCATAGTTAGCCTGCCAGCGCCCACTGTCTGGACACACAGGAGAAATAACCAATTGGAAAAGGTAGGATATAGGCAATTGTGCTACGGGAATTCTACCGCATCAATCAGTACCTTCAGGAGAAAAGGGCAGAAAATTCTTTTAGCCCAGTTTTATAGCATCTGGCCTATCTTTAACCAATATTTTATTTTGTTTCAGATATTGATGAATGTCGAGTACTTGCAAACCTGTGTCAGAATGGACAATGTATTAATACTGTAGGATCATATCGATGTCTATGCAAGACTGGTTACACCACAGACCTATCTGGCGTATCTTGTGTGGGCAAGTATTTAAAAAATGTTTGTAGGTACTAGGAGATGGATCATACAGAGTTGTAAGGTACTAGGAGATGGATCATACAGAGTTGTAAGGATACATGAAGAAAATAACAAATGCAAGCAATCACCAACTTAATGCATGTGGAAAATTGTAACCATTCATTTTTGAACGCATTAAACTTGATGTCAGCTAGCAGTCAGGATCCAAACATGTTTGATAGTTAATCCAATTTGTATATAATGTATATAGGTACCACTATTTTCAAACACACAAAAACATGCATTTAGGTAGCTTTAATGTAGTAAATGTCCCAAAATACTTCACAGAAGAGAAACCTATGTCAGCAACATTAGGAGAAAAATTAGATGCTACTGTATAACAAAGAACATTATTGTAGGGAAAATGTTTGAAGGTGAGAAGCAGCAATGCAGGGACATTCGGGGAGAGGGAGTTCCAGAGAGAATACTGCTGAGAGGCTGGAGACAGTGCTACTGATGGTCGAAAGTTAGGTACAGAAAATAGTAACAAGATAGTGAGGGAAGGTTTGAACTGCTAACTAGTCAATTCTCACCTGAAAAAAATGAAACCAGGGGAGAAAGATTGTCCATCTAATTCAATTTTCAGGGAAACCTTTGAATAGATGCTCAGCATTCCAACACAAAAGAGGCAAGGAGCTATTTAGATATACAAGTTGTGGTCCTTGGCCTTTGTAGGACTCCCTTGACAATTTTAGCGTACAAATGGGTGAAGCATGTACTCCGCTGGAGGTCCCAATTGTACTAAGCGCTAAGTTGCTTAACCAATGGAGATAGTTCTAAAAAATATTTTCAGAGAGCTAGCTGGAGCATTTATTGTGACATTGACTTTAAGTTGAAAATCCTACCCTCCCCCCACCCCCTGCCTCCCCCATCCTTCATGGTCCCAATAGAGTTGAGGTGACCAAGGTGTTGCCATAGTAAGATTTGTGAACGAGAACAAAGATGTTCAACTCAATAAGTTGGAAGATGGGGTGGCCATTAAAGCTGGCAAAGACATGGGTGAGGGGTAAAGAGAATAGGATGTGGTGATAGAGTTTATGAATGGTGGAGTCAGCAGGATAGTGACAAGAAGTTGAGCCTCTAAGTGATGGGGATAAGGATGGGGTTTGAGTAGCAATGAAAATTAAATAAAGGCAGAGTTGAGTGATTGACAGTCTCTGTCATGTATAGGATAGGCAATTTTGAGCTCAACCAAGGATCTTTAGGTTCAGCCTGAGTAGGCAGCAGCTAGAACAGGAAACAGAGTGAAGTTAGAGATAATAGTCGGGATGCAGCCTTCCTGCAGGCTCATGTGAGGGGGCCTCTGCTCCCTATGATCCATGGAGGGCCCCACCCCACCAGAAAGTGCCATCCATGCTGGCAGACACTCTCTGTCCTAATGATCAGCCATGCCCCCCCCCTTAGGGTATGCCTTATTGGTGCTAGTGAGTGCAAACCCCATTTACCTGCATTCCAGGCCTCCTAGATGGCTGCTACTCTGGAGCCTGCTGCAGCTTCAGTGGTGCCATCGGGAGGTGGCTACTGCTGGAAATGAAGAGCTGCCAGTCCTCTGATTGGGCTGCAGCTCTTGATCGAGGGACATCCAGCCTTAGAGGAATGGAAGCCTCGACTGCAGTAAACTGGGTAAGTATTCTCCCTTCCTTAGAATTGTTGGCGTTTAAGAGGAAGGCAAGCTGACATCAATAGATATCCGAATCTTAGATATCATGCATCTGTTGAGCAAAGCACATATAACTGTTGTATGTGTATCATCAGTTTTTATATGGTGTGTGTTCCCAGTAGGACATTCCAATAAATTATACTTTAATGTGAATTTCTTAATAGTTGCAAGTCTCGCTTTGAAACTTTCCAAAAATAATTTCTTCTATTTTCTATAACAACCATGACACACATGATACATATCAGCAAGTTTATCATTCATAATTTCTTTAAATTCTAGATCTTGATGAATGTGTACAAGCACCAAAACCCTGTAATTTCATCTGCAAGAACACAGAAGGGAGCTACCAATGTGCATGTCCTAGAGGATACTTGTTGCAGGAAAATGGAAAAAGTTGCAAAGGTGAATATAATATTAGGTTCTTGCATCACAACTTATCCTGATCTAAAGATTAGTTGTCTCTATACTTATGTTTAACTGACCTAAATGAGTAAATT
Source organism: Cetorhinus maximus (assembly GCF_964194155.1). Taxonomy (NCBI): domain Eukaryota; kingdom Metazoa; phylum Chordata; class Chondrichthyes; order Lamniformes; family Cetorhinidae; genus Cetorhinus; species Cetorhinus maximus. Next base: position 18,471,672 of record NC_135908.1, read on the forward strand.
GATCATTTTTAGCTACTGAAAACAGCAACTATTATTGCTTTATTTCATTTAAACACCACAATTTAATCATCTAAAAGGCAGGCCAATTTATCAGCGAAGAATGGTTAAACTCAAAGTTATCATGTAAGTGGTAACAATAATGGCAGGGTTGCTGCTTATGAGAATTAACATGTCAAATTTCCGATGGCCAGTTCCTTATCAGTTGCTGAGCTTAGCCATGTAACTCCAGGAGGACATTCGTTCCATGGCACCTCCTAACAGCTTTTTGGATTCAAGATTGGGCAAGGTTTGGCATGTATTAGGACACCCATTTCCTCAGTTGTAGACAATTAATTCAAGAGAAAATTTAATGCAGCTACAGATGAAGGCCAGGAAGAAAGGATATGGGAAAATATGAGGAAGTTACCCAAAAAAATTGTTACTTTTTCCGATGATGTTTCAGTTGGTAATTTACAGAGGCCATTACTAGACACTTTTCAGTGTTCTGACATGTAAAAATGCTGTTCTCCAGTTATTTAGAACCTATAATTAAATAAGTTCTATAACACAGCTAAAAATACATTAATAAATATTCCAGTACACTGAATAAAAATTTCACAAACCCAAATGCTTCCAAAACTATTAAAAAACACACAAGGGACCCTATCAAAGGTTTTTTCTTATAAGTGCAAAAGATAGGCCATCTCCAACTCTCTTTCATGAGCTCTAATGCATTTCTGATCGCGGCCACTCTGTCTGCACTGTCTGCAATATCCTGGCCTATGACTCCATAGGACTGAGAACATAAGAAATAGGAGAAGGAGTAGGCACGTCAGTCCTACAAGCCTGCCACACCATTCATTAAGATCATGATTGATTGTTCCTCTACCTTAACCCCACTGTTCTTTAGTATCCAAAAATGTATCTGTCCGTCTTGAATATACTCAATGACTGATAATCCACAGCCCCCTGAGGTTGAGAGTTCCAACGATTCACAACTTTTTGCGTGAATAAATTTCTCCCTATATCAGTCCAAAATGGCTGACCATTTATTCAGACTCCATGAGCCCTAGTTCACGACACCACAGAAAACGGACAAAAACTATCAGTGGCATCTACATGTTTCATAAAGTTTTCGATAACACTCGTCAAGATCTTTTAATCCACGTTCAGTAATGGGACAGGCCCCCAATTCTTTAAATCCCAGCAGTCTCCTTTGTTTTTAAAGGCTAAGCTTATGATACGTCTCCTTATAGATGGGGAACAGACTTCCCTCATGTTTAATCTGCTTAGAGACATCTAAGAGAAATGGACTCTTAAAAATATATATTTAAATATCTATAAGCAATCCACTGGACCTGGACTTTTTCTCCCCTTTTATTCCACTCATTGCTAATTTCAGAAGACAAATAACTGAATGGATAGCAAATTAGCTAAAAGTAGACAGTAGGTCTGGCAAACTGACCTCTATCTTGCAGAGGCTGAATCCCAACTCTCTGAAACTTCCTCCCACTTCCCTTTGGACCATGACCCTACCACTGAAGATTAAGCCATTGTTTCCAGTACAGTACTGACCTCATCTCCTTCGGTGATCTTCCTCCCAGGGCTTCCCACTTCATAGTTCTTCAACCATATACAGCTCACTTCTACCTCTTCCCAAGATCCCTAAAAAGGACATGCCCTGGTAGACCTATCATTTCAGCCTCTTCCAGCCCAACTGAATTGATTTCTCCCTACCTTGATTCTACTTTTTCTCCCTACCTTGATTCTATTTTTTCTCCCCTTGTCCAGTCTATCCCTACCTTCATCTGTGAGCCTTCTGATGCTCTCCAATTTCCTGTTTCCAATTTCCTGGCCCTAACCATCTCTTCTTTACCATGGACGTCCAATCTCACTACACTTCTGTTCACCACCAGGATGGTCTGAGGGCTGTCCACTTCTTTCTTGAACAGAAGTTCAACCAGTTCCCATCGACCACCACTCTCCTCCTCCTGGCTGAATTTGTTCTCTCATTGAACAATTTCTCCTTTAACTCATTTTAGAAATGTACATGTACTTCTTTCAATCTAGCCTACTGTATTCATTGCTCACAATGTGCTCTTCTCTGCACTGGAGAGACCATACGCAGACTGGGTGGCCGCTTTGCAGAACACCTCCATTCAGTCCACAAGCATGACATTCTGGTGGCCTGTCATTTAATTCCCAACTTCCATGCTGACATCTTTGTCCTCAGTCTACTACACTGTTCCAGTGAAACTCAACGTAAACTTTAGGAACTGCACCTCATCTTTTAATTAAGCATTTTACAGCTTTCCAGACTAAACATTGAGTTCAACAATTTCAGACCATAATCTCTGCCCCCTTTTTGTTTCCTTTTCTTTGCTTATTTTTGCTTTTCTCTTATTTTTGCTTTGAGTGGAGAGAATGTTTCTACTTCTGGGAGAATCCAAAACTAGGAGCCATATTAACGTGTAAATCCGATAGGGAAATAAAGGGCAATTTCTTTACTTGGAGAGCAGTTAGAACCTATCCTGTCCAACCCATTCATATTTGTAAATACCTCTATCAGGTCTCCTTGAAGTCTTCTCTTTGCTAAAGAAGAAAGGCCCAACCTGTTCAATCTTTCCTGATAGCTGTAATCTTTCTGTTCTGGTACCAGCCTTTCTCCAGTGCTTCTTTGTCCTTTTTACAACATTGAGATCAGAACTGTACATGGTACTACACAAAATGTTTGAAGCAAAAAGCTTAGATGCTTTCAACCAGGAAACAAGATGAGTACATGAGAGGAAAGGGGATAGAAAGATATACCAAAAGGCTGAACTGAGGTAGATGGAATGAATCACAGAATCTTTACAGTGCAGAAGTAGGCCATTTGGCCCATCGAGTCTGCACCGGCTCTCTGAAAGAGCATTCTACCGAGTCCCACTCCCCTGCCTTATCCCTATAGCTTTGCACATTCCTTCTTTTCAGATAGCAATCCAATTCCCTTTTGCGTCCACCACCCTCTCAGGAAGTTCATTCCCGACTCCAACAATCCTCTGGATCAAAATATTTTTCCTTACATCACTATTACTCTTTTTGCCAATTATTTTGAATCTGTGCCCTCTAGTTCTTGATGCTGTCTTGAGTGGGAACAGTTTCTCACTATTTACCCTGCCCATACCCCTCAGGATCTTGAACACCTCTATCAAGTCTCCTCTCGGCCTTCTTTTCTCCAAGGAAAACAGTTCCAACCTCTCCAGTCTATCCTCACAGCTACAGTTCTTTATCCCTGGAATCATTCTTGTGAATCTCCTCTGTACTCTCTCAATACCTTCACATCCTTGCTCAAGTATGGCATCCAGAACTGGACTCCATATTGGTCAAAATCCTGGAACTTCCTCCCTAATAGAACTGTGAGTGTACCTACACCACATGGACTGCAGCAGTTCAAGAAGGCAGCTCACCATCACCTTCTCAAGGGCAATTAGGGATGGACAATAAATGCTGGCCTAGCCAGCAATGCCCTCATCCCATGAATGAATAAAAAACAGGATGAGGCCTAATTAGTGCCTATACAAATTCAACATGACCCTCTTACTCTTGTACTCAATGCCCCTATTAATAAAGCCTAAGATACTATGTGCTTTATTAATTGCTCTCTAACATGCCCTGCCATCTTCAATGACTCATGTACGTATACATTGAGGTCCCCCTCTGTTCCAGCACCTCTTACCTCTTTTAGAGCATCTCCCTTTATTTTATACTGTCTCTCCATATTCTTCCTGCCAAAATGAATCACCCCACACTTCTCTGCATTGAACCTCATCTGCCACTTGCCTGCCCAATACACCAACATATCTATGTCCTTTTGAAGTTCAAAACTATCCTTATCACAGTTGACAAGTTTCCGATCTTTGTATCATCTGAAAATTTTGAAACTATGTCCTGAATACCACAGTCTAGGTCATTAAAATATATCAGGAAAAGCAAGAGTCCCAACACTGACCCTTGGGTAACTCCAATACAAACTTTCCTCCAATCTGAAAGACACCAATTAATCACCACTCTGTTTCCTGTCACTCAGTCAATTTCTTACCTAAGCGCCTACTTTTCCTTGTATCCCATGAGCTAAAATTTTGCTCACAAGTCTGTTGTCTGGTCCCGAACTATAGTTTCCAGAAGTTTCCCTACCACTGAGGCTAAACTGATTGGCCTGTAGTTGCCGGCTTTATCCTTGCACCCCTTTTTCAACAAGGGTGTAACTTTCTCAATTCTCCAGTCCTCTGGCACCACCCCTGTGTCCAAGGAAGACTAGAAGGTTATCACTAGTGCCTCTGCAATTTCCACTCACTTCCCTCAGTACCCCTGGATGCATCTCATCCCATCTTGGTACCTTATCTATTTTAAGTAAAGATGGCCTTTCTAACACCTCCTCGTTCTCAATGCGAAGAGTTTTGTGGGGAATGTTAACACCAGCACAAACTAATAGGGCCAAATGGCTTGTTTTGGTACTGTATTAATCTGTGTAATTTCTATGCAAGTATAGACCATGTAGAATTAAATGTTTTTACTGAAAATCTCTAATAAGAATTAATGAATTAAGAAGAATTAGCACATCTATTCCATATTCAGTAATTTTTATTATCTAGTTTTCAAATCTGAATTCATTTTAGATTATGAAACTTGCATTGTAATTGATAGGCACATGGGATTGGAATCCCCTTTCCGCATCCCATCCAAAATTAGATGGATTAGTGACAGAATTGGGCAGCAAGGTCTACCACTGCCTCACCACACTTTTCTGAATTCACAATTCCTGCCATAGTCCCAGCCAAGGACCATTTGGCCACTCCTTCCCTGACGCACCCAATTTCTGGCAGAAATGCGAGGCTCTGGTTCCAAGCCCAACTCGCTCCAGTTTGTCCCTGTGTGCACTGTTCCACGGAACCGCCAGGTGAATTCTGGCAGTACTTGCTAGGGTAGCAATGTGAAGGCTCCAGAAAGAGGGAGAAGAGGGCCTTGTAGTCAAGGCCTTCAGGCAGAAATTACTTGATTTCCTCAGGGCTCTTCTGCCTTTTTAACACTGTTCCTGGAACTTAAAGTGCTGCAGAAGGAGTCTTACCGCAGCACTATTGATACTTTCCCAGGGTCACTGGCCAGATTACCACTGGAAACTTGCTATGAATATCTAATGATCTCTGATTGATGTAAATGGATTGGAGTTATGAAGAGATCATGGTGACCAGCCTAAGTTCCACCCTGATGCTGTAAGGGAGAAAGAAGGAAATCTAGCTGGGCATTTGTTTGGACTATTTTCCACTGAGCAGTCCAACTGATTAGTTTAAGGGTTTAAATTTACTACTGGCTGGAATTAAACAATGTCCATCTGAAATCAAGATTCCCAATGATGGTAACGGTGAGTAGAAGCGTTTGGTCCAGATGGAGCATATGGACTGGATTTTTTGTTTTCCTCTCCCCCTCCTCGCCCTGTCTCCCAAACCCCTCTTGTAGTAAATGTAGAACTAGAGCTCTAGATCTGCTTCTAAGATTTATTTTTAAAATAATTTAATCGACTAAAACAATGTTGTAACATATGTTTTGATTTGGTTTCAACAGTGCTAGTTTAAACATAGCAAGTGGTGATTACTGCTGACCCATCTCTTATGTAAATGAAATGGCTACAGGACAATTAGGCCTGTGGGTTTCAATCACAAAATGGTGCAAGTAGTGACTGCCTGCTCACTATCAATAATAGGGCAGCTAAGTCTTGAAATTGTCATCGTAGCATTGATATATACTTTGGGCTTGGGGAGGGGAAGCTGTAATAAAAAACAAAAAGCTTTGTCTTTCAGTTTAACTCCATTATGTATTAAGCTATTGCTTTCTTTTTTATAGATTTGGATGAATGTGCTACAAAGCAGCACAATTGTCAGTTCCTTTGTGTCAATACAATCGGTGGATTTACGTGCAAGTGTCCTCCTGGATTCACACAGCATCATACAGCATGTATTGGTAAGTCACTGACTGGGGATGGAGAGGAGGCATGGAGGGAGCGTGATGGAAAAGTTAAACCACAGATAAATTTTGTGCTAAAAGCAAAGTGTGTGTGATAAATTTTGTGCCTCAGCGCAGTAGTAGATGCTAAGAATAGTGCACAGAAATAGCTATACCTTTGATAGAACAGCATTGAATATTGCTTCTCAATTATTTACACCATACCCGATTGTCATATTCGTATCAATGTAATGCTTGTTATTTCCAGTCATCTTTAATTACAACAAATCCTTCACTGAAATTTAAATGCCATTTGCATTATGATGTGATCAATATTGAATCTACAGCCAAACCAGGTTTTGGGAAAGTAAGAAGATTTGCATGCTGGAAGCTGCAGCTGCTTAGAGATTTATTTGAAGGCAATATTTTGCCTTATTTTATAGCAGCATGCTCAAATAACACATGCATTTGGCATTATAGTAATTTATCCTTTTATTCTGCATTTATTCCTCACAAACACAATTACATATAGGAGTTTACCTCTCTTAAGCCAAAGCCACTGAATTCAAATTATTGGATAATTTCATTTTTATTGCACTTCTGTGTTAGTTATGTTGCTGAAATCAATTTTTCAATGCAAAAAGCAACTTTGTTTTCATGAATAGCCATTTATTAACATCCAAAACCAGGAATTTCTGTTATGCACAAGCATTATGGCCCAGATTTTGTGGTCAGCTGTAAAGGAACAGCTCTTGCTGTTCACCTGCAAAATAACTTCCCCCAAAGTTTTAGCAGACTCTAGAGTGCAGACTTCATCTTTCCCAAAGTCAGTTTGAATTTGGGAACTTCTGCAGGGGATCTGTTTAGTCCATGAACAAGCCAGGCAGCAGGGAAACTGATCAACCAATCAGATTGAAGAATTTTCACAGGTTGCAAAGCACAAATTAAAAAGCAGCAAATAGAAATATGTTTAAATCATTGTACAGAAAGCAAAATAAAGATACACATGAGATTAAGGGAGAAATTTAAATAAGAAAACACAAACTTAAAAAAAATTAAATCTGCAGCATTTAAATTTTCTTCTGAGAAAATGAGACACCACATTTATAAATTATATTTTTAGGGCCAGGGAGATTGTGCAGCAGTATTTATGACTTAGTATGCCATCAGAAACAACTAGTTTAAGTTAACATCAGTCAGTGATTCTGTATTGATTCCATCAGTGAAGATCGCAACAGCACACCCTGTGAAGGACCAGGACATCTCTGACAGCAGTTTCCAATTTCCCCAATGAACTGCACATGTGCAGATCCAAAAGTTGCAGTAAGATTTACCTAGTAATAGTGGCAAGTGCCTACAGCCTCACTGTTAATGTTATTGTAAATTCTGGGGCATTGGTTGTAAGCTGGTTACTCCAATTCATTATTGTGAAATATATTATGTTTGATTATGTTTAATAAACTATAAAAAAGATGGAACTAATCTCCAGAATAAAAATAAGGATACTACCATGCCCTTCATTCACCTTTCCTCTTGCGAGCCTAACCCCAGAGATAGATCAAGAAACTGGAAAGTTGGAGAGTGGCTTGCACCTCATTAATACACACTATGTGGTTTCTTCTGAAATTGCTAGCAACTCAATCTCTACACACATACATGTGATATACACCTATACCTGTTTAGAATATGTCTCATAGGAATATATAAAACATTCATAGGCTTGTTGCCATTAAGACATGATCATGATAGCTGTGCATTTCTCTCTTTTGTTAAGATGTTAAAATCATTTAAATATTGGTAAATGGGCTATACTATATGTCTAAAATGGAGCAGTACATGAATAAAAAATGCAGTCATAATGGCATTAACTTATTAATGTTGTCCAAGATTAAATTCACTACTCCAATTTAGTTTTGACATAACTCTGAACATAATAATAAATTTAATCATAAGCTTAGAAATGTAGGAACAATGGCTGCACCTTGTATTTAATATTTTTAAACAATTAGCATGATTAGCCTTAACTTTGCTGAATTTATGTTTGTTCCAATAATAATTAGTGACTGTACCAAATTTGTTATTTGTCTCAAGCAAAAATGTAGTGACTCACAATGATTCATTGCCAGTGTAGAGCCAATTGTGCTGAGGAGGGGTCATATTGCATTAAAGCTAATGGAACAAACTTATAAACACTGTTATTTGCTGAGAACATATTTGAGAAAGTTGCAGAAAATAACTTAATTTAAAATATCTTTATTTAAAACTGTTTCCCTGTATAAATAAAGCAAGCAAATTTTCTATGGCATTGCTCATGGTATTCTGATGATGCATTGATTCATAACGACTGCTATATAGCATGTAACGCAATGTGTTATTCTGCTGCTATGATACAGCTGTGCCCCTTTGAGGCCACAAGCCCCACTGGTTCTCAAATAACATAGCTTCAGATCAATCAAAGTTTAATTGTTGCTTGGTGAGGAAACTTAGCACTCTGGAAATTCTTGGTGAATTTTAGCCCCAAGGTTCAAAACGCCCAGCCTGATCAAGAGGTGGCTTTCTTTTTAACTTGCATTTGTAACAAACTGTGATGTCACCACATAAATCATGAACAATTAGTGATGGTATTCCAGCTATTTAACATATTACCTTAGTCTCTTCACAAGAGGTAGAATACAGTTTTTGTATGAAACATTTCACTTAAAGTATTGGCCCAGATCTTCCACAAAGTGGCAATCATCATCCTATTGCTGCTCAGCTCAAAGTTTTCAACACCCCAATAGCGCTCCGTATTCCTGGCCAGGTCTTCTGAGCTTCCTTCTTTAGAATTGCAGAGCATATGGTCACACAAAGAACTCTAAATCAGCTGTAGTGTCAGGGGGAAGACAAGGCATGCCCCCTTTTTATGGCATTAGCTGCCCTAAGGAAAGTTTAAATGTCCAGTGTGAATGTTAGTGAATGTGTAAATGGATGAAAGTGAATGGTTGAGTGGATGAATGATTGAATGGACAGGGTGGTAGTGGGGGTAGGTGGATGAGGTAAGTAGGTAGGTGGGTGAGGTGGTGAGTGGAAAGGGTGTCAGGTGACTAAGGTGGCAGGTATGTGAGGTGGCAGTTGGGTAGGGTGGGTAGCAGGAGTAGTCAGGTTAGGTCAGTGGGGTGGTCAGGTTGGGGGAGTAATCAAGGTGGGTAGTCGGGTGGTCAGGGGAGTTGGGGGATCAGTGTGAGTGATAAAATACTAAATACCAATGATGTAAAGTAGTGTGGAGGAGAAAGGCTTTGAAGTGGATGATCAGCCATGATCCGATTGAATGGCAGAGCAGGCTCAATGGGCTGAATGGCCTACTCCTGCAACTATATTACTGTCGGGGGTCAGTTCTATTGTTATCTGGGAGTTAGGCTAGGATTTTTCTGCCCTGACATTTCCTGGGTAACTATCCAGGTAAGTACTGTGTAGCTGTCTGAAGTCTTTGACTCTAACTAAGAGTTGGAGACATTTGCAGAGGGTCCCAGGGAGCAGGGGAATTGCCCATTGGAAATTCAAACTTCCCAAGAAATTCGCATGGAGGTCAGTGTGTCAGGACTTTGCGAGGTCCCAACGAGCATCTTGGGTCGTACATCTGGTTTCCAATGATCCGGAGACTAAAAGAGCTGGGCCATTATTTGCTAAAACTTGGGAGCCTGTTCAGATGAATTAAAAGTAGAGCATCTTAACGCTTGAGAAGGTAAAATCAAGACAATTCATATAATCTTAAAGTAGCTTAAACAATTTGATCACTAAAGAGTGAGGTGATGTTGTGTTTGTCAAGTATTAGTTACCTGAAATCTGGATTTTTCCTTTAAGTCACAGCAAAAAAATGTCTTCACTAGCTAACCAAATGCATTGATTGATGCCCTTTTGCAGATAACAATGAATGTATCGCTGAAACAAATATGTGTGGAACTAAAGGAGTGTGCCAGAATACCCCAGGCAGCTTTCTCTGTGAATGCCAACGTGGATTTTCACTGGATCAAACTGGCCACAGCTGTGAAGGTAGAGTTTGAATAGAACCAGAAAAAAAATATCCTGGATAGCAATCATTTCAAATAATTTTGTACCTTTTGTCAAAAATCCTAAGTACTAAAATGTCATTAAATATAGGTTGAGATCCAAAGCCAGCATAATAAACTGTAATTATTATTAAAAAATAATGTTTTACAGTTGTATAACTATGCAGCATAACCAGTTAACTCTAGTTGCAAGAAATATGAGGCCACTAGGGTTTCAATTGTAAGCTATTAAATCACATTCAGATTATATGGGAAAATTTACACATTTTCATTAATATAAATTTCATGTTAAAATATTTTTTCTTGTTATTTTGGCGTCAGTTTTTTTCTTTGTACATTAATACAGATTGTAACCAGTTACTGCAGTTGATAGGATTCAGTCCTTGATTCAAATGAAGCTGTAAATATTACTGACAGTTACAGAATCTGTTTTTCACAAGCTCTTCTCAACAATCAAAAACCTTATCATTGCCATTGAAGGACTTGAAATTCCAAACCATACTGTGCAGTATGTGAATGCTATACAGGTCACTTATTTGTCAAGCCAAGAATGCGCTTGCTAATGTCTATAAGAGCCCTGAGGATTACATCTATTACAATACCGTCAGGCAGGTTTTATCTATGGCAGTTTTCATTCATCAGTGTAAATACTTTGTTTAATTTAGCTGAGTTTGTTACCAAGACTACCATTGTCAGGCTGTGTGTTATGTTTTGCCTGGGTTAGACACCATCCTCAGAACAGACTGTTTTGTGTTGGCCAGAATCAAGGAGAAGTTACAACAGCTGATTCCAACTAACATCACTTGGGAATAAATCTTATTATACTGGTCTCATAAAAGTACAGCCAAAATAACCCACATAACAGCTGAATCTTGGTGACCAATCTGAACTTTATTGTTTGCTATGTTAGCTCATAAATACTCAACAGGGCATTCACTAGAGGTCTGCAGCAATGGAAAATTTAAAAAACGCACAGAAAAGTTGTGCATATAAAACCATACAAAGTAATTGTAATTGTAATTACAATCCCATAAAAAAAACTTCCTGTTCAGCGTGTATATTAACTTTGGAGTTTAGTTATTAAATATGTGTATTTTTTTATCACTTGTTAGATATTGATGAATGTGAAGGAAGCCATCGTTGCCAACATGGCTGTCAGAACCTGGTTGGTGGATATCGATGTGGCTGTCCACATGGCTATCTACAGCACTATCAATGGAATCAATGTGTTGGCAAGTAACTCGTCGTTAAAATTATGTTAGGAAGATAAATGTTTCAAACGAAGAGTCTTTATGATAATTTTGTTAACAATATATAACTATTTCCGCTCAGTTTTAATTTCCTTCTCAGCACTCCCACCTCCCTACTTAGGACAATGAGATACTTATATGAACACTGTCAATGCTGCCCACAATTTACTATTTCAGTTGGACAGATTAGCAGTCTCTGACTATGTATCATCATGCCTCTGCCAAAGATGGAACACTCTCTTACTGGAGGATGTTCTGTGTGGCAGTCCAAAGGAACAACCAAAACCTATCCATCCAAGGGAGCAAAGGGTTTGAACCTTTGAATGCAGTTTCTGACAAGTAATCCAATGCTACCACTAAAGCTACTTGGCTCCCATTCCATGTAAGTTCAAATATATTTAGGACTGTAGAAGGCATGATGCTGTAAATAATTCTCTTTGTTCAGGGTCTAGAAAAGTTTAACACCAAAAGATTCATTTTCGCATTTTAAAAAAATTGGAGTTTAGAAAGAACTGGACTCACTTTGTGATTATTGTATCCATATATCTGCTGACAAATTATTGAAAACAGACTTCTCTGAGGATCCATATCACTATTTGATACTGTAATTGCCAAAGTTGTAATAGTTCCTTGCAAAGCACAAAGGCAACTATTAAAATAGCCAAAACAAAGTATATGATAGTTTTAAAAGTGCTTTTAGAGTCAGTTTACAGTTTGGCTACAAGAGAAATCCTACTTTCAACTAAACAGAGAGTTGCATCTAGAAAAATCTGAGCTCCACATTACTTTAACAACATTATTTTCCAGATATAGGCCAGGATTTTTCAGGTGGCAGAGTTCCCCTTCCTGCCGAGGGTTAGCAGCGAACAAATCACCACAGATACTGGCTGCCCTGCAGCCATTCATTAACTGCCTGGAGGCGAGACTTCCGTCCCTCACTCAGTAGGAAGTCCTGACTGAGAGAGCTACCAGCCAATCTGATTGGCTGGTAGCTCTGTAGTCCCAACAGTGCTAGAAGCTGCAGTGGACAGGACTGCAAGCAGTCCCAGAGTCTAACGGAGTCCAGGAACAAGTAAATTTTGGGGGTCTCAGGGAGGGGTGAGCCCCTGGTGGCGGGGGCTAGGCAGAGGGGGATATGGTGTTGGTGAAGAGGCTGGAGGTGGGTGTGTGCAACTGGACTGCTAGTTGGGGCGGGGGGGTGCAGTGGGAGGACTCGCGAAGCCTGTCAATGAAGCTGAAAGGCACCATTACACATTATTCAGTGAAAGAGAACATATTTTGAGGTTATAAAGTGATAAAATGCGTTCACCCATGCAACCAATTGTGATCAGAATTTCTTAACTTTTCTAGGCCTAACATTTCTAGGTGCTGCCCTGACACCCACAGCAGGAATGGAGACAGCCTGAGCAATGGTTGGCCCTGTTGCCTCTGATGACTTAGGCATGGGTCTTCTGGAGGGCTGAGGCCTTGGGGGCCCCACCTGGCTTTGGCGTTGGCTTTCCTCCTGTGGACCAGCTGCTCCCTCTGCAGTGACAGAGGACAAAGTTGAGGGTGTCACAAGCAAAGGGGACTCAGAGGGAGAGGACAGCTTCTGAGATTCCTTAGTGGATGACCAAGGGGCGTCCAGCTGCAGCCCCTCCTCCATTTGGGTGCCCGAGGGACCCAGCCTGACTCCTTGAGGAGAAGGAGCACCTGGAGGGATGTCAAGGTGCCCCGTTTCCCTCTAGCATTGCCACTGCAGGAACTTACCCATGGTTACCATGATGAGTGCAGGTCTGCGTGCATCTCTGCGTTCTGCTGGACCAGGGTCTCCATGGCATCCGCCATCCTTCCCATGGAGACCTCCATGTGGGCACATGTGGGCACCATTTCATCAGGTGAAAAGGCAGGAAAGTGGAGTTGAGGATTATCAGATCAGCCATGATCTCATTGAATGGCAGAGCAGACCTTATTGGCCAAATGGCCTACTTCTGCTCCTACATCTTATGGTCTTAAGACCTCATGACATATCCTGAGTCCTTTGAAGACATTCCATTCATGTAAACAACTGTGCTTGTTTACTCCAAAGTTCCCTCTTCCAAACAAGACTTGCTGCCTTAATTGTTCTCAAATTCTTTCAAGAATATGTTTTATTAACTACTATCTTTCCATATTATAGCTAATGAATCCCCCTACCCAGATCTATTACATTAGGCAGTAAAATTATACTTTAATCACCCATGGTTGATGTCTTCCTAGTCACATTTCATTGTACAAGCATTTGTTATAGGTAATGCTCAGATAACGAAAGCAGAAGGCAAGCTATGTTTTCCCCTGTGGCATTCTAAGTTATTATGTATAAAGCAGAAAACCTGTAATTCCAAGATATAGAAAGTTTGATTATTAAGCCTTAACTCCCCAAGATAGCCAACATATAACTCTCCAGGATATCCGACAATAAACATTCCCAAAAAGTGTTCAAAAATGTGCCTCTTTCAAACAGGAAATAATGCAAGAATTTTAAAAAGTCAAAGCTAGTTAGAAAGGCAGCACAGAAGAACATCAAGTCATGTGTGTGCAGCCACACAGTGGTGAATTCCTGGCTCAAGCCCCACTGCTGCTGAAATGGCGAGCGGAAGCTGCTTGACACAATGAAAGCGAGCAAAATCGGAGCAAAAGAAACTAACCTCCATGCCATACCTCGGTAGCCAGTTAGGAAACTTTATTGACTTTAGCTTGGAAACAAGTTATACTTGCCCATTAGGCTAGAGTTCAAAGCTGGTCTTTGGGTGATGAGTGAATAGGAGGAAAAATGGAGGGAGATCATAATAATAAAATATTCTCAACAAAGGTGATGAGAGCAGATAAAGCAAGGCACTTAATTAAATCGTGATAGTCATATGATAATTGCTCCAGTGCCAAATCAGCAAACACATGTGATCTCTCATAAGACCAGTACTAATTATTTCCCAAGTACTTCTTTGACTCAGTGAATAACTAGGGACCTGCATCCTTCACTGGCAAGTTATGTCATTTATATGAGGATATCTCCACTAAGGCATGTTTACAACAGGAAATACACCTGACAGCTGAATTCCTAATGATGTAATCTTACTATGGCAGCTAATAGGATAGTTTTTTGTCTTCGGAACTTATTTCAGAGCTATCTACTTTTATCGCATAGTACTGTATAGTATTTACAGAACAGAAACAGGTCATTTGGCCCAACAGGCACATGTCAGCATTTGTGGTTACTTGCATTCTCATGATATTTACTCACAAGTCTTGTGTAACTTGGTTATCTGAGCAATTTCATGTTGTAAAGCATCTCTTAGGCCATCTCTGTATTCTTCTCTAAATTCTTAGCAATATTGTCAACACTGAAGTTATATCTTGCAAATTTTTCCAATCCTCCCGAAAATGCTTTATGAGAATTACAGTGGAGCCTGGGAATTAATAAGTTGCAGAGTAAAATAGTTGCAGAATGGCTCAGCAATGCTGTTAAATATATAACTTCAGTGCTGGTGCGATGCCAGTTATGATTGGCTGATCGAATCAAACTGCATGGCTCTTTGGTTATTCATAATAGGCAGTGTACAGTCCATACTCAACCTGCCGGCATTTGCAAAACCCAAAAGAAAACACCTACAGTTAGATATGATTCCATGATTGGGCAGCACTTGCCGAACAGTCCTGAGTGTGCTAATGACTGCACTAAGAACCAATTTAAGATAATCAAGTTTGTAACATGAGTTGTTCATGCTTGATAGAAGCAACATACATTCATATGCAGGAACCCGTACTCTGCGAAAGGAATATGTTCAAGCCTTGCACCTATTTTGCATTATCTGGAAGTTTGGGGAGCCTATAGTTCCCCATTGCTTTCTCCATGGCAACACTCAGCCAGAGTCGAATTGCCAACCAGTCAGCACCCTTTTCACCTGTAGCAAAAATTACTGTGACCATTTAACATTTGACATTCTTGCATTTTTCTTGATGAGAGCAAGATGAAAAGCTTCAGCAACATGTCTGACTTTTTAGCAAAATACTAATTGCAAGAAAGCAAATTAACCAATAAAAGAGAAATGAATAGTGGACAAACATTATAAAAAGGCAAAATGCTGGCGGCAGATGCAGGAAAGCACAAAATTCTGGAGACAAATAGATCAGTTAACATCTGCAGATAGAATATACAAGTGAACATTTTGGGATACTTCTTCAAAACCATGATTGATCTGACATGTGTCTTCAGCATTTTAGGAATACACAAATGATTCTAGCCATAAAACAAAATTGATTTGGCAAAATAACTGCTCACTCTAAAATTTTAAAAGGGAGAGGGAGCGTGACCCTCAGAAAGGTTGCCACTGTCCTTGCTGCTTAACCAACTGATAATTTCAATATTTGTAATGTATGCCTCACTTTACATTTAAAAGATTTTTATGATTTTCATCCTCTGGAGACCAGTAGTGCTTTTTTTTGGTTTGATGAGCCAGTGTGCCAAACTTAAACATCTCTTGGCAGGGTGGATCTGGGGGGGAAGGGGTGATGTTGTAAAGAGTCTGTGTTTTCTACCCAGGGCATTTCGTACAACATGCTAGTGGATTTGGACAAGCCAGAATATTTTTTTGTCAGACAAGAAGTATATTTAAGAATGTTGCCTTACACTCTTTGTGAGGGTGAGCTATTTACACTGAAATTACTTCCCCACATCTCAAGTTTTTCTTTCAACGTAAATGTTCTGCGCAACATCTAATTATTGCCATATACACACCCTTGCAAAAAGCCCTACTGATTTCAGCTTTTGCATTACAATAAATTGCATTTAATGTTCATAATCATAATGATTACCTAATTATCAGCTTTTGAGATCATTACTCTCATCTGTTCAATGCGAGTATAATCCATAGCTGAATTTTTACAACCATTTTTTACAAAGGTTAAATAAATTATTTCTTAATATATTCATAATGCAGGATACTGAGGCATTGTAGAAACTTGGACTGTTCAGTACTTCCAATGTTCAAATCAAGAAATCTGATAAGGAAGAATGGATAACAATGAGAAATAGGCCAAGGTATAAAGGGGAGGATGATGGAAGTTAATAAAAAGAACAAGAAAGATTTCCTGTATAGGAAGCGTGTAAATTAATCTGGTATGGGGAGAAATACAAGTTCATGAAAAAATGCAGGCAAACTCTGGGACAGAGATCAGTACAATCCAAGCAAATCCAAAAGAAATGGGTGGAAGAAGGATTGAGGAAATGGGAAAAATGAGGCAAAGATACACAGTAGGTAAGATGGTGAATGTCATTGACTATAAATGGCGCAGTGTGAAAAGAGTATGAGAGTATGTTCAAGACTTTTAAAATAAGCCATCAATCAATTCCTGCTCAAAAAATATATGTACAATGTATTCATTAAGCAAGATTTCTTGACTTATTGCATAAACTGTCTTCCTGTAGTCCACCAGCAGAATCTTGATAATATCATGAACATCACTTGAAATATTAAAAGAATGGAGAAAATATACATATATGGAGCATTGATGTTTTCACTGTACTGCAGTGAGCTGACTTAAATATAATTAGATATATTTTCCCAAATCTATGTGAAAGAGTCTTTGCTAAGCACACCGACTATAGATTTTAGGGTATCAATCTAGTAGACCAATTTAGTTTCAGTGCATTTTAGTGTGTGAGTGGTAGAAATTTGTCTCAGATGGTGGCGTAAAAGTCAGTATTGGATTGGCTGCCCATTATATTCAGCACCTGATATTCAAATTCACTGCAATCAATGGAACTGCGTATCAGGCGCTGCATATAATGGGCAGCCAATCCTATATCTCCCACTAGATGCCACTTTGAGTCAAATTGCTACCCCAAAGGCTTTGGCAATGTGCTACATTTAGGTCAGGATCTTTAGGTCGGTGAGCAGGAGGCGAGACCCGCTTGCCAAAGCGTAAAATGATGCGGGATGACGTCAGGCGGAAGTCCCAACACCACCCCGCGTCATTTCAATTTTCAGGTCGGTGTGGGTGCAGCTGAATCAGCTGTGCACCTGCCGACCTGTCAACGGCCTATTGAGGCCATTTAAAAAGTAATTAATAATTAATGGACCTGCCTGTCCAACCTTAAGATTGGCGGGCAGGCCGGGAGCCCTGGCGGGCTTCTGAAAAACCATGAAACCTCATCCACGGGCGGGATGAGGTTTCATGAGGGTTTTTAAAAATTTAATAAATGTCTGATTAAAAGTGATGGACATGTCCCAACTCATGTGACAGTGTCACACGAGGGGACATGACAGGGAAATTTTGTGCACCTTGACCATTTTTAAATTTGGCGCCAATCTCCCTGAGGCAGCACTTAGCCTCAGAGAGATGAGTGTGCTCTTTCGCGCACACAGGGAGTGCATAGCGCTTCCTGGTGGACATCATGCTGGGCAGGCCATGTTAAATGGCGGCACACCCCTGATTGGGGGCGCCGATCGGAGGCATGCCGGCTCCTGCATTTCCCCCCTGACAAGGAGAAAATTCTTCCCTTAATATTTGAGAAATTTAACAGCAGTAACTAATATTTAAAATCTATCAGCAAAGTAGCTTATTTGAATTAAATTTTCTGTTTGGGTTGGAATCTCAACATTACTTTTCTTATAGGGGCCTTCTTTTCCTTTTCAAGTTAACTTGGGGTGGTGGGGAAGGGACAACATTGCAGTACATTGGAATCCAACATGCAGAGTTGATCCCTCATGGCTTGGTATTGCTAACATCAATTGTCTGAGGTGTCATGATGCCAAGCAGAAAGAGATAAATGATAGTCACCTCTGGGCCACTATTGACTGTCTTCTGCGTGCGTGGCTCACATATAGTTGCAAGCTCTGAGCATTATGTAGCCCTGTGCATTGTGTTTCTGAAGTAGCTATCCTATCTCCACAGGGTTACATAATGCCCAGAGCTTGCAATGAAATTGTGATATTTGCATAGTGAAATTGGATGGAAAATGTTGACATGGTAATTTAAACGTTGATAGAAAAATGACCAAAATTTGTGCCAGGGAAATAAAGTGTTAGTATCAAGTGTGAGGCCTGAGAATTTAAACACACAGGGATGCGCATTACCATTCCCTCAATTCCAGAAAGATCCTTTTGAATGATTCTCGTGTTTCTGTGCAGTTATAGGTTATGGAATTGTCCACAGTCAGTTGATGAATATTACACCATGGGCAATTTAAGTATTGAATATTTATCTTTGTGTTGAATGTTTTATTTTTTTCCTAATGTATACGACAAGCTGGTATTAGAAACAAAAGAAAACAAATTTTAAAAACATATAAATTTGAATCCTCAAATTGTTTAAATAATTCTTTCAATATTTTCTTGTCCAACAGATGAAAATGAATGCATGAATTCTCAGGTTTGTGGAGGAGCTTCATGCCACAATACACTGGGAAGCTACAAGTGTCTTTGTCCAACGGGCTTCTCCTTTGAGCAGCTTACTGGGTCTTGTCATGATGTAAATGAGTGTTCATCCTCCAAAAATCCATGCAACTATGGCTGTTCAAACACTGATGGAGGTTACTTATGTGGCTGCCCACCTGGATACTACAGAGTTGGCCAAGGGTAAAAGCAGATAACATTATAAAACTATTGCAACTTAAAACTAACTCCTTCACTGACTTCCTAATCAGTTCCTTAATGTAACTCTAAGCAATAGTTTTATTTTTTAATGTAGACATATGATATGAGCTACACCGTCAATGATAAGTGCTCGGCAATTATTTACAGATTTCTAATACCAAATTATACCTCAAAATTTGGGAGCAATGTTCAATTGCGTTTTGTAAAACAAGGTAGATAATGAGCCTAGATTTGTATGAATGTGAATTTTTGTACCTTTAATTGTAGTTTCCATGGGGTACGTTTTCTTCTTCATCATCCGGAAAGTAATCAGGAGAAACAAATAACCTACCTGATTTTCAGTGCATTGATTTTAATAAAACGAGATGGATTCAACACCAGGCAGGAATTACCATCCAGGTGGTGAAGATAAAAATTAACTCGATACCTTCAATAATTTGCAGTAATCTATAAATTACTTTGTATTTAACATCTTCTCACTAGGCACTGTGTCTCTGGAGTAGGATTCAGCAAAGGCCAGATGTTTCCAATAGGAGGCGACACAGAGGACAACAGTCTGTCACCTGAGGTGTGCTATGACTGCAAAATTAATGGCTACCCAAAGGGACGAACACGAAGAACAACAAATGAGAAAGAAGCTATGATTTCAAATGATGCAGAGGTAAGTGCTGCTTAATTTTATGTTGGTTAGCAATGGTTGCCATTGTATGTCAGAAGAGAACATACTTAGCAGGTGATATTCTGTACATTTAAAAGTGCTCACTTCAACATTAAACTTCATGTGGCATCATGAACATTGCCACAATGACTCATTTTAGTAACATATGATAACTTGAAATATTGTAATGTGGATTTGGCCCACAATCCCTAATTCTCAGCAACAAATTTTTAATCTTTGGCGTGTTCCTTTGGGAGGAATGTCAAGTTAAGGGGAGGTGTTTACAGAGAGAAAAAGGGAAAAGCAGAATCAATATGTGGTTGTTGGCCTATGCTTGTAGAGTTCAGAACTGCTTTAGCAGAGGTCTAGCAGGTCTTCCCACCCCATTTTTCATGTTAGATGTGGGTACTGTGTGAGATGGGGAGAGTAGGAAAGGTTAAGGGTTAAAAGAGATTTACTTCGATACTATGTAATTCACTGAAGGTACTTTGAACCTATTACAATTAATGGAATGCATTCTTGCTAAAAGATGCAGTTCCCATAGCCCCTCTCTTGTTAAATTACTAAAACGATTTTAATTTATTTCAGCAAAAGTAACCCTATAGTCAAATTGATTTTACTTACAAAAGGAAAGTAGAGCCAGGATATATTTCTCATTGATTTCCTTCTAACTTTCCATGAATGGAATGCAGCAAAAAAATCTAAGATTTGTTTCAATAAAATTGTATCTAAGCGCATTTTCTTTTAAATTGATCTTACACAATTCTCTTGCCTTGAATTGTAGATTGGGGCTGTTTAAGAACATCATACTCACAGCAGTGATTCTTAGAAATATCACACCCCAGATCTTCCGATTGGAGTAGCAACAAACATTCAGGCATTTGTTGTTGATGAGCTTCGGGATCCAGGGCAGAGGTACACTGCCCAGACCCCTCTGTGGGTGCCCCTGACACTCACCTTGCTGTCAGAGGCTTGGGCTAGATGTCCCTGAAGTTGCCCAGAAATTTACACCAGAATGTCTAGAACTTTTAATCACAGATGTAGGATTAGGGTGGGAAGTGATTTACAGTGGAAGCTGTATTGGGAAAGCCTTTTTCTTACACCAAATGTATAAGCAAATAAACTTGCAGAACAATCAACACCACTCCACCCACTCCCACCTATTATCCACTGTATAAGCATTTTGAACTCACAAGATCTATTATGAAAATTGGAATTAATCCAAAAGTCTATTATCCTCTCTATAAACATTTTGAACACACAAGTCCTATTATCAGCAGCTGTCCAAGCTCAAAACATATAAAGGCAAAATTGAAAGTGTTTTTATAAAAAATAGAAGTTGTTACTTATTTTACTAGGTTGCACTGACAGTACTGTAAAATGTATTTTATACCATTTATTTCATTTTAAGTACTTTTTAAATTCATATCAAGACTTTCCTACATTCCTAAGTTAAACAAACTTAGAAGTAATGAGAAAAACAATTAGAAAACTTTGAAAGATTAAAAATAATTTAAAGTTTAAGAACTTTAAAAATCACTCACCAATCTGCACATAGAAAAGGACAAGTGTTAGAAGTGGAGTTAATTGTCTTTGTAGAATATTTTATGAATAAAAGTTAATGCTTCAATTTATATTTTATAAATTGTGAATTGTATCTTGCATGTTGTATCTATGAAATATTTTGTACTTCATGGAAGTAACATCCTTTCATAATTACAGGAATTATTATTTCTTTGAATTTTTTTCTGAATTGAAAATTCAAAATATCAATATTTTAATGCCAAAATCCCCAGAACACTAATACTCTTCTCTGTTTATAATCACAAATCAAAATACTATGAATAGTATACCATTAAAAAGACACCACTTGTTTACAGACATGACTTAGTGAAAAAGGAATTGGCCATTGCTCCCATTTTTTATTTGCAGCGATGCAAATTTTGTGACCAATGTCCTGCTCCCAAATGACACCTGAAAGATGTCTGCCCAAACATTCAATCGGACTATTTTCTTTTGGCAACACACAGATATTAGGCCCTTGTTTAATAAACAAATGGTCCACATTGGAAATATGCTGCAAGTCCTAAAGTAGTTTGCAGATGCATAATTCATCACATTAAACAAATTTGCATTCCAATTCTTTTGTTTTCAGGAGAAAAGTACAGACGATTTGCCAATGAGCCTTGCCAGTTTAAGTACAGAAAATCAATTTACCTTCAATTTCAACATTTCTGAACTCAGCAATAAAGACCATATCCTACAGCTTATTCCAGCAATTTCTACCTTGACAAATCATGTACGTTACTTGATTGACCTTGGCAATGAAAAGGGTCTCTTCAAAATTAACCAAAAGGATGGTATAAGCTATCTGCATCTGACCAAGAAGAAGCCAGTACCTGGAGCCTACTCAATAGAAATAAGTAGTATGCCCCTCTTTAAAAGGAAGGAACTTGATCGTCTTGAAGATAAGTATGATAAAGACTACCTCACTGGTGAGCTTGGTGGAATCCTCCAAATGAAAATTCAGATTGTGCTTCATTAATACAGAAACAGGAGATCACACTGCTTCAGCCAAAAGATGGATTCTTTTATTGCCAAACAGATTCTACATATCATGGATACAATCTCTTATTAATTGTAATATGACTGAGCACTGCTTACATCTAATGTTAGAAAAGTAAAGTCGGGGATGCATACCATAGCTCTAAACCACTTACTCAGGCTTTGTATAAATGCAGCGCTGCTATTTCAGTATGACTAGCTTTAGATGTTGTATAATGATATGTTGAATCTTGAAAAATACATGCATGGACCTTCCAATCCACTTGTTGGACCACTGATGCTAAGAATTTCCATTGTTTTTCGCAGAGTCATAACATCACGCTCTGCATTGAAAGACACTTCATATTTTTGATCTTTTAAATTTTACTTTTCAAGTTACATTTCACTAGAGCAAACATTTATATATGTACCTGGTGCTAGTAACATGTCAACCTAGATTGTGACTGCACTGTAATATTTTACAAACTTGGTAGCCAAAAATGCAATTACTCAGTCTAAGTATTACCAGATGTTTGTTCCATTACTTTACAAAGAACCAAAGTTAGTTCAATAGCTTATCTCAATTATGCATTTTTCACTCATGTAAATTAAGTGTGTGTATACTGCAACTATGCTACTTTTTATCATGGAAAATTTTGTATACCAGATTTTTCTTGTATGTGTGCGTGTGTGTGCGTGTGTCTGTGTGTGTGTGTGTCTGTGTGTGTTTTCATTCCAACCCTGAGTGAGGGTGTTGTAATGGTGCTTTAAGAACAACTACTTCTAAAAATTAGATGCAATATCCCTCTGTGAATAATAAAACACACATTGAGGACTTAATGAACAGGAACCAATCAGGTCATAGGATTTATAGCACTCTCTAAAGCGAGACAATCAAACTGTCAAACACAGTCTCATGTAAAACAACATATAACAGTACCAGTATTTTTATGCAGTTCACCGTCAACAAGTGTTTAGATTTTCAATGTCAGTAATTCCACAATAAAACAGTATTTTCAGTTTTAATACCTCACTGTGTTAACTGTTATGATTCCATATGGACAAGGGTTAATTTACTGTCTCTAATTTTTCCTCTGCCTGACATCCCTTACCATCTCACAGTATATTTGGAAATGTAACTTCTCTTTTGTGACTTTCAAGCAAACAAATGGTCATGTAAGCTCAAATGTCTGGTATGGGAAAAAGCTCGAGTAGGAATCATGTCCAGAAGAAAAGACTGATACTGTGGCATAGATATGTCTGTCATGTTTATTATTCCCATGTTTCTTTGAATATGTGACATCAATTTTCGCACTCTATGTTCATAAGCAAAAAAGGAAACCTCTCCCACACTATAAAATGTGCACCATACACAACAAACAATACTAGAAAAAGCAGAGAGATTTCTTATTTGTTATTTTGTTATTTCTAATAAAATCATGTTATAAACTAATAACTCTTAATCATAGTAGATCTTCCTGCTGTTTAGGATGCTGCTAACAAAAAGCAACTGGAGGAAATCTTTTCCGGTGGAGTCTTTAGAATTGCCATAGATCTAAATTTTGTAAATTAGACCATATTCCTCTTGATTATGATGTGTCTTCTCTGCCACTCACCTGTCAGCAGTGTGAGCACTTATGCCTCACACTGGTATGTGGCATTCTATACAGATTAGGTACTCAGTCACTTGTGGTAGCCATTCCTGGGTATATATTTTGCAATAAACAGCCCAGCTTGTATCTATATAGTGCATTTAACGTGGTAAAACATCTCAAGGTGCTTTCCAGTAGCATTATCAAATAAAATTTGACACTGAGCTGCATAAGTACTAGAATGATAGTTAATAAACAGGTTAAAGAGCAACTTAAAGGAAAAGATACTAATCATGAATCAAAGAAGTTTAGGGAGGGAATTCCAGAGACTTTGATTATTTTTATCTACTCACTGGGAATCTATGTGAATGCAATCAGTTATTACAACTCCTAAGGTATGTCTGTGCATTATGTTTGCTAACTATTGTAGTCTTCAGTTTAGTGTTTTTCCTGAGACTTTGCTGTTAACAATATCTTATATCTTTTAAGGAAGCTGGCTATGTTTAAACAATACTTTGTCAGAATCTATTTTATAGTACTTACTTGGAATTGACAGGATGAAAAGCTACTGCAATTCTGGATTAATACTTGAGCATATTCTGAACAGTACAGTACTAGATTTATCCAGCAGCAAGCAGACATCTAAGTTAAATATATGAAGCTCAAATGAATAAGTTAGTAAGAGAACTATATTGAGGTAAGTAACCAAAGTTGTAGGTACACATTGATCAAATATACACAAACTCAGTGTCAGAACACCAGCAGAAATACATCATTGTCTAATTTTGAGAAGGCTGTTAAATGTCCTTTCATTCTGTGCTGGGAGAATAGGTTGCAGATGCAGTATTACTGATTAGCATACTGAAACCTGTTGTAGAGGTTGATGATTTGTGTGCCTACTCTGGGTCAGTTTGAATCATGTAATTTAACGGGGTGGGTGTGTGCCTTTCCCCATCAGTTCCTCTTTTGACCAGGAGCTACGAAATACTACCCAAGCAGAATATTGTTGCCTGATTTTTTTTTTGCCCTCTGGTATTGCTGTCTGACACAGTTCAGATTGGAAATGAACAGGGTTTGGAATTAAACCTGTGCCTTCCCACTCCAAGGTGTTGGGCATTAATGCTGTATGGGTCACAGCTGCCATGTTTTAATGATTTAAAATCAGGAGTGGATTTCAAATGGATATTTGAGGAAAAGGCCATTTCAGTACCTGTTTCTGAGTATTGCTTTAAGTTAATTTAATGTTCATTCCTTTACTGTTCCTTTAAGTGCAATAAGCAATTATATAGATTCCACCTGGTTACTATGTTCACTTTACATTGAACACCCTCTAGAATAACACAAAATGGTGATTAAAGATTATTAACTATGATTTGCAAAGCAAGATTAATAACTTCAATTTTATAAGGTCTCAATTGTGCAATACTCATTATTGAACTTCAGTATTCTTGTCTAGCACTTATTCCTCAAGCAAATCATAAAAACAGCCTAACTGGTAATTTATCTCATTACCTGTCTGTGGGCCCCTGGTGCACATATTTGATCAAATCTGCCTGCTAACAACAATCACTACACATAGTTTATTGACCTTGAAGTATTTTGGGGCATCATGAGGATGTGGTAAGTGCTATATAAATGCAAGTCCTTTTCTTTTTTCATATAGTAAGGGAGGCATAACATTTAACCTCAAGCCCTTCCAACCTTTTCCCTAAAAGGACACTTATTTTAGCAGTTAAAGAAGTGCTGGATGAGGTAGTTCACAAGGATTCCACTCTTCATCTTGGTAAGACCACAACTTTTCCATTGAAGAGGACAAACTTTCAGTGCTAAAGCATGATTAATAGCATTGTTGATGATCTTAGGTCATTATCCCACCCACCCTCTTAAGCAATAAAGCCTTTCATTATGGCCCATAAGTTCTGATCTCCAGGGTGTCGTAATCGGGTGGGTTTGAGGGGTTCCCCCCACTTCCCCCCAGAAGAACCCCTCTGTGAGGAGTGTGTGGCAATTGCCTGGTAAGTTCAAACTTTCCCACACCCCCTACTGCCCCGAGACATCCTCCTGAATAACCCCAACCCCCTGACAACCCTCCCAATCGCCACTGAACCCCCACCCTGACTACACATCCCTACCCCTCTACTGCCTTCCTGAGTACCCTCCACCCACCCCGGCTACCCAAATCGACCGCGACCCTCCGAGCACACCCCCAACCAGCTACACTATGCCCCCACTGACCACTCAACCCCTCCGCCCCCATGACCACACAACCCACCCACTGCCACTCCCATCCTATCGCCACTCCCATCCTACCAACTATCCCACTCCTCCCATCCTACCTCCCCCGACCATCATTCCCCTCCCCCCCCCCCCTCCCCAAACTCCCCCATCCCACCCACTTACCTAATACTTACCTTCTCCCCGGCTTCTCAAAGTGGCTGGACCTTTAAATTTACCTGCTTTATGAACAACTAGTGCCATAAAAATGGGGGCATGTTTTCCTTTCGTCTGAATCTCCTGCACTCGAATGAGAGGATTCCTGGACAACTGCACTGCATTTTCTCACCCAGCCCAAGTTGGAAGGTCTGGCGAGGAAGACTGCATTTTAGTGTAAGTAAATAGGAGTGGAGTGGCAATCCAATTGTGATTGCCACTCCACAGATATTATAGCCCTATATTTGTGCCCATTAATAAGATAAATAACAAAATATTTTCACTATGGGTGATGCTTTGCATTGATTTATTTCCTTGTTTTTTTTCTATTTATTTTATTTGCTCAAATTACCCATTTTGTGCTACTTGAAGAATTTTGTTCGCTGTTAAATCTCATGAATGGAAATTCATGAAAGCAGGTAATGTATGAGACTATAAATCATTCCACCTAATATACGAACATACGAATTAGGAGCAGAGTTCAGCCCCTCGAGCCTGATCATGGCTCATCTGATTGTGCTTCAACTCCACTTTCCTTCCTACTCCTATGCCCTTTGATTCCCTTGTCAATCAAGAATCTATCTAACTCAGCCATAAAAATATTCAATGACACTGCCTCCATCATTCTGAAGTAGTGAGTTTCACAGACTCATGGCCCTCAGAGAAAAAATTCCTCCTCATCATCTTAAATGGGAGATGCCTTATTTTTAAACTGTGTCCTACTTAAACATAACTGTGGCTAGGTTTAAACCTGTCGACACTTCTTTCTAAAACATTTTAAAATTACTTTTTAAAATGCTGAATGAACAAAACCACCACTGTCATTTAAAAGAGGCTTTGTTCAGCACACTTTAAAGTAATTATTTCATCCTCCACTGTCCTAATTTTCTCAAACCACACAGCATCACTAGCCAAGAGTTAGGTGATGACCTCCAATATTGCTGTAAAACCAATGGATTTATCTCCCATTGGTTTTATCTCTGACCCTCTGTATTTAGAGATGCCTGACATCTCTCTGCTCCTTCACACATGGGGAATATAGTAAGTATAAATTTGGTGCCTTAAAGACATGTACTGTGACCCACAGTAGAATATTGGAACCCAGTTATTGCACCATGTGAAAAATTTTGCTTGCTGTTAAATCTCGAATAGGGATTCATAAACAAAGACATTGTATGAAACTACAGATAAGACCATAAGACGTAGGGGCAGAATTAGGCCATTCAGCCCATCGAGTCTGCTCCACAATTCAATGAGATCATGGCTGATCTGATCATCCTCAACTCTACTTTCCTGCCTTTTCCCCATTGATTCCCTTACTGATTAAAAATCTGTCTATCTCTGCCTTGAATATACTTAACGACTCAGCCACTACAGCCCAATCACCTACCCACACTCTTTCATGCGAAAAGAAAAACTGCCTTTGGTAGTACTGAACTTAAGTATTGCTGAAAAAAGAGACATGTCTAAGCTTTTTGTCTTGCACTCATCAGGACATCTCACAACCAATATAAGGGGAAAATTAACAATTTATACTGTATGTGAAAAGAGTGGATTGGTTGACAAGTGGCCATGAAGAATGCCCAGTGATGGTGACTGACAGTTAACTGCCAAGCATTGTTGAAATTTAAACCAAACAGCTTGACTCTGATTGGTCAAGGCATTGCCCTGAGGAATGAGTCAGCAAATGGCTGCCATTTATTTTGTTTAGCTGAAATAGCCATTGTCATCATCAGTGGTGCATTCTCCATGGCAACACCACTTGCCAACCAATCAGCACTCTCTTCACATACAGTATAAATTGTTGTTTTTCCCCTTATATTGGTATTCTGCAAGGTGTCCTGATGAGTGCAAGACAAAAAGCTTTAGCCATGTCTCTTTTTTCAGCAATACTCAAAAACTGCCTCATTGATGCAGTAAGAAAGAATAAAAGAGGGATTACAAATCACATACAAGAATACTAAAGGTTACACCTTTGTTATATCCTAAAAGCAATACAAGCAAATCTTCAAAGAACATTTTTATTTTCATAGCCAAATAAATAGGAGTAGAAATTTATTTTGGTTGATCGCACAAAATGGATAGTATTGATCAGGTGCCCGTTATACACCCTCTCGATATTCAGGTCCATTTATTTCAAAATCAAGTGGTGCATATAACAGACGGCCAATACAACATCGTCCGTTCTATGGTATTCCCCAAAATGAATTTCTACCCCACAACTTGTACAGGTTCTTACGTCCCATTAATTTCACAACACCTACTTGAGGATAATTTACTCTGTCACGGAAAAGAATTGCAACAAATGCCTGCAATAAACTGAATCCCTTACCATTGATGCAAGAAACTTATTGATAGGTACCGGAAAAGAGCATGTGTATGCACTGGATAAGTATATAAACTTTTCCTCTTTGGAATGCAGGTTTGAATCCAGCCTAAAGTGATGAGCTAAGAGTCTCCTCAGACTGATAGATGTACTGCATTTACATGAGTATGGCTATATTGTTTCTCAAGAGTTAACATCAACAAGACCAGATTACAGTGCCCCATGTATGAAAGCTGTGTCTCCATGCACTGTTACCATCACAACCATGCCATTGAAATTAATGAGCTACAAATAGTGAAAATCCTATTTTGACTAGTAATCTGACTGGTTTTATTAATTTGGGTTTGTAAGAAAAGCACATACTGTCCAGTAAAGACAGGTGACTCTGGAAATGATGACATAAGGGAGATAAATGTACACTAACTGGCATTCTTTTCCTGAAATAGTGTGAATAAATTCATATCTCTTACAGATAACTTGGCTCAATATAAATGATAGATATGTGCTTTCTCTGACACACTCATGCAGATAAAACAGCTGCATCTACCCACCTTCCTTTGCTAAAAACATGAGTAAATAACTTGTTTGTTCTATGACAGGCTGTTTTACCAACAGAAAACGAGAGGCGACACTAGGGGGAAGAGGTCAAAGAAAGAAACTGTACTTAGTTGAGTTTATTGGCCACAAGACCTTCTAGATCCTCTGAAGTGTGTGCATGACTATTATGAACTTGCCATGCATGAAGCAAAATACTGCGGTGGCATGTGTCATATCATCAAGGTACTGAAGATAGGCCTCTACATTTCCATGGTGTTCTCCCAGTTGTTCCCCCAGGGAAGTTCAATCTTGTACGTTCATACAGCTGCCATAACTGAACTGTAATACTCAATTGCATTCTGCTGTGCTCTCTTCACAGGGAAAGAGTTCAGAAGTCCAGCACATATGGTGCATCCCAGTAACAAGGGGAGTATGCCCCTTTCCAAATGTCTTGTGGGTTGAAATTCATAAGACAGCAAGTTACAGCAGAATTCATTTAACAAAGGCCACAGCGTTATTGGTGATTGACTGTACCCAAAGAGTCTTTGGAAAGGATCAGAAATGCTCAAATTCTCCAGTCATGTCTATGAAAAACGCCTTAAATTTTCCTCTTTTGAGTAGAGTGCTGAACCACCAGCATGGTATCTGTCCAGCTTAGATGCCCTCACTGCAGCTGCTGAAGCCTTAACCTATTTAAGACATGTGGTGAGACAACAGCTGGATTTTACTGGTAGAAACACAGGTTGATGGTAGACCTGTTCCAACACCAAGGCCATCAAAGGTGGCAGTAGAGAACCCTTCTATTCTTTTATCTGTAGGGACAACATCGACTTGGACAAACATACGGAAATATGCTGATGTATCAGGGTAACTTTAAGGCTGGAGGAACAGAATGTTTCTGATATAAATAGGAGTTTTTCACAGCCATCTGTACTTGATACACCCTCCCTTCTTCAATGACCATAATGTGTGCAGGAAGAAGATGATAACCTGTAGGTTTGAGAAGAAGCCAAGAACTTAACCTTTGTCATGTTTATGTGCTATATGGATATTTGTGGCTCACACACTAGGAACTGCACAATAATGTGTATGAGTAAAAGTTCTGGGAAATGAAGTGGAACAAATAACTGATGTGAAAGTAGGAGAACAATTGAAAAATGGAAATAGATTCAGTATAAGGATAGGGATGGATAACAAAGAATCAAAGACAAAATGCTGGACTGGAATAAGACAAAGTCCTGGAACATAAGAAATTATTGGCAAAAAAGTAAAAACCAGCCAAAAGATCAGCAGTACAAAATCTTGCATTATGAGATGGAACAGGCCACACCAAGCAAAGGTCAGGGCGTACCACACAATTTCCTATACATTATTTAAACATTTCAGCCTTGAAAGGAGGCAAATGAGGGTCCGTCCTATAGACAAGAGCAAAGGTGATTTCAGAAAATGATTTCAACCTAAAGTGAAGGCAAGACACTGGTTCCAAATAGTATAAAGCAAATTTAGGCTAAAATCCTGTAGGTTTTAATGGGCTATTCCAGGAAGAACAAACCAAAAGGCCAAATTGGTGCCTTTACTTAGCTTTACGGAATGGTAAAGCAGGAAACCCATAATTTTCTCCATTCTTAAATGTATTGTAGGACAGTACAAATGAAAAACATAAATAAATAGAAATTGCACAACCTGGGAAACAGAATGGGGTGTGATTCTGCCTCATTCACAAAATCACAATCAAGGAGTGCAGGCATATTGACTACCATGAATCCCATCGTGCATGCTCTTAATTGCATGCTCTTAATCACCACTGAGAGCAGGTATCAATTCTGATCTAGAGCTCAACAAGTGGGCTCTACATGGGGCCCAACAAGTACAAGGGGAAATGGAAGCCAATCCTTCTGATTGGCATTATGTTCAGGATCATACATCATTGGAAAGAAAAAGTGTAAAAAATCTTTTCCACCTTTGTACTTTTTGGCCATAGCAATCACTCTGAGGTTACTCAAGCACCACGGGCAGCATTTTCCCCCATCGGGGGGAGGGTTGTGTGTGAGTGGGCGGGTTCCTGATCAGCGCCCCCAGTTGGGGGTGCGCAACCATTTTACGTGGGCGGTCCACCTGGAGGCACTGTGCACTCCCTGTGCGGGCGGAGGTGGATTCCCTGAGCATGCGCACAAAAGAGCGCACAGATCTCCCTGAGGCAAAGTGCTGCCTCAGGGAGATCGGCTCA
Source organism: Cetorhinus maximus (assembly GCF_964194155.1). Taxonomy (NCBI): domain Eukaryota; kingdom Metazoa; phylum Chordata; class Chondrichthyes; order Lamniformes; family Cetorhinidae; genus Cetorhinus; species Cetorhinus maximus. The sequence continues at coordinate 18,502,850 of NC_135908.1, forward strand.
AGATTCAAAAGTTCATCAAAGGCAGAAAAAAATATTCCTGACAGGTCCCCTCATGTGACTGTCACATGAACTGGGACGTGTCAATTTCTTTTATTTAAACATTTTATACAAATTTTAAAACCCTCCTGAAGCCTCATCCCACCCGTGGATGAAGTTTCATGTTTTTTCTGAAGGCCGCCTGGGCTCTTCACCTGCCCGCCAACCTTAAGGTTGGACAGGCAGCTCAGTTGATTGTTTTAATTGCTCGTTAACTGGCCTTAATAGGCCTTTGACTACCTAAATGACGCATGGTGACGTTGGGACACCCCCCCGACGTCACCGTGCGTCATTTTACACATCGGCGAGTGGGCCCCGCTCCCGCTTGCCGAAGGGAGAATTCTGCCCTACCTGTCAAATACTTCTGTTAGCCCAACCCTAATTATTCAATGTCCTGTATATTGGTACAAAGCAGCAGGTGGAAGTTCCACCTCAATGTCACCAAAATTTATAGGCAAAAACATTTTGCATTTTCCCACTTAATACCCCTATTGCTTTTAGACTAACTTCACCATGGGAAAAAGGGTGTTCTTGAAATTACGACAGTGTTCCATGCCAACATTGTGCAGCTTTTCCATAAAGATAAGCCTTCATGATGTATGTATATATGTGGTGGTAAAATTCCTATAAAATGAAAAAAGTAATAATTTGTGTGGCGAGTGCATTTTTGAGGATTAGGAGGAATGCATTGTTTATCAAGAGGGGAATGTGAATGCTCAAATTTGACTCAGTTTACAAGACAGCAGATGTGTGTCTGGCAATGCAGTATTTCTTGATTAAATCTGTGTTTTCTGCTTTTTAAGCTTATTAATACATTGCACAGTACACAGCTGAATTTAGGGCCTTTACACAAATTAAGTTGTTAGATACTTGAGAAGCATGGAGCAAGTTCTTATATTCTTATAGCAACATCTAGATAGCACCCCAAGGTGCTTTGCAAAAAGACCATTGGACACTGCAGTGGCGTGGGAAAAGTGAAGGAGGCCAAGGGCAAGAGTTATGGAGAGAATTCCAAAGAACAGAATCTTGGCAGTTGATGGCTAGAGGATACAGAGATGCATAGCTGGCCAGAACTGGAAGAAAATAAAGGATTTGCATTTATATAGTGCCCCTCATGATCTGAGGACATCCCAAAGTGCTTTAGAGCTAATGAAGTGCTTTCGAAGTGCAGTCACTGTTGAGGGAAATGTATGAGCAGGGACACAGGATTGGAGACACTACCAGGCTACCAGATGTAGTGTGGAGCAAAGCCATGGAAGGATTTGACCATAAGACCATAAGACGTGGGAACAGAAGTAGGCCATTCGGCTCATCAAGTCTGCTCCACCATTCAATGAGATCATGACTGATCTGATAATCCTCGATTCCACTTTCCTGCCTTTTCCCCATAACCCTTGATTTCCTTACTGATTAAAAATGTCTATCTCAGCCTTAAATATACTTAATGACACAGCCTCTACAGCCCTCCACAGATTCACTACAGAAATTCCTCCTCATCTCTATCTTAAATGGGTGACCCCTTACTCTGAGATTATGCCCTCTGGTCCTAGACTCTCCCACAAGGGGAAACAACCTTTCAGCATCTACCCTGTCAAGCCCCCTAAGAATCTTTTATGTTTCAATAAGGTCGCCTCTCAACCTTCTAAACTCCAATGAGTACAGGCCCAACCTACTCAACCTCTCCTCATAAGAAAATCCCTCCATACCCGGGATCAACCTCGTGAACCTTCTCTGGACTGCCTCCAATGCCAGTACATCTTTTTTTAGATAAGGGGACCAAAACTGTTCACAGTATTCTAGGTGTGGCCTAACTAGTGCCTTGTATAGTTTTAGCAAGACTTCCCTATTTCCATACCCCATTCCCTTTGAAATAAAGGCCAGCATTCCATTCGCCTTCCCTATTACCTGCTGAACTTGCACGTTACCTTTTTGGGAATCATGCACGAGGACCCCCAAGTCCCTCTGTGCTATAGCTTTCTGCAGTCTTTCTCCATTTAAATAATATTCAGCTCCTCTATTCTTCCTGCCAAAGTGCATAAGCTCACATTTCCCACATTCCATCTGCCAAGTTTTTGTCCACTCACTTAACTTGTCTATATCCCTCTGTAGGCTCTTTGTGTCATTCTCAGCACTCGCCTTCCCACCTATTTTTGTGTCATCTGCAAACGTTCACTTCCCTCATCCAAGTCATTAATATATATTGTAAATAATTGTGGCCCCAGCACTGATCCCTGTGGCACTCCACTAGTTACAGGTTGCCATCCTGAAAATGCCCCCCTTATCCCAACTCTCTGTCTTCTATTAGTTAGCTAATCCTCTATCCATGCTAATATACTACCCCCAACACCATGGGCTCTTATCTTATTAAGTAGTCTTATGTGCGATACCTTATCAAACGCCTTTTGGAAATCCAAATATATTACATTTACTGGTTCCCGTTTATCTATCCTGCTTGTTACATCCTCAAAGAACCCTAATAAATTTGTCAGGCATGATTTCCCCTTCATGAAGCTATGCTGACTGTGCTTGATTAGATTATATAATTCTAAATGTTCTGCTATTACATCCTTTATAATTGACTCTAACGTTTTCCCAATGACAGATGTTAAGCTAACTGGCCTATAGTTACCTGTTTTTTGTCTCCTTTTTTGAATAAGGGTGTTACATTGGCAGTTTTCCAATCCTCTGGGACTTTTCCAGAGTCTAGGGATTCTTGGAAGAATCCAAGTGCATCTATTATCTCTGTAGCTACTTCCTTTAATATCCTAGGATGCAACCCATCAGGTCCAGGGGACGTATCACCCTTTAGCCCCATAAGTTTCCCTAGTACTTCTCTAGTGATTGTTATTGTATTTATTTCTTCCCCCCTCCCCCCACCTTTTGCCCCTCAATTATTTAGTATTTTTGGAATGCTATTAGTGTCTTCTACCATGAAGACTGATGGAAAGTATTTATTCAACTCCTTTGCCATTTCCTGGTTCCCCATTATTATTTCCCCAGCCTCATTATCTAAGGGGCCTATGTTCACTTTGGCCTCTCTCTTCCTTTTTATATATTTAAAGAAGCTCTCACTGTCCATTTTTATATAACTTGCTAGTTTACCTTCAAAGTTTATTTTCTCCCTCTTTATTATCTTTTGGTCATCCTTTGTTGGTTTTTAAAACTTTCCCAATCCTCTGGCTTACCGCTAACCTTTGCCACGTTGTATGTTTTTTCTGTCAATGTGATACAATCCTTAACTTCCTTGGTTAACCATTGTTGGTTTATCCCCTTCCTAGAGTCCTTCTTCCTCACTGAGATATATCTTTGTTGCGAGTCATGAGGGAGAATTTTGACATCGCCGTACGGGGGTGGGCCCTGCACGCCAATGCGTAAAATGACGCGCGGTGACGTCGGGCGTGTGTCCCAACATCACCGCACGTCATTCAGATCTTCCCTTTGGCGGGCGCATGCCAAAGGCAGCTGCGTGCCCACCGAACTGTCAAAGGCCTGTTAAGGCTATTAATAAACTAATTAAGCTAATTCTCAATGCTGCCCGTCCAACCTTAAGGTTGGCGGGCAGGCGAAGAGCCCAAGTGGCCTTTGCGTTTTTCTTGAAATCTTGAAATCCATGGGCGGGATGAGGTTTCATGAAGGTTTTATTAAATTAATTTTTAAAAATTTGACAATTCATAAACATGTCCCAGCTCATGTGACACTGTCACATGAAGGGACATGTCTGAATAATTTTAATCTCTCTTTTTTTCAAACTTTAAAACTGAACTTAATCTCCCTGAGGCAGCCCTGTGCCTCAGGGAGATTTCTGTGCTCTTTCGCGCGCATGAGTAAACGAGCGCAGGCTCCAACTCTCCCTCCTTCCCCCCCACCTGCATAGGTAGCACTGAGCGCTACCGGGCACGCATCACGCTGAGCTGGCCTTGATTGGCCCGCCCACGTAAAATGGCGGCGCGCAGCCGATCGTGGACAGCGATCGGTTCCGCGCCCACCCCCAACCGGCCGCCCAACAGGCAGAAGATCCTGCCCATGAACTATTTTCTTAACCGTCTGCCATTGTTCATCAACCGTCTTTTCTGCTAGACTCCTTTCCCAGTCCACTCCAGCCAACTCTGCCCTCATTCCTTTGTAATTACCCTTATTTACGTTTAGCACAGTTGTTTCCGACCCAAGTTTCTCACTCGCAAACTGAATGCTAAATTCTACCATGTTATGGTCACTGTTTCCTAGGGGATCTTCTACTCTGAGATCATTTATTAAACCTGCCTCATTACACATTACCAGATCCAAAATAGCCTGATCCCTGGTTGGATCCACAACTTATTGTTCTAGGAAACTGTCCCGAATACACTCTATGAATCCTTGCTATTAGCTACCTCTGCGAATTTGATTTTCCCAATCTACGTGAAGACTCAAGTCACCCATGATTAATGTACTGCCTTTTTTATTTGCCCTCATTATCTGCTGATCCTCTGCTCTACTGTAGTTAGGGGGCTCATAGACTAGTCCCACCAGCATCTTCTACCCCTTGTTATTTCTTACCTCCAGCCATATGAATTCTACATCTTCTGATCCAAGATCATTTATTGCTATCCTGCTTATTCCATCTCGTACTAACAAAGCTACCCCACCACCCTTTCCTTCCTGCCTGTCCTTTTGAAAAGTCACATACCCCTGAATATTTAGTTCCCAGTTTTGATCTCCCTGTAACCATGGGCAGAATTTTCAGGGTGACGTTCAGGGGGAGGGGGGGGGGGGCCCGAATGTCAGCGCGATGGTGTCGGGCGAGCGTCCTGACGTCACTGCGCACCATCGCGATACTTCGTTGGGCGGGCACGCCCGCCATTAATTAAAGGACTAGAGGACTAGTTAAGGCCCTTAACTCGGCGATCAACACTGATTTTCAGGCGCCCGTGTGATCTTCGGCTCGGCGCACGGGCCCAACGGGCAGGCGGGTAAGCAACTTTTTAACAAAACTCATCCACGGGCGGGATATGAGGGCACAGTGGGGCTGTCAATCTATTCTGTGAAGTATTTATTGCAGAAAGTGTTTTAAATTTGCCTGTGTGATCTATACGAACTCCAGCAGCTTTCTGTGTATTTTGAACCTTCAGCTCAGCTTTCTGCAGTCAGGGATCTTTATTGGGCCTGCGGCTTTCTGGAGGCCTCCCTTTAGCCTGGGTATGGGTTCTGACATCTCCACCGGAGGCAGCTCCTCTGAGGAGGAAGGGAGGGCTAGAATAAGGAGGAGGTCAGGACTGGACAATCAGCCTCCAGGGGAGCCACCTTTGGGAGGACAGGTGGCGCAGGGCCAAGAGGTTGTCCAAGATGGAAGGGGCCGCAGAAGACGCCACTATCCTGCTGCCAGGATATACAGTCGGAGAAGCAGCTATCTCAATCTGACTGAGGTGCAGTGCCAAAGGAGGCTCCAACTGTCAAGGGAGACAGTCACCTATACCTGTCAGATGATTGGCCCTGAGATCTCCCCTGTGTGGGTGGACACTCCATGCCAGCGGCTCTGAAGGTCACAGTTGGCCTCAACTTCTATGCCTCTGGCTCCTTCCAGGACTCAGTGGGTGATCTTTGCAGTGTCTCCCAATCAGCTGTCCACACTTGTGTCAAGCAGGTCACAGACGCTGTGTTCAGATGGGCATTGACCTTCACCCACTTCTGCTGGGACCAGGCAAGTCAGGTACAGCGAGCCAAAGGCTTCGTGGCCATTGCTGGCTTCCCCCATGTCCAGGGTGCTATAGACTGTACACATGTGGCCATCAAGGTGCCAGCAGGTGAACCCGGTGCCTTCGTCAACAGGAAGGGATTCCACTCCATGAACGTGCAGATAGTGTGTGACCACAGGATGCAGATTCTGCAAGTCTGTACAAGGTACCCAGGCAGCTCCCATGACGCCTACATCCTCAGACACTCCCAGGTGCCGGGGCCCTTCAGTGCTCCGGCACGGTTTGATGAATGGCTGCTGGGTGACAAGGGCTATCCCCTCAGAAGGTGGCTCATGACGCCTCTCCGCCATCCAAGAACAGAAGCTGAGCAGTGGTACAACAGGAGCCAGTGCTCCACAAGGGCTGTGGTGGAGAGAGCCTTCGGTATTCTCAAGATGCGCTTCCGATGCCTGGACCGCTCAGGGGGCGCATTCCAGTACCCTCCAGATCGCGTCTCTGTGATAGTGGTAGCATGCTGCGCTCTGCACAATCTTGCGCTGGAAAGGGGTGATGCAGTGGACGATGGAGACCTTGACGCAGTGGATGCGGCTGCACACGATGACTCCAGCAGTGGTTCGGAGGATGAGGAAGCACAGGGGAATGATGAGGGGCTGAACGCTGACCCGGGACTACACCAAGGAGGCAGGGACACCCGGGACACTTTAATCCAACGAACCTTCAGCTAGCTTCACACAAATGGATCTGCAGGACCAGCCTTGCCTGGCGCATCCATACACGGCACTTAAGTGCTACACCTGCCACCTTATCAGCTGCAACTAAGGGCTTAGTAAATAAACCTCAATGGCCACTCAAACACTCATGATGTGTCTGTGAAACATACAAATGCAGCACAAAGGAGCCACCCTCAGCCATGGTAACATGTGGATTTTATTTTAATCCATCATATGGTCCAACAAAATCAATTCCTAACATTGTTACAACGTCAAAAAATAAAAATTCCCTAATCTCGGGCCAACACAAAAGCACCAGTGAGAAACTCGTGGTGTGCCTAGGGTGCCTTATGCTTACATTTACGGGTGCTACATCTGGGTGCCGCCCCATCGCTCAGAGTGGCTTCAAAAACAGCTGCTGACTCTGCTGTCCTGTTGGCCTCGATGACCTTGGCGGACGTCCTCTGGCCCATGGAGCCTGTGCTGGCCCCGCCTGGGATGGGTGGCCAGTTCCACAGCTGGCACCTCCCCAGTTGTTGCAGCCTCAACGGATGCAACGGTCACTGGCAGAGGGGCAGGAGAAGCTGCTGCCCTCATCTGGAGAGCCCTGAGAGGAAACCACAGAGACGACAGGCAGCTGCTGCGCTGACGTGAGGTCACTTCGGACCTCCCTGCTCACTGTAGATGGATGGACGCCGAGTTGGGACACTTGGTGCCCAGACCTTCTCCCATATTGCCAATGACCAGCGGTGGCCACTGGCACTGTGAGGACTTGCAGGTCCGAACATATCCCCAGGATAAGCTGGTTGTTCTGCTGCAAGCCCCTCTCCAGGAGAGTTGCCAAACTCTCCATGGAGGAAGCCTGAGGCTCTGACATGAGGCTCATGGCATCACTGACACTCCGCGTGGATTCTTCCACCATGGAGACCAAGTGAAGCACACTCTCATGCAACACTCCCTCCCATGAAGCGCTGATCACAACTGAATGCAGAAGTGTAGCTGTGGCCTCGACAGCGTTTTCTGCACTTACAACATGACCTCCCTATTCCTGGGAGGGATGTGATTGGAGTGGAGGGAGGGCAGAGGTTTGTGAGCGGGATGCATGCTGGGCTGGAGAGTTGGAGTTATGAGGATACATAGCATACACTGGTGAAATTTGCCGCAGAGCATAGGAGATTGACGGGTGACATTATTGAGCTTCGTAACATTATGAGGGGCATAGATCGGGTGGACAGAAAGCAACATTTCCCCTTGGCAAAGGGATGACCAACCTGGTTGCATAGATTTAAGGTAAAGGGGCATGAGGTTGACAGGTGAGGTGATGAGGAACCTTTGGACAGAGTAATGTGGGACGCACTTGCTGAAAGGGTGTTGGAGGCACAATCCCTCCTAAGATGTAATAAGTATTTGGATGTGCAGTAGCGATGCCATGGCATACAAGGCCATGGGGATAGTGGTCAGAAATGGGATAAGACAACTTTGGAAGGTGTTAGACAAGCGCATCTTCGAAAGGCCGAGGGACCTTTGTCTATGACCCACATGCCTGACTCTATCAGCCTGTGAATGGGCAGTTTTGCTGCATTAACGATTGCAACAATCATCAGTGCTTTGGATGGTGGGAAGACAGAGCGGACTGTGGGCCTCAAGTACCTGGCCACTGCATCCCAGCCTCACTGACACCTATGGACCTGGGCGCATGGTGTGTTTCTAGCTCCAGGGCCTCCTGTTCAAAACAGGTCAAGATGACGAGCTGGGCCAGGCCGCCTCCAGTGCGCGAACGTTCGTGCACATTGTGCGCATTTTTCTCCTGCAAAACAGAGAAGACCATTCATTGGGGCTAATCCCACATGGACTCTGCACTCACACGCTGCACCCCAACCACAGTGGGGTGCCTCCTGTCCACGCTACTGGTGATCGGTCACAAAAATATAGTACGCCTGCTCCCAACCACCCCCCTAACGGCCACCTTGGACACATTCTGCGTCCATCACTTTCAGAAACACGTGGTCTTAGCCTCCATGGCAAGGAGGCGCAACTAGGTGTGGCGTCGACAGCACCAGATGGCTCTTGGCCTTGAGGCTCCCCTTCCACCATCTCATCGCCGTGAATAGGACATGTGTTGGAGTTATGAGTATGCGCCTAGCTGCATCTCCTGTAGGTTGCCCCCAGACTACTCACGTGCAACTAGACCAACACATGGTGCAGGGAGAACCCATCTTCTCATGAACCACTCAGGCTGATGTTAGCATGGTCACTATCTGCTTGCCCACCCAGCATGCAACAAATGCCCAACATGAGTCAATGCAGTCACGACACTAAGACTTGCTGGGGGGGCCCTCAAAGGCTCAGGCTACCTGCTGGGTTAAATGCCCAAGGCCAACATGGTGCTCACCCTTCCAGAGCGCAACAAATCGTTGAACCACGTATGGCATTGGATCCAGGTTCGCCGCACCACATTGCGGGAGCTCACCACCTCCACCACCTCCTCCCAGGCACTCTTCGTCCCATCCGGGCGAAACAGCAACCCCCCCAGCCGTGCTGCCACCTCCTCCACAAGGGCCGCAAGGCAGTCATTGGAAAAGCAAGGGGCACATTGCCCGCCCGCTGGCCTACCCTGCAGCCTGCCCCACTCCTGTGGCAGACCCTGCAGCCTGCCCTGCTCCTGACCCACACCCTGCAGCCTGCCCTGTTCCTCTGGCCTTCCGTCTACATCGGCCTGCTGTGCAGACCCCCCTGCAGTGCCACCTGTAGCTGGCCATGGCGAACAGCCTAAAGGAGGCTGCCTGGCCTTTTTTTATACAGACTGCCGGGTCGCCATTGGACCCAGCGGTCTGTACACGCCCGCCGCAAACTTAAGACTCTCGCTCTCCACGGGAGTGGGAAATGCTCTGGGTGGGCCTTAATTGGCCCACCCGTGCAAAATGGTGGCGCCCGGCGATCGGGTCCATGGCTGCCCACGTCAGCATCAGCTCCGCCCGCCCACCTAACAGGAAATTTAGGCCCATGTCTCTGTAATGCTATAAGATCAGACCCATTAACCTCTATTTGTGATGTTAATTCATTTATTTTGTTCCGAATACTACACGGAACTTAACTGATTTCGCCTTTTTACCATTTTCCCCCCTTGACTCTATTTGCTGTTGTTTTGTTTATGTTCGTACACTCTGTCCCTTCCTGTCACACTCTGGGTATCATTACCTAAATAGCTGCTCTGCAAGGCTGCCATATCCTTTTGCTTTGTAAGCCTACATATCCCCTTTCCAGAACCCTCCCCGCACTCCCCCCACTCTTTAGTTTAAAGCCCTTCCTACAGCCCTAGCTATTTGATTCGCTAGAAAACTGTCCACAGTTCAAGTGAAGCCCATCCCGTCGGAGCAGCTCCCTTATACCCCAGTACTGGTGCAAGTGCCCCATGAACTGAAACCCATTCCTCCCACACCAATCTTTGAGCCACACATTTAACTCCTTGACTTTATTTACCCTATACCAATTTGCCGGTGGTTCAGGAGTAATCCCAAGATTATTACCTTGGAGGTTCCGCTTTTTAATTTGACTCCTAACTGTTCAAATTCTTTCCGCAGAATCTCCTTTCTAGTCCTATCAATGTCGTTGGTACCAATGTGGACAACTGGATCCCTCCCCTCCCACTCCAAGTTCCTCTCCAGCCCCAAGGAGATGCCCTTAACTTGGCACCGGGAAGGCAACATAGTCTTCAGGACTCATGCTCACAGCTGCAGAGAACAGTATCTATCCGCCTAATTATACTGTCTCCTACCACCACTGCATTCCTATTTCACGCCCGCCTGCCCCCACCAACTTGAATGTCTCCCTGTACCATGGTGCCGTGGTCAGTTCACTCATCCTCCCTGCAGTCCCCACTCTCGTCCACACAGCTTGCAAGAGCCTCATAACTGCTGGACAATTGCAGGGGCCGAGGTTCCTCGAACGCTACTCCATGGGTCCCCATACCTGCCTCACCTGCAGTCACACCCTCCTGTCCCTGATCACAGACCAAGTTGGAATGACCTAATCTGAGGGGTATTACCACCTCCTGGAGCAAAGTGTCCAGGTAAATTTCTCCCTCCCTGATGTGGCGCAATGTCTGCAGCTCGGACTCCAGCTCCTCAACTCTGATCCGAAGTTCCTTGAGCTGCAAACACTTACTACAGATGTGTTCACTCTGGATCACCTTGGTGTCCTGCAGCTCCCACATGCTGCAGCAGCAACACATCACCCATCCTGTCGTCACGATTGTATTTTATTTAATTTATTATTTAATTACTCTAGTATACCTGCTCTTGAAGAATCCCTCACTCTTTACACTTTATAAGAAAAATAGAGAAAAAAGGCTTGAGACCTAAACGCAAACTAAAGACCTTACTTTTACTTTAAAGACTGGAAATACTCACCAATCCGGCTCACCAATCAGCTGCATTCCCTGCACTCGTGCGTCATGTTGTGGTTCATGACATCACTCCGTTTCAATAATATGCTTCAATAAGATCACCTTCCATTCTTCGAACTCCAATGAGTATAGGCCCAGTTTGCTCAAGCTTTCCTCATAAAAGAACCTTGTCATCCCAGGAATCAACCAACTGAACCTTCTCCGAACTGCCTCCAATGCAAGTATACCCTTCCTTAAATAGGGAGACCAAAACTGTACACAGTAGTCTAGGTGTGGTCACCTCAACACCCTGTACAGTAGTAGCAAGACTTCCCTGCTTATGTGTTCCATCTCCTTGCAATAAAGGCCAATAACATTCCCTTTGCCTTCCTAATTACTCGTACTTGCATGCTATTTGAGATTCATGTACGAGGGAATCTAAATCTCTCTGTACCTCAACATTCTCTTTACATTTAAATAATATTTTGCTTTTCAAGTCTTACCAAAGTGGATAGCCTCATATTTTTCCACATTATTTTCCATCTGCCAATTTTTTTCCTACTCATTTAACCTTTCTATATCCCTTTGCGGACTCTTTGTGTCTTCCTCACAACTTGTTTTCCCATCTATTTTTGTATCCTCAGAAAATTCGACTACAATACGCTATGTCCTTTCATCCAAGTTATTAATATGGATTGTAAAGAGTTGAGGCCCCAGCACTGATCCCTCTAACACCCCACTAGTTACAGTGTGCAACCTGAAAATGACCCATTTATCCCTGTATCCGTGCTGCTGACATATTACCCCAACACCATGGGCTCTTATAACAAAAGCAAAATACGGCAGATGCTGGAAATCTGAAATACAAACAGAAAATGCTGGAAGAACTCAGCAGGTCTGGCAGTATCTGTGGAGAGAGAAACACGCTTAACATTACAAGTCCATATGACTTCTTCAGAGCTACCAGGAGCTCATATCTTGTGTCCTAATCTTTTATGTGGCATCTTATGCCTTTTGGAAATTCAAATACACTACAGCTACTGGTTCCCTTTTATCCACACTGCCAGTTACATCCTAAAAGAACTAATATATTCATCAAACATGATTTCCCTTTCATAAAATCATGTTGACTCTACTTCATTGCATTATGATTTTCTAACTGGCCTGTGACAGTCATGTTTTTATAATAAAATAAAAGCACCATTAAGCACTCGTTGAGGATTGTTTAAACATGTTGTGGGTTCATTTATTTAAACTAGGCACGTGAGAACATATATATGTGGATTGGAAACATCAGAGCTGTGCTACGTTCTGCTCACAGGAAAAAGAGAAACTGAGATTGGATCATATGACACATCTCATCTAATGATGGCATGCTGCTATGCCTTAAAGGCATATTACAACATCCCCCTTACTTTTTAAATATATTTCTCCCCTTCCAAAGGAGTATAGCTATTTATAATATATGTCATGTTTAGTGACCATTACATAAGTGTATAGAACTGGCGAATCTATGAGTCTCTAAAACATAGAGGTAATTCTGCGAGTATGCCCGGATCTTGTAATGGTAACCTTGTCTGGAGGTTTCTTTAATTGCTCACAGTGATCTGTGGGATTGTCATTCTTGGCTGGTTGCATTGGGGATCTTGTCCTAGATGGAATAGGACAGTACGGTGGTTAAGGAGCTGGAATAGATCTGATTTGCCCTTGGTTACGCTTCACCATTGTCCCTTTGTGTGCAACCACTTCATTGTTCCATGGTTCTGAAAAATCCTTGAAACCTCAGCTGGTTGCCATGTACCTTCTTTGGGATTCTGGATGCGAACTTGTTGTCCAAACTGTAAACTTGGCAATTCTGTACCCGCAATTTTATTGTGCACGTTGGCCATCATCTCTTGCAGTTTTAAAAGTTGATCTCTAGTTTCTGAAAGAGTAGAATAATGTGTAAGAGTAGGTACATTGGTATGGACTGGTCTGAATATGAGCCCTGCCAGCGATGGAATAGTTGTACTTAAAGGTGTCACTCTCAATGTGACATTGCAATGTGTAGATCTTGCATAGTCTGTCTACACATGCAACCCATTCATTCAGCTTGACCGTTAGATCTAGGGTAATGAGGAGAAGTAATGTGATTGATATTTCACTTCTCACATATATCCTGAAATGGCTTATCAATAAGTTGTGGACTTTTATCTGTAATGATCTATCTAGGCACACCAAATAAACTGAAACAAGTGTGCACAACAGTTGTGCTTGACATACTGTGCAATTGTTGAATAATGGGGTACTTGGTAAAGTAGTCGATGATGACAATGAAGTCAGTGCCATGGACATGAAAGAGGTTGATTTTGGACCAAAGATGGGTAGGAACTTCATGTGGAATCAGTGGTTCTTTGTGCTGACTTGGCATATGGTCTTCACATGCCTTACACTTCTTGACGGTGACTTCAATGTCATTATTCATACACAGCCATCAGACTGTCTCTCTTGTGAGCTATCTCATCCGATCTATGTCCATGTTTGTGTGATGAAGTTGTTGAAGAATATCAAGTCATAGAGATTCCATTATGGTGACCTGCCTGTCCTTAAGAATGCCTCCCCATGAGATGTCTAACTCGTCCCGATAAGGCCAAAATGGTTACACATGTTCATGGACATGCTGAATTGAATCAGGTCATCCTTCAATGATGGTTTTCAACAGTTTTTGTGGTGTGGAATCTCTAGCCATTTTTTCTTGTAGCTGTTGGCTTTTGCATTGTGCAAAATGTACCAGATCAGTTGATGGACTTGCATTCTCCTGCAAGCGTAATGTTCCTTGAAGCTGCCAATTTTGTTGAAACATTCTGGGTATTTCAATGTTAGGTCATGAACTAAGGTGATAGGAGTAGCTTTTGAGGTTGATCTGCCGTCTGTGATCTGACTGATTCAATGGATTGTCACTAGTGCGAGGTCACGGCATGCCAGTAGACCTGTGATCACTGGGCCTTTAGCCTCCATGATGTAGAACGTCTGTACATGCAAGAGGATTGATTCTACTTACACTCCAGGACTATGGATCCTGTGTATGGAATTAGTGAACCACTGTACGCTGAAAACTGCACATCAGTAGGTTTCACCATGGCCTTCCATTTCTGTGGATACATGCCTTTTAGAATTCACAGGGGCAATATGTTGGCACTTGCCCCTATGTCAATCTTGGCCAATAATGAATAGCTATGAACTTTCTTAGGACAGATAATTTGAATCTTGACAAACACTTTGGATGGTGTGGCAGTATTTACATTTTCCATGAGATTGACGGTGTGAAACCTGTGTTCACTGCTCTTTGTCTTGTTGTGCACATTGTTGTCATTTCCTGGTTTGTCAGTCACCTCACCTATATGTTTCTGATGGGATACTGGATGGTTATTCTTATTGCTTGAAAATATCTGTTGTGTATGATCTGTTTGGATCAGTTTACAGCTCTTGTAACTGCATCAGCCTTTGTTCTAGTGCACGGCCACTGCCAATGGCCCTTTCTGTCATGTGCCTTTCAGAATTGTTAGAAAGCTGGGCATTTCCTTTATGCATGCAGAAGGCCACACCTTCCATATGTCTTGCTAGGTTTATGTGTTCTAGTGAGTGTGTGAACAATTGGGTTGTACATAGGACCTGTAAGCTTCATTGACCTGTGAGGATCGCTTCATACTTACGTCCATCCTTGAGTAGCTCTTTGATGGTCTCTGTTTTGGGCTTACTTAGCAGATATTCCTGGAACGTATATGGGAGTGGATGCGATCATCAACTCAACAATTCTGTCTGCCAGCTCTGCGTTTGAAAAATCACAGTACATACTGTTACAGGCAAGACGGGGGCTTAATTTAGAACAGCTCTGATTTCTCCACTCTCTACCTGCCTGTGAAGGTGTTTTTGATTTCCCCCTTTTATAAGTGGTGGCGTATGTTCCCCAACCCTTCAGCTTGGAGTGATCCAATCCTATATTAATAACCCCACAGCAAACTCAACATAAGGTAAAATAAGAGGGTTGGTTTATTTCACATGCACACAAAATGTGGGCAGGGATTTCACAACGTCCACCCCATTCATACAGTAAAAGAGATCTAAGGGAAAGAAAGGGGTTCAGGGTAAAGACCATGATACAAATAAGAATTATGGTTTCACATGAGTCCAGTGTCCAGAATCAAAGTCCCATGAGGAATTCTTTCACAGAGTTTAGCTGGCTGAAGCCTGGTGGTCTAAGATTTGCTTTTACAGTGATGTTGATGTCCCCAGATGAAATTGGCTATTATGACGCAGCCAATGGTAAAGGCTGAGTTGTTCAAATCCCAGAAGGAAACTTGAAACAACTGTCACAACCCATTTTTGCAATTTGTATGTTTTGAGATGCAGGTTTTGAATTCAGTAGTAATAAGACCACCAACTCTCAAGAGGTTTTATAAAACTAGATTAAACATTTATTAATACAAGAAAGATTATGAACACATAGGCCAGAATTTTACACTCATTGGGCAGGTGCGTGCCTGACCCAAACAAGTGTAAAACGACACGCAATATTTCGGTCGGCAGGCGCACGCGGGAGTTGGCAATGTGACCGCCGACAATTGAAGTACAATTAAATGCAACTTTTCACTGTCCGTCCAACCTTATGGTTGGCGGGCAGGTGAAAAGTCCAAGCGGCCTTTGCATTTTATAGAAAACCTCATCCATGGGTGGGATGAGGTTTCCACAGTGATTAAAAATAAAATAAAAATTTTAACTTTTCATTAATAACATGTCCCTGCTCATGTGACAGAGTCAGGATATGTTTTTTAACATTTCCAAATTCTTTATTTGTTATTTTCATAAATATTCATCTCCCTGAGGCAGCTCTGTGCCTCAGGGAGCTATTCCTGCGCGCATGTGCGAAATTCCCCACTCGCCCTCCTCCCACCCCCAACCACAGGCAGCGTTGAGTGCTGCAGCACACGTTTCACGCTGGGTGGGTCCTAACTGGCCCGCCAGTGTGAAATTGCGGTCGTAGCCTAATCGTGGGCAGCAGTCAGCTTCTTGACCGCTCCGGCTTGCTCCCGCTGAGCCCGCCTAACAAGAGAAAAATTCTGGCCATACGTACGTCTACAAAATTACTGCTATAATAACTACAAAAATCCCTTAATTAATCTGACTCTCAGTTACAACCCCATTAAGGCAACAGTAAAACTCATAGATTTAACAGACCCCTGGCAGAGCACACCCTGGACAGTCGCATTCAAAATGAGTTTCTTACAGCTCTGGGTCCTTTCGGACAGGCTTGAGGCTTATAGGCTGGAGGCTTCTCACACTTGTTGGATCTTACAATGGCTCTATCTTACACATAATCTCCTTTCTCCTTTATACATATCTTTCTCTTTAAATGTAAATTTTCCATTGTATCACTAGGCTTTTAACTTTGCCTCTTCTAACAATAACATCCTTTCATCTCACCAATTTTATTAGAAAACTAAAAAAAAATAAACACATTGCTTGATGTCTTCTATCTAGGTGCAAGATTTCACCTGTAGTCTTGAATGGTTTCTTTTAACAAATGCAAATTTACACTTTACCTTCTCTTCTCCTTACATTGACCTAATTAACATCTCGAAACTACTATAAATCAAAGCACCCAGACTAGCTGGTTTTAATCCAGTTAAGACACACACATAGAAACAGACCCCTCAGAACTTTATTTTAAAATAATTTCCAATAACATTATTATATCTTCTTGACATCCCCCTCCTTATCGAAAAATGAACTGTCATAATTCTAAAAGATGTCTTCATTTTTATTAACCCATCTTACACTATCTCCTATACTTAACTATATACTTACACTATTACATTACCAGATGCATGCATTAACAATATATATAGACACAAATCTTTGGTATCAGCAGAAATAATTCTAGTTCAGTGTCCAGGTTTTAAAAATGTCCAATTTTCCCTTTAAGCTTCAAACTCTTGATAAAGCACCTGCATCAGATTCTCTCATCCAGCAACATGTATTATCTGTAGATTAAGTTGAGCACTTGGCACGTGATAACATTCAAGGCTATGGGCCAAGTGCTGGTAAATGGGATTAGGTAGGTAGGTCAGGTGTTTTTCACGTGTCGGTGCAGACTTGATGGGCCGAAGGACCTCTTCTGCATTGCGTGATTCTGTAAATGGTTGCATTAATAGCCTGAATACCTGAATAGCCTTAATGGTTGCATTAATAGCCTGAATACCTGAATAGCCTTGCACTTTTGTCTCAAAATTTGCCTAGAGCCTTGAAAGATTGTGGTCTGGATAAACAATTGTTTCTGACGAATTGTTTGCCACATCGATTTCAAAATGCTGCAACGCTAACACCAAACCCAACGTCTCCTTTTCAGTCATTGAATATTTTCTCTGTTGTGCATTCAACTTCCGTGAAAAAGACCTTATCAGTTTTTCAATTCCAGTGTCATCTTGTAACAGTATGGCCCCAATGCCTATGTCCCTTGGGTCAACAGCCAACATAAATTTATTGGCGTAATTGGGCACTGCCAAAACTTCTCTCTCTGAAGTTTGATACATAATCCAGGAGAGTAGTTTCTGCATTTTGACCCACCAATTTCTCATAAAGCAATTTCAGTGGTCCCCTTACCTCATGGCCATTAGCTAGTTCAAAAGGACTAAAACTAGTCCATGCATTAGGAGCGTCTCCAATAGCAAATAACAAGGATGGAATTCCCCTATCCCAATCCTATGGATAATCCTGACAGTGCGCTCTCATCATAGTTTTTAAAGTTTGATGCCATCTTTCCAATGCTCCTTGTGACTCCGGATGATAAACTGTTGACTTAAACTGTTTTATCCCAAAACTGTTCATTACTTCCTTAAACAGCTGTGACATAAAATTTGAACCCTGATCTAATTGTATTTCCTTAAGTAAATCATGGGCAGAATATTACGCTTGGCATGCGCCCGGCACGCTCGAGTGTAAAATGACACGCGATGATGTTGGGCATGCGTACCAACATCATCACGCAGCCTCGCGATATTTCATTCGGCCAGCGGGCGCTGGAGTCAGCTGCGTGCCCATCGATAATTAAAAGGCCTATTAAGGCCATTAACAATCTAATTGAATTTCAAATTTATGCTGCCCGTCAAACCTAACGGTTGGCGGGCAGGCGAAAAGGCCAAGAGGCCTTTATATTTTTTAGGAAACCTCATCCACGAGCGGGATGAGGTTTTCTAAAGCAAATAAACATTAAATAAAAACTTTTTATTTTTGAATTAAATACATGTCCCAGCTCATGTGACAGAGTCACATGAGGGGACATGTTTTATTAAATTGTTATTCTCTTCATTTTTTTTTCTGCACAGCGCTTCGATGTCTCTGAGACAGCTCCGTGCCTCAGGGAGATCGAAGCGTTCTTTCTCGCGCATGCGTGAACTGCGCGCGAGGCCCGGCTCTCCCTCCTCCGCTTGCCCGCACAGGCAGTGCTCAGCGCTGCTACTCAGGATCCACGCAGGGCGGGCCTTAATTGGCTCACCTGCGTGAAATCGCGGTGCAGAGCCGATTGCGGGCGGCAATCAGCTTCTGATTAAGGACCGCCCAGCGTGACGTCTGCCAGGGAGCGCCAGCCTGTGTGGGCAGGAGGGGGATTCCCTCAGCCGGGAGTGTGCTATTTCGCGCATGCGCGCAAAAGAGCACACAGATCTCCCTGAGGCAAAGTGTTGCCTCATGAAACATCACCCCGCCCGTGGATGAGGTTTGATGCTTTTTCCGAGGCCCGCCTGGGCTCCCGGCCTGCCTGACAACCTTAAGGCTGGACGGGCAGGTCCATCAATCCAGTTAATTAGTTTTTTAAATGGCCTTAATAGGCCATTGACAGTTTGAACTGAAAATCTAAATGACGCAGGGTGACATCAGGACGCCCACCCAATGTATCCCCGTGTCATTCGACACGTCGGCGAGCAGGCCCTGCCCCCCACTTGCCGACTGGAAAAACCTGTCCATGATCCAGCCTCCATTTTCTCATTAAAATATCACCTATAAAGTAATAACATTCTGGAATACATTTCGTCTGTTTCTGAGAGAGCTGTCTGATATAACTGTTAATTGCAAATCCTTTTGCTGCAACTCAATTAACTGCCTTGAGTTAAACACTCCAGCTGAATTGTCCTCTCCTGTGTCTTTCTGAACAATATTATCAAACACTGTGCCTGCTAATTGGATTTCAATGCCTTCTTCCTGCCTTTGAACTGCTTCTCCTCCTTGTTATT
Source organism: Cetorhinus maximus (assembly GCF_964194155.1). Classification (NCBI taxonomy): domain Eukaryota; kingdom Metazoa; phylum Chordata; class Chondrichthyes; order Lamniformes; family Cetorhinidae; genus Cetorhinus; species Cetorhinus maximus. Next base: position 18,521,916 of record NC_135908.1, read on the forward strand.
CTTGCTTCAACCTGTGTGCCTGTGATCTTGTTATCACACAATCTGGAAACAATCCAGGATGCTCTCTCTGTAACATCTCTGTTGAAAACACTTCTATAGGCCGCTCAACTACCATAGGCATCACCCACATTTGTGATCCAGCTATATTAATACCCAGAATAAATTAAACTCCTGCAATTGGCAATTTTTCCACCACCCCAACAGTCACTTCACCAGTTTTCCACTTACTTTTTAAATTTACCTTCTACAAGCATCTTTAGCATCTCCATGAACACCACTTATTATCACCTGTTACTGCAATACTCCGTCTGAACAACAAATATCACTATCCCACAACATTAAGGATTAACTAGCCCCTGTGTCTCTTAAAATTTTAACATCTTTCCCTGCTCCACCCTGTGCACGTGGAAAGACTTTCCCTTCACACACAAAATCCTTAAACATTTCTGCAACCTGCTCCTCAGAATTCTCTTGGATAAACTGTGAACACATTCCCACTTCTTTACCTATCACTGATTCTCCCTGTTTGACTTGTACACAAACCATTGGTTTTTCCTGTACCTGAACCTCAAAACCCAGTCCTTTTACTTTCAGAACTTTTCTGCACCCCAATAATTCCAACAGATTTTCCCTGCAATTTCCAACACACTGACTTTGTGTGCCCCACTTTATTACAATGAAAACACCTCAACTTTTGAATGTCATTTCTACCCTCAGCACCTTCCATTTTATTCTGAGAAAACAAATTCCTGGGAATTTCCAGCTACTACTCCTCTTCCCTCACTACCCACCTTCCTTTCACCTTCACACTTTCTATCCTTTTCCGATTTGTAAGGGTAATGATAAAAAGGTTTAGCTCTATGCACTATGCTGCCTGTCTTACCATTTGAATCCTCTGTTCCTCCACGAGTTCTCACTATCGAAGGGATTGAATCTTTAAATTCTTCCAAAAGAATTACTTCCCTAAGAGCTGCATATGTTGTCTTTATTTTTAATGTCCGTATCCACCGGTCAAAATTACTTTGTTTTACTCGTTCAAACTCAATATAAGTTTGGAAAAACTCAGCAGGTCTGGCAGCATCTGAGGAACACAGTTGACGTTTCAAGTCCGTATGACACTTCAACAGAACTAAGTAAAAATAGAAGAGAGGTGAAATATAAGCTGGTTTAAGGCGGGGGGGTGGGGGAGCGGAGACAGGTACAGCTGGATAGAGGGCCAGTGATAGGTGGAGATAGCCAAAAGATGTCACAGACGAAAGGACAAAGAGGTGTTGAAGGTGATGATATTATCTAAGGAATGTGCTAATTAAGGGTAGAAAGCAGGACAAGCAAGGTACAGATAGCCCTAGTGAGCTATCTATTTCCGTTATTTTTAAATGTATTTCCATCCATTATTTTATCTCTGCCTTTTAGCCTATTTCGATTCCTTCACCCCACCCCACCTCCACTGGGGGGCGGGAGGAGGGCAAGAGTACAGAGCTGCCTCAGCAAGATGAAGATATGAAAAATTTAAAAAAGCATTTTAAGATGTTAGAAAATATGTCCCCTCGTGTGACTCTGTCACATGAGCAGGGACCTGTTAGAATTTGGCATGAATTTTTTTTTTTAATGACAGATTGGAACCTCATGCTGCCCGTGGATGAGGGTTCGCAAAAAATGCAAAGGCCGCTTGGCCTTTTCGCCTACCACTCACCAGCCACACTTGCTAGGCATACTTACCATCAGGCTTGGCAGGATTCTTGCTTACACTCTCTCCATCTCTATTCATGCAGGACAAGCTGGCACACACGAGGGAGAAGTTGCCTACTGGTTGAGGAATGTGTTTTTTGTGATGGTTTTGTTTGGTTTTTTTTTGTTTGACTCTCTTTCCCTCCCTCTCTATCGATCCGGCCCACACCCTGGTCACTCATCTTTCCTGGCTGAGCTAACCCAGTGCTGGTCATCTCGACGCGCTCGTCCCACTCACTGAACTGACCAGGCTATGGACCACAATCTCACCTGAGAGATCCATCTGCTTACCAGCCCTTTACTTGAACACTACCTTGGCCTGTGTTTTCAAAGCTTTTCTGTGCAGTCACCACCCTGCGATTTCGACATTCTCTGACACTGAAGATTCTTTGCGGTCTGACCAAAACAGTGAGGGTGGTCTCGTGCCATGTAGCATGAGCTAAAGCTGTTCACCATGTCGTATCTGTACTTAATCTTGCTGCCATGCTGTTTGACCACCACTAAACACCATGACCTGTTTTTATAATGATCTTAAGGCACCAATCACTCAGAAGGGATTGTATAAACACGTTGTGGGTTCATTTTTTTAAACTAGGTGCATGAGCACATATGTATACATGGATACAAAACTTGAAGACATCAGAGATGGGCTGTGTTCTGCTCACAGGCAAAAAGTAAAACTGAGATTGGCTCACAGGACACACTTCCCTGCCGGTCATGGCATGTTAATATCCCTTAAAGACAGCTTACAACAGTGACTACTTCCTTAATAATGGATTTCAGCATTTTCCCAATGACAGATATTAGGCTTAAAAACAAAAAGCTAAAAGCTACTGCGGATGCTGGAAATCCAAAACAAAAACAGAATTACCTGGAAAAACTCAGCAGGTCTGGCAGCATCGGCGGAGAAGAAAACAGTTGACGTTTCAAGTCCTCATGACCCTTAGGCAGAACTGAGTATAGTTAGGAGAGAGGTGAAATATAGACCTTAGACCAGCTTATATTTCACCTCTCTCCTAACTATACTCAGTTCTGCCGAAGGGTCATGAGGACTCGAAACGTCAACTGTTTTCTTCTCCACCGATGCTGCCAGGCCTGCTGAGTTTTTCCAGGTAATTCTGTTTTTGTTACAGATATTAGGCTAACTGGCTTATAGTTTCCTGCTTTCTGCCTTCCTTCTTTCTTGAATACGGGCACTATACTTGCGGTTTTCCAATCTGCTGGGGCCTTTGCAAAATTTAAGGGATTTTGGAAGATTACAACCAATGAATCCACTACCTCTGCAGCCAACTCTTTTAAGACCCGAGGATGCAGGCCATCCAGGGACCTGCCAGCCTTGCCTTCAGTTACATCAGCCCCAAGCTCTGGAATAACCTCCCTATGCCTTTCTTGCTTTGAGGCACTACTTAAATCCTATCACTTTGACCAAGCTTTTAGTCATCTGATCTCAAACCTCCTTATGCGACTCAGTGTCATACTTTGTTTTACAATGCCCCTGTGGAGCACCTTGGAATGTTTCAAAGATGCTACATGAATACAAGTTGCTGTTATTATTGGGATGCTTTTTTGTGTCTTCCACCATGAAGACATACAAAATTCTGATTCACATTCTCTGCCATTTCCTTATTTCCCATTGTAAATTCCCCAGTTCATTTTCTAAGAGACCAACATTTATTTTAGCTACTCCCTTCCTTTTTATATACTTGTAGAAGCTATTAATGTCTCTTTTCATATTTCTTGTTAGTTTGTTCTCATAGGCTAATTTATCAGTTTTTTTTAATCATCCTTTGCTGGTTTATAAATATTTCTCAATCTTATGCCTACCACTAGGTATAAAATGGTCTGTTCCCCAGTTGGTTTCAAAACCTATTGTTCTAAGACACTGTTCCGAACACACACTTATTAGCTTGTCCTCAAGGCTACCAATTTGATTTGTCCAATATGAAGATTAAAATTGCCCATGATTATTGCAGTATCTTTCTTTCTAGCTCCCATTATTTCTTTCTGTATATTCTGTCCTACAGTGTAGCTACTGTTAGGGGGCATACAAGCTATTCCCATGTTTTCCTTTGCTATTTCTTACCTCCACTCAAAATGATTCTCCATCTTGATTTTCTGAGCCAAGATTACTTATCACTACTATATTGATCTCATCCATTATGAACATAGCTAGTCCATCTCAGTTTCCTCTTTTCCTATCCCTTCTAAAACATTCAGTTCCCAGCCTTGGTCACTTTGCAACATGCATCTGTAATGGCTATCATATCACACATGTATTTTTATTTGTGCCATCAATTTATCTATCATGTTGTGAATTATGTATTCAGACAAAGAGTTTCTAATTCTATCTTTTTAGCATTTTTCCCTACTCTGACCCTATTTGCTTGTGCACTCTTACATTTGTATGCTCTGTCCCTTCCTGTCACACTCTGATTACCATTATCCATATTGCTACCCTGTACTATTGTCTTGTCCTTTCTCTTTAACTCTCTAAATCTTCCCCCATCTGAACTCTATTTATTTTATTTTTATCTCACTATGGTTCTAGTTATACAGTATATAGCTGTGGTAGCATATGTTCCTTCCTGGGGGAATCGAGAAATAGGGGAGGTGGAAGATCGGAGTGGGCATAGACGACCATGGGGGATAGGAGGTCCAGCCCTTTGTCTCCTCCTTCACCAAATGGCTTTCAGACTAGTTTAACGTAGCAGACCAGTCTATTATCCTGACTAATTTCTCCTGAAGACTGTTACAATACTGTTCCTTTTGTCAAACCTCCTACCTTTGTGGCATCAGTAAATTTTAATTTCATAATTCCTATCCCCAAGACCAAATTATCTATTTAAATTGAGAACAAAAATGGACCCATCAATGATTCCTTCTCTATCCACGTCTATGCACTCTTCAGTCTGATAATGGCTTTATTTGTTATTGCTTAAGAAAGTCGCATTCTATGACAGTGAACACCGAGCTGAGGGCAGCCCAAAGTGTTCATTCTGTCAGGAATATACTGAGGAGAGCGAGAAGGGGAGGTCAACAGAAAGTCTAGTCCTAGGCAACCTCTAAGCAAAATGGTGCCCCATTTCCATTTCAAAATGTCTGTCAATCAATGGAGCAATCCCACAGCCAACCAATCAGATCTAAGCTCTGTAGCCCTGCTACATCCAGTCGTGAATGGTGGTGGGCAATTAAACAACCATCTGGAGGAGAAGACTCCACAAAATGGAGTGCAGCTGAGGAAACTGAATGCAGACATGGAGTGTGGTGAGTGCGGGAGTTTAAAGTGTTAATTTAGCTCTTAAATTTTGCTTTTAAAATCTAATCTAGTCTATAATTAGCAGTAACTGGAAAATACTGTGCAAGTGGGCTGAGTTCTTTTTTTCATGCAGCTTAAACAGGGTAAACACACTCTCTGCTGTGAGAGCTGAGTAGTTAATTAGCTAACTGGTTGAATCTAGTTACTTCAGCCCCAGCCCAGTTCACTAAGCAAATTTGAGATGTGACGGTGTGCGTTGATGATTGTAAATATTCAGAGGACTCTCAGTATCTGTGCAGATACTAGAGTTATGCACTCAGAGTTATTGTTGTGATCACAGCAAATGTTAAAATATATAAGTTATGAATAATAAATAAATAAATTCTTTATTGCAGCTAAGGCAAACTGAGTGCAGACTTGGTGTTAGGTGAGTTGGAAGGGGAGGGTGGTGGGTTCGGTGAAGAGGATGGGGAAGGAGCTATTTGTTTCCTTTTTCTATCTTTCTCACCCTGAAGGAATCAGTTCCTGCTCTACTACAGGGAAAGGAGCTAACTGGTGAGTATCTGGTAAGTGTTCTATTCTATTCCTAAGGTTTAAAATAGTACACAATTTGGTGGTACAGTTAATAAAATATATGAAAAAGCAACATAAATAAGTGAATAATATAAATAAGTAATTATTTAAAAGACATTAAGGGCGGCAGGGCAGGTGATGTGTCAAGACTGCAGCATGTGGTCGCTCCTGGATAGCATTGTGATCCAGGGCAAACACGTCTGCAGTAAGCGTTTGCGGCCTGAGGAACTTAGGCTCAGAGTGATTGAGCTGGAGGCTGAGCTGCAGACACTGCGACACATCAGGGAGGGGGAAAGTTACCTGGATGTTTTATACCAGGAGGCAGTCACACCTCGTAGGATAGGGTCTTCTGGTTTGGTCAGTGGTCAGGGACAGGAGGGTGTGACTGCAACTGAGGCAGGTAAGGGGACCCAGAGGGCAGGAGTGCAGGAGCCTCGGCCTTCGCAATTGTCCAATAGGTTTGAGGTTCTCTCAGCTTGTTTGGATGAGAGCGGGTTTGCAGGGTGGATGAGCTGACTGACCATGGCACCGTGATACAGGAAGCCTTGCAAGTGCGGGGAACAAAAAGGAATGTAGTGGTAGTAGGGGACGGTATAGTGAGGGGATTGATACTGTTGTCTGTAGCAAAGAGGTGGCAGTGTTCGGGACATCTGCTCATGGCTGGAAAGGAACTTGCAGTGGGAGGGAAAGGATCTAGTTGTGGTCCGTGTAGGTACGAACGACATAGGTTGAACTAGGAAAGAGGTTCTGCATAGAGAGTATGAGCAGCTAGGTACTAAATTGGAAAGCAAAACTTCAAAGGTTCTAATCTCTGGATTATTACCTGAGCCACGTGCAAATTGGCATAGGGTACATAAAATTAGAGAGATGAATATGTAGCTCAAAGACTGGTGTGTGAGAAGTGGTTTCCGGTTTGTGGGGCACTGGCAGCAGTACTGGGGAACGTGGAGGCTGTACAGTTGGGATGGTCTACACCTGAACTGTGCTAGGACCAGTGTCTTGCAAATCGCATAACTAGAGAGGTAGAGAGGGTTTTTAATTACATAGTGGGGGCAAGGAATCAAGTGTGGAAGGATGTGGTATATCAAAGAGTAGAAACAAAGTAAAAGAGGAAAATAGTAATATGGGAAGTGAGGTCAGAGAATGACAGGAAGGGACAGAAAGAAAAAAATCTAATAAAGCACCAAGAATCGTGACTAGGGGCAGAATCATCCCAGATTTGCACTGTGTGCTAGCGGACGGGTAAAACAACGTCTTACCCGCCTGCTGCAATGGTGGCTTTTCACGCCCTATTGTCCCAAACCCGCCATATTCATTATGTATTCCTGGGAAACACGCTGTTTCCACGGACGGCGGGCTCTCATTCGCCCACCACGCCATCACCTTGCCACTTCATTGCTGGGCAACATATTTAACGTGCAGCCATGCGCACACACACTCAGTACTTCCAGCCCACACTGCTGCAGGGAAGAAATGACCTTGAAAGGCAAAAAGACTGCAGCCCCCAGGTTCAATGACGCATCATTCAAGCGCCTTTTGGACACTGTGGGGCTCACTGTGATGTCCTCTACTCCTGCTCTAGCCGCAGGATGGGCAGCAACACCACCAATCTAGCTTGGGAGGTGGTGGCAGCGGTGGTCAATGCCAATGCCCTGCAAAATAGGACAGCCACCCAGTGCCACAAAAGGATGAATGATCTCTTCCGTTCCGCCAGGGTAGGTCACTCTTCTCATCACTCACAACTCAAACACTCACAAACCCATCACACATCCACAGGGCCCTCACTCACTGCCAGTTCCAGGGACGTCACCATTCACTCTCTCACACACCTTTATTGTCCTCATCCCATCCATGGGACCACTCACCACCCACACATGCATCAAAGAGCGAGAGTCCAGGCGGCTGTATTGCCTGCCCAGTGCCAGGGTTCAGGGCATCTGCCCAGGGCTGGAGAGGAACTTGCAATGGGAGGGGGAAGATCCAGTTGTCATGGTCCATGTAGGTACCAACAACATAGGTAAAACTAAGAAAGAGGTTCTTCACAGAGAGTTTGAGCAACTAAGGTACTAAATTGAAAAGCAAAACTTCAAAGGTTATAATCTCTGGATTATTACCTGAGCCATGTGCAAATTGGCATAGGGTACATAAAATTAGAGAGATGAACATGTGGCTCTAAGACTGGCAGGCGTCTTGCTTACAGTCTCTCCATCTCTATTCATGTCAAGAAGATATGTTATTGGAATTTATTGTAAAATAGAGTAATAGTGGGATGTGTCTATGTGTGTGTGAGAGATTTAATTGAATTAGAGGCAGTTAGTCTAAGTGCTTTGATCTAAGAAGAGAGGTTAGGTTTGAAATGTTAATTAGATAAACATGGGGAAGTTTAGAAATATGTGTATCAAGGGAACATTTGCATTTTGAAATAAACTAGACTAGATTGTTTTCAATGGGGGGGTAAAATGTGTCACCTAGTCAGGTGAAGTTTTGAAACAGCATGTTTATTTTTCCCAAAGATTACTGATAAAATATAGTGCAATGAGAGGGTTTTATTATCGGGGAGATAAAGTCCAAAGAGACAGTGAAACAATGGGTATTTGCATTCAAAGAGGAAGATATATAAAGAAGGAGCAAGGGCTGTGTGTATGTGAAAGCATTTTTAAGATCTTATGTGAAAAAGCCTTCAGCATTTATGCCTCAAACTGCTGACTTCAAAGGACTGAAGTTAAGAAAATTCACTTGGAAAGCCACTTGTTCAGGGTATCACATTCCTTTGCCTGGGTCTTTTAAAATCTACATGTCTTACTGTTGCCTTAATGAAAGTGCAACTGGGAGTTAGATTGATTAGGGGGTTTAGAAGTTATTATAGTAGGCATTGGTAGACCTATATGTATTTAAAATCATTTCACTTATTAATAAATGTTTAATCTAGTTCCATAAAAACCTATAAAACTTGGCCTTATTAATACTGAATTCAAGGCACAAATTATACAATCTATACAAATTGAAAATTAGTTGTGACAGTTATTTCAAGTTTCTCTCTTGCACAGCTTGGCATTTTCCATCAGCTGTGTCAAAACAATTCATGCAGGACGAGCTGGCACACAGCAAGAGGGAGAGGTCGCAGATTGCTGGAGGAAAGCCTGAAATCAAAATCCTCACGGAATTTGAAACAGAGCCATCCAGTTGGCCGGCGAGGATCTGGACCGGTCCTGTGCTGACTGTGAGGTCGGCGCTGCTCTACCAAGTGAGGATCCAGCAGTGCAACATCCACCAGACAACCATGCTGTGAGTGATGTGTCCTGTTTCACAGGCCACTGTCATGCGCTAATTATCTCTCCTTGCTTTCGCGGGCACATCTGCCAAACAGCCAACAGAGTCCACAACCCAGGGCCTGCAATCAAGCCCCGAAGAAACCTCTGAAGAGGAATCTGGAGGCAACCTCCTTGAAGTCCTGTCACAGCGCCCACCCACACCCTCCACCAGCGCAGACGCACACAACTCAATGGGACCTAACTTTACAGTCGCCTCAGGATCACAATCTGGTGAGCACATCGCACTTTCTGATCCACAGCAGGCAGCAACAGGGATTTCCCAGGTTTGCGGCACTCAGAGGTCTGCTGGAGGCCAGAAGTTTGCTGGGTCCGAGTCAGATGACAAGCCTCTGGATTCGGTCATGTCACAGTTGCTGGAGCCGCAAAGGCAAGCTCAGGAATATCAGGAAGGGATGTCGGCTGCAATCCTCAGATTGAAAGGCACGATGGAGGAGTCCATCCTCCTTCAGGCTGCGTTGATTGAGCCGGCATGCCAAGGTACCGAGATCAACACTGGTAGGCTGGCGGTCGCCATGGAGACCTTGGTCCAGGACATTGCTCCTGCGGACTGAATTCCATCGCTGACGCCATAGTTGGCCTCTAACAGTGTGTACACAAGAGGGTTGCGGGGCAGCCCAATCTCACTCCAGCTATCTCTTCTCCTCGAGGAGTCAGCCAGGGGCCCCTGGGCACCCATAGGGAGGAGGATCTGCAGGTGCACACCCCGGGACCATCCATCCAGGTGACTCCGGGAGTGTCCGGCCCATCCAAATCCCCACTTCCTGTGACCTGAGCAGCTCCGGCTCCACAGGCCGAGGGGGATGCCACTGCCACACAGCAAGAACCCTAAAAGCAGGCCGGGGCCCTCCAGGTCTCAGCCTCCAGAGGACACGCGCCGAGGTCATCACAGACAAGACGTAGCAGTCAGCAGGCTGCCTCCACCTCCTCTATGGATGTCCGGGGAGCACCAAGGCAGGGTTAGGAAGGTGAAGAAGATGTAACTCTTTCGAGTTATCAACAGATCGCATGTAACTCTTTCGAGTACATTCACAGTTCTTGGTTTCCGGGAGTGGGACATGAACCCACAACCTTCTGATTCAAAGGCGAGGGTGCTATGAACTGAGCCACAGCTGACACCTCAAAGTTAAGATGTAACTCTTTCGAGTTATCAACAGTCACAGATTGCAATTCTTTCGAGTATAATCACAGTTCTTGGTTTCCGGGAGTGGGACATGAACCCACAACCCTCTGCTTCAAAGGTGAGGGTGCTATGAACTGAGCCACAGCTGACACCTCAAAGTTAAGATGTAGTTGCACAGCCTGGGCACGGGTGTTAATCACTTGTACATAATGTTCACTATTGTCAATAAACTCCCAAGAATGTCTCCCTGCCTATGGCTCCTTGTTCTGATGAGCAGTGTTCATGTCACTCAGATGTGAAACCTTTCTGCAAACAAGACAAAATCAGGTGTCTCAGTCCAGGGCCTCGTTCCTGTGCTTTGTGCAGCCTTCAGACCAAAGTGATGGTCCAGCCCCACACTCCATGGACACATTACTGATGCCTGCACCTCAACAGTGCGTGTCATTGCTGCCAGAATGTCGTGGGCAGTCATCACAGAGTTCTGTCATTCTCTCTGTGTGCTCTCAGCACCTTTAAGGTGGGGCTGGCCCCCATCTCTTCAGCATCTGTGACTAATGACGCTGTGCTCCTGAAGGGGTCAGGTGCTGAAGGTGGATGAAGGATCAGATGCTTTTAAAGTTTCATGGCTGCGTCTCTACGATATGACCCTGATCACAGAGCGCAAGCGAGTTGCCCTCGACAGACAGGAGTCAGACATTCTCAGAGGCCATGTGAAGATCTATGGAGTGTCCTCACTGCATGTCATCATCATCCTCCTGCAATTGAGGGACTATTAGGGCCTCCACTGCATCCCCATAACTGGAGTCAAATGTTCATAGATGCAATGTGAGGACCTATAGTGTCTCCTCGTTGCATGTCGTCATCATCCTCCACAAATTTAGCAGCTATTAGGGCCTTTGAGCGTGTTGAGATGGAGATCTGAGTGCCACTTGAGTGCAGTGGATCGCACCCTGAATCTGTGGGAAACCTGAGTAAATCCAATCGCTCTTGCATCCTGGCTCTCCTGGTCTCTTCCAATCTTATACACCTCTATCAGGTCCCCTCTCAACCTTCGCTGCTCCAAGGAAAACAACCCCAGCCTATCCAATCTTTCCTCATAGCTCAGATCCTCCAGCCCAGGCAGCGTCCTGGTAAATCTCCTCTGCACCCTCTCCAGTGCAATCACATCCTTCGTATAATGTGGTGACCAGAACTGCACATTTCATACAGTTCCAGCATAACCTCCCTGCTCTTGAATTCTATGCCTTGGCTAATAAAGGCAAGTATCCCATATGCCTTCTTAACCACCTTTATCTACCCGCCCTGCTACCATCAGGGATCTGTGGATATGAACACCAAGGTTCCTCTGATCTTCAGTACTTCCCAGGGACCTGCCATTCATAATGTAATTCCTTGCCTTGTTAGCCCTCCCCAAGTGCATTACCTTACACTTTTTCGGGTTGAATTCCATTTGCCACTGCTCTGCCAACCTGACCAGTCCACTGATACCTTCCTACAGCTATCCTCCTCACTATTTGCCATCCTACCACAATTTTTGTGTCATCCACAAACTTCTTGATCATACCCCCTGCATTTAAGTCCAAATCATTTACATACAGCACCGAGCCTTGCGGAACCCCACTGGAAACAGACTTCTAGTCACAGAAACATCCCTCTGCCATCACTCTCTGCCTCCTGCCTCTCAGCCAATTTTGGATCCAATGTGCCACTTTGCCTTGGATCCCAAGGGCTCTTATTTTCTTGACCAATCTGCCATGAGGGATCTAATCAAAAACCTTGCTAAAGTCCATGTAGACCACATCAAATGCGTTACCCTCATCAACACTCCTGGTTACTTCCTCAAAAAATGTGATCAAATTTGTCAAACATGACCTTCCCTTAAATCCATGCTGCCTATCCCTGGTTAATCCATGTCTCTCCAAGTGCAGATATATTCTGTCCCTCAGAATTCTTTCTAGTAACTTCTTCACCACCAAGGTTAGACTGACTGGCCTGTAATTTCCTGGTCTATCTCTTCCTCCCGTTTTTAAATAATGGGACAGCATTAGCAGTCCCCCAGTCCTCTGACAACTCACCTGTGGCCAGAGAGGATTTGAAAATTACTGCTAGGGCCCCTGATATCTCTTCCCTTGCCTCTCTCAACAGGCTGGGATACATCTCATCCAGGCCAAGGCCACTAAACCCACTAGTACCTCCTCTCTCTATGTTAATTTCTTCTAATATTTCACAGTCCTCCGCCCTGATGTCTATACCTGCGTTGTCCTTTTCCATTGTGAAAACCGACACAAAATATTTATTGAGGACTGTACCCACATCTTCCGGGTCCACATACAGATTACCTCTATGGTCCCAAATTGGCCCCACTCTTTCCCTAGTTATTCTCTTGCTCTTTATATATTTAAAAAAACCCTTTGGGTTTTCCTTTATTCTATGCACCAATGCTTTCTCATGTACTCTCTTAACTTTCCTAATTTCCTTTTTAAGTTCCCTCCTGCACTTTTTATACTCCTCTAGGGTCTCTGCCGAATTGAGCCCTCAGTATCTGCCATAAGCATATGATATACCACATTTATGATATACCACATGTTCCCACATTTGCTCCCTTGCCCCCACTATTTAGTTTAAAACCCTTTTGGCTTCCCTAGTTATGCAATTCACAAGAACACTTATCCCAGCACAGTTCAGGTGTGGAGTGTTCCAATGGTACAGGTTCCACTTTCCCCAGTACTGATGCCAGTGCCCCACAAACCGGAACCCACTTCTCCCACACCTGTCTTTGAGTCATGCATTCATCTCTCCAGTCTTATTTGCCCTATGCCAATTTGCATGTGGCTCAGATAATAATCCAGAGATTATGACCTTTGAGGTTCTGCTTCTTAATTTGGTACCAAGATCCTCATACTGACTATGCAGAGCCTCCTTCCTTGTCCTGCCTATGTCATTGATACCTACATGGACCATGACAACTGGATCCTCCCCCTCCCACTGCAAGTTCCTCTCCAGCCCTGAGCAGATGTCCCAAACCCTGGCACCGGGCAAGCAACACAGCCTTCTAGACTCTCGCTCTTTGCTTTAGAGAATAGTGTCAATCGCCTTCGCTATAGTGTCCGCTACTACCACTATATTCCTGTCTGCTCCCCCCACTTGAATGGCTTCCTGTACCATGGTGCCATGGCCAGCCTGCTCATCCACCTTGCAGACCTCGCCTTCGTCCACACAGGTTGTGAGCATCTCAAACCTGTTCGACAATTGCAAAGCCTAAGGCTCCTGCACTCCTGTCTGCTCGGCTCCTTTACCTGCCTCACTCATGGTCACATCCTCCTGGTCCCTCACCACTGAAAAGAACAGACGACCCTAATCTAAAAGGTGTGACCGTCTTCTGGGACAAAGTGTCCAGGTATTTCTCCCCCTCCCTCATGTTGCACACTGTCTGCAGTTCGGCTTCCAGGTCAGTAATCCTGATCCAGAATTCCTCTCGCTGCTTACACTTTCTGCAAATGTGTTTGTCAGGGATCGCCTTGGCGTCCAAAAGTCCCCACATTCCACAGCTGCAACATTACACTTGTCTTGCCATTGTTACTTTTGATATTTAGTTAATTAAATTTATTCATTTTCTTAATTAACTTAGAATAATTCCTATGTATACTACAATTTACTGTGCTTATTAAATGCTAATACTACCTAAAACTAAAAGTTATACTTTTCTTAGTTACACAGCTGTGTCTTAGGTAAATATTTAAATTATTTTATCTTTTGTTTATTATTTTAAAGTATTAGTTCTTTATATTTATAGATCTACCTTAACTCTTGTATCCTAACTGACTACATACTATTCCTTACACCAAGCACTTACTGGCCAATCAACATACTAGGTGAGCCCACGCTGCTTTATGGGTTTTCTCTCTCTCTGAACTCCTGCTGCTTTATAGTCATTCTGTCTCTCTCTGAACTCTGTGCTACTTTATGGGCTCTTTCTCTCTCTTCAAACATGTTGCTTTATGGGCTCTTTCTCTCCCTCTCTCTCTCTCTCTCTCTCTCTGACTCCCACTGCTTTATGGGCTCCCCCTCTCTCCAAAATCCTGCTGATTTATGGGCTCTCTCCCTCTCTTCGAACTCTGCGCTGCTTTATGGACTCTCACACTCTGAATTCCAGCTGCTTTATGGGCTTTCTGTCTCTCTCTTGCTACTCCTACAGCTTTATGGACTCTCTCTCTCTCTCTGCCCTCCCACTTTATAGGCTCTCTCTCTCTCTCTTACTCTCTCTGAACTCCCGCTGCTTTATGGGCTCTCTCTCTCACCAAACTCCTGTGTTTTATGGGCTCTCTCTCAACTCCTGCTGCCTTATGGGCTTTCTCTCTCTCTCTCTCTGAACTCCCGCTGCTTTATGGGCTCTCTCTCTCTCTCTGAACTCCCGCTGCTTTATGGGCTCTTTCTCTCTCTCTCTTTGAACTCTGTGCTGTTTTATGGGCTCTCTTTCTGAACACCCTCTGCTTTATGGGCTCCCCCTCCCTCCAAACTCCTGCTGATTTATGGGCTCTCTACCTCTCTTCGAACCCCCGCTGCTTTATGGGTCTCTCTCTCTCTCCGAACTCCTGCTGCTTTATGAGCACTCTCTCTCTCTCTCTCTCCAAACTCCCGCTGCTTTATGGGTCCTCTCTTTCTCCGAACTCATGCTGCTTCATGGGTTCTCTCTCTCCGAACTCCTGCTGCTTTATGGGCACTCTCTCTCTCTCTCTCTCTCTCTCTCCAAACCCCTGCTGCTTTATGGGTTTTCTCTCTCTCTCCGAACTCCCGTTGCTTTATCAACTGAAATGCGAACACTGAACAAGGAATCTACAAATTGAATTCCTGTAATATTTTATACAGTCATTTAAAGTCCATGATATGGAATGTCCATCAGTCTTTAGAAGTCTATCAAAGTCTGACCATGCCTCAGAAATCCAATTGATCATCTTTCTGGTAAATTTCATCCTTGAAATCTATTATAAAGCCAAACTTCCTCAGTATCAAAATGATGGGCATTGAGTTTCTGATTTTACTTTTGTGAGGAAGCGATGATGCCAAGGCCGTACCTTGTAACCTTGTCTTTAAAAAAAAATTCTTAGTTTCTAACCTTCACCTTTCGGCAACCATTCTGCGTTACCATGTTCAACTCCTTGGTGAAGGAGGAGACCAGGGTCAATTTTTACTTAGTTTTAGATTTATTCACAAAGCAGGAGCTGTACATTTGTAATTTCTAACTCTACAACCAGCACCAGTGTCAATATTTATATAACTAACATGATAGGTAGCATTGCAATTTAACACCTGGGGAATATAACATATGAAATAAGAGAGGGAGAGCCTGCTGCACCATTCAACATGACCATGCCTGATCATCTAACTCAACTCCACCTTCCTACTGAAGTGTGAGGTAATTCATTTTAGGAGAAAAGGCAAAACCTGAAGGATAAGCTTGATGGAAAGACACTGAAGGCTATAGAGGAATAATAATACCTTCAGCTGCAAATGTATCGTGCCTTGAAACTGCAAATACAAGTAGACGAAGCCATAAAAAGGCGAGCAGAATTTTGGGATTTAGAAATAAGAACTTTGAAGTAATGATAAACGTGGTAATCTGATGTATAATATACCTTTAAGGAGAATGTTATAATGGAAGATCACATGATCTTAGTATCCAATAGCAGAGTGGCGTGGGCTACCTCTGTAGTTAGTAGTCTGTAGTTAGTAGCAGCAGTAGTATAGAGATAGAGTTTGAAGTGTTAGCACATGTTTAGTTACAGCTTTTTACCTTTGTAAATAAACACAGAGTTTCTACCGTTGAAGTGTCTGCCACTCAACTCTATCATTAGCACCAAATTGCCCACTCCTTACAACAAGCATGCAAACAGGATCCGACAAACGGGTGACGAAGATTCAACAAACTGGCGATGAGGATTAAACAAGTTCAACAGAAGCAAGCAAGAGAAACAAAATCGGCACTGTACCTCACACAGCAATTGTAAGTAGAAGTTCCTTTCAAATCGTCAAAGTTACTCCCACACAGCATGCCGCATTTCAGAGAATTGATCCTTTCGATCCAGCAATGGACGATTGGTCCCACCATCTTGAGCATCTCTTGTTCTTTTTCCTAGCGAGTGAGATTTCAGGGGGAAGAGAAGAAGCGGGCGATCCTCTTAAGTACATGTGGGAATAAGACTTATGGCTTGATTCGAGGCTTGATGGCACTCAGTGCCCCAGACTCGAGAAATTTTGGTGAATTAGTGGACCCGGTGAAGGGCCATTACCAACCAAAGCCCTCCGTAACGATGCAAAGGTTCAAGTTTAATTCAAGAATTAGAGCCCTGGGGGAGACAGTTGCAAGCTATGTGGCAAGCTTGAAGCAATTAACAGAGCGTTGTGAGTTTGGTCCACCCTTAAACAATATGCTTAGAGATCGCTCAGTGTGCAGTGTGAATGGCAACACAGTTCAGAAGCGATTGTTATCCGAAATAAATTTGGATTTTAAGAAGGCGCTAGAGATTTCACTGGCCATGGAAAGTGCAGTTAGGGATTCGAAAGCCATGCAGGGCGCACAAAATAGTGCCGTCCTCCACACCAGGCAGGAAGCCCCAGCCAAAAAGGGCATGAAAATGTAAGACTCTACTGAGTGGTGGGAAACAGGAAACAGGCTAGCAGGAAAATGAGAAAAAACGATTAAGCAGCGAAAACAAAGGGCAGGATTTTGCCCTTGATGGGGGTGCTTGGCAGGGGCGAGTGGGGGCAGTTGGGAAAACAACTGCTGCTCATGATTGGCACCAATTAAGGCCCGACCAGCGTGGAACGTGAGCAGCAGCACTGAGCGCTGCCTGTGCAGAGGTAGGAAGGAGGGAGAGGGGGAGTATGCGTGCAAAAGAGCACTTCAATCTCCCTGGGGCATGGAGCTGCTTCAGTGAGATGAAGCGCTGTTTAAAAAACTATTGAACAAAATAAAAATGTCATAAAACATGTCCCCTCGTGTGACTCTGTCACATGAGCAGGGACATGTTTTTAATTCAAGTGCAAAATTTTTATTCTGTTTTTATTTGCTTTAGGAAACCTCATCCCGCCCGTGGATGATGTTTCCTAAAAAGTGCAAAGGCCGCTTGGCGTTTTCGCCTGCCGCCAATCGTAAGGTTGGACGGGCAGCGTAAATTTGAATTTAATTACCTTTTTAATGGCCTTAATAAACCTTTTAATTGTTGGCGGCGCACTGCTGCCTCCGGTGCATGCCCGCCGAATGAAATATCGCGGGACAACGTGATGATGTCAGGATGCTCGCCCGATGTCATCGCGCGTCGTTTTACGCTCGGCCTGGTCGGGCTCGCACCTGCCCGCCAAGCTCAATGTCGCCCTAAGAGGCTTGGTTCTCTGCCTCTCAATACCAACACTGGTAGCTTTACCGATTGGCTCCCATAATGAACAGTTACACTACTTGTGCCTTTGACCTGAATGTCTTCACCCGTGTTTGTTTTTAATTGGGCAGTTGTTTCTTCCAAATTTATTTGATGTTCCCCATTACCCAGATATCTGTAGTTTTGTTCAGTGCTGCTGCTCACGTTCCACGCTGGGTGGGCCTTAATTGGCACGCCTGCTTAAAATCGCGGTACAGTGTCAATGACTGCCCAAGGAGTAATAGCAGTAGAGGTGGAAATAAACAATCCCTTAACGATCGGCACTTTAAAAAAGTGGAACGTTTCTATTGTCAGAAAACGGTCACATAATGAGACGGTGTAAGGAAAGAGTCAAGCAGACTTTTAAATAAAAGAAATTAAACAGGGAGATCTACAATGTAGAAGAGGCTGAAGCAACAGATTCCGTTGTATAACTTGAAGGTTGGAAGAACAGAACCAATCTATGTAACTGTGGAAGTGAATGGTAGACTTTCGATTGGAAATGGACACAGGAGTTTCCACTACAGTAATTGGGGAACAAAACTACAGATATCTGGGTAATGGGGAACATCAAATAAATTTGGAAGAAACAACTGCCCAATTAAAAACAAACACGGGTGAAGACATTCAGGTCAAAGGCATAAGTAGTGTAACTGTTCATTATGGGAGCCAATCGGTAAAGCTACCAGTCTTGGTATTGAGAGGCAGAGAACCAAACCTCCAAGGGCGAAACTGGCTATGGGAAATCAACCGTGAGGGATCACTGAGATTCCAAAAGGAAGCAGGGAGCATTTCTACTTTGGAAAAAGAGTGTGTAAAGGCTCAACAGCCAGAAGAAATGCAGGCTGTCTTGAGTCGAAACATGGAAAAACAGAAGGAACTCAAAGAGACCATGCTTAGTTCGAGACGAGGTGAGCAACCTCCGAAAGGAAAAAGGAAACCTGTTGACAGACCTTCGCACACCACAAGGTTCCCTCAGGTCAAAGCTTCTGCCACTGGAAAAGAGAAAAGGAAAGAATTCAGCACCTCTCAGACCAAAATGAAGGATGAATTGGCAGAGAAGACACAACAATGCTTAATTTTCCAGGAGGCAGCAAACAAATACAAAAAAGAGAGGGAAGAGCTGAAGAATCAGCTAAATTAAGTGAAAGAGGCTTTGGAGGCAAAAGTCTCAGAATTTTCTAAGAAGCAGACAGATGATAAAATTCTGGGAGACTCAACCACTGAGTTCACTCAAGTGGAGCTTGCATCTGAGATTAATCGGGCCACTATTGAAGTTGAAAAGAAGGTTGAGATTAAAGTAAGCACTAGAAAGAAGAAGACATGTAGAAAGAAGACACAGAAACACATATAAGGCTTTAATCCTGGCAGGATACGAGTATACTTTCATAGGCCTGGTAGTCAAATTGCAAACACCGATGCACTTAGTCGTTTGCCTTTACAAGAACTTATTTTGTTGTTACGTTTCTTAGATTCATCACCAGTGTGTGTTCGACAGATCAGAGGCTGGACAAATCGGGACCCAATCCTATCACAAGTACAAGAACAAGTACTTCATGGTTGGTTACAAGAGCCTGTATCTGCCGAAATGAAACTATACTTCAACAGAAGGTGTGAAATAACCAGCCAAGATGGTATCTTACTGTGGGGAGCATAAGTGATAGTACCTCCAAAGGGCAGAGAGCCATTGCTAATTGAACTACACAGCGCATATCCAGGAATGTCCTGAATGAAGACCATAGCATGCACCTACCTATGGTGGCCTGAGACGGATGGTGAAATAGAGAGTTTAGTGAAGAATTGTGTGCAATGTCAGCAACTTTAAAAGTTACCTTCAACAGCTCCATTACACCCATGGGACTGGCCAGGAAGACTCTGGGTGCGGTTACACATTGACTGTGGGACCTTTCATGGGAACAGTGTTTCTGCTCATTGTTGATGCCCATTCAAAATGGATGGACATATATGAGGTGAAGTCACCAACGTCTTCTGCTACAATTGAGAAGTTACTTCAAAGTTTTGCCATTAACAGATAATGGCACGGCATTTATGAGTGCTGAATTTCAATGGTTTATCAGCCTCAACGGTATCACTTGTAAAAATTTCACCGTATCACCCTTCCTCAAATGGACTGGCCAAAAGGGCAGTTCAAACATTCAAGACAAGCATGAAGAAATTAACTGGAGATTCCTTTACAACCAAGCTGGCATACGTTCTTTTCCATTATAGGACCACCTCTCACACAACAACAGGTGTCACACCTGTGGAGTTATTGATGAAACGCCATCTCAGGACAAGATTAAGCTTAATAAAGCCAAATTTAAGGGGCAAGGTGGAAAGGAGTCAGGGAAGTCAGAAAGCTAGACACGACTGGCATAGTCGCAAGAAGAAATTTATTGTGGGAGAAACAGTATATGTGAAGAAATTTGGAGAAGGACCAAAGTGATTACCAGGTGAAATAAGTGGTGACTGGACTTCTACGTTACCACATGAAGGTGCAAGGCCGAGTCATATGGAGACATATGGATTATCACATGATCTTAGTATCCAATAGCAGAGTAGCGTGGGCTACCCCTATAGTTTGTAGTCTGTAGTCAATGGTTAGTAGCAGCGGTAGTATAGAGATAGAGTTTGAAGTGTTAGCACATGTTTAATTATTGCTGAGTATCTTTGTAAATAAACACAGAGTTTCTACCTATGAAGTATCTGCCACTCAACTCTATCATTAGTATCAAATTGGCCACCCCTTACAACAAGTGTGTAAACAGGATCCAACAAACTGACGACAAGGATTCAACAATAAATTTATCACAGCAATGGTTAGGCCTTCGAGTGCTGTGTTCAGTTTGGTTATACCATTACAGGGAGAACATTAAAACCATGGAGGGCGTCTCGTATAGATTCACCACAATGATACCAGGAGTAAGAAACCAGAACTGTGAGCAGACTTGAGACACTGATACTATTACCAGTGAAACAGAGAAGGCAAGAAGAGATTTAAGAGTAATTTTTAAAATGAGGAACTTGTCCTTCTAGTGGGTGAAGCAATGACAAAGGATCATTGTTTTAAGATTGTTATGAGGAGAGTTTTGTGGGAGGTTAGGTTTAAAATATTGGCAGCAAGGCACCTGTTGACGCATGCCTTGCCAAGGAAACATCGTCACAGAGGAACAGACCCAGAAGAAGGCCAAGAAGTTGAGTTAATTTAAAAAAAATTAGTTTCCTTGTGGGCAAAGAGGAACAGAAGTGCTCTTCCAAAACGTACAGGGAAACTTTAGTCCTCCCTGCCTCACCTGCCTTCCTGAGCATGACCCATGTACGTCAGGTCTATCAGCACCTGTGTAGTGACAGGCAGTCAATGTTTTCCCTTTGTGGACTTCACTCTGCTGCAGCATCCAGCTGTGCTCACCTGACAAACTCACGCCAGCAACAAGTCACTGACGTTGGGTTCAGGCAATCATTGAACCTGGTATATTTAAGCGAAGCCTGGATGTTTAAAGGGGCTCCTTTCACTCAGCTGATTGGGGCTTGTTTCTTGCATGATGGTGACTGTAGGTAGTTCATCTTTGATACAAAGACCTTGTACATCTGATCTTCTATTTTCTGTTTCAACAAACATAAGGAGAGAGGAGCACTGATAAGCTAGCCTTTAAACTAAACTGCAGCTTTTAGGAAACTTTCTAAAAGGCCCCAGTATAATTAGTCTTTTATACACAGACAAAAGCTACTCTTCATCTCTGGCTAATGACACTCCTTTACCATCCACCAGCAGGTGAACACAGTTGTAACCAATCTGCTACAGTTACCAGGACACAGTGGATGGAATTTTCCGTACCCGTTGGCATTGGGCGTGCTTGGCGGTGTGAGCAGACAATATGGCGAGAAGACCAGAAATCGGTTTCACATTGTCGTGAAACCAGTTTGCAATCGTCCGCTCAGCACGTCGTTGGTGGGTCCATCGGACATCGGAAACCTCATTGTAATACATCTGCACGAGGCTGGCCCCCTGAAATAATCCCCTCGTGCTGGATCATCTGTCCACTCACACCGAGGTGTTTCACAACAGCACATATAAGGCGTGCACTTGGCGGGCTGCACTTTGAGGGGAACTCGGAGCTGAGTGCATAGTAACGTTGTGCAGCGTTCGTGAGGGTCGCCTGTTGGATTTCAAGGTCGAGGCGTGGGGGCAAGGGCTGCCCTGTGGTTGAAGGTGGTGCAAAAGCACGTGCGGGGTGGTGGGGGAGAGAAGCAGCCATGCATTCGGGAAACCTTGTATAAAGTGACCATTCCTCTGCAGCTGAGACAGTTCAGGTCTAGCAACGTAGAGGCATGAAAGTGCCACCAAGTGCTCCAGAGATTGTCACCCCTCAGGCACAGACTTCAAACTAATGAGCGTTTTAGTGGGCTGCAGAACAGTTGGACGACTGGGCACGTTGTACAATCTCCTCGCTAAAGCTGGGCCATGGAGCAGTCACTGGTGGAGACGCTCACAGCCGCTTACAATGTCCGAATCCCGGTTTGGACCAGTCTCCCGCACGGTTCAAGTTAACGGTGCAGCCTTGAAGTGTGGGTTAGGAGAATGCCTGTGCCTGAGCTGAGAGCACAGCATGCAGTCCAATGGGCAAAGCTGCTGCCAATCGGTCAGGTGGAGTGGGGCGGAGGTGGGTGGGATTTTGGGCAGCCATGTCGCGCAGTAAACTCTGACCATCCAAGTGGTGGCCAACACTCTCCGGGATGCAATAAGGGGCCCTCAGACTTAACCATGTGAGGTTCTTAGTCTACCCATGCTATCCCACGTGTCTCTCTCTCTCATCCTGCAGGTGAAGTATATCAGAGCATGGAGTCTGGTGAACTAGCTGTATGCCTCATGGGAGAGTGGAGACCACGGAGAAGAGAGCAATGGAGGCATTGGCTGCGCAGAGGGAGGAGCAACACCTTCACGAAGAAGGGGCGGCTGGGGCTCCCGCACATGCTGCCGAAGAGCTACAGTGAGCTGTCGTTGGGCAGCGCCTAGCGAGACCCAGGGTCTATCGACACCACCTTTAATTTCTGCAGGTGACCAACAACCAGTGTCACAGAAGACTGCGAATGTCTAGGGAACTGGTCGGTCACATCTCCACCTGCTGCAGGATTTGGCGTCAAGGGGACACGGAGGGTATCCACTGCCAGTGGCCATGAAAGTGACCGCGGTGCTCAATTTCTACGCCAGTGGCTCCTTTCAGGGCTCCACAGGTGACCTCTGTGGGATATCACAAGCCTCCATCCACAAATGCATCCATGAGGTCACAGGTGCCATCTTTGCGAGGGCACACAACTTTGTGCATTTCGCCCGGGACCAAGAGAGCCAGGATTCAAGAGCGATTGGATTTGCCCAGATCTCGGGTTTCCCACAGGTGCAGGGTGTGATCGACTGCACTCACATGGTGCTCAGATCTCTGTCACAACAAGGGTCAACTATGTCAACTGCAAGGGCTTCCATTCACTGAACGTGCAGCTGGGGTGCTAGCCTGCATCCTGCAGGTTTACGCACGGTTTCCATGGAATGTCCACGACTCCTACATTCTCAGCCGGTTACAGATCCTTGATGTCTTTCAGGGTCCACAGAGGCTGCAGGGTTGGCTCATAGGGGACAAGGGCTACCCGCAGAGGACATGGCTGATGACACCCTTCAGTCGAAGGTATAATGAGGCTCATGCTGCAACTCGCAACTTGGTAGAGCAAACTAGGATGCTGAACATGAGGTTCCGGTGCCTGGACCGGTCTGGTGGAGCCTTGCAATGTGGTCCACAGAGGGTGTCACGCATCGTCGTCACCTTTATAACCTGGCACAGAAACAGGCGCCAATGACAGCGATGAGGCCCTTCCACTGGCCAGACGAGGCAGGCGCACTCGGGAGGCCCTCATAGCTGCTCAATTTATGGAGGATGATGACAACATGCAGTGAGGAGACCCCATAGATCCTCACATTGCATCTATGAATGTTTGACTCCGGTCTGGCTTATGGCAGTGCACATACCCTCTATGAGAATGCTCCTGTCATGGAGACGCAATGGTGGCCCTAATAGCTGCTCAATTGCAGGAGGATGATGACGACATGCAGTGAGGACACTCCATAGATCTTCACAAAGCATCTGAGACTGTCTGACTTCTGTCTGGCCGAAGGCAGCATGCTTGCGCTCTGTGATCATGTCATAGAGACGCAGCCATGAAACTTTTAAAGTATCTGACCCTTTGTCTGCCTTTAGCACCTGACCCCTTCAGGAGCACAGCATCACTGGTCACAAAGGCTGACAAGATGGAGACCAGCCCCACCTTAAAGATGCTGAGAACACACAAAGAGAATGAGGGAACTCTGTGACACCTGCCCACGACATTCTGGCAGCAATGACAAGCACCATTGAGGTGCAGGCATCAACTAATGTGTCCAGGGAGTGTGGTCTGAAGGCTGCACAAAGCACAGGGACGAGGCCCTGGACTGAGACACCTGCCTTTATCTTGTGCAGAAAGGTTTCACATCTGAGTGACACGAACTAGCTCATCAGAACAAGGAGCCAGAGGCAGGGAGACATTCTTGGGAGTTTATTGACAATAGTGAACAGTATGTACAAGTGATACAGGCTGTGCCCAGGCTGTGCAACTACATCTTCTTCACCTTCCTAACCCTGCCGCTACATTTTGGTGCTCCCTGGACATCCACAGCACAGGTGGAGACAGCCTGCTGACTGCTATGCCCTGTCTATGATGACCTTAGAACGTGTCCTCTGGAGAGCCAAGACCTGGAGGGCCCTGGGCTGCTTTCAGGGTCCTGCTGTATGGCAGTGACACCCTCCTCAGCCTGTGGAGCTGGAGCTGCTGAGGTCACAGGAAGAGGGGATTCGGATGGGCCGGACACTCCTGGAGTCCCCTGGATGGCTGCCCCGGAGTGTGCGCCTGCAGATTCTCCTCCTTATTGGTGCCCAAGGGCCCCTGGCTGATTCCTTGCGGAGAACGGGTGGCTGGGGTGAGATTGGGTCGGCCTGCACCCCTCTCACGTACACACTGTTGGGGGTCAACTATGGTGTCGGCGATGGAGTTCAGCTGGCACAGAAGTGCAGGAGCAACGACCTGGAGCAAGGTATACATGGTGGTCGCCATCCTACCAGTGTTGACCTCGGTGCATTGGCATGCTGGCTCTATCACCTCAGCCTGAAGGCGGATGGACTCCTCTATCGTGCCTTGTTATCTGAGGAGTGCAGCGGACATCCCTTCCTGATGTTCCCGAGCTTGCCTTTGCAGCTCCAGCAACTGTGACATGACCGAATCCAGAGGCTCATCATCTGACTCGGACTCAGCAAATTTCTGACCTCCAGCAGTCCTCCGAGTGCCAGGATCTGGGAAGACCCTGCCGCCACCTGCCATGGATCAGAAAGTGCGATGCACTCACCAGATTGTGATCCCAAGGCTACTCTACAGCTTGGTCCCACCGAGGTGTGTGTCTCTGTGCTGGTGGAGGGTGTGGGTGAGCGCTGCGATGGGACTTTACGGAGGGTGCCACCAGATTCCTCTTCAGAGGTTTCTTTGGGGCTTTATTGGAGGATCATGGATTCTGTTGACTGTTTGGCAGATATGCCTGCAAAAACAAGGGGAGATAATTAGTGTGTGGCAGTGGCCTGTGAAACAGGACACATCATTCACAGCCTGGTTGTCTGATGGATGTTGCACTGCTGGATTCAGGCATTAATCCACCGGTGTGCAACCTCTCCCATCTTGTGTGCCAGCTTGTCCTGCTGAATAGAGATGGAAAGGGTGTAAGCAGGACACCTGTCAGGCCAGATGTTAATATGCCTGGCATGTGTGGGTGGTGAGTGGTCCCATGGACAGGATGAGGACAGTGATGGTGTGTGTGAGAGAGTGAATGGTGATGTCCCTTGAACTGGAAGTGAGTGAGGGTCCTGTGGATGTGTGATGGGTTTGTGGGTGTGTGAGTTAAATAGTGTTGAGAAGAGTGACTTACCCTGGTGGAACGGAGGTGATCATTCATCCTCTTGCGGCACTGGGTGGCTGCCCTCTTTTGCAGGGCGTTGGCGCTGACCACCGTTGTCACCACCTCCCAAATCAGACTGGTGATGTTGCTGCCCATCCTGCTGCCAGAGCTGGGGTAGAGGGCATCATGGTTGGCCTCCACGGCATCCAAAAGGCACTCGAGGGACGCATCATTAAACCTGGGGGCTGCAGTCTTTTTGCCTTTCGGTGCCATTTCTTCTGTGCAGCAGTCCTGGGTTGGAAGCAGTGAGAGGTGTGCGCATGGCTGCACTTTAAAAATGGTGCCTGGCGTGATGAAGCAGTGAGGTGATGACGTGGTGGGCGAATGAGAGCCCGCCCGCCATTGAAACGGCGTGTTTCCCGGGAATGCATAATTAACGCAGCGGGTTTGGGATGATATGGCATGAGAAGCCACCAATCTGGCCGGTGGGTAAAACGTCTTTTCTCCCCACTTGCTACCCCACTTAGTGCAAATCGGACGATTCCGCCCAGTGTCTCGAAGAAGCACTTCAAATGTTGGGTATCTCACGTTAAAGCTCAATTTCTGACAAATTATTAAATATCCCAATCTTTCAAACTTTCAGGGCATATCTAACTCTGCCTCTTTAGCCTTCATTTTCAGAACCAGTGACCCTCTAATTAAAAATTCTTCAGATGTTTGACCTCAATACATATAGTGGAGTGAAGAGTGCTCCAATAGCTCATGTTCATAGCAAGACTGAATGGAAGATGTTCACATTTGCAGTAATATGATACCTAATGCCCTGCAGAGATTTGAATACCCTTATCGCGTGACTTATTTAGCAGCTAGTAGCCTTATATATGTTTTAAAATTCTCATGGATTGAATTATCTAGTTGGCAGGAGTAATAATGTTTAAAACCAAAACAGAGTATAAATGCAGGATTTCCGTATGTAACAAGGAAACAACAACCTCTAAAACTTACTCCTAACTAATAAAATCACAAAAAATATCTCATCCTTAATTCAGAAGATTAATACAGGTTAGAATCATTGTTCCGTTCTTGTATTCTTAATACAGGTAATAATTGTACTTTAACAAACACAATGACTGCATTTAATGTTTTTTAAAATAGTTTGTCTTTATCCATGGGTTAGTTATCTCATCATGTACTGCATCACAAAGTCTTAAGTCATTAATATTACTGCTAAATATCTGTGTCTATTTCACAGATACTTGCATGGTAACCAAAGTTATACTGTCAATACTGTGTTAATAAAGTCACCAAAAGCTGTCTTGGTGAGATGTAAAACTTCAGCCAAGTCTACCTCCTCAGTGAATATAAAAGATAACATGATATTGTTTAAAGAAGAGCAGGAGAATTCTCCTGGCGACCGGCCAACGTGTATCCCTCCTTAAAGAAAACAGACCATCTGTTCATTTATCTTGTTACCTTTGGTGGAGCCTTGCTGCATTTCCCTACAATACAATGGTGACTGCACTTCAAAGGTAATTCTTTGGCTGTACTGTGTTTTGGGAAATCCTGAATTCAGGAAAAGCACTGTATAAATGCAAGTCCTTTCCTTTTCCCTTTAGATATCAGCACCCGTCCAAAGTATCACGGGCCAAAAGAGTTAGGATCAAACCATTCTTCATTGTTCTGAAAACATACTGTTTCAATTATCGAACCTATTTCATTTTCAAAAATTGGCATGGAATAAATACTGTGTTGCTCCTCAATGTACGATAGCTGGTTGGCACAATTTCAAAATACTGTTCTGGTAGCTACGTGAGTAGCAGATATGTTTTTCTGATTATGTTGCATTGCAGATGGTACAGATACCAATAAGTTGAAAACAAATGACAAAGCATTACATTAAAAAGTGAACACCAAGCGAGAGTTACTATAGCTTCACTCCACTCTCAGAGTCAGTCTTCTGCTGGATAATTTTCATTCCAGACTAGGTTAGGCTGTGCATGAGCGCCTTCAGTTTCCAACAACTCAAGACCACTGTTTATACAGCGAGGTAACACATCAAATGCTCACTCCTGATTTACAGAAAGGCCTCCCTGGAACAGATATGAAATAGGAGCAGGATTGGACCATACAGCCCATCGAACCTGCTCCGCCATTCAATATGACCGTGGCTGATCTTTGGCATCAACTCCACTTTCCTGCCCACTACCCCTATTCCTTGATTGACCAAAAATCTAAGTCAGCCTTGAATATATTTAACAATGGAGCATCCGTAATCCTCTGGCGTAGAGAATTCCAAAGATTCACACCCTTTGAGTGAAGAAATTTCTCCTTACCTCAGTCCTATTAACCTCTTAGCCTGAGACTGTGCCTCCATGTTGCAGATTCCCCAGCCAGGGGAAATAACCTTTCTCTTTAGTGCTGTACCTGCCCTGGGAACAGATTAAACTAAAATAGCTGCTGTTCCCATATCATATTCCTGACCATTAAATTCTGAGACATTGTTTAGGTTGGTCAGTCCTGTAATTATAAAACTTTCCTGTTTCTGCTTCTGTCTGAGCTCAGACTCCCATGGGAGCTCCTTCACAAGTCAGTGCTGAGTGTTGCTGTTGAACCATGGGTGACATCTTAGCCAGTGCCCATTGTGCCCAACCCAATGACTCCATCCCTCTCCCAATCAGTGTATGAGGCTGAACTATACCATTCACAACTACAGCATCCTATCTGACCCACAAACTGGCTTCCGGCCCCATATTCTCCCCACCATGCAGACCACCTACATCCACTTCCTGTACATCTCTTGTCTCTGTCCCGGCGTCAGATCCTGTGCTGCTGAAACACTCATCCATGCCTTTGTTAGCTCTGGACTTGATTATTACAACATTTTCCTTATTTGGCTCCCAGCCAGCACCCTCCATAAACTTCGGCTCATCCAAATCTCTGCTGCCCATACATTAACTTGCACCAAGTCTTGTTCACCCATCGCCCCTGTGCTCACTGCCCACATTGGCTCCCAATCAGGTAATACTTGGATTTTGAAATTCTAATTTTTGAGTTCAACTCATTAAAAAGTGCCCTTTAAAGGAACTTAATCCTCAGAATTCCAAATGTTAGTTTGTTTGTATTTAATATTTTACTGTGAGTACTTTCCGTTCCCAGGGTGGCATTTAGATTCCTATAAACAGGCAACAAGTGAACAGGAGGCACAGGGGAGGGAGGTTAGAATTTGGTTTTGGCTGTAGCAATTCCAAGTTCCCCTCTTCCAAGCCAAACACCACCCTGACTTGGACACATATTACACTGGGTCAAAAGCCTGAAATACTTCCTGCAACATGAATTGTGAGAGCAAATTCACCACTTGAGCTGCAACGGTTCAAGATAATGGCCCACCATTTTCTCATGGGTAACTAGGGATGGGCAAGTAATGCTGGCTTAGCCTGCGTCCACCCATATTCTGAAAACAAATCGATGTTAAATGAAATAGGAATAAAATCAAAATAAAAACGGAAAATACTGGAAATACTCAGCTTTCGTATATGAATAAAAACAATGCTCTTATAATTCACTGATTGAAACCAAGGGGGGCCTGTGATCAGAGCAGGGTCTCATGTTCCAAGAAATGATTGTCAACATAACTTGGCTCTGCAACCTCTTGTGTTTGCTGTTCCTCCGTTGCCTTTATCAGAGTAGAAGTAACAAATAATCTGGCTCAAAAACTGCTGAACACCAGTTGTTCACATGATTTAAAGATTCAATTGTTGCTAAAACAAAAATGGCTGGAAAAACTCAGCAGGTTCTGACAGCATCTGTAGAGAGGAAGACAGAGTTAACGTTTCGAGTCCGTGTGACTGATGAGGAGTTAACTCTCTGTGTTTCAGATTTCCAGCACCCGCAGTATTTTGCTTTTATTCAATTGTTGCTGTTGTCATAGGATCATACAGCATAGGGTGAGGCTGTTTGGCCCATCGTGTGTGTGTGCTGGCTCTTCCTATTGCTCCCTGTCCCGTGTTCTTTTCCCACAATCCAGCAAATCATCCCTATCGGTATTAATTCTTTTTTTTTTTTGAAAAGTTGCTCCCACCAAACCTTCCAAAATGTAACAAACTGGCTGTGTAAACAAAATTTCTCCTCATCTCCCCTCCGGTTGTTTGCCAATCACCTTAAAACCGTATCTTCTGATTACTGATCCTCCTTCTCGTGGAACCGAATTCTCTTTCGTTAACCTGTCAAAACCCCTCATGATTTTGAGCTCCTCTATTAAATCTCCTCCGTACCTCCAAGGCCTTGACATCCTTCCCAAAGCATGCTGCCCAGAATGGAACACATTACTCCAGCTGAGGCCAAACCAGTAATTTGTACAATTTTAATGTATCTTTCTTGCTCTTTTACTCTATGCCTCTGTTTATAAATCTAAGCAATCCCATATGCCTTTTTAACAACCTTTCCTTTTTTCCTGACACCATGAAAGATCTTGTACATGCACACCCAGTTCTCTGTGCTCCTTTACCACCTTTTAAATGTTGCAGTTCAGTTTCTATTCAATAACCTCATTATCCCTTCCAAAATGAGTCACTGCGTTAAATTTCGTTCGCCATGTGTCTGCTTATTTAACCATCAGTCTGTCTATGTCTTCCTGAAGCTTACCACAATCCTTACATTGATTACTACATTTTCGAGTTTCATGTCATCTACACTTATTGAAATTACACCCTTTATGTGTACAAGTCAATGTCATGAGATGAGGAGAAATTTCTTCACCCAGAGAGTGGTGAGCCTGTGGAATTCATTACCACAGAGAGTAGTTGAGACCAAAACATTGTATGTTTTCAAGAAGGAGTTAGATATAGCTCTTGGGGCGAAAGGGATCAAAGGGTATGGGGAGAAAGCGGGAGCAGGCTATTGAGTTGGATGATCAGCCTTGATCATAATGAATGGTGGAGCAGGCTTGAAGGGCCGAATGGTCTACTCCTGCTCCTAGTTTCTATGTTTCTATGAGTAAATATTAGAAAAGGGCAGTGGTTCTAATACTGGCCCCCGAGAAACAGCAATGTATAAAATTCCCTTCAGTCTGAACAATAACTGTTCACCACTTCTCTTTGCTTTCTGTTCCTGAATCAGTCATAGTCAAGCAGACAATCAAGTAGGCTGCTTTGTCTTGGATGGTATCAAGCTTCTTGAGTGTTGCTGGAGCTGCACTGATCCAGGCAAGTGGAGAGTATTCCATCACACTCCTTGTGTGCCTTGTAGATGGTGGACAGGCTTCAGGGAGTCAGGAGGTGAAACTGCAGTGTTCCTAGCCTCTGACCTGCTCTTGTAGCTGCAGTATTTATATGGTTAGTCCAGGTCAGTTTCTAGACAATGATAATCCCCCCAACCCCCGCCTCTCCTGGTTATTGATGTTGGGGAATTCAGTGATGGTAATGTTGTTGAATGGTAAGGGGATATGGTTAGATTCTATCTTGTTGGAGGCGCTCATTGCCTGGCACTTGTGTGGCGCAAATGTTACTTGTTACTCATCAGCCCAAGCTTAAATGTTGTCCAGGTGTTGCTGCAAATGGACATGGACTGCTTCAGTATCTGAAGAACTGCTAATGTTACTGAACACTGTACAATCATTAGTGAACATCCCCACTTCAGACCTTACAACGGAGGGAAGGTCATTGATGAAGCAGTTGAAGATGGGTGGGTCTTGGACACTATCCTAAGGAACTCCTGCAGCAATGTCTTGGGGCTAAGACAATTGGCCTCCAACAAACTACAAACATTTTCTTTGTGCTATGTATGACATCAACCAGTGGAAGGTGTTCCCCCTGATTCCCAATGACTTCAGTTTTGCTAGGGCTCCTTGATGCTACACTCTGTCAAATACTGCTATGATGTAAAGGGCAGTCATTCTCACCTCACTTCTTGAGTTCAGCTCTTTTGTCCATGTTTGACAATGAGGTCAGGAGTCATGTGTCTCTGGGTGGGACCAAAACTGAGCATTAGTGAGCCTGTTATTGCTGTGTAGACGCCACTTGATAGCACTGTTGGCGATACCTTCCATCACTTTGCTGATGAACAAGAGTAGACTGATGGGATGAAAATTGCACAGGTTGGATTTGTCCTTGTTGTAGACAGGACACACCTGGGAAATTTTCCACATTGCCGGGTAGATGCCAGTGTTGTAGCTGTGCTAGAACAGCTTGGATAGGGGCGCGGCAAGTTCTGGAGAACAGGTTTTCAGTACTATTGTCGGAGTGTTGTCAAGTGTCTTCAGCTGTTTCTTGATATCACATGGAGTGATTCAGATTGCCTGAAGGTTGGCATCTGTAATGCTAGACCTCAGGAGGATGCCAAGATGGATCATCTACTCAGCATCTCTGGCTGAAGATTGTTGCAAATGTTTCAGCCTTGTCTTTGCACTGATGTGCTGGGCTCCCCCATCATTGAGGATGGGGTTATTTGTGGAGCCTCCTGCTCCACTTAGTTGTTTAATTATCCGTCAGCATTCACAACTAGCAAGCTTTTATCTGTTCTTTGTGGGATCACTCATCTCTGTCTAATGCATGATGCTTCCACTGTTTAGCATGCATGTAGTCCTGTGTTGTAACTTCATCAGGCTGACACCTCATTCTTATTTATGCCTCTTAGCATGCTCTCCTTCACTCCTCATTGAATCATGGTTGATCCCTTGGCTTGATGGTAATGGTAGAGTGAGGGATATGAAGGGCCATTAGGTTATAGATTGTGATTAAATGCAGTCCTACTGCTGCTGATGGCGCACGGCACCTCATGGAGCTCAGTTTTGAGCTGCTGAAACAAAATATACCCCATTTAGCACAGTGTAGTACCACACAACAGGATGGACAGTACCCTCAGTGTGAAGATGGGACATGGCCACAAGGTGGTCACTCCTACAATAGTCATGGACAGATGCATCTGTGACAGATAGATTGGTGAGAGTGAAGGTGAGGGTGAGGTCAAGTGGGTTTTTCCTCTTGTTGGTTCCTTCACCACCTGCCACAGCCCAGTCTGGCAAGTACATTCTTCAGAACTCAGCCAGCTTGGTCAATAGTGGTGGTACCAAGTCACTGTTGGTGATGGGCATTGAAGTTCCCATGTGTTCCTCAGTGTTTCTTCCAGGCAGTGTTCAATATGGAGGAGTACTTATTCATCAGCTGAGGGAGGGTGGTGGTTGGTAATCAGCAGGAAGTTTCCTTGCCCATGTTTGAACTGATGTCATGTGACTTCATGGGGTTTGGAGTCAAATTTGAGGGCTCCCAAACAACTCCCTTCCGGCTGTGCTGTCACCTCTGCTAGGTAGTCCTGCCGGTGGGACAGGACATACCTAGAATGGTGATGATGGTGTCTGGGAAATTGGCTGCAAGGTATGATTTGGTGAGTATGACTATGTCAGGCTGTATTTGATTATTCTGTGGGACAGCTCTCCCAATTTTTGCACAAGACCGCAGATGTTAGTAAGGAAGACTTGGCAGGGTCAGCAAGGCTGGGTCAGCCATGGTCATTTCTGGCGCTGAGGTTGACGCTGTTGCTCCATCCAGTTTTATTCCTTTTTGACTTTTCTGTAGCTGTTTGTTACAAGTGAGTGGTTTGCTAGGCCATTTCAGAAGGCAGATAAAGTCAACCACATTGATATGAGTCTGGAGTTAAATATAGGCCAGATCTGGTAAGGATGGAAGATTTCCTCCCCTAAAGGACATTAATTAACTAGGTGGGTTTTTTTTATAGTTTCGGGGTCACCATTACTGAGACTAGCTTTTGATTCTGGGTTTATTAATTAGTTGAATTTAAGTTCCACCAACTATCATTGTAGGATTTGAACATATGTCCCCAGAGAATTAGCCTGGCCTCTGGATTACTAGTCCAGTAACATTACCATTATGTCACCATGCCCCCAGATGTAACAGTTATTAAGCCAGACAGGGAAAAGAGAGCAAGGAGGATTATGATAACCATTGAGTTCAACAATTTCGATATTGTTTATCTCTCCTGCCTTCTGGCCTATCAAAGGCCTTCCCATTTGTTATTTTAAGTAAAATCATTTCAATAATTCACTGGATACAAAAACACATTTGAAAATTTCAATAAGTACTCAGTCAAGCTGGTAACTTTGCTCCCCGCTGCAATTTTCCTGTTTATTATCCTTCTCACAACTAACTTAGTGACAATTGCGATCATTAATCAGGGAAAGTGCAGTCTCTCTAAATGTGTAATTTGCTACCTGGTGGCCATGTCATTGGCAGATCTACTGATCATTACCCTTGAGCTGATATTGGGGCACATTCCTATTGTTTATTCCAATTGTTTTCCTTTGGTCCACCCATGTGTGTAATATCCACACCGGCCTACTTGATGCAGTCACTGACTGTTCTATCTGATTCATCATCACTTTGACCTTTGATTGACTCATGGCCATCTCTTGCCAGAAGTTGAAAAGTAATTATTGCACTGAGGAAACAGTGGCTGTGCTTCTGGGAACAGTGACCATGCTAGGCTGTCTAAAGAATGTTTTCTGGTATTTTATGTTAACAGGATGGCATTAGTTGTCGAACACACCCTAGTTTTGAGAGATAATACAAAATAATGAGTTCTCTAGGACTTGGGCATCAATTAAGCTCCTTCATTACATTCTAACCCCAGTGGTCCCACTTGTTGTGGTTCTGCTGCTTTTATCATCAGTCACATTTTAGTGAGGAGTGGAGCCCACAAGAGACTCCATGCAGCAGTGGGTAAAATCCCAAAGATTAAAAGCAGAAGGAAATCCATCATTTTACTGTTTGTTATCTCGGGGAATTTCATACTGTAACGGTCAAAGATTATGGTGTATTCTGTCGATAATCGACAGGTATTTATGGGGTTAGGGTATTCATGGATGCCAACGTATGTACAAGAAACTGACTTCATGCTCCAGCTTTTGAGTTGCTGCACGAACACTTGTATTTATGCCTTGACACAGACTAAGTTCAGGGAGCTGTTGAAGAATGTGATAAGTGTCCCTTTACTCCAATTGTATCTGGTATTAGAACTCAGTTCCATCTCATTCTATCCAAACAACTCTCCCCCAGGGTCAGTGATACAGACACACGTGGAGCTAATCTTTTGGAAAGGTTCCTGCAGACTGGAATGTAGCAAATGTAACCCCACCACTTAACAAGGGAGGGAGGGGGAGAATGGAGAACCACAGACGTTGGCAGAATTTTCCGCTCATCGGGCGGGCGAGTGCCCGACCTGAATGAGCGTAAAATGACGTGCGATGACATTGGGCAAGCGTCCCGACGTCTTCGCGCACTCACGCGATATTTCACTCAGTTGGCACGTACGGGAGTCGGCAGCGTGCCCGCCGACAATTAAAAGGCCTATTAAGACCATTAAAGTAATAATTAAGTTCAATCTTTCGCTGCCATCCAACCTTACAGTTGGCGGGCAGGTGAAAAGGCCAAGTGGCCTTTGGATTTTTTAGGAAGCCTCATCCACGGGCGGGATGGGGTTTCCAACGGCAAATGAAAATTAAATAAAAATGTTTAAATTTCATTCATCGCATGTCCCTGCTCATGAGGGGACATGTTTTTAACATTTTTAAATTCTTTCGTTTTTATTTTGAAAACTGTTCATGCTTTTCCTGCGCACACCTACGTGCATGCGTGAACCTCCACGCTCGCCCTCCTCCTCCTCCTCCTCCACACAGGCAGCACTGAGCACCGCAGCAAGCGTTTCACGCTGGACGGGCCTTAATTGGCCCGCTCGCTTGAAATCGCAGTTACAGCCCAATCACGGACGGCGGTCAGCTTCCCGGCCACTTCCGCTCACTCCTGTCGAGCCCGCCCGATGAGGGCCAAAATCCTGGCCTTGGTAGTTTGGCATCAGTACTAGGGAAAATGTTAGAATCTATGATAAAGAATATGATATCTGAACACTTAGAAAATAATGGTAAAATTGGGCAGAGTCAACATGGATTTATGAAAGGAAAACCATGTTTAAGAAACCTGTTGGAGTTTTTTGAGGATGTTACTTGTAGATAAAGATAGATAAAGGAGAACCAGTGGATGTGGTGTATTTGGTTTTTCAGAAGGCTTTTGTTAAGGTCCCACACAGGGGGTTAGTAAACAAGATTAGAGCCCATGGGGTTGTGGGTAATATATGCGTATGGATTGAGAATTGGTGAGCAGACAGAAAGCAGAGAGTAGGAATAAACGGGTCATTCTCAGGATGGCAGGCTGTTACTAGTGGGGTACCGCAAGGATCAGTGCAGATTGTGAACAGGTGAATGAGGACAGGGCGATGACGACCAACAAAACATAACGGGAAAAGCTTAAAGGAAGTGTGATACAAGAAGTGACTAATATTTAGTGTCAGACCAGTGTAAGGAAGCATGGCCCAAGCAAAAGCCATTTGGTCCAATGTAATGCAAATTCAGGTTTTTAAGGGCAGGCATTAATTCCAAATACATACAACTTGCTGTATAATAAGTTGCACTCAATTTATACAATCTCCTGAGGAACAGCTGTATAAAATTTCTTCCTATCCCCAGAGGTTATCTCCAGAATACTTACATATAAGCTGCATCATTATTTTATGGTGACTGGGTATTTCCCTTGATTTGAAAGATCCAGTGTCCCAATCATTCCAAAACCATCACGTTCCACAAGCCAGGTGTCAATTCTCATTCCCCATCTGATCTTTATCTGACTCTTTTTTAAAAGTGTTAATTGCTTTTTCTGGGAGACAGTTCCAACCATTTATTACGTTATGCGGAAGATATTCCAAATTCTAACCTCATTTGAGACTTGTTAATTTTGTGCTTGGATCCTCCTGTACCGAGCTCTCAGTCACAAGTTAAATTGCTTTCTCATTTTACACTTTCTAGCAATGCTGAAGAGCTGGGCAGCATCTGGTCTAAGTCTTGTTTGCCAAAGAAACGAATGAAGTTCTACATTACTCAACATTGCAGATATCATTGAACAAGGATAAGTTTAAGCACGCCCCCCGCACCCGCCAAAGTGATAAGTGGGCAAAAAACTTACATCGATGTAATGAAATATTCTAAGTTTAGCGTGTATACATTGCAACACACCTTTCACAAGCTTCACAAAAGATAGAACTTCAAAATGCAGCATGTCCTAAGGTGGCATCTCAAAAAGCACCACAATTCAAAACTATTGTACCTCCTAGCAACATAACTCACAAATGAAACATTCATAGGACAAAAATATGATTAGCTTAAATTATTATTAAAGTTGCCAATCGTCTAGATGTCTGCTGACTAAATGAGAATGAATGAAAAGCAGTTCCATTCACTCCATGTTCACACACCAACAAAAACAAATAGGGAGCATACAATCAGGTAATCAATATTTTTCAAAGTGCCCATTCACAACTGACAGCCCTATAATCAAGGTGTGGTCATTAGGTGCAGTTGTTGGATTCATCAGCAGTGTTTTTCACTGACTGGTGCAGTACATACAGCACTTTTACACTTGGACGCTCTCTGTGTTACATACAAAGATATGGAACCATAATTAATGATGCTTAAAGAAATCTTAAGTTTTATTTTAGAAATCCCTATACAAATTTCCCTCTATACATGTCTGACCCCACCTGTGTGACTTGGGCTGGAACTGCGACTTGGTTCCTAATGGGCTTTAATGGGCTTGGCTGTAATGGGCTTTCCTGGCAAAATATTTTGGGCACTTGAGAATGTGCTGCATACAACCCTGTGATAATTAGGAGAGTACCATTTGTATGGCTGGCAAAATCTCACTCCCTACTGCTGCAATATATGAATAAAATTAGGCGTTCACCTAAATTAGCTTTATCTTGGAAATTTCCATTGTAAAAAAGGACCAGTAGGAAATGTTTGGTGTTTAGTCTACTAACATGGAACCTGCCTGATGAGTTTCTTGGGCCATGTTTAGTAGCTGTAATAGGCAATCTAACCGGGCTCTTGGCTGCCCTAACTAAACAATGGCCTGAATTTTCGGGTTGGTGAGCGGAGGTGGGGCCCGCTCACCGACACGTTAAATGATGCGGGGGTGATGTCGGGCGTGTGTCCCAACGTCACCCCGCGTCACTCAGAATTTCAGTTCGGCGGGCGCGCACCCCAGTCAGCTGCCCACCCGTCGAACTGTCAAAGGACATTTAAATATCAATTAAAACACTTAATGGAGCTGCCCATCCAATCTTAAGGTTGGCGGGGAGGCAGTCGAAAGAGCCCAGGCGGCCTTCACATTTATCATCGAGCCTCATCCACGGGCGGGATGAGGTTTCATGGAGGTATTTAAAGTTTTAGAAAAATTTTTAATGACATTCATAGACACTGTCACATGAGGGGACATGTCTTAATTTTTTTTTTCTTTACTAAAATTTTCAGAGCTTCAACTAAGCTCCCTGAGGCAGCTCTGTGCCTCAGGGAGATTTGTGCGCTCCTTCGCGTGCATGCACGAAAGAGCGCACTCCCCGACTCAGGCAACCCCCCACCCACCCCCCTGCCTGCACAGGGAGTGCTCAGCGCTTCTGGGCGTGCGTCATGCTGGGCGGGCCTTAATTGGCCCACCCACGTAAAATGGCGCCGCCCAGCCAATCACAGGCGGCGGTCAGCTGTGCACTGCCCACACCCACTCCCACCCAACCCCCCCGCAACAGGGAGAAAATTCTCCCCAATGTTTTTTTTATAATTATTCTACAATCGCTCCAAAGCAAGCTATATAACCTGCATGAGCCCTGGTTAGACTAGACCACCTCTGGACTACAGTGTTCAGTTCAAGGAAGGATATATTGGCTTTGAAGTGTTGCAGCATAGAGTGATAGCTAGATTCCAAATGTAAGGCGAGATTGGGATCCTGGAAATCCGAAATAAAAACAGAAAATGCTGGAAAAATGCAGCAGGTCTTGCAGCATCTGTGGAGTGAGAAACAGAGTTAACCTTTCAAGTCCATATGACTCTCCTTCAGAGCTTTTAGATCTTAGCTCTGAAGAAGAGTCATGTGGACTTGAAACGTTAACTCTGTTTCTCTCTCCACAGATGCTGCCAGACTTGCTGCATTTTTCCAGCATTTTCTGTTTTTATTACACAAAGTGGGATTGTATTTTATGGAATTTAGATGATTAAGGGTGATTTAAATTAAAGTTTTCAAGATTCTAAGAAGAACTGATACGGTAAATAGAGATTGTTTTCACCTGTTGGGGAATCTAGGGACTAGACACGTAGCCTAAAGATTTAGAGCCAGCCCTTTTCAGGAGTGAAGTTAGGAAATACTTCTACATGAAGAAACAGGAGGAGTTTGGAACTCTCTTTGATGCAGGGTTAATTATTAATTTAGATTCTGAGATTGATTAGATTTCTGTTAAGTGGAAATAAGGCAAAGGAGGGCATCTGGAGTTAGGTCACAGGTCAACTGTGAACTCACTGAATGGCAGAACAGGCTTGAAGGGGCTGAATGGCCCCTCCTGTTCCCTTGGCCAGAATTTTTAGCTCAGCGGTCCAACCCAATCGGATGCGATATCGTGCGAGATGACATTGGGCGAGCGTCCCAACATCATCCTGCGCTCGCGCAATATTTCGGAAAGCGGGCGTGCGCAAAATTCGGAAGTGCGCCAGCTGACAATTAAGAGGCCAATCAGTGTAATTAAAGATGCAATTGT
The DNA here is from genome assembly GCF_964194155.1 of Cetorhinus maximus. Lineage (NCBI taxonomy): Eukaryota > Metazoa > Chordata > Chondrichthyes > Lamniformes > Cetorhinidae > Cetorhinus > Cetorhinus maximus. Next base: position 18,560,938 of record NC_135908.1, read on the forward strand.
CTCCGATTTTTCGTGGTCCGTCCAACCTTAACAGTTGCATTTTTCGTGAAGCCTCATCCAAGGGCACGATGAGGTTTCTGTTATTAAATGAAAAACCTATGGACCGCATTTTTATCGTGTATATGTTCAGGTGACTGATTGTGATGCTTGAACATTTTATTTCTGATTTTAAAAACTTTAGCTAATTGTTTTCGGGTCGGGAGCCTCCCTAAGGCAGCTCTCTGCCTTCAGGGAGCTTTCTGTCAACGTTCGCCCACGACCTCGCTGACTTCAGCGCTCACCCTCCTCACCCCCCCACTCCGGCAGCTCTGAGCATTTCAGCGTGCGCTTCACATTAGCTGGCCGTTAATTGGCCAACCAGCATGAAATTGCGGTCGGGGGTCAATTGTAGTCAGCGGTCCATTCCCCGGTCGATCTTGGGCCCGCCAATTGCGCCCGCCCATTGACCTAAAAATTCGGCCTTTGTTCCTCTGACTCCTTGACTCTTTTAAATTTAGCAACAACCTTGTTGCCTCCTGGTTTCCAACCCTCTTGCTCCATTGGCTTCCCAGTCACTAGACCCAAGCAGACCATTCAAGATCCTGGATAATAATGCAAAATATCCACTGCAATAATAATTATAAGTAAAATTGTATCTATTAAAAATATCAGTGTAAAATAACTTTCGAAATACAAACACACTAATAATAAGCTGAGATTTGCTGGAGCTGGAACCTTGGTGAACAGAAGGATCAACAATGTACTTCCTTAACCAATGAGATTTAGGGATTGAGAAATAAGCAGAAGAGGGTGAATTACAATGGATGAATCCAATGTCAAATTATGAAAAGAGAAATAATTGGAGTAACAAAGAAAAATAAAACACAAGGGTAAAGTAAAAAAATTAATTTAAAATCTCCAACAACAATTCATTACCTGAAATAATGATATGCCACACTTTTAATTGTTCACTTTCTTGGCCAGAGGTTGACTCGTAGTCATTAACAATTATCACATCATTAAAAGGGTACTTACACCGTTAACTACGAGACTTAAACTTTCTGTGGGAAGGTTAATGGGCAACTAAAGTAAAAAGGCAGCAGCAGTTTAATGAAAGTCATGGGGAGGTTAAGTGTGAGATGCCATTTTCACAAAGCTAAGGGCAGAGTGGTGCAAAACGTCCAGCAAATGTCCAGGGATTTGCCATTTGCAGGGTATCTCTTCCTCGCCAGAAGTTGCTGGCCAATTGGCACATTAACAACAGCATGTGTCATTCACATGCCATTATTTTTTAGCGAACGCAGACCCACTATATAAAACAACCAAGGCTACAGCACAGTAACTGTGTTAATAATACATATAAGATAGCATACAGCAACAATGTTTCCAGCCTAATCTCAGGCTCAAACATCCCACTCTCTTCCGACAACTTCAACAAGACAACACATATTAGCCCCAGACCAAATGCCAGAGACTGAGTGAAACAATTATCAGAGGTTTGTGTTTTGAATCTGGCCCCAGATCTCCATGTGAGAGAGAATTAAAAGCTCAGGATAATTATGTACAGTGAGCAAGTATGAAACTACCAGATATAAAAAGAGAGAAAGGAATATGAAGAGACAGAGCAATATTGCCTGAAAGACATCCATGCCCAGTGAGAGCATGTCCTATTCATAACTTAACATGGATTTCACTCAGTACATCATTTTTTGGACTGTCTTTTCTTTTAAAAAAAAGGGATACGAAGAAGACTGTTGAAATGGCTGCCAAAGGTCTTTCTGCAATTTCGGCACAGACAAAGGATTAACTCATGTCTGAGAATGGCTCTGAGAAATTCTCAAATGCAAATGGGTTTCTCGGGTGCGAAGAGACCACCCTTACCAGCTTAATGGAAGAGACCTAACAAACAATGACTGCCAGATGTGTCGGAGCCATGAGGATCGTATATCAAATAAGGGCTTCAGTGAGCTAGCTGGTATGTTGATGGGTTACCAATCATTCCCCCCTTGTGTATCAATCACCCTGGCTCCAACCCATTATGTGGACATTGGAAGGCACTGTAACTTGCCATCATGTGACCGAAACTAGCTTCCAATACCAAATCCTTCATGACTCAAAGAACCAGAGAGAAACTGGCCTGTCAGTCTACACAAGAACACTACCTGCAGAGGACATTAGCAGTACCAAAGGCAGTAATAGACTCACACCTTTTAAAACTTGGAGACTGTTACATTCAAAAAGTCTCCCAGCCTGATTCCTATTCCAAGCCCACCTGTAAAGAAACTTGATCTCCTGGTAAGAAGAAACCACAAGTGACTTACTTAGCAACCTGCTGAACATCCATCTCTTCGAGGGAATCCTACCATAAACGCTGATTTGCAACTACAGTTATTGAAACCACCTAAACTACCCGTTTCGAGAGAAAACACTGCCTTCACCGGGCCTGCGATGATTGTTTCTCCTACAACAAGCCAAACACGTGAACTGTTAACTATTCTTTTCACGATTTGTAACACTTTACAACTTGCACTATTCTCTTGAACTGTATCTTTCTCGAGCATGTATGTGAGTGACGTAACATTTAGACTTTCAAGGTCAATGCGTGAATAAATAGTCCTCTTCGTTTAAATGCACGAAAGCTTGCTGCAAACACTCTGGAGGCTAATAAATACGCACAAAATCAAATCTCCAAAATCACACAGATTATGGACAGTAAAGATAAGAGTATAAGGGTTTCAGTTCTCTTCCGACACTGTCCGTGACAGTATACTGAAGAAAGGAGATAGATTTAAGATGATTGGTAGAAGGATTAGAGGGGACATGAGGAAAAATCTTTTTCACCCAGAAGCTGGTGGGCGTCTGGAATTCACTGCCTAAATTGGTGGTTGAGGCTGAATCGCTCAACACATTTTAAAGGTACCTGGATATGCACCTGAAGTGCAGTAACCTGCAAGGCTACAGACCAGGTGCGGGAAAGTGGGATTAAAATGAGCGGCTAGCTTCTTTTTTTCTCTTTTTATGGCCGGCGCAGACACGATGGGCTGAATGGCCTCTTCCTGTGCCGTAACTTTTCTATGGTTCTAAGGAGAGATGTGTAAAAGGGGGAGTGGATCAGATGAATTTAGACATAGATGGATAATGAAAATGTATAGAAGCAAACAGAGGGGGAGAGAGGAAATATGAAAGTGAAACAAATATGGAAATAATTAGAAAATGAGGGATTTAGAGTTGGTGTTACTCCCGAGGAATTTCACAGATGATCAGCTGTTTTGTATGATATTGTATGCTGTGCATATTTTTGGCACCTACTCTTTCCAAAGCAATATAGGCACTGATTTAAAGTAGACAATGCCATGAAAAATACATTATTTATATTGAAAGTTAAACCTATCCACAGGACTGGGGTACAGTTTTCTGAATGTGCGCTCCCAGAGTGGAGCCTCGCCCTCTGGCAGTGCACAGTCGAAAGTTGCTGGTGTTCTGCTCATAACTTTCCTCCACTTTAAACAGACTAAAAAATGACTGACATGCGCACATTAAGAACATTGGCCCTTTGCAGTCTTAAATAAATGGAGTCTGCAAAAGACATTCTAACTCCAGGGTTGGATTAATTGCAAGATATTGCATTTAAAAGGGTGTCTGTAATTACATTTTCCTAATAAAATTAAATAGTTGACAACAAGCCCAGATTTTCACTAGAAATCCATCCGCTCTGGGTGAATCTGTGGTGGGAATGAACAGCAAATCAGGCATGGAACTGTTCCTCTGGTTCCCAATGAGTCACCCTCACTTTCCAGGAAATAAATCAACAAATTTATAAAGTTTTACATTGACTTTAAGAGACAGTGATTTATTTCGGCAGTGTCTCCGAACTCCATACAATCCATTGCAAAAAGTGCAGACTTAGCTATGGAGGAACAGAATATTAAATTAGAAAGTTAAACACAGCCTAAGCTAAAAATATAAATCTCTTAAAAGATTTTAGAAAGGATAAATAGTTTTCAATTAAGAAAACATATAAATCTATTGTTTAAACCATTCAAACAGATCATCTAGAATAAGAATTAAAAATTGGCAAGATAAATTCTCACGAAATGTTGGGGGTGAGAAAGGGATGTTTAGATGTAGAAGAAAGTATAAAAAGATATGGAGTTCCTGAATTTATTTTCAATGACATTATCGCTTAAAATGATCTACTTTCTGATCATTAGGCGGGTAAGAGGCACATGTGATCGATCTCCTGGACAGAACAGTGGTTAGTAATGAGCTGCCAATTAAAAAATGAAAATATTCGTCAAGAAACAGAGCCAGGTGGAAATAAGGGGAAAATTGGGCTGAAACGTTTTACAGGTCATTAGAAAAGTAGACAGGACCAGATGATTGGAAAGTGGCTTATTTTCCAATTTTTTTAAACAAGGTCAGCAGCTTCATCCAACACATTATTGGTCTGTCAGCTTGATATCTGCAGCAGCGACTATATTGCAGTCTGTTATAAAGGAAGTAATTCAAGACCGTTTAATGAGTACAGGCTGAACCCCAAGCCAAAGTGGCTGTACGAAAGCCAGGTCATGTCTAACAGCTATATTGAGGATGTAACAGATGTGGTCATTTCGCGGCTGTTGTGTTTCTAGGTTTTCTGCAGACATTTGACAAATAGCCTTTCTGGAAGACTTTTTAAATCACCAAGGCCAGAATTTTACATCCAGCGGGTGGGCGCGCGCCCGACCTGAACAGACGTGAAATGGCGCGAGATGATGTCGGGCGCACGCTCGGGTGATATTTCGCTCGGCAGGCGTGCGCAGCAGTCGGAGACACGCCCGCTAACAATTAAGTGGACAATTAAGCCCATTAACAATGCAATCAACAGCGATTTCAAGTGACCCGTCCAGACTTACGGTTGGCGGACGGGCCATTCTCCCAGGCAGCATTCACATTTTTGCTCAAACCTCAATCCAGGGTGGGATGAAATCTACGTAGGTAAATAGAATAAGAGATGTGTGGGTACTGGTCTTTTTCATGAGGTTTGCTTTCAGGTGCTTGATTGTGCTGCATGAACACATTTTGCAGCCTTTTTGACTGGTGTCCTCCAGTCTGTGGAGGTCCGCAGCTCCCTGGGGCAGCTGTCCGCCTTCAGGGATTTCTCTCAAAAACGCTCACCCGCCCCCTCGGTTACACCGGCGCCCGCTCTCAGTCTGGCAGCACCGAGCATTTCAGAGTCAACTTTGGAGTTCTGAAGAAGAGTCGTTGACTCGAAACGTTAACTCTTGTTTCTCTCCCCGCAGACCCACTGGCCTGAATTTTCATCACGGCGAGTGGAGGGGGGGGGGGGGGGGGGTGGGGGGGGTGGGGCCCGTTCGCCAGGGCGTAAAATGATGCGTGGTGACGCCGGGCGGGCGCCCCGACATCACCGCGCGTCGTTTAGATTTTCAGCTCGGCGGAAAAGCAGCCGACTCGGCAGCGCGCCCGCCGGACTGTCAAAGGCCTATTAAGGCCGTTTAAAAATCAATTAAAGTAATAAACTGGGCTGCCCGTCCAACATTAAGGCTGGCGGGGGGGGGGGCAGGCGAAGAGCCCAGGCGGCCTTCGCATTTTTCATGGAACCTCATCTACATAAATAAAGTTTCTCATTAATTTTCATTGACATGTCCCAGCTCATGTGGCACTGTCACATGAGGGGACTTGTCCTAAATTTTTTTCTTTTCTTTATTTAAATTTTTGAAACTTAAACTAATCTTCCCGAGGCACCCCTGTGCCTCAGGGAGATTTCTGCACTCTTTCGTGCACGTGCGCGAGAGAACGCAGGCCCCGACTCAGGGAATCCCGCCCCCCCCACTGTCCGCTCAGCGCTTCCGGGCACGCGTCATGCTGGGCAGGCCTTAATTGGCCCGCCCACGTAAAATGGCGGCGCGAACCCGATCGGGGGTGGGGGGGGGGTGCCGATCGGGTTCGTGCCCACTCCAGCACAACCCCCCCCAAACAGGGGGAAAATTCTCCCCGCTGAGTTTTTCCAGCACTTTCTATTTTTATTGTAGATCTCCAGCATCCGCAGTATTCTGCTTTCATGATAAAGGAGTTACCTTGATATACAAGGTATCTGTCACACAGCAGTATGCCTGCTGCTTCTGGAATTTGGCGTAGATGTCCACTGGCAGAGCTGTCCCTCTCCAGAAATTTGTCTAAACATCTGGCTTGAGGAAATGGAAAATTTCCATGCTGCATCCCTAATGAAACATGATCAGTGAAGGCAGATCTCCCCAGCAAAATTGTTCAGATGTAAATGCACCCATGGACAACAGATCACTATTTTAATATCCTAATTTGGGCAATGCCCAAAAAGTGTGATTGCCCTCTACACCAAACATGCAGCCTGTCTGCAAAATGGCATCCTCTACACAAATAGACAAGGAACAGACCCAAAGCTTGCTCATCTGTTCATCATAGGAGGATCATAAAGAGGAAGGTTTTACGGATGAAGAATTACTCAAAAGTGCAAATGTACGTATTTTGCTGATCCTTTTCGTTATTTTTTCATAGGATGTGGGCATCAGTGGTAAGGCCAGCATATATTGCCTATCCTCAATTGGCCATGAACAGGCGCTGGTACAAATCTGCAATCAATGCAATCGAACGCACTGCAAAGTTAAACTACATTCTATGAACAGAATGGCCAGTGACAAACAGTCCTTGCAAAGCACAGATAGGATCTCAAGTGCTCAGAAGTAATTGATGCTGCTAGAGCCAGTAGCTGCCCAGCTCCCTGGAGGGGATGTAATTACTGAATTAGATGGAGTAAACAGGAGGCTACAGCTTCAGAATTACCTTATAGGGCCACTATAGTCTGCTGATTCGTCCCATATCGTTAAAGAGTCTTCACAGTGTCTCTTAATCACATCTTATCCTAAGAAAGGATGGGATTCTGTGTGGAATGCCTGCTAGTAATTAGAATAAGTTGACTTCTCCAGAGCCACTGTACTCACCTTTGACTTCTGCCTCCTCAGAATTCAGTTCACCGCTGCTCAAGGTTGAAAGCAACACACTAAAGGAGATTGAGCTACCCACACTTCTCAATTTTTGGGAGATTGTTCTATAAGCTGTGATTTAGATTGCATCTGGGTATCAGTTTTTTTTTATTCACACATGCCAGGTGGGTGTTGCTGGCTAGGCCAGTGTTTATTGCCCATCCCTGGTTGCCCTTGAGAAGGTGATGTTGAGCTGTCTTCTTGAACCGCTGCGGCCAAGTGGCGTAAGTACACCCACAGTGCCGTTATGGAGGGAGTTCCAGGAGTTTGACCCAATGACAGTGAAGGAACGACGATATATTTCCAAATCAGGATGGTGAGTGGCTTGAAGGGGAACTTCCAGGTAGTGGTGTTCCCATGCATCTGCTGCCCAGTCCTTCTAGATGGTAGCAATCGTGGGTTTGGAAGGTACTGTCCAATGAGCCCTGGTGAGTTTCTGCAATGCAACTCGTAGATGGTACACACTGCTGCCACTGTGCATCGGTCATGGAGGGAGTGAATGTTTGCGGATGGAGTGCCAATCAAGCGGGGTGCTTTGTCCTGGATGGTATCAAGCTTCTTGAGTGTTGTTGGAGCTGCACTCATCCAGGTAAGTGGGGAGTATTCCATAACACTCCTGACTTATGCCTTGTAGATGGTGGTCAGGCTTTGGAGAGTCAGGAGGTGAATTACTCACTGCAGGATTCCTAGCCTCTGACCTGCTCTTGTAGCCACAGTATTTATATGGCTAGTCCAGTTCAGTTTCTGGTCAATGGTAACCCCCAGGATGTTGATAGTGGGGGATTCAGTGATGGTAATGCCATTGAATGTCAAGGGGCAATGGTTAGATTCTCTCTTGTTGGAGATGTTTATTGCCAGGCACTTGTGTGGCACAAATGTTACTTGCCACTTGTCAGCCCAAGCCTGGCTTTTGTCCAGGTCTTGCTGCTTTTGGACATGGACTGCTTCAGTATCTGAGGAGTCGCGAATGGTGCTGAACATTGTGCAATCATCAGTGAACATCCCCACTTCTGACCTTATGATGGAAGGAAGGTCATTGATGAAGCAGCTGAAGATGGTAGGGCTGAGGACACTACCCTGAGGTACTGCTGCAGTGATGTCCTGGAACTGAGGTGATTGACCTCCATCAACCACAACCATAATCCTTTGTGCGAGGTATGACTCCAACAAGCGGAGAGTATTCCCCCTGATTCCCATTGACTCCAGTTTTGATACCTTGATGCCACACTCAGTCAAATGCTGCTTTGTTGTCAAAGGCAGTCACTCTCACCTCACCTCTGGAATTCAACTCTGTTGGCCATGTTTGAACCAAAGCTGTTTTGAGGTCAGGAGCTGAATGGGCCTGGTGGATCCCAAACTGAGCATCAGTGAGCAGGTTATTGCTAAGCAAGTGCCGCTTGATAGCTCTGTTGATGACCTCTTCCATCACTTTACTGATGATCAAGAGTAGACTGAGGGGCGCTAACTGGCCAATTTAAATTTGTCCTGCTTTTTGTGTACAGGACATACCTGGGCAATTTTTCACATTGCTGGGTGATGCTTTGTAGCTGTACTAGAACAGCTTGGCTAGGGGCGTGTCAAGTTCTGGAGCATAAGTCCAATACTATTGCTGAAACACTATCAGGGCCCATAGCCTTTGCAATATCCAGTGCCTTCAGCCATTTCTTGATATCATGTGGAGTGAATCGAATAGGCTGAAGACTGGCATCTGTGATGCTGGGGAGCTGCGGAGAAGGTCGAGATGGATCATCCACTCGGCACTTCCGGCTGAAGATAGTTGCAAATGTTTCAGCCTTGTCTTTTGCACTGCTGTGCTGGGCTCCTCCATCTTTGAGGATAGGGATAGTTGTGGAGCCTCCTCCTCCAGTGAGTTGTTTAGTTGGCCACCACCATTCACAACTGAATGTGGCAGAACTGCAAAGCTTAGGTCTGATCCGTTGGTTGTGGAATTGCTTAGCTCTGTCTATCACTTGCTGCTTATGTTGTTTGGCATGCAAGTAGTCCTGTGTTGTATATTGACCAGGTTGACACCTCAATTTTAGGTATGCCTGGTGCTGCACCTGATATACCCCCCTGCACTCTTCATTGAACCAGGGTCAATCCCCTGGCTTGGTGATAATGGTAGGGGATATGCTGGACCATGAAGTTATATGTTGTGGTTGAGTACAATTCTGTTGCTGCTGATGGCCCACAGCACCTGATGGTTGCCCAGTCTTGAGTTGTTAGATTCAACTTAGCACGGTGGTGGTGCCACACAACACAATGGAGGGTGTCCTCAATGTGAAGACAGGACTTCGTCTCCACAATTACTGTGCAGTGGTCACTCTTACCGATACTGTCTTGGACAGATGAATCTGCGGCAGCAGGTTGGTGAGGATGAAGTCAAGTATGTTTTTCCCATCTTGTTGGTTCCCTCACCACCTGCTGAAGACCCAGTCTCGCAGCTATTTCCTTTAGGACTCAGCCAGCTCAGTCAGTAGTGATGCTACCGAACCACTCTTGGTAATGGACTTTGAAGTCCCCCACCCAGAGTACATTCTGCACCCTTTCCACCCTCAGTGCTTCCTCCAAGTGGTGTTCAACATGGAGCAGCACTGATTCATCAACTGAGGGAGGGCAGTACATGGTGATCAGCAGGAGGTTCCCCTGCCCATGTTTGACCTGATGCCACGAGACTTCATGGGGTCTGGAGTCAATGTTGAGGACTCCCAAGGCAACACCCTCCCGACTATATACCACTGTGCCATTACCTCTGCTGAGTTGTCCTGCTGGTGGGACAGGGCATACCCAGGGATGGTGAAGGTGGTGTCTGGGGCATTATCTGTAAGGTATGATTCCATGAGTATGACTATGTCAGGCTGTTGCTTGACTAGTCTGTGAGACAGCTCTCCCAATTTTGACACAAGCCCTCAGATGTTAGTAAGGAGGACTTTGAAAGGTTCACAGGGCTGAGTTTGCCGTTGTAATTTCCGGTGTCCAGGTCAATGTCGGGTGGTCCATCCGGTTTCATTCCTTATTGACTTTCTAGCAGTGTTATACAACTGAGTGGCTTGCTAGGCCATTTCAGAGGGCATTTAAGAGTCAACCACATTACTGTGGGTCTGGGGTCACATGTGGGCCAGACCAGGTAAGGATGGCAGATTTCCTTCCTTAAGGGACATTATTTGAAAAGTGATTATTTCCACATGGGTCACAAATAAAAAGCTGAGGCTAACGTTCTAACTTTGCACTTGTGGCTTGAAAACTTGCTGTTTGGAAATATCAAAAATTTATTTGTACATTACAAATAATTTTCCAGCCATTTCAGTTTAGATTAATGGTTGGAAAATTGTGCATTGCAAGCCCCAATTTCTGATGTGCAGTCCTACTGGGGCAAGGGTCCTTGCCAGGCACAGAAGTCAGAAAAATCCCTCAGTTTGTTATTCCCCTCTTCCAACTCAATCCCCAACTATTTTTGCATCTAAACTTTCAGAATTCCAGGCTCCTGCCGTTACTGATGACAGAAACAGGAATTCCATCTGCCCACAGATAATGATGCAAATGCTGCCTTAAATCCCAGGGATGGTGTTATCAATATAGTTTTGATTGCCCTAGAAACGTTTGTCTTAGTCTGTTTCTGTCCCTTACGTTCTGGGAGTACAGGACCATGGGCATGCAGTCAGTGGGACAAGGGTAGGTTTGGTCACAGGTCAGCCATTTTCTCGTTGAATGGCAAAACAGGCTCGATAGACTACATAATTACCTGGAAAAACTCAGCAGGTCTGGCAGCATCGGCGGAGAAGAAAAGAGTTGACGTTTTGAGTCCTCATGACCTTTCAACAGGACTTGAAACGTCAACTCTTTTCTTCTCCGCCGATGCTGCCAGACCTGCTGAGTTTTTCCAGGTAATTCTGTTTTTGTTTTGGATTTCCAGCATCCGCAGTAGTTTTTTGTTTTTATCGATAGACTACATAACCTGTTCTTGTTCAAAGTTCTGTCCCATCTCCTACATTCTGGGAATTCAATGAGACAGGTACTGCGGTCTGTCCCAATCCAGCCGCCTGGGAGTTACACAACACGGATACTCCAACTTTATTCCAGTCTGCCATTTACCGTTTGGGCGTTCCCCATATTGCTCCTCATTCATTACTGTATTTTTTTAAATCTATGCTCTGTACATTGTGCATAGTGATGGCATTTTGCATTTGGTTCTCACTGGCATCTTTTACCCATCTCACAACAGGTTCCTCAGAAAATGAAGAACATCTCGTTCAGCTGGGAACACTGTGCTCTCAACCAGTGGAGGGAGGAAAGTTGGAAAACCTTCAAAATAATACAAGGGAAAGTGAATCTCTACTGGTGGAGTTTAGCTTTCTCCTAAAGAAACAACGGCAGGACCGGAAATTCCTGCCCAAAGTCAACAAATTTGCTTTACAAACTTTCCGGTCCTGCCCGTGCTGATTCCCAGGACTGGAATCCCGGCCACACTTTTTTTTTATCTTCTAATATTCACCCAAAAATAAATCCCAAATTTGCTTCTATTATCTCACAGTGGCTGGCCTTCCTTTTTTGGACCTTCCGCCCATTTCTCAGAGTGGCTGTTGAGGCGTAAGTCTCCAGCCTCTGTACCAGAGGCTTTTTTTAAGTGTTGGAGTATGGGTCCTGCTTTGGAAATCCAGACCACAAATCTCGGACAAATCAGCCCTACACGTGCTTATGTCTCTTACTTGTTGTTTGTTCTGTTTGAATTTGGTGGGGCTGTAATTCGGCAAAGGGCTGGTGAATAAATTCTAAATCAGAAGATGAAGGTCTGTCAGCAACAGTTACTTGACATATACGCAAATTTGTGAGAATAAAGATCTAAATTTTATAAGTGACCCCCCTGGGGCTCCAGGGTATGTACTTAAGCAACAAAAGACACAGAGATGTTGGAAGCCGAGCCTAAGAACTGAATGGCTGCACATCACTGCTTCCATTTAAGAAACCTGACAAAGGATCAAAAATGCATTGTAATGTAGGAGCTCATATTCTTTTCTTAGCCCATAAATAAATACCCCACTCTTCAGCCTAGGTCCTTACCTCTAAATCCAGTGTAGATCATAATTCATTGTCCATCTGTCCAAAAAATAGGGAAGAATTAAATTATCACATTAGAGCTGTCAAATTAACAAAAGTCTGGAATAAAAATTAGACCCTACTTGTATTCTCTGTACGTGAAACAAAAATTGCTATACTATGGTAGTAACAGCGAATATTAAAACTGGAGAAGGGCGGAAAGAGGCAATATTGAAAGCATAAAATAAAATCAGACGATGGTGGGAGCACTCGGCAGGTTAGGCAGCATCTGTGGAGACAGAAAGACTTAATGTTTCAGGTCAATGACCTTTCGTCTTTCTCTCCTCTCCTGAAGGCATTGGGTCTTCACTGGGATCTGGTTCTTTGGCTGGTCACCATGCACAAGTGTCAACCGATCCTGACTTCCACAAAGATGTATTTCCATATCTCCAGCACCCCCACAGTATTTTGCATTTGTGTTAAACGTAACTTTAGGGAAAGAAATCTGACGTCCTTATCTGGTCTGCCTACATGTGACTCCAAACACACAGCAATGTGGTTGACTCTTAAATGCCCTCTGAACAAGGGCTATTAGGGATGGGCAATAAATGCTGGCTTAGCCAGTGACGTGCACATCCCATGAATGAATAAAAAATATATTAAAATAGTTTAATAAAACATGTGATTTGACTTACTTTATGTTATATCCTAAATCTTCTAGGATTCAGATGGAATAGAATTGGATGATTCCCCACTGATTAGCAGAGCCTATTTTGTGATTCTGACCCCTGATACACTCAAACTGCCATTACCAGAATCTTTAGATGCTTCTCTTCATAGCTGTCTTTTAACAATGAATATATGTATGTTACTGGGTCACACAGGAAGGGGCAAGAGTGGGGTTCCAGGATTGACCCCAGTCTCAGCTGAGTAAACTGATGTTAGCCAGGATAGCAGTGGGGGCTCTCGGATTCACCCAAGGACCCTGGGCAAAAATTAGCCCATATTCCTGCCCCTGAGCACTGCCGCGCAGTCTATGCTGAAAATGCACGTATGTGGAAATCAGTTTCTGGCTCAGAAATTGAATAGCCTGATCACATACCGCCAAGGCTTCCATTAAGAGTATTGATCACTTGAGCAAGGTGACCTGAGCCCATGGAACCCGACCCCAGCAAAGAATTCAGGAAAGAAGAAATGAACTAGAGAGGGGCCCTATTCCTGATTGTGCTGGTCATGCCTCAGCAGGTACCAATCTTCCCTCAGAGTCAAATGATTGCGGGTTCAAGTCCCACTCCAGAGACTTGAGCACAAAATCTAGGCTGACCCTCCAGTGCAGGACTGAGGGAGTGCTGCACTGTCGAAGATGTTGCCTATTGGATGAGACTATAAATCAAGGCTGTGTCTGCTGTCTCAGGTGGATGTAAAAGATCCTATGGCAATATGGACGGGCAGGGGAGTTCTCCCCAGCGTCCTAGTTCATAATTATCTCTCAACTAACCTCACTTAAAAAGAGAAATTATTTTGTCGTTATCACATTGCTGCTTGAGGGATCTTACTATACACAAATTGGCTATCATGTTTTCTACATTACAACAGTGACTATACTCCAAATGTACTTCATTGGCTGTAAAGCATGTTGAAAGGTGCTATAGAAATACTAGCTTTTTATTTTTACCTTGTGACTGTTTCTGGTAAGAATGTATGGATGATGAATAAGAAACAGCCTGGTTTTCGACAGACAAGGGGAATTAAAATTGAGGCCGTACTGTCTGGCCTCACCCCTGAATAACGGCCAATTGAATGAGTTACACGAAGCTCCTCGGAAACTCAAAGCTACGCCTTAGCTATAGTCAATATGCTCATTAGGTGGGGAAGAGGAGCCTCAGTGGTGCATTTATGTAGAGGGCTGGCTGAGACAAATATAATGATTGAAAAATTAAAACATTAATAAAGGAAAGAAGTAAGAATAAGACTTCATCAAGGAGCTTAGGAGAGGGCTTCTGATAACTCAACCTGCTTATTACAGTCAAATTCTAAGATTAGATTAAGGGCTAATCCATGTGTACTAGACTTGTTGCAGCTGTGTAGCTCAGATGTTGCATAAATCACCATATTTTTGAATATGGTGCAGTGTCAGCAAAGACTGGCCAGATGTAACCAGTAAACTCCATTTTATAATAAATCTCACAGTTACTGTTACACTCTGTAAAATTTGTTACAAAGATTTGAAGATTTGGAAGTTTTACAAGACTATCATTACAGTTTTTTTTACTTTATCTGCCAGAATGCAGCATTCCTGGAGGTCTCTCATCTTCTATGGTAGGGAAAAAACTGCCATGCACATGTTTCTAGTTCCTATAAGTGAATGTAACAGCCTCCAAAGGTTAATGGGAGAAAGAAATGCAGCACATATTTCTCAAAATAATCAGGTCCAAATTAGGAGAACCCTGGAGAAGGAAATTTCCTTGTAGGGGATTGTGTGCATCAGGGGTGCAGGATGGCACAAAATACAAAATTTTTACCTTTTAAAAAATTCGCTGTCTGTCCAAATCCAAACAGCAGCTGCCCTGTTCAATAATCTCAGAGGAAAGGGAAGTTAAACTCCTTACAAACAGCAATATGGTCTAGGGCCTGATTAAAATTATCTGCCAAATGCTTTTATAATAACATTTAAACAGAAAATATATTTGACATCATGTTTTAAAAGGAGATACCAAGACAGTTTTTCAATACTCCATAGTTTTAGTGTTTCTATTGCAGGTAAGAGGCAGGTTGAGGGCAGCCATTTCGTCCAGAATCATTAAATGTTACAGCGCAGAAGCTGTTATGTTTTCTGATTCCCATAATTTCAAAATTATCACTTTTAGACTCAATATGCTGCAGCTTCGAGTGCATTTCGTACAGTTCTCCATGTGGTTGGTGGACTGATACATTGGCCTAAATCTTCTAGAACCACTGCATCCAACACTGATCAGAAAACTACCCACTTACCTGGATACATTTGAAAAGACCTAACTTCCGATCCACGATGCAGAAGGACTCCCTCAGCGCAGGAATCCTTGCAGAGAACAGTGAAGAGAATCAGCACAGAAACCATGCACCCTTTTTACTGTACCAGCTAAGGTAAGTTCAAATGTCCAGCATGAATGTTAGTGAATTGGTAGGTGAGTGAGGTAAGTGGGTGGCATAGAGTGAGGTAGTAGGTGGCTAGGGTGGTCGGTGGCAGGTGGGTAAGGTGCTTTTACGAGGGGGTCAGTGTGCGATTGAGGGGGTCAGTTTTATAGTTACCCAGGAGTTAGACTAGAGTTTTTCTTTCTAACATTTCCTGGGTGAGTATCCAGGTAAGTACTGTGGAACCACCTGAAGTCTCTGACTCTAACTCAGATTCTGAGATTTTTTTGGAGGGTCCCTGGGAGCAGGGAATTGCCCATTGAAAGTTCAAACTTCTGAGGTACTTCCCATGAAGTCAGTGCATTTGGACTTCCACGGGGTCCCAACACCTAGTTGGGTTGTATGTTCAGTATCCAATGAACTGAAGACCAGAAAATCTGGGCCATTGGATGGATCATTGGGACTCATTGATACTTAAAATCTTCAAAGCATCCAACGATCTCATCAAAACACTCCAGATACATTTCTACCAGATCTTCCTTGCATCTGATTGGGGGTTGCTTTTCAATGGGTGTCCTACCATCGACCCTCAGTGTCTCCTTCTTCATTCATGGTTTACTGAGATAACTTGCAGCTCTTTGAAACTGCTCAACCCCAGGATAGCAGGATCATCTGTTTCAGTGACATACAATACAGTAAAACATACAATTAACATTTTTTCCTTTGTGTATCCCTCTGATTTGTGTTGTTCCTAGGTGCCGAATGTCAGTTCCTCCATAATGCTATTAGCATGACGCTGCTCGACTTCACAGCGTCCTTCCTTAGGTATTTTCTTTTAAATTTGCGGGAAAGATCTTCTGGTATAGTCTGAGCAGGACGATGTTACCCTGTGCTCCGTTATCAATCTTCAGCCTCAGGTTTATTTCTCATCTTCTTCCTGATCTGAATGGTTGTGTGAATGTCTTCTCTCTAGGAACTGTCACATCCAGTCATTTCCTGCAGTTGTATGGTTCTTATCCCTATTGCGTTCTCAAACTTTCTCGGCATCTTCCAGGGAATGGGCCTTTTGATTTCTTTTCCTTCTTATTCACCTTGTTGCTCTGTCTCTGATAACACATTTACCATCTTATTTCTTTGTTCTGTCTATCTTTTCCCAGTGATTGGGAAGCTCAAGCTCTATAATTTGGCCCATATACAGGATATTGCCTTCTGCCTGTGAACTCATGTGGTCATCCACAGCTCTTGCACATTTTTCTTTGTGTGTGGTGTGCATTCTTTTGTCACTGTTCACTACATCAATCCTACTGCCTTTCTCTTGACTGAAATGAAGGCTAGCTGTTTAGATAGTCAGCATCCTTAATTTGTCTACTCATGGTTAAATGTGCTCCAGCAGTGTCTACAGCCTGCGAGATTGTGAGCTTGTCCTTTCCAATCAAATATTTTTGTACTCCAAGGTGTGCAGAACCCGAAATGAACTGATCTATCAGCCTTTTAACTGTTTCCTTGAATTTACATTTTCTGGATGCAATTTTCAATCTTGTTAAGAAATTGTCAACAGGTTCACCTGGTTCCTGAATCAGGCTTGGAAATTCACCTGGTAATTTGACTTTGGCTTTAAAATAATTTGCCTGGGTTTTACAGTTGTCCTCACTCGTCTCCCAGCTAGTAAACAAATTTAACTCCTACTCTCCTGCCCACAAAGGGATGTAGCTGGCCCTTTTCTCTTCACTAGTGCCTTTAAAATAAGCCACTAAATGTCAGCCTGCACTTTTGTTTAAATTTCTCTAATGGCTACAAGGCATCATCAGCTTCCTAACTCATTATCGGCTGTAACTGCATTCATTTCTCCGGCAGTGGACACTTTGTTTTCACATGATTCAGTCAGCTTTTCTCCCTCTCTCTCTCTGGCACTAAATCAAAGTGTATTAATTTTCTAAATAATAAAATAAAATTTAAAAAATCAATTAGACTGATCTTTCTCAATCTAATTCGACATTAAATCAATGTAAAATATTTGAGTCTTATCCACAGGCTGCCATCATGTCATGTCTTCTGGTTCCCATCAGTTTGAATCACATGCCCCTTGTGCTGGACTCTCTTTATCTATTCTATCAAATCCTTTAATCATCTTAAAAGCTTCAATTAGGTCACTCCTTTATCTTCTCAACTTAAGGCAAATGCAAGTCATTCTTTAGATTTTATATCCAATCTCAGTGAGTCCCTGCTCACGACATTCACAAGTATCTTCACTAGCCACCCTCGGTAAACAAATTGGGCTATAGTTTCTTTTACTATTCCACCCAAAATGTGGGCAACATCATTGAGGGCTACCATCATGTTCTCCCCTGGTCTCAATCTCCCTCCCCAAGATAGCACCAGGCAGTTTGCCAGCTGCCTCTTTCCTACCAGATGGCAGGGATGTAGACCCAAGCCCCTGAATGATTTAGTTTCAACAGGAAAAGACTGAACCTAAGGAATTGGCATCAAGCCGCCTCAGTCCAGTCCGGGACCTTTGGTAAAACAACTTTCCGACATCTTTAAGAACATTTCCACCTCTTCTGCTGCTGCAATGCACCCCCACCACACACACCCCCACCCCACCCCGCCTATGAAGTCTACAATTTTCGTTCTCTATAACATCGTATTATCTCCTTCTTGTTGGAAGTTGCCCTTTCAACCTTAACAACCCTTTATTACAGGAGTGGATGGAAATCATTGCCACCCCTAGCGAGAGGAAGAGCCAGCTCATTTTTGTTTTCTAATTCTTTGTGTCATAATCTTAACTTTGCACTGTCTCACCGGCCGATGGAAGCAATCTAACACCATCAGTTGTTACTCCCTATCTGCTAAGGACTGTGAAGGAAACATCAATTCACCAGTGTGTTCCAATGTCAAATCTAAGAAGCACCACTGAAAAGACATGGCATGGAATTCCTACAAGCCAAAGGTCCAATGGAAGCCTAAGACCCAGACGACATTTGTGCCCTAAACTCCTGCTGGATTACGAACATACGAAATAGGAGCAGAAGTAGGCCATTCCACCCCTTGAGCCTGCTCCGGTAGGACTGGACTGGAAGGGGTGTGGATTTAATTAAACAAATTCCCTTCATCATTAAAAATCCAAGAACAAGGTCAGGTGTGTTGCTTTGTCACTTTAAAGGTGGAAGAAAATTTGTTTGGAGGCACAGGAGTGATCATTATCCCTGTATGTACGGGGAGGTGGTGAGGGAGCAGAGGCAACAAGTTCGGGACAGGAAATCCAGAGGTGCAGGGATATCAGGGGCAAGACAGTTGGAGATTGTGGAGGTAGGGGGTCAGCCAATCGTGGGGGAGAGAAGCAGAAAAACTTGTTGGAGTTGGAGGAAGCTAGCTGGTCCTTCTTGCTTCCTTTTACCAAACCCTGGGAAACCAAGCCAAAATGGACAAAGATTAAAAAGCATCTTAAAATGCTGGAACGCAACCTTCCTTAAAAGCTTTTAACTGAGCTGCCTTCTGGGAGCAGACGGAGCCCCTGGCTGCACCCTGCTCCAACTCCATTCGAACGAGATGGTGTGAAATTTTTCAAATTTTAATTTCTCATCCAACCCAAAAGCCTCTAGATAGTGAAAAGTAACTAAGTAACTGTAAAAAAGCATCCCATCAAAAACTTAGGCAGATGTCAGGGCCAGTGAAGAAACTCTCATGACCTCAAGTCCATGAAGCTACCTCCGGAGAGGTGTGCTGGCCATGGAGTGGGGTAGTACAGATTCACCAGAATGATACCAGAGCTCAAAGGGTTAAATTATGATGGCAGGTTAGATAGACAAGGCTTGTATTCCCCTAAATTTAGAAGATTAAAGAGTGATCTAATTTAAGTTTTTAAGATGATTTGATAGAATAGAGAGAGAGAGTCCAGAACAAGGAGCATGAACTTAAAATTAAAGCTAGGACATTCAGAGGTGCGGTCACAAAGGTTTTTTTTACAAAAAGAATAGTTAAAATCTGGAACTCTCCCCCAAAAATATGTTGAGACTGATCAATAGGAAATTTCCAAACTCAAAATGATAGATTTTGGTCTTGCGGGGGTATTAAGGGTTACAGAACCAAGGTAGATAGATGGTGTAATGGTGCAGGGTTGTCATCATCTACTGAATGGCGGAACAGGTTCAATGGGCTGAATGGCCTTCTCTTGTTCCTTCAAGACTATGGAAAGCAAGGACTCACCTCGGAGTAATCACCCCAGCCTGCACCTACTGGTGAGCACCAAAGATGTGGCACAGTTACTCAGCATCGCCATGTAAATGAAGTGACCATCCTCAAGTTTACAAGGAGTCTGCACACAGGTCCTGGGCAAGTGCATCTCAGCAACTAATCTTTCCTTGAAAATTCCAGCCAATTAGCTCAACTCAGTTTCAACTCATCCAATACCTTGAACCAAGACAAAATATTGCAGATGCTGGAAATCTGAAATAAAAGCTGTGGAGTTGAGGGAAGGAGAGGTTGCAGGTTGGGCGGGGTGGGGGGGGAGTCCAATCAAGTGGGAGAGGTTGGGCAAGGGAAGCAGGTTAGCTTAGTGAGCTAGGGGAAGCACAAATGCTCCTCCTGGCACACAAGCAATGATGGAAAGATACTCACCCCATACAATCCAGTTGTTCTTGCCTCTCTTCAGTCGGCAGGCTTCGCGAGCCCTGGGAAACCCAGCTGGAGAGCATTAACTCTGAAAAGGAGGTAAAATTGGAGGGACACAGTCCCATTAAAACATTTTATTGACAGACCTGCCACTGAATAGCAGATTAGTCACTTATCCCCCAACCTCCTTCTGTTATATTCGGAAGTAGGTGGCTTGGGATCAGCTTTCCCTTTTTTATAAAATGTTAATCCCACCCCCCTCACCTTTCTTCCCTGCCTCCAACCCCCAACTTCTCCCTCTGTTCCACTCCTTGACTGTGGCCTGGTGGCACAGGCCTACCCGCCGGACAGCTAGCAAGCCTCTCAATCTACAGCCAGGAATTTTAACTCAGGTCCTGTCATTAAATTCAGCATGTACTCCGCAAAATTTCCACGAAAATATCAGAGTCATTGGGCTGGGTTTTTGTGTTCCAGTAAAGTCAGGAAAGGGTGCAGGAATTGACAAATTTAAGCAGATTTGGATTTCCCCCTCAAAAAGAGCCTCGCATAAATTTCCCATTGGTGGGTCCAAGTTCAAGTTAGGTTTGGGTTATGACCCTGCACACACGGGATTGCCACCCACAGGCCTAGAAGAAATTTGTTTTTCATGTCCCATAATACTTTTGTCACGTCAGGCCGGTTTTGGAAGCCTTTGGAAAACCCGCCAGGTAAGAGAATTCGGGAACCTTGGGCGAAGTATGCTGAGGAATCGGGAACATTCTGACAGGAAAGTGTTGAATGTTTTGACAACTTCAGTTGACATTGTTGGATGCTGCCTTATAATTTGGATATGTTTTTTACTACAGTGATTGATCATGGGGCTGTGTCCTGCAAAGGTAAGTTGACCATTATATTGACCAGTGTTGTGTAAGTATTAAGAAGCTTTAGAGTACTTTCCCCATTGGAAAATGTGCTATTATCTATTGAAAACTGAAGAAAACAGTGCCTGGGAGCCATCTTGCCATGATCTGAACAATGATTTAAATGCCCAGAGTGCTTTATCTTAGAAAGAAATTGGCCTGCTGCTGAAAATAACAGCCACATGCTGCACTCTTTTTAATGATATCTACTTCGAAATAGAAAACAAATTGGTCTTTCAGTTTCACTAGGCTCTATTGAACTGCAATGGTTTGTTTTGACAGCTGAGCTCATTATGAATGCTTGTCTGAGTTTCAAAAGCTATGAAGCACTTAGCACGGTTTTTTTACACATTTATCCAGGGGACTGAGAACATGATTGGCAGTTTTGAGAGTTTATAATAGGGGTTTGATGTAGTTTCTGAATAGAAATGGCTACTTTTCTCAATAGGACTGGAGATTTTTGTGCAATATGAATCACTGTGTGTTTGATAGTTTTGTTAGATGTTTATTTTTTTCTATTGCATTTCAAGGGCTTCAATTGCTATTGCATGACTGCTGAGGTCCGTCCATGATGGATATTGGGTAACTAGCTATGGAGGAGATATGGGGGCGGGGGGGGGGGGGGGTTGTTTGAGGGGGCATGGAGGCAGCATGAATGGGCACTGAGGATATGAGAGGGCATGAGAATTACAGTTAGGGGGCATAAGAACTTTAAGAGCTGGGTCAATGCCCCCAAGAACCAAGGTGGGCCTTGTAAGCAGCCCATTTGGCACACACACTCCTCCATACTACTTCGAGCCTACCAAGGGAAGAAGCAGACCCGAACCTTGCCCACCCAACTCTCTGGGAGATGATAAAATGACAGGCATGAGAGGAGGTGATGGCTTCAGGTTGGCGACTCGCATTTCCCAAACTCGAGACAAAAATCCAACCTATTAACTCTGTTACTTCCTGCACAGATGCTGCCTGATCTGCTGTTTCAACATTATTAATTTCTATATCAAATAGCTTTCTCCACTTCACATCTCCAACATTCTTTGTCTCCTCCGCAACGGTCCTTTGCTTGGGGCTTTGAAGATTTGAATAATTGTCAGCCAGACCGAGAAAATCACACAGGATGTGTTTGTTTAAACGTTGCTTAATTTATCGCAACAGCTTAGAAAACCAGACAGAACTGTCCTTGTAATATTGGTATTGGTTTAGGCTGGGACAAAGATTCTGACTGTAACTGTTTTGTTTTAAATTCTGTCAGCAATTTTCATCTTCAAGTTTAAGTTCTAAATACTTTAGAACTGATGTAAGTCCTGACAGATCAAGTGAAAGTTCTGCATAATTTTCTAGTCTAATCTTATTTGAATAATTATTCACAGCAATCAGTGCAGGGTTGACGTGAGTGATGGGAGAGAACTGTGTCCAAATGAAATGTAAAGGAATTGTGAGTATGTCAATCTAGATAAAAATGTATAAAGCTTTTGGAACATTTTAAGGGCCATCTTAACCAATGAAAAGCCTTTACTAAGGCTTATGCACAGGAGGTTGAGAAATTTCAGGCAAAACATGAAGGGGCAAACTTAGATTTAGGTGTAATTGTAAACAAGTTACAGAGCAGTCCAACATTAAAACCTTGTCATGATGGCTGTTGAAGTCAAGGTATGCTATGTGAGGTGCAGGAGTGTCAGCCTTGTCCAGAATGGAGAGGTTGGCTCTGGGATAGATTCAGGTGTGAGTGGATG
The DNA here is from genome assembly GCF_964194155.1 of Cetorhinus maximus. Taxonomy (NCBI): domain Eukaryota; kingdom Metazoa; phylum Chordata; class Chondrichthyes; order Lamniformes; family Cetorhinidae; genus Cetorhinus; species Cetorhinus maximus. Next base: position 18,583,321 of record NC_135908.1, read on the forward strand.
TCAACCAGGAAGGAAGCACATGCACAGCCATTTGCTTTGTTGTGGCTCTGTCGTCTGAAACATAGGACTGATAATACTACATGGTTCCCATTGATAAACGGCACACTCAAAAGAAGCAACACAGAAATGTTTTAATAATAAATAATATAAAAGCAAAATATTGAGGAAGCTGGAAATCTGAAATAAAATCAGAAAATGCTGGAAAAACTCAGCAGGTCTGGCAGCACCTGTGGAGAGAGAAACAAGAGTTAATGTTTCCAGTCCGTATGACTCTTCTTCAGAGCTAAAGAGAAATAAAAATATGATGGATTTTATACTGTTTATGAGGAGGTGGAATGAGATAGCTGTCACCTATCCCTGACCTTCTAAGGAAAGATTGACAAAGATGTCATGAACATAAGATAAAGGGAGTGTTAATGGTAGTGGTGAAGAGTAGAGAAGGTTCTGAAAGTGGCATAAAGGTATATTATAAATGTTTTAATAATATAGTTTTAACCTAATTGTACTATAAGAGCGCATGTTCAAATACCAATTAATAGAGATTGTCCTGTTCATATAAATCATGTTAGACTTCTCAGCATTTCCAGTGAATACTAACTAAGTCTGGTTGTATTTTAGTAAACTTTAATATTTTCAACCCAATTCCATTGACCGTTCTCACTGATATCTAAACTTTTTGCATCAAATCTGAAAGTACTGAGAACTTATTAAGCTTCACTGTCATGAACTGTCTGATGGATTTCAGTGTTCTAAAACAACGTATGATATTTTTAAATTAGCGGTTAGAGTGTATTCATGGTTTTAAAATAAACTGAATTTTTCAGTGATGAGTCACAGTGCACATAGATATCTTTGGAATCAGGAGCCAGTGATTAAAATTACCTAATACGGAGCCACCTTACAACACAATCTGCTGCATTTTAAATACAGAATAGAATCTGGTTATTGGGTTTTAAAAACTTAACTATACTTTTCCTTTACTTAACTATATTGGCAGGCAGTTGCGCACATTATTTGCCGATATCCAGGTACCATTCAGTTGGCAGGCTGAGTTTCTTTCCTAACCACGTGCTATCTTTCAAATTATTTGAATGAAGGCATGGGTTGATGACGTTAGGGCAGAATCCCATTCTTTAACCACCAGCCAAATGCGTTTTTCTCACTTATTTTCTCTCCCTTTCTGAGATACAGCACGGGAGACACTGAGCTCCTCTGGGCTGTGTAAAGTACCTTGAACACCTTTGACTATAAACAATGGGGCACTGGGCATCGTTTAGGTGCAGCTACTCGAGTACCCAGTACTCTTAGGGATGTAGCCAATTTATTATATTGTGTTATGGCACAGCAGACGGTAAATGCTAAGCTGCTCAAATCCCAGAGGAAAACTTGAAACAACTGCCACAACTGTTTTGCAATTTGTATTTTTATTTCGAGATGCGAGCCTTGAATTCAGTAGTAATAATTCCTCCGAGTCTTCGAGGTTTTTTACAAAACAAAATTAAACATTTATTAATAAAAGAAATCATTTTAAGCACATATGTAGGTGTACAAATTACTACTATGATAACTCCTAGCTCCCCTAATTAATCTGACTCCCAGTTACACCCCTGATAAGGCATCAGTAAAAGCAAAATAGATTTTAACAGACCCAGGCAAAGCACACGACACCCTGGACGGGGATATTCACAGTGAAGTCTCTTAGCTTCGGTTCCTATAGGCAGCAGCTTGGTACATAAAGGCTGGAGGCTTTTCACATTTATTAGATCTTAGAATTCCTTCTCTTCATAACCTCATCTCTTTATACATGTTGCTCCTTTTTAAATGTAAATCCCATTGTTCCAATATGTCTTTGGACTTTACCTTTCTAATAATAAAAATATTTTGTAGTACCAATTTTATCAGTAAGCATTGGGAAAAATAAACACACAGTTTGGCTTCTTCTGGCTAAGTGTAACATTTCACCTCTTTTGAAATTCAACTACTCCAGTTTCTAAAAATGCATATTTTCCTTTCATGTCATATTTGAAAACTTCAGCCATGTTTATTTAGCATTTCAAACCTAATTTCTCTTCCGATACATCAAAGCCACACACACACACACACACTCACTATCCAGACCCCACTATTCCTACTTTACCATAAATCCGAATAACATTATGAAAATTATTATATTTTCATTATAATTAAGTATTGGGAATTATTTGAATACAAAACCACAGCGGAGAGCACCCTCCCCCATTCATCTAGTTTTTCATATATTATCCTTGACAGGAACAGTCAGAAGGCAAGTCAACAGCATCAGGTTTATAGCTGAACCAGTGCCTGATCCTGACTCTGCGCTTATCTGATGTTGCCACATACATTAACAGCAGCAATTGCTGAATTTAGAGAGCATCAGCTTACCCTTTATCAGAAACAGGAGTTAATAGAGTTAAGTGAAACTTTAAAAAAATCTAACTTCTACTTTACATTCAAAGCACAGGGCACCGCATTACAACACTTCGCAGCAACCAGTAGTTTTAGTTTCTGGAGATTAAAGTAGAAAAGATTCAAGAATAACCTCCAAAAGGGAATTGGATCAGTATTTGAAAAAGGGAAGAATTGCAGTGAAATGGAAGTGCAGAGGAGTGGGACTAATTAGATTGTTCTTTTGACACAGGCACGATGAGATGAAGATGATCTTATTTTTCTCATTTATTTAGGGTTAGAAGGGGAATCTCAAGGTTATTTTTGTTAAACAGCTTCAACATTGGGTAAAGAGTTGTGACACCAAACTGTGAACACAATTGTCGAAGTAAAAATCCCTTATGCTGTAATGGTTGCTTTCATCAAACCTAGTAAGTTTCTGACTTACTGTTTGTTCCTGCTGGAACTGTGGCTTGTTGACTTTCAATGAATGGTTGTTGTGACCCTCTGTTGCAACTTGTGGGATGAGACTCAACTCCAGATTACACAGAACATGAGAAAACAGGTGTCCCCACAGACAGTACACTTGCACTTACAGACAGCTCAAACTCGTTTATTTGACCTATTATTCCAAAAAGTTGCTATGCTCCCTAAAACATTGCAGACTAGAAGAACACAGTGCATAGCATGTGAGAAGACTGTGATCATGTTTGCAGTCTTGTGCATGGGCCAAGAACAACAAACAATAAATACTTTTAAATTCAAAGCACTGCCGATGATATGTTGCAAAATATTAAACCAGACCCACGCTAACTTCCTTTCCATCACACTTCCAGACATGTTCCAAATAACATTCATTCCAGCCAGTTCATGGGATTAGATTGCATCGCTACAATACAAACCATCTGCTGTGGGATGTCAGATAGAAATTGTGCGGTCACTAGTCTGTGGTTTGCTGTGTAAAGAGATAAGTTGACCATGAAATATATAAATTTGAAAGATGTATTAGTATTAGCAAATGTAATACACCGTAGATGTCGGTGTACAAGTCGACCTTTGAAGCCTTGTAAAATCGCTCCAAGAACAGGGTTCGACTTACACACCAAGTATAAAAGTGAACCGCCCCGTGGGTGTGGGTAGCTGCCATTTTGAAATAGCATCTCAATGCAAAGAGTGGATAGGTCCTATGCATCTTCACAACACAGCCTGTATCATCTGCCTGATCCCTTGAGCCCAGTTATAAGGTACCAGTAAGTAAAACATGCATTTGTGGGATGAAAAATTGAGGCCAACTACAAATGTGACTGAAAAGGCAGGGAGGGTTAAATATATGAAAAAACATGATTTTTGGGGGCCAACAAAATGGAATTGCCTTATATGCTGGGCTGACTTATACACTACAATTTACGATACTTGTTCCGTCAAACTAAATTGGCTAAATTACATCAAGTTACCTATCTAGGCCACTCCGCCTCACCTTACTAACTACAATTAAGAACAGAATACATTTGCATAGTCTGGCCATGTTCCTATTTGTGAAACCATAGGTTTAACTGGCTCACTGAAGCAGCCCCTCTACACTGAAAGTCAATTGCCTCATAACACTGAGAACCACTAAATGATGAATGTTCCTTTCCCAGCTGGGAAGATATATCCAAAGCCTGATATTTATTATTTCAACATCAGTTCCCACTTAAGTTGTTTGCACATATGAGTCATCAATTTCCTATTTTTCCGAGGGGGTTTGAAATGAATTAAAGTTCAGTCACAGACTTACATTCTCATGCCAATGCTCAGACTATCCATATATAGTTTGGTTAATTCTGACCATGTGTTCCTTGTTAATGGATTTTAGAACAAATTTGATATTGTTCAAAAAAACAGCCCAATAATCTGTCTGCAAAGCATATGAACAATCTAAAGTAACAAGGTCATTTACCATTCAAAGTAATTGGATCGAAAATTCCATTTTTCTCCAGGTCTGAAGCTACTCGGTTTTTAATCTGTTCTGCGGTTATTAGTTAGTCAGCCATATGTAAAATCACAATGCAGATGTTTTATTGGATCAGCTGCCATTTCATTGGGGGTAATTTGGTCGCAGCTTCACAGGTTTTGACAGCTCATATAGATCGGGTTACAGCTTGTACCCAAAAAAAAAATCGGCTACTAAACCTTGGGGAAGGCCCTTTAGCAACCTCTTGACAAGAGGCTAGCTCTTGTCTTTGAAACAAACTACACTTATGAACCTGGCCCGTTATGCTTCCTGGAACCAGCAAGTTACTGAGCCTCACAGAAAAGAAAGATTCCTGGTTTCTGCTAAGTTTGCTGTCGTCAGTTTGATTGGCGGTAGGGAGGAGAGGGACTGACAACTGCTCCGCGCATCCTAGTTGAGGAGGAGGAAACCAAGCAGAGTTGCTGCCCCTAATCATTACTCGGCAACATTGTTAAAAGTGAAATGGGGAGATCAACTAAGACCAGGACCAGTCTTGAATGTGACAGTCCATTCCCACCCTCGCTCTCCATGGTTCAATGCACTGCTGACAAATCTCAAGCATGAATAATCTCCACATGGGAAGCAGCCATAGTCCATGCATCTAACTGTACCTCAGAAAACCTTCAGGGATAGGAAGGGAGAAAATGGGAAAGAGGTAGAAGCTTGATTGGATCCCTGATTGGCCTCAATCAGCTGATCTCGGGTAAGCTTACATACCAACATGCAAAACAGGAGCAGAAGTAGGCCATTTGGCCCCTCGAGCCTGCTTCACCATTCATTAAGATCATGGCTGATCTGTTTATGTTTTGAATTTCACATAACCTTTGATTCCTTTGTCTAACAAGAATCTATCTACCTCCACTTTAAAAATATTCAATGACCTCGCCTCCACCGCCTTCTGAGGCAGAGAGTTCCAAAGTCGCACAACCCTCAGAGAGAAAAGATTTCTCCTCATCTCTGTCCTAAAAGGGCAACCCCTAATTTTAAAACAATGCCCCCTAGTTCTGGACTCACCCACAAGAGGAAACATCCTTTCCACGTTCACCTTGTCAATACTGTCCAGGATCCTACATACTTCAATAAAGTCACCCCTCACCCTTCTAAACTCCAGTGGAAACAAGCCCAGTCTGTCTAACTTTTCCTCATAAGACAAACCGTCTTTGGGCTGGGGAAGGCGGGGTGGGTGAAATGAGTTAGGTTTCCACTCCTGAATGTTGTTCTCGAATTCCTGCTTGAAAATGCACGTGTAAGCAATCGATGAGATCAGGATTGAGCTTTACAGTGATGCCACCCATGGATGAATAGCCTGTCAGCAATAAATGCTCGCAGGTGAAAGGTGCCAGCTTAGAAGAGGTAGCAAAGGGCTGCAACTGTCTCTGGACCCGTACATAAGCAAAGGCCAGGAGTGTAAATGGGGAAAAAAGGGAAACATTTCAGAATAAAAGGAAAAGCAAAAACATATGCGGCTAAGCAAAGAGGAAGGTACATTCACTGTTTTAGGGGCGCTACGAAATGGCTGCTGCTTTCCAGGAATGCAACGCTTTTGTGTAAAGTGTCTGGCAACGAAGATCAATTCCTGCACCCAACTGTTTATTCCTAGAAATTGCTTAATTCAAAGCCACACCACAGATCTCAAGATGAACTTTGAATAGGGTCAGGGAAAAAACATTTTGATTGCCCAAAAAGTCGTCTTGTTGCCGGAGATAAAGTAACAGATAATGTTAAAAATGAGAAAAAAAACAACTAAAGTATTTAGAGTTAACAAAGATTGGGTTTTGGAGGTGCCAGTATGAATTGAGACCAATGAGAATGCATATTTTGAGGCTCTCTGGACAGGGTTTGTGAAATTAGAGCAGTGTGTTTGCCAGATTTTCTGAGGCACAATCTTGGTGGTAAAAGTTAGATCAGCATAACTTATTGTTCAATATTTAAATTATGACATTTGGGTTCCAAGCCAAATTTCTGGAGTTTAGCCTTTACTGAGTGCATTCCCCACCCATGGACACCACTGCTGGAACAGGTCCTAGACTGCTGGGGAGATTCTCTCAAAGCTGAATTGTTGGATTTGATTTTGCAATTTTTGAGGTTTTGTAGTTAATCCTCCCTCTTTTGCAACATTTTACATCCTGCACTTTTATTTTGCCTCTATTTTATTGAGTCCTTTTTGCTGATGTTGAAATTTGTGGTCCAGATATAAGAACAAGTTCATTAGCGATCCACCACCTTGAGCTGCAAAAGTACATTAGGAACTATATGAATTATTGGTGAAACTACAGGACCCAAATGTACAGACCATGCCAGTCTGTGGAGAAATGCTTCTAGTGCTACCAGCCCTCAACAGAAATAAAAACAAAGAGATGTGTATAACAGGCTCAACATCACCCTTTTTATGATATCACTCATAGTGAGTTTACCCCTCCCAAATTCACCCTCACCAGCATCCTCTGTGGATTCAGGTTTGTAGAGCGCAAGTATCTTCTCATCTGAACTGCTGGATTGGAGCTGGTCCATCTTTCGATGTTGTAGTAATTATGGTTTTATTTAGAGTGCGATGCACCTTTAAGAATAATACTTGTTAAGGAAGATCACATGATCTGTAGTAACCAATAGGAGAGTAGCGCAGGCTACCTCAGGAGTCAGTGGTGATAGAATTGGAGTTGAAAGTACATGTGTAGTTACTGCTGAGTATATTGTAAATAAACTTAAAGTTTCCACCCAAGAAGTGTCTGCAGATCAACTCTATCATTAATAGCACAACTCAGCCAAACTACAATAAACTGGCGACGAGGATGGGATAAGATTGAACAGAAGAAATCAAGTTAGAAAGAAATCGGCACTGTACCTCGCCCAGTGATTGTTAAGAAGCAAGCTCCATTAGAATTGAAGAAGTTATCCCCTCTCAAAATGCCACAATTTGGGAGAATTGACCCTTTCGAAACTGCCGCAGACGATTGGTCTCAATACATAGAACGCCTCACGTTCTTTTCTCAAGCGAATGAGATTACGAGGGAAGAGAAGAGGTGAACGATCCTCTTTGAGTACTAGTGGGAGCAAAATCTAGAGACTGATTTGAAGTTTGACAGCACCCAGTGCACCAAATTCAAAGAATTTCGATGAATTGGTGGACCTCGTGAAGGGTCATTTTTAACCCAAGCCCTTAGTCACAATGCAGAGGTTCAGGTTTAATTCATGAATTAGAGCCCCGGGTGAGACAGTTGCATGCTATGTGGCAAATTTGAAGCAGCTAATGGAACATTGAGAGTTTGGAACGACTCTGAACGACATGCTCAGGGATTGTTTAGTGGGTGGTGTAAAAGAGGACACTATTCAGAAAAGATTTTTTTTTTCATTTATTCATTCACAGGATCTGGGTTTTGCTGGCTGGGCCAGCATTTATTGTCCATCCCTAGTTGCCCTTGGAGAAGGTGCTGGTGAGCTGCCTTCTTGAAATTCTGCAGTCCAAGTGGTGTAGGTACACCCACAGTGCTGTTAGGAAGGGAGTTCCAGGATTTTGACCCAGTGACAGCGAAGGAACAGCGGTCTATTTCCAAGTCAGGATGGTGAGTGACTTGGAGGGGAACTTCCAGGTGGTTGTGTTCCCATCTATCTGCTGCCCTTGTCCTTCTAGGTGGTAGTGGTCGTGAGTTTGGAAGGTGCTGTCAAAGGAGCCTTGGTGAATTCCTGTAGTGTATCTTGTAGATGGTACACACTGCTGCCACTGTGCGTCGGTGTGGAGGGAGTGAATGTTTATGGATGTGGTGCCAATCAAGCGGACTGCTTTGTCCTGGATGGCGCCCAGCTTCTTGAGTGTTGTAGGAGCTGCATTCATCCAGGCAAGTGGGAAGTATTCCATCACACTCCTGACTTGTGCCTTGTAGATGGCGGATAGGCTTTAGGGAATCAGGAGGTGAATTACTCGTCGCAGGATTCCTAGCCTTTGGCCTGCTCTTGTAGCCACAGTATTTATATGGCTAGTCCAGTTCAGTTTCTGGTCAATGGTAACCCCCAGGATGTTGATAGTGGGGATTCAGTGATGGTAATGCTATTGAACATCAAGGGGCGATGGTTGGATTTTCTCTTGTTGGAGATGGTCATTGTCTGACATTTGTGGGGCACGAATGTTACTTGCCACTTGTCAGCCCACGCCTGGATATTGTCCAGGTTTTGCTGCATTTGGACATGGACTGCTTCAGTATCTGAGGGGTCACGAATGGTGCTGAACATTGTGCAATCATCAGCGAATATCCCCACTTCTGACCTTATGATGGAAGGAAAGTCATTGATGAAGCAGCTGAAGATGGTTGGGCCTAGGACATTATTGTCCAAAGTGAATCTGGATTTCAAGAAGGCGCTAGAGGTACTGCTTTCCATGGCCAGCGCTAAGAGATTCAAAAGCAATACAGGGTGCACAAAATGGCGCCATCCTCCACATCAGGCAGGGAAACTCAGCCGTAAGAGTTGCAAAGAATTGAGACTCTGCTATGAAGCGGGACATAGCCTCTGTTAGCCGAAAAATAACTTAGCAGCTAAATCAAAGAATAATTTTAATACAGGTGCAAACAATCAGTCTTTTAGCGATTGGCAGTTTAAAAAAATATCGAATACTACTATATGATGAGGCAAGGAAAGATTCAAGGGGGCTTGTAAACAAAAGAAGCCCCCAAAAGAAGATGCCCAATGAAATCTACAATGTAAAAGAGCCTGAAACAACAAATTCAGGCATTTATTCATTGTTTAATCTGAAAGTTGGAAAGACAGAACCAATATTTGACACAGTGAATGGGAAACCTGTTAGAATAGAAGTGGACACGGGATCTTCCACTACAGTAATTGGGAACATACCTTCAGATATTTGAATAATAGTGAACATTAAGTTTAGGAGAAACAGATGCCAAGCTAAAAACATATACGGGGAAGACAAAGTAAAAGGCATAAGCAGAGTAACTGTCCATTATGGAAGCCAATCGGCAAAACTACCCTTGATGGTGGTAGCAGGTGAAGGGCCAAGCCTCCTGGGGCGAAATTGGTTAAAGGAGATTAAGTTAGAATGGGCTGAAATTTTGCAGCTGAGAGCAAGTGGGCTACCAGAGCTACTTAGAAAGTATGCCACTGTCTTCAAGGATGAACTGGGGAAAATCCAGGGCCTGCAGGCCAAGGTTCATGTGGATCCGGAAGCAACCCCTCGCTTCATGAAGTTGAGACCAGTACAATATGCCCTGCGAGTAAAAGTCGACACAGCTGAACAGACTAGGGAAACTGGGCGTTATACAACCTGTTCAGTTTTCAGAATGGGCAGCACCCATTGTCCCCGTCCTTAAACCCGACCAAAGTGTCCAAATTTGTGGAGACTACAAACTGACGGTTAATAAAGTAGCTAAGCTAGACAGGCACCTCATTCCAAAAATCGAAGACCTGTGTGCCAGGCTGGCAGGGGGGACAACGCAGGCAAAGCTTGACATAGAGTTGGATAATGCCTCCCAGGAATTTGTCACAATTAATACCCACAAAGGGTTGTACCAATTTACACGATTGCCTTTCAGTGTCTCCTCTGCTTGTGCCATGTTTCAGAGAACAATGGAAAGCTTACTGCAGGGGCTGGCCCAGGTTGGAGTCTATTTAGATGATGTATTGGTGACTGGATTCACTGAAAAAGAGCATTTGGAAAACTTAGAAGTCTTAAATTGTTTCTTGCAAGCTGGAGTGCATTTAAAAAAGAAAAGTGCTCCTTCCAAGCAAGGGATGTAATCTATTTGGGTTACTAGGTAAATTCACAGGGTCTCCACTCAGTTGAGGAGAAAGTGAGAGCCATAAGTGAGGCACCTGTACCAAAGAACGCCTCAGAGCTCAAATCATTCCTAGGAGTGATCAATTATTATGGGCAGTTCTTACCCAATTTTTCTACAGTGCTGGCCCCCCTGCATTCTCTACTCAAGAAGAACCAACGTTGATCTTAGGAGGCACCCCAGAAAGAAGCTTTCATAAAGGTGAAATAATTGCTGCACTGGTCCAGACAAAAGAATTGGTGCAGACATGTGACGCATCTCCCTAGAGTGGGAGCAGTGCTCTTTCATCGTATGGACAACGGCTCAGAACAGCCAATAGGTTACGTATCAAGAACGCTGACCACAGCGGAAAAGGGATATTCACAGATAGAAAAAGAAGGCATCCATCATCTTTGGTGTCAAGAAATTTCACCAGTATGTACATGACTGCCATTTTACAGTCGTTTCAGACCACAAACCATTGCTAGGATTGTTTAGTGAGGACAAGGTTATACCACCCATAGTCTCAGCAAGAATGCAATGATGGGCTTTAATTCTGGCAGCATTTTGTACATAGGCCTGGCAATCAAATCGCAAACACCAATGCCCTTAGTCGTTTGCCTTTACAAGAAAATGATGAGCACATCCCAGTTCCACAGAAAGTGGTTTTACTGTTAAATATCTTAGATTCCTCGCTGGTATGCGCTCGACAGATCAGTGACTGGACAAGTCGTGACCCAGTACTATCTCAGTTACAAGAACAAGTGCTACATGGTTGGTCACAGGAGCCCGTATCTGACAAAATGAAACTGTGTTTCAACAGAAGACATGAAATAACCAGCCAGGATGGCATCTTATTGTGGGGAGCACAAGTAATAGTTCCTCCAAAGGGAAGGGAGCCACTTTTAATTGAACTACACAGTGCCCATCCAAGAATTTCCCAAATGAAGACCATAGCATGCAGCTATCTATGGTGGCCTGGGATGGATGGCAAAATAGAGTTTAGTAAAGCACTCCGTGCAATGTCAGCAACTGCAAAAGTTGCCAGTGACAGCTCCATTACACCCATGGGAGTGGCCAGGTAGACCCTGGGTGTGGTTACATTGACTACATTGAACCTTTCCTGGGAACCTGGCAACTGTCGATGCCCATTCAAAATGTTTGGATGTATATGAGGTGAAGTCACCAATGTCGGCCGCTACAATTGAGAAATTACGTCAGAGTTTTGCCATTCTGGATTACCAGAAGTAGTCGTTTCCGATAACGGCACAGCATTTACAAGTGCTGAGTTTCAACAGTTTATCTGCCTCAACGGTATCACAGGTGAAAATTGCACCGTACCATCTTCCTCAAACGGACTGGGCGAAAGAATGAGTGGTTCAAACATTCAAGACAGGCATGAATAAGCTAACAAACAACCAAGCTAGCATGCTTTCTTTTTCATTACAGGACTACCTCTCATACAACAACAGGTGCCACACCTGCGGAGTTATTGTTGAAACGCTGTCTCAGAATGAGATTGAACTTACTAATGCCGAGTTTAGAGGGAAGGTGGAAAGGAGTTAGGGAAGCCAGAAAACTAGACATGACTGGCATAGTAGCGAGAGGAAACTTACCATGGGAGAGCCGGTATACGTGAAAAACTTCAGAGAAGGACCAAGGTGTTTACCGGGTGAAAAAGAGCAGTGACTGGACCTCTATGTTACCATGTAGAGGTGGAAGCCCAGATCATTTGTAAACATGTAGACCATTTAAGGAAGAGTGAGAGAAATCATCAAGATATGGTTCCATCAGTGATCAAGACCGGGTCTGCGTTTCCTGTTGAGGATACTCAACCTAGGACTGAAATGTCTGATGTTTCTGTAAGTGTTGAGGATACAGAACTGCAAGTGCCCACCGAAGCACCTGATGTTCAGGCAACTCCAGAAAAGGAGGTTCCTGACAAAGAATCTGAAGTTGTGGAGCTGCGACATTCCACATGTACCAGGAAACTGCCTGAAAGACTGAACTTGTAAATTCCTTACCCAATGTAAATATTATGCTTTCTTGAAAAATATGTACTTGTAAATATAATATACATTGCTGAGTTAAAGGGGGAGGAATGTAATAATTATGGTTTTATTTAATGTGCCATATACCTTTAAGAATAATGCTTAAGGAAGATCACATGATCTGTAGTAACCAATTGGAGTAGCATGGGCTACCTCAGGAGTCAGTGCAGAGATAGAGTTGGAGTTGAAAGCACGCGTGTAGTTGCTGCTGAGTATATTGTAAATAAACTTAAAGTTTCCACCAAGAAGTGTCTGCAGATCAACTCTATCATGAATAGCACAACTCAGCCACCCTACAATAAAGGCACAGCATATTTATGAAAATGTCAGCAAGTGATTATGCACACACATCACTTTTGTGTCCTGCCCACCACTGTAGCCAAGACTTCTCCTATTAAATTGATCACGTTCAACTATTCTGCGTTCATTCTACGCATTCCCCATTGGGCAAAGTTCTGTGGAATGAAGGTGAACAGCTAAAATGGACAATACGATATGGAGCAATTGCTACCTCAAAGTGTACAGATCAAGGCTGCTGTGAATTGTTCAATGCCTAATTTTCAGAAACAATTTCTTATTGTTATTCGGGCTCAGATCTTAAATGGCAGGTTTTCCTCTGGTTCCCCAGTATAAGTTCAGTAAGTGGATGCAGGAATTTGGGCAAAGGGCCTTTCCAATCACCGGTCCCTAGGATTTTCTTCTAACACTGGTTCTTAAATTCTGTGGGAGCTCGGCCGGTGTAATCCAAAGGGTAAGAACAGACACCTGGCATAACCTGAGTCTCCACCACACTCCTGGGAGTTCTGCCAGTTTCTTGCCAAAGAAGCCTGGGGATCTTCAGGATCACTTCGGTTCATCAATTTATTCTGAGCAAAACAATAAAATGTGAGCTGTACAAGATGTGAAAGGCTTAAATTTATATAGCGCCTTTCACGACCTCAGGACGTCCCAAAGCACTTTACAACCAATTAAGGATTTTAGAAGTTTAGTCATTCTCAACCAATTTGAGCACAACAAAGTCTCACAAACACCAATCAGGTAACGAATTAATTAACCTGCTGTTGATGGAACAGCAAAATATTGCAGATGCTGGCAATCTGAAATAAAAATAGAAAATGTTGTAGATACTCAGGTAAAGGGTCATCAACCCAAAATATTAATTGTTTCTCTCTCCACAGAATGCTGCCAGACCCGTAAAGTACTTCCAGCATTTTGTGTTTTTACCTCTGCTGAAGATTGGTGACAGTAACGCTTTAGCTCCTGTTTGTTAGTCTGTTAACAATATATCTCAAAAACGAATGGATGGATTTCAACAACATTTGGTATATAGATAGGTTATGGCCAAAGGAAGAACAGGTTAGTTTCTAGTGAAGTCGATCTAGTGGATCCTTATCCAGATCCTGGAATTTTTAAAAGAATCCCTTAGCATTGGGAGATAGCAGAATTGACTTTTTAAAAAGAATGTTGTTGATTGTTTTAGAATGTTGTGGATTGTCTCAGCTACTGTGGTGGAATTTGTCACAGCCGTCAAAATGTGAGCAGAGTTTTCTGAGCAGATTGTTAGATGTAGATTGGCCTGAAGCCTTCTCAGTGAGATGGATGCTGTTAATAAAAAGATCTTTTTTCAATTTTGTAGTTACAGAGCAGGGAAAAGCTTGAAGGAAGGGCTGCATAATTGTAATAATGTGGCTTTATTGACTGCCCTCTTCATTATTAACCTGTTATTGGTGTGAATGAAAGCTAAATATTAGGTAGTACACTGGGAAGAACTCCCCTGCTCTTGAGTACTGCCATTGGTTCTTTCAAGTCCTCCAGCAATTAATGTATCATTATTACCCAGAACTTCTGACAGGGTAACAATCCTCCAGTGCAGCACGGGAGTGTCAGCCTAGATTTTATACTCAAATCTCTGGAGTGGAACTTGAATCCATAACCTTCTAACTCAAGATGTGAGAGTGCTACCCACTGAGTCACAGCTGATCCGGAATCCGTGAATGTTGATTATTCTAATTTTATAACAGAGCTCAAATATGTTGTATTAAAATAAAAAAACTTGCATTTATAAAACACCTTTCATGACCTCAGAATGTCCTACAGCACTTTACAGTGAATGAAAGTGTAATTGTGATCTATGAAACACAGCAGGCATTGTACCACAATCTCTCACAAATAGGAATGTGATAATGACCATATGTCTGTTTTTGTGATGTTGACTGAGGAATAAATATTTGAGAACTCCCTGAGCTTCTTCCAAATAGCCAGTGGGATTGTTTGTCCCTTAGCAACCAGTCAGAGCCTAGATTTAATGTCTCATCCAAAATATGACACCTGCAAAAGTGCAGCGCTCCAAGCCTAAATTTTTGGAGTGGAACTTGAACCCACAACCTTCTGACTCTGAGACAACAATGCTACCAAATGTGCCAGGGCTGACACGAGCACAAATAATTGGCAACGTTTAATCTATTGTTTTGGTGGATGATGTTTGTGTGTGTTCAGCACTGTGTGTGGAAGGAGGATTTAAATTCTTACCAGCTCCAAAAAAGTATAATCTAAGTCACTTCAAAGGGCAGTGAAGAACTAACCACTGAAATCACATTTGGACCAGCACAGTTAAGGACAACGTATAGCACTTGAGTTTATAACAATCCAGTTAATTTTTAGTCACTTCTTACTGGCACCAGCTTCTGACTTCAAATTCTCACAGCCCACAGTTGGAATTATGAAATCTTTTTTTCTATTTACAAGTATAGTAACATCCTGAACTCCACTACATGACCAGACCCTATTTATTTTATCATATGACTCAAGCCCAACAACTTGGGCATTTTGCAAGAACCCTACCTTCACCAACTACTGTTCAGCAGTGAAACAGCTGCTAAGCACTACCACATACTGTAGCATGGCCTGTAAATGATCCGCTGGCTACAAGTAATGATAACAACGTGTTGAATTTTTAAAATGTAATTGGCTAATTTCAAATCACTGCTGGTGACATTTTGTATCAAATGTAATGTAGTCAGCATATACACAAACGAATATAAATTGCTCCCATTGTGGGTTTCCCGAGTCTTTAACAGTGCAGTCTCAAGTTGACAAGCATCCTCACAGATTAGGTAACTACAGGCCTGTAAGCTGTATGTTGAAGAACTCCACCATTTAAACTTGGGTAACAGCTAATGTTGTAGTAAAGGTCTGACCAGCCATACTTTCAATGCAACATCTTCTGCCCCATGAACAATCTTTATGAGCCTTTTTTATTGTGCTTGCCAAACATTAGCATGCTGGGTTAATTTCTCCTTTCCTTTACCACCTCCCCAACATACTTATCCCCTACACTAGCAGTCATATGTTCGAATTAACAAATTCATCACCATTCATGCTAAACTTAGTTTAGTTCTCTCCTTCTCATGTTACAATAGCACAGGAGATCATTCAGCTCATTTAGGCCAAGTGGCTAGCTCTCTGTAACAATCCAGTCAATCCTATTCCCCTGCTCTATCCCCATAGCTCAAGTTCCCGTCCAATTTCCTTTCAAAACCATTGATAATCTTCACTTCTACCTTCCTTGTAGATAGTGAGTTCCAGATCATGAACACTCACTAAATAAAAACATTGTTCCTCAGATTTCCCCTAGTCCTTGTACCATCAGGTAATAGGAAAGAATTTTTTTTGTGTCTACCTTATCTGAACCTGACATTATCTTGCACACTTTATGTATGCCTACGTTAGTATTCGATTCCCTAGTTTTTGCCAAATGG
This sequence comes from Cetorhinus maximus, assembly GCF_964194155.1. Taxonomy (NCBI): domain Eukaryota; kingdom Metazoa; phylum Chordata; class Chondrichthyes; order Lamniformes; family Cetorhinidae; genus Cetorhinus; species Cetorhinus maximus. The sequence continues at coordinate 18,599,291 of NC_135908.1, forward strand.
GTGGGCATTTATGACACTGCATCATCTGTGCCTCCACAATGCTGGGCACAAGGATATTGGTGTGAACAGGACAATTTACAAGAGGCCAGTTTCAGTAAAAGAAAAAAGGTACAGTGACAAGGTGACCCAGTGCCTGATCTGCAGCCAAGACAGGTACACGTGGCACTGAAAATTGCCATCTGCAATTGCCCCAACTATAGAATTTGGCACCTGGCTATGGTGCAAGATCCCACCCAACCCAGCTCTAACTCTGATATTTCAAGAGCAAGGTTATGGCTCATTGCTTTATAATGTCTCCCTATAGAGTTACCCTGGAATCTCCATGAATTAAAAACTAATCTCCAAGACACTGCTGCTGTGAGCAATCTAGGGCGGGGGTGGGGGGGGGGAAATCACGAGTAAAAATTTTCTTTGAACATCTTTCTCAACTAGTTAGAAAAATATTGGACACAGGGAAAAGTGTTGTTTAACCGACTGTCAGGAGTTATTCAACTGTGCAACGAAGAGTCTGTTTACTTTCCAACTCTCGTGGGTGAGCATGGACATGTTGGCCACTCAATGGGGCAAGGAGGGTGAAGGCAGGCAGGCAGTCATGTGAACTGGAGTTGGCAACATTGAATCTCACCAAAATAAACCTTTTGAAATTTAACAAACTTGAAAATGTAAAGATTCTGCATTATTACAAATTGTGCATTTCACAGGATACTGTTGAAGCTTCATTAGATAGTTATACCATATTTATATTAAGCTAATACCATTTTAGATACAACTTAATCTAAAACATGATCACAAAATGTCTTCTCTCCAACACACTGAGCTAGGACTACTGCAAGCATCCACTGCCACCTTGTGGAATACTCTGAATTTGGGAAGAATTCTTTTGGCCTTTAGGTAAAACAACATTGAATACATTTACAAAGTGTTTACAATTTTATTCCATATGACCACAGACCCCTCTAGTGGCTGCCCATCCATAAAGTTTCTTATGTAAATTAGCTGCCTTTAATTAAGAACATAAGAAAAAAGAGCAGACATAGACCATCTGACCCCGTGAGCCTGCTCCACCATTCAGTAAGATCATGCCCTTAAATCCACTTTCCTGCCCGTTCCCCATAACCCTCCACTCCCTTGTAGATCAAAAATCTATAACTCAGCCTTGAATATATTTAATGACCCAGCGTCCACTGCTATAATTAAAGCAAAATACTGCAGATGCTGGAAACCTGAAATAAAAGCAGAAAATGCTGGAAAATCTCAGCAGGTCTGGCAGCATCAGTGGAAAGATAAACAGAGTTAACGTTTCAAGTCTGTATGACTCTTCTCGGGTGTCCTTGTTCACAGGTCACTGAAAGCTAACATGCAGGTGCAGCAAGCAATTAGAAAGGCAAATGTATGTTGGCCTTTATTGCAAGAGGACTTGAGTACAGGAGTAAAGATGTCTTGCTTCAATTGTCTAGAACCTTGGTTATACCGCACCTGGAGTAGTGTACAGTTTTGGTTCCCTTACCTTAGGGAGGATATATTTGCCATAGAGGGAGTGCAGCAGATGTTCACCAGGCTAATTCCTGGGATGGTGGGAATGTCCTACAAGACAGATTGAGGATGCTAGAGCTGTAGTCTCTACAGCTTAGAAGAACGAGAGGTGATCTCATTGAAACTTACAAAATGCTTAAGGGGCTAGACAGGGTAGATGCAGGAAAGATATTTTCCCTGGCTGGGTGGAGGGCTGGGGGCGGTCTAGAACCAGCCCATGGAAAAATGGTGTTGAGGTAGACAATCAGCCATGATCTAGTAGAATGGCACAGCAGGTTTAAAAGGACTGAAAGACCTACTCCAATGTTCCAAATAATCTGCTCACAGATTCTCGGTTTGAGATTTTCCAGGACCACTTGGCTCCAGACCTCAAAACAGCTTTAGTCCAAACAGGGACAAAAAGAGCTGAATTCCAGAAGTGAGGCGAGAGCGATTTCCCTTGACATCAAGGAGCCTCATCAAAATTCAAGTGAATAGGAATCTGGGGGGAAACTGTCCACTGTCTGAAGTCATACCAAGCACAAAGGAAGATGGTTGGTGGAGGCCAATCATCTTAGCCCTAGGACACTGGTGTGGGATTTCCTCAGGGTAGCATCCTAGGCCCAATCTTCTTCAACTGCTTCATCAATTACCTTTCCTCCAACAAAGTATGAAGTGGGGACGTTCACGATGACTGGTACCATTCACAGCTCCTCGGATACTGAAGCAGTTGGTGCCCTCATGCAGCAAGACCTGGACAACATTCAGGCTTGGGCTGATAAGTGGAAAGCATCAGTCACAACCCGTATATCCGAGGAAATAACCATCTCCAACAAGATGGTTAAATTCTATCTCCCCCATTCAATGGCATTACCACTGTTGAATTACCCTACCAATGTCCTGGGGGTTTACCATTGATCAGAAACTTGACTTTCCAGCCACATACTGCAGATCACAGTATATAAAAGTCAACCTTTGACACCTCGAAAAATCCTTCCAGAAAAACAGGGGTTGACTTTTATGCAAAGTATAAAATGTGAACTGACGGCGTTAGTGTAGGTGGTCACCATTTTGAAATGTGAAAAATAACAATGTCAGTAATTAAAATTAAATCAATGTGACACATTTTACAGAATGAAACGATTCCTCAGGGATACCTTTAACCACAATCAAAGCGTTTTTTAAAAAAACGCATCAAATTCATCGCCTTCGACATCCAAAGCAAAGTTCATCAAATTCATCCAGAGTCACTTTGGCTATGACGATCAGGTTTTGACGCTTTCAGAAACATCCCTCAACAACAGATCATCTTCCTCTCCACCTATCAAATTGGATATTCCACATTTTTTTGAACCATCTGATGACAGTTTATCCATTAACAGAACCCCAGTTTGATGACAAATCCACAAAACATCAAGCGGGACAACCCATATATTTCCACTCTGAAGATTTTTTTCTCCATCCACATATTCCATTCACCATGAACATGATTCTTGAATGGCTTGTTGGGGCACACATTCAAAAAGGTTGAACTATGTACGCGAGGCCCCTTGGTATAACTGCAATGTGTTATTTCTTTGTAGTACCTCTTTATCTCATTGGTTATGTGGGATCTGAACATGTCCAACACTAATAAGCTACATTCTTTACATAGGCCACAGGGAATCACATTATCAGCCCATAACTTAACTCCATTCTCATTCAGCCAACTGTCGTCATGGACACCCACAAAAACTCCTGCACAGGATTTTCAGCATGGTTTTATGCTTGAAAATTACCACAGGCTTTAACTTTGTTCCTTTGCAGGCTAGTGTCACTGTGAATCGTGTCTTCTCAAGTCCTGTGGTTTTCACTGGAACCATTTTCAAATTTTCTCCACTCCATAGTTCAATTGGTGGGCACATCAAAATTCATGGGCGTTTCATCCATGTCACTGCTGTGACATAATGGACACTCATGTTCTTGCCACTGTCTGATGGTGAATCGCTGGAAACCGGTAATTTTGGTAGAGGTCTTTTGGTAGTCTGAAAATCTTGCCTTCGGCTACAACACTAGACATATATTTGTTCCGTAAAGTGGCTGCACCAACTAGCTGTTGCTCTGAAATCTTTGCTGATCTCGGTTTGATTTGTCCCACATACAAACAAACATTCTGATGATTTTCAAGAACCCATTCCAATTCATGTTTCTCAAGATCAGGCCAGTTCTCATGGCACATTTGGTCTTGGACATCTTCAAGGTGGATTCCTTCTTCTTCCAATCTCACATTTCCCCCCCACTGATACTGAATTCTCTTGCTGCAGCATAGTTATTTGACGAGTTAACAAATATTACGACTTTTTACTCTAAATCAGCTTCGTACTTCATTCTTTTTACCAGATGACTAATTTCCATCCATTGTTCACCGTGCGCAGTCTGCTCTGTGTGGGCGGGTCTCAAACTCCCACACATCATCTTAGCAACACAAGCCATATTGCCTGCTTGATCTTATGTGCTGACTTAAGAGTAAAACATGCATTCCTGAGGTAAAAAATTGTGGCCAGCTCCTATTGCGGGTATAGCAATGCTTAGCAAAAAAGGAGGTGCAGGGGAGGGAGATTAACTTATGTGCCCAAGTATGATTTTTGGTGCTGAAAAAATGAGAACATCTTCCATGTCAGGCCAACTTTTGCGCTGCCATCTACTGTAAATATTATGGCCACAACAGCAGGTCAGAGGCTCGGAATTCTGCAGCAAGTAACTTAGTTGCTGACTCCCCAAAGCCTGTCCAAGGGACAAGTCAGGAGTGCGATGCCTGGGAGCGTGCAAGCTGCAACATTCAAGAAGCTCAACACCATCCATGACAAAAGCAGCCAACTTGATCAGCACCGCACCCAACGCATTAAAACTTTCATGCCCTCCGTCAATGGCACACCGAGGCTGCCATCGCCAAAATTTCGGCAACACCCACCAAATCTGCAAACTCTATGGCCGAGAACAAGGGCAAGAGGTGTGTGGGAACACCACCACCTACAAGCTTCCCCTGCAAGTCACACCATCTGATTTGGATTTGCAGATAGCCCTTTGTGTTTCTATTTCTGGCATTGCTACACTGTGCATTGCTCTATTTTCTCCATGCTTCTTAAAGGTATAACTCAATGGCATTGGGCATTTTAATTGCTTCATTATTCAGGGAAATAAAGAAGCAAATCCTGGCATTAGAGCTTGCCTCTAACTTCACAGGATGACAGCTAATAACAAACCGGACTATAATACTTACCCTAATATATGCAACGGAATTTTAAAATGGGCTTCAGCCATCAGTGTCTCGGATGGTAGAGTCATCTGGGCTGAACCACGGAGAGCCTTTGAATTCTAGCTTCCAAAATTATAGACCTATTGCCAGGATAATGCTTCCATTTGTGTGTTTTGTTTTATTAGATTTCAGTTGTTACATCTAATAGGTATGGTTAGTTGATATGGAGAGCTGGTCCCAGTTAAATTAAGCCAAGTTGCTGCTCAAGTGGCTGTTTGTGATGCTCCATTGTCTTTGGTCTTGCTTGATTGAGAACTCAGAGCAGAGAGGCTCTATGTTCATATTATTTACTGACAGTTGGCAGTTTCGTTGTGTCAATTATAGTTACATTTACAGCAACACTCCTACTGGCAAACAAAACTAACTCTTTATTTTCCTTAACTATCACTGGTCTCTCTTTTCTTTCTGTGAAAACTTATGATTTGTAAATTATTTGGAGTAGTGATTAGTATTATGATCTTACAGATGGTAGAATGGGGCAGGGAGTGTATATATTGTTAAAAACAAAAAACTACTGCGGATGCTGTATATATTGTGATGCATGAGATGTCCAATTGTGTGGGCCTGCTAATTTTTATATTAGAAAGAACAAGGTTGCATAGTGGCAAACTCCTGTTTCTATTGTGAAACAATCTGTTAAAGGGTAATTGTTAAACCTGGGCAAGCTCCTGTTGTTCATGGCACCCCTAACATTATGATTTGGGGGAGAATGGAATGGAAACTGCCATTTAACATATCTGTCGACACAACTGCACTTGATGGAAAGCAAAATGTAAATTCTTTCTTTCTTTACAAATCCAAACTGCACATTATGATTGGTTAGACCATGACCGAGGGGAACATCTCAACACTTGTTAGCCACTCAGAAAAGGCAAAAATCGTCCTACATCTCAAAATTCTACATCAATCCAACAATATCACAGGCAAGGATTTACCCACCACTATGGCTACCGTAGTTATCACTTACCCAAAGAACTTTGAACAGTGGATGAAATTTATTACTGTTTTACCTTTTCACCCAAGGCACATTCTCCGAGCATTTATACTCTCACCAGTCATTGGCTGTGAAATATTTTGGGATCTCACAAGGATATGAATGGCCCTAAATAAATGCATGTTCTTTTCCTAATCACCAGGGTCAATTTTGTAGAACTTGTAATTAAGAGCTGCCTCTGGCTTCCCCTTTTTATATTAAAACAATGCTCTAGGGAAGACTCACAAAATAACACTAAACCATTAATCTAATATCTGAAGGTTAAAAGTGAAGTCTAAAGACAAGCAGCCAATTTTCATAGCTCATCCTGCTCTAGCATTGAGCTGGAGCAGTACACCCAAAATATACTGTGCCTGTCCAGGCCCTGAAGCATCTACATTTCCTGGCACAGACCCACCTTCAGCTGGGTTCAATGCCAGAAAACAAGGCAGGAAACAGCAGAGCTACAGACATGAATGCTTCTCCAGTTTGAAAGAAAAATTACATTAAGGAAAAAAAAACCTAGCTGGCGGTCAGCAAATAGTTCAATGATGAGAAGAAAACCACTTGTTCAGCAATACCAACAGGAGGACAATGGGAGGAGAATCAAATTCAGTTGGTGGCACCCTCACCCAAGTCAAAACGTTGTGGGTTAAACCTCACTCCAGAATCTGGAGCACAAAACATAGACTGATACTTCAGTGCAGTACTGACAGAGCGCTATACTGTGGGAGGTGCTATCTTCCAGATGTGACATTAATCCAAGATTCAGGCTGCCCTCTTAGGGAGGCATAAAGGATACCATGGCAGGTGAGGCCTCTCCAATGTCCTGGCCAAAATTTATCCTTCAGTCAGTATCACACATTAACAGATCATCTGATCATTATCTCATGGCTGTGTAGAAATCGGCTGCAACATTTCCTACATTAAAACAGTGACTATCCTTCAAAAAAGTGCTTTGGGATATCCTGAGGTTGTGAAAGGCTTCATATAAATGCAATCTAATACAAATCAGTTGGGCCAAATTAGCCAAAGAGCCAGCCAATCTTCAGACAAATCTTAGGAACCCAATCAACCCCTGCTCTCTATCCTAGCCCAAGGAATCTGAATCTGGCACTGGAATTTCAACAGGGCAGAGCTGGAGAATGGTCTGTCAGTTCATGGAAAGCCAATGTCTCATCAAACAAGATAGTTCAGACTTGACTGTGACCATTAATGTTGTACTTTTGATTTCCAAAAATTCAATTTGCTTTCACATAATAAAAGCAAGATGTTTTAAAGCAGTAGTCATGACCTGATTTCTGTTTATCAAAACAAAGAGGTCAGTTCATGATTTGAAGCAGTCCAAATGTGCCTTATCCAATCAATTACACCATATGAATGTTACAAACTCAATCCATGCGGTGCAGCAAGATTGGCTCATTATCCTCAGGGTTCAGTTTTTCCATGACAAAATGTTTTCGGCTGTAGGAAGAACTTTTATCAAAAACCAAAATAACGAGCACAGCAGCTTCCAAATGCATGTATGCTATTACTGGCTTTGTTTATATGATGTCTGGTAATACACCATTACTTACCCATGATCTACTAGTCCTCAGAGAAAATGTTTCCATCCACAGTCCAATCGAGAACATATTGCTGGAGCCGACACCTCATTTTCTTCACCAGATGCATTTATATTTCAGGCAAACCTGCAGCCGATTGACCATCACACTTCTGGCATAAACTAGTTAAATAATAACCAACCATAAATTTGCTCCCCCAGCAAATAGTTCCTCAATTCTGTTTCATTACACAGGCTGTCAGCAGACACAAAAATGCCATGCCAATTGGAATTACAGGCAGCTTGGGATCTCTACACATGTAGCACCCTTTAATCTTCCAGGCACCCGTATGCAACATTTAAGTAATATAGTCAAGTAATCCTGTCTCTTCCGCAATTGAGAATATTGTGTCCACATCTAATCACGAGTACAAAAAAAAAGTACTGCGGTTACCTCCATTGAAAAGGTACAGAAGAGTAACCAGAAAGATTGAGTAGGTGGAGGTATTGATTTGAGGAATAATTATGTAAATTGGGCACATTCTCATTAGAAAAAGAGAAGGCTGAGCAGTGGTATTGCTGTTTTTTAGGATTCTAAAAAGGGGCTAGATAATGTTGACCATGATTTAATCAACAACTCCATCTTTGTACCATGTCAGGACTAGCATGAAACAAGGTGACCCAGACCTTGGCATTTTTTTTCATTTAGCCTGTCTGTTTAGGACTAGCTCAGATCCATAAATCGATTAATATAAAAATGGAGCCCAGGGTTTCTAGATTTTAATGTCGTATTTAGAAGTCAATTTAATTAAACCAAAACTATAAATTCACATTGCTGGACTTAGGACTGCTTTTCCAAATGTCTTCCTGGCAACATTTGAATCGTTGCTCAGGAGATTTTGTGCCAGGTGTTTCATATACCCATTTTTTAATGGAAAGGTCTGCAATATTGATACAATTGACTTTACCATGGCATTATTTTCTGTAGGAAAAGCAACACGGAGTTGTCATCCAAGTCAGGCTATAGAAGTTAAGTGTACCCACGCAGCACTACCCCCAAACTCATTTACAGCTACCTGGGTTTCCCTGGATAGTGTTGCCTGCGAAAGATCTGAATCACTCAGGAGACAGCGAAAGAAATACGCCACTTACTGCAAAAGGTGCCTGAAGCCAACATGCACCATCGCCCAGTAACAGTAAAGCAGTTAACCTCTGAAGCTCTCAGCCTTGATGTTCTTGCAGTTTGTGTGGACAAGAGCAAGGACTGCGGGGTCGGGGGTGGGTCGGTGGGGGGAAATGAGCATACTGACCACAGCACAGTGGTGCAGGGGGCCATTCAAGTGGGGACAGAAAAAAGAAATGTAGTTGTAGCATGGGACAATTGGCCGCAGAAATAGTGGATGCATTTGCTGTAATCTTCCGAAATTCCCTAGATTCTGTAAACATCCCAGCTAATTGGAAAACCGCAAATGTAACTTCTGTATTCAAGAAATGAGAAAGGCAGAAAGCATGAAACGATAGGCCAGTTGGCCTCACACCTGTCATCAGGAGATAGTAGGATATTTCGAAAATCATAATACAATCAGGCAAAGTTAACATGGTTTTGTGAAAGAGAAATCAAATTACGTAGCAAGCAGGTTGAATAAAAAGGTATACCAGTATATGTAGTGTTTGGATTTCCAAAAGGTATTCAATGAAGGTGCTACATAAAAGGTTACTGCACAAAATAGGAGTTCATTGTGTTGGGGCAATATATTAACATGGATAGCAGATTAGGAAAGTCAGGATTAATGGGTCAATTTCAGATTGGCAAACTTTAACTAGTAGAGTGCCACAGGGATTAGTACTGGAGCCTCAACTATTCACAATCTATATTAATAACTTGGATGATGTGACCAACTGTATTGTAGCTAAATTTGCTGACGATACAAAGATTGGTGGGAAAGCAAGTTGTAAGGATACAAGGGATATAGATAGGTTAAGTGAATGGGCAAAAATGCGGCAGATGCGAGTATAATGTAGGAAAAAATGATGTTGACCACTGTAATAGGGAGAAAAAAGATTTAAATGGAGAGAGACTGAAGAATGCTGTGGGATCTGGATGTCCTTGTACATGAATCACAAAACTTAGCATGCAGGTACAGTAAAGTCTCGAGACTCAAACAGGCTGTATGAAGGAATCTCTTGAACATCTAGAGAGTCATTTGTGTACAAGAATGGACACTCAACTGCATTTAGGACGAGTGGACGACCTTCAGGGATATAGTGTATTTCACTGTTCTAGAGGCCTTTGGATCTACCTCTCGTAAGCATTAGTTCAATGAAAACAATGAAGAAACCCAGAAACTACTACAAGGTTAAGCTCAAATACAAGTCATCACTATCTAAGCACAATGCCTACAGAAACATCTGCAGGGCCATCCAATACAAGCTCATAGTCACAAGACTCTTGACTGAATCAGAAAGCAATGAACTTCAGTCATATGCAGCCCACAACGACTGGAAAGAAGTTCTGCGATGCTCTGAAATCTGATTGGAGCCCCAGTCTACTGATTCATCACCAATCCTTGGTGCTGACGGGTCAACACTGCTCACAGAAACAGTCAAAATTCTAGAAGGGTGGGCAGAGCACTTTAACCACGTCCTTAATCAGCCTTCATCCATCAGTGAAGAAGCAATCAACAAGCTGCCATCAACTTGATGATGTCCCCATTGTTAGAAACAACAAACGTAATCAAACTTCTATCAGCAAAACTCCAGGAGCTGATGCTACCCCAGCTGAGGTCTGCAAGACTGAAGGTCAATGCCTGGTCAAGCAACTCACTGAATTCTTTCAGTCTACATGGACGCAAGAAACTATCATACAGGAATACAAAGATGCCTCAAATGTCCACCTTTGCAAGAAGGAAGGAACACGTCAATCTTGTGGCAACCATGGGAGGAATTTTACTCTGCTCCATCACCGACAAGGTCTTCGCCAGAATCCTTCTGGGTTGCTTAGTGCAACATCTCGACCAGGATCTGATGCCAGAGTCAGTGCAGTTTCAGAAAAAGGAACCACTGATATGGGGTTTGCAGTTAGACAGCTCCAGGAGAAATGCCAAGAACAGAACATGGGCCTCCACACCACATTTGTTGACCTGACCAAAGCCTTTGACACAGTTAACCATGAGGATCTTCATAAGGTAATGGAGAAATTTGGCTGCCCTAAGAAATTCATCACAATGGTTCAACAGTACAATGACAGCATATTCTCATGTATGCTGGATGACAGTGAGCCTTCTGACCCACTCCGTCACTATTGGAGCTAAACAGGGCTGTGGCTAGCATTAGTCTTTGGAATTCTCTTCCTTGGACAGCAGTGGAGACTGAGTCATATGCATATGCAAGGCTGAGTGAGACAGATTTTTGATCTACAAGGGGATCAAGGATTATGAGAAGCAGGTAGGAAAGTGGAGTTAAGGCCACAATCAGATCAGCCATTAACTTATCGAATGGTGGAGCAGGCTCCAGAGCCCAAATGACCTACTCCTCTCCTTTCTTCCAGACAGGTTTCAATAATTTCTGATGGAAATAGTGGGGGAGAGGAAATGTCTATCTTAAGCAGGACCAATGATCTCACCATCACCTCATGCAGAACCATTTCCACACCCTTGAAACATGGGGTTTCAGTGCTGCACAACTTCATTACTTAGCCAGACTTGGTTTCCTGCCTCCATATTTATTGTACCAGTCATTAGCCAAACTGCCTTTGCAAGCTGTACGTTAAAAAATTAGAAATCCTTGTAATAAAAGCTACCAATGCATTTGTTGCCATAGGGGACTACTTAAAAGCATCTGCAAACTTTTAATTTAATCTATCATTCCCTGTAAACAACCCCACACCCTGCAAGCTCTTTGCCAAGCTGAACAGAGTCTGGTAACTTGCCCACATTATGTAAATGAAGCTAACCACACAAAATCAGGCAGATGCTAATAAAGGATCACTCATTTAAAGCCAATTTGGGAAATCTACACTGAAGTCACTTTGCCAGTGCTCTTAATAACATGGGTCGAAAGGAAAAATCAAGTTTCATAAAGTGTAGGAATCCCAACCACTTGATTTTAAGATGTCTTTTCTCAATCCTTATTTTCTGCTCAAGGTTTTCAGACACCAGTTTTCAAGATTATGAAACACTTAATGCAAGGTAATTAATCTGACATGCTGTCTTTCTCTCTCCACCTGCTGCCTGACTCGATCAATGCTTCCAGTATTTCATTATAGAACATACGCACTGATGCACATCACATATCAGCCGCCACACCAAGAAATTATATAGGAAACTGCACATGTCCATAATGTGTCTCTCCTTTTGGGGTTATGGGTAAAGGTGATTTTTAATGTTCCAGATAATCTTAAAAATGATAAAGTAGATTAGTGTCACCTTTATTGCAGCAAGATGTCTCAAAGTAGTGTTAATGAATAAAAAATTGACAGATCCACATAAGGAAACACTAGAGCGAGGACCAAAAGCTTGGTTCAAGTTAAGTTTCAAAAGGACCATTCAAGAGGTAGACACAAAGATTTAGGAAGAGAATGCCAGAGCTCAGGACCTAGGCAGCTAAAGTCACAGCTGCCTATGCTGGACTGATTAAAATCAGGAATGCTCAACAGCTTGAATTAGGGCAGCACAAATCTCAGATGGCTGTATGTGAAAGCTAGAGGTAGGGAGGGTTGAGACCAGAAAGGAATTTGAAAACAAAAGATTTTAAAAATCAAGGCATTGCTGGACTAGGAGGTAATGTAGGTCAGTGTTAGATGAACTATATTTGGTGGGAGATGGATTTTGGCAGACTTATGAATAAATTATAGCAGAAAAGGCACAAGGTTCACACATGGTATTCTCGCATCAAATTATACAGAATTAACTTCCATTCATCACATCGCTAGCCACATCCTCAGAAAATCCCAAAGCGCCTTGCAGCCAATTACTTTTCAAGTGTAGCCACTTGCTGTGGAGGCAAAACACTGCTGAAAGAGAAAACAGGGTTAAGAGCTAAAGCGATCAATAGTAGCACAAGTACATTTTGTACTAAGGTGTAGTAGCTCTGAAGCTGTGTTCTTACATGCATATTTATATCAGTTGAACTCCCATTGCCTCAGTTTTCAGTGACTTCAAGAACTGTTTTGTAGCTTAAATTTAGTACCAGTCAGGTTTTCTATCAAACCCATTTTTGTTCTATAAATTATTTGTTTTTAATCTGATTACACTTGTGAAATAACTTTAGAACTAATAATCAGAGCACGGAAGCACACACGTGTTCAGTGGCACTGAATAAAATGACTCCCGTGCTTCTGAATTTTTAATATCAACCATTCTGTTGTCTCCTTGGATATGGCACAGTCTGGGGGGGATGCTGCTGCCTGCCTCGCAGTAGCTGATATAATAGCTGGAGAGTGGACACTCAGATCTACGGTGTTGAGACAGAAGAGAGTAGTGGAACAAAGAAGAGAAACAAACACTCTTAAGTAGAAGGTAATATTTTTAGAAGTAAGATTTGATTCTAGTTTGTACAGAATACTTTATTTAATTGTTCCTTTTTATCTGAATATCTCAATGTAAACTCACTTGAAAGCAAGGCATTTTCATTCACACTGTGGTACTGATCTTTGACCAGCTAGTAAAGAACAGTGAGTATCTCAGGGAGGAACAGGACTATTATTAAAACAGAAGCTGAAGCATCAAGTATCAAAGGTCAAGAACTCTGTCTGAATAGAAACCGACAGCATTGCAAAGCTTATGCAATAAAAAAAAAAATACTGAACCTGTAGGGATTTTAAAAAAATACATACTTGCTAGTAAAACTTGAAAAGGGGGAGGGGGCGAAGATGGAAAGCGACCTTTGATAGGGTTTAGACAGTTTCCTGCCAACTACAATACGTAATTCTGCCACTAGACATACACAGACATCCAATAGCAGAGCAGAGCAAATAATCAGTTCAGCCTTACACTGTCTAATGTAATTCCTGTCTGGTAAGTGGTAAAATTTGGCACGCATCAATATATTTGGCAAGGAAAGTTCAAAATGGTTAAAAAACGTAATTATACAGTGCTTGAGCCTAAGCCCCAAGTAGGAGACTAATGGCAAGAGTCTCAGATTTTTTTGGAACAGCAAAGCAAGCAAAATCTGGAAGACATGAAGTTCAATTGAGCACAGTATGGTCTACTATTGCAAATACCATAACTACAAACCTCACCTCTCTTCCATATAAACTAGTCCAAAGAATCAGCATCTGCAGTTGAGGAGTGTGAATGGGCAGAAACACTGGGGGTTGCAGTCATTACAGACAATTGGCACTTCAACAGGAAAAACGTGAATACGTATGGTGACTTCAAGGCAAAAGCAAGAGGTTCACCAGGCAGCAGAGCACTTTGGACTGAACACTCCATGAACCCAAGGCTCTAAGATCCTTCATAATAAAAGGATCTTAGAGTGCAGAATAGATGTATTGTGTCCAGAGGAAAATAAAATCAAACTGCTGAGCTAGGCACAATCCACTGTGATCCTGTGAATAATGAAGGTGTCAGCAAAGGAGGAAAAGCTAATAGATTGCACAAATGGAACAGTAAGCAGCTGGCAGACATTGGAGACACTCAAGGCAACTTACATTCATTGACAGCCTCAGAAACTGCAATGGGAACAAATTTTGGGGCATAAAGGGTCTCGCCACTGATCAGTCTTTGAAATTGGCCCCCCTCGAACAATTACTCCTGGAAAGGCACATAAAAACAGCCACAGCTCCTTGCTTAAAGATAGCACACAGGCACCAACTACTGCTGCTGTTTCTTCCATTATCCAGAAACTTTTGATACAACTCCCTCCTCAACTAGTGCTACCCCATGGGAGAGATGACCAGGGTCAGAATCCTTTACTGGTTCAGGCCTCAAAAGGCGAAGACAGAACAGTGCAAAGATCAGGCACACACTTGAAAATATGCAAATCGTTTGTCGTCTTCCATTTTGGGCCGTTATGTATACCAGCAGAGTGAAATTATTTGTGCGTGCAGATTATTTGTAAAAAAAAAAGTTTGCAAAATGCGGAAGAGTGTTTTTTTTTAAAATAGGCGAGTCCCAGGAAAAAAACTCCCTTGAGAGAGCTGAAGTTCCTACTCATACATTTTAGTGATGCATAAAGTTAATTTGCAGCTGTCACACTCTCCATTACAAGGTTATGAAAACACAGCAAACTGCAGCAATTTTCAAATTAACACCTTACCTTCTAAATTAAATGACAGCAACTGAATTCATCAACGGTTAGCGTAATGCAAGTTTTTTTTTTCCCCTCAGCTAATGGGAGGCAGTATCACTGGAAACAACAGCAGAAGGTGAACAGCTCTGATTTAGGTTGAGAGAGCATGTGCAGAGACCTCAGTCACGACCACCCTCGGATTATTACGAGGTCAGTAACAGCTACCTGAGATCAACAGGAACAAATAAGATTGGGGTGGGGGTGAATTCTCGTTCATTTGATTTTGTGTTAGAAAACAATGAAGGCCAATGTACCATCAGAGAATGGTTAATTTTAAATAAGGACTTCTAATAGTAGAAAATAAAAAAAGGAAATAATGTACAAAGGAACAAATGTAGAACCTACCTTTGGAATTGACTACACCGACAATTTTAGATTTTCTCTCAAAATCAGGTAGACAACACATCATGAGGGTAAAGTGTAGAACCATCTGTATAAAAGGTTTTGAACATAGAGGAATTGTAACACTTGGTCACATTTCAACAAAAGGTGGGAATTTCCTAAACTCTCCAAAAGACAAGACCGTGAGATATAGGAGCAGAAGTAGGCCATTCGGCCCATCGAGTCCACGCCACCATTCAATGAAGTCATGGCTGATCTGATAATCAACTCCGCTTTCCTGCCTTTTCCCCATAACCCTCCCTCGATTCCCTTACTGATTAAAAATCAGTCTATCTCAGCCTTGAATATGCTTAACGGCCCAGCCTTTACAGCCCTCTGCGGTAAAGAATTCCACAGATTCACTACCCTCAGAGAAGAAATTCCTCCTCATCTTGGTCTTAAATGGATGACCCCTTACTCAGATTATGCCCTCTGGTCCTAGACTCTCCCACAAGGCGAAACAACCTCTCAGCATCTACCCTGTCAAGCCCCCTAAGAATCCTATATGTTTCAATAAGGTCGCCTCTCATTCTACTATGCTCCAATGAGTACAGGCCCAACCTACTCAACCTCTCCTCATAAGAAAATTCCTCCAGACCCAGGATTAAGTGAACCTTCTCTGGATTGCCTCCAATGCCAGTACATCTTTCCTTAGATAAGGGGATCAAAACTGTTCACAGTATTCTAGATGTGGTCTAATTAGTGCCTTGCATAGTTTTAACAAGACTTCCCTATTTTTATACTCCATTCCCTTTGAAATAAATGCCAGCATTCCATTTGCCTTCCCTATTACCCACTGAACTTGTATCTTAACCCTTTGTGATTCATGCACGAGGACCCCCAAATCCCTCTGTGCTGCAGCTTTCGCCATTTAAATAATATTCAGCTCCTCTATTCTTTCTGCCAAAATGCATAACCTCACATTTTCCCACATTATATTCCATCTGCCAAGTTTTTGCCCACTCAAGCAAAGGGTTCAAACTCTGGCTAAAATTTTGTTACAAGGGTTTGCCTAATTCTGAATATCAAAAAAAAAGTATTAGAAACAATCTCATTTGTCAAAAGGATTGCAAAGCAATATAACAAGTCATTTTGTGAAGGGGTCTCATTGAATACATGCGCAGGTCAAAAGCTCCTCTGATCAGTAAAGTAAGCAGAGCCTTGCGAAACGAACTGTTGTGTTTCTACAACGATATTTGGTTTAGCTCCTTGAAGTAGACATTTCGCAATCATACAAATTTTCCCACTATCACTGAATAAAAATATTTCCTTATATGCCAAGTACATCCATAAAGTATTAAAAAAATGTTTATTTTTATTTTTAAAAAAACCAAATGAAATACAACGGATGATTCTAGCAGTTGACTTACTGCTAGAATTCATAACTGAAATACTGGACTTACAGTCACTATTGAGATCATCAACTCATAATCACCCTGCAGGAAGCAGCTTTATGTTAGGATAGATTGTCATTCTTTGTTTTCCCCCACAAAGTATAAAACAACTGCACCATAGATCACATAAGTTGCTGTTTTATGAAGAATCCGCAGCTTGTAACATCTCTGAAGAGAATTAAGCAATGTCTGACATGGTTTGGCAGAACATCATGTTCAGTTTGTACCAGTGGAGCCAAAACCACCTGCGCCTCGTTCAGTTTCATCCAGGGTCTGCATGAAGACAAAAAAGGGTAAAACAGTCAAAAAGGAAGTTACATCTTAACCAGAAAATAAAACCACAATAGGAAATGTTTGCTTAATACATTTAGTCACCTTCAACTCCTCAAGTTCTGGGTAGCAGATACGTTCACAGATCAGTTGAGCTATTCGATCGCCCTTTTTAACTATCAAAATATAAATTTGAAAGAAAAAACAAAATTCAATGTTCTTTCCCCCCAAAAATCACTTAGTACATTATATTGATTAGTTCAAGTCTATCCAAACATTATATTGATTAGTTCAAATTTATCCAAACATTATATTGATTAATTCAAGTCTATCCAAACATTATATTGATTAGTTCAAGTCTATCCAAGCATTTTATGATGTCTTGCAATGTTTCCATCTGTAGATTTAGAATGAATACATACCATACAGAATGAGCAAAGCAAACTTCAGAGCTATTTCAGTTTATTAGAAAACAGACTACCATTAACATTCTTTTGAAACCTGGAAATTTTTCCAACAAAGTTCAAAAAAGGTGACCCACCTCTTCAGAAGTTCTTTCGCATTAAAAAGAGCAGCAGTCCAATTAGAAAATTATTTCCACCTACAAAAATATTTACTACATATTTTCCTTTAGGTTAAAGCTCACCATTTAATGCCAGACTTTAACCAATGAAAATGAATTCCACTACTGATGTTTCATTACTTCACAGTAATAAAAAACAAAAGGGGGGGGTATTGATATTTTATGCATGGTAGCCAGGCTACCAAATAAATAATGCAGCCTGAACTGTCTAATTTCTGGTGATTATCAATGCAACTGGATAAATCTGCTCCAGGCATCGTGTGGTAAGACATTCAACACAAATCCCCTCTCCTGTTACAATATGGTGACTCATAGATCAGTTTCAGGTGCCAACAGTCCTTTGGTACCAAGTGGCCATTCATCATGTGTCAGCCAGACATTCAAATCTGGCAAGCAACTCAACTGTGGAGCTTTGCCCAATTCAATTCTCACCCAAGGCCTAAACAGACATGTTAAAAGCAATCACAGATTCCAAGTGCAATTTCACCCCACTCCCTATAACTCAAATGTTTGGTGGCCAGTTAATGAAAACATCCCCAATTTAATCCCAAGCATTGCCAAAAATTAGTTCAACTGGGCCTTCTGGAACAAATCATACTTTTAAAACAGGTGGAAATTGTCATCAGTTGATGGTTTAATACAAAAGTACAATAGCCCAGCAGTTATCAAAATTAATGCCAGAAGCTAATCTGCTATTTGTTTGATCACTGTGTGGATCTTGACACCAGGAATTTTGTCCATCATGGTTAAGATATGTTATGTTAACAGAACTACTGATAATTGATGATGGTCACTGGATTCATACAATTACAAAAGTTGGCTAATTATATTGTGCGGAACTTAAAATTGATTTGCAATTTTCTCTGCACCACAAGCACTTTGATGTGATAAGACAAAGTGTTAAAACTAAGTACGAGAATGAATGTCCAATAACATTAAGAATTTCTTACAAATTTCCCAAATATTAAATGTTTTCTCACACAGGCCTTGCCAAATAATTTGGTAGAACATTTAACCTAATTATTAAAAACCTGTCTGAATGGAACTCCCCACTTAGTGGCCACAGAGCAAATGCTTTGCCCTCCATAGTTCTCTAATCTGAACTTTAATGACGTTATGCTCATATTAGTTGCAACGGAACAAATGAGAGAAGATTCCTAGAGTGAATCACTTTGTGAAATGTGCTGCTCTGTATATAACAACAGTAGTGAGGTAAAGGATAGCCACTGTTTGCTTGTCCCTTACCTTCAAAACTTTCCTTGCTAAAGTTGAACAGAACCACACCAACATTTCCTCTGTAATCCTCATCAATAACGCCAGCTGAGAAACAAAAAAGGAACAACTGATTCTACATATACTTAAAGGCTAGAAATAACATTCACTATCCACACACATACAAAAAGGCACCAGGCACAATGCATACTATTGGAAGACATTCATATGCATAGCAGACAATTCTATACAACTTATTAATTCTTTGCATCCTTCCTTTTGGAAAGGAACATCTTTAAATTACAAAATAGTATCTGAACATTTGGACAAATTTTGAGATGATCAGAGAGACAGCAGGGATTTACAGACCCTTACCCTGGCACTTTGACCCCTAGTTCTCGACCCTTCAGCCAGGCATAATGGTCACTCAGCATCCACTCGCTAAAGCCCTCTTAACAATTTTATATATTTCAATTAAATCACCTCACGTTCTTGTAAACTCAAGAAAGTAGACCCATTTTACTAATTTTTCCTTAGATTGCATAGACTAGGTTTATATTTCTTTGAATACGGAAGATTAAAGGCTGAACTCATTGAAATGTTTCAGATTAAAGAATTTGATAGGGTGGATAAAGAAACTATTTTCTCTTTGGGAAGAGTCCACAACAAATTAGAGCTAGGCCATGCCGGGGTGATGTAAGGAAGCACTTCTTCACACAGAAGTGAATGGAAATCTGGAACGCTCTCTGAAAAGCTGTCGAGGTTGGGCGTCAACTGAAATTTTCAAAACTGAGATTGATAGATCTCTGTTGGGCAAGGGTATTGGGGTTAAGGCACTAAGGCACGTAAACAGAGTTAAGATAGAGATCAGCCGTGACCTACTTGAATGGCCGAACAGCTTCCTCCTGTTTGCGAGTTCAATTCAATTCTGTTCTACCAATTAGTGAGATGTAAATTTACTTTAGTGAACTGATTTCTCACCTTTCACTCAGGTGACAGGTATACACCTCAAGATTTAAAAAAAAATAATTCTCATGGCATGAGCATTGTTGGCAAGGCCAGCATATATTGACCATCCATAGTTACCCTCGAGACGGTGGTGGTGGGCCTTTTGCTTGAACTACTGCAGTCTGTGTAAAGACGCACACATAACCCTTTTCAGTTGGGTCTGCCAACATTTTCGCCCAGCGATAAAGGAACAATGTCCAACTCCAACTGTTTGATATGAAATTGGAAATTTCTAACCAACATTTTAATTTGAAGGAGAAAATATCATTCTAAAGAACTGTAGCTCCACCATCTGGTGGAAGCAAAATAACACTTAAACACCAGCTTCTTTCTGACACAGTACGAAATGACAGACAAAACAGTTGTTCAGAATAGTATAGCCATCGAGGGCCATTAAGTGCTGAATGTTTGAAAGAGCCATCTACTTAATACCACTCCCCTGCACTTTCTCCACAGCCCTGTATTTATGTCACTTCAAAGAATTTATCCAATTCCTTTTTTAAAAAAAATTATTGAATCTGCTTCTGCCACCCTTTTAGACAGCACACTCCTGATCATAGCTTGCTGTAGATTTATGTTACACCAGTTCTTTAGCCAATCACCTTAAATCTGTCCTTTGGTGGCAGTGCCTTCAGTTGCCTGGGCCCTAAACTCTGAAATACCCTTCTTACACCTCTCCGCCTCACTTTCCTCCTATAAAAAAACTCTCTAAAATCTACCTCTTTGACCAAGCTTTAGGTCATCTGATCCAATATTTTCTTACGTGGCTCAACGTCATATTTAGCTTTATAATACTCCTGTGAAGAGCTATGTAACTCATTACGTTAAAGGCGCTATGTAAGTCGTTGCTGCATTTGTGGTTAAGCCCTCCTAAAGATCGTTACTATCCTTTACATTACTACATTTCAAAATTGTGTCATCTGCAATTTTTGAAATTCTGCCCTGTGTACCCAACTCCCAATCATTAGCAAAAAAGCAGTGATCCTAATACTGACGCATGGGGAACAGCACTTAATATGTGCTCCTCACCCCCCTCCCTACTACTCTGGAAAAACAACCATCCCCTACTATTCTCTGCTTTCTGTCCCTTACCCAATTTTGTATTTAGGCTTCCACGGTCCCTTTAATCCCATGGGCTTTAATTAGGCTAACAGGTCTATTATGTTGCATTGTCAAAAACCCCCTGAACGCCTGTACACCATCAACTGCACTAACTCATTGATCCCGTTCTCAAAAAAACTCAAGTTAATCAAGCACAGCTTGCCTTTAACTTACATATTACTGACTTTCATTTATTGGTGCATAATTTTTCAAGTGTCAATTAAAATTTTGTCCAATTATTGTTTCCCCACCATCAATGCAAGGTTGACCTAAAGTGTAATTGCTAACTTTACTCCTTCCCATTTTTGCACAGTGTTGTATTATTTGCAATCCACTAAGCCTTTGGCACCATTCCCATACTTGAGGATTAGAAAGTTGTGGCCAGAGCCTCTATAATTTCCACCCCTTGTTTTACTTCAGTAACCTAGGATGCATCCCATCCAGGCCAGGTGACTCTTCTTGTGAGGATTAACAACCTTTTAAATATCTTTTATTTATTTTATCCTATCCAATATAACTGCTACCTCCTCCTTACATTAACAGGATCCTGCTCTCTAGTGAAGAGAGTTGCAAAGTACTCACTTAATACATTTAAAAAAACCCTTCAACAAGATTATGTCCCTGTTGGCCTCTAATCAGCCCCACCCTTCCTTTGACAACCATACAAAGACTTTTGGGTTTCTTTCGTGTTAGCCAATAATGTACTGCCAATACTTGCTCTTAGAACATAAAAACCAGGAGCAGGAGTAGGCAATTCAGCCCCTTGAGCCTGCCCCGCCATTCAATACGATCATGGCTGATCTCATTTCAGCCTCAACTCCAATTTCCCGCCCTCTCCCCATAACCTTTCAACCCATTACTAATTAAAAATCTGTCTATCTCCTCCTTAAATTTATTCAGCGTCCCAGCATCCACTGCACTCTGAGGTAGTGAATTTCACAGATTCACGACCCTTTGAGGAAAGTAATTCCTCCTCATCTCTGATTTAAATCTACCACCCCTTAGCCTAAAACTATGGACTCTCGTTCTAGAATGCCCCACAAGGGGAAACATCCGCTCCACGTTTACTTTGTTTATCCCTTTTAGCATCTCATATACCTCAATTAGATCTCCTCTCACCCTTCTAAACTCTAGCGAGTATAGGCCTAAACAGCTCAATCTCTCCTCATAAGACAAGCCCCACATCTCTGGAATCAATCCAGTGAACCTCCTTCAATGCAACTACATCCTTCCTCAAGGGGACCAAAACTGTGCACAGTACTCCAGGTGTGGTTTCACTAACACCTTGTACAGTTGCAACAACACTTTCCTATTTTTATACTCTATTCCTTTAGCAATAAATGCCAAAATTCCATTTGCCTTCCTTATTACCTGCTGTACCTGCAAACTAGCTTTCAGCAATTCATGCACGAGGACACCCAGATCCCTCTGCATTGAAGCATTCTGAAGTTTCGCTCCATTTAAATAATAAGTTGCCTTTTTATTCTTCCAACCAAAATGGATAATCTCACACTTATCCACGTTAAAGTCCATCTGCCAAATTTTGGCCCATTCACCCAACCTGTCCATATCCATTTGTAAATTTCTTATTTCTTCATTGCAACTTACTTACCCAGCTATTTTGGTGTCATCTGCAAACTTAGCTATAGTACCTTCAATCCCTGAATCCAATTCATTAATATAGATTGTAAATAGTTGGGGTCCAAGGACCGAACCATGTGGCACCCCACTAGTTACAGCTTGCCATCCAGAAAAAGACCCATTTATCCCGACTCTCTGCTTTCTGTTGGGTTAGCCAATCCTCTATCCAAGCTAATATATTACCCCTAACTCCGTGTGATCTTATCTTGTGTATTAATCTTTTGTGCGGCGCCCTATCAAAGGCATTCTGGAAGTCCAGATATACTACATCTACAGGATCCCCATTACCCACTTTGCTTGTCACATCTTCAAAGAACTCTAGCAAATTAGTCAAATACTATTTACTCTTCATAAAACCATGCTGACTCTGATGGATTGCATTTTGACTTTCCAAATGCCCCATTGCTACTTCCTTAATAATGGATTCCAACAATTCCCCAACAACAGATGTTAAACTAATTGGTCTATAGTTTCCTACTTTCTGCCCCCCCGCCTTTTTGAATAATTCTTTTCTCCTTTACTCCCTTTTACAGGTTTTGTCAATTCAGAAACCTAGGGCAGAATTTTACGTTCCATGGGCAGGCGCGTGCCTGGCCCAATCAGGCGTAAAATAGCACGAGATTATAGCTGAACACGCCTGCCGTCAATTAAAAGGCCACTTAAAGCCATTAAAAAGGCAATTGTTCGCGATTTTACATTGCCCGTGTAATTTCACACTCATCGCATAGGCAACCCACTTTTTATAAAACCTCATCCAAGGGCAGGATAAAAAGGGTCAGCAGCACAGCCATTGTGAGTAGCTTAGGATATAGTTTGCTGCTGGTTGTTTATTTCAACTTGACAGCTTGAACTCTGTTGTGAGCTTCAGTCTCAGCATTTCCAGGCTTCATTTCAGGACTCATTGGTGTCTCCAAGGCCCCTGGAGAATTTTGACCGTGTGGACCCTTCCAGGTATCAGGCAGCCCTCTGTAACCCTGGTAATGGGGATTGTGCTCTCCACTGGAGGCCCCTCCTCTGAGGAAGAGGGGTGCAAAATGAAGAGGAGGCCAGATGTCCCAGTGCAGCTTCCAGGGAAGCAACCTGTGGGAGGAGAGGAGTAGGGCCAGCAGGTAGTCCAAGGCAGAAGGGGCCGCAAAAGACACCACTATCCTGCTGCCAGACTTAACAGGCAGCGATGTAGCTACCTCAATATAACCAAGGTGCAATGCCGAAAGAGGCTCTGCCTCTCCAGTGAGAGGGTGACCTCCCTTTGTCATGATTAGAGGTGATCTCAGGCCCAGCTGTGTGGGTGGACACCTTGTGCCAGTGGCTCTGAAGGTGACAGTGGCTCTCAACTTCTGTCTCCAGCTCTTTCCAGGGGTCAGTGGGGGATCTTTGTGGAGTGTCCCAATCAGCCGCCCACAGTTGCGTCAAGCTGGTGACTGATGCTCTGTTCACTCGGATAATGACATTTATTCATTTTCGTACGGACGAGGCCAGCCAGGCTGACTGAACCAAAGGCTTTGCAGTGATCACTGGGTTCCCCCACATCCAGGGTGCAATCGACTGCATACATAGCCATTAAGGCACCAGCGGGTTAGCCAGGTGCCTTTGTCAACAGGAAGGGGTTCCACTTGATGAACATCCAGACGGTTTGTGACTACAAGACGCAGATTCTGCACGTCTGTGCACGGTACCCTGGCAGCTCCATGCACTTATATAGACACTCCCAGGTGCAAGGCCTATTCAGTGCTCCAGCCCAACTGTTTGGATGGCTGCTGGGTGACAAAGGCAATCTGTTGAAAAGGTGGCCTATGGCACCTCTCCGCCACCCAACAACAGAGGCAGAGCAGCCTCTGGACCATTCAGGAAGAGCACTACAATACCCCAACAGCGGGTGTCACTGGTGGTGGTTACGTGCTGCACTCTCCATAATCTGGCACTGGCAAGGGGGAGGATCTTGAGGCAGCTCCACAAGCCATACAGGATGAATTCAGTGGTGAGTCAGTGCTGACCTCCGGAAACAGCCAGAGATATAGAAGTTGAGGGCCACTGTGACCTTCAGAGGAGCATGGTGAGGAGAACACCGAGGCCTCTGTATCCTTCAGAGAGGCAGGGATACCTTGATCCAATGCTCCTTCCACTAGGGTACCAAAGGCCTGTTTCCACCTCATGCCAGGGTTGCCACCTCCAACCCAGATGTCTGAAATGACCCTTTCATTTGAACCGCAAGTTCACTCAGTGCCTGTGCAATAAGGTTTAGAGCCACTTACATCCAGCATTAGATACTGGCATACCAAACACCAAAAAAAGTGAAGCATACTCAGACCATTAAGATAAAAGCAAAATTTATATAATTTTGACACTGACAATAAATGAACGTTACTATATCTGGTGTTCGTGGCCAAACCAGTAAACATATTAACAAAACATGGCAGAACAGATCACCCATGAACAGTCTCTCTTGTGTTCATGGTGCCTTAAACTTACATTTACAAGTGCTGCGTCATTGTTCCCCCCCACCCCACCCCCTCGCTGGCAGTGGCATTGGAGGCAGCCTGCTGTCTGAGGGGGGACACAGGGACAGACAGCCCTCAACACTTCGCATTGATCCATGCCAACATGGTACTCAGCCTTGCCAAAGCAGGTCATTGAACCTTTTGCAGTGCTGCACCCACGTGCGCTACACAACGTCGTGGCTGCTAACCTCGGCTGCCACCTCCTCCCAAGCCTTTTTTGGTCTGGTGTGGTGGCCTCCTCCTGCCATCCCTAGGAACGAGGGTGTCCTGCCTGACCCCCACCTCCTCCACGAGGGCACTCATCCGAGAAACGGAGTGGGGGGGGAGGATTGCCCACCTGACCTGCCCTTCAATCCAATGTTTCTTCCCGTGGGTGAGGCCATTGCTCCAGTCTCCAGACCAATTAAAGATTCTCCCCTGTCAGCTTCTGGGAGGTGCCTTTGCTGATTTTAAAGTGCCTGCCAGGCCACCACCGGACCCAGGGGCCAACAGGGCCCCTCCAGGCCCAATCACAAGATGCATTTCACACTAGGCGGGCCTTAATTGGCCGGACAGCGTGAAATCGTGGTCAGGGGCTGGTTTCCCGACCGCTCCCAGGCCTGTCGATCACGCGCGCCTGACAAGGGAAAGATTCACGCCCTGGACTAATAGTCTGGGGCCACAAATGCAAATCCCAACATGGCAGCTTGTGAACCGAATTCAGTTAAACAAACAAACCTGGAATAAAAGTTAGTCTCAGTAATGGTGGCCATGAAGCCACCAGATTGTTGTAAAACACAACTTCACTAATGTCCTTTAGGGAAGGAAACCTGCCGCCCTTACCCGTCTGGCCTATGTGACTCTAGACTCACATTGACGTGGTTGACTCTGAACTGCCCTCTGAAATGGCCTAAAAAAGCCATCAAGGGTGTTCACCACCTACTCAAGGACAATTGGGGATGGTCAATAAACACTGCTTTTACCAGTGGCAGCAAGACTCCGTGAATGAATTAAAAATTGTTTTAATTATGCTGTCTCTACAAGATGGAAATACACAATGTAATGGATAGCTTAGTGGTACATTTTACTTGTTGGGAATGATGTTCTAGAATACAAAAGCAGGGATGTGCTGCAGCGGCTTTATAAGGCTCTGGTCAGACCATATTTAGAATATTGTGAGCAATTTTGGGCCCCGTATCTCAGGAAGGATGTTCTGGCTCTGGAGAGAGTCCAGAGGAGGTTCACGAGAACGATCCCAGGAATGAAAGGCTTAACATATGAGGAACGTTCGAGGACTCTGGGTCTATACTCGATGGAGTTTAGAAGGATATGGGGGGATCTGATTGAAACTTACAGAATACTGAAAGGCCTGGATAGAGTGGACGTGGGGAAGATGTTTCCATTAGTAGGAGAGACTAGGACCCGAGGGCACAGCCTCAGAGTAAAGGGAAGACCTTTTAGAACAGAGATGAGGAGAAACTTCTTTAGCCAGAGAGTGGTGAATCTGTGGAATTCATTGCCATAGAAGGCTGTGGAGGCCAGGTCATTGAGTGTATTTAAGACCGAGATAGATAGGTTCTTGATTGGTATGGGGATCAAAAGTTACGGGAAGAAGGCGGGAGAATGTGGTTGAGAAACTTATCAGCCATGATTGAATGGCGGAGCAGACTTGATGGGCCGAATGGCCTAATTTCTGCTCCTATGTCTTATGGTCAGCAATAAATGAATGAATGTAAGCAAAAAACACTAAACTGCATGGAGAATTAAAGGATTTTCAAGTACAAGAATACAAGGGCAACAGGGAGTAAGACATTAGAAAGTAAATGAAAGTCATGTGTGAAACAGAAGTTTGTAATATAGTAGGAGACATCTGAAGCTTGATAAGGACAGAAAACGCTTGCATATAAAGTTGGACTGAATAGATTAGATAAAATACATGCGCACACATTTGAAAGTCTAATAATGTCAAACTATGGGGTGGAAATAAGGTTACTTATTACGTTTAGAAATATTGTTCGGAAAAAAACCATGCTCCTGATAAATTTCACATTACTACTGTGGAAGAATAAAATACATCTACAGGTCAACTAAGGGTTAAACAGTTAGCACCATAGTGGAATACCACAGCACAGTTCCCTCTTTTGTTCTAGCAGGCACACCTGCAGCTGCCAGCTAATTGAGCAGGAGGGGAGAAAGGGGAGTGTCATAGGCAGAGACGGGATGTCTGCCCCAAGGATCAAGCAATGGTCATCTGTTCTCTGGAGTGTACACCCCCTAGCGCTAAAGATAAGGTCAAGCATGGTTATCTATTCTCTGTCCCACTTCTATTACTACGTGAGCTTCCCCCAATATCCTGTATAGTCATAAACTTAGAATAGACTAATTGTGTGACAATGATTCTCAATGTAATTGATCATTGAAAGTTAGACAGCCTTATCACCTTCAAGCTCTTTGATATGTACAACTTCGACTATAAATACGTGTGTGCTCTGATGTTTCCTCAGAGTGTCAGCTAGCTACCTTGTATGCTACTGGGCTCTCTGTGATATCACGATTAATAAAGGCTTCCGAGACAAACCTCCTGGGTCTGAGTGTTCACTCCGATTTCCGCGACAAATTGGCGACGAGGATGGGATCCGACTGAAGTCCAGTAACCTCTTAAGTTAGAGAGGTGATTGAAATCCTGGGCCGTCGGATCTCTAAAAAAGAACCCTCGCGGAAAAAAGGGAGGAATACCTCTCCCAAGTTAGGGAGAGTGCGAACTGCATCCTAGCTGAAAAGGGGATTGCAGTTAAATAGCGTCCCAGCTACTTCTTAAATTGGAGAGGTGAAGGGGACGAACAAGCATCCTAGCTGAAAGGGGGACTGCTTGCAAAAAGGGTAGCTACCGACCGAAAAGATTTGAAAGACCCAAGGATTTGGAGGAATTGTTGAGGAATTCTTAAACACCGGTGAGCGCATAGGGTAGGAAATGCGCCGCGCTGTTAATTGTGTTTTCTTTTCAGAAAAACGGGAGATCGCAACAGCAGAGCGGGCTCTGCCACTCCCCCCGCTTCTCAAAGTACTAAGAACAAACTGAAACTGGCGAAACCGGTGCTTAAATCAGGAACTTTGAAGATGGGTAAGAAAACGAAAAAAAAAAAAAGTAGTAGTAGTATACCCAAGGGTACGAGTCCCCTGGAGGTGAAAAGTAAGTAATTTCTGTGTTTTTCTTTTGTGTCCATTACGTTCCTGAAAATGTCCAATATGTTTCTGATTGGGTTAAATGGACTCAAAGTAAAGGAGAGAGCTTCCCACCAGCTGGAACTTTTAATCGAGACAGATTTGAGCGCTTATAATATGTTTTAAGGGAGGTAGATAGTCCGCTACTGAATTTTCAGTAACTTAAAAAAAGAATGAATTGACCTAAGTTACAAGGGCTGTTTGTGCTGAGAGAGAGAGAGAGGGTACCCCTAGGGGGTTAATGAGCAATTTGCAAGCAGTAGCAGAGAAAATGTGAGCTTTCGTCAGTTTGAAGGTCCCTATAGGTGGAACCTTAAAGATCCCTTTATTCCCCCCACTGCTACTCGAAGCTTCGTTTAGAGTTAAGTTTAATATTATAGGAGTATCGATACATACCTTTATCTATGTGTTTGTTTGTGTGCAATGAAGCATTTGTATGTGAGCTTTAATGTGTTTTCTTCCCTGCATTGTCTTGTGTGTGTGTAACTGAGCACTTGAGTCAAAAGCCCCATATTAGATTAAAGGAAAAGTTTATTCAAATACTCCAAAGTTTTGAGTATAAGGTTTGAGTTGAGATTTCTGGCAAAAATTGTAATTTGAAGGTAGTGTAAAGATAAAACAGGTCTTGCCTTTGTTTGAGATGAACCAACCTTTGTACCACCCCACCTTGCAGACTAGTAGGGAATAACCCTTATCATCAGCTTCCAAGCTGATTGGGATTAATACATACGAGTTATTATTCTAAAATTCTGAGAAAAAGAAATTACTTGAAATTCAGAAAGATTCTAGGAAAACGAAAAGACATAAACACAAGGTCTAGGTGGTTCCATTGGATAAAAAGGGGTTTCTTATGAAGAGATGAATTAAATATTTAAGGAAATCTGCTTCCCAAAAGCACTGAAATTTGAATTGGGGACAATCTTGAGATGTAAAGTGCAGTGTAATTTAACAGGTTACTTTTGAATCACTAGGATGCTATTTAAGATAAATAACGTGTCAATAAACATACGGAAATTATAACTTGGATACAAATCATTACACATGAACAAGAGGTTGTTTTAATTTTGATAGTGTAAATTACACTTTTTTCAAAGTTTAAAAATTCGAGGTTTGGTTCTTGATAAAGTTCTCAAAAGGGAATTTTCATTTTAAAAGGTCTGACAACAATTGGCACTAATTCAAATGCTGCAAGATTTTGTGTTTATAAGTCTGTTCCCAAAATATGAAGCTAAGCTCAAGACCTTGGCAAAGTTTGGCAGAAATCAAATTTTTGGCTGAGTTAATGAATCTGGGATAATTCTAAAAGAAAAGGGTCAGACACAATTTACTGGGTTCCTTTTAAGACAATAAAATCTTTGAGAAGAAGAAAAGGAAGCAAAATATGTCAATACCTGATTTCTGTTTTAAAACTGTTATGAAAATACTTTATTGGATTGTAAAGTCTCTCCAGACAACCTGAACAAGATAAGATGGTAGCTGTTGCAAGTGTAAACTGGTATGAGGAAAGTGGGAGAATGAGTCAGGGAAAGAGGACATAATGTACAAACTGTTTTAAGGGAAATTAATTTGATAATCTGGCCATCAACTGAGGCATTGGAACTGCACAGGGGGAGATAAGCAAAGATCTCGAGACAGAGATCCCCATTGAAATGGAATAGTTAATATGGCCTAAAGAGTAAGCAAACATTTTAAACAATCCAAGACAATAGAGAAACTGAACTCAAGAGAACCTTAGGATGATCATGGTCAGGAAAGAAAACTTAGAGATAAAACTATGAGGAATCTGTAGTTCAGGAATTGAAATGTGAGGAGAAATAATACTTAACAACAATTTACCACAAGATGGATACAGGTAAAGGGAAAGCTGGAAAAAGGCTAAATAGATGTATTACTGATTATATTAATGTGCCTGTGAGCTACAAAAAGTAAAACCATAGGATTAACACCTTGATGACAGGCAGAGTTAAGCGGTTCCCAGAGAGAACCATCACTGGAAGTGAAAATACTGAGCCATTGAAAGATAGGATAAGAAGGTGCAGAGTTGTTTAAGGAATTGAGGTCTGACATGAGACAGCAGCAGGAGAGAGTAAACTGGAAGGAGTGGGGGTGCCTACCCAAATGGATTCAGATCAGGGAATTCATTTCACAGGAAGAGTCATTAAAGAAGTGTGTAATCTTATGAAGATTAAACAGAAATTCCATTTTCCTTACCGCCCCCAGAGTCCAGGGATGGTGGAAAGGATGAACTGAACTTTAAAAAAAAAACATCAATCAAGAGACAGGGAACAGCCCAATGTTCTAATGTGCCGTGGGCTACCCCAAGCAGGACCGACAGGTTCACCCCATTTGAAATGAGAACAGGTAAGGGCCATGCAATTACCTGAAGGTATTATAGTAGGAGGTGTAGGGCCACAGAAAGGAAAAATACAGGACAATGAAAGGGAATTAAGTAGGCAATTACATAAGTTGAGAGAGGAAGTTAGAGACTGACAGATGATTAAGGATATGGAAACAGGCAAATCCAAAGAGTCCAAATCCAATGGACCTTACGAGGTAATTATGACAGGTGATACATGCGCACTTGTAGATATGAGGACGGGAAGTAAATGGAGGCATTACACACAGTTAAAGATACATGACAATTGACCAAGCGGTAACCCAGAGAACGGGAGCCGATGTTAATTTCTCCACAGATCTACAATCCTGGTCGTGGGCCTATCAGTACTGGCAACAAGGTCGGGGATCATCACTGCTCATCCCGCACCACAGGAGGAACTTTGGTACAGCATGGACAGTGCCGAATGCGACACGCAACGGGGAATGATAAATGTAACAGTAGGAGAACAAGTGCTTTCAAATTGTAGTAAGGGTTTGCTTCAGATCCAGCATGGGAGGTCTGCCACTACCCAGCCACCTCCCACCTCTACTTTCACAGTCCGAGTAGAGATAATTGAAGCCCCTCAAACCACACCGACTGACCCATCTTGTCCGACTATGCATCCAGGACCGGCAAATGGTTTGGTACTGGTTAATCAGAAGTTTTGTATGATAATGTACACCATGAGCTGGTACCCATAGTCTAGAATGTATCCGGTGTCGTCTTCCTCAATGGTACTCAACCCATACCCAAGCACTTTATACAGCTCTGACCAGCCAGTTGATGACTGAGTTCAGTTCAATGGCGAGGTGCGATCAGGCTTGGGAGGGAACCGCGTTAAGTGCAGCCTGATAAATGATGCCACTGTGATACTCAAATTAGGGACATCATTGGTTAATCCAAAGTCTGGCTACCCGTGCTCGAAAGTCATGCGGGGACTATCAATAAATTAATTGAAATAGAAAAAAAAATATTTCAGACAAAGCGAGCAGAAATGATGTTTGCAACCCCTATGGATCTTGGGCACTGGAACAAGCAGGAGAAAATTTAAGACAGACTAAAGAAGGGGTAGTCCCTTCATGGGTAACTAATGAGCATCTATTGAATCTCTCACTACGCAAGAATCATGACTTGACCGGTTGCCAGTTCAGAGGTTTAACATGTGTATATAGAATGAATGTTGAATCTATAGCGAATAGTAATATGCTAATAGGCATTGTATTAGTAATACCTGTCATACCTTTGTCAATGACATAACCCAGGCAAGACGCCCAGAGTGACTGCTGGTACGGGACCCCAGCCATGGGGCCCATTTGTACACCTACAAATGGACTTTATACAAATGCCTAAATGTATGGAATATAATTATGTTTTAGTTCTAGTATGTTTGTTCTCGCGATGGGTGGAGGCGTATCCCACCTGACAAAATGATGCTGTTGTTGTAAAATTGTTGTTCATTTTACTGCTAAAGTGATAAAGGAACTGTGGAAGGCCTTACAATGCAACCATCACCTTTCCTGTCCATGCCACTCCCAGTCTACTGGGGCAGTGGAAAGACAAAATGGTATTCTGAAAAAAAAACTAAATTATGTGAAGAAACTGGTTTGAAATGCCCTGAAGCTCTACCCTTGGCGCTCATGGCTATGCACTCTCACCCTAACCGTACCACCTCCCTCTCTCCTTATGAAGTTGTAATGGGATGTCCTATGCGCCTCCCAGTGACCCCACTCTTGTCTGCTAGGGAAATGGACATCCACGCTATGGATGAGGGAATGATTACATACTGTATAGTGCTCACTAATTCTCTAAAGAGCTTGCATATACAGGTAGTAGAAGCTCAGAAAAAGCCATTGAAGACTGCCATCAATACCAGCCCGGGGACCTAGTCCTAGTAAAGACCTTCAGGAGAAAGAACTGTTTGGAACCTCGATGGGAAGGGCCTTTCCAAGTCCTGCTCACCACCCATATGGCCGTAAAGGTTGAAGGACGCCCTTGTGGATCCACGCATCGCACGTCAAGCGGACGCTGACTTCGGACAGAAGTGCTTGTGCAAGAACTTTAACTGAGCCGTCAGAATGCTGACTCTGATTTGGATCCTGTCCTGCGTGGTCCTTGCGGGGGCATGGAATACCAATTCTGCCGTTCAACGAATGCAGGCCGTAGCCTCGCAAGTTAATCAGGCTAAATGTTGGATTTGTACTCATTTTCCTCTATGCAAAACAGCAGCTGAATTGCATGAGAGGGTGGAAAGGACCCTACCTTTTGCTGCTAACAACTCGAACGGCCCTGAAGATTAAAGGGAAGGAAGACTGGGTCCACGCCACTCACTGTAAAAGACATTGTCCGGCAACAATATAGCAGCCGTTACCAAGTGATCTAACTTGTATTATGTATTGAAACAGAAGTTTTGAGTAATTTTTATAAAAAAGATTCTTGGTGGTCTGTAATACTAGGTTGGTTCTCCGGTTGGGGAAGTTGGTTGCTATACGTTTTAATTGGGTTGGTCGTAGCATGTGTTATAGGGTGTTGTGCATGTATTGCTTTGCGGATTTGCTGTTCCCAGGTTATTAACAGTGTCTCTACTGGATTAGGAGGAGCTCCAGTTGTCCCTCAATTGATGCGCACTGGCCCCAGTGAAACCCACTGGAGGAGAGAAAAGGTTTACCCTGCCAGGGATCGGCCTTTCCCTTATGGTTATGAGCCCCCTTATGATGATGAAGATACTATTCCTCATTGGTATTAATCTGAAAGATTAACAAGGAGGGATTGTGGAAGAATAAAATACATCTACAGGTCAACTAAGGGTTAATCTACAGGTCAACTAAGGGTTAAACAGTTAGCACCATAGTGGAATACCACAGCACAGTTCCCTCTTTTGTTCTAGCAGGCACACCTGCAGCTGCCAGCTAATTGAGCAGGAGGGGAGAAAGGGGAGTGTCATAGGCAGAGACGGGATGTCTGCCCCCAGGATCAAGCAATGGTCATCTGTTCTCTAGAGTGTACACCCCCTAGCGCTAAAGATAAGGTCAAGCATGGTTATCTATTCTCTGTCCCACTTCTATTACTACGTGAGCTTCCCCCAATATCCTGTATAGTCATAAACTTAGAATAGACTAATTGTGTGACAATGATTCTCAATGTAATTGATCATTGAAAGTTAGACAGCCTTATCACCTTCAAGCTCTTTGATATGTACAACTTTGACTATAAATACGTGTGTGCTCTGATGTTTCCTCAGAGTGTCAGCTAGCTACCTTGTATGC
This sequence comes from Cetorhinus maximus, assembly GCF_964194155.1. Taxonomy (NCBI): domain Eukaryota; kingdom Metazoa; phylum Chordata; class Chondrichthyes; order Lamniformes; family Cetorhinidae; genus Cetorhinus; species Cetorhinus maximus. Next base: position 18,632,833 of record NC_135908.1, read on the forward strand.
TACTGGGCTCTCCGTGATATCACGATTAATAAAGGCTTCCGAGACAAACCTCCTGGGTCTGAGTGTTCACTCCGATTTCCGCGACAACTACACTCCTCCACTGAATTACCTGCGTCTTTTCATGTTTTTATTGAAGTTTATACTTAAAGGTCTTTCCCTTTCCCAAAAGGCAGGGCTTAAAGGATCTTAAGCTCCCGTCTCTGACCAAAATTAAGTTAAATCGCACAGTCGGACAGGCAAAACACTTAATAGCTCAGCTGTGCCAGAACCAGTCACCCATTTTGAAGAATATTTTTTCCTTAGCCTTGGCAGCAGATCACATAACTTGTACAAAGAGTTACTGGAGTTACCTTATGGAAGGTTGGGCTCCTTGCAATTAAAAATCTTTATTTGTGGCTTTGCAACAGCTGCTGTTGTGTGAAGGTGCAAGAACCAGGAAGCCAGAGAAAGAGCAAAGGATGGCAAAAAAAGCGAAGCCTTTCTCTCCATCCTAAGCACTCACCTCGTTCCCCAGACTCTCTCTCTCCACTAGCTCCTCACAACGACTTCAGGGCCTCCAATCTCCAGCTTCCCCCATCCCCAAAAGGCAGATCTCTACTTGTGTGTAATGCATATTTCCCCACCCAGAATCCAGGGCAGCAGAGAAACACCATCATCTGTGACAGAACTGAGCAAGCCTTCAAAACCCAGACTAGAGGTGCTGCTCTGCCGCTGTTTACGCTGGGCAAATGCATCTGTATGACACAAAAGTTGTTTGTGCATCCATTGCCACCTCACTTACCAGCATGCCCAGTGTTTAAAGTTGTAAACATACAGTGCATTGAAGGTTTTTCCTGGTTTGGAATTTGCAATATCCGTCATTTCAAGAGGCAGTGTGTACCTCGTGTAACACAAGTTACTTGGGGCTTTCAGTAAGTGTTTGTTTGTACAGGTTTCACTGTACATTAAAACATTCTATTTATTCCCTGTCAAGTAACACCTAAAATAAAATCAGAAATTGCTGGAAAAACACAGGAGATCTGGTAGCTCTGCAGAGAGAGGGAAACAGAGTTAACGTTTTGAGTCCAATACGACTCTCCTTTGGAACTAAAGGGAGGAAAAAATGTGATGGGTTTTATGCTGTTGAAGGGGGATGGGGGAAGAATGGGGATGTAGAACAAAAGGGAAGGTCTGGGATAGAGTAGAGGGTGGAAGAGATTAAGTAACAGATGACATGGAACAAAAGGCAAAGGAATGGTAATGATTGTAGTAAAGAAACAAGATATGGGTCCAGAGTCAGTGTTAATGGAAGAGTAGAGTAAAGGGCAGCTCTGTATGAAAGCAAAATCATGAAACCAAGATACAGACCAGCACTTGGTAAAAGAAAATAAAATAAAATGGAGGACAGAGTTCACGGTCTGAAGCTGTTGAACTCAATGTTGAGTCCAGAAGGCTTGTAAAGTATCTAATTGGAGCATGAGGCGCTATTCCTGAAGTTTGCATTGGGTTTCACTGGAAGCTCGGGGTCATGTTTGTGGGCTAAGCGAAGGTGTTCTGCAAAGCAGTCACCCAGTCTACGTTTGGTCTCCACAGTGTACAGGAGACTACATTGTGAACAGCAAATACAGTAAACTAAATTGAAACTACAAGTAAAGCACTGCTTCCCCTGCCTGTGCCTGCTCACAAAGTTATTTAAAATAAGCTAGAAATGTTGTAGTCCACCATTGCTGTACATGGGTAGACTTTGTTTCAAAGCTATGGGGCAAATACATTACCTCCAACATCAATGAAGTGTTTCGCTGCCAATCCAGATCTTGGAGCTAGAAAATAATTATAATAAATGGAAAAGTTAATATTTTTCACAACACTAAGGATAAACAAAAGCAGAAAATGCTGGAAAAACACAACAGATCTAGCAGCATCTGTGGAAAGAGAAACAGAGTTAACATTGAGTCTGTATCAGAGCTCTGAAGAAGGGTCATGGGAGCTCGAAATGTAATTATATAGATTAGTAACGATGACAAATTTGTAGACTTATTTGCACTGTTTGAACATAGTGACTGTAAAGTTCATTTGGGGCAGACAAAAACAGGCACTAATTAAATTAGGTTAACTAGATTACACCCCACCCAATTTTAAGATAACAAACCAATGGTTGTAAGACGGGCAGGTGATTCTCTTTCACCCAAACCTAATTTCATCTCTATCATTCCCCCACTTTGGAGACTAAAGACTTACCATCAGTAAATAAAGCTAGAATTGTGGGATTCAGTGTTAAAAAAAAAATCAGAAGCATTTAAGTGAACAAAGAAATTGTTTAAGTCAACCACTTACCCACTCTGCCGTAGAATCCAGAAGGAATTGCAATTTGAATATCTGTCTTCACAATAACTTTATCCTGAGCATGGACCACATAATCATAGGCGCTGCAAACAGACAGACAGGTAATCAGATCAGCCGAGATGCTATCACATTCCCCTCACAAGGATAATGGGAAAAACACGGACCAACACAAATATAAATTATTTGTAATTTTCTGTGTTACTTGTACACAAGGACACACAGCAGCTCCAGAGTTTCTTCAGTGTAAATCTCTACAAGAAAATAAAAATGCTAGACTGATAAGCAACTCTTCCACGTGTTGCATGGGGTGGGTGAGTGGAGGCGGGGAGGAGCGAAGGGGGGGTGGGGGAGAGGAGCAAAGGAGGGTTGGGGGGGAGGAGCAAAGGAGGGTTGGGGGGGGGGAGAGGAGCGAAGGAGGGATGGGGGGGAGAGGAGCGAAGGAGGGGGTGGGGGGGGAGAGGAGCGAAGGAGGGGTGGGGGGGGGGAGAGGAGCGAAGGAGGGGGTGGGGAGGAATAGGAGCGATGGGGGGGAGGAGGAGCGATGGGGGGGAGGGGGAGGAGCGATGGGGGGGAGGGGGAGGAGCGATGGGGGGGAGGGGGAGGAGCGATGGGGGGGAGGGGGAGGAGCGATGGGGGGGAGGGGGAGGAGCGATGGGGGGGAGGGGGAGGAGCGATGGGGGGGAGGGGGAGGAGCGATGGGGGGGAGGGGGAGGAGCGATGGGGGGAGGAGGAGAGCGATGGGGGGAGGAGGAGAGCGATGGGGGGGAGGAGGAGGAGCGATGGAGGGGAGGAGGAGGAGCGATGGGGGGAGGAGGAGGAGCGATGGGGGGGGAGGGGGAGGAGCGATGGGGGGGAGGGGGAGGAGCGATGGGGGGGAGGGGGAGGAGCGATGGGGGGGAGGGGGAGGAGCGATGGGGGGAGGGGGAGGAGCGATGGGGGGGAGGGGGAGGAGCGATGGGGGGGAGGGGGAGGAGCGATGGGGGGGAGGGGGAGGAGCGATGGGGGGGAGGGGGAGGAGCGATGGGGGGGAGGGGGAGGAGCGATGGGGGGAGGAGGAGGAGCGATGGGGGGGAGGAGGAGGAGCGATGGGGGGGAGGAGGAGGAGCGATGGGGGGGAGGAGGAGGAGCGATGGGGGGGAGGAGGAGGAGCGATGGGGGGGAGGAGGAGGAGCGATGGGGGGGAGGAGGAGGAGCGATGGGGGGGAGGGGGAGGAGCGGTGGGGGGGGAGGGGGAGGAGCGATGGGGGGAGGAGGAGGAGCGATGGGGGAGGGGGAGGAGCGATGGGGGGAGGAGGAGGGGCGATGGGGGGAGGAGGAGGGGCGATGGGGGGGAGGGGGGAGGAGCGATGGGGGGGAGGGGGAGGAGCGATGGGGGGAGGAGGAGGAGCGATGGGGGGAGGGGGAGGAGCGATGGGGGGGAGGGGGAGGAGCGATGGGGGGGAGGGGGAGGAGCGATGGGGGGGAGGGGGAGGAGCGATGGGGGGGAGGGGGAGGAGCGATGGGGGGGAGGGGGAGGAGCGATGGGGGGAGGGGGAGGAGCGATGGGGGGGAGGGGGAGGAGCGATGGGGGGGAGGGGGAGGAGCGATGGGGGGAGGGGGAGGAGCGATGGGGGGAGGGGGAGGAGCGATGGGGGGAGGAGGAGGAGCGATGGGGGGGAGGAGGAGGAGCGATGGGGGGGAGGAGGAGGAGCGATGGGGGGGAGGAGGAGGAGCGATGGGGGGGAGGGGGAGGAGCGGTGGGGGGGGAGGGGGAGGAGCGATGGGGGGAGGAGGAGGAGCGATGGGGGAGGGGGAGGAGCGATGGGGGGAGGAGGAGGGGCGATGGGGGGAGGAGGAGGGGCGATGGGGGGGGAGGAGCGATGGGGGGAGGGGGAGGAGCGATGGGGGGAGGAGGAGGAGCGATGGGGGGAGGAGGAGGAGCGATGGGGGGGAGGGGGAGGAGCGATGGGGGAGGGGGAGGAGCGATGGGGGGAGGGGGAGGAGCGATGGGGGGAGGGGGAGGAGCGATGGGGGGGAGGGGGAGGAGTGATGGGGGAGGGGGAGGAGCGATGGGGGGGAGGGGGAGGAGCGATGGGGGGAGGGGGAGGAGCGATGGGGGGGAGGGGGAGGAGCGATGGGGGGAGGGGGAAGAGCGATGGGGGGAGGAGGAGGAGCGATGGGGGGGAGGGGGAGGAGCGATGGGGGGAGGAGGAGGAGCGATGGGGGAGGAGGGGGAGCGGGAGGAGCGACGGGGGGGAGGAGCGATGGGGGGAGGAGGAGGAGCGATGGGGGGGAGGGGGAGGAGCGATGGGGGAGGGGGAGGAGCGATGGGGGAGGGAGGAGGAGGAGCGATTGGGGGGGAGGGAGGAGGAGGAGCGATTGGGGGGGAGGGGGAGGGGCGATTGGGGGGGAGGAGGAGGGGCGATTGGGGGGAGGAGGAGGGGCGATTGGGGGGGAGGAGGAGGGGCGATTGGGGGAGGAGCGATGGGGGAGGGGGAGGAGCGATGGGGGAGGGGGAGAAGCGATGGGGGAGGAGCAATGGGGAGGAGGAGCGATGGGGGGAGGGGGAGGAGCGATGGGGAGGAGGAGCGAAAGGGGGGGGGAGGGAGGAGCAATGATCCCTGCAGTTGAATAGCCCACCCATTCTCCAGGGATCGGATGGCCAGTTGAACAAAGGTTCCCCCTCCCCCCACCTCAGACCCGGAACCAGGACAGGATTCAGCAGAGAAACCAGGAGGAACAGCACAAAGGCAATAAGTGCGAGGGGGAAAAACAGCGAGTTTAGCTAAAGAAATGATGTTAAAAAAGGTGAAGGAAGGAAACAGCAGTGAGTTGGATAAAACAGAGTAAAACCTGAAGGAAAAGCCGGGGGCGGGGTGGGGTGGGGTGGGGGGGAGATAAAGAGAGTAAATGTTAAACAGCCCATTCCTGTGTGAAACTGAGGACCAGATAGAGGGAGAATGAGTTATTGAAAATAATGAGGGGACAAATAAAGAATAATGAAGGAAAAGAGGCAGCTGGTGAGGCGGTGAATTATTCTCCTGCGGTTACAAAGGGGGGTTTGAGGCGCTGAGATCATATTTCTCACCTGTAAAGGTCGAAACCGGCCGCCCGCTCCGAGCCCCGGGTCGGCGGGTGCGCGTTTTCACTCAGCCGGGCGAACCTGAGCCGCAGCTTCTCCTCAGTCCGGGGCCGCTTGGCCGGGGATGACAGGGGGCTGGAGGATTCAGAACACGGCATAGTCCCGGCTGAGAGAGAGAGAGACAGACCCGCCTGACTGAGAGCGAACAACCGCCAAATGAATAGCCCGCCAAAACCCCGCCAGCCCGCGAGCGCCAATCAGAAACACCGGCGTCAGTCCGCGAGCGCCAATCAGAAATCATCGCCAGCCCGCGAGCGCCAATCAAAAACACCGGCGCCAGTCCGCGAGCGCCAATCAGAACACCGGCGCCGGTCCGCGAGCGCCAATCAGAAACCATCGCCAGCCAGCGAGCGCCAATCAGAAACACCGGCGCCAGCCCGCGAGCGCCGACCAGCGAACTTGTGGGGAGAAATATATTTCTCCCTTCTCCTAACTATGCTTCAGTTCTGCCGAAGGGCCATGAAGGCTCGAAACGTTAACTGATTTCTTCTCCGCCGATGCTGCCAGACCTGCTGAGTTTTTCCAGGTAATTCTGTTTTTGTTTTGGATTTCCAGCATCCGCAGTAGCTTTTAGCTTTTTTTGTTTTTAATCTCAGTAATGGTGACCATGAAACTCTAATCATTTGTTGTGAAAACCCATCTGGTTCACCAATGTTCACCTTAGGGAAGGAAATCTGCTGTCCTCACCTGGTCTGGCCCTACATGTGACTCTTAACTACCCTCTGAAATGGCTTAGCAAGCCACTTTTTAAAAAAATATACTTTATTCATAAAATATCTGGAAGAACATTACAAAACATTTCAAAATCGCCCATTACAAAAAGTGCAATCAGATTCAACTTTTACACATGGATCACCAGGTGCTTCAATACAATCAATGAATATTACAATCATTTCAATATGGTCATTACAGGCAGTCAGACAGTGCAGTGGGATTGGCGTTATCGCCATACATCATGTTGCACTCTGAGGTGCTTCAATGCGATTATAATACAATTAATATTCAATGCATACATTCAATGTGAGCCGTACAGCCCAAGGGGTCTATACAGTTCCCAGCCCCTTGGTGCACTATGGCAGAAAGGTCTTAGACAGCGACCTTTCCCCTTTGCGGCGGCTGCTCCAAGCTTTAGTGCGTCCCTCAGCACGTAGTCCTGGACTTTGGAATGTGCCAGTCTGCAACACTCGTTCTGGGACAACGCTTTGCACTGGAAGACCAACAAGTTTCGGGCAGACCAAAGAGCGTCTTTCACCAAGTTGATGATCCTCCAGCTGCAGTTGATGTTTGTCTCGGTGTGTGTCCCTGGGAACAGCCCGTAAAGCACAGAGTCCTGTGTCACAGAACTGCTCGGGATGAACCTCGACAGAAACCACTGTATCTCTCTGCAGACCTTCTTTGCAAAGGCACAATCCACAAGGAGGTGAACAACGGTCTCATCCCCACCGTAGCCACCACGAGGGCAACGTGCCGAGGGGGTGAGACTCCTGGCATGTTGGAAGGATCTGATGGGGAGGGCCTTTCTCACCACCAGCCAAGCTACATCTTGGTGCTTGTTGGAAAGTTCTGGCAATGAGGCATTCTGCCAAATGACTTTGATAGTCTGCTCAGGGAACCACCCGACAGGAACCACCATCTCCTTTTCCCTCAGGGCCTGTAGGACGATACGTGCCGACCACTTTGACTTGTGGTCAAAGGTGTTTCTCTGCATAAATTTTTCCATGAGGGACAGGTGGAACTAATGTCTAACTATTATCCAACTACTTGGAGCATTCTGCGGCAGCGTAGCCAGACCCATCCTTTGCAACACCAGGGACAGGTAGAACCTCAACACATAGTGACACTTGGTGTTTGCGTACCGAGGGTCTACGCACAGCTTGATGCAGCTGCACACAAAAGTGGCCATCAGGGTGAGGGCGATGTTGGGCATGTTTTTTCCCCCTTTAACGAGAGACTTGTACATCGCGTCCCTGCAAACACGATCCATTTTCGACCTCCAGATAAAGCAAAAGATGGCTCGGGTGATCTCCATCGCGCAGGAGTAAGGTATGGGCCAGACCTGCGCCACGTACAGCAACAGCGAGAGTGCCTCACACCTGATGACCAGGTTCTTACCTGCAATGGAGAGGGAGCATCACTCCCACATGCCCAGTTTTCTTTTCACCATAGCCACTTGCTCCTTCCATGCCTTGGTCCCTCCGAACCATATCCCCAGCACCTTCAGGCCATCTGACCTGACAGTGAAGGGGATAAAGGATCAGTCAGCCCAGTTGCCAAAGAACATGGCTTTGCTCTTTGCCACAATTTACCTTGGCTCCCGAGGCCAGTTCGAACTGGTTGCAGATGTAGATCAGTCTGCGCACTGACAGTGGATCCGAGCAGAAGACGGCGACATCGTCCATGTACAGGGAGGCTTTGGCCTGAATGCCTCCACTGCCTAGGATCATCACTCCTCTTATGCCCGGATCCTTCCTGATGGACTCAGCAAAGGGTTCTATGCAACACACAAACAGAGAGGGCAGCCCTGCCTGACTCCAGATTTAACTGGAAAGCTTTCTGATTCCCACCCATTGATCGAGACTGCGCTACTGATGTTAGTGTAGAGCAGTTGGATCCAGTTGTGGATTCCCTCCCCGAACCCCATTTTGGAGAGAACATCCACCATGTAGGTGTGCGATACTCTGTCAAAGGCCTTCTCCTGATCTAGGCTGATGAGGCAGGTGTCCACACAAGCCACTTAGTTCAAGGGCAATTAGGGATGAGCAACAAATGCTGGCCTTGCCAGAGACGCTCACATCCCATAAGAAGCATAAAGAAAAAAAAATCAAAACCCAAGCCATTCAGTGAGTGCCAATCAAAACCTAGCCAATCAGCGAGTGGGAATCAAACTCCCAGACAATCAGCGAATGTCAGAAACCACAACCAAACAACCACCTTCAAACAAACCTCAGCCAATCAGCAAACGCTTGAAACCTAAGCCAATCATCAAACGCCAAACTAAATCTCAGCCAATCAGGATGCACCAACCAAAACCTTAGCCAATCACTGAGTGCCATACAAAATCCTCGCCAATCAGCAAGTGCCAAAAACCTGCCCCTTTTCCCCCCCTCCACATCCAGCTTCATAAAAGGGACATTAATACATTTTAAACAATGAGTGTTCATCCAAAACTCGACTGTAGTTTTCAAACTCGCACTGCAGTCAGGTTGAAGATCAAGAATCAAACTTTTTTCACATTCTGAAGCTCTCCAATCAGGTTCTGCCCCAACATGGTATTGAAGCAAACTTAATCAAAGTAATAAATGACATTCTCTATGACAAACCATCGTTCTTCAACCTGTCTGCAGCCTTCAACACCGTCAACCACACCATCGCTCTCCAGTGGACTGCCCATGTTTGGTTCCCCTCTTACCTACACAAATGCATGTACAGTTGTTTAAAAGAATATCAGCTTTAATCTCCCTAGGGCAGACTCCCCTAATGGTTGGGGGGGAAAAGTCGGCACATACCATCAGCGAATAAAGTGACCAGTAGCTGCCCACTATACAATAACTTCATTCAGTGTTCCAGTTCGCCTGCTACAGGCAGTGCAGGAGATGGCCACCTCTTGCAGTGGCTCTCTCACTGGTCACAACAGGGACCTGGCAATGCTGCCCAACACCAGCAGAACCAACTCTTCCACTTTAGTCCCCATTTACTATCAAACTGCCGTGTTTATTTAAGAAAGGACGGCCTTTTCACATGCTCAGGAGACAGAATTTTACAGCTCAGAAAGAGGCCATTCTGCCTTTTGTACCTAGGCTGGCTCTGTGAAGGAGCAACATGCTTGGCCCCATGCCTTAGTCCTCTCAAGGCACAAAAATAACAAAGAAAAAGACTGGCTAGGCCCTCGAGCCTCAGACCGTGGTTTGTCCCATCATCCTCCCTTCACTCACCAGCACCCATGTAATCCCCTGGGAGAGGTAGAAGAGAAAATCCCTGGTGGGTTCGAATCCCACCATGGCAGGTGGTGGAATTTAAACTCAATTAATAAATCTGGAATTATAAAGCTAGTCTCAGTAATGATGACCATGAAACTATCACCAATTGTTGTAAAATCCCATCTGGTTCACTAATGTCCTTTAGAGCAGGAAATCGGCCATCCTTACCCGGTCTGGCCTACATATGACTCCAGACCCACAGCAATGTGGTTGACTCTTAACTGCCCCCTGAAATGGCCTAGAAAGCCACTCAGTTCAAGGGCAGTTAGGGATGGGCAACAAACGCTGGCCTCATCCCACGAAAGAATAAAGAAAAAAAATTCTGGGTGGAGGGCGAAATCTGGATAATAACTCCCCAACTCCCAAATCTGTGGGTTCCAGGAGCCCACCTTCACCCGTTACTCCTCTTGCATTGAGTTTGCCATCAAATTAGCTATAGTTATATGAACTTGCCCAGCTCACTTTCAAATGTTGCAGGGAATCCTCACTCACTGCAGAAACCAGTAACTCGTTCCAAAGGACAATGACAGAACAGAAAGGCATCCTGGCATCCAACTAACCAGGATCTATTCTGATAGAACTCTTCCCCTCTCCATGATTGCCAGATGTCTGTTTGAAAACTATTCCTTTGAGCACTCCAGGAGAAATGCCATCAGCGCCAGCTGTCCAATCTGCTTCCAGATTCCTTACTCCATCCAGGACTATCCCAGCGCCAACTTAGAAGTTTTGGGTCAACTGCACATGTCATCTTCTGGAATGAAAATTGCTATGAAGTGGCCATTTAAAACCTCTGTTCTGTGAATGAGTCACATATTTGTCTAGAGTAATCCTTCACTGGCTCAATGGAGTTATTAATGGCTCCCTGATTCCTAACCTAGCTAAAAGCATTTTAGTAATGCATCCAGTGTTCTTTTTGTTACTCTAAAAGGTAGCTTTTGCTCCTTTTCGTGAAGCTCCATAATTAGCTGTATTTTCCGGAGATAATATTTATGTACCTCAAATTTGCTTAGGGGGGATGATAGCAGAGTGGCAATGCTACTGAACTAGTAATCCAGAAGCCCAAGCTTAAGCTCTGGAGACATGGGTTCAAAGCTGGGTGAATGTAGATTTAATTAATTAACCTGAAATAACATGTTAGTGAAACTACCAGATTGTTGTAAAAAACCATCGGGTCCATCAATGCCCCTCAGGGGAGGAGATCAACCACCCCCACCTGGTCTGGTCCACACAGCAATGTGATTGACTCTTAAATGCCCTCTGAGATGGCCAGGCAAGCCACCACAGAGAAAAGGCATGGATGTATCTACAGCATGTGGACTGCAGCGGTTCAATAAGGCAGCCCACCACCCCCTTCTCAAGGGCAATTAGGGATGGGCAATAAATGATCACATCCCAAGAACAAAATTTTTTTAATCCTTTCTCATGACTACTTTCCACTTTCATTTTGTTTTATCCGGTGCCCTTCATTTCACATGAATTTTTGCATCAAGATGGATTTTAAATATATTCCATTCATCTTGTCTGCTGGTCCAGTAGGGCCGCCCAATCAACCAGATTCTAGTCGGCTGCCGTCTAAAAAAACTAACCTTCCTGAAATTCAGAATTCCTATTTTCCCTTTTGCAATTTTTTATTGATTGACTGCGAGTTGTCTGAACTATGGGGAGTGTCGGCACGGTGTGCTCTCCAAACCATCCCGCCAACCCCTCAATTTTAAAATCCTCATCCTCTCTTTCAAATGCTCTCTTGCACCTCCCCCCTCCCCTTCTCGATCTCTATAACATCCTCTAGCCTAACAAGGTCTCTATGACCTTCCCTTTCAGGCCTCTTATTTTCCCCACTGTTTGGGGCTGTGCCTTCAGCTGCCTTGACCCTAAACCCTGGAATTCCCTCCCTAAACAACTTTGCCTCTCTCTCTGATCCTTACAGCAAACCCCTTTTGGTTACCCGTCCTAATATCTCCTTCCTTATGTGGCTTGGTGGCCAGTTTTGTTTGGCACTCCTGTGAAGCATTTTGGGACGTTTCACTACATTAAAGATGCTATTTAATTCAAGTTATTGTTAACTGTGCTGTGCATTGTCTGAACTGTGAGGAATGTTGATGTTATGTGTTGTCAGAACTATGGGCAGTGTTCATACTCTGAACTTTATAAACTTAATATTTCTTTATAAAGGACAAATGGCTAGACTGATAAAATGGCTGCAGCTGACCACATGATGGTAGTTCTGGAAGTTTCTGAGCAGTTTAAAAATGGACAAAGGCTAACTCACCAAACTCCTGGAATGTAACACTCCTTGCATTGTATAAACATTCCAGCCAAGCCAACACAAAGGGCTAGTAGACAAGGCATCTGTACCAGCCAGCGCTGGGCAAAGGCAGAGCTATTGGGACTCTTCCTTCCAAAATTGTGCGAATGGTTCTACAGTTACCTGCTCAAAAAACAACGGGTTTTAACAAGGAGGCCTTGTTAGCTGAATAGCTTGACTCAAAAATCACCCTGTCACAAGACCGAGTCTTGAACTGGTTAAATTGCTTTAATTATACAGCTCTTGGGTTCCATCTTCAGTCATTGTTCAGCCTCAGAAGAGAAGCAGGACTCCGGGCTAGCAGCCGGCCTCTGTCTACCATTTACCACCTAACAGGTAGCAATAGAAAGAGGTATTCCCAGGTTTAAATTGCCTGGCCCTCATCTACACTGTGTTCTACTGGAACATTTGAACTTCTGTGTCTGTGCCTACAAGACTAATTCTTCTCCACATGCCTTCTTCCATCATAAGTCATTGCTTCTGGAAAAGCAGATCACCCTGCAACAGTTTCAGTCTGCTAACCTCTGAAGGAATGCGCCACCGGACTTTAGATTCTGGACTCTGGATTCCTGTGAAACCATAACTCTTATTTTTTGTTTGTGGTCTTTGCCCTGAATCCCTTTCTTTCCCTTATTCCTCTTTCATTGTATGAATGCAAAAAGGGGCAGACATTTCAAAATCCCTTCCTGCGTTTTGAGTGTGTGTGATATAAACTAACCCTCTGATTTTACCCTATCTTGAGATTGGATCACTCCAAAACTGAAGGGTTGGGGAACATACGCCAGCACTATAGAGGGGGAAATCAAAAATAAAAAACACCTTTCTGTGTACAGACAGGTAGTGAGAGGAGAAATCATCGAGTCATAGAGCCCTACAGCACAGATAAAGGCCCTTCGGCCAATTGAGTCTGCACCATTCAAACAAGTACCTAACTATTCTAATCCCATTTTCCAGCACTAGGCCCATAGCTTGTATGGCATGGCATCGCAAGTGCACATCCACATATGTCTTAAATGTTATGAGGGTTTCTGCCTCTACCACCCTTTCAGGCAGTGAGTTCCAGATTCCCACCACCCTCTGGGTGAAAAAATCCTTCCCCTCACCCCCTCTAAACCTCCTGCCCCTTACCTTAAATCTATGCCCCCTGGTTATTGATCCCTCCACCAAGGGGAAAAGTTCCTTCCTGTCTACCCTATCTATGCCCCTCATAATTTTATACACCTCAATCATATCCCCCCTCAATCTCCTCTGCTCCAGGGAAAATAACCCCAGTCTATCCAATCTCTCCTCATAACTAAAACTCTCCAGCCCAGGCAACATCCTGGTAAATCTCCTCTGCACTCTCTTTAGTGCAATCACATCCTTCCTATAATGCAGATTCCAGAACTGCACGCAATACTCGAGCTGTGGCCTAACCAGCGTTTTATACAGTTCCAGCATAACCTCCCTGCTTTTATACTCTATGCCTTGGCTAATAAAGGCAAGTATCCCATATGCCTTCATAACCACCTTATCTACCTGTCCCGCTACCTTAAGGGACCGGTGGACATGCACACCAAGGTCCCTCTGATCCTCAGTACTCCCCAGGGTCCTACCATTCATCGTGTATTCACGTGCCTTGTTTGTCCTGCCCAAGTGCTTCACCTCACACTTATCCGGATTAAATTCCATTTGCCACTGATCAGCCCATCTGACCAGCTCGTCTATATCCTCCTGTAATCTAAGGCTATCCTCCTCACTCAAGGCTGTTCTAAATTAAACGCCACCTCCTTTCCGTTACAGATGACAGACGTCCCCAAACTAAATCCGCAAATGTTACCAAAGGTGTTCTTTGAATAATAAACTGCAAGTTATCAACGTGAAACAAAAGAAAATGTATGAAATTAAAACAGGTGTCCCTGGTGTTCGGGGCTTGCAGACATAGCAGCAGAAGAGGTAAGCCTCCCACTGCCCACTGTGGATGACCAGGTCTGTCAGGCCTACTCCAAGCCACACTCCCTCTGAGCCAGAGCTGTCAGTTCCTGTGCAGGCTGCACAAAAGCACGCCCCCTTTTAAGTTATCGCTTAAAATAAGTTAAAGGCCCTGTGCACTGAGACAAAACCACCCACACGCTCCATTAAGTGTTGCTAACTCTTGAAAGCCTGCAGGCTGCTCATTCCCCTCCTCTGCACCGGCTGGTTCTAGGTCAGGAGCGTGACAGTGAAGTGCAGGCAGGAGCTGAGTGCTCCCCTCCCTCCCTCCCACCTCCCCAATGCTGTAAGAGCGGCTGCACCCATCCAGGGAGCAAATAATTGCAAAATGCTGGGACCCTGAAATAAAAACACAAAAACGCTGGAGATACTCAGCAGGTGTGGAGAGAGAGAGAAGCAGAGAGTTAACATTTTCAGCCGGATGTGAATCCGTTCTGAAGAAGGGTCAAATCGTTAACCTTTATTTCCCCCTCCACACCTGCTCAGCAAATATTTCAGGCAGCCTTAATCGGAGTTAGAATATCTGTAAACTGTCACCTCTCTCTCTCTCTCTCTCTCTCTCTCTCCACGCCTGCTGAGTATTTCCAGCATTTTCTGCTTTTATTTCGGATGCCCGGCATCCGCAGGGTTTTGCTTTGAGTGCAGAGACCTTGCGTAACCCTGGAAAAAAAAATGGAAATATTTCGCAGTTTGTTAAAGAAAAAGGAAAATAAATTTTAAAAAGTCAAACCTTGTTACGGTGCAATATGCCCGAATCTACGAGAGCCTAATGCAAAATGAGGTTTGTATCGTTAGTATATATAATGTAGAAATTATGCGGAACAGAAGCTGGTTCAGAGTCCTAAATATACACATATATATAAATAAATATAAATATACATTTATATATAAAAACATACATATATTATATAAATAAATATAAATATACATTTATATATAAAAATATACACATATATATAAATAAATATAAATATACATTTATATATAAAAATATACATATATTATATAAATATACATATATATAAAATATAAATATACATTTATATATAAAAAATACATATATAAATAAATATAAATATACATTTATATATAAAAATATACATATATATAAATAAATATACATTTATATATAAAAAATACATATATTATATAAATAAATATAAATATACATTTATATATAAAAATATACATATATTATATAAATATACATATATATAAAATATAAATATACATTTATATATAAAAAATACATATATTATATAAATATACATATATATAAATAAATATAAATATACATTTATATATAAAAATATGCATATATAAATAAATATAAATATACATTTATATATAAAAATATGCATATATAAATAAATATAAATATACATTTATATATCAAAAATACATATATTATATAATATACATATATATAAATATAAATATACATTTATATATAAAATATGCATATATATAAATATACATATATATAAATATACATTTATATATAAAAATTACATAAATTACACATATTACATAAATATATATATAAATAATACTGAGAGCCACAAGCAGCTACTTTGTTACAGAAAGAGACGGGATTTGGTTACAATCCCAGTGTCCCTGTCCGGCCGGCCCGCTCCGCGCTGCTGTTCACCCGGCCACAGACCTACCTTTGTCTGAGCTCTTTCCATCCCGCTCCATCACCGAGCCGCACACAGCCCGAGCCCTGCCCCCGCCCAGCAGCCGGCTTTCCGCACAGACACTCGCACAAAGTCGCAGCGACCCTTTCACCAGGGCCATGTCCACCGGGGACTGGAGCCTGATACACGGCGGGGCCTCTCCCCCTCTCTCTCCCTCTCTCTCTCAGGCAGCAGGAGCCGCTTTCCAGTGCGGATCGGACGTTCACTAAAGTGGGCAGAATTTTACAGCCCCGCCGCGGCGTGGGCCGGGCCGGGAAGTGCGTCGAACCCGTTCAAAAGACCATTGACCTCGGCGGGCCCGTAAAATTCCGCCCACAGTGTGAACCGGGTGTTATACACGGGGCTGGCTCTCTCATTCCTGTTTCTCACTCCTTGCTCTGATTTAATAATATACATGGTTCATTAATTCACATGGTTCAGAATTATACAAACTTCATTAATATACAGCATTATATGCTACAGCTATATTATATAGACAGTTAATTTAATTAACTGTATACCAGGTAACTTTGTATTCTAATGAACTTTGTTTATTAATAAACTAGGTATACTAATTATCTATGTATATATAGTTAACTTTGTATAATAATGAATGAATACTAACAATTAGTATAGTCATTATTATACTAAGTTAATTATATATGTTGATCATTAGTATACATAGAGATAAAAACAAAAAGCTACTGCGGATGCTGGAAATCCAAAACAAAAACAGAATTACCTGGAAAAACTCAGCAGGTCTGGCAGCATCGGTGGAGAAGAAATCAGTTAACGTTTCGAGTCTTCATGACCCTTCGGCAGAACTGAGTATAGTTAGGAGAAAGGTGAAATATAAGCTGGTCTAAGGTGGGGGGGGGGGGGTGCGGGGGGAGAGAGAAGTTGAGGGTGGGATGATTGTGGAGATAAGTAAGCGGTGATAGGAGCAGATAATCAAAAGATGTCACAGACGAAAGGATCAAAGAGGTGTTGAAGGTGGTGATATTGTCTAAGAAAAGTGCTAATTAAGAATGGAAGGCAGGACACTCAAGGTACAGCTCTAGTGGGGGTGGGGTGGAAAGACTAACAAAGTTTTAGTTTTAGATTTAAAAATAATGGAAATAGGTGGGAAAAGAAGAATCTATATAAATTATTGAAAAAAAAGGGAGGGGGGAGAAACGGGGTGGGGATGGGGGGAGGGGGAGTTTAAGATCTAAAGTTGTTGAATTCAGTATTCAGCCTGGAAGGCTGTAAAGTGCCTAGTCGGAAGATGAGGTGCTGTTCCTCCAGTTTGCGTTGGGCTTCACTGGAACAATGCAGCAAGCCAAGGACAGACATGTGGGCAAGAGAACAGGGTGGAGTGTTAAAATGGCAAGCGACAGGGAGGTTTGGGTCTTTCTTGCGGACAGACCGCAGGTGTTCAGCAAAGCGGTCGCCCAGTTTGCGTTTGGTCTCTCCAATGTAGAGGAGACCGCATTGGGAGCAACGAATGCAGTAGACTAAGTTAGGGGAAATGCAAGTGAAATGCTGCTTCACTTGAAAGGAGTGTTTGGGCCCTCATCCCACCCTCAACTTCTCTCTCCCCCCGCCCCCCCCCCACCTTAGACCAGCTTATATTTCACCTTTCTCCTAACTTTACTCAGTTCTGCCGAAGGGTCATGAAGACTCGAAACGTTAACTGATTTCTTCTCCACCGATGCTGCCAGACCTGCTGAGTTTTTCCAGGTAATTCTGTTTTTGATTAGTATACATAGTTCATTAATAAACAAAGTTCATGAGTATACCAAGTTAACTGGTATACTCAGGCCTGAATTTTACTCTCACGGTGTGTCCAAACTCTGTGCAGCTGTAAGCGGGTGTAAAACCCGTTCCCAGTTGAGATCAAGCTGTGCCTGTGATATTACCGCTGGGAAGCCAGTTCAGGGCCTGTCCAGCTTGACCCGTGACTGCCGGTTGGTTTCTCTGTGCATGGGAATTGGAACACAATGGGCACCAGGTCCAATGGGGACCCAACGATGACAGCAAAAAACTGCGGATGCTGGAAATCCAAAACAAAAACAAAAATACCTGGAAAAACTCAGCAGGTCAGGCAGCATCGGCGGAGAGGAACACAGTTAACGTTTCGAGTCCATATGACTCTTCAACAGAACTAAGGAAAAATAGAAGAGAGGTGACTATAAGCTGGTTTAAGGTGAGGTGGGGGGGGGTAGGACAGGTAGAGCTGGATAGAGGGCCAGTGATAGGTGGAGATACCAAAAGATGTCACAGACAAAGGGACAAAGAGGTTTTGAAGGTGGTGATATTATCTAAGGAATGTGCTAATAGGTGACATTAAGGGTAGAAAGCAGGACGAGCAAGGTACAGATAGCCCTAGTGGGGGTGGGGTGGGGGGGAGGGATTGAAATAGGCTAAAAGGTAGAGATAAAAATGGATGGAAATACATTTAAAATAATGGAAATAGGTGGGAAAAGAAAAATATATATAAATTATTGGAAAAAGAGGGATCGGAAAGGGGGTGGGGATGGAGGAAAGAATTCATGATATCTAAAGTTGTTGAACTCAATATTCAGTCTGGAAGGCTGTAAAGTGCCTAGTTGGAAGATGAGGTGCTGTTCCTCCAGTTTGCGTTGAGCTTCTGACATCTCTGACACTTCCCTTCCCTTCCTTGACCTCTTTGTCTCAATTTCTGGTGATAGACTGTCCACCAATATTCATTACAAGCCTACCGACTCCCACAGCTACCTCGACTACAGTTCCTCACACCCCTTCCTGTAAGGACTCCATCTCATTCTCTCAGTTCCTTCGCCTCCGTCGCATCTGTTCTGATGATGCCACTTTCAAAAACAGTTCCTCTGACATGTCTTCCTTCTTCCTTAACCGAGGTTTTCCACCCACGGTGGTTGACAGGGCCCTCAACCGTGTCCGGCCCATCTCCCGCGCATCCGCCCTCACACCTTCCTCTCCCTCCCAGAACCATGAGAGGGTCCCCCTTGTCCTCACTTATCATCCCACCAGCCTCCACATTCAAAGGATCATCCTCCGCCATTTCCGCCAACTCCAGCATGATGCCACCACCAAACACATCTTCCCTTCACCACCCCCCCAGCGCCATTCCACAGGGATTGTTCCCTCCAGGACACCTTGGTCCACTCCTCCATCACCCCCTACACCTCAGCCCCCTCCCACGGCACCTTCCCATGCAACCGCAGAAGATGCAACACCTGCCCCTATACATCCCCCCTCCTCACCGTCCAAGAGCCCAAACACTCCTTTCAAGTGAAGCAGCATTTCACTTGCACTTCCCTCATTTAGTCTACTGCATTCGCTGCTCCCAATGCAGTTTCCTCTACATTGGAGAGACCAAACGCAGACTGGGTGACCGCTTTGCGGAACACCTTCGGTCTGTCCGCAAGCATGACCCAGACCTCCCTGTCGCTTGCCATTTTAACACTCCACCCTGCTCTCATGCCCACATGTCCGTCCTTGGCTTGCTGCATTGTTCCAGTGAAGCTCAACGCAAACTGGAGGAACAGCACCTCATCTTCCGACTAGGCACTTTGCAGCCTTCCGGACTTAATATTGAATTCAACAACTTTAGATATCATGAACTCTCTCCTCCATCCCCACCCCCTTTCCGATCCCCCTTTTTCCAATAATTTATATAGATTTTTCTTTTCCCACCTATTTCCATTATTTTTAAATGTATTTCCATCCATTGTTTTATCTCTACCTTTTAGCCTATTTCAATCCCTTCCCCCCACCCCACCCCCACTAGGGCTATCTGTACCTTGCTCGTCCTGCTTTCTACCCTTAATGTCACCATTAACACATTCCTTAGATAATATCACCACCTTCAACACCTCTTTGTTCTTTTGTCTGTGACATCTTTTGGCAATCTCCGCCTATCACTGGCCCTCTATCCAGCTCTACCTGTCCCACCCCCCCTTAAACCAGCTTTTATTTCACCTCCTTTCTATTTTTCCTTAGTTATGATGAAGAGTCATTCGGACTCGAAACGTTAACTGTGTTCCTCTCCGCAGATGCTGTCAGACCTGCTGAGTTTTTCCAGGTATTTTTGATTTTGTTTTTCCAATGGGGACCCAGCAGGTTGTTCAAAAGCAGAAGAGGCAGCTCCCTGAAGGCTTCCAGGAGCTGTGGGGGAAGCTGAGGAAGCTGTTTGGAAGCTGTCCAAGAAGGTGTCCTGGTGTGCAGTCATGATCTCAGCACCTGGTGATCATGGAAGGCGGGAGGGCAAGTCAGGTGGGCACTCTGCCCACCCCCCCACCCCCCTTTTCTCAGGTGAGTGCCCGAGAGTGTTGGTTGAGGAGGCCAGTGCCCAGGGACAGCAAGAGAAGGCCGCCCCACCTGACCAAGAAGGCCTGGACGGAGGTTGCTGCCCAGGTCACTGGACATGACATTGGTGCTGCAAAAGGTTCAATGATCTTCTGTGGTCAGCAAGGGTAAGTGCAGAGATGGCATGGACCTGTGCAGAGAGCCTTACTCAGGTGCCCGTTGCACAGAACGTTCAAGGGTCTAAAAGTGAGTATGCCAACTGGCACTGAAGCCCTGCCAAGGCTGGGGTGTCAGCAGGACTGGCCTCAGTGCATTGCAGGGTGAGATGTGCCACAGAGACACGGCCTGCCTGATGCCCGGGTGGGTGAGGGGGAACAAGGAAAGGGCCTTCAGGGAGACGGAGCAATAATGAGGTTTTCTATTTTCCTCTATCAGGAAAGGAGCAGTCACAACGTTGCAGAGTGCCGCACAACGGGTGGAGGGGTACAAACCTGGGCACCCTCACCCAGCACGAGAGCGATGCACTGGAGCTGGAATGCCACTGGCCAGCGCGCTCTCCGGGCACGGTGAGACGGGGTCTCAGATGAAGATAAGAGTGAAGTGACAGATGCGCGTGCGGTGGGTACTGGAAACGTAACGGGCTCCTCTCGTCAGAAACTGAGCTGTCGTAGCCAGAGAGCCCATCGAAGCTGCAATACAGATGGCACCATGTAGCAGGTCTCCACTGTCTCCTCAGCCCGCCCAGCATAGTGACTATGACGATTGAATATACTGATCTTTCGCAGGAGCCACCAGCGACCCCGAGGACCCCCCATTGAGCCCTGAGGAAGGCATCACACCTGCACCAGCATCACGCCATCTCCCTGAGCCGGGTGCCAGCGCAGATACTCACACGTCAGCAGTCTTTAGTTTTTCGGCTCCGCGGGTAATGCACAGCGGTGAGGGCACATCAGATTCGCCTGAGGACCTGGCAGAAGCAGGGAGGTCCCAGGGAGCTGACAATGGGAGCACAGCTGGAGATCAGGACCATGCTGCGTCCAAGGAAGATGACGAGTTTCTGGAGTCCTCCATCAGGCGGCAGACGCTGGATGTCCAGCAGGATGCACGTGGAGATCTGGCAGAGATCTGAGAGGGTCTGCGTGCCATGGTCTCAGTCATGGAGGAGTTCATGTGGAGCATGAGTTCTGTGTTGATCCTTAACACCGAGCACACAGCCTCCTCCATTGAAAGAGTGGCGACTCTCATGGAGAGGCAGCTCCAGGAACAGTATCAGGGGTTCCCGGGGTTGCACTCGGACCTGCAAGCCCTCACACAGGCACTGACCCCAGGGGGTCACTGCCAGTGTGAGAGGTGGGTGAGGCACCTAGTCTCTCTGCTGGGTGCCTGTCCATCAATGGTGAGCACTTCACACTGGCAGCCTCTCAGGGCACTCTGGCCAATGGCACCAGCTCCTCTGCCCCTCTGCCAGTGTCCGTTGCATTTGAAGAGGCCGTGATGACTGAGGAGTGCCCAGTCATGGATATACCCTCCCAGGCAGAGCCTGCTCAGCTTCTTGCGGCCAGAGGACGTCCACCAAGGTCATCGGGGCCACTAGGACAGCAGAGTCAACAGCTGCCCCCAATGCCACTGACAGTGAGGGGGGGGCACCAAGAAGCAGCACCTGCAGATGTAAGTTGAAGGCACCTTGAGCACAACAGGGAACTGTCACGGGTGACATTATTTGCATTAATTATTTTGACATTTGTGTTGGGGATGAACACTGTTCTTTGTATGTTCATGTGAGGTAACATAAGGATTTGTTTGACTTCAATGGGCTGAGTTGGCTGGATGGTATGAATAGGTTCCAGATACAGCACAGGCTGGTTAAAGTATGGCGTTGTGTGGTGCTGACGCACTGGTTTGGGTTCTCATTTATTGATTGTTAGCAAAGGAGACGGTGCCATTGGCCTGACCAGGCGTCAATGCCTTGGATGCCGAGCGGAAGATTTTCTGCATCAAAGTATCCCTGGTGCCCCTGCCTCCATGAGGGTTCCTGTCCTCTGCCTCGAGGTCCTCACCCCTCGCCTCCCCAGGCTCTTCCTCTGAGCCATCACTTGACTCATCCTCCGTGGCCTGTGGAGCTGCCTCGCTTTCCTCAGCCTCCAGTGGGTCCCCCCTTGCCAAAGCCAGGTTGTGCAGGGCACAGCATACGATGACTATGAGGGAGACACGCTCTGGAGGATACTGCAATGCTCCCCCTGACCGGTCCAGGCATCTGAAGTGCATCTTCAGCAGCCCGATGGTCCTCTCCACCAACGCCCTTGTGGAGGCAGGACTCCTGTTGTATCTCTCCTCAGCATCAGTTCTTGGATGATGGAGTGGGGTCGTCAGACACCTCTTCAAGGGATAGCCCTTGTTACCCAGGAGCCATCCATCCACTCATGCAGAAGCCATGAACAGCCTTGGTACCTGTGAGAGCTGCAAGATGTAAGCATCGTGTGAGCTCCCAGGGCAACAGGCACGAACATGGAGCATCTGTGTCATGTGGTCACAGACGATCTGAATATTCATTGAGTGAAACCCCTTTCTGTTTATGAAAGCTCCCGGCTCACCTGCTGCCGCCTTGATGGCCATCTGAGTACAATCTATTACACCCTGGACGAGGGGGTCCCCAGCTATCACAGCAAAGCCTTGTGCTCTCTCTGCCTGGCTCTCCTTATCTGTCCAGAAATGGATGAACATGTGGATGTGCCTGGAGATAGCATCAGTCATGAGCTTGATGCAACTGTGTGCAGCCGATTGAGAAATGCTGCACAGATTCCCCCACTGAGCCCTGAAAAGAACCAGAGGCATAAAAGCTGAGGGCCACTGTGACCTTCAAAGCCACCAGCATGAGATGTCTGCCCACACAGATTTCCGGACCTGTCATTTGATATTTTGCTGTCACTGCATCCCTGGGGAGGCAGACCCTCCTGTGGCACTGGACCTCGGACATCTGGAGGTAGCTGGAGCGCTGCCTGAACACTCTCGCTGCTGGGTAGTGGCGTCTTCGGTGTGCCCTCCTGCCTGGGCCTCCCTGCTGGCCCTGCACCAACTGAGCCCCTGCCTCTCCTCTTGAAGGTCTGTCCCTGGGATGCTGCCCGCGCCCACCTGGCTTCCTCTCCCTCCTGCCCCTCTCTTCCTCTTTAGAGGAGGTTCTGCCAATGGAATACACTATCCCCATTAGTCAGGATGCAGAGGAGCAGTGCCTTGAAAGTGAAGGAGCGCCGAGCTGCAATACTCAGGGGAACCTTCCGGGAAGGGTGAGGAACTGAGACGCTGAAAGGCAGGCTTGACAATTCAACGCGATGCCAATACACTCTGGGACAAATCTGTACTCACACAGCAAAGGACTGGCAATGACAGAGAAACTGCTGCTGCTCCGGGGGCCTTTTATCCCACCCGTGGATGAGGAAATGATTAAAACGTGATTCCTGCCCACCCGATTCCCCACGTGACGAGCTACAAATCCCACGGGCAGTGTAAAATCACGGACAATAGGCTTTTTAATGGCCTTTAACTGGCCCTTTAACACCGGCACCCACCAGACGTGAAATTGAGCGCGTGCACGAGGTGCCGGGAGGCGTGCCCGACGATATTGGACAATGTTTTTACCTTCGGTCGGGTCAAGCGCGCACCCGATCCCCGAATGTAAAATTCGGGCCACAGTTTATTAGCATACAGTTCATTAAATATGCAAAGTGAGCTATATACAATTCATTAATGAATGAATTAATTAATTAATATACAAAGTGAATTGGTCTACTTAGTTTAATAGAATACACCGTTTCCTGTCTCATTGTTTCAAATTGTGTACTTATTGTTTAAAATCAAATTGTTTCCAAAAGGCCTTTAAACAAAATTGTGAATTGTTCTCCCCACCCCCGGGAAACATTCTGATGAAAGCGGGGTTGTGAATAGCACTCGCTTACAGTCTGTTATTTTTGTCATGTGAATTTCATATTTTTCTTAAGTTTAATCATATTTTGCATTTTAAGTTTTGTTTGAGAATTTGACAGACATACACTGATTTGCTTATCCTGCTTCCTAAAGTGTCACATATTGTTTATATGTTGAGTTATTGAGTATTATTGGTCAAATTAAATAATGTTATTCAGTTGGTGAGAATATTTTGACCATCCAACAAGCCACAGGCAGGCATTGGACACAGGGTTTTGCAGTTTAGCCTCTCCCCAAATGCTTGTGAATTGAGTTTTCGTTTTTGGCAAAAAAGGCAGACTCAGGGCAGAGTCTACCGCTCTGGGGTCTGAGTCCAGTGGTGGGCACAGGGCAGAGTCTACTGCTCTGGGGTCTGAGTCCAGTGGTGGGCACAGGGCAGAATCTATTGCTCTGGAGTCTAAGTCCAGTGGTGGGCACAGGACAGAGTTTACCCCTCTGGAGTCTGAGTCCAGTGGCGGGCACAGGGCAGAGTCTACCCCTCTGGGATCTAAGTCCAGTGGTGGGCACAGGACAGAGTTTACCACTCTGGAGTCTGAGTCCAGTGGCAGGCACAGGGCAGAGTCTACTGCTCTGGGGTCTAAGTCCAGTGGTGGGCAGAAAAGCCGGTGAGATTCCCGCTGGTCGGCGGGACAGCTGAACACGTGCTAACTTCCACTGCTCAGCTCATTAATTATGCATCTGTGAGAAACATGGCAAATCTAGTGGCAAGACGGGCAGGCAGTTGCCCATCCTGCTGGTATCTCATGGGGTTGAATGTCCCATATTTAAAGGGCCACCATATAGCCTATTACTCAGTGCATGCCGGGAGCTCCACATTACTCCTGCAGAGTGCTTGCATCCGTAGCTCATATTGGAGAAGTTGGCAGATGTGAGCAACCACATCCTGGGACATACGAGAGCACCTCATCCCTAGATAAGAGCACCACCGGGGATACACCCTTGGTCAGGCCAATGCTCGCCATTGCAGTGGGCCCTGTACACCAGCATCTTTCCCTTCTAGAGGCCCCGCTGCCTCTTGCTGCTCAGGCCCTGTGCCAACCAGCAATGGGCCCTCCTTCTCCCCATCTGGATGAGAGCCATTACAAAGGCAGGGTTGCTGCAGCATCATCGACACCTCAGTGGATGTGTGAACGAATTGAATTGATACATTAAAAGTGAGCCTGTCCTTTACAGGTTTCCCTCCTTCTCAAAACCAGCAAGCAAGTGCTAAATAATTTGCTTAGCCTCCATCTAGACATGACATCCCCACCCCAGCCCTTCCAAGTGAAGGACATCCTGGAGGACCAGAGATGGGTGTTCCTCCTGTTCATACATAAGTGCACATGGAGACATTGCATTTTGACTAGGATGATGAGACCTCTGACACTATTCCACTTGCCTCCACTACCCTCGAGACTCCATAGAGAGACCATTGCCTTAGAAAGACAAACCGCATTATCCCTTGTCAGCCATGACCATTCACCCAGGAGGGTGGACGTTTGGAGTCGGCGGTTTGCTGCTGTCCATCAGCTGTGCCTCTTGGAGGTATCCACTCCCTTCTTCCCTTCATCCCTGCCTCTTACCTGCAGCCGATGGCAAATGGCACAGGATGAACGGCAGCTCCACACCTTGCTGGGATCTCATTGTTTATGAGACCCATGAGCCAGGAACAAACCTGCTGTTGTGTGAGCTTCACCATAGAGAGGAGAACACAGCTGAGCATGGTTGACATCCAGTTGCCTAATAATTATTAGAGTGTCCCTTTAGTTGGCCACTTGTGCTGACCTTGAACTCCACCCACCCGAAAAGACCCTCCTCCCACCTCGAGGGATCTCACTGAATGACTAACGCGCGGGGTCAAGGTCAGATTTGGCAAATGATGCATGCCACCTTCCAAACTCACTCCACCACCTTCTACCCCCCCCCCGTCAACCACTAACTTCCCTCCTCCCCCATCACCCTTGACCCACCAATATCGCCATTTTGAGACTAGAGGTTTTAAAAAGAATAAAAGGATAAAACTAAAGGCTCTGTATCTGAATGCACGAAGCATTTGAAGGGGTAACATGTGCAGTGGATAAAGGGGAGCCTGTAGATGTCCTGTACTTGGATTTCCAGAAGGCATTTGATAAGGTGCCAGATCAAAGGTTATTACAGAAGATAAAAGCGCATGGTGTAGTGGGTAACATATTAGCATGGATAGAAGATTGGCTGGCTGGCAGAAAGCAGAGAGTATGCATAAATTGGTCTTTTTTTGATTGGCAGAATTGACGGGTGGGGTTCCACAGAGGTTTGTACTGGGGCCTCAACTTTTTACAATTTACATCAATGGCTTAGATGAGGGGAGTGAAGACATGGTAACTAAATTTGCAGATGACACAAAGATAGGTAGGAAAGTATGTTGTGAAGAAGACATGAGGAAGTTGCAGATGGATATAGATAGGTTGAGTGAGTGGACAAAGGTCTGGCAAATGGAGTTTAATATGGGAAAACGTGAAGTAGTTTGGCAGGAATAACAAAAAAGCAGAGTATTCCTTAAATGGAGAACGGCTACATAATTCTGAGGTGCAGAGGGATCTAGGTGTTCTAGTACATGAGTCACAAAAAGTTAGTATGCAGGTACAGCAAGTAATTAAGAAGGCTAATGGAATGTTATCCTTTATTATGAGAGGGATTGAACATAAAAGTAAGGATGTTTTACTTCAGTTATACAGGACATTGGTGAGACGCACCTCGAATACTGTGCGCAGTTTTTGACTCCTTATTTAAGGAAGGATGTAAATGCATTGGAGGCGGTTCAAAGGAGGTTTATTAGATTGATACCTGGAACAAGTGCGTTGTCTTACGAGGAAAGGTTGGACAGACTGGGTTTGTTTCCGCTGGAGTTTAAAAGAGTGAGGGGTGATTTGATTGAAGTATATAAGATCCTGAACGGCCTTGACAAGGTGGACGTGGAAAGGATGTTTCCTCTTGTGGATGAGTCCAGAACTAGGGGGCACTGTTTTAAAATTAGGGGTCACCCTTTTAGGACAAAGTTGAGGAGAATTTTTTTCTCTCAGAGAGTTGTGTGACTTTGGAATTCTCTGCCTCAGAAGGTGGTGGAGGTGAGGGTCATTGAATATTTTTAAGGCAGAGGTAGATAAATTCTTGTTAGGCAAGGGAATCAAAGGTTATCGGGTTTAGATGGGAATGTGGAAATCGAAACACAAGAAGATCAACCATGATCTTATTGAATGGCGGAGCAGGCTCGAGGGGCCGAATGGTCTACTGCTGCTCCTATTTCTTATGTTCTTATGAAACAAAACAGATGAACTGAGAACGCATATAGAAATAAATAAGTACAAATTGTTAGCCATTACAGAGACATGGCTGCTGGAGAACTTGGATTGGGACCTGAATATTAAAGGGTACAAGGGCATTTAGGAAGGACAGGGAGCGAGGAAAAGGTGGAGGGATGGCTCTGTTAGTTAATGATGGTATTAGCACAATAGAGAGACATGACCTGAGTTCAGAAAACCAGTATGTGGAAATGGTTTGGGTAGAGATGAGAAATAGTAAAGGCAAGATATCACTTGTGGGAGTTGTGTACAGGCCCCCTAACAGGAACCACATGGTAGGGTTGAGCACAAAGGAAGAAATAATTGGAGCTTGTCAGAAAGGCATGGTGATAATCATGGGAGATTTTAATTTACACATAGACTTGAAAAGTCAGGTGGGCAAGGTTGCCTAGATGAGGAGTTCATAGAATGTTTTCAGGATAGTTTCTTAGAACAGCGTGTTCTGGAGCCAATCAGAGAGTGGTTATACTAGACCTGGTATGGTGCAACGAGATGGGATTAATTAATGATCTCATAGTGAAGGCGCCCCTAGGTAGCAGTGACCATAACATGATTGAATATTACCTTCAGTTTGAGGGAGAGAGGATTGGGTCTGAGGCTATGTTTTTAATCTTAAAAGGGCAATTATGAGGGCATGAAAGCAGAGCTGACTAAAGTGAATTGCTAAATTGGGTTAAAGGATAGGTCAATAGAGATGTAGTGGCAAACATTTAAGGGGATATTTCGGAATACACAAAATAGATACATTCCAACAAGTAAGAAAAAATCCAGACTATCCATGGTTAACTAGAAAGGTTAAATGTAGTATCAAACCAAGAAAAAGTACATAATTGTGCAAAGATAGGTGGAAGGCCAGAAGATTGGGCAGAATATAAGGAACAACAAGGGATGACTAAAAGATTAATAAGGAGGGAAAGGTTAAAGTATGAGAGAAAGCTAGCCAGAAATATAAAAACATATAGTAAGAGTTTCTATTAATATTTTAAAAAGAAACGAGTTAACAAAGTGAGCGTTGGTCCTATAGAAAGTGAGTTTGAAGAATTAATAATGGAAAACAAGGAAATGGATGATGAACTGAACAGGTATTTTGCATCAGCCTTCACTATAGAAGGTACAAGAAACATCCCAGAAGCAGCTATAAATCAGGAAATGGGAGGGAGGGAGGAACTCAGGAAAATTACAATCACCAGAGAAGTGGTACTGAGTAAATTGTTGGAGCTGCAGGTTGACGATTGCCCGGGTCCTGATGGACTTCAGCCTAGGGTCTTAAAAGAAGAGGCTTGTGAGATAGTTGATGTATTGTTTTTAATTTTCCAAAACTCCCTAGATTCGGGGAAGGTCTGATTAGATTGCAAGATAGCAAATGTAACCCCATTATTCCCAATACTTACATTTCCAGAAGGCATTTGATAAAGTGCCATATCAAAGGTTACTGTGGAAAATAAAAGCTCATGGTATAGGGGGTAACATGTTGACATGTTGGATAGAAGATTGGCTGGCTAACAGGAAGCAGAGAGTAGGCATAAATGGGTCTTTTTCAGGTTGGCAAGATGTAATGAGTGGTGTGCTAGAGGGATCATTGCTGGGACCTCAATTGTTTACACTTTAAATAAATGACTTGGATGAAGGGATGGATGGGATGGTTGCCAAATTTGCTGATGGCACAAAGATAGGTAGGAAAGTAAATTGTGAAGAGGACATAAGGAGACCACAAAAATATATAGATAGGTTAAATGACTGGGAAAAGATCTGGCAAATGGAGTATAATGTGAAAATGTAAATTTGTTCATTTTGGCAAGAAGAATAAAAGAGAAGCATATTATCTAAATGCGCTGAAATTCATATACCACATCACTCATTTGTGTGATAGGCAGAACATCTTTTTGGCTTGATGGCAGCTTCCTGTTAGTGGCGAATACCACTCGTGTTGCTAATGCACAGTAGCAGCGTGAAACAGCTAGCTTCACCTGTTGCTCAAATGTTTCAGATACCTTGCCCTCCCAGGGTAATCTGAGACAGACTGGGCACTTTTCAGGGCCGAAGGTGACAGCCTTGGGCCCATTCATGAGTGCCAGTATGATGCTAAGTATGTAGACCGTATATACCAAAGACAGGTGGATCGTATCAAACAGCATGTTCCAGCAGCTATTCGCAACGGGCAGGGTACAGACTGTACTCAACCAGCCCATGCTTGCAAAACCCAAAACACAGGGCAGGATTTCCCAGTCCGCGTGCCGGGGCCTGCTTGCCGATGTATGTGGGATGACATCGGGCGGAACTCCCGAAGTCACCTCGCGTCATTTCAATTTTCAGGTCGGTGTGGGCGCAGCCGAATCAGCTGTGCACCCGCCGACCTGTCAACGGCCAATTGAGGCCATTTAAAAAGTAATTGTGATAGTTAAAGGACCTGCCAGGCAGGATGAGGTTTCATGTAGGTTTTTTAAAATTTTATAAAAGTTAACTAAAAGTGATGGACATGTCCCAATTCATGTGGCAGTGTCACATGAGGGTACATGTCAGGGACATTTTATTTTTCTAATTTTAACGTTTTTGAATTTGGCATCGATCTCCCTGAGGCAGCACTTAGCCTCAGGGAGATGAGTGCGCTCTTTCACGTGAATGCGCGAAATAGCGCACTCTCGGCTTAGGGAATCCCCCCCCCCCCCCCCACCTCCGCCCACACAGGGAGCGCATGGCACCTCCTGGCGGATGTCACGCTGGGCAGGCCTTAATTGGCAGGCCTGCACACACCCGCTCCTGAACTTCCCCCCAACGGGGGGGAAGTTCTGCCCACAGTGTCCAAAATTTGATGTGATTCTGTGATTGGACAACATTTGCTAAATAATCCTCAATGTGCTAAGAATTACACGGACAACCAATTTAAGATTGTCAGTTGGGCTCACAATGTGAAGTATTTGCGTGTACTGGAAGCTACATATATTAATACACAGGGCCCTGTCCTTTGCAGACAGAAAGAACATGTCCACACATTGCGGCTCTTTCAGCTAAACAAAATAAGTGACAGCCATTTGCTGACTCATTCCTCAGGGCAATGCCTTGACCAATCCGGGTCAAGCTGCCTGGCTTAAATTTCAAACAATGCTTGGCAGTTCATTGTCAGTCACCATCAGTGGTGGATTCTCCATGGCAACGCCACTTGCCAACCAACCAGAGTATAAATTGTTGTTTGAAGATTGGTATTCTTGCGAGTGTTCTGATGAGAGCAAGACGAAAAGCTTACACGTGTCTTTTATCAGCAGTACTCAAGTTCAGAACTACCAAATGTTTGAAAATAAGCAAGGTACGAAATCATCAAAATATTTAAAAACAAACAGATTAGAATGTGTCCATAAGAGGTTAATATTTCCTTTTTAAAAATGTATCTGCTCCTTGACATTCAATTACACTACCATCGCTGAATCCCCCATTAACAACATCCTGGGGGTTACCATTGACCAGAAACTGAACTGGACTAGCCATGTAAATACTGTGGCTGCAAGAGCAGGTGAGAGGGTAGGAATCCTGCCGTGAGTAACTCACCTTCTGACTCTCCAAAGCCTGTCCATCATCTACAAAGTACAAGTCAGGAGTGTGATAGCATACTCTCCACTTGCCTGGATGACTGCAGCTCAAACAACACTTGAGAAGCCTGATACCATCCAAGACAAAGCAGCCCGTTTGATTGGCACCACATCCACAAAAATTCACTCCCTCCACTACCAACGCACAATGTATCATTGACAAGATGCATTGCAGGAACTCACCAAGCCTCCTTAGACAGTACTTTCCAAACCCACGACTGTTACCTTCTAGAAGGACAAGGGCAGCAGACACATGGGAACACCACCACCACCTGGAGGTTCCCATCCAAACCACTCACCATCCTGGCTTAGAAATATATCACCGTTCCTTCACTGTCGCTGGGCCAAATTCCTGGAACTCCCAGCCTAACAGCACTGTGGGTGTACCTACACCACATGGACTGCAGCGGTTCAAGGAGGCAGCTCAACACCACCTTAAGGGCAGCTAGAGATGGGCGATAAATGCTGGCCTCACCAGAGATGCCCATATGTCATGAATGAATAAAAAACAAGTAAGCAATACCACATTTATTGCGGACAACCTGTTGCCCTGAGGTGGTGGTGTCAGGCCATCTTCTTGAACTTCTGTTGTCATTGTGATGTTGATGCATCATCAATGATGTTAAATAGGGAATTCCAGAATATTGATCTACTGATGATGAAGGAACAGCGATACATAGCGAGAAAAGACGTACCTTTATATAGTTCCTTTTATGACCTGTGCAAGTCGCAAATTGCTTTACAGCAATGAAGTACTTTTGAAGTGTAATCACTGTTATAATGTAGGAAACCTGGCTGCCAAATTTCACAGAGCAAGCTCCCACAAACAGCAATGTGATAATGACTAGGTACTCTGTTTTAGTGATGTTGATTGAGGAATAAATGTTGGTCAGGACACGAGGGAGACTCCCCTGCTCATCTTCAAATAATGGCATGAGGTCTTTTACATCCACTGGAGAGGGCAGACATCTCATCTGAGAAACAATTCAAGATGTTTTTTCAGGGCTGATGGCTAGGGGGAGTAACTGCATTGAATTGGGGTTACCATCTTTCCTCACTCCTCTAAGTTAGATCAGCTAGCCCCAAAGGATGATTGTCTTCTTACAAGTGGTTGACTGGAAGAACTTTGTTGGCACATTCACTGCATGATGCCAAAATAGCACGATGCGTTGTTTTCCTGTAAATAACGAAAAACAAACCTTGGGCGGGATTTTGCCCTTGGCGGGGGTGCTCGGGCAGCCTCCCACTGTCTGCAATCGGCTCCACACCGCGATTTCACCTGGATGGGCCAATTAAGGCCAGCCCTGCGTAGATCGCGAGTGGCAGCAGAGCACTACCTGTGCGGGAGGGGGGAGGGAGGAGGAGGGAGAATGGGCCTGGCGCGCAGTTCGCACATGTGCCAAAGATCACTTCAATCTCCCTGAGGCACAGAGTTGCCTCAGGGAGATTGACACGCTTTTTAAAAAGTTAATAAAGACAGTAAAAATGTTTTTAAAAATGTCCCCTCATGTGACTCTGTCACACGAGATGGGGTATGCTTTTAACTCCAAAATAATAAAAAATGTGTATTAGCTTTAGGAAACCTCATCCTGCTTACAGATGAGGTTTCCTAAAAAACGTAAAGGCCGCTTGGCCTTGTCGCCTGTCCGTCAGCCATTAGCTTGGACAGGCAGCGTAAATTTCAAGTTAATGAGGTTGTTCATGGCCTTAAAATTATCGGTAGGCGCGCACCCACCAAGCGAAACACCGCAAGACTTCGCAATGACATTGGGATGCACGCTCGATGTCATCACGCGTCATTTCACACTTGGGCGTGTCAGGCGCACGCCCAGCGTAACATTCTGGCCCTTATTACCGCTGAAAATCTTGGATAGGAGATGTATTTATATATGTTGTATTCTTGGGTCTATCAGGTCTAACATGATCTGCAGGATTTCCACCCAGGAGAGATGAATGTGTGCTCTCCCCCAGAATCATTGCTTCTTCTCCCAACCCTCTCCCCAGGCCAAGCACAGCCCTTTGAAACATTAGACAATGAATGAGAAGTGGGACAGAGTTGGTGAAGCTCAATATAGTGAAATTCACGACATAAATCGTCAGATAACTGATTCAAAAGGTATAAAAAGCAGATCCCAAAACCCAATAGGCGTCACAATATTTTGAACTGGCTATCCTATAGTTTGCATGCCGAGGTTGCCAGTGAACATCTCCCCTAAAGGTAATATTAAAGACACAATCCCAATAATCGTGCTCACTGACTTGTGTCAGTGGAGCAGAAAGTGGAGTTGTACCTGGAGCTGCTCGGGAGGTTGGGAAGTGTTCTTCTAGAGTTTATGTTCACCTCCAGAGAGTAGTAGCGGATTTGGAGCTGGTTGAACGTGCATCATTAGCGGTGCTTGGTATATGTAGATTCTACCTCGAAAGATTATGGGCTGTTCTGTGTGTAGTAGTGGTATGAATTGTCTCTTGCTAAATTTGAACATGTTGAGACTAGAATTAATAATTCATCATTGAGTTAGATGGAATTAGGGTGCATAGCTGTGGCTCAGTTCATAGCACCCTCGCCTTTGAATCAGAGGGTTGTGGGTTCATGTCCCACTCCCGGAAACCAAGAACTGTGAATGTACTCGAAAGAGTTACATGCGATCTTTTGATAACTCGAAAGAGTTACCCTGGCCAATTGCAGGTACTCCAGCCTGTGAGGGTAACTGCTACTACAGGGAGCTTTTGAACTCTTTTTTTCTGGATATCATTGAAGGCCAAGGCTGTGGAAAGGAAGAGGGGGGAAGCTTCTCCTCACCCCACTCTCCCATGGAAGTCATATTTTCATAGCATAGAGAGGGTGTAGGGAGAGGGGCAGTATTCAAAATGTCAAATAGGGAGGGATGTAATTTGCTGGATGTAACTAACAGTAGATTACCTTTTGATGTAGGATAACTGGTTTATGCCTTTCTATACATAATGGTTTAGGGAATTCTCCATAGCATGAACTCTGACCTGCTTCACACATGTATATTAATATATTTAATTATGAATGTACATTGAGCATTCTCACTATTATATAGGTTTCATTCAGGTTAGAATGGCAACTATAATTCCACTGGGTGGGGGACACTCTTCAATATATATTAGCAGGTGGTTATCTCATTGTTCATTTACAGGGAACGAGACACCCAGAACACGGTTCCTATGGTAATACATTTTTGTATCATTAATATTTAGGCTGCTGCAAAGTAAATATGAGATTTCTTCACACAGCAAATTACAAAAATGTTAAATCTTTCTGATACCAGGACAGACAAAACTCTCAAATATTTTCTATTTCCTTATTTCTAGAAAACTTGTTTGAAATGCAAGTAATTTAGTTCTTCCCTCCCAAAATTCTGATCCTCGGTTATTTACATGAAAGAACGTACATCTTTTTCCTTGTAGCTTTGCTTAAGATGCAAGTTCTTCATTTGATTGTGCTTCACTTCTCCCTTCCAATCTTTCTTTAAACATTAAAGATTACTTTTGATATCTAATGATCAAACAGATTCACCATGATGTGTAGATTGCTTGTCTGACCAGGACTGCAACCCCAAGATCAGAGCCCCTTGTGAATACAAGGGAGAAGTAAAGGAAGTTTTATTTAGTGACGTAAAATGCAGAGAAAGCAAAATCTTTTCTATCTTGATTTCTTTTCTACCTCATCATTGCTATTTGTAAATCTGCCTGGTTGCTATGGTGCATACTAAGCATTGCAGCTGACAGGAGCAAGGTGAGCACAAACATTAATGGCATGCCACACATAACATTTGCTGAATCCCTCACAGCATCCAAATCTCAAAGTGATATATTAAAATTAGGGACTGAAGATGTCGTGTAGAAATATTTTTGCCAGCATTTCTAAGATTAGACGACTAGTTTTGTAGGTAAATTGTGATTTTTTTTCCCTGGAATTATTGTTTTTGTTAATATTGACTGAGGTAGGAAAATGGCAACCAAACGCAGTTTGAGGACTAAAATAAAAGTAAAATACTACAGATGCTGGAAATCTGAAATATAAACAGAAAATGCTGGGAAAACTCAGCAGGTCTGCCAGCATTTGTGGATAGAGAAACAGAGCTGATGTGGAGTCATCTGGACTCGAAATGTTAACTGTTTCTCTCTCCACAGATGCTGCCTGACCTGCTGAGTTTTTCCAGCATTTTCTGTTCTTATTATAGGAGTTTGAGGAAATTGCACAGGTGATCTTATTGGTTGCTAAGGTCCGTAGGGAAGCAGATTTTTAAAAAGAAATGTCTAGTTGGGCCTGTTCTGTCCCAGACTGCTGTTTCTAGCATGTATGACTTGGAGCAGAGTCAGATTGAAATCATGGGCAAAAGTTTCCTCCCATTAAAGGGGGGGCCGGGGGGTGGAATGCAGGAGTGGGTGTGGGCAGGCGCGCCCTCGATTGGGGGTGCGCCGCCATTTTACATGGGCAGACCAATTAAGGCCCGCCCAGCGTGACGTCTGCCAGGAAGCGCTATGTTTCCTGAGGGGGGGGGATTCCCTCAGCTGAGAGTGCGCTCTTTCGTGCATGCGCATGAAAGAGCACACTGATCTCACTGAGGCTAAGTGCTGCCTCGGGGAGATTGGCTCCAAATTTTAAAAAGTGTTAAAACAAATGATAGCAAGATTTCCCTGACATGTCCTCTCATGTGACACTGTCACATGAGTTGGGACATGTCCCTCACTTTTACTGAAACCTTTATTAAATATTGTAAAACCCTCATCCACCCGTGGATGAGGTTTGATGCTTTTTCTTAAGCCCACCAGGGCTCCCGGCCTGCCTGCCAACCTTAAGGTTAAACAGTCAGGTCCATTATTGAGATTAATTACTTTGTCAAAGGCCTCAATAGGCCATTGACAGGTTGACGGGCACACAGCTGGTTCAGCTATGCCCCCGTCGATCTGAAAATGGAAATGACGCGGGGTGACATCGGAAGTTCCACCCAACGTCATCGCGCATCATTTTACGCGTCAGCGAGCGGGCCCCACCCCTGCTCACCAGCCAGAAGATCCTCCCCCATAGATCTGGCCATGACGACTTAAAAATGCAGATTAGGCTTCAATTAAAGAGCACTCTGCTGGTTTCAGGAGGTAGTCTTTGTCTCTTGTCGTTTAAAATTGTAGCCGGCCAGATTGGGGTGGGAAAGTATTGAGCAAGTCGCTCCATTTTAATGTTACCAGGCAAGAGAGTTAAAACAAAAAGTGCACAGTGAGGGTGATTTAGAATTCGGTTCAAGATCAATGAAAAGTTGATGAGCAGCCAAAGTTATGTAAGTGGCACTATACTGACTGCAGATGCAAAAGGCAGATTAGAACAGATGCTAATGAGGGTAAATCAGGTCAGTTTTGAATATGGATTGAAAATGAATACAAAGATGGCAAAATCAACAATAATCGGAGAAAAAGGGCATCCTAAAAACTGAACAATAGAAAGGGAAATTTTAGATTCTGCGCTTATGAGGATAGTCTAATTCTATCATACAATTATCTTTTTAGCTTCTTTGCTTTGATAGAAAGAGGCATTTAACAGCATCAAGGAGTTTTTGAAAACCTGTAAAGTAGAAATTAACTGGTGTGTTGTGAAAACTGAACTTCTAATATTAAAGTATGACAAGTGAGGGAGTTTGAGTTATGGGCAATAAATGAAAATTAATGAAAAATGACTAATGAGCAGGTATTTGAATCCACATCGAAAGAAATGATTAACGTGAGAAAAATTACACTGTGGGCAAATTATTCTGGAGCCACAAGCAAGATTGTGACTGTGTGGGAAAGTTAATGACGATACAGCACAGATGAGGGATTGACCTTCAGCCTAAGTCTCTTATTTTAAATCTAGTCTCTGTCGCTGTGTAGCCCTGTGCTATAACCAATCCAAATCTATCATTACGGACAGGGGAGAGAGATGGACTGAAATCCCCAATTCTCTTTCCCTCCTGTCCACAATCAGCATGGTTTAATCCTGATAAGGTTGTGTGTGTTCCCAACACCCGCCCCTGCCATTTGGTATGTGGTTAATTTAAAAGCCACCAGCAGCAGACTTTCATGGATTTAAACAAGGAATATTATTTATTCACACACTCACCGCCGAAAGGTCTATCGCAACGTCAATCATACAACACGTAGCCAAGACAGATAATTCAAAAGAGTAGTGCACTTATACAAATATTAAATCAAACAGAATACTTAGCAGTTCATGCGTCTTTGACAGTTCAGTGGAGGGAGCATCTCCCACTCTGGAATGGAAGTTCAGGTGAATTAATATGGCTGGGACTGATAACTGTGCATTTTGGAGAGTGTTTGATGCGCTCACCCCACTTCTGGTAGGCCATTGTCCCTGGGAATGCTCGGAAATAATGAGAGGACTCACTTCAGTCATTTGTGAACTATTAGATAAACCATGAAACAGATTATTCATAAGTGACAATGGCCAAATGAGATTGCTCCTCAGTTATTTTTCGGTGTAAATTCTATTTCTACAACAAACTTCCAGAATAAGGGCAGAATTGGGAGGAAGGTAAAAGGTGAAAAGTCATAACGTGCTTGAAATGCTTGAATGATGACAGTTTGCTGTCATCAGCCCAGAAACACTCATCTTTAAAATACAAAAGTGAGACACTTAGCAGTACAGAATGATGTATTTAAATATTGAAGAGGGTTTAATTGCAGTACCATACACAAAATCCAAACCCAGCCATAGATTTAGGATTGGTTATTGCTATTACCCTCTTTACCCAGCAATGCAGATTAACAATAAAACAATTTTTAAAACAAAGCTTGGGACAAATTTGTGGATTCCATCAACTGCTGGCAGCCCCATATGCCTCACGGGCTCCAGTTCTCTGTGCCTCTACGTGAGCCAGGCTCTGCCCCACCAAGTGAACTCACCACATGGACTGCAGTTGTTCAAGAAGGCAGCTCACCATCACCTCAAGGGCAATTAGGGATGGGCAAAAAATGTTGGCCTAGCCAGTGATGCCCACAACCCATCAATGAATATAAAAAAAAATGCGATATTCATCATCAACAGATTGTGATTCCTTTTTTTTTTAAGAAAAGGACAACTGAAACCAATGGAAAGGATCTGAAATTATATAACACCTCAAAATGTCCCAAAGTGCCTCGCAGCTCATGAACTAGTTTACTATGGTGCTGTAGAAAAGAATGGCAATTTGCAAAGTAAGATCTCAGAAACAGCACTAAGAATGATCGATTAATCTTGCTTGGTGTTGGCTGAACAATGTCGGCAGGTACATTGGCTGAACTCAGCTTTTCTTTAAAAGAAATGCTATGGGAGCTTTCATATCCATCTGAACAGACATCCATAGCCTCTGTTTAATGTTCAATCTAAAGAAAAAAAACTTGCAATTATATAGAACTTTTGATGAACACCAGATGTCATTGGCTGTAAAGCATTTTGAAGTGTAGTTTCTGTTATAATGTAGCAGCCAATTTGTGCTCAGTAAACTCCCACAGACAGCAATGTGATGATCTGTTTTGTGTGATGCTGATTGAGGGATAAATTTTGACCAAGGCACTGGGGATAACTGCCTTGCACTTCAAAATAGTGCCATGGGATCTTCCACATCCACCCTGAACAGGCAGATGGAACTTTGTTTTTACATTTCATCCAAAATACAGCACCCTCTGACAGTGCAGTGCTTCCCCAGTACTGCACTGAAACAACAGCCTCAACTTTTATTCTGAAGCTGGAGTGGGACTTGAACATGGAACCTTGCAATTCAGAAGCGAACGTGCTACAAACTGAGCCACGGCTGACACTCAAGAGTGCCACCTCCAATAATGCAGCGCTATGTGGTACTGCACTGGAATATTAGCCCAGACTTTTGTTCAACCCCTGGAGTGGTGCTTGAACCTACAACCTTTCGGCTCAGATGAATAATATGATGGCAAACATAGATAACTGGAGTGTTGTAAAGTTTGCCAGATGTTAGTGGACATAACTTGTAAAAATGTCCCCACAATTACTTTTCACAACCAATTTCTAAACTTGTCCATTTTTTAAAATCATGAAACTGACACCTAGTGTCATAATGTATTGATATTTTATGTAGGCGAACATATACCACAAGCCTATTTTTAGTTGGACGAAGAGATTGGCGGCTAAAATTATAATATATTGTAATGGTTTTTGAATCTGGAATCATTTAATGAACATTTTAAAAATAGTACTTCGGTGGAAAAAGTAGACAGCAATACCTTTTGTAAATTTCACAATTTGAAAGAAGGTAGAGGGTAACAAAGTTAAATTCTACTACCATTTATTTCAACTCTGACATGTTTTGCAGATTACATTGTTACTTTCATAAGTCGCAGTCAAACACACTGAATGTGAGCAACATGAATATTTGTGACATATTGCAAGAAATCCCTCCAAAATATAACTGATTTCTCATGCCCTTTAAGAAATTTCACACCATTCTCTCTTCATTCTGTTCTGTTCTACTATCTTTGCGCATCTTTCTTCCTTAATTTCACAAATCTGTACATCTTGTCTGGCTTGACACATTCTCCTTTCTCATTTCCACTTCAGTTGAATTGTGCTCCTGAATAAGATTGTCAGACAGCACCAACAGACTTTTCACAACCTGTGGTTCTTGTGTATATGCTCATTAAGTTGAATAATAGTGTACATAATTAAATCAAAATATCCAACAAAATCTTGATTTAAACTGAGTTAATGGAAATATCAAACAGTAACAATGGAAACCAGAAACCCCTTGAAGATCTTAAGGCTGAACAATTTTGGATCGACATAATGACTAACAATGAGTATATTATCTATTTAATATAATGGCTGCACAAGGGGGAAATGTTATTCCATCTTTGTAAAATTAGTAATTGGAGAACTGTGTCTTAAAATGCAGGGTTCTATTAATCAGACACGCCATGGTAACCAAACATGAAAATGTAATTTTAGAAGACTAGCAACATTATTTGTGAAATGGAGCAGGAAATCACGAACTAGAATAAAGTCTGTTTGCCGCATAAATCAAGTGTTGCCTTTTTTAAGCAACTGTCAAATATGCTAAGTGATAAATAAGTGCTGCAATGAAAGCGGCATTTGCTGTAGCCTTAACAGCTAACTTTCTGCTAGGAGTAGAAGGTAAGAACATTCTTTTGATTTCCTCTGATCATTATGACAGGAGGCAGGTTTCTAGAAAGAATCTCCAACCAAGCCATATAAAGGTAACTTGATACAGCTTCCTTCCTTGCGATTGGCAAACTCCTAGTGTGTGAAAGAAAGTGAAAAGTTAAGTTTAAAAAAAGTTGGAATAATCCATTTGTGGCTAATACAGGCTATTTCTAGGAATACAGAAGTAGAATTTATAGCAATTACTTTCCCAATATATAGGCTATAATCATATCTACTTTCACCACTAAAAATAGGAGAGCAAAATATAATTTTGAATCTGTTGTTACATTAACTAAAACACTAAGAACAATCCTTACTGTTTCCTATTATAATC
The DNA here is from genome assembly GCF_964194155.1 of Cetorhinus maximus. Classification (NCBI taxonomy): domain Eukaryota; kingdom Metazoa; phylum Chordata; class Chondrichthyes; order Lamniformes; family Cetorhinidae; genus Cetorhinus; species Cetorhinus maximus. Next base: position 18,672,895 of record NC_135908.1, read on the forward strand.
AGTGCCTAATTATTTGATTTCCGTGTAATATTCATAGGATTTACTTACACAACAATAATATTGGCAGATCGGGAGTTCTCCTGCAGAAGCTCATTGAGTCTGACCTGCCGATATGTCTTTAATTTAAAGCAAAAAGTCACTGTAACTACATGCACATTTATGTTGACCATAATTCATAAACAATTCAGGGACATAATTTATATTTTTAGTCAATTTTTTGCCCACCTTGTCTTTAAATCTCTCCAGCTCAGCATCAGTAATTTTCCATGGATATTCTTTCTGCAGTATCTCTGCAGTTGCAGGATCCTTGGAACCCTCGTGCAGTTGGTATGGTTCAATCAATTCCTCAAATGTTTTCCAGCTGTAATCAATCATTACAATTATCAAAGAAGCCAGATGTGATTCCATAACGAATGATAAGAGTTCCATTTTTGTTCAGTAAAATGTTGCAATTATAAAACAATTTGATCATGTCCAATAGTCTTCAAATTGGCTAAGTGCTGTACTTTCAACTTTTGCTGAAGATATCAAACACTGGATAAATCAAACACTGGAGAGTACCTTCAAGACAATTTACATTTCACACTGTAGTTACAAATATTTAGTCTTCTCAACACAGATGGTTCCCCCAAGCTTAAAAAAATAAAAGCTTGTGCATATACTTGAATTGGGAGTTTCTCATCTTTAGCTGTGTTTCTTTAGATTAAGTAATTTTAAAAAGTGTAAAATTTTACAAGCTAAACATCGGAGTTTATATTTTCCATTCTCCTTCTATCCATCACAGTTGTGAACTATTCCTCAATGAGGTCAGGTGTCCTCTTCCAGCATGCAATAACTGTCTTTATTTCTGTTTTACATCTGTAATAAAATATGACATCCAGACTGAGATGGATGTGTAGAACTCTCAAGAACACTCCAGAAGAATAGGAAGAGTGTTTTTGCTCAGACAACACTTCCTTTATTTCCCTTCCCCAGATTTACATAATCACATGAGAAGTTGGAGCAGGAGTAGGCAATTCGAGCCATTTAATAAAATCATGACTGATCTGACTGTCGCCTTAACACCACTTTCCTGCTTTCCCTCCATAACCCTAGCTCCCTCTTAGCTCAAAAATCTGTCTAATTCAGCCTTGAATATATTCAATGACCCAGCCTCCACTGCTCCCTGGCGTAGACAATTCCAAAGATAATGGCCTTCTGAGAGAAGAAATCCTCACCTGCCTTAAATGGGAGACCCCCTATTTTTAAACTGTGTCCCTTAGTTCTAGATTCCCCCACAGGGCAAACGTCCTCTCAATGTGTACCCTGTCAAGCCCCCTCAGAATCTTATGGGCAGAATTTTCTCTTCGGTGTGCGGGGACAGGTGTCCCAACGTCACCGCGCATCATTCCGATCTTTCGCTCGGCAGGCGTGCGCCGGAGTCGGCTGCACGCCCGCCGAACTGTCAAAGGCCTGTTAAGGCCATTAATGAACCAATTTAGACATTTGGCAAGGTTGCCCGACCAACCTTAAGGTTGGCAGGCAGGCGAAGAGGCCAAGCGGCCTTCGCGTTTTGCATGAAACCTCATCCATGGGTGGGATGAGGTTTCATGAAGGTTTTATTAAATAAATAAAAATGTTTTTGACAATTCATAACATGTCCCAGCTCATGTGACACTATCACATGAGGGGGACATGTCTGAATCATTTTATTCTTTTTTCCAAACTTTAAAACTGAACTTAATCTCTGAGGCAGCTCCGTGCCCTGACTCTCCCTCCTCCCCCCGCCCACACAGGCAGCTCTGAGTGCTACCAGGCGCGTGTCACGCTGGGCGGTCCTTAATTGGCCCGCCCATGTAAAATGGCGGCATGCAGCCAATCATAGGTGGCGATCGACTCCGTGCCCGTCCGCGCCCAATCCCGACAGACAGGCTGCAGATCCTGCCCTGTATGTTTCAGTAAGATTTAGAATCCATCTGCAACACCATTTACAGCAATGAGAGAGCATGGCCTATCTTGGAAACAAGCCACTAGTTTTTAAGTTAGTGTCTGTGAGATTTATGACAAAAACATACATACCATTCCCATCCATGATTTATAAACATCAACACTAATATTCTGTGCTGTTGCAGATTGTCTAAAACTTACAGGAATCTCCATTTAACAGTTACAAGTTATTGAAAAAAAAATTCAGACTCTGCCCACCTCTCTTTGCTTGGTTTCATGTTAATGTCTCCGATGACCTTGATGTCAGCGCACTGAATCCTGAATTTTCCTAGAAGTGCAGCCATTCTGTACAGAAGCAAGAGGAACAAAATATGATAAAAAGTAAACTGCTTTTAAATATCATTTCTATACCAGATAAACTATGGCAGAATCAGACAGTTCAACCTAACCGATCTATGGGTGTTTATCCTCCATATAAGCAGCAATCTTAATTCTAAGTGCCTACTAGCAAACCTGCACTGAGCACTCACTATTGGTTCAACATCTTTCCTAAAGTGTGGGCCTCAAAATTGCATGTATCCCAACTTAGACTTATTCAGGGTTTATATAGACTTGCCATTATATCTCAACTTTCATATAGTCTATACCTTTACATAAAAGTAAGTATTCCATTAATTTTTCTTATGGTCTTATCCACTTGAGGTGCTGCTTTTAATATCTTTTGAATCTAAACCACTAAATCCTCTGCTCTTTCACATCACCCAAAGTATAATTATATGATATTAAATTGCATCTACTTAGACTGAAACACTAGAGGGAGCATTCCTACACTGACTGACCCTGGAAACTGCAATGGAGATAGACAACACCCTCCACATTCTCATTCAGGATTTTGTCCAAGTGGAAAGTCTAGGTTTTAATCTCTTATTCACATTCCTTTTGAGCATGTCTTCCCCACTGAGCTCACAAGATCACAAACTCACCCTTTATGACATTCAATAGGCCTGCTCATCATATTTTGCATAACTTTGTCCAACAAGTAAATAACAAATATCTGCAAGCTCCAGAACTTAACTTTGGTTTGCATATATCCTCTGTTCTTAAACCACTTTAGTCACTTGTGCTTTAGCATTTGTTGTAAGAGCAACTACTGGGGTAAACTTTTAGATGAAGGATTTTCATTTAACTTTAACTCCTGACACTCTTTTGATGATGTAATCGACTTCACTGCACATGCTCAAATAAGGCTTCAGTTGGTGTTAGGAGTCACAGTGTACTTTTTAACCAAAGTGTACCACCTCCATATTACTGTCACACAATTCCACCTCCCAGCTTATAGCCAATTCCACAGTCTTACCAAAATCTCCTTGCAGCTCCTGTTGGCCCTCAGAATTAGGAACATAGGAAATAGGGGCAGGAATAGGTCATTTGAGCCTGCTCCGTCATTCAAACAGACCATGGCTGATCATCTACCTCTTACACCATTTTTCCCACTATCCCTATATTCCTTGATGTCATTAGTATCTGGAAATCTATCGATTTCTGTCTTGAACATGCTCAATGACTTAAGCTGCCACAGCCCTCTGGGGTAGAGAATTCTAAAGATTCACCACCCTCTGAAGAAATTCCTCCTCACCTCAGTCTTAAATGGTCTACCCCTTATTCTGAGACTCTGTCCCCTGGTTCTAGAATCACCAGCCAGGGGAAAAATCCTAGCCACATCTACCCTGTCATGCCCTGTAAGAATTTTGTAAGTTTCAATGAGATCACCTCTCATTCTTCTAAACTCTAGAGAATACAGGTTCAGTTTCCTCAATTCTCCTCAAAATAATCCCACCATCCCAATATTTGTCTGGTGAACTACAATGTCTCTTATTTTAGTATTATCTACAAACTTGGCATCACCTCCTCCAACTTTATATATAGATCAGGTAGTGTACACAGTAAATAGAAACAGTCCTATAACAGGGGACACTGCTACCCACCTACAGCTACACTTGAGAAACTTTCCTTCATTTCTGCTTCCTATTCTCTCGCCTGTAGCCAGTTTATAGATCAGGTTTTCTACTGTCTACCCATCTTCGTACCCTTCTACTCTCAATAGAGATCTGAAATATAAATTTTAGGATCTCTTGATATTTCTTCCCTCATTTCCATCAGAGTTCTTAGATCTATCCTGTGGCAATCAAACCCTCACTATCTATTTGACAATTGAAATTGACAATTTTAACGTAAAGATGATTTTTTAAAAACCGTCTGTAAAAGACAAGCAGCTGGGAGTTGCTGGCAGTGACAGGAAATCTTGTATGCATTATAGCATTTGCTGAACAGAGCAACAGACAATTTACTAAAATTTTGCTTATCCATTAAATGTTCTTTGCAACAGATCACTGTACTTTTCTTTAAATCTAAATATTGTGGAGATTTCCCAAGGTAGTTTTGAGGAATTGTGGAAATGGTGTCAATGTGCACATTTAAGAAAGAATACCATCAATGAGCATTAACATGCAAATTCCATTTTGTAAATTAGCACAGGAGTGCTCATTTATAGCAAATCAAACCATAGGAATTTTGCTGTACTTACAAACATTGAAAATATAACTGCATTTTCACATAGTTGATGTAAAGATCATTATCCAGTTACATACCCTGTAAACTGACAAATACATAACAAAGTGCATCACCAGAGCCATGCCACAATCCAGGATTACACATCTAGGGCAGAATTTAATGTCTGTGGCAGGGATCTCACCCACTGGCTGGAGAACCCGCAGGCACTTAAGTGACTGATGTCAGGCCTTCCCAGATAGTAAGGGCAGAAGGGGCAGTGGCAGCAGCTAGTAATGCATAGGGGTCTAGGATCAACAAGGGACCCCAAGCCAAAGGTGAATTTAGGGCAGCACAGAGGTTGTGGGGCACAGGGGAGTGGGTCACGAGAAGGGTGTGTGGGGGTCGGAGGCAAGGGCAGAGAAAGTGCCTGTCGACAGCCCTCCCTCCCTCCTTCTCAATGTCAGGTCCCTCGATCAGGCACATTAAGGCGAGACATCACCATCCCCAACCATCACCACCCGACAAGGGGCCCGCAAGCGAACCTGATATGGTTTGTTTTTTTTGGGCTTCCTATGCGGCGACCCCCTCGCCCACCACTGGTTGAATACCAATGGCAGCAGGACATTAATTTTCCACTTAAAGGGCCTCAATTGACTTCCAGTTAGGAAAGCTGTCGAATCGGGGCAGAGGCAGGAAAGCAATAGAATCTCAACACCACACCCTCTTACCCAATTAAATGCCACTGCCTCCAAACTCACCTCCGGGGGGGGGGGGGGGGGGGTCATTAAGTTCAGTCCTAGATCCCAAGCTGATATTGGTCAATCTGCCAAGAGTCCCACAACCTCGAAGGAACTGATGGGCGATAAGCACTATATATGCCTTCTCTAGTGCTCCATTTCATACCAAGGCAAATATTTTAAAGAGCAGCCAAGCACTTCTGTCTTTAGCAGCACAACTATCCATCTCTGAACAACAACGAATTGCTTCAAGTCCCATTCTCTCACATATTCCACCTTCAAAGCCAAAACCTAGGATCTCATGGATTTTTGGCTCCATGAATATCAAAATCCACACAACTTTCCCTGAAACCTCCAACACCCCCATTGGCAAACACTTCCCAGACCTGCATTTATCCTATCATCAACCTTCAATCATGCAGCTTCCTCACCTCCTTCAAATTTATTTATATTTCTCCCTGGTCCCCTCTTGAATCAACATAATATGTCCCTTGTGCTGATATTGTTAATTACTCACTCTATCCGCATACTGTCCCTTGTTTTTCCAAAGCCACAATCAAAAAGCCCATCTTTAAACTATCTGTTCCCTCTACTGCTGCCCAATGTCTAAACTCCTCTCGTCTGTCTTTAACATGTTGTTGCCTTCCAGTTGTGTGCTTGCCTACAATCTCCTTGTTTGAACCTCTTCCGTTTGCCCAGAGAACCAACTATTACAAGTCACTAATGATATCTGCCGTCACTGCAACCCAGATATATCATCCCTCCTTGGCTTCTCTGCAGTGCTTGACATTGTCAATCAGTGTCATTCTTCCCCATGGCTCATCTCAGTGGGACTGCCCTTGCTTACTGCATTTAGGAGTGGACCTACACAAGTTTCCAGCAATGGCTTCTCCTCCAACTCAAACGATTACCACCGAGTTCCCAGAGAATCATTCGTGGCTCCCTTCAATTTCTCCTTAAACACAAGTTAGCTCCCATATGATTGCCCAGTTGTACCTCTTCACCACACTTCCCTTGACCTCAGAATTATCGCCATGCAGCTAGACCGCCTGACATTAAGTCATGCATAAACCAAAGTTTTCAACAATTGAACTTCAGGAAAACAATTGTTTATGATTCTTGTTAAAAACTCTATCCTTGCTGTCCATTGTGTCCACTCTGGCTACATACTCAGGTTGAACAAGACTGCATGCAACCTCAGCGTTCTACTTAATCCAGAGTTGAGTTTCAAACCCCATAGCCTATCCACCATTTAGGATACCTGCTTTAAACTGTGCAACATTGTCACATTGGTCCCAATTTAGTCCCACTACCACCAAACCCCCATCCATACTTCCACCATTTCTAGACTGGAGCACTACAATGATGTGCTTGTTTCCTCCAAACTCCTAACTTCACCTCAGACAAAGCTCTGCTACCTGCATCCTGTCTTACATTGGGTTCCACTTGCCCATTAGCTCCATCAATGAACTACAGCCTATCAAATTTAAAACTCTTCAGGGCTTTATCCTATCTTTTATCTATAACCTTTTCTAGGCTGAAGTTAAATCTTGCCCTCTGACTCTGGCCTCAGGCATTCTCCCCCGGCTTTTGCTGGAACAGCCTCTGATGCCTCAACTCTACCCTATGGAACCATCTCTTGAAACCTTTCAATTTCTCTACCTTGCTCCCCTCCTTAAAAGTCTCTCAAAATGCATCTCTTTGACCTAGCATTTAGTCAACTAGAGTACTCTCCCGTAAAAGCTCTCTTCCTCCAAGTAAAGTGCCTAAAAATAGTCTTTCAAATTGAAGTGCTAACAAAAGTTTCATGCATCCTTCTGTTTGACCATAGGTTTTCAAACTAGGGTCTAAAAGGAAACTTCCTAGTGGTCAGATTTGGGTTACCATATATGCTGAACAGTCATAAGAATCCTATATTTTCTACATTTTCATGATTTATTAATATATTACTTCCATTCTGTACTTTTAACAGAGATAGTCTCTGCATTGGCAGTAGTAGTTTCTTTTGGGCAACTAAAACTTTTCTTTCAAAGTTAGGACAGGGATTTGCAATTGTATATCATTTATTTACAAGAACGTACACTTGAGAGTATATGTTCTCCATGCTGAAAAGCCAATGGATTAAGCAAAACACAGCTACAAATACTGTCCGAGTGATAGACAACTGCATGTTAATTACTCTGTGGACTTATTTTGATTGCATACACAAAGCTTTCTTAACTTGACAAGCTGGCCTTTGGGACATTATTAGTGTTTGAAGTTAGGTACATCTAGACCTAACCTATTCAAGAAAGCTGCAGCTAATTTGAAGCTTGACATTCTAAATTGCTTCTATTTTACATTTGAAGCACAAGTATCACAGCTCTCTTTCTCCTGAAACATTGAAAATCATCATCCAAACAAAACAAAAAGTGAAGTTTTAAATAACACCTGATGCTGTCTTGTTGGCATTCTACAGCTCACCTGTGTCAAGCAAAAGACCACCTGGGAATGTCATACCGTAAGGGCAATTCCCATTTGCCTATATGAAGGAATAAATACAGGCATGTACACGTTTTCCTCATTAACTCCCTTCTCTCGTCAGAGCTTTGAATTCTTGTGGCTGCCCTATAGTACCACACTAGTCCCTTGACAGTAAATATCAGAAGGTTTATTGATTCTGGCATACAGTACAACCAAGCTGGTTCCTTAATCAATAAACCACTTCTATCAAGAGTAACTAAAGTTTTGAGGCAGGAACCCTGGCAGATTTTCTCCCCCCTTAGCCAGGGCCAATTACATTACTCCAACTGAGATCAGCTCAGTCAGGACAGATCATGGATCAATCTTGGAATTGGAACCCTCCTGGCTTCCAAAGTTAAGTTACTAACTCAGTGATTAGGATGCTCATTCTCTAATGGAATTTCTCAGAAAGTTGGCTAAAAGGTGAGACATGTCTGCCACATCTCTTGTAACCAAGCACTTCTAGCCAGTGCCTGTGTGTCCCCAGATATTCTGGTTTACATCCCTGGCAAGAAGCTGAGGAGCAGGATGGAGACTAAAGTGAGGCTTACTGTAGAGGTGTGGTGGTGGGGCTGCAAAAGCACTCACTGGGGTTTGTTTGGGTTGCAGGCAATAAAGAGGAGTGAGGAGGCAGAGACAGAGGAGCCTAGAAACAGTTTTGCACCAGTAAGAGGTTGCAAGCCTGTTGAAAGGATCAATACCTGTCCTGGAACAAGTAGGCCTGAGGCCCTCCTAATTCTGGGTCTCATTTACATCATGCTGGCAAACTGCGAAGCTGCTGGACATTTGACTCCAGGCATCACACCAGTGAAGAGCTTTTGAATTTAAGGCTGCTGCAGCCATGAAGTGCTTTTGTACCTCCTGGCTCCACTTCTGAATAACTAATTTTCAAAAACACACTTTATTGGTGGCTAGGCTACACAGAGACCTGTTTTTTCTGAATTCTGGCTGCATTCATGAGAAACCAGTTTAGTAAAGGAGGCATCATTGGGTTCTCTGATCCAAAGCCTGTTTCAGGCATGGGCCCTGGATGCCTCCTACATCCAATTGGTGAAAGTTGCATTTCCAGCTCAAAATGCACACGCACATAGGCATACTGGACGCTTTGGCCCCTGTAAAATGGGCGCAGCGTCAAATTTCTAGGCTGGGAATTTGTGCTCCACAGTGTGGCCCACTGCTGGGGCCTGGCAGAATGGGAACATCTGGCATCGACAGTACTTGGTAGGGAAGAGGATCTGAAGTTTGAAATGATGGGGATGGGGAAGGTCTGAACATTCTGACCAGAGTATCATAGTGTGGTTTTGGGGAGGCTAGGGCACAGGGAAAGTATCCAGTGTTCTGCTGCAAATTTCAAGAGCTGAATCCACCAGCCCTGAAATTTGATTTATCACCTCACTGTTTAGAATTGCATAATTTCATGCAAGTTAAAACAAGCAATTCTGGACAACTATTTCAAATGCAACCAATGGGAGCAATTTGAACCTAATCTGCCAGCAAGTAACCCATGGGATCAAATCAGCCACTTATTTTACAGTTCTGTTTACTTTGAACTTTCCACTGAAGTCAGTCTGACTGATCCAGGCAGTTTCCTGCTGGGTTAAAATTACCTTTAATAAATGGCATAGAGTACAAAAGCAAAGAAAGTTATGCTAAGCCTTTATAAAACACTGGTTAGGCCTCAACGTGTTCAATGCTGAGCATCACGCTTTAGGGAAGTCAAGGCTTTGAAGAGAGGTACAGAGATTTACTTGAATGGTACCAGAGATAGCAACAACATGCATTTATATAGCACCTTTAACATGTTATATAAGGCTTCCCAAGGCATTTTGTTATCAAACAATATTGACACTACACTCCACAAGCCAGCATGACAACAGTGTTACGATCCTTGTAGAGATCACTTTCAAAGAAATGAATTTCCCAAATGACCAACGAAAATAAACCGGTGGACAGGATTTCACTTAAGACTTTTACTGTAACAAACAAACTAAAATAAACATTGATCAAACGTTACTTAACAGGCAATTAATACCCCAAACTGAAGAAAAAAAAGATAAGTTTCGCATTCACTCACTATCACAACCGAAATATATCTTACGAAACACTTTTACATAACGCCATGCCTTTGACCAATATGTAGTATTACAGGAACTGCCAAAGCCACTCTCAGCTCATCAGCAGAGGGTCACTTCTCCCCGAGCCACCCACAGTAATCTTATGACAGATGCTCCAAAGCTTGCTCAGAGGTAGGTATTAAGGAGCATATTCAAGGGAGAGGGAGAGAGATGGAGGGGCTTAGTGAGGAAATTCCAGAGCTTAGGGCAATCAATGGTGGAGCAATTAAAATTGTGGGTCCACAAGATACCAGAATTGGAGGAGCACAGAGATTAGGGTTATAGGGATGAAGGAGGTTACAGAGATAGAAGGGGTGAGGCCATGGAGGTTTTTGAAAATTGAGATATTACCACACCAGGAACCATTAAGCACAGGGGCAATGTGTGATGAGTAAGGACATGGGTGCCTGAGCTTTGAACGAGCTCAAATTTATGAAGGGTGGAATATTGGTGGCCGATGAGGAAAGCATTGGAAAAGTCAAGACTAGAGATAAAGGCATGAATGAGAGTTTCAGCAGTTGAAACGAAGCAGGGGCAGAGTCAGGCAATATTAGAGGTGGAAGTAGGCGTCCTTGGTGATGGAGTCCCTGTGTGGGTGCAAGTTCATCTTGGAGTTAAATAGCAAGGTTGCACACAGTCTGTTTCAGGCTCAGACAGCTACCAGGGAGAGGGATGGAGCCAGTGGTCAGGGAAGAGTTCTCAGTGCGAAAGACAATGGTTTTGGTTCTTCCCAATATTCAGTTGGGGAAAATTTTTGCTTATCTGGTACAAATTAGAGACAGTGGAGGGTCAAGGGAGGTGATGTTTAGTTGTATGGAGATGTGATTGTTCTCCTTAGTGCAGAGAAGGTTAAGGAGAAATTTGACAAAAATGTTCCAAATTATAGAGCTTTTAGAGTAAACAAGGAAAAACTACAGCAACTGGCAGAAGGATCAGTAAAAAGAGGTCACAGATCTAGGTACCTGCTAAAAGATGGAGCTTTTTAAAAACAAAATGTCAGCAAGTTATGATGATCTGGAATACAGAGCCTGAAAGGGTGGTGGAAGCAGATTCAATACTAACCCTCAAAAAGAATTGGATATTTCCTTGAAATGGAAAAAAATAAGGTAATGAGGCAAGACTAGAATGGGACTAATTGGACAGCTCTCTCAAAGAGATGGTACAGGCATGATGAGCTGAATGACTTTCTTCTGTCCTCTATGATTCTACGTTACTTCAAATTTAATGCAAAGGTAGGCCCTAAAGAGTCCCTTTAGTACCAATGTGCGCACGCAAATTCATCTATATAGTATACATGTTTATATTTGGATGTGCATATCGCCATGAAGGACTTTAGTGCACTTGTTGCTAGGAAGTTCAGTGGCTTTAGTGATGAAATTCTGCCTAATCCTTTTCAAAAAACAGACGTTTGTTTCTCAATACTTTCAAACATTTCAGCTAAAGTTTTGTGCTTTTACTAATATTCATGAACATTCGGCACACAAAATTTAGTTTGCCAAGTTTCCTGAAAAGCAGCGAGTTCGCAAACATATCAACAGTGTTATTAATATCCAAATGATTTAAATGCATAAGAGATCTTTTCAAGCAAAACTTACGCTCGTTTCTCCTCATTAATGCTGTCCAACTTCCCTCCAATAAAGATACGCAATTTACAGCCACACCATTTTTTTCGCGTAGTTAACAGATAGGGAATGAGAATAGTCAAACCTATTGAAGTAATGATAATAGGCATAATACTTATTTAATTAATAAGTTGAAATGCAATGCAACATTATTCATTTGACACCACAGGCTCTTTCATAAACAAAGACTGAAATAGTTTTAGATTTCATAGATAATATTAGAATTACAACAGGTATTGCCAACACCCAAAAAGGCCATCAGGAAATCTTTTAACCTTTGCATATCAAAATATTCCAAAGTATTCCTGATCATTCTTTAGACTACAAGAAATCTCAGCCTGAAAAAAATTCTATTTGAGGCAAGAATACAATCACTGAATCAAAGCTCAGAATCATTGGGTGGAATTTAATTCCCTTCGCTGTGGCAAATTTAGAGGGCTGGGTTGGGGGTGGGGTGGGAAAGAGATGGCGAATGGGGACTTTGCTACTTTCCCGCCTCCACCCCTATTAAGTTTGGGGTGGGAAGGCCCATTCCTTCTGCCCTGCCACCAATTGAGGCCCTTAAGCAGGCATTTATCATCCTGCCCCTGAGCAGCAAGCAGGTGAATCACCTAGTGTCTTTGCTTGCAGGTTCTGGGGGGAGGGATCCCTTGTTCAAAAGCACTGAGTGTTTGATCAAGGGACCTGGCATCAGGAAGGGGGGTGCCTGCTGAAAACCACTCCCACCCCCCTCAAACCCCTCTCCCACATCATTTACCTGTGTCTGGGTCCCTCCTTGACCTGAAGCCTCAGGTGGGTGTAGTACCAGCAGCAGCCACCGCTGCCAAGTACAGAAGAGCTGCTAGCCTCCGAATGGCAGCCTCTATTTTGGATCCCAGGAAAGGCCTGCCACTGGCCTGTCAACTGCAAGAGTGTCACTTCATTCAGGTGACACGGGTCTCCCACTGACTCTCCAGCCAGCAGCCGAGACCCCCAACAAATCCACTATATCCAGCCCATGGCTCCAGTCCAGAGATATTGCACAAAATCGAGATTGGCACTTTAGTGCAGTATTCCATTAGTGTTGCATTGTCAAAGCTGCTGCCTTTCGGATGAGGCACTGCATCAAGGCTCCAACTGCCTTCTTGGTTGGAGATGGAAGATCCCATGGCACTACTTGAGAACAGTAAGGAAATTGTCCCAGTATCCTAGCCAATATTTCTCCCTTAACCACCAGACAATATGGTCATTTGTTTCATTCCAGTTTGTGGAAGGTTGCTAAGTGCAAACGTGCTGCTGCATTTCATACATTATAATGGTGACTGCATTTCAAAAGTACTTCACTGGTTGTAAAATACTGTGGGTCACCCGGAGATCATAAATTAATATGTTTAAAAGAAAAGATTGCATTACTAATTTTCAAACCTAATGAATACCTTATAAAATGTCACATTCATAGACATTAAAATTAGACTTTTTGGAAAATAATATGCTTCATACCTCCATCATCAAACAGCCACCACACATCTATTGTCCCTTTCTCCTGATTCTTTTGGAACTGAGTACTTGCATCCAGTAGGCGTTGATTGAAATCTGCAGCATGACCAGCACTGATTTTAAAGTCTGAATAGAATAAAGAAGTAATTGTATTTGTGCAGCCAAAATAATTAGTTGCCAAGGAACAGCGTAAAAATTCAATAACCTAAACTATGGTCAGATTGCAACAAAGTCTTTAATGATGCTTTCCATACATCAAAACTTTACTGGGGCAGGACTTCTGCTCATGCATTTATCCCCAGCATAACACCATCCAAAATCTCAGAGACAAGGTCATTTATATATTAGTGTTGTCTTTGTATCAAGGCTTGTGTTCTGTACATGGCCTACTTTTAATCTCTTGTCCTACTGTCACTGTTTATCTTGCTGTGATATGCATTTATGTTTTCTATACCATTTATTTCTTTTACAAAGTCCCCTTTGTTCACCTTGCTTCAAAACTAAATATTTCTAGTTTCCCTAGTCTTGAGATGTTTTTGGAATTCTAGGTCCAAGCTAAAAAGCTGAAGCAAAGTTAACATGCTTCAACAATTCAATTGTTTGCAATCATAAAAGCAGTCACATTTCCATGAACCTCGATTTTGAGGGCAACCTCACTGATGGCAAGGGATCAGTAGATTTAAAATAAAGTCAAAAATTTATAAAACTGAGCAAGCATTATTAAAAACGAATGCCGATTGAGTTTTAGTCTGCTGTCAGGTGGAGCACATTAACTGCCCACAAGTTGGAGGTAGCTCCGATTTTGAGACTTCTTTTAACTTGATAGGTGTTGCAAAACCAAATGGGATCCCGATGCAGGTGATTAATCCATGGCCTCCAAAATATCCTGCTCTTTATGGCTCCACAAAAATAAAAAAATTGACTGTTTCCTGATCAGAACGTCAGTAAACATGGATGGGGTGTACATGGTGTACGCATTGGCCATGTGTCACTTAAAACTGCAATCTAAGTATATCATTAGGGTTCCGATTTGTGTGGGAGAAAGAGGCCCATCACCTATTCAGGCCTACCCCTGTCACCTAGAAGTGGGCTCTTTTCATATTGGTGCTGGCCAGAGCACCAAGGCAACTGACTCCACTTTAGAGGCCCCTTATTGTCAGTTTTCCAAGTGAAAATCAGCAATGTCGCTGACATTTGACAAAGTTAAAAATGTTACGGTGAGTGTGGTTATAGTAAAGTTAGAATATTTTTATTATAGGAGTGGCCTAGCATTCAAGTTTGCCTTTTCGCATCAGACTGGCTCAGACTTCAGCTTCAGCTGAAATGACAGACAAGAGTTTTAAGACAAGATTCCTGAAAGTAAACTTTCTAAACAAGCTAACAAACACTAACAAGAATGAGAGAAAAAAGTAAGACAGAGGGTAAATATAATTATGCCTTACAGTCATTAAATTAAAAAGACTACAGCTATGCAAGTAGGAGGTCTCGGAATTTTATCATAGATCTAAAAAGAGGGGTACTTAGCCTTCATTATCAACAGCAGAAGAAGCTGAAATTGAAGAACAGACCCATGTCTGGAGATGGTGGTTCCAAGCAGCGCTCATACCATCCTCCAATATAATACTTTTGAGAACAGAACTTTTCTTAATAAAAGAGTTGACGTTTCGAGTCCTCATGACCCTTCAACAGGGTCATGAGGACTCGAAACGTCAACTCTTTTCTTCTCCACCGATGCTGCCAGACCTGCTGAGTTTTTCCAGATAATTCTGTTTTTGTTTTGGATTTCCAGCATCCGCAGTTTTTTGTTTTTATTTTTTTTCTTAATAAAAGCTTTTATGGCCTCAATATGGGAAAAAAGTCATGCCTTTTGCTTAAAAGAAGAGGGTTTTTTAAAGCCTTATTGCAGATTTGGCACTTTGGGGAAAACACCAAGGCACGTTTAACATGGCACTTTGCTTCAATGGCTGCCCTGACACAACTTGGGCTGAATTTTACGCTATCAGGCAGACCAACCCGATCGGGTGCAAAATCGCGCAAGATGACGTTGGGCGAGAGTACCGATGTCATCCCTCGCTCGCGGGATATTTTGGTCAGCAGGTGTGCACAAAAGTCGGAACCGCACCCGCCGACAACTAAGAGGGCAATTAAAGCCCATTAATGGCGCAATTGTCTCCGAATTTTCATGGTCTGTCCAACCTTATGGCTGGCAGACAGGTGAATCGGGCAGGTGGACTTAGCATTTTTCATGAAGCCTCAACCAAGGGCAGGATGAGATTCCCGTTATTAAATGAAATTAAAATAGTAATCTATAGACAGCACTTTTATCATCTATATGTTCCGGTGCCTGATTGTGATGCCTGGACATTTTTTTCCTGATTTTCAAAACTTTACTTCACGGTTTTCAGTTCTGCAGCTCCCCGAGGCAGCTCTCTGCCTTCAGGGAGCTCTCTCTCAGCGCTCACCCACAGAAACGTCATCACCCACCCTCCTCCTGCCCCGGCATCACTAAGCTTTTCAGTGCACGTTTCACGCTGGCTGGCCATTAATCGGCCCTTGTGTGCAGAGATGACAATTTTTTTTTATTATTATTCATTTAGAGGATGCGGACATTGCTGGCTAGGCCAGCATTTATTGCCCATCCCTAAATGCCTTTGGAGGTGGTGGTGTAAGCTGCCTTCTTGAAACACTGCAGTCTCTATGTTTTAAGTACACCCACAGTGATGTTAGGGAGGGAGTTCCAGGATTTTGACCCAGCGACAGTGAAGGAATGGCAATATGTTTCCAAGTCAGGACGGTGAGTGGTTTGGAGGGGAACTTCCAGGTGGTGGCTTTCCCATCTGTCTGCTGCCCTTGTCTTTCTAGGTGGTAGTGGTAACCAGGCAGAATGTGACTTTCTGCTCTGCGTTCAAGGGAATGGTCTTCAAATGCACACTCGGAAGCAAGATCAGTATCCTCTACTCTCACTTCACATCTTAAGCCCACTTTAATATTTGGAAATAGGTAAATAACTCCTCATAGCACATCTATAATATTTACATTTTTGAGAATGGTAGTAAGGTCAGCTATAACAAGAGAACAAACATAAGAAAAGATTAATATGACTTTAAACAGATTTACCTTGATACCCCAGAAGCATTTGCAGCTGAGAGGTAGGCAAGGCAAATAACTTTACTATACTGACTCTGGTAGGCAAGGTTGTCTCGTTCCTGAAGCCACTGCTAAAGCTTGAGCTTCATCTGCAATTAGTTGAACTAGGCTTTGGTAGATCTACTAGACCTGCTATTCAAAGCAGTTAACATGAAATCTGGTCTAAATTAATCTTACTGACTATGTCAATCTCAGATCTTGCAAAAGGATCAACTTATTGCAAGTACAACCCTGCTGAAGCCAAGTTACTGTAATTCACTTCAACTTCCTTTGTAACTTCAGATATTAATTACATCAATTAATGATGCTGAACTAGTGCTGTTTAAATTAACTCCTCTCCAGTCTGTAACAGAAACTGGAAGCTCAAATCCGGGTAAACCATTTGAATTTGACCAGAGTCCAAGTTTAAGACACAAGCCAAATCTGAGATGAGAGAGTCAACTGGAAGCCAAAAGGAAGAACTTGGTACTAGAACGAATTTTAAAACACGGTAGATTACCACAACAAATTCTTTTTCCCCAACTAAGAAAACGGCAACTTTCAATGCCCGGATGTGGGTCAAACAAGGAGATCTGAACAGCGAAATATTAGCATCCCTTAGCACAGAACAGCTGAAAGTTGTAGCTAGGGAGGTACAGTTAAAATTGCCCAGTGAAGTGAAGAGAAATGAACTGATCCAGTTGCCAGTAGGGCATTTAGGCCTCACATATCCAACAGAGCAGGTAGATAAGAGCTTAACCCTGACTCAGAATCCCCAGCCAAATTCGAGCTGGAAAAGCTCAGAATGCAGCTAGAATTTCAGGAAAGGGAAAGAGAGGGGGAAATAGTGAGAAACAAAGAGCAAGGGAACTGAAGAGGGTAAGAGAATTCCAGCTCCGACAATTGGAAATGGAGCTAGCAACACAAAGGGAGAGAGAGACCAGACAGCTAGAAGCTGCAAGGGAAAATCTCTCTCTACCCAGTAGCACCACCTATCTCCCTAACCCAGAACACGGAGCCCCTCAAGCATGCTAGATTTATTCCCAAATTAGGAGAGTGACGTGGGGTCATTTCTTGCCACTTTTGAGAAAGTAGCAGGCCAGCTAAAATTGGCGATCAGATATCTGAACATTTTTAATTCAAGGGCAGCCATCAGGGAGAGCCCATGAGGTCTACTCCATGCTGCCTCCTGATATGTCCATGAATTATGGGCAAACCAAGGGCTCCATCCTAAGCACCTATGAGTGAGTCCCAGAAGCATATCACCAGCAATTCCAAACGCTAATAAGAAACCAACATAAACCTGCGTAGAGTTTGAACGGCTGAAGCAAACAGTGTTTGATCGATGCATGCTTTCTTTAAAGATCCCACACACCTATGGAGGAATTGCACGAGTTGAGATTGTTTGAGGAATTTAAAAACTGCTTACCCTCCAGCCTGAGGATGCACTTGGAGGAGCAGAGAATTCTCTCAGCCCGGAATGTAGCCATCACAGCAGACAGCTACAATCTCACCCATAGGCCTGGAAACTCAACGATCCTCTCTAAACCATCCCCATGAACACTGGAAAGATAAGCAGGGCAACCTAGATAGGAGAGGCCCCTGCACTCAGAAAAGAAAACACAAAGGAGGTTGCGAGGAGTCCTCCTGCAGCCCGCAAGGAGAACACCCATAAACTGGTGTGCTCCAATTGTAATAAAATAGACCATTCCAGATCGGAGTGCTGGAAATTGTAAGGAAGGAATCTAGTAGGGCTCCATGAGTAGACCCTGAAGGACATCCCAACGAGTAGTGCAGCAGAGTAGGCAGAGACTTCTGTTGCATAGACTTACCCCTTGGGAGGACACGGAAAAAAGCTTCCAGAGTTTTGTCCTTTCAGGAACAAGTGTTCCCCTACCTGTCCCAAAATGTGAGCAAGTCCGTTGTATTGCTCCAGGACGCAGAGGCCGCTCAGTCCTTAATGTCTAAGGGAAACATCAACCTTACCCCACCACCACCCCCAACTCCTCATGCCCTTCCCATGGCACCTACCCAAGCAATCGCAGAAGATGGGACACCTGCCCCGTTACCTCCTCCCATCACTGTCTAAGGCCCCAAACACTCCTTTCAACTTGCACCTCCTTCAATTTGGTTTACTGTATTCACTGCTCCCAATGCAGTCTCCTCTACATTGGGGAGACCAATCGCAGACTGGGTGACTGCTCTGCGGAACACGTTCGCTCAGTGTGCAAGTATGACCCCTACCTTCCTGTCGCTTGCCATTTCAACACACCATCCTGCTCTCACGCCCACATGTCTGCCCTTGGCCTGCTGCAATGTCCAGTGAAGCCCAATGCAAACTGGAGGAACAGCACTTCATTTTCTGATTAGGAACTTGACAACCTTCTGGACTTAACATTGAGTTCAACAGCTTTAGACCATGAACTCTCTCCTCCATCTTTGCTCCCTTTTTAATCCAATTTTTTTTTTTAATGTAAATTTTTAATTTACTTTTATTCATTTATACATTTTTAAAATCCTTTTTCCCCAACACCCCCCACCCCATCCCCGGTCACCCCCTCCACAGGGCCATCAGTCACTGTTTCAATGTCGTGCTTTCAGAGTGCTGACCCTTGTTCTGCTATTAACACATTCTGCTGTCTTACCTTTACGCCATTATCAGCACCTCCTTCAGTCTTTACCACTACTGTTAACACTCCCTTTTGTCTTGTGTCCGTGACATCTTTCTCAATCTCTGCTTAGCCCCCCACCTATCCCTTACCTTCTATCTTGCCCCACCCCCTTGAATAGTATAAAATCATATTTCTACTCCTCTTTAGCTCTGAAGAGGAGTCATAAGGAATCGAAATGTTAACTTTTTCTCTCTCCACAGATGCTGCCAGACCTGCTGAGTTTTTCCAGCATTTTCTTTTTCTTTCAGATTTCCAGCATCAGCAGTATTTTGCTTTAATTTTAGAACTGCTGTTCCCAGCCAGAAAGAGCCTCCAGAGCCTGTTCACAGGACATTAAAACATTTGGGCCAATGTGGATGCCAGATACTAGAAGGCATTTCAAATGTTTCAAAATGGCTGTGGGAGAGATTCTGAAATCGTTTTTTTGATACATTCAAGGGGTGTGGCCTTCGCTAGCTGGGCCAGCATTTATTGCCCATCCCTCATTGCCCTTAAGGTGGTGGTGAGCTGCTTTCTTGAACTGCTGCAGTGCATGTGGTGTAGGTACACCCACAGCATTGTTAGGGAGGGAGTTCAAGGATTTTGACCCAGTGACAGTGAAGGAACAGCGATATATTTCCAAGTCAGGATGGTGAGTGGCTTGGAGGGGAACTGGTGGTGTTCCCATGTATCTGCTGCCCTTGTCTTTCTAGATGGCAGCAGTCATGGGTTTGGAAGGTGTTGTCTAAAGGAGTCTTGGTGAGTTTCAGCAGTGCATCTTGTATACACTACTGCCACTGTCCGTCGGTGGAGGGAGTAAATGTTTGTGGATGGGAAGCCAATCAAGCAGGCTGCTTTGTCCTGGATGGTGTCAAGCTTGTGTTGTTGGAGCTGCACATATCCAGGTAAGGGGAGGGTATTCCATTAAACTCATGACTTGTGCCTTGTAGATTGTGGACAGGCTTTGGGGAGTCAGGAGGTGAGTTACTCATCGCGGGATTCCTAACCTCTGACCTGCTCTTGTAGCCACAATACTTATATGGCTAGTCCAGTTCAGTTTCTGGTCAATGGTAACTCCGAGGATGTTGATAGTGGGGGATTCAGCAATGGTAATGCCATTGAATGTCATGGGGCGATGGTCATTGCCTGACACTTGGTGTGGCACAAATGATACTTGCCACTTGTCAGCCCAAGCCTGGATGTTGTCCAGGTTTTTGCTGCATTTGGACATGGACTGCTTCAGTATCTGAGGAATTGCGAATAGTACTGAATTGTGCAGTGAACATCCCCACTTCTGACCTTATGATGGAAGGAAGGTCATTGATGAAGCATCTTAAGATGGTTGGGCCTAAGACACTACCCTGAGGAACCCCTGCAGTGTTGTCCTGGAGCTGAGCTGGCTGAGGTGAGTTTCTACTAGGTATGACTCCAACCAGTGGAGTTTCCCCGATTTCCATTGACTCCAGTTTTGCTAAGGCTCCTTGATGCCACACTCGGTCAAATGCTGCCTTGATGTCAAGGGCAGTCATTCTCACCTCACCTCGAGAGTTCAGCTCTTTTGTCCATGCTTGAACCAAGGCTGTAATGAGGTCAGGAGCTGAGTGGCCCTGGCGGAACCCAAACCGAACGTCAGTGAGCAGGATATTGCTAAGCAAGTGCCACTTGATAGCACTGCTGATGACCCCTTCCATCACTTTACTGACTGATAGGACAATAATTGGCCAGGTTGAATTTATCCTGCTTTTTGTGTACAGGACGTACCTAGGCAATTTTCCACATTGCTGGGTAAATGCCAGTGTTTTAGCTGTACAGGAACAGCTTGGCTAGGGACGTGGCAAGTTCTGGGGCACATGTCTTTAGTATTATTGCTGGGATATTGTCAGGACCCATAACCTTTGCAGTGTCCAGTGCCTTCAGCCTTTTCTTGATATTATGTGGAGTGAATCAAATTGGCTGAAGATTGGCATTTGAGACACTGTGGACCTCTGGAGGAGGTCTAACTTTTAAAGTGATTTAGTTGAAGTGGCTTTTTAAATATGATTGTGAAAAGTCAGACAAATAAAATTTATAAATATGACTTGACATGATTCATTTCAAATTTATCTGACCTAATCTTTTGTTCCAATGGCTCAATGTGATTTTGTTATGATAGGTACTGCAGCAGCTTAGTTTTGACAGATTCTGTGGCGTGGCTGCTATTCAGTGCACCACAATCAGTCCTTTACACCCAAATAAGAGTCATTGCAGAGCTACACTGGGACCAAATGTGGAATCTTCGAGTTGAAATTCTGCCTCCACATCCCTGTAAGCAAGTGGACACTTTTAGTTCAAAGTCAGTGGCAAGAATTGCATCTGCACACTCTAGTTGAATTATATCCCACCCTTTAACCTTATCTAGCAACTATGCTTGGTTTTAATTCAAAATGTGCACTAGCACAAAAGGTTAACTAGTTTATCACTAGATTTTAAAAACAGACTTCTGAAATTTACATCTCATCGTAACTCCAGGACTCAAATGATGTTTTCAGCCATTTCCCTGGGGATTCCAATGGTCTCCTGCTGAAGTTATGGTGGGAGATTGGGTGACCCCCTGTGAAATTGATGGCCTAGTTGTTAACATGTATTTGTTACTTTTAGGTGTAGGAAAATATGTTTTACCTTTCTGTGTATTCACATCTAGTGTATTAGTACTATATTTGACAGCTTTGTTCAGGAATTTCAGTGAACGGATTCCTTGTTTTCCATCCTCTTGTTCGTCTCTCTTAGCAGCTTCCAATGCTAATTTTTCTTGCTCCTTCCTCTGCAATTCTATGAAATAAACGAAAATGACTAATTTGCACCATTTGCACTCTCAACCAATGAGCAAACATTTAAGTTTAGAAGCTTTTTAGCCAAAGCACCAAAACTTCCAGGACATTTAAACCTTTGCATTCATTTTTGTCTACTGACACACATTCAAGCAACAAGAAATGAAAGTAAAGTTTAACAAGGCTTCTGGAAATTTAATTCTTCTCCAGCACAGAAAGGTTTTTATATGGCAGACAGAAGTTATTACTAGAGGTTTTATTAATGATCCAGTAAACTAATTCGGTCACGTAAGCGGCTTTGTCTTTGCCAGGAGCTGCACAAGAGCAGTTTTGAGCAACTTCAGTGCTTTGACCTCCCCCACCCCTTCCACATGGGATGGCAGCTAGCCTCCATACAGACATTTCTCAATAATGACCTGCAGCTTTGTCACTTGGAGATTCCCAAGTCCAACTCCACATCCCACATTCACCATAATGGACAATCAATACAGTGGAGCTTACCAGTTTATACGCTGCACATTTTTTTTGTAATCTATATGTTGAGTAAAATATTTGCCAACATACTTATAGCTCACAAGGTTGTATTTATGACTCGCAGGGAAGTCTGGAATAGTGAAGAATTGGCAATGTTAGAAGCCATGTAAGAACCCTGTTGGAGCCAGTGTCTGGTTGCATTTGCTATCTAACAATTTCTTTGGCTGTCAAGCTTATTTTGTATTGGGGCATAGAGAGTCTGTACTACAAGTAAGAAAAACTAAATTACATAAGTTTTGTTAACCCCCCAACCCCCCATCATTCCATTCTTGTGATGAATTAATTGCCTGTTCTGATTATTTACAGGAACTCACTATGCCAAACTTTAGTGATCTAAACAAGGGAACGTACCTCACTTCAAGCATTTGGGAGACCAGAGGCTAGCCCAATGAAATTGGGCCCAAGTCTTCCACTGAAAGCTTCACCCAAGACCCAGGCTTTCAGCAGGTAAGGGATCAAAGGGAGATGAGGCATCTACTTGACTTCCTCCCTCAATTTACATGTGGGGCCAATACCGCTACTATCTGGGGCCCAATACCACTTTACACTGAGTAATCCTTGGGAGCTGTGGCGTGGAGAGCAAGAGAGCACGACTGGGCCCCAAACCCTGTTGGCCATGCAATAGGTGGAAAGCAGCAGCTAGCGCTGGTCCTAACTTGGCCTGGGATAGAAAAGCAAAAGAAAAATTAGGCAATAGGCCTTGCTGCCTGATTTTTCCCAGTACCTTGCCCAATTTGGAGTGGAATGGTGCAAAATAGAGGCCTATTGTTTCCCTTTTCGACTGTGTTGGTGCTAGATTCATCTCAAGAGATGTCTATCCTACTTCCCTGTATTCATTAATAATTTTTCTTCCAAATATTTAACAAAGTCACTATAAATATCTGATTGACTCAAATTTATTATTTTCTAAAGCGATTCATACTCAAACACACCTCTGTATGAAAGAAATCCTCTAATCTGCCCCTTTATGCTTCTAATGTTTCATTCAAAGTTTATGCACTCATGTCATTACTTCATCAACTAATTATGCTCTCAAACTAAAAATGTTTAGTACATCTATTGGATTCCCCTAACCTTCTTTGGCTCAATGAATACAGCTCTGGTTTGAAGGTCTATTACAGTGCTTATCTAAGTCAAGCTACACTATCTTGTTCAACACATTATAATGAATGTGCCCAAAACTGCACGCAATAGAGTGCTGTACAGTCATGAAAGCTAGAATCTTAGTTTTTTTTAAAAAAAAACTTCCTCTGTATTTTAGCTTTTGAAATATTGGCAGGGACAGATTTCTTTTCTCCACTCAAACACAAGTGATGTCTACTGCACCTAAAATGTGTCCCAATCAAACAGGCCCAAATTCATTCATATTTTCAAGTTATTAACATGTAGTGGGAGTCGATTAGATTTTAGGGGAGAAACTCCACATGTTGCACACTTCAAAGGTCCACAACACATCAAATGATGGGGTTAGTGGTCATTATGGTTGGACAAATTTGATTTTGGTTGTTTTCCATTTTAGACATCTGTATTTGGCAGAGGTTTTGCTGTGTACCTTGGCAGGCTGAACACAGAAGAATGTATTACCTTTTCAGTTACTGGCATTTCCAAGAGTTTATTTCCTGCTATATCTGGCAGCTCTGTTGGAAGAAGCAGGGGCCCACACTTTGAGGAAAGCCCTATTGAGGTTTTGCTGCAGGAAGTGAAGCAGGGAACAGAAGTCTTACTCCCCTTCCAAAGCTGTAAGGTTTTGAAAAGCATCGAGTGGAGATATTAGCAGGAGACAGTAGACATGGTAAATGCCAGCACCAATGGCTGGATTTTATATGGACAATGCTGGTCTTGCCCACCTGTTGGAGAACCAGTCAAAGCCTCACTTTTCTCCAGGAGACCCAACTCTATTACATTCCAATCAGGCATTTACCTTGCCAGCGCAGAGCCTCTTGCCTGATTAAGCCCCGAACAGGGTGCAAATCCCACCCAAGAGCTACTGGCCAATCAGAAGCTGGTAGTTCTCCAGTACCAGCAGCACCACCGACAAAGTAGCTGTAGCCGGTTTTACAATGGGCCCCTCACCAGGAGTCGACAATGGATTCCTGAAGAGGAGTGAGTGTGTGTAGAATTGGGGGTGCTGGGGGGTGGGGGAAAGGAAGAAGTGGTTCGGAAGGGCGGTTCCCCCACCTTCCTGAAGCCATGTTCCCCGAAAGGACACAGTGCCCATGAATAAAGGGCTCTGCCCCACATCCTCTCTCCCTACCTCCTAGTAGGCCACTGGCAAACCCAACTGGGTTGGGCAGCCTCCCCAGATAAAGCGTCTCTCGTCCCAACTGCTCGTTGAATGCTAACAGCTTCAACTGGCCTCTGGGCGGGAAGGCTGCCGCAAGCCTTCCCACCCCAGACTTGATTGGAAGGCAGTGGGACCTGACCCTCCTCCCAATTACATACCTCCCACCCCAGCACTCAAACTTGCCCGGGGGCATTAAATCCCATCCAATGTGTGGACTGAACAGTTTTTTTTAAAAATTCAACAACTTTTCAGAAAGCAAGGTAAGCAGATGCCTCATTTCCTCTTATTTATGTGACCAGATGATACTAGTATATTTACCAGCACAGTCTCTTTCTGCAAGGAGATGCCTAGGCCTGTTAGTTGTTTATTAATTACATGCAGGTGGTGGGAATTCTCCCCAGTTAATTCCTATAAATAGGAACAGAATGAAACTGTGGGATAGGAGGTGCATGTTTGTAATGTTGATCTCTAAACAAATGCTCATCAGTCTGTAAAGATTGGCTCCAGTTCTAATCCTCATTTGGCTGTTTTATAACAGGCATAACTAATGATAACCTCTCATTTTGCAATATAGTATTTGAATAAGGAAGAGCGGGTCAGATTTTGACTGATACTGTAAACCGTCAGCCCATCTTGCACCTCTCCCAATTAAAGTCACGCTATTGCACAAAGTATTTATTTACTCATTTCTATTTCTATATCTATATCTATTTCTATAATCATTGTTAGAATCTCTTGGAAGATGGAAACTTTATTTAATATCTGGTCCTACAGCTTGGTGGTCAGTTCTGGGGAAGGTTTACAGCTGAAACATTAACCTATCTATTCCCTCCACAGATGCTGTTCAACCCACTGAATTTTTCCAAGCAGTTTCCATATATATTTCAGATTTCCAGCATTTGTAGTTTATTACTTTGTTTTGACAGTTTGTATATCTGCTGCATTATCCTACCTTGAATCTGAAGTATGCAGGAGATATCAAGCCCTTGGCTAATCCGGAGAATCATCAAACCATATTCAAAATCAAAGGCATCACTGCAATCAAAAGAAATACCATTCTTCAAAACAGCAAAATCACATTTACTGTGCTGTCATAACTTTCTTTTTTCTGAAACTAAGTTGTAGGCTAGAATTTATAAACACATCATACTCCATGCTTATAGCTTTACATGCTAGGTATTCAGATCAACCATTTCTGACTTGTGTCTGATTTTCTAATATGGACTCCAGATGCCCAAAGCTCCATGCTGAGAATTTTTTTTTATAACATTTCAAATACAGTACTTAAATTTCTCATTTAACTCAACACAACTGTCACACCATTGACTAAAGATGATTTGGACCCTGTCAATAAAAAAAGTTTTATTCTTCTTCAGGTAGCATCTTCGATTATTTGACAGTCACCAACTATTGCTTGTGCTATGATTTTACTACAGGGCAGAGTGAAGAGGCAGGCCCCCAAGTCTACCTCCTCCAGAATGGGGCTCAAACCCCACTCTGTTGGCATAATCCTAGACTACACATTAACCGTCCAGCCAGCCAAGCTAACCAGCCCCGCATACTTTTATTATTTACTCTGAAAATTTATATCAAGATGAATCTTTTTCTGAAATCTAGGTTTACCATTTTATAGAATTTGCTGTCCTATTACTGCATATCACAGCTGTGATGTACTAAATCAAATTAATTCTCTAGCTAGATGTAGTACAATTGAAAAATATAATAGACTGGATTCATTATGGAAAGTGAATTTTTAAAAATTGTCAATCTCTTATTAAGATAGCGAGAGATGAAGATTGCCTTGGACCAGTCGGAAATCACACGCTAAAAATACCTACTTGTTGGTGATATGTAGCAAATAAAAACAGAAGCATAAACTTCAACTAGTGGGAGTGTTTATCCCTAATGAATAAATGTAAAAAAAACTGGGTCCACTGGGTGATGTGCAGAATCTGCACAACTTGCTTCATTTAGATAAAGATTCGATTGTATCTTTGTTTTAATGATCAAACTGATTTGATGATTTTAGTAACAGGAAAAATGTAATTGTTCCATGCATGTTAGATGAAACATGTAGTGATTTGTATCCCATATCAGATATTCACCCCCTTGGGACTTAATTTTCTCATATCAGTGCCCTGTAACACCTGAATCTAGTGCATAATTCAGGAAAAATGGGACACAAGAGCTGTAACACTATGGGCTGGGCATTGCAGTCCCAATTCAGAACCACACAGTCAGGCAGGAGAAAAAATGGTGGGCAGAGCCAGATCCAGAAGTCCTGGCCCTATTTCCAGCGATATTCAGCAATGCAATATAAAAAAAAGGGGACAGCTTTTGAACCCCACTAACTGCTGTTTAAAAGTTGTTGACACCATTCTGGAAGTGGGCATTTCAGAACCTCTGCAATTTTCAGCAAGGCGGCCACATTTTGGAAGCTTTTTTAAAATCACACCTATGCTTGCGGACATGAACCATAGATTGGAGGTTGGAAGAATTTAAAGGGTGAGTAAAATGGTGTTGCCCCCTTTAGAGCTCATAATAAAATGCTGTAGCCTGAGTTAAATTTATGTTTACTAAAGCAAGTAAAGACAGTGCTGTAATTGGAAAAGGTAAGCGACCAAATGTGGTTGCCAAGCTGTTACTTCTGACAACTGGTGAGCTGTCAAGTAAAAGAACAGCATTGTAAAAGTGGAAAAGTTTTTAATATGCATTAGAATAGATCATCCACTGGATCAAATGCTATTCAGCATTGTACAACATTGAAAGCATGGATCAAATGTTATTCTGCATTGTACAACACAAAGCATTGCCCAGAGATCAATAGCTAGTTAGTTAAATGTTTTCCATAGCTTTCATTCATTCTTTTAAAAGTTCTGTTTGGCTATCTCCAAAGTCCCTAATGGATTCTGCTCTGCAGAGTTTGTTTACACAGCTGTTGAGGGGAAAATCAGTTTTGATGGCTTGGCTATCTTCCAAACCACTAATAGAATTGGCACTGCAGGGTTTGTTTAAACAGCCGTGCTGGAGTTTTTCCAAATATATGGCTCGACAGTTTTGTATATAAAGTGGATACTGGGCGAGAGACGGCCGATGATCTGCACTTCTGGGCTGCCTGGCGAGCCCTTTAACTTGGCCGGCATTGGCCTGTTTCTGTCTCCACCTCTAACGCTAGGCCTGACTCCGGGCTATCCTTGCCTCTACCAGATCAAACTCCTGCCAGCAGGCACTGCTGGGGTAGAGGCACGATTACAACGTCAGGAAAATTTCCAACTCCCATTCCGGTCTCCAAGATGAAAATCCTGCCCTATGTTTCTAGACACACCAGATCAATCTTTCTAGGCAGCTTCTGGGGCTGTTAAATCAACAGACTTGGTTAAATGGTATGCTAATGATGCATCAGAAGTGCTAAGATCATTTCTTCAGTTCATGTCATGATTGGCATCAAGCCTAAGCAGCACTCAGACAAGGAGGGAATTAAAGCTTAGCTGGCAGTGCCTGGAGTTTAAATGAGTAGTCATTAGCTGTTTTAGTTTCCTTCAATGAGCAAGATGGGAGAATGAATTTCCAACTTTGCTGAAATAACCCTTCACTGTGAAAGTGATTAAAAGAACTGCTCTGGTGAAGGGGGAGTGGGGGTGGAAAGTGTGTGTGTGTGTGTGTGTGTGTGTGTGTGAGTGAGAGAGAGAGAGAGAGTGTGTGTGTGTGTGTGTGTGTAAGTATTCTGTCAGGCTCCACAACACTTCCACAAATGGAGTTCCCTTAGGAAGAGGAGAATAAGCGAGAAACGCAAGATGGTGAAAAAAATGAGGCAATATTGTAACAGGAAAGCTTCTACCCACAAGTATTCAGCCAACTGAATATAGGCTCAAATTTATGAAGAAAAATCAGAGCTCTATAACTTGCTGCAGAAGGACCTGCACTACCAAAGGCAGTGAGGGTGACAGCCAATTTGGAACTTCTTGATCTAGATTATTTCAAGAAAACAGTAGAGACATTGGTAGTATTAATCAATCTGCAGTGTGTAGTTACCTAAAAGCAGGTGACTAATGTTAGCTTGTGCAAACAATACAATTTCATCCTTTCCCCTAAAAGATGAAAGAGCAACATGTAACAGCTGAAGTTCTTTTCCAGAAGACCAGTCTAGCTAAAGTCTAAGATGTCAGTGGTGCCAACATATATAGCTCTACATGTTCCATGGTGAACCACCCTAAAATGAAATGTGAAATGACTGCTGTCAGAGAGAAAGGCATTTACATTCATGGTTCTAAACTGATGGTCAAACACAAGCTGAAATTTGACTGGATTCCATTCCATTGCATTTTCAAGACAGTACACCTCACCCATTTTGTTCTAACCAACAATTTGAGGGCTGATTGGAGGGTTATCCACTGTAACCATAACTGAATTCAACAGATCGCAAGATACTTTGCTTTTAGAGGATATTTTCTTGGATCAGGTAAAAATGTGGAGACATTGCAGCATTTGATGATATTGCTCAATAAAGTCATTACCTCAAAGAATCATATTTTAATCAAATATAGCAAGAACTACCTACTGCAAAATGCCAACGTAATTTTCAACATCTTGAGAACTAGTAGTACGCCAATCTCTTTTGTATCCAATCACGAGTGTATTTGGTTTCATTCGACCCAATCCAGAAGCCTAGTGAGATACAAATAGAATTGTGTCCAGTCAAACATTTATGGTAAATGTTGTGAAAGCTTCACTGGTTTCACCAAGAAAGTATAATTTTCTTCAGTTTGTCCAAAAGGAGATTTATTTTTATTACATTTGACATGAAAACCAACATCTTTGTATTAAGTTAGATAAAGTTAACATTTTGGTAATAAATGCCAATCTCATACTGTGAGAAGAGTTTAAATATTTCTTTGTATTGGTACGTGTGTTTTCTCTTGTTACTCAAGTATATTTTATCATAACTAATCATTTAGGATGAAGTTCTTCTTAGTGCAGTGCAAAATTGGTGTTCACTTATTCACCCTTTTAATGTACCATTAAGAACATACATATTCTGTCAGTCTCTGTGCTTTCTGGAAGCGTTTGTGTACGTTACCTTTAGCACACCTTTAGTACGACTTAGCAACAAAATCAAATGCATCTACTTAACTAAACAATCACTTAACTAGAATACATTGTGCACTATAAGCAAACAAATTGTGGGGTACAAAATTCCTGGGGAAACAAGGCAACAGTACAGAGTGCAAACTCTGGATGATAGATGAAGATTCAGATTGTTGTGTAAAAATATGTTTTTTAAATAATGCATGGAGAGAACTGACCAATAACCATACAATCATGAAGACATGGAGAAGAAGGATCATGTATCTAAGGGAGCTAAAGGTTTATGTAGTTAATGAACTTAAAGTTTCATGAAGGTCTGACCTCCATGAAAGCAAGGAGGACCCATTTTCAAACTATAGAAATCACGTGGTTCCATTTAACAAAAGCTGATAACTGTTAATGGGATCAGTGTTTTGTGAGTAAAACAAACAATTACTCACAGGTCTTCAGCCACCATCCAATTTTATTAGAAAAGGGTTATTCAAACTCTCCTTTCTACCAAAAATGTGCTGCACAGCTGATTCTACAAATCCATCTCCAATAGGGGAGAACCAATCTTGTACAGCTCATGGCCAGAGGCAGGTTGGAACATTACCTCTGAAAATCACTGCTGGGTGAATCCTTAAAAGTCTCTTGTTTTAGTTCTTTGGCTCAATTAACTAATCACTGTGAGAAATGGAGTCCTTTGATTATCAGAAGTACAAGCGGATTCTTTTTTAAACTCATTCATGGGGATGTGGGCATCACTGGCTAGGCCAGCATTCATTGTCCATCCCTAATTGACCTTGAAGTGGTGGTGGTGAGCCGCCTTCTTGAACCGTCTCAGTTCATGTGATGTAGGTACACCCAGAGTGCTGTTAGGGAGGTTGTTGCAGGATTTTGACCCAGTGACAGTGAAGAACAGCAATTTATTTCCAAGTCAGGATGGTATGTGGCTTGGAGGGTAACTTCCAGGTGGTGGTGGTGTTTCCATGTGTCTGCTGCCCATGTTCTTCTAGATGGTAGCAGTCGTGGGTTTGGAAGGTGGTGTCTAAAGGAGACTTGATGAGTTTCTGCAGTGCGTTGTGTAGATGGTACACACTGCTATCATGTGCGTCGATGGTGGAAGTGAATGTTTGTGGATGGGGTGCCAATCAAGAAGGCTGCTTTGCCTTGGGTGCTGTCGAGCTTGTGTTTTTGGAGCTGCACTCATCCAGGCAAGTGGGGAGTATTCCGTCACACTCTTGACTTATGCCTTGAGATGGTGGATTGGCTTTGGGGAGTCAGGAGGTGAGTTCCTTACTGCAGGATTCCTAGGGCTGAATTTTGCCCTTGATGGGCGGGTGGGCCCCACCAACTTGGCGGCCGGCGGGCAGCCGATCGCTGCTGCCGAAACGGGCCCCGTTGCCATTTTAAGTGGGCGGGCCAATTAAGGCCCACACAGCATCACGCTCCAACGTCACGTCCGCCGTGCTGCCTCAGGGAGATCACTGAAAGGTTTTCAAACTTTAAAAATAGAAAAATAAAAAATCATTAACACGTCCCCCTCATGTGACAATGTCACACAAGATGGGATGTATTAATAAATTGCACAAAAACTTTTTAAAAACCGACATGAAACCTCATTCCGCCGGTGGATGAGATTTCATGTTTTTTCATAAGCCCGCCGGGGCTCCTGGCCTGCCCGCCAGCCTTAAGGTTGGACGGGCAGGGCCTTTAATTGTTTTAATTATCCTGTCAATGGCCTCAATTGGCCATTGGCAGGTGGACAGCTGATCGCGCTATGCCCCCACCTTCCTGAAGATTTAAATGGGGCGGGATGACGTCGGGGATTCCCCCCAACATCATCTCGCGTTGGCGAGCAGGCCCCACCCCCTTCTCACCGACAAAAATTCAGCCCCTAGCCTCTGACCTGCTCTTGTAGCCACAGTATTTATATGGCTGGTCCAGTTCAGTTTCTGGTCAATGGTAACCCCCAGGTTGTTGATAATGGGGGATTCAGCGCTGATAATGCCACTGAATGTCAAGGGGCGATGGTTAGATTCTCTCTTGTTGAAAATAGTCATTGGCTGGCACTTGTGTGGGCGAATGTTATTTGGCACTTGTCAGCCCAAGCCTGGATATTGTCCAGGTCTTGCTGCATTTGGACATGGAACGCTTCAGTATCCGAGGAGTCACGAATGGTGCTGAACATTGTGCAATCATCAGCAAACATCCCCACTTCTGACCTTATGATGAAAAGTCATTGATGAAGCAACTGAAGGTGGTTAAGGCCTAGGACACTATCCCGAGGAACTCCTGCACTGATGTCCTGGAACTGAGATGACTGACCAACAACCGCAACCATCTTCTCTCGTGCTAGGTATGACTCCAACCAGCGGAAAGCACTCCCCCTGCACTGATTCTCACTGACTCCTGTTTTGCTAGTATGTTATCCCTTATTGCTGCTGACAACTCAAAATAAAAAAAATTAAAAATCAGATGGGGAAATAAGTTCTTTGAAGTGATCTTCAATATTCAACAGATTTTTAAAAAACAAAATTTCTTGCTCCATACAATAAATGATTGAACGCACTTCATAAATCCACTGAAATTACAAGGTGAACTTGAAACCAACTAGAATTCTTGGTAGGCTCAATGCTCACTATGTCCAACTAATGCAGAACAATAATCAAAGCCAAGAGAAGGTTAAATTATATTGCAAACAAACATGAAGTAGTAGGATCTAGAGTGCAGCATTTGCTTCCTTTTCTTTCCTTCGATGTTGCCCCTCTGCCTCTTCTTTTTATTCATTCAAAGGATGTGAGCTTTGCTGGCTGCCCAGCATTTATTGCCCATCCGTGGTTGCCCTCGAGAAGGTGAACCGTCTTCTTGAATCGCTGTAGTCGATATGGTGTAGGTACACCCACAGTGCTGTTAGGGAAGGAGTTCCAGGATTTTGACCCAGCGACAGCGAAGGAACGGTAATATATTTCCAAGTCATTATTAAGACATGACTCAAAGTGTGACATAACTTGATGGGAGTTGAAGCCATCTTAAATGAATGGTAGCAAGTTCCTCCCAGTCATTAATGTCAATATTGCCACACTTCAAGTCTTTGAGACCTTTTCTTAGTCCTCCCCTGGAACGCTGGCTATTTGAGAGTAGAGGAAACAAGACCTGGGGAGGGGGAGACACTTTTCAGGCATCTGGACAAAATGTCCAGTCTGTTAAAGTTGATTTTGCAGGAATTTTGCCCAAATGCTTGTGGTGCTGGCTTCAAGAACAACACTAGCATTTATTCAACTGTCCTCCCTTTGAATCTGGAGGATCCAATGGAGGTATTGCTGATGAAATTTCTCTAGCGCTTTTATGCATCATTGATACGCATTCCATGTCTCACTGCAACATAGAAAAAAGTGTGGTGATGACAGCTACTCTGTACACCAAGATTTTTGTTGACTTGCCAAGGTCTTTGTTGCCAAATACTTAGTGTAATAGTTTGCAGAAGTACGCACGTTTATTAATGAGGAGGAAAAAGTAATTCCAGAATATTGATTGATTAGGACAGAGAGATAGAAGTTCTAGTTTCACACTGGTGATAAATTGCTTTGCTATGCAATGTTGCTTTCACTTCAGTTTTCTTAGCATCAAATTTCTCTCAATGGTCTGGCAGCAGCTTCTGTAAGCATACTATGTCTCTTCTGTTAACAATCTGCATTTCCTCACTTTCTACTCTTAACCCCCTTGACCAGAGAACTAACAATTATTCTAAGCACGGTACCGCTATTCAAAAAACAATCCCAATAAAACATGTTAATGATGAAACTGACAACAATAACTCAGCAGTGACAACGTGGAACTCACTACCACATGCAGTGGTTGAACTGAACACCACAGATACATTTAAGAAGCTAGTTAAGTACAAAGGATAAAGGAATAGAATAGGATAGGTTGATAGGGAGCTGAGATGGCAGGAGGCTGAATAGACCCATTGGGCAGAATGACTTATTTCTGTGCTGTAAATTCGATGTAGTTCCTAATTCCAAATTAAAGTGCTGAGAACTACTTAGAGTTCCATTCCATTAATACCAACAACCTGTCACAGTTGACTAACCAATTAAGTCAGTTTTCCTGATAAGAAATATCAACCCCCTTTAAAACAATGTAATACAGTCACTCATTTGGAAGAATACTGTTAGTAAAGAGCTTAAATTCTACAATCTGTAACGCATTTATGTAAATATTGGTACCTACTAATTGATGCAAATCTATTTTAACACTATAAATACTTTACCAAATCAAATGTAATTAGACTGGCAGTACATTGAGTGGTTAACTTTGATACCTTAAGGATTTGATAATATAGATTTAGAGCAACAACCTGAAGTAAGCACTTTACTCCATCACGCAGGTTGTCTCCAGCCACTGCTGCATAGAAGGCTTTTTTTTTGTTCTTCGCAAGCCACTGCTGGTATTTATCCACGCTCAGGTTAATGTCACTTACTGTTTGCTTTCGTGAACCCTAACAAAAAAAAAACATTAACACAATGATCATATGGACAAGTTGAACTGGACTACATTGCACATTGCTAAACTTCACTTCTACTTCAACAAGGGATATTCTACAACTTTCCCACAAACACTGATAACATGTAAACTCTTCTCAGATGAAGTTCTAACTTACCAGTTAGCTTTGCTTCCTTCTCTTATCACCCCGACCCTCCCCAGTAGCTGGAAATAATCAAATTTGGCCCATCACAGCATCAGAGTTTAAATGAGAGTTTAATGCAATGAGGTCTGCACGTGACTTTCAGAAGTCAGTTTTTTCAATAGCCTTCAGGAGTAAAAGCTTAACTAATTTTTCACCATGCCAATCCAGAAATGTTAGTAAGAGTTGTAGCACCTAATCCCAACTGAAATCAGGTAATTTACCACAGACCAGGGATTGAATCTGTGATACACTGTATGATGCAATTCCTTGGTCTCTTTGCTGTCACTGTAAAGGCTAATAGAGGGTTCAACCGAAGAACCATCTTGCTACAGTAATAAATGCTTCAAGATTTAAATGTGTGACCATCTGGTTGGGAGTGTAATGCTATACCATTGACGCTAACCTGCTATTCCCAAAATATTATTTTATCCATACAAAAAAATTAATTTACTGGAAAATCATCTGTTCTCTTGTCTGGCATTAAATGCAGTAACAGAATTAAAATCATAAGTACGAACTTTAAAATTCTGTTTATAAAATTGTGTTCAAAATACAATGCACACATTTAAATTTTCATATAAAATTAACCTGATAAAATGTCACCCATCACAAGTTCAACTCCCACAAAACAAAAAAGATAATCATTGTCCCATAAGGCAGGAGTGAAAACAGCCCAAACTTCCCACATACAGCAAACTTCATCTGTGCTCTTTCTCAGATTCTGCTAAGTCCAAGACCTCATTCTGGGTCCAAAGCCTAGAATACCTGGCAAATGTATTGAAACTCAGATATCCAAAGAATGAACAGCCCAAGTAGTGGCACGTGAAGACAGGAAATGAGAGGCAAGCGGGGTCACAATAATGGCCCAGATCTTCCAGTCTCTGGATGGTCAGAGCTGGATATACACTGGAAGATGCACCACAGGGTCCCTCGGAAGTGCCAACGCAAGGACTCCGTGGGAATTGCCTGGGATGTTTCAATTTGCAATGGGCAATTTCCCTGCTCCCCAGGACCCTCCGAGTTAGATAGGAGACGTTGGAGGGTTCCAGCTCATCTACTTGGATGGTTACCCAATTAGACAGAAAAAAATCGTCCAACTCCTAAGTAACTATACAACTGACAACCCCCACCTCCCACCCTGACTCTTCCCCATGCACTACCCCTCCCCACCTTGCCACCCTATCCACATCACTTGCCTCACACACTCATTCACTGATATGCTGAAAAGCTATTTAAATGTCCCAAAGCTTTTCAGTGTGTTAGTAAATGAAGACCTACCAAAATATGGTAGCTAATGCTGTATAAAAGGGTGTGGGGCTTGGCCTCCCCCAAAGATCCTGCACTACAAAAGACTCAGAACAGGTACGCTCCACATTTCTGAAGAGATCCAGTTTGGAAGTCCGGGGCAGATATGTGAAGCTCCATCTTTTCTCAAAATAGGAGCAGAGTGACATTCCAATGGAGATTGTCATTTCAGAAGATTTGGTCCATTGTGTGTGGAGCTTGTACTTCTAATACACGTTCATACCTATAACATGTGCTTAAATAATCTCATTCAACCTCCATATGCAGACATCAGGATACCAAATTTGGTAAAGGTGGCAGAGTCTTCAGTCACCTCTAATATTTCCTGAAACTCTTTCTTCAAGTATCTTCATCTTTAAAAACCTCTTCAAACCTTCTTTTAAACCAAACTGTCAGTCAATCCTCATACCCCTCTCTTCCTGGTTAAAAATCCATTTGTTTACACCCATCTTTGAATAGTCTCAGATGTTTTATACCTTAAACACATATGCAAGTTGTTACTGTCCCTTTAAATTTCACATTTTCAGTCTTGTAACTCTCCCCTATCGCTACATCCTTGGTTATTTGTCTGCTGAAGCACGAGAGAATAAAACCTCAACAAAACCTCAGATTCTAGCACCTACTG
The DNA here is from genome assembly GCF_964194155.1 of Cetorhinus maximus. Lineage (NCBI taxonomy): Eukaryota > Metazoa > Chordata > Chondrichthyes > Lamniformes > Cetorhinidae > Cetorhinus > Cetorhinus maximus. The sequence continues at coordinate 18,708,911 of NC_135908.1, forward strand.
TGCTTGCACATCAATGCACAATTACAAAGCAAACTTTACTTCTGTATTTACTTCCGTCTCAGAGCGGCTACAGGACATTCTGAAGGGAGAGGGTGAACAGCCAGCGGTCGTGGTACATATTGGTACAAACGACATAGGTAAAAAAAAGGGATGAGGTTCTTAAAGCAGAATATAGGGAGTTAAGAAGTTGAAAAGTAGGACCTCAAAAGGTAGTGATCTCAGGATTACTACCAGTGCCACATGCTAATCAGAGTAGAAATCGCAGGATATATCGTATGAATACGTGGCTGAAGAGATGGTGTGTGGGGGAGGGTTTCAGATTCCTGGGACATTGGGGCCGGTTCTGGGAGAAGTGGGACCAGTACAAATTGGACGGGTTACGCCTGGGCAGGACCGGGACTGATGACCTAGGGGGAAGATTTGCTAGAGTAACCCTCAGTGGAGTAGGTTGGGGAGGGTTTAAACTAAAATGGCAGGGGGATGGGAACCTATGCAAGGAGTCAGAGGAGAGGGAATCAAGGACAAGAACAAAAGACAGAAAGGGGAATAAGAAAAGTGATAGGCAGAGAAATCAAGGGCAAGAATCAAACAGGGCCTCAGCGAAAAATAATGCGAACGGACAAGTAATGCTAAAAAGACAAGCCTTAAGGCTTTGTGCCTTAACACGAGGAGCATTCGCAATAAAGTGGATGAATTAACTGCGCAAATAGATATAAACAGGTATGATATATATAGTCGGGATTATGGAGACATGGCTGCAGGGTGACCAGGGATGGGAGCTGAACATCCAGGGGTATTCAGTATTAAGGAAGGACAGACAAAAAGGAAAAGGCAGTGGAGTTGCATTGCTGGTTAAAGAGGAAATTAACGCAATAGTGAGGAAAGATATTAGTTCCGACAATGTGGAATCTGTATGGGTAGAGCTGAAAAACACTAAGGGGCAAAAAACGTTAGTGGGGGTTGTATATGGGCCCCCAAACTGTAGTGATGTTGGGAATGGCATTAAACAGGAAATTAGAGATGCATACAATAAAGGAACATTTGTAATTATGGGTGACTTAAATCTGCATATAGATTGGGCAAATCAAATCAATACCATAGAGAAGGAATTCCTGGAGTGTATACAGGATGGTTTTCTGGACCAGTACGTTGAGGAACCAACTAGAGAACAGGCCATCCTAGACTGGGTATTTTGTAATGAGAAAGGAATAATTGGCAATCTAGTTGTGCGAGGCCCCTTGGGGATGAGCAACCATAATATGATAGAATTCTTCATCAAGATGGAAAGTGACATAGTTGATTCGGAGACTAGGGTCCTGAATCTTAATAAAGGAAACTACGATGGTATCAGACGCGAGTTGTCTATGATGGATTGGAAAACATTACTTAAAGGGATGACGGCGGATAGGCAATGGCAAACATTCAAAGAGAGCATGGGTGAACTGCAACAATTGTTTATTCCTGTCTCGCGCAAAGGTAAAATAGGAAAGGTGGCCAAACCATGACTTACAAGGGAGGTTAGAGATAGTATTAGATGCAAGGAAGAGGCATACGAATTGACCAGAAAAAACAACAGACCTGAGGATTGGGAGCACTTTAGAATTCAGCAAAGGAGGACCAAGGGATTGATTAAGAAGGGGAAAACAGAGTATGAGAGTAAGCTTGTGGGGAACATAAAAACTGACTGTAAAAGTTTCTATAGGTATGTGAAGAGAAAAAGATTGGAGAAGACAAATGTAGATCCCTTACAGTCATAAACAGGGGAATTTATAATGGGGAACAAAGAAATGGCTGACCAGCTAAATACATACTTTGGTTCTGCCTTCACAAAGGAGGACACAAATAACATACCAGAAATGTTGGGGACCACAGGGTTTAGTGAGAGGGAGGATCTGAAAGAAATCAGTATTAGTAGGGAAATGGTGTTGGAGAAATTGATGGGATTGAAGGCCCATAAATCCCCAAGGCCTGACAATCTACATCCCAGAGTACTTAAGGAAGTGGCCCTAGAAATAGTGGATGCATTGGTGGTCATCTTCCGAGATTCTATAGACTCAGGAACTGTTCCTACAGACTGGAGGGTAGCTAATGTAACCCCGCTATTTAAAAAGGGAGGTAGAGAGAAAACAGGGAATTATAGACCAGTCAGCCTGACGTTGGTAGTGGGGAAAATTCTAGAGTCCATTATAAAAGATTAATAGCTGAGCACTTGGAAAACAGTAGCAGAATTGGACAGTGTCAGCATGGATTTATGAAAGGGAAATCATGTTTGACAAACCTACTGGAATTTTTTGAGAATGTAACCAGTAAAGTTGATGAGGGGGTTTATTTGGACTTTCAGAAGGCTTTTGACAAAGTCCCCCATACGAGATCAGCGTGTAAAATTAAAGCACATGGGATTGGTGGTGTATTGAGATGGATAGAAAATTGTTGGCAGACAGGAAACAAAGTAGGAATAAACGGGTCTTTTTCCGAATGGCAGGCAGTGACTAGTGAGGTATCACAGGGATTGCTGCTGGGACCCCAGCTATTCACAATATACATTAATGATTTAGATGAGGGAGCTAAATATATCTCCAAATTTGCAGATGACACAAAGGTGGGTGGGAGGGTGAGCTGTGAGGAGGATGCAGAGATGCTTCAGTGTGATTTGGACAAGCTGAGTGAGTGGGCAAATGCAGTATAATATGGATAAATGAGAGGTTATCCATTTTGGTAGCAAGAAAACAGGAAGGCAGAATATTATCTGAATGGCTATAAATTGAGAGTGGAAATGTGCAACGAGACCTGGGTGTCCTTGTACACCAGTCGCTGAAGGTAAGCCATGCAGGTGCAGCAGGTGGTAAAGGCGGCAAATGTTTTGTTGGCCTTCATAGCGAGAGGGTTCGAGTACAGAAGCAGGGATGTCTTGCTGCAATTGTACAGGGCTTTGGTGAGACCATACCTGGAATAGTGTGTGCAGTTTTGGTCTCCTTATATGAGGAAGGATGTTCTTGCTATAGAGGGAGTGCAGCAAAGGTTTACCAGACTGCTTCTTGGGATGGCGGGACTGACATATGAGGAGAGGTTGAGTCGGTTAGGATTATATTCGCTGGAGTTCAGTAGAATGATGGGGGGGGATCTCATAGAAACCTATAAAACTCTAACAGGAACAGACAGGGTAGATGCAGGAAGGATGTTCCCAATGGTGGGGGAGTCCAGAAGCAGGGTCACAGTCTGAGGATATGGGGTAGACCATTTAGGACTGAGATGAGAAGAAATTTCTTCACCCAGAGAGTGGTGAGCCTGTGGAATTCGCTACCATACTATGTAGTTGAGACCAAAACATTGTATGCTTTCAAGAAGGAGTTAGGTATAGCTCTTGGGGCGAAAGGGATCAAAGGATATGGGGAGAAAGCAGGAGCAGGCTATTGAGTTGGATGATCAGCCATGATCATAATGAATGGCGGAGCAGGCTCGAAGGGCCAAATGGCCTACTCCTGCTCCTAGTTTCTATGTTCTATTACATAAAGTATGTGTAATGAGGTCAAGTTCAAATGGAATGAAAAAGCATAAGTGGGGCCATCATGCTTATTTTGTGTAGCTGAAACAGGCGCAACGTGTACATGTTCTTTCTGTCTGCAAAGAACAGGGCCCTGTGTATTAATATATGTAGCTTCCAGTGCCTGTAAATATGCCACACCGCAAGCCTGATTGTCATCGTAATTCTTAGCACACCGACAGTTATTTAGTAAATGCTGCCCAATCGTGGAATCACATCCAATGTTGGACATGGTTTTGAGTTTTGCAAGCACAGGCTGGTTGGGTATGGTCTGTACCTTGCCCGTTGTGAACAGTGGAAGGGCCATGCTGTTTGATACGATGCGCCGATCTTTGAGACGTATGGCCTACATAACTAACATCACATTGGCACTGAAACGCATACACATTACTCATTTGTGCGATAGGCAGAATGTCTTTTTGGCTTGTCATCAGCATCATGTTAATGGTGAATACCACTCGTGTTGCTACCATAGTAGCAGCATGAAACAGCTAGCTTCACCTGTTGCTCAAATTTTTAAAGATACCTTGCTCTTCCAGAGTAATTCTGAGGTAGTAGACTGGGCACTTTACAGGGCTAAAAGTGATGGCCTTGAGCCCATTCATGAGTTTGGTATTGCTATTTTCTTGTGAATTATCCTGATGGGTGCAAGATGAAAAGCTTCAATAAAAAATCTCTTTTTCAGCAATATTCAGGCTTGGAGTTACGAAATCTAGGAATCCATGGATCAATACAGTGTGAGTATCAATACAGTGTGAGTATCAATGTTAACTCTTCCTCTTAAATTGAGAGAATGATTCTCACCATAAAAAGATACCTATAGGAACTCTCCCCACCCCAAACCCATCGGAATATTGTTAAGAGGTTACATAAGTATCCTGGACTCTCAACAAGTAGCATACTGGGAGTTGAAGGAAAACTTTCATGGCATATTCTCTCAGACATTCCACTTTTGGAAATGACCTAGACTGTCTCCTGTCTATTTATATGGCTACATCTGAGCCTTGCTGAGGGAGTCCATCTAGTTCTGTATTATTGTCAGATATCAACTGACCCTTTACAATCTCCAATACACATCTGAAAGTTATTTGGACAAAAATCTGCATTTAAATGATTTGGGGTCGGGTATAAAATTTGAACAAACGAAGCAAACACTTCTGTCCAAACCTCTCTAATGGAGACACCCCCTCATGATGTGGAAGCACTGGTGACCAGTGGCACTATTAAGACAGCTGTAGCCACAGTTCCGTGAGATTTATACCATAATATGGTGTAATTATCCTATGAGTATGTAGGAGGTTGGAAAAAAAAACACTGAAGCATGATGGTTTACAAGAGAAACATATATCCATAATTCCTAAAAAAAAATCATATTTGCTGCCAATATGATCTATGACCATTTGGCATTGCAGAAGTTAAAAAGTCATCAAAGTTGCACCACAGAAATTTGTCATAGTAATTACCATAAATACTTGACTACAGATGCAGAGACTAAAATTCTTGGTGAAAGAAAGTGTTAAATCCAACAAGGCTGGCCTGGACAAAGGTGACCCTGTCAATACGATACACTGTGGCCTGGGGGGAGAAAAAGAAACAATAAGATATTTTTTGGGGGGAAAAAAATCATGAAATCAAACATAGGACTACTTAATGTTTCCATTTGGAAAAAAGTAGAATACATTAGCTGCATTACGTGATATATTATTCTCTCAATTGTAATTCTAACAGTTGTGACTAACCTATCTTGAGAATAGTTAATGGCCCAGCTTTTGCTGTTGGGATGAAGGGACAGTGTTCAATAGTGGCTTCAAAGAAAACTGCCCACAAAGATTTAACACGTTCTATGATATAAATTTTCCCCTATTACAATGTCAATTTTATTCTGGCACCATTTATAGGGGATCTCGAACATCCAGGAATACAAGTCATCTAGTAAGTTGAGCAACCGATCAGGATGAATTTTCATACATTAAACCAGGAAGTGAGTAGCACCAATTAGCATGAACTTTTAGTCCTTTTTAACTATAGGGAGCAAAATAAAGGTCGGGATTGAGATAGAAGCTGAATTATCAAACAGAAATTAATTTTTAAAATTTTTGACATGTTAAAAATCTATGGAATCATCATCATGGAATAAAGGGAATGACACTTCGGGCTTCTAAGATTAACTTTTCATGAACAGAGCGGTTGTTCATCAATAATTAACAGTGTACTAGGTCCTAAAAATTCAGTTACACCTCATTCAACAAGGTTCAACATTTTCAATGGTTTCTATAGCAAGAATAATGTTGAAAAGTTGATGGATATGTCAAATCACTGATTCCAGTGTATCAGATCACAATTAAGGGTAACCAGGAACCCTTCCTTTCTTTACTAAGATCCTCTTCTGAACCAGCAACATTCAAACATTCCAGCAATGTTTGGATATTTAAGACATCAGATGATGCAGTATTGGTTCGATTGTAGGGTGCTCTCACGCCTCAAATGCTACGTTACTCAAGAGGCAAAGCAACAGCTGACTTTAATACTGAAGCTGTCCAACAATTTGACTTATTTATCAATAAATAAAAATGGACTTTGCAAGCCCTCCTGCTTTTCAGAAGTTGCAGGTTCACATTTTCATGCTGATAATTATACTGTATTTCCCTACATTTAGAAAGGCAAATATGCTACTTTAAATGCTTTTTTTAATCTATGCAGTAGGTCAAGTTTTAGCAAATGTTCAATGCTAAATTACTTATGACACTTCTGTGTTCTCCTTGGCTCCCAAATCAATTTTGTTCAGCACAACTTCATTCTTTCAGATTGCAAGACTATTTGTTTCATCTAATAGCACCTACAAACCAGAGGCTCTCAAGCACCAAATAGTTCCAGAAACACATTGAATCAATTGCCTCATTAAGTTCTGATAGAAGATCCATTTTAGAATGGTCAGCTTGTCTGTTTCACCACAGATGCTACTGTTGAGTGTTTCTATCAAGATTTTGTAACCTCAGTCAGTCCTTACCCTTATTGCTTTCCTTTTTTCCCCTTGAACCAAATACTTATGCAACTTCCCCCCCACCAAGTGACTTATTTGACAATCAAATAGCATTATTTGCAAGCTGTAATTTATCCAATACCTGCAGTCACAGTCATGTCCCTGGGAAACTGCTCAGGTAATGTTTTTCAACATTTAAGCATTATTTTGTTAATTAGATTTCTTTAACTAGGAAAGGACAGCTTATTCAACAGCTAATCCCTTCAAGTTCTTACGCTGATTTTTCAAATTTGTTCTAAGGCAATAACAGTTCCAGGTCACTAACAAAATTCATTAAATTACAAAAAAAAAATCTATTAAGTTTATCAAAGTTACTGATGCTGAAAAACTGACAAGGAAAATACTTCCCAAGTTTGTTCAATAAAAGTTGCAGAGTATTAACCATGATTTTTCTTAGCCTTTAAGCTTCCTTATTGGATGTGCCAGAAGACACTGACCAGTAAAATAGGAAACACTATGCTTAATAAATTCAAAATGCAGCAGAGTTTTCCCAAATTCCTGTCATAATCATTCAGCTATCTCTCTGGGAGCTTTACTAGTCTCTAGCTGAAGTTACAAAGGAAATAGGAAGCAGCTCCACAGAATTGAGGGCCTGACTTATAAGAGTCACTGTTCCTATCATACCTGAAATTCTTAATATGATCGTTCACCCCAGTCAGTGATAGGGCATCTTGAAGGGCAGTTACATAAGACATGGCCTGCGCTGAAGAACCCCAATTCACCTCTTTAAAAAAAAAAGTATTTTAAGAGTCAGTATCAAAAGTTGAAGCAAAATCATTTAATGATTTATCACACGGAAATTGGTCTTTAATCTGTGGTTAAACACCGTGGCCCTGAACTTCCACATAATGAGCTGCACCACATTTGTGCCAAGATGAATTATGCCTACCAACAATCTAGAGCTGTTTTGTGGATCAAACTTATGTAGATAGCTCATTCCCATATCCATTGGAGAATTCATTGGCATAAATTCCTTATAAAATAAGAAAAACGCACTGGAGTGTAACCTTTAAAAGGCCAGTTCAGAATAAAGATGCTACAGTAGTCTGGGGAAAAGCAGGTAAGGACCCCCAAAGTACTTGGCTCATTCGGGTCAGTCAAAAAAATTGACTAGATGGGCAGGATTTAATGCCCTCCCCGAGACGAGATGGGGGGCATTTAATCGGGTGGGATATTGGTTGATTAGGAACCCTTCCCATCCTGCTGCCTGAGGCTCTCAAAAGCCCACAAGTGCCTCAAGCCACCACTGCTGGTATTCAACCAGCAGTGGGTAGGGAAGTCACCATGCAGGAAGCCCAGAAAAGCAAACCTATTGTGTTTGCTTGTGGACTTTTGGGGGATCCCTCGGACTTGGGGCCTGATCAAAAAACCCAGCATTGGGAAAGTGGGTTGTTGTTCTCCCTGCAGCCCCTATCCCTCTGTGATGGTCTCAGGGGAATGCATTGCCAACAGCAGCCATCATTTCCACTGGTGCTGCCAAGCAATGCACAGCTGCTGGCCTCTGATTGGTCAGCAGCTCTTGGGTTTTGTGATTTCCACCCCCAGGTCCTAGATTCCAGAGAGGACCTGTTGCTATCTACTTAAGTGCCTGACTGACACTTAATACAGTGAGCCTTCCCAAAGGGAGGCAACACGGGGCTCTGTCGGCTCATCTCTCTGCTGTCTTGCTGTGATGCAAATGTCGATGAATTTTCTAGCTCTCCTATAAATTGCAGTCACCAAACTTCATCCTAGTTGATATTAGAGATTTCCCATGACCATCTGAATTACTCTAGGTCATTGAAGTTGTAGTGTTGGTCACCTTTATTGCCATCGACAGTGGTAAATCAGATACAGCATGGCTGCAAGTTCTCATGCAATAAGTAGCATTACTCCTATTTTTCTTTTTTGAAGTGCAATCAAATACACATCTGTTCACTAAGGCTCTCACAGGACCAGTGGTGCTTATATATTCATTGGGAGAGATTAAAATCTGTTGGATTCTCCTTAAATCCTGCGTAACTTTTCTTCTCCATCTTCCACTCCACCTCCATTATAATAGCATAAAATAGTATGACCATAAAGAAAGGCAATTCTTCACCTGAGAAACCCTTACCAGAGAGTAGGTTCAAAATTCTCTTGTGGATTTAGACTCAAAAATAAGGCCAAGGCTGTGTTGTCAAAATGCCAAAAATAATTACATTCCTAAAAGTAATTCACGACTGTAGCAATCACCATTCAAACCCTCCACACTTTACAGGCACAGAAACTTCTTACTTTCACCCATTTTAGTTGATCCTGGTAAATTTGCACTTTAAGCACTCATTCTAACTTATCCCTTATGTATTTTAAGCATACCATAAACTAGGAGGCCTATTTTGTTGCCCAAAACAAATAGATACCCATATTTTTCACAAAGGAAAGAAAGGCTGATAACGTAGGTGAAATTCAGGACTTGATATTTTCTCAGAAGTTTTTAAATTTTCTGCGAGCCACAAGGCGGGGGTAATAATTTTGATTCTGAAAAAAAACAGGTATTTAAACTTTTGTACCCAATTCACCTCTGTTAAAAAGTATTTTGCTCATGGGTTTTTCTTTTGGTTTGTTAATCAATAGTATGAAATATTAAATTAATTTAAGAATTACTTTATTCCCAACTGCATTAATATCTTCCATTTAAAGCTGTCCAGAAAGCACCAGAGGGAGCTGGTAGAGTTCCAGTAAACTACTTTCTGACAGAGTTATCTGCAATCTGGAGCAAGGCAGACCTCAGAGCTGTCTGAAGAACCCTAAGAAATATTGGCCAAATATTCTTCTGCTGTTCCTGGGGCTGTGCATGGCCGCACTCAGAAATACGGCTGCATTAGCTCCTTCGTGATTAAACCCCAGAGGGATTCTCCCATGGACAGTGCATACTGGACACGGTGGTCTAATGCATCCATTGCTTTCACTGGGCAAGTGGCAAGAAGGCAGAGGCAAAGTATTTCCCAATATCACATCACTGGAATGAACCTGCTCACCATTTCCAGCTCTGCTCATCCCAGATTTTCTGGAAAATCAAAGTGAAGCCAGAAAACATAGGCTTAATAAATATTTTAGCATGTTTGTAAAGGTATTTCAATTCATCATTTTGTGCATATTCACTAAAGATAACTAAAAATTCCCACCTGGTTTGTTGTAAATCACATAAATATTAAGGAATAATACTATTGCAACTGTGATTACAGCTGCCCACCAGTTGATAACAAACATGACAGCACAGCACAACACAGTTCCAAGCAGCGACACCCACATGTTGTAAAATCTAAATGCAGGACGCCACCCTGATAAAACAAAATAGCATTATGTCAATAAGGGATTCACATCCTGTTCATTTTAAACCACAAAAAAGATCTTAAAAACTGGGAATGTAAAAAGATGTCAATTTATGCTGAACTGTAAAATTAATAATTCATGAAGAATACTGTAGCATCATTTTAGCATTCAAATGCTGTAAAGTAATCACTGACGAGAGGACTTGAGTGTTTGTAAATTTCTATGCAGGTACAATCCATCATTAAAATACTAACCTGGAGTTTTTGAATACGAAGCATGAAAACATGAAAAATTGATAAGTGCATATGAGGCCAAGAAGAAGTTTGAGATAACAGGAGCAATAGTATTCAGTTCAGCTAAAAAAAGAGGAAAATTGTCAATGTTTACATTTTAATTGTTTTTACTATAATTTTCAAGTTTCTTACCAAGAACGTAACATTTATTTATAGAAATGTAATCTTAAAAGCCAAACATTTTTCTTCACCTTAGTCCTTCACTTCATCTCCAAATCTCACCTATACTGTGATTTTTGGAAACAATGTAACTGTGTCCAGTATGTACCATTTTGAAAGCTGAACCGTCAAGTTAACATGCAAATCAGGAGAATGTTTTCAAATTTTGATAAGCAGAATAGAGATAGTCACCTCTTTACATCTCAGTTGCAGTATACTTAAGTAAAACCAAGAGTGATGTATTCACAGTTTCACTTAATACATTGGATTTGATCATTCTAAAGTATTTCTATAATAAAACCTTTCACATCTCTTTTATTCTATGCATATGTTCTTATATGCACCATGCAGCCTAAAATTTTCTGCAGTGAGGTACACAAACACACGAATTATCTATATATGGAATGAGAAAAAAAAAAACATCCACCAAGTCTGCTCCTTCACAGGTTCAATCCACCTCACCATAAAGTCTATGAAAACTATTTAATCTCCTGAGGTAAAGCTGTGCATAAATGGCCACAAAAATTAATCAAAACTCAGTATTAATCTATCCCACATTTTGACTATTTAATTGTAGCTAGGTTCTTTCCAGATATTTTCTTAAACACAGAAGCATAGCAATTACCTTGTCCTGTACAATGATTGAATGTTATAAGCTGACAGACAATCACATTCCCTATCAGAGATATTTATCCAGTTTAATTTTATAGGAGTTAACCAAAATTACATTAATAGACTTTTTGCTGGGGGACTTGTTCCAGTATTCTGTAGGGTCGGTAAGTTCAATGGTGGGGAGGGGAGGAGAGGAGTATGCCTTCTCTGGGGTAAGGAACACTCCTCGAATCTTATGTTGTGTTCCATTTTAGGATTTCATTTATATTAGCCATAGCTTTCATCTTTTCAAAAGTATTGCATATATTGTCAGTCTTTTTTTCAAACTAATTTAACATCGTGCATTCACTGCTGCTCTCCTTTGAGCTTACTCCAACACATCAGTGCCATTTTGAAAATACTGTGCACACTGTTTGATCACTAGTTATCTCTACTAGGTTACAGAAACTTGTTTTCACATAAGTGTAGGCAGAAAAAGATATTCATGTCAATGCACCATCACTAACAGTACATACAATTCGTTCATACTGAGAAGTTCATTGCGATCGAATTGTTTCTAAGAGTTGCTTGCATGGTTAGCTCTTGCCTGAAACTGGTTTCCCACCGACTTTAGTAAAACATGCTTCTTGCTTTCCCATCAGTACCTAGAGGTGTCTGTGATTGACTGTTTGAACTTTCAAAATTGTCCCTAGATGTTATGTAAACAGGGCTGTTGCTGGAACAGAGCTCATGCTAGCACACTCATCTATGCCCAAAGACCTCTACATCAAGGTGCCCTCTCAGGATGTATGCTCATCTGGGATTTTAAGAGTCCTTTGCCAAAGTTGCATATAAGCTGGATGGGAAGAAAATTGGTTTTGAGGAGTTTTATTTAACTGTTTTCAAGAACACTGGGCAGAATCTTTATGAAGCTTCAAGATAGTAACACTGCCTCTTCAATTAGGTGGCCTGTCCAAGGAACTAGCTTGCCAAAATCGAACTGTCTCCACATACATACCCATTCAATTTGAAAACTGAAGTGGAGATATTTATAGGGGCAGTCACAGCTGTCATAGTGCTTTTTTTGGTTATCCCTCAGCTCCAAGAGTGTTCACATTTGTCTAACCATCATTGTAACTGCACCCAAACTGATGAGCTTATAGTTCTATCAGCACTAGACACTTGCTTTGTACCCTTGACCAGATATTGCTCAGACAGCTGACCAGCCACGCTTCTGGTGCTCAAATTGATTCTCAACCTGTTTAGTGCCAAAGCAGGATGACATTTGTAAGGGCCTTATTTTAACATTCCTGGAAGATCTTCTTCCATTCAGATGACTTTGAAGTCTTCAGATTCTGGTGTTTCCCACTTTGAGAGGGGTTAAAAAAATTCAGCAACCATATGCAGTGTCAATCTTTTTAAATCATTATACAAAATTATATTGAACAGCAATTCGAATGTTTGAATTTCTTCCATCACTAACATTTTTCCAGCATCACAGAATGGGTGCCAAACACTGAAACACATTTGACCCAGGGAGACAAGAGTTCCCAGAGCCGATGAGCAGTTTAAAGGTTAAAATATTTTATTGAACAGAGATATAAATGTCAACCAGTTTTTCCAAACATAAAACTTAAAAGGAATTTTTAAAACATCAACTTACCAATCAGAATGAATGCAACAGCAATAAAGAAGGTTAAAATGTAGCTTCTAATTGGCTCACTATTCTTTCCATATCCCTTGCCGAAGAAATACAGCCCCTTGTAAATATTATCCTTACAGAGAGCCTGTAGGAACAATAACTTCAGTTAGTTAATATCAAAAAAATATGCTGGAAATGTTCAACAGATGAACAGCATCTGGGGAAAGAGCAAAAAGGAATTATTGTTTCAGGTTAATGCACTTGATCTCTGTTTTTCATTCTGACAATTGCTTTTTGGAAAGCAGGCAAAAGGGGCTATTTTTGCTCCAATAGCAGGAAATGTTGGAAGTGCTCAGCATCTGTGCAGAGAGAAACAGAGGCCAGTGACCCTTCATCAGGACTAATGCAGATCATGAACCTGAAGCATCGATTCAGTTTCTCTCTCTACAGATGCTGCCTGGCCTGAGTATTCTCAGCATTTTCTTTTTATATTTCAGATTTCCAGCATCTGCAGTGCATTGTTCTCCTATTACAAATGCCCAGCATGGACCATGCAAGTGTTGTTAGTTTCAATTTAAAAATGAGAAATTTTATCACTCAACGGAAAATCTAATTTTTCTGTTAACAAAGTACACTTGTGTGGATAGAAATAGTACTTTTAAAAATTCTCAAACAGATCGTGGGCACCATTGCCTAGGCCAGCACTTATTGCCCATCCCTAATTGTCTCCGAGAAGATGGTGGTGAGCTGTCTTCTTGAACCGCTGCAGTCCATATGGTGCAGGTACACCCACAGTGCTGCATTATTGCAGGTGAATTGGTTGGTTCTAATTTATTGGAAGGTTTTGCCATTTTTAAACTTGGGAAGTGAAAGCAGGAGTCATGCACCAATCAAAATATGTCATTGTTAGTTCAAGGTACTCATTTAAACGTGGGATTGCTGCTTACATAGTTCAAGTCTTTTGGATGTTGCTGTTCAGATACAGCATAGTGCCAGGTTCAAAGAAGCAGAACGGGTTGCATAATATGAACGGCCAAATTACGTGTAATTGTCTAACAAAGCAATGGTTGTAAAGCATCCACCTGAGCTTTCAATGGGCTTTATAAATAGGAGGCAGAGTACAAAAGCCAGGAAGTTTTGCATAACCTATGTAAAACAGTTCGACCCCACTGTGACTATGGTTTCCAATTCTGGGTGCCTGGAGAACGTGAAGGCTTTGTAGAGGTCAGAAGAGATTTACTAAAATGGTCCAGGGATGAGGGATTACAGAGAAACTGGGGTTGTTCTCCTTAGAGCCATGAAGCCCCAGGGGATTTGATGGAGGTGTATGAAATTGAAGGGTTTAGATAGAATAAATAGGAACAGTTTCCAATGGCTGAAGGATCAATAATCAGATGGCCCAGGCTTAACTTCATTTAAGTTGATTGCAAAAGAACCAGAGGTGACATGAAGAAAAACTTTTACACAGAGAGCGCTTAGGATTTGGAATGCACTATCACCCTGATACTGTGGTGGATACAGATTCAAACTAGTGTTCAAAAGGAAATTGGATAAACACTTGGAGAAAAGAATTATAGGGAAAAAGCAGTGAGGGATGGGGGAGGGGAATGCAGTCGCAGTGACTGGATTCCTCCTAGAAAGAATTGGCACAGATACAATGGACTGAATGGCCTCCTTCTGTGCTGCGCTATTCTATTTCCAGCAAGGAGAATTAGCTTGCACAATACAATACATTTCATGTCTATGAAAAGGCTATGGGTCTCAAAGAGATTGGCAAACTCAGCCTCCAACAGACACATTCAATTTTCTTAAATGCATTTACACTAATCGATTCATTGGAATTCCTGGTAACTCATTCTACAAGTTGATTACTCCATCGGGGAAAAGATTTCAGCTGGGTCTGTTGTTACTCTTAATTTTCAATTTGCTCCTTTGGTATTCCAGCCCTTCATTATACTGAGCAATTTACATGTCAATCCATTCCATATGCTTCAAAACTTCAACTAGGTCACTAAAATAAAAACAGTCCAGTCTTCCAGGAGAAATCAAGCCAGCGAGAAAGCCAGGCGCAGAGGGGGAGAGGGGGAGAGAGCGAGAGCGCCAGGCGCAGAGAGGGAGAGGGGGAGAGAGAAGGGGAAGAGAGCGAGAGCGCCAGGTGCAGAGAGGGAGAGGGGGAAGAGAGTGAGGGCGCCAGGCGCAGAGAGGGAGAGGGGGAGTGAGCGAGAGCGCCAGGCGCAGAGAGGGAGAGGGGGAGTGAGCGAGAGCGCCAGGCACAGAGAGGGAGAGGGGGAGAGAGCGAGAGCGCTAGGCCCAGAGAGGGAGAGGGGAAGAGAGCGAGAGTGCCAGGCACAGAGAGGGAGAGGGAGAGGGGGAGAGAGCGAGAGCGCCAGGCCCAGAGAGGGAGAGGGGAAGAGAGCGAGAGCGCCAGGCGCAGAGAGGGAGAGGGGAAGAGAGTGAGAGTGCCAGGCCCAGAGAGGGAGAGGGGAAGAGAGTGAGAGTGCCAGGCCCAGAGAGGGAGAGGGGAAGAGAGTGAGAGCGCCAGGCACAGAGAGGGAGAGGGGGAGGGGGAGAGAGCGAGAGCGCCAGGCGCAGAGAGGGAGAGGGGGAGAGAGCGAGAGCGCCAGGCGCAGAGAGGGAGAGGGAGAGAGAGCGAGAGTGCCAGACACAGAGAGGGAGAGGGGGAGGGAGCGAGAGCGCCAGACACAGAGAGGGAGAGGGGGAGAGAGCGAGAGCGGCAGACGCAGAGAGGGAGAGGGAGAGAGAGCGAGAGCGGCAGACGCAGAGAGGGAGAGGGAGAGGGGGAGAGAGCGAGAGTGGCAGGCCCAGAGAGGGAGAGGGAGAGCGAGAGAGCGCCAGACACAGAGAGGGAGAGGGGGAGAGAGCGAGAGCGCCAGGCGCAGAGAGGGGGAGAGAGCGAGAGCGGCAGACGCAGAGAGGGAGAGGGGGAGAGAGCAAGAGCGCCAGGCGCAGAGAGGGAGAGGGAGAGGGGGAGAGAGCGAGAGCGGCAGGCCCAGAGAGGGAGAGGGAGAGGGAGAGGGGGAGAGAGCGAGAGAGCGCCAGACACAGAGAGGGAGAGGGGGAGAGAGCGAGAGCGCCAGGCGCAGAGAGGGGGAGAGAGCGAGAGCGCCAGACACAGAGAGGGAGAGAGCGAGAGAGCCAGACACAGAGAGGGAGAGAGAGCGAGAGCGCCAGACACAGAGAGGGAGAGGGAGAGGGAGAGGGAGAGGGGGAGAGAGCGAGAGAGCCAGACACAGAGAGGGAGAGGGGGAGAGAGCGAGAGCGGCAGGCGCAGAGAGGGAGAGGGAGAGGGGGAGAGAGCGAGGGCGGCAGGCGCAGAGAGGGAGAGGGAGAGAGGGAGTGAGCGAGAGCGCCAGGCGCAGAGAGGGAGAGGGGGAGAGAGCGAGAGCGCCAGACGCAGAGAGGGAGAGGGGGAGAGAGTGAGAGAGCCAGACACAGAGAGGGAGAGGGAGAGAGAGCGAGAGCGCCAGGCGCAGAGAGGGAGAGGGAGAGGGGGAGAGAGCGAGAGCGGCAGACGCAGAGAGGGAGAGGGGGAGAGAGCGAGGGCGGCAGGCGCAGAGAGGGAGAGGGGGGAGAGCGAGAGCGCCAGGCGCAGAGAGGGAGAGGGAGAGGGAGCGAGAGCGCCAGACACAGAGAGGGAGAGGGGGAGAGAGCGAGAGCGCCAGACATAGAGAGGGGGAGGGGGGCGAGAGCGAGAGAGCCAGACACAGAGAGGGGGAGGGGGGCGAGAGCGAGAGAGCCAGACACAGAGAGGGGGAGGGGGCGAGAGCGCCAGACACAGAGAGGGAGAGGGAGAGGGGGAGAGAGCGAGAGCGCCAGACACAGAGAGGGAGAGGGGGAGAGAGCGAGAGCGCCAGACACAGAGAGGGAGAGGGAGAGGGAGAGAGAGCAAGAGCGCCAGACACAGAGGGAGAGGGGGAGAGAGCGAGAGCGCCAGACGCAGAGAGGGAGAGGGGGAGGGAGAGAGAGCAAGAGCGCCAGACACAGAGAGGGAGAGAGAGCGAGAGCGCCAGACACAGAGAGGGAGAGGGAGAGGGAGAGGGGGAGAGAGCGAGAGCGCCAGACACAGAGAGGGAGAGGGGGAGAGAGCGAGAGCGCCAGACACGGAGAGGGAGAGGGAGAGGGAGAGGGGGAGAGAGCGAGAGCGCCAGACACAGAGAGGGAGAGAGCGAGAGCGCCAGACACGGAGAGGGAGAGGGGGAGAGAGCGAGAGCGCCAGACACAGAGAGGGAGAGGGAGAGAGAGCGGGTGCGCCAGACACAGAGAGGGAGAGGGAGAGAGAGCCAGACGCAGAGAGGGAGAGCGTGCGCGTGCCAGGCAGAGACAGAGACAGAGACACCCCAAGACTAAAGCTGCAAAAAGAGAAGACATCGTGCACTCCCCATCCAGTCATAATATGGAAAGTATAGCTACTTTAAGAGCTGCTGTGAACTGTGAGCTGAGATGGAGTCACACCTTGAGCTGTGCTGCTGCAGCGTGGGCTTTTAGCTTGCAGACCAGGCATTATGGTCAGCTAATGGCAAGCAAATGCAATAATGGCTGAAAGAACTGCACACCTAAATCAACACTGCGCTGAACCCTGCATTCTGAAACTGCCATTGTTTTCTTCACCAGGTCAGGCAGATCCAGGATCCAACCCTATGCCACTGATTTGAGGATTGTCCACTCCACGCCATATCAGGGATGCAGCTGAATGATCAGTCATCTATCTGACTGATGAAGCATCACATATACGTCAATTCCAAAATTGGAAAGATCATGCACTGCTATTGCCTGTGGAACTTATTTTTGCAACTAACACTGATATACCAAAGGTGACTAATATAGATGTAGGAAACAACATTCTAAAGTTCACAGATGATAGTGTTCATATACACAAATCCTTAAAAAGGTGGCACGGCAAGGGATTAGGTGATTTAAAAAAGCAAATGGATTACTTGGGTTTATAAATAAAGGACTAGAGCATCAAAGCAAAACAGATCATACTCTCGCTTTATAAAATCACTGATTAGGCAGGAATATTGTAGACAATTGTAATAGAATGGGTGTAAAGGAAGATTACCAGAATGTAACCAAGGATGGAGGGACTTTGGTTATAAGGAGGTTGAAAAGATTAGGGCTGTTCACTTTTGACTGGAGAAGGTTAAGAGGTGACCTACCAAAGGTTTGCATGATGAGGTTTTGACAAGAGTAAATAGGGAAGAAAAAAATCCCTCTAGCCAGTTCATTAACAATTGAAGGCACTCAGCAGAATGCATATCTCCACCATGCTGTGTTAACACAAACTTATTACAATTACGTAGCTTGTCCCCAAGGCTTTTCCCTGCTTGATTGACACTAACTACAAAGCTGAAAAAAAAATATTTTTTTTAAATTCAGAGCTTCCATCTCACTGAGGAGGTCAATCCACATCCAAAAACCTGCTTTGGAAACTCTACTCACATTTTGACAGCTATGACAAACACCACTGAGACAATGCACAACATTCTAAATAAAACAACCCACAACATGCTAAAAAGTCAATTTTCCCCATCTCTCAATGTTAACAAATCCTTTTAAAAAAAAAAAATCCAAGATCCAGATCTGGAACCACGACTTTGCCGTCACTTCTTCTATGGGCTATACTAATCTTTGTACAAGTGTTCGTTGAAATCCGTCCATTAGTTCTGAGATATATTGTTTACAGATAAACAGATAACCTAACATGGGTGAAAACATTAACTCAGTGGCAGTGGTAAACTAGAGTTCATTAATTAAAACCATTGGGAAAAGATACACAGGAGGAAATTTTTTTTTCAGAAAGTGTTTGGTACCCTCTTCAAAGCCTTCTATCTGAAAAGGTGCAAGAGCTGATTTCATGAATAATGTTAAAAGGGAATTAGACAGGTACTTAAGGATGAGGAAACTGTTACAGAGTTATGTGGGACTGAGCACGACTGCTAGATCAAAGAGAGACACAATGGGCCAATGAAATTCTTCTGGGTTGTGTGTTTCAATAATTCTAAATACAATTTAAAATGCTAATGGAATGTTGGCTTTTCTCTCAATGGGGCTAGAATACAAAGAGGTAGAATGAGGGTAGTAATATAAGGCCCTGGTTAGATCATATTTAAAGTATCGCATTCCGTTCTGGACACTGCATCTCAAAGGATATACTGGATACACTGGAGGGTGTGCAATGCAAATTCATCAGAATGATGCTGAGGCTAAAAGAGTTAAACTATGGACAGGTTGCATAAGTTAGGCTTATATTCCCTACAAAAAGCAATGATCTAATTGAGGTGCTTATGGTTAAAGGAGTTCACAGGATAGATAGAGACAAAACTTATCTGATCAGCTTTTTATGAAGATAAATTTAAAATTTCAAACCTGACATTAACAATACCCTTGCCTAACACAAGTTTAAGGGTTACAGAATCAAAGTGGGTAATGAATGGCAGAATAGGTTCGAGGGGCTGAATGAATGGCCAATACAAATCAGAATAAGGCCCACCCAGTCTGTGCTGGTACTTTCGAAAAGCATTCCCCATATCCCTGCAACTTTTTTTCCTTCAAATGTTTATCCAATTCTCTTTTGAAGCTTGTAAAATCTGCATCCACCACCCTATCAGGCAGTGCATTCCAAATTTTAACAATTCATTGCATAAAAAAAGTTTTTCTTCATGTTGCCCCCGATTCTAAATCTCTTTGGTTATCGACCCTTCCACCACTAAAACATTTTCTTTATTTAATTTGTCTAAGTCCTCCATGCCACACTTCTATCAAATCTCCTTAGTTTTCACTGCTCTAAGGATACCAATCCCAGTTTCTCCAGTCTATCCAGATAACTGAAACCTTTCTAGGAAACCTCTCCTGTACTGTCTCCAAAGCCTTCATGTCCTTCCTAAAGCTTGGTGTCCAGAATTGGGCACAATACTCCAGCTGGGGCCTGACTAATATTTTATATAGATTTGGAATAACCTCCTGGTTTTTGTGCTCTATGGGCAGAATTTTCAGGTTGGCGTGCGGGGGCGGACCAGACACATAAAATGATGCGCGATGATGTCAAGCATGCGTCCCGACACCCGTCCCCATCACCGCGCGCCATTGTGATATTTTGGTAGGCGGGCGTGCGCTGAGTTCAGAGGCGCACCCGCCATTAATTAACGGGCCAGTTAAGGCCCTTGAGGCAGCAACTGAAAGCGATTTTTTACAGCCCCTGCGATTTTCAGTGCGTCACATGGGCGCAACGGGCTGGCCACATTTTTGAAAACCTCATCCACGGGCGGGATAAGAGGGGTGAGTGTGCTCGCTAATGCGAGTAGTTAGAACTTTAGTTTTTAAACTTACTGCTACTTGCTTGTGTGAACAGGACAACTTCAATTCTCTTCAGAGCTGCTTTGACAGAAAGAACAAGCTTGAGTTCATTGCAGGTATCAGACAGCCTTCCCTTACCCTGGGAATGGGGATTATGCTCTCCACTGGAAGCACCTCCTCTGAGGAGGAAAAGAGGGCCAGAAGCGGGAGGAGGCCATATTCAGCCTCCAGGGGAGCCACCTTTGGGAGGACAGAGGCAGGCACAAGGGACACAAGGCCAATAGGAATTCCAAGGCGGAAGGGGCCGCAGAAGATGCCACTATCCTGCTGCCATCTGTCAGATGATCGGCCCTGAGATCAGCTCCAATTGTGTGGATGGACAACCCATGCCAGTGGCACTGAAGGTCACAGCTGCCCTCAACTTCTATGCCTCTGGCCCTTTCCAGGGGTCAGTGGGTGATCTTTGTGGAGTCTCCCAGTCAGCTGTCCACAGTTGTGTCAAGCTGGTGACAGACGCTCTGTTCAGGCGTGCACTGACTTTCATTCACTACCACTCAGATGAGGCCAGCCAGGCAGGGTGAGCCAGAGGCTTTGCCGCAACTGCTGGGTTCCCCTGCATCCAGGTTGCAATCGATTGCACGCTGGTGGCCATCAAGGCACCAGTGGGTGAGCCGGGAGTCTTAGTCCACAGGAAGGGATTCCACTCCATGAACGTGCAGATAGTGTGTGACCATAGGATGCAGATTCTGTAAGTCTGTGCAAAGTGCCCAGGCAGCTCCCATGATGCATACATCCTGAGATACTCCCAGGTGCTGAGGCTCTTCAGTGTTCCAGCCCGGCGAGATGGATGGCTGCTGGGTGACAAGGGCTATCCCCTCAAAAGTTGGCTCATGACACTCCTCGGCCATCCAAGAACAGAGGCCGAGCAGTACAATAGGAGCTATGCCTCCACAAGGGCCGTGGTAGAGAGAACCATCGATCCTCTCAAGATGCGCTTCCAATGCCCGCCAGATCGTGTGTCACTGATAGTGGTTGCATGCTGCGCTCTCCATAATCTGGCGCTGGAAAGGGGGGGTGCAGTGGAGGAAGATGGCATAGACGCAGATGCTCTGGCTGTGATAAGTCCAGTAGCGAGTCCGAGGACAAGCACGCACAGGAGAACGCTGAGGGGATAAACACCGACCCAGGCAACCTCCAGGGAGGCAGGGACACCTGGGAGGCTTTGATCCAATGCCTGTCAAAGATGAACCACCAACACATGCCAGGGCTGCAGCTCTATACTCGATACCTGAGAGCAACATTTCCCTGGTCAGGAACATTAACCATGTGCCTTTTCAATAAAGCTCAATGACAAACAAGTCACTCAGCATCAAGGGTTCCCCTTCATCTGCAGAACTAATGAAGCACCCAGAGGCTTGTTGAGAAACAAAACATTTAATGATTGCCAACATGCATACAGAAATCAAAGTACATTAAAAAGGTGTTAAACAGTATACCTACTTATAGGCAGAAGAAAACCACTAGTGGAACTGAGTAAAGTTAGGAGAGGGGTGAAATATAAGCTGGTTTAAGGTTGTGTTGGGCAGGCAGGGGGGGGGGTGGAGGGGGTGCGTTGTAGGGACAAGCAAGCAGTGATAGGAGCAGATAATCAAAAGATGTCACAGACAAAAGGAACAAAGAGGTGTTAAAGGTGCTGATATTATCTAAGAAAATGTGCTAATTAAGAATGGATGGCAGGACACTCAAGGTACAGCTCTAGTGGGGGTGGGGTAGAAAGTCTGACAGGGTATTACAGTTATAGATTTAAAAATAATGGAAATAGGTGGGAAAAGAAAAATCTATATAGATTATTGGAAAAAACAAAAGGGAGGGGGAAGAAACGGGAAGGGGATGGGGGAGGGAGTTTAAGATCTAAAGTTGTTGAATTCAATATTCAGCCCGGAAGGCTGTAAAGTGCCTAGTCGGAAGATGAGGTGCTGTTGCTCCAGTTTGCATTGGGCTTCACTGGAACAATGCAGCAAGCCAAGGACAGACATGTGGGCAAGAGAGCAGGGTGGAGTGTTAAAATGGCAAGCGACAGGGAGCTTTGGGTCTTTCTTGCGGACAGACCGCAGGTGTTCTGCAAAGCGGTCGCCCAGTTTGCGTTTGGTCTCTTCAATGTAGAGGAGACCGCATTGGGAGCAACGAATGCAGTAGACTAAGTTAGGGGAAATGCAAGTGAAATGCTGCTTCACTTGAAAGGAGTGTTTGGGCCCTTGGACGGTGAGGAGAGAGGAAGTGAAGGGGAAGGTGTTGCATCTTCTGCGTGGGCATGGGGAGGTGCCATAGGTGGGGGTTGAGGAGTAGGGGGTGATGGAGGAGTGGACCAGGGTGTCCCGGAGGGAACGATCCCTATGGAATGCCGCCAGGGGGGGTGAAGGGAAGATGTGTTTGGTGGTGGCATCATGCTGGAGTTGGCGGAAATGGCAGAAGATGATCCTTTGAATGCGGAGGCTGGTGGGGTGATAAGTGAGGACAAGGGGGACCCTATCATGTTTCTGGGAGGGAGGAGAAGGCGTGAGGGAGGATGCGCGGGATATGGGCCGGACACGGTTGAGGGCCCTGTCAACGACTGTGGGTGGAAAACCTCGGTTAAGGAAGGAGGAGGACATGTCAGAGGAACTGTTTTTGAAGGTAGCATCATCAGAACAGATGCGACGGAGGCGAAGGAACTGAGAGAATGGGATGGAGTCCTTACAGGAAGCGGGGTGTGAGGAGCTGTAGTCGAGGTAGCTGTGGGAGTCGGTAGGCTTGTAATGGATATTGGTGAACAGTCTATCACCAGAAATTGAGACAGAGGGGTCAAGGAAGGGAAGGGAAGTGTCAGTGATGGACCATGTGAAAATGATGGAGGGGTGGAGATTGGAAGCAAAATTAATAAATCTTTCCAGGTCCCGACGAGAGCATGAAGCCGCACCGAAGTAATCATCGATGTACCGGAGAAAGTTGTGGGAGGGGGCCGGAGTAGGACTGGAACAAGGAATGTTCCACATACCCCATAAAGAGACAGGCATAGCTCTGACAGCTCCTCTGACCTTCCCCTCTCCGATGCTGAACGTTCAGTGCTCAGCAAAGGACTTAGTTTCATACACTTACGCCCTCATCTCAATGAATTTCGGGCTCGGCACTATGCTGAACTCTTCTTCCGCCGTCTTCATCTCCGTGCTCACTTCTTTGGGCAGGAGTCCTCTCCCCGTTCAACGGATCCTTTTACCCACCTCCAATATTCTCCCTCCGCCTGGAGCCCTCCCTCTGGATTCTTACCTTCTCTTGATCTTTTCATTGAGAACTGTCGGCGTGACATTAGTCGTCTCAATTTCTCTGCTCCTCTCACCCATTCTAATCTGTCTCTCTCTGAACTTGCTGCACTCCGTTCTCTCAGGTCCAACCCCCAACATTGTCATCAAACCCGCTGACAAAGGTGGTGCTGTTGTTGTCTGGCGCACTGACCTCTACCTCGCGGAGGCTGAGCGTCAACTCGCAGACACTTCCTCCTACCTCTCCCTGGACCATGACCCCACCACTGAACATCAAGCCATTGTTTCCAGGACTGTCACTGACCTCATCTCCACTGGAGATCTTCCTCCCACAGCTTCCAACCTGATAGTCGCCCAACCTCGGACGGCCCGCTTCTACCTCCTACCCAAAATCCACAAACAGAACTGTCCCGGCAGACCGATCGTGTCAGCCTGTTCCTGCCCCACGGAACTCATTTCTCGTTATCTTGACTCCCTTCTCTCTCCCCTTGTCCAGTCCCTTCCCACCTACATCCGTGATTCCTCTGACACCTTACGTCACATCAACAATTTCCAGTTCCCTGGCCCCAACCGCTTCCTCTTCACCATGGACGTCCAATCCCTCTACACCTCCATCCCCCACCAGGATGGTCTGAGGGCCCTTAGCTTCTTCCTTGAACAGAGGCCCGAACAATCCCCATCCACCACTACTCTCCTCCGTCTGGCTGAACTTGTTCTCACACTGAACAATTTCTCCTTTAACTCCTCTCACTTCCTCCAAATAAAAGGTGTGGCTATGGGTACCCGCACGGACCCCAGCTTTGCCTGTCTCTTTATGGGGTATGTGGAACATTCCTTGTTCCAGTCCTACTCCGGCCCCCTCCCACAACTCTTTCTCCCATACATCGATGATTACTTCGGTGCGGCTTCATGCTCTCGTCGGGACCTGGAAAAATATATTAATTTTGCTTCCAATCTCCACCCCTCCATCATTTTCACATGGTCCATCTCTGACACTTCCCTTCCCTTCCTTGACCTCTCTGTCTCAATTTCTGATGATAGACTGTCCACCAATATCCATTACAAGCCTACCGACTCCCACAGCTACCTCGACTACAGCTCCTCACACCCCGCTTCCTGTAAGGACTCCATCCCATTCTCTCAGTTCCTTCGCCTCCGTCGCATCTGTTCTGATGATGCTACCTTCAAAAAAAGTTCCTCTGACATGTCCTCCTGCTTCCTTAACCGAGGTTTTCCACCCACGGTCGTTGACAGGGCCCTCAACCGTGTCCGACCCATCTCCCGCGCATCCGCCCTCACGCCTTCTCCTCCCTCCCAGAAACATGATAGGGTCCCCCTTGTCCTCACTTATCACCCCACCAGCCTCCGCATTCAAAGGATCATCCTCCGCCATTTCCGCCAACTCCAGCATGATGCCACCACCAAACACATCTTCCCTTCACCCCCCCGGCGGCATTCCATAGGGATTGTTCCCTCCGGGACACCCTGGTCCACTCCTCCATCACCCCCTACTCCTCAACCCCCACCTATGGCACCTCCCCATGCCCACGCAGAAGATGCAACACCTGCCCCTTCACTTCCTCTCTACTCACCGTCCAAGGGCCCAAACACTCCTTTCAAGTGAAGCAGCATTTCACTTGCATTTCCCCTAACTTAGTCTACTGCATTCGTTGCTCCCAATGTGGTCTCCTCTACATTGGAGGGGCCAATCACAAACTGGGCGACCGCTTTGCAGAACACCGCAAGAAAGACCCAAAGCTCCCTGTCGCTTGCCATTTTAACACTCCACCCTGCTCTCTTGCCCACATGTCTGTCCTTGGCTTGCTGCATTGTTCCAGTGAAGCCCAACGCAAACTGGAGCAACAGCACCTCATCTTCCGACTAGGCACTTTACAGCCTTCCGGACTGAATATTGAGTTCAACAACTTTAGATCTTAAACTCCCTCCCCCATCCCCTTCCCGTTTCTTCCCCCTCCCTTTTGTTTTTTCCAATAATTTATATAGATTTTTCTTTTCCCACCTATTTCCATTATTTTTAAATCTATAACTGTAATACCCTGTCAGACTTTCTACCCCACCCCCACTAGAGCTGTACCTTGAGTGTCCTGCCATCCATTCTTAATTAGCACATTTTCTTAGATAATATCAGCACCTTTAACACCTCTTTGTTCCTTTTGTCTGTGACATCTTTTGATTATCTGCTCCTATCACTGCTTGCTTGTCCCTACAACCACCGCCCCCCCCGCAACTTCTCTCCCCCCACCAACACCGCCCCCCAACCTTAAACCAGCTTATATTTCACCCCTCTCCTAACTTTACTCAGTTCTGCTGAAGGGTCATGAGGACTCGAAACTTCAACTCTTTTCTTCTCTGCCGATGCTGCCAGACCTGCTGAGTTTTTCCAGGTAATTCTGTTTTTGTTTTGGATTTCCAGCATCCGCAGTAGTTTTTTGTTTAGAAAACCACTAGTGTTGTGCCTAAGCAGATTAATGTTTATGCTTGCGGGTGCTACGTCTAGATGCTCCCTCCTCGTTGGCACCGGTATTGAAGTCAGCCTGCTCATTCTGCTGTCCTGTTGGCCTTGATGACCTTGGCGGGCGTCATCTGGCCCATGGAGCCATTGCTGGCCCCGCCTGGGAGGGAGCAGCCAGTGCTACAGCTGGCATCTCCCCAATCACCACAGCTGCATCGGATGCCACGGTCACTGGCAGCGGGGCGGAGGAGCTGCTGCCATCATCTGGAGCGCCAAGAGCATCCTGCAGAGACAACAGGCAGCTCATGCGCCGTGAGGTGACTTTGGACCTCCCTGCTCACCATTAGTGGATGGGCACCTAGCTGGGATACTGGGTGCCCAATCCATCTCCCACACTGACACTGACCACAATGCCACTGTGAGGGCTTGCAGGTCGGAGTGCATCCCCAGGAAGCCCTGATTGTTCTCCTGGAGGAGCCTCTCCATGAGAATCGCCACTCTCTGCATGGAGGAGGCATTGTGCTCGGCCATGAGGGTCATTGCATTGCTCATGCTCCGCATGGACTCCTCCATCACGGAGACCTTGCCATTCATTCCCTCGTATATCTCCGCCAGATTCTCCCGCACACCCTGCTGGACTGCCAGCATCTGCTGCCTCAGGGACAACTCCAGAGGCACATCAGCCACTGACCGAGCATGTTCCTGGTCCCCAGCATTCCTCTGAGTGCTGGCGCCCTGGGCACTCTGTCTCCGCCTGTACCTCAAGTAAGTGTGAAGTGCCCTCACCGCTGTGCACCAAGATACTAGCCGAAAATCTTATCCCCACCGAGGTGCTGGTATCTGCACTGGTGCCTGCCTGGCTGAGAGGGTGTTACGCTGGTGTGTTATATCTTCTGTGCCCTCAGGGGTCAGCAGCAGTCCCTCTGCCTCCTGAGTCCGGACGTGACCTGGTGAGGCTGAAAGGAAGAACAAGGACATTTGATTAGTTGAAGTTATTACGCTGTTAATGTGCATGCCTGGCACCCGGATCAGGATGCATTCCTCCTTCCATTATCAATGGGCAACCCATGATGGAGGCTGAAATCAATATACAGTCAACAATGGAATGTTTGCACTGACAGACATTGAGACCTGAATGCACAGCACTCTTACCTCCCAGTGGCACCCCAACCTCACCACAGCCGGTTGACCTGGGCACATGGCACCTCTCCAGCTCCAGTGCCACCTGCTCGTATCTGATCATGAGAAGATAGGGCTGCCCTCCGCCAGTCCGCAGCCACTCTGCATTATTGTGCGCTGTCTTCTCCTGAAAGGGGAAGAGCACTGATTAGTCCATCCTGCACCTGCATTGCTATTGCAGCCTTGCCACCCTCACCTGAGGGAAACCTTGCAGGGCTCATCCGATTCGTGACCCAGGGGCCACTATACACTCATTCCAAGCAGCCAGGGCTGACCCCCTTGCCCAGATGCTGCCTCCATCACATTTGCCACTCACACTCTTAAGACCTTCCAAACCCACGAATACTACCACCTAGAAGGACAAGGGCAGCAGGTAGATGGGAACACAGCCACCTGGAAGTTCCCCTCCAAGCCACTCAGCATCCTGACTTTGAAATGTTTCAGCGCTCCACCACCGTCGCTAGGTCAAAATCCTGGAACTCGCCCCCAAACAGCACCGTGAGTGTTCCTGCACCACATGCAGCAGATCCAGAAGGCAGCTCAGCACCACCCCCTCAGGGGCAACTAGGGATGGGCAATAAGTGTTGGCCCACCCAGCGAAGGCCACATCCCGTGAATGAATGAATACAAAAACAAAATTCTGAGTTTGAGGGGCGGGGGGGGGTTCCGGGGGGCCACCAACCTAACTGCTGTGCGAAGTGACCCATGCCAACACGGTCAACACGGTACTCACCCTTCCCGATTGCAAGAGGTCATTAAACCACCTTGTGGCACTGCACCCAGGTGCATCTCACCACATCATGGGAGCTGACCCGTTCTGCCACCTCCTCCCAGACACGTTTGTTATGTGTGGGGGTGGGGGGCTCCTTCTCTCACCCCCTTCTGACCAGGATCTTGTGGCTTGGTGCCACCTCCTCGAGGAGTGCAGCGAGGCACTCATTCGAAAACCTCGGGGCTGACTGTCCCGCCGACCTGCCCTCCCGCCTGGCCTGCTCTCCAAGGACACTATCCGACATCCTCCTGTCCGACGTCAGTGGCAGCCTGCACCGTTTTTGAATAGACTGCTGGGTTGCCATTGGACCCAGTGGTCATTGGCCTCCCACCGCCACCCACCCCTTCCCTCTGATCTCGGGAGCCACAATTTACGCTGGGCGGGCCTTAATCAGCCTGTCCACGTAAAATAGTGGCGTGGAGCCGATCACAGGTGGCAATCGGCTCCGCGCCCACTCCCACCCAGCCCAGCCCAGCCGCCATAGGAAAAATCCTGGCCTATGTATCTTTGAAAAGCCCAGGATCCCAAATGCTCATTTATTAATCTGTCCTGCCACCTTCAAAGATTTGTGTACAAACACCCCCAGGTGTCTCTTCTCATCCTTCCTACCAAAATGCATCACCTCACACTTTTCTATGTTGAATTTTAACTGCCATATACCCACCCATTCCACCATTCTATCCATGTCCTCGAAATCTATTACTATCTGTCTCAGTTTACTACACTTCCAAAACTGTGCCCTTTACACCCAAACCCAATTAAAGTACATCAAAAACAGTAACAGTTCTGGTACTGAACTCTGGGGAACACCACTATATACCCCTTTCCAGTCTTGGAAAAAAAACAGCACCTTGTCTCCCGTCACTTAGCCAATTTTGTATTCATGTTGCTACTGACCCTTTTATCCCATGGGCTTCAACTTTGCTAACAACCTTAATATGCAGGACTTCAACAAACACCTTTGGAAAGTCCATGTACACAGTATCTGGAGTGCCCTCATCCTATCACTGTTGCCTCATCAAAATATAAATTAGTCAAACATGATTTGCCCCAGAAAATCCACACTTTTCTTTAATCAATGCTTGTCTCAATGGCTATTTGTTTTCTTCCAACCACCATCGACATTAAACTGACTTGATCTGTAATTTCCAGGGTTATTATCCCTCTCCCTTTTTTTGAACAAGGGTGTAACACTTGCAATCATTTGACATCACTCCTGTTTCTAAGAAGAATTGGAAGACTGTGGCCAGGGGCTCTATAATTTCTATCCTTGCTTCCCTCAGCAACTCAAGATGGGCCGCCTCTGGGCCTGGAGACATCATAACATTAAATTCTACCAGCAGTTCTCGTACCTCCTTTTCTATTTTTACCTATTGCAGTGTTCCGACAAACTCTTTATTTACAATAACTTTGTCAAGTCTTCTTCCTTGGTAAACACCGATGCAAAGTACTGATTGACTACGTTATGCCCAGTGAAGGCATGCCCTAGTCATCACTTTAAACATCAATTGTGCTCATAAGGAAGCTTCTGAAACTCTTATTTTTTAAAAAATGAACATTAACCATGTGGCTAAGATAGCTGCCAAGGGTCAGGCAACTTTTGCAAACTGACTCATCAAGTTTCTGGAAAATTCTTAGTTGAATCAGCCCAAGTGCGGGACTCCTCCTTGAGTGGACATGCCAAGGCAGCACCCCTGTGAAATTCAGGCCTGCCATTGTTTGTAGTTCACTCCAAACTCAGAATCAATGGACTTCTAGACTCCATGCCTCCAAGTTTGCAATTCAATGAAGGAGAACTGCAGAAAACTCTCTGGAAGTGGGCTTGAAGAGCCATCACCTATCTCTATTGTATAGCAATGGCCTTCAGCTTTAAACCATTCTGGGTAGACAACAGCAGCTAATCATAAGACTGAAACTGGCTTCTGACACCAAAGCTCAGACCCGGAAAGACGTGGGCAATCTGCAGAAAACACTGCAAGAAACAGCAGCTGCAAGATAAGGCCTTTGGGAACCTGGAGGCTGTAAAAATCTTAAAGATTCTTCTAGCCAGGTTCCTAAATCCAAGTCCAGCTTTAAAAAAATTGGACCTCCTGATATAACAAACACAAGTGCCTAGCTTTGTGACCTGCTGAACATTCATCTCTCCGAGGGAACCCTGCAATAATCAGCGACTAATCTAAACTACAATTCAAGAGTGGAGAAGACTCCTTTCTTTACCAGGTCTGCAACAACTGTTCTCCTAACAAGTCAGATATCGTGAACTGTGAATTTACAAATTGCAAAAGCACTCTATTCTCTCTAACTATAGTTTTTTAGCGAGAGCGAGCATGCGCACTGAGTGATTAACACAGAGTTCAGACTTTCAGAGTGACTGCACAAACAAACAATCTTCTTTATTTATATCCACAAAAACTTGCTGCTGTTTTGTAAATTGACAATGTACTCTGGGGGGGGCTAAGAAACACCCACATCTTCCTCTCCAAAAACCACTCTGATTATAGATGGGAAGGGTCCAAGGGTTTCAGTTCACTGCCAACCCTGTCCCTAATAAGTTCTCAGCCATGTTTTCTACCTCCACCTACAAATCTTCATTTTTGTCCCTAATTGGCTCCATCAGTCCTTTAACAACTGTTAATATGCCTACAGACTACTTTAGCATTCTCTTTTATGTTAGCCATCAATCTGTTCTTGTACATTACTTTGTCTTTCTTATTGAACCTAATTCTCCTTTATATTGTCAAACTGAAATCTGGCACATGCCTCCTTTTTCTGTTATATTCTTCAACTCTATCAACAAAGCTCAGGCTTTGGTTGTCCTCCTTTCCCCCTTGTGGAACATACCTAGATTGTACCCAAACCTTCTCCTGTTCCTATGAAAGAAGACAGAACTCACAATAACAATGTCACAGTTAAGCCAAGAAAGTTGGCCTCACTGATGGAATAAAGAGATGCACCACAGCACTACATAGTCATGAGTATAAATGGAACTCAATGACGACTAGTGTGCACACAATGGCTTTCTTGTATTCTACAAATATGAAATATCGCATGTTGTATTTTGGATCATATAAAGTATATAAAACGTAATTCCAGTTACCTAGAGAGTAACTTAATATGTGCCTATTGTCTAATGTCTCTTTTGTCGTAATTTGGCTTTAATGCTAGAAATAAAAAGATGCATTCTCAGGTTACAGTACAAACAACTTTCATGTTCAGAAAAATATGTTAATACACAAGAAAATTAAGTTTCTCTATTATATTTTATCACTGAAAATTAACTTATATTCTTTCTTACCTGGAAAATTTTGGGTGCACTGACTAATGAGGCCAGGGCAGAGGACAGAGTGGCTGAAAAGATTCCCGCAGTAATGAGGGGTCCAAAACCAGAAACCATGCTCATAACCTACAAAATAAGGAAATAATGCCTCACTGCTCTTCCATTCCTGGTATTATAGTTTCCTAAGTAAATACTTTCAGAAACATTTGTTTCATTTCGGAAACAAAAAGATTTTCTTTATTCCGCTTACACTAACATTTGGTTCCTTTACCGGTTCATTTAATTGATGTTAAATGTGGCAAAGTGATTAAAATTCTTGCATTATGCAATACCAAATCCCAACTGCAAACTTTTTGATCACTTCTGTAGCCAAGAAAAAAAAGTAGTCGTTTGGTAGTACAGAACAGTATTGCTGAAAATAGAGACATGCTGTCAAAACTTTTCGTCTTGCACTCTTCACTCCCTCAGGGGCATTCCTCGGGGTAGCGTCCTAGGCCCTGCCATCTTCAGCTGCTTCATCAATTACTTTCCTTTCATCATAAGGATGACTGCACAATGTTAAGCACCATTTGTGACTCCTCAGACACTGAAGCAGTCCATGTCCAAAAGCAGCAAGACCTGGACAATATCCAGGCTTGGGCTGACAAGTGGCAAGTAACATTCGTGCCACACAAGTGCCAGGCAATGACCATCTCCAACAAGAGAGAATCTACCCACAGCCCCTTGACATTCAATGGCATTACCATCACTGAATCCCCCAGTCAACATCCTGGGGGGGGGTTACCATCGACCAGAAACTGAACTGGACTAGCGATATAAATGCTGTGGCTACAAGAGCAGGTCAGAGGCTAGGAATCCTGCAGCGAGTAACTAACCTCCCGACTCCCCAAAGCCTGTCCCACCATCTACGAGACACAAGTCAGGAATGTGATGGAATACTCTGCACTTGCCTGGATAAGTACAGCTCCAATATCACTCAAGAAACTTGACACCACCCAGGACAAAGCAGCCCGCTTGATTGGCACCCCTTCCACAAACATTCACTCCCTCCACCACCGACGCACAGTAGCAGCAGTGTGTACCAACTAAAAGATGCACTGCAGGAATTCATCAAGACTCCTTAGACAGCACCTTCCAAGCCCATACCACTACCATCTAGAAGGACAGCAGATACATGGGAACACCACCACTTGGAAATTGCCCTCCAAGCCACTCACCATCCTGAATTGGAAATAAAACGCCATTCCTTCGCTGTCGCTGGGTCAAAATCCTGAAACTCCCTCCCTAACTGCACTGTGGGTGTACACAAGAATGGCAAACAGACACCCCTGGGACCTCCACTCAGCACTCAGAGTATATGGCCCTTCAAAATGCCCTTTATCTGTGACCCCATCAGCTTCAGCCTCTGATCACAGAGGGTGCAGCCGCACCAGAGCAGAAGACCCAAAGTAAGCTGGGGCTCAACAGGCCTGGAGGACACACGCCAAAGTCATCAAAGTGAACAGGGCAAAGTGGTCAGCAGCCTCCACCCCTGCTTTGGATGTCAGGGTGGCACCAAGACAATGGCAGGCAAAGAAAAATTAAGAAGTTCTGATTTCATAAATGTTTGCATGGGTGAACTCTCATTGTTCAATGTTGATACACTTTTGTTACGAGTCTACACTCGCACTTTAATGAGGTCTGAATTTCATTGTGATTCTTAGTCGTTAAGCCTATGTGCACCCACCCCCCCATCTCTTTTCAGGAGGATACCCCAGGCTGGGTCCATATCCTGTGGAATCATGCATGCACAGGGAGGCTATGATCTTTGCCAGAATCCTTGCAAACTATGCACAAGAAGTCTTCCATGCATGCTGATCCTTTGCCCTTCACGCACTCATCAGTTCAAATGCCTTTGCATTGTAAGGACTACATGCTGGGGCTCCCCTTCAGTTGTCTAGTTGAGCTGACTGCAGCTCCACCCATGTGATGAGCCAACTCCTATTGAGCATCTTGATTTCTCTGCCTCGAGGTTCTAAGCAGCCATGCGGAGAGTACACTTCAATTGTCTCGAACAGCTTTTACTCTCCCCCAACTACTGACCCTCCTGGTGTCACCCTGAACCCCCCCCACCGCCCACCCCACCACCATTACCCTCCATCCTATAAAGGTTAACATGTATGTGCCCTCCCTTCCTGAGGCACCCACCCCAGTCACTGTGGAAATGCCTCGCCTGCCCTCAAACAACCCTCGCCACCCCTTCACCCGAAATCGCCAAACCATCACTCTCCCATCCTACCAGATTCCACTGCCTCCTTTAACTGTCACCACCCCTCTATATCACTAATTCCCTCGGTTTGCACCCCAGGACTCAGCAGTCAACACCACAGACTCCTCCCTCTGAACCCTTCCCTCCCTTACTCTTCTCATTCCACCTGCGTGTCTCCCCCCACCTTGCACTAAGCACCCATCAGTCCACCACAGCCCCTCCCACGCTCACCACACCCATTCCAAGACCCTTCCACAAACTCTGTTTCCCCTAACACCCTAAACCTCACCCACCTTGCTCTAGGCCTCCACACCCACCCCACCTCCCAGTCTTTTGCATTACCCCTCACTCACCAAACAATTCAGACCGTCGCCACGCTCACGTATCTCATGCAGCTGACCGTGCTCCATGATCCAAATCCTGGATGCTCCAGCCACTCAAGGGTCTACCTGATCTATGCTCCACCCATCCTCTGCTCCACGTGATGTTCCTGGGTCTACCTTGTGGGACTTCTTCCAGGCTCTGCAAGCTGCCCGAGGCTTCCAATCAGGTATGCCCCGACACGTGCACACTTTGTTCCAGGCATACTCTGGACCAGTATGAAAACCGGCCATGGCCGGGCGGGGGTTTTCCAGTCAGTGGTTCACTTGAATCCTGTCAATGGCGTGTGGAAGGGCTTTCTAATGGCCTCGAGCAGGAATGACGATCCACCAGTATCCGCCACGACAGTTGGGACCGCAAGTTCCTGCTGTCGGAACTGTAAAATTCCATTCCCATGGGATTGTCCACCTCCCGCTTGCCACGACACCCGCCAGTGACATGGGGCAGACAATTCCATCTTAGATTTCAGAAGTACTTCATTGGTTGTAAAGCGTTTTGAGATGTCCAGTGGTCATGAAAAGCACTATATATATGCAAGTCTTTCTTTTCTCTTTATAGCAACTGAAATACATGCATCTATATACACACATCTTATGTCACTGAATGTCACATGTAATTCATTACACTTGGGATGCAGTCCTACACAGGCAAACATGGCAACCACTCTGCACCTGTAACATCGCATTTAAAAAAAAAACACTGAAATGAATGCCCAGTTATTCCATTTTTGTTTGGTTGTGCTGATAGGAATGCTAGCCTTAATGCCTAGAAAGCACCCTACTCTTCTTCAAATGATACTGTGGTATCTTTAGTGTCCATATCAATACATGTTAGTGATCAAAATGAACCAAGCCTCAGGTCTGCATAAAATAATCCAAGTATAGAACAAGCCCAGGATAAAGGGCAGGTTTTAAGATTAAATTAATAAAACATGAACGGAGGACTCCAGTGACTATTCCCATCCAGAGAGGCCTGAGACTTACAGATTCAAGTCATTCCCTCCAAAAAAAGTAGCTGTTACTGCTCAAATCCAAATTCCTAAACCAGAAAAAATTCCAAGTAAACGGTGTCAATCTGAAATTTCGACTTGATCACCTCTAATTGATTCCACTGGAAAGGAAATTTGGGCTGTTTTCTGTAATAGATACCAGACTTGCAATGCCATGTCTATACTCCAGAGATAAAGTTGAAAATTGCTATAACCTCGGTTCAATTGACCAAATAAGTATTACCTGGAAGTTATTCATTAAACCAAAATTGCAGGTCTGTGTATTACAGACAGAGAAATCATATCCCAGCATACAGGCTGCTGAACCATTACAGCTTATCGAAGAACTGATAGTATCATTGATACTTCCAGTAGCGTCACGTACAATGGTAGCACCTGCAAGGAAAGCAAATAGATTTCACTGTAAAATAAATGTCTAGCTTAATTCTCAAATAAAGAGAGTTTAACTATCAGAGGTTATAGCTCAAGAGACTTTCAGCTTGTAAACTTTTTTTTTAAATTAGTCGTTAATGGGATACAGGCATTCCTGGTTAGGCTGGCATTTATTGCCCATCCCTAAATGCCCCTGAGAAGGTAGTAGCGTGCTGCTTTCTGCAGCCTTTTATTCAGTGCTTTCATGCCCATAGGATAATTGTGCAGGGTCTTTTCAGAAGTACTTTTAAACTGTAGTCACAGTTGTTGTGTACTCAAATATAGCAGTTTATTTGCACACAGCAAAGGGTCACATTAAACAATGAGATAAATGACCAGATTATTTATCCTTCAGTCAAGACCACCAGACTAAGTGTTGGCCACCACAGCAAAAAAAACATTTTTAAAATAGTACACAAAATGGTAGTAAAGTTAATAAAATATATTTAAAAAGCAACATAAATAAGTGATTAATATAATTAAGTGATTATTTAAAACACATTAAGGATGGCAGGACAGGTGATGTATCAAGGCTGCAGCATCTAGGAGCACATGGATAAATCTGTGATCTGCAGTAAGTGTTTGCGGCTTGAGGAACTTTGGCTCAGAGTCATCGAGCTGGAGGTTGAGTTGCAGACTCTGCAGCACATCAGGGAGGGGGTAAGTTACCTGGATGTTTTGTACCAGGAAGCAGTCACACCGCTTAGGATAGAGTCTTCTGATTTGGTCAATGGTCAGGGACAGGAGAATGTGGCTGCAAGTGAGGCAGGTAAGGGGACCCAGAGGCAGGAGTGAAAGTCTCTGCAATTGTCCAACAGGTTTGAGGTTCACCCAGCTTATATGGATGAGAGCAGAGGCTGCAGGGTGGATGAGCAAACTGGCCATGGCACCATGATACAGGAAGCCATTCGAGTGCAGGGAGCAAAAAGGAACGTTTAGTAGGGGCCAGTATAGTGAAGGAGATTGACACTGTTCTCTACAGCAATGAGCGAGAGTCCAGACAGCGATGTTGCCTACCAGGTGCCAGGGCTCAGGACATCTGCTCATGGCTGAAGAACTTGCAGTGAGAGGGGGAGGATCCAGTTGTCGTGGTCCATGTAGGTACCAATGACATAGGTGGAGAGGTAGCACTGTTAATCAAGGATGGCATTTGTGCAATAGTTAGAGATGACCTTGGCTCAGGGGATCAGGATGTAGAATTGGTTTGGGTGGAGATGAGGAAGAAGTCATTAGTGGGAATGGTCTACAGGTCCCCTAACAGTAATCACAATGTAGGACAAAAATATTGGGTGCTTGTGATAAAAAGACAGTAATAATCATGGGTGACTTTAATCTACATATAAACTGGAGAAATCAGATTGGCAGTCATTGCTTTGATGAGGAGTTTCAGAGAATGCTTTGGAGATAGTTTCTTAGGGCAGCATGTTCTGGAACCAGAGAGCGGATTATATTAGGCTTGGTATTGTGACAGGATTAATTTATGACCTCAAGGTAAAGGCACCTCTAGATAGCAGTGACCACAATTTGGTTAAATTTTACATCCAGATTGAAAGGGAGAAGAGTGGGTCTAAGACTAGTATTTTAAACTTAAATAGGGGCAATTGTGTGGGCATGAAAGCTGAGCTAGCTTGAAGCGAACTGGGATATGAGGCTGGGGGATAGTCAATAGAGAAGCAGTGGCAGACATTCCTGGGGATATTTCAGAACACTCAGAATAAGTATATTCCGACTATAAAGAAAAATTCTAAAAGGACGACCTACCATCCGTGGTTAACTAAAGTAGTAAGAGAAAGCATCAAACTTGAGGAAAAAGCATACAAACTGCACAAAGATGAGTGGAAAGTCAGATGATTGGTCAGAATATAAAGAAGGGCAGAGAATGACAAAGGTTAATCAGGATAAAGAAATTCGAGTATGAGAGGAAGCTAGCTATAAATGTAAAAATGGAAAGCAAGAGTTTGTATAGGCATTCAAACAGGAAAAGAGTAGGTGAGTGAGTGTTGGTCCTCTAGAGAGTGAGAATAGGGAGTTAATAAGGCAATGGCAGATGAAATGAACAAATTATATTTTGCTTCTATCTTCACTATAGAGGATACAAAAAGCATTCCAGTAATAGTTGTAAATCAGGAGGTGGCAGGAAAAGAGGAACTTGGTGACATTACAAATCACTAAGGAAGAGGTACTGAGCAAATTGATTGAGCTGTGGGCTGACAAGTCTCTGGGTCCAGATGGACTTCATCCTAGGGTCTTAAAAGAGGTGGCTAATGAGGTAGATGTGTTGGTGTTAATTTTCCAAAAATTCCCTAGATTCTGGAAAGGTTCAATCAGACTGGAAAGTAGCAAATACAGCCCCTCTAATCAAGAAGGGTGGGAGGCAAAAAACAAAATATGGGCCAGTTAGTTTGACGTCTGTCATGGGGAAAGTATTAGAGTCGATCATTAAAGAGGTTATAGGTGGGCACTTAGAAAAGTTCAAGGTTACTGGCAAGAGTCAGCATTTCTCACAAAAGAGAAATCATATTTAACCAATTTATTTGAGAGCTCTTTGAAGGAGTATCATATGTGCAGTGGATACAGAGGAGCCTTTGGATGTACTGTACTTGAATTTCCAGAAAGCATTTGATAAGGCGCCACATCAAGGTTATTTCAGAAAATAAACGCTCAGGACATAGGGGGTAACATCATCCTGGACAGAAGATTGGCTGGCTGGCAGAAAACAGTATACATAAATGGGTCTTTGATTGACAGGATGTGACAATTGGAGTCCCGCAGGGGTCTGTGCTGGGGACTCAACTTTTTACAATTTACATCAATGACTTAGACGAGTGGAGCAAAGGCATGGTAGCTAAATTTGCAGGCGACATAAAGATAGGCAGGAAAGTATGTTATGAAGAAGACGTAGGAGTTTTCAGACAGACGTAGATAATTTAAGTGAGTGGGCAAAAATCTGGCAGATGGAGTAAAACATGGGAAAATGTGAAGCTGTTCACTTTGGCAGGTAGAATAAAAAAGCAGAGTATTACTTAAATGGAGAACGTCTGCAGAATTCTGAGGTGGAAGGGGATCTAGGTGTTCTAATCCATGAGTCACAAAAAGTTAGTATGCAGGTACATCATGTAATCAAGGCAGCTAATGGAATGCTATCATTTATTATGAGGGGTACTGAACATAAAAGTGAGGGTGTTATGCAGGGCATTGGGGAGACCGCATCTTGAATACTGTGTGCAGTTTTAGTTTTCTTATCTAAGGAAGGCTGTAAATGTGTTGGAGGTAGTTCAGAGGAGGTTTACTAGATTGATAACTGGAATGAACAGATTGTCTTGTGAGGATAGTTTGGACAGGCTGGGCTTGTTTCCACTGGAGTTGAGAAGACCTGAAAGAAGTATACAAGATCCTGAATGGTCTTGACAAAGTGGACATGGAAAGGATAGTTCCTCTTGTGGGTGAGTCCAGAACTAGGGGACACTAATTTAAAATTAGGGGTCACCTTTATAGGACAGATGAGGAGAAGTTGTTGTGCGACTTTGGAATTCTCTGTCTCAGAAGATGGTGGAGGCTGAGTCACTGAATATTTTAACGGCAGAAGTAGATGATTCCCTTGCCTAGCAAGAATCTAAAGGTTATTGGGGGTAGATGGGAATGTGTAACTGGAAACAAACAGAGCAGCCATGATCTTATCGAATGGCGGAGCAGACTCGAAGGCCCAATGGCCCACTTCAGCTCCTATTTCACAAAAAACCATGGTTGGAACATCTCATCCAAAAGATGGCATTTGCCTATGCAGAACTCCCTTAAGTCTGCAGTTGAGGCTGCAGCTGAGTGTGCGCTCAGTGATGCTTGATACCTCTATCGTCCGATTAGAGGCAAGATTAATATCATTGAGTGAAGACTGCCATTGTTAATAAAACAATTAATAAAACAATAATCACATACCCATACAGTGCTAGGTTTATAATTAAGCCATACCCTCGCTAGCCAGTAACCAAAATATTTAAGTGCACCCAAAAAAACTAAATATGTCAGCATGTTAACAAGTTGCAATCAAAAAATTAAAAAAGTTTATCCAGGCATGCAATGTTTGTAGAAATGACAATATTCATGCACAAGGAAGATACGTGTACTAAACTAATTTCACTCTGCTTTAAGTCTAGTGTAAGAATTTTTTGCCGTTGAATCAATAGATGAATAAAGGAAATAGTATGTTGGGTGCAGTATCAGAATCATGGAGTATAGGTTGTCTGGTTGCATCTTCCTGATCCTGGGTGTCTGTTCGGCAAAACTTAACACCCACCATGGTCATTATACATAATGATGATTCTTCCCCGAAGCGCAGTGAAGACAGGGTCATTAAATATTTTTAAGACTGAGTTCGGTAGATTCTTGACTGACAAGGGAGTCGAAGGTAATATAGGGTAGGCAAGGAAAGTAGAGTTAAGGCCACAATCAGATCAATGATCTTATCAAATGGCAGAGCAAGCTTCAGAGGCTGAATGGCCTACTCCTGATCCTGATTCGTACGTTAAATAGTGGTTCAGAGGACAGGTATAAATTATTCATGCTTCTTTGTTGAGGTCCCACTTTGTCTTAATCTTCTGATTCCATTATTCCCAGATATATATTGTTCTTTTTTAGTAGAATTCTATAACATATTGATCAAATGCAACAACTTGGCTGCAACATCCAAAGTAATGAAAGTTATTTGAAATCTTCTGTTATGGTCACAATTTACACAAATGCCAAAGTGTGTAGACTATAGGTTATTCAATGATTAAATAGTTACACATAATTTGCTATAGATTCCCAATAATAGAGAACAGAAAGGAATTAAAACCTAAAATTAAAACACCAAGGAAGCAGCTCTAGTGCAGTACTAAATATATTTGGTTGCATTGACCAATGTAATGGGGCAGAACAGTATAATTACGAATGACAGATCTAAGAAAACAGTTAATTCTTTAAGCAGTAGTGCTAGTTCTTTATACTGTAAATTACTATGTGCTGTATAGTATATGCCAACACCATTTCTTCTGTAAACCAGTTAGAACCATGGAAAAATTACAGCACAGAAGGAGCCCATCGGCCCATCTTGTCCGTGCCAGCCCGAGGACACCCAGGTGCCCTTTCTAATCCCACCTTCCTGCACCCGGCCCGTAGCCCTGCAGCTTACAGTACTTCAGGTGAAGATCTGGGTACTTTTTAAAAAAGAGTTTAAAGTTTCTGCCTCTACCACCAACTTGGGCAGCAAATTCCAGACACCCACTACCCTCTGCGTAAAAAAGTTCTTCATGTCCCCCCTACACCTTCTGCCACTTATCTTGAATCTATGTCCCCTGGTTCTAGAATTCTCCACTAAAGGAAACAATTTTATCCTGTCCACTATCTATTCCCCTCAATTTTGTACACCTCAATCAAGTCACCTCTCAGCCTTCTTTGTTCTAAGGAAAATAACCCCAACCTATCCAATCTCTCCTCGTAGCAACACTTTTCTAACCCTGGCAACATTCTTGTAAACCTCCTCTGCACTCTCTCTAGGGCTATTACGTCCTTCCTGTAATGTGGTGACAATACTCCAGTTGCGGCCTCACCAGTATTTTATACAATTCCAACATTATATCCTTACTTTTATATTCTATACCTCTGCCAATGAAGGAGAGCATTCCACATGCCTTCTTTACAACCTTGTCTACTTGAACTGCTGCCTTCAGGGACCTGTGTACTTGTACGCCAAGATTTTTCACTTCATCTTATACCCCTCTTAGTATTTTTCCCATTTATTGTGTAATTCCTATAACTGTTTGACCTCCCTAATTGTATGACCTCACACTTCTCTATGTTAAAATCCATCTGCCACTTCACCGCCCACTCCACCAACCCATCTATATCATATTGGAGATTATGACTATCCTCTACACTATCCACTACTCAGCCAATCTTTGTGTCATCCGCAAATTTCCCAATCATGCCCCCACGTTCACGTCCAAATCGTTAATATATAACACAAATAGCAAAGGTCCCAACACCGAGCCCTGTGGAACATCACTTGAGACAACTTTCCATTCGCAAGGGCATCCATCGACCATTACCCTTTGTTTCCTGTTACAAAGCCAACCTTTTATCCAGTTTGCCACATTACCCTGAATCCCATGGGCTTTTACTTTCCTGACCAATCTGCCCTGTGGGATCTTGTCAAATGCCTTGCTAAAATCCATGTGCACAACATCCACTGCACTACCTAGTTAATTGTAAATAAATGAAACCATAGTTAAGTATTGCAAATCTGAAATAACAAAAATTGCTGGAAACACTCAGCAGGCCGGACAGTATCTGTGGAGAGAGAAAAAGAGTTAATATTTCAGGCTTATGACCTTTCACCAGTTCTGGCCCCAGCAGTCCCTGGTTGAGGTCTTCTGCCTGGCAGGCAAAGGAGTTTTAAAAAAAGAGAGATTCTGTCTTTAAATTCGGATGGACTTTTGCATTCCAGTGTTCCTCTCTAACGATGCACCTCCACACCTTCCCGACAAGCTTGGGGCCAATAGCTTTTCTATACTTTTTGGCAGTTTAAGGGTTAACATCTCTCTCTCAATTTATTTATCTCAGAGTATGGCTCAATTCATGAAAATAGATGCTTGTGCTGTAGTATTTTTATATTGTATGCACAAAGATCAAGGGCAAGAACCTTCCACTTTTATACTTACCAGCCTGTTATTACTGCTCATTCCGCGTAACCCGTGCTGACAAATGCAAAAGTGGAAAATCTGAGCCATGATGTCTATTCATTTGTCTACAATCTCTTGTGCTCGTTTCAGTCCTTAAACAAATCATTATTCGAGAACAAGTTATATACCTTACCTATACAGATGGCAACACCTATATAAGTCAAAGTTGTTATGAAAATTGCCAACAACGTTCCTCTAGGGATGGCTGTTTGTGGATCCTGAAAGGTAAAGTTTTGAGTCACAAACCTTTTCATTATAAATTAAATTGGTTAACATAAAGCTTAACCTAAAACGTATT
This sequence comes from Cetorhinus maximus, assembly GCF_964194155.1. Lineage (NCBI taxonomy): Eukaryota > Metazoa > Chordata > Chondrichthyes > Lamniformes > Cetorhinidae > Cetorhinus > Cetorhinus maximus. The sequence goes on from NC_135908.1 coordinate 18,750,845, forward strand.
CAATAAGAACATACCTTTAGATCACCTGAGATGTTGGCACCAGCGAGAATGCCAGTAGCAGCTGGGAAAAAGATGGCAAAGACAGAGAAGAAACTTTCTCCATCCCTGAAAGACGGTCCAAAATTCTCTACGAATAAGTTAGCTGCATAGGTTAAAAATAATAAGGTACTGCTAAATTTAGCACTCAAATTTAACTGGACTGCAAAGCTTTAATCCCACCCCCCCCCACCAAACTTGTTCTATAAGAAAACACAGAACTTGCCTTGGTAGTTAAAGAAACCTTTACTTCTTTTATCAATGGTACTTGGAATGACAGTTCCAATAAAAAAGTTAACAATACCGATAAGAAGAATTATCAGAAGAAAAACTTGAGCCTGTTAAAAGATAAAAAGTAGCTGCTTAATTTGCATTAATGCACCACACTTACTATCAAAGTAAGTAACTGAAAAAATATCATTTGGGTTTTGTCTAATAAAACAAGACACTTTGTTAAAGTAACTCCTACTTCAGCTGCACTAAATATTTATAAAATGCAGCTAAAATCTTACCTTTGATTCCCACTCCATGCCAGCTACAGTTATACCAAGAAGTGCTACTACTGTAATGCAACCTATTATTCGTATATCACTGACTGGATCCACCATGAGTGCATTATTTTCCTGAAAAAGGATGACAAATTATTGCCAAAAATACAATGAAGTTCATAGACAGGATTTTATGAAAAGTTAATTACAAACTTAGTTCAATATAAATTAAAGATGACACAACTATATACGTTGTAACAAACTGATATTATGGATTACCTTCAATATGTCCACTACAGTTTCTGCAAACCCAACGACATACATGGCCACAGCTACAGCATTGGCAAAGGAAAAGATTAAACCAATAGATCCACCAAATTCTGGCCCTAGACTTCTGGATATGAGATAGTAGGCACCACCTGTTTAGGTCAGAAGATAGTTAATTCTAAATAAAAATTAAAATCACATGCCAACATAAGGTTGTGCCCAAATTATTATAAGTAAGGGAGGGGCTCCTCGAAGTTATAACAATACATGTTTAACTCAGCTAAGATTCAAGAAATGATCATTTAAATTTCTAGAGAATTGGACATTGACATTACTTTTACATTAATTTCAGCTTTGAGAATAACTCAATAATATTTTTCATTTGTTCAATTATACAAATTAAATTTTAGGCTTTTTGGTGAACTTTAACAAAAACGTAGTTGCAACAAGAATTTTCAAATATACATTTGGTTTTATAGACACTAAATATTTGATCTAAAAGTAAATTAAGTACCAAGCTACTGCAAAATTTACTTGCAGAATTTTTGCTTGGTCTAAAAAATGCACAGACCAGAGTATGGTGAAAAGCTAGGAACAATGGAGGACTGGAGAGATTTAGAGACACGTGCACAGATCACTATTTAGAGGCCAGAATATAAAGGAGAGGAAGTTTTACTACAGCTATACAAAGGCCTAGTTCAACCATTGCTGAATTTAGTGGAGATGCAGCTTCTACTGGCAGACAGAATTTGACGGGATTCTCAAGTGGGTGGGAGGGAGCTGACTGATTGCAATCACACAGCAGCTGGCCAATTAGGGAAAGTGACAAAGGGGATCTGTCCAATTATGTGGCTGAGGCAGGCCCTTTAGCTGATCTCACCAATAATGTTGCTTCTGGCGCCTCCAGGCGCTCCCCTGCTCAGTTGCTCCATTCATACATTCAATATTGTGATCTCCATTAAAAAGTGAAAGAGGGCAAGTTAAACTGACTAGGGCAGTATTAATCTGGCTCCATACCAAGGTTCTGCAAGATTACTCAATAAAATAATGATAGGTGATTATATTCTAAAATTCCAAGTTCTGCTGCTCTTGGATCATTTTTGTGCTATCATATTTCATACAACCCAGGTTCCAATGCCAAAGAGACCATGTTGCACAGAGTTAAGTTGGAAAAAAAAGTCACTGGCTGCTGGCCACATTGTGAACTGCACCGCTCAGACTGTTCCATTGTCAACTCCTTCCATCCTGCTGTGGAAGGCAGCTGTGAAATAGCTGACCTTGTACCACCCCACTTCAACACCACTAGCTTTTAGTTGTTAGGGATCTGACAGCCCATGATCCCTGCTTACCACTCACTTAATAGCCAAAGGTATGTTTAATCCCATTCACCAGCATACAAATTACCCGTAACAGCCTTCTTAATTATCTCAATTGGCTTCCCGTGCACTGATGTCAGTTCGCCATCTTACTGCCTTCCTGCTGGCCATTTAATTCAGCTATCATTTCCTGCCCGATTCTAAAGCCCTTCCTGCCACGAAACCCGCTTTGGCATATTGCACTAAATTCCGCCCCATATCTGGAGTACCATGTATAGCTCTGGACATCAAACTTTAGAAAAGGTATATTGGCCTTGGAGGCAGTGCAGATTCACCAGAATGTTACTAGAGTTCTAGTATTAATTTAAGACAGAAGAATACACAAACTAGGCTTTTACAGAGCGGGCGCGAGAGCGAGCGAGCGGGTGCGAGAGAGCGGGCGCGAGAGAGAGAGAGAGAGAGAGAGAGAGAGAGAGAGAGAGTGTATGGTGATGCCCCTTGAGCTGGCAGTGAGAAAGATGCCAGTGGCTGGGCTTGGGAGTGAGAGAATTTAGAGTGATGTGATGGTGCCTTACTCTGGTAGCACAGATGAGATCATTCATCCCTCTCTGCACTGGATGGCGAATCTCTTCTGTGCAGTGTTGGCACTGACCACCTCCTGCAGCCAGAACGGGGGCAGAGGACATTGCAGCAGACTCCAATGGTGTCCAGAAGGCATCCCAGGGATGCATCACTGAATCGTGGGGCTGCACTCTTCTTGGCTTTTGGGGCCATGTCTTCACTGGTGCCCTCCTGGGCTGGAAGCAGAGGTGCATATGTGACTGAACTTTAAATATGGCACCCAGCAGGAGGAAGCGGCGAGGTGACGGCATGGCCAGCAAATCGGTAGCCACCCACCCACGAAGCAGCATATTTCCAAGAAATGCATGATTAATGAGGGGATTGGGACGATATGACACGTTAACCCACCACTGCGGTCAGTGGATAAAACATCCTTTTTCCCACCCATTACTGCACTTAGTGCGAATATGGGGCAATTCTGCCCATTGAGTCCAATATGACTCTTCTTCAGAACTATGTTTTAATCCAGAAAGTACATTGATCTCCAATAACTTAAGTCCTGGGCACAAGTTGGCTGCAACTGAGGTTTAGGGCCCCAAGTATGTACAGGAGTACTGCAGGAGTTTGTTCAGCTATGACTAAGGTACTAGAATACAGGGATAAGCAGCCAAGGGGCAGGTATGCCTCTCCAGGTTCCAATATAGAATCATAGATCACAGAAAGAGGCCATTTTGCCCACAAATGTGACAGCTCTTTCAATGAGCTATCTAATTACTCCCATTCTTCTGCTCTTTCCCAACAGCCAGAAAAATTCTCCTTTTCAAATGTATGTTCGATTCCCTTTTGAAAGCTATTATATTTGCTGTATTCTAAATTATTCCTCATTTCCCCCAAACTTTTTCTGATCTCGTCTGCTAAAACTGCTGTCTCCCAGGATGATCCTGGACTGCAAAGATAAAGCCCAGCATCTTTCCTCTACTGCAAACAGTCTCCTTAAACCCCTCTCCCCTGTCCAGAGTTTATGGATTTCATTTTCAGTAAGATTGTGACCATCTAAATCAGCTGCTTCTGCTGCATCTCTCCCTGCCACTAGCCCATCTGGCCAAACGTCTAATGTTCCCCCTGCCCTAGCCCTGAACTCAGTATCTGGCTCTAGTTTCTCTCCTCTATGTCCTCTAAGCTCATCTTGTCCGTGAGACCCACCTCCTGCTCCCTCAATCCTATACCCTAAACTGCTAACCACTCAACTTTCCCTCCTGGTCCCATATTAACTAATATTGTTAATGGGGTTCTCTCCAAGTGTTGTCCTTCGCTCCTTTAAAAGGTCATCACATCTCTCTAAAAATTGCTCTCAACCCCACCATCCTTGCAAACTATTGTCCCATCCCCAACCTCTTTCCTCTCCAAAACCTTGAATGTATTGTCACTTTCCAAACTCATTCCCATTTTTCCCAGGACCCCATATTTGAATCCCTCCAATCAGCTTTCCACCTCTGATAAGAGCTGTTTCAGTACTATGGCAAAGTCACAAATGACACACTACTCTGACTGCAGCAAAGGTGGAATTTCTCTCCTTGTCCTTCTCAACCTGTCTACATCTTTTGACACTATGGACCACACCATCCTCTTCCAACGCCTCTCCATTGTCATGCAGCTGGGTGTGACTCCTCTCACCTCTTATCTATCCAATCATAGCAAGAGAATCACCTGCAGTGGCATCTCTTCCTGATCCTGCACCATTACCCTCTTGAGTCCCAAGGATCAATCCAATTCATGGCCCCCTCCTATTTCTTATCTACATGCTGCCCCTCGGCAACATCATTCAAAAGCAAAGCATCAGTTTTCAGCAGACAACACCGCACAGCTAGCCAAGCTGTTCCAGTACAGTTCCAACACGGTCATCTACCCAGCAATATGGAAAATTGCCCAGGTATGTCCTGTACACAAAAAGCAGGACAAATCCAACATGTCCAATTAACACCCCATCAGTCTACAATCAATCATCAGTAAAATGATAAAAGGGGTCATCAACATTGTTATCAAGTGGCACTTGCTTAGCAATAACCTGCTCACTGACGCTAAGTTTGTGTTCGGCCAGAGCCACTCAGCTCCCGACCTCGTTACAGCCTTGGTTCAAACATGGAAGGAAGAAAAGAGCTGAACTCCAGAGGTGTGGGAGTGACTGCCCTTGACAATCAAGGCAGCATTTGACCAACTGTGGCATCAAACAGCCCTAGCAAAACTGGAATCAATGGGAATCAGGGGAAAACTCTCCCCTGGTTGGAGTGATGCTTAGCAAAAAGGATGCTTGTGGTTGTTGGAGCTCAATCATCTCAGCTCCAGGACATTACTGCAGGAGTTCCTCAGGGTGGTGTCCTAGGTCCAGCCATCTTCAGCTGCTTCATCAATGACCTTCCTTCCATAATAAGGTCCGCTGATGATTGCACGATATTAAGCACCATTCATAACTCCTCAGATTCTGAAGCAGTCCATGTCCAAATGCAGCAAGATCTGGGCTGACAAGTGGCAAATGACATGTGCACCACACAAGTGACAGGCAAAGGCCATCTCCAACAAAAAAGAATCTAACCATTGTCCCTTGACATTCAATGGCATTACCATCACTGAATCCCCACTATCAACATCCTGGGGGTTACCACTGACCAAAAACTGAACTGGACTAGCCATAAAAATACTGTGGCTACAAGAGCAGGCCAGAGGCTAGGAATCCTGCAGCAAGTAACTCACCTCCTGACTCCCCAAAGCCAGTCCACCACCTGCAGGCACAAGTCAGAGGTGTGATGGAATACTCTCCACTTGCCTGGATGACTGCAGCTCCAACAACACTCAAGAAGCCTGACACCATCCAAGACAAAGCAGCCCGCTTGATTGGCACATCCACAAAAATTCACTTCCTCTACCACCAACGCACAATGCATCATCGACAAGATGCATTGCAGGAACTCACCAAGCTTCCTTAGACAGCACTTTCCAAACCCACAACTGTTACCATCTAGAAGGACAAGGACAGCAGACAGATGGAAGCACCACCGCCTGCAAGTTCTCCAAGCCACATCATCTTGGCTTGGAAACAGTGTTCCTTCACTGTTGCTGGGTCAAAATCCTGGAACTCCCTCCCTAACAGCACTGTGAGTGCACTTACACCACATGGACTGCAGCAGTTCAAGGCAGCAGCTCACCACCACCTTCAAGGGAAATTAGGGATGGGAAATAAATGCTGGCCTAGCCAGGGATGCCCACATTCCCATGAACGAATAATTAAAAAAAACACCCAGCTCTAACTCACTCCCACCTCTCAATTCCTCCACTGTTGCCAAATATCAGACTGCCTATCCAACATATATTACTGGATGAGTAGTGTTTTTTCCAATTAAATATTGGGAAGACTGAAGGCATTGGAGCAGTGACTGTAAATGCTGTTCCTTAGCTACTGACTCCATCTCTCTCCCTAGAACAGTCTGAGGTCAAGCTGATCGGTTTGCAACCTTGGTGTCTCACTTGACCCCAACATGAGTTTCCAACCACATATTTGCACCAACACTAAGACCACCTATTTTCACCTCTGTAATATCACCTAACTTTGACCCTGTCTCAGCTCATCTGCTGCCAAAACCCTCATTCATGCCTTTGTTACCTCTAGACTTTACTTTCCAATACACTCCAGGCCGGTCTCCCACATTCTACCCTCTGTAAACTTGAGGTCATGCAAAACTCTGCTACCTCTGTCTTAACTCACACCGCTTCCCATTCCCCTATCACCCTTGTGCTCGCTGACCTACACTGACTTCCTGTCAAGAAATAGCTTGATTTTAAAATTCTCATCGTTGTTTTCAATTCCATTGCCTCACCCGCTTAATCTCCTCTAGCCCCACAACGCTCCAAGTTATGTGTTTCTGATTCAGGCTTCTTGAGCATCTCAGATTTTAAATGGGAGTGGTGACTTCCAATTGGTGACTGCGGCTTCAGTTGCCTAGAATTTCTTCCCTATGCCTCTCTACCTCGCTTTCCTCCTTTAAGGTGCATCATAAAACCTTCCTCTTTGACCAAGCTTTCAGTCCTCTGACCTAATATCTCCTTTGTGCTGTGGAGTCATATTTTGTTTTAAAACACTCCTGTGATGCACCTTGGGATATTTCATTACGTTAAAGGCACAATATAAGTTGTTGTTACTGTGTCCTCAGGTTATTGAGCCTCCTGCCAGTGGAAACAATTTTTCCACATTTACACTAGCAAAACCCCTCAATCTAAGCTTCTCTATCAAATCTTCCCTTAACATTAAACTTAACGTAAGTGTCAATAACATTATGGAGCAACTGATTGTCATTAGGAAAGACCCTAGATAAATTCCCAGGTTATTTTAAGAAATTAAAATCTTCAGCCCGTTTGGCCTTGTCTGATCCCTTTGAGTGGCAAAATGCAAGTCCAACAAGTCTCACCCTCCACAGAGCAATTACACAGAAGGGAGCACCAGAAATGGCATGGACATAAACACCTTCATTTAAATGACCCCCAGCCCAGAATTAGGGAGAGGGTTAATGTTAGACCAGACTTGTAGCTGGAAATACTACAACATTTCTAACGGCACAGCAGAGCTGCACAATCTGTAGAACCTTAACTGTCAAACGTTTACTTCAGGCATGTCTGACATTATTATAACAACTTCTTTTTCTAATAAGACCTGCTCACGTAGACAACATCTGTGATTAGCTGCTGTTGTAATGTCTCTCTTTTTCTTTCAAACTGTTAAAAGGATGTTCACAGAATGCATTTCTTTTCCTTATTAGAAAACTTGAAAATTCAACTAAAAAATCAATTTCTTCAGAACCATTATTAGTAACCAAGGGTAATTGTAAGAAAGTTAAACATACGAGCATACGAGTTAGGAGCAGAAGTAGGTCATTCAGTCCTTCAAGCCTGCTCCGCCATTCAATAAGATCATGGCTAATCTGACTGTAACCTCCTGCCTACCCTCAATGATCTTTCACCTACTTGCTCATCAAGAATCTATCTAGCTCTGCCTTGAAAACATTCAAAGACTCTGCCTTTTGAGGAATGGGGTTTGAAAGACTCACGAGCCTTAAAAAATAGTCTTGTCTGTCTTAAATAGGTAACCCCTTAATTTCAAACGGTGACCCCTAGTTCTAGATTCTCCCACAAGAGAAAACATCCTCTCCACATCCACCTTGTCAAGGACCCTCTGGATCTTATGTTTCAATCAAGTCGCCTCTTTCTCTTCTGAATTCCAGCAGTTCCAAGCCCAGCCAGTCCAATCTTTCCTCATAAGACAACCTGCCTCTTCCAGGTATTAGTTTAGTGAACCTTCTCTGAACTGCTTCCAACACATTTACATCCTTCCTTAAATAAGGAGACCAGTACTCCAGATGTGGTTTTACCAATGCCCTGTACAACTGAAGCATAATCTCCTTGCTTTTATACACAATTCCCCTCGCAATAAGCAATAACATTCTATTTGCTTTCCTAATTACTTACTGTACCTGCATACTAGCCTTTTGTGATTCGTGCACTAAGACACCCCGATCCCTTGGAATCTCAGAGCTCCGTAATCTCTAAATGTTCAGATAATATCCTTCATGCCAAAATTTACAATTTCATATTTTCCCACATCATACTCCATTTGCCAGGTCTTTACCCGCTCACTTAATCTATGTTCTGTCGTAGTCTCCTTATGACCTCTCAATTTACTTTCCTACCTATCTTTGTATCATCAGCAAATTTAACAACCACACCTTCCGTCCCTTCACCCAAGTCATTTATATAAATTGTAAAAGGTTGAGGGCCCAGCACTGATCCCTGTGACACACCACTTATTACATCTTGCCAACAGAAAGAGACCCATTTATACCTACTCTGTTAGCTAACCAATTTTCTATCCATGCCGATATATTACCTCCTAAACCATGAACTTTTATTTTCCGTAATAACCTTACCAAATGCCTTCTGGAAATCTAAGTAGAGTACATCCACCTTTATCAGTACATCCACCTTTTTCCATAGCACATGACTCTTCAAAGAACTCCGATAAACTGGTTAAACATGATCTCCCTTTCACAAAACCATGTTGACTCTGCTTGATTGCCTTGATTTTTTTTCCAAGTGCCCTGCTGTAGTATCTTTAATAATAGCTTCTAACATTTTCTCTGTGACAGATGTTAAGCTAACTGGCTTGTAGTTTCCTGCTTTCTGTTTCCTTCCCTGTTTAAATAAAGGAGTTACATTTGCTATTTTCCAATCCAATGGCATATTCCCTAAATCTAGGGAATTTTGGAAAATTAAAATGAACTCATCAACTATCACATTAGCCTTAGCCACTTCTTTCAAGACCCTAGGATGAAGTCCATCAGGACCTGGGGATTGGTCAGCCCACAGCTCCAACAACTTGCTCAATACCACTTCCCTGGTGATTGTAATTTTCCTGGAGTCCTCCCTCCCTTCCAATCCTGATTTACAGCTATTTCTGGAATGTTACTTGTATCCTCTACAGTGAAGATCAATACAAAATACCTGTTCAATTCATTGCCATCTCTTTATTTTCCATTATTAATTCCCCATACTCACGTTCTATAGGGCCAACGCTCACTTTGTTTACTCTTTTCTTATTTAAAGTATCTATAGAAACTGTTACCATCCATTTTTATATTTCTAGTTAGCTTTCCCTCGTACTCTAATTTTTCCTTCCTTATTAATCTTTGTCATTCATTGCTAGTTTTTATATTCTTCCCAATCTTCAGATCTGCCATCCATCTTTGCACATTAATTCTTTTACTGTCTTTAACTTTAACCACAGGTGGTGGGTCCTCCCCTTGGAATTTTTCTTTTGCGAGCATTCCCACATAATTGCCCTTATTTAAATTTAAAATACTAGTCTAAAAAACTTTTCTACCCTTATGCTTAAGGGTTCCTTATTTAGTCCTGCTGCATCCAAGAACTCTTCTTCAGGAGGACTTGTGCCCTAAATGTCAATCCCAGCTAGCCATACTCCCTCAGCTCCTGACTTTGGTCCAAACAAAGCCAAAAAGAGCAAAATTCAAGACAAGAGGCCTTTTACATCAAGCCAACAGTTGACAGTGTGTGGCATTCATGGTCCCTAGCAAAACTGATGTCAACTGGAATCAGCGAGAACTCTCCACTGGTCGGAATCATGCCTAGCACACAGGAAGATGGCTGTAGTTGTTGTTGTTGGAGGCCAATCATCTCAGCCCCAGGACATCACTGCAAAAGTTCAAGGTACCCTCCCAAACCCAATTATCTTCATTCAGTTGCTTCGTCAATGGCCTTCGCTCCATCCTAAGGTTAAAGCGAGGATGTTCACTGAAGATTGCAGTGTTCAGTACCAGTCACAATTGCTCAGATACTTAAGCAGCTACTGTCTATATACAGCAAGACATGGACAACATTCAGGCTTGGGCTGACAAGTGACAAGAAACACTCATACCACACAAGTGCCAGGCATTGGCCATCTCCAAAAGAGAATCTAACCATCTACCCTTGACATTCAATCACATTACCAGCAGTGAAACCCCACTATCAACATCATGGCGGTTGCTATTGACCAGGAACTCACTGGGCCTGCATGATAAATACTGTGGCTACAAGAGCAGATGGGAGGCTGGGAAATTTGCGGAGTAACTTGCCTCCTGACTCTCCAAAGCCTGCCCATCATTTACAAGGCACAAGTCAGGAGTGAGGAGGAATACTCCACTTGCCTGGATGAGTACAATTCCAGCAACACTCAAGAAGCTCGACACTATCCAGAACAAAGCTGCCTGCTTGACTGGTGCCCCACCCACCACTTAAACATTCACTCCCTCCACCACCAGTGCACAGTGGCAGCAGTGTGTACCATATACAAGATGCACTGTGGCAACTCACCAAGGCTCCTTCAACGGCACCTTCCAAACCCAAGGGATAGAATTAAGAAATAGGAAAGGGAATAGTATTAAAAGCAAAAAACTGCAGATGCTGGAAATCCAAAACAAAAACAAAAATACCTGGAAAAACTCAGCAGGTCTGAGTTCCTTCACCCCACCCCACCCCCACTAGGGCTATCTGTACCTTGCTTGTCCTGCTTTCTACCCTTAATTAGCACATTCCTTAGATAATATCACCACCTCTTTGTCCTTTTGTCTGTGACATCTTTTGGTTATCTCCACCTATCACTAGCCCTCTATCCAGCTCTACTTGTCCCACCCCCCTTAAACCAGCTTATATTTCAATTTTTATTTCTATTTTTACTTAGTTCTGTTGAAGGGTCATTCGGACTCGAAACGTTAACTGTGTTCCTCTCCGTAGATGCTGCCAGACCTGCTGAGTTTTTCCAGGTATTTTTGTTTTTGTAAGGGAATAGTATTGTTCTGCACGTATATGACACGCTACCAAACAATGGCAATGATATAGGGGGAAAGAAATGCAGACAGTTCAGAAATATGGTACAATAAAATATCAGGTGACTTCAACTACCTCAAGATAGAAAAGAACAAAAATTAGTTTAGTCAGAATTTTTCAGAATATATTCAGGTCCGCTTCCTAAATCAGTGAAGCTCGGGCATCACATTTCACAATATACCCACCTAGTAGCAGTCAGTTAGTGCCTTAGGAGAAGCAAACAAAAAATGTTTAAAAAGCTACAGTGTGGGATAAAAATACAAAAGGGATCTTGAAAAATCATCCAAGCAGGGTTCAAAACAGAAGTGATCCTTTAGCAGGGGCACAATCTCTAAAATGAAAACAGAAGTGCTGGAAAAACTCTCAGCAGGTCTGCCAGCATGGGTGGAAAGAGGAACATAGTTAACGTTTGGAGTCCACTATGACTCTTCTTTGGAATATTCTCTGACTTCTTTTTACCTTGTAATGGGGCACTGGGGAAAGAGTACTTTAGCGTTAGAAATGCTTCCATCCTCCCCCCTCAAACCCCCGAATTTAATTTATTAGGGCAAAAGAAAAATGTACCGATAGTGGCTTGTAGATAACATGGCAATTCTTGATCCCAATTTTGAGTTTGTAGATACAATACTGTAGTCCATTTGTACAACTAAAATGATGCTAATGAGTAGTTTATTCTGTTGGTTAAAATAGCATTTAACATACTTACAAATGTTAAAATCCTACAACATTTTGTTTTGTTGCAACACTTGGAACAAACATTCTATCTGCATTCAGGTACCCCTAAAATTTATTGTCAATTAATTCAACGAAGGAAAAAGTAGAACCGTGTTTTAGCTTCTTTTTGTGCAACACAAATTGCAGTTGACAAGTTGAAAAGTATATTTTAGAATAAGTCTCTTTAAAATCTGGGTAAATTATCATTTTTATTTTTTTTTTTAAATTGGTGGCAATGTGAAGGTTTCACACACACGTTAGCTACGACAGGTGCTATTTTCCCTTTAAAAAAAAACTTCATTTGACACTAAATTTCTGAACAGTGCAAGAATATTTTTTACATTACCTCCTCGAACAACTCCATTGGTACAAATGGCTGACATAGAGATACCTGTTACAACAGTTACCACTGTACTCAGGCAAACGATGATGATTCCAAGACCTGTAAAGAATTCCAGATGTATCTTAAGTATGTTTTTCCATATGTAATCATCAATGCAGCAATTCAACCCTTTAGTTAGTATAGATAGCTAGAACCTGAAAAGTACCAAAATTTAAAAGGAATCTGCTGCTCCTGAGCTTGAACAGAATACCTGTAAAGTACCAAAAGCTATAAAGGAATCTTTTCTGCTCGCGTCCTTGAACAGAAAACCTGAAAAAGTACCAAAAATTAAAAAGAATCTTTACTGCTCTCATCCTTGAACAGAATACCAAAAACTGACAAGGCACCTGTGCTGCTCCCGTCCTTGAACAGAATCCCTGAAACGTACCAAAAGCCGTAAAGGAATATTGGCTCCTCTCGTCCATGATCAGAAAACCTGAAATGTACCAAGAATTGAAAGGAATCCTTGATGCTCTTGTCCTTGTGCAGAAAAGGTGAAATGTACCAAAATTTAACATGGTATCTGTGTTGCTCTCATCCTCGAAGAGTAGATGAAAGATACCAAGTATCATTACCTTACTCAGGCTGGAAGTGATTTCAGGCTTCACCCAACTATCATCTTGGCAAGATTGTCAAACATCTGTCAAACATTGCGAACTCAAATTCACATAGATAGCAAGACAGAGTAAAACGCTGCCAATAGGCTATACACCTACTATCAGTTCCATGTTTTGGTGACCCAAGTATAGCTAAAATCATTACCTCCACGAACACGTCCATTTGTCGATATAGCAGAAGTTGATAACTCAGTAATTGATGTTACTACGGTAGCCAGAAGGATAATAACAACTCCAAGACCTGTCGACAATTAATTTAAATAGTTACTCATACTGAGACATTGTTAAAAGTTTAAAAATGGGGATATTTGATATTTTAGACTGTTCCAATTTAGCTGTGCACTGCCTAATACTGGAACCCAAGTTGCCATTTTAAAATAAAAACAAAAAACTGCGGATGCTGGAAATCCAAAACAGGAACAGAATTACCTGGAAAAACTCAGCAGGTCTGGCAGCATTGGCGGAGAAGAAAAGAGTTGACGTTTCGAATCCTCATGGCCCTTCAACAGAACTGAGTAATATTAGGAGAGGGGTGAAATATAAGCTGGTTTAAGGTGGGGTGGGTGGGGGAAGAGAAGTTGTGGGGGGGTGGTGTGGTTGTAGGGGCAAGCAAGCAGTGATAGGAGCAGATAATCAAAAGATGTCACAGACAAAGGAACAAAGAGGTGTTGAAGGTGGTGATATTATCTAAACAAATGTGCTAATTAAGAATGGATGGCAGGACACTCAAGGTACAGCTCTAGTGGGGGTGGGGTGGAAAGACTAACAGGGCATTAAAGGTATAGATTTAAAAAATAATGGAAATAGGTGGGAAGAGAAAAATCTATATAAATTATTGGAAAAAACAAAAGGGAGGGGGAAGAAACGGAAAGGGGGTGGGGATGGAGGAGGGAGTTCAAGATCTAAAGTTGTTGAATTCAATATTCAGTCCGGAAGGCTGTAAAGTGCCTAGTCGGAAGATGAGGTGCTGTTCCTCCAGTTTGCGTTGGGCTTCACTGGAACAATGCAGCAAGCCAAGGACAGACATGTGGGCAAGAGAACAGGGTGGAGTGTTAAAATGGCAAGCGACAGGGAGGTTTGGGTCTTTCTTGCGGACAGACCACAGGTGTTCTGCAAAGCGGTCGCCCAGTTTACGTTTGGTCTCTCCAATGTAAAGGAGACCGCATTGGGAGCAACGAATGCAGTAGACTAAGTTAGGGGAAATGCAAGTGAAATGCTGCTTCACTTGAAAGGAGTGTTTGGGCCCTTGGATGGTGAGGAGAGAGAAAGTGAAGGGGCAGGTGTTGCATCTTTTGCGTGGGCATGGGGAGGTGCCATAGGTGGGGGTTGAGGAGTAGGGGCTGATGGAGGAGTGGACCAGGGTGTCCCGGATATCCCAGGGTGTTCACCCCCTCCCCGGCGGCATTCCGTAGGGATCGTTCCTTCCGGAACACCCACGCAAAAGATGCAACACCTGCCCCTTCATTTCCTCTCTCCTCACCGTCCAAGGGCCCAAACACTCCTTTCAAGTGAAGCAGCATTTCACTTGCATTTCCCCTAACTTAGTCTACTGCATTCGTTGCTCCCAATGCGGTCTCCTCTACATTGGAGAGACCAAACGTAAACTGGGCGACCGCTTTGCAGAACACCTGTGGTCTGTCCGCAAGAAAGACCCAAACCTCCCTGTCGCTTGCCATTTTAACACTCCACCCTGTTCTCTTGCCCACATGTCTGTCCTTGGCTTGCTGCATTGTTCCAGTGAAGCCCAACGCAAACTGGAAGAACAGCACCTCATCTTCCGACTAGGCACTTTACAGCCTTCCGGACTGAATATTGAATTCAACAACTTTAGATCTTGAACTCCCTCCTCCATCCCCACCCCCTTTCCGTTTCTTCCCCCTCCCTTTTGTTTTTTCCAATAATTTATATAGATTTTTCTCTTCCCACCTATTTCCATTATTTTTTAAATCTATACCTTTAATGCCCTGTTAGTCTTTCCACCCCACCCCCACTAGAGCTGTACCTTGAGTGTCCTGCCATCCATTCTTAATTAGCACATTTGTTTAGATAATATCACCACCTTCAACACCTCTTTGTTCCTTTGTCTGTGACATCTTTTGATTATCTGCTCCTATCACTGCTTGCTTGCCCCTACAACCACACCACCCCCCCCCAACTTCTCTCCACTCCTCCCCCCCCCCCCGCCCAACACCTTAAACCAGCTTATATTTCACCCCTCTCCTAATATTACTCAGTTCTGTTGAAGGGTCATGAGGACTCGAAACGTCAACTCTTTTCTTCTCCGCCAATGCTGCCAGACCTGCTGAGTTTTTCCTGGTAATTCTGTTTTTGTTTTGCCATTTTAAAATGTTTGAATTCGACAGAGATATAACCATCAGACAAAGACTCAGACACCACATCAGTAAATAGTATTGAAGTTTATTGATTATAGCAAGTTTTGGAAACTTATCAACTAACAGAGGCAGAGTATAGGTACTATCCATGAAACTCTACCAACTCCACACTTTCAAATGGGTGATCAATCCAAGAGAAGACAACAACAACTTGAACTCCTCACACCAAAGGAGAAACAGTCACTGCCTCAGAAAAGTGTTCCCCAAGAGATTAGAAACTAATCCTACCATCTTCCTGGGATTTCTACTGGCAGTAAACAAAAATCTGCTGGTAGTTTGCTACATCTAGAAACTTCAGATGTGGAAAATCTAAGTTGCTCATATAAATAAACAAAAAATTAAAGCTGGGATTTGAATTCTAAAAGATTTAGTGTGCCTTTGCAATAGATTCCATGACAGATGCAGAACAGATTCAATCACTTGGATAAATATTCTAACAGCAGTGGCACACAAGTCATAAATCCATATACTGTCTATACATTTAAAAAAAATCAGCACCATAGAGGTTACCTTCACCAAGGTTTCAAGTCTCTTCTCAGATGGTGATGAGTGAAAGTACAGGCCAACAGAAAATGTACATCTTTTGGGAAGTTCATTTGAGGCAATAAACAAAACAATTAATGTTGTTGACTAGAACAAAGGAGATACAACAAATGCCGCACGCGTAAAACAGTGTTTTATAAAAATGCTTTCCCATCTTCTTTATTAGTTAATCCACACCCAGGCCATCAACAGGCAACCTGTAGTACCCAGCCCTCTGCTACGGTCACAGTTGCATCTTTCCACTGAGAAGCATATACAATGGTAGGATTAGTTTCCAATCTCTTGGGGAACACTTCCTTAAATCGTTGAGAGATTAAGAACTCATGCACACTATAGTGATGAACGTGTTTACCATGTCACACTGCCAGAACCTCTGAGAGGAGGCGTCTATATCAGCAAATAGCTGGGACAAGTGACCCATGCCTGCTGAACTGCAACAGCATCATCTGCTACAATTTACACTGCCACTCTGGAGAGCCAGAGGACCTTAACAGTAAAAGATGATATTAATAATTTATAGGAAAACTACAGTATTTACTGTAGGACAATTGATTTCCACAATGATTAATTCAAATATTTTCCTTTTAAATACATCTGGTGTCAGGAGAGCAGTAGAATAGTTGAGTCTATGGCGACAAATACGTGGATGAGTAATTTAGTGGCAGACAGGCTGAGACAGGGTGGAGGTGCACAATGTTCCGAAGGTGAAAGTAGAATTTAATGGATTGGAAGCTCAGTTGTTGTTAAAGTTACTTTTTACTCCCCAAGAGGTCAGAGTTGTAAACAAGGGCGACATTTTTTGCTCATTCCCAAGTTCCCTCAAGAAGATAGTGGTAAGTCTTCTTCTTGAACACTAGAATCCATGTGGTGAAGATACCCCCACAGCACTGTCAGGCCGGAATATAACAGTGACACCAAATGGTCTTGTTCAGCCTAAAAAAAAAATTTAGAGAAGTTTCTAGTCATATTCGAGTCTTTTAAAATTTCAGATCTATTTGCCCTTAATTGAAGCAGTGGAAGGAATGAAAAAAAACACAACATTGGCTAGATATCCAACTGGAACTTCAAAAAGGCAATGTGACTTGGCTCTTAAACGGGGCATCAAGGACTTTGTGCCATTCTCCTTTATGGGGTGCTCTGGAGTCCCAGTACAACTATAGTCTTCACGCATCCATTGCTTTTCCTTTCCTCAATTTTCAAGTTTCTCTCCAACATCAACATTTGCAGCAGCAAGAAATACCACCAGATTTTGTTCCAATATATTTGTGGAGGCACTGTTTTGTTGATCGAAATGAGAGTCAGGAGGAATCTTCTAATGGGCATTGAGGACAGGAGGCCCTACAGGAGTGTGGTCTCTCTGGAGGGATGTGGTTGAGGTAGTCAACGCAATTTTCACCGCCCAAAAAACTGCCACATAATGGAGGAAGTTAAATGATCTCACAGGATGGCCAATTCAAGTATCAGAGAGGTAACATACATCCTGTATGACTCAGAACTTCACTCCCCTCTTTACCATCATATATTTTATCTTTCAACACTTCTGAAAAGGTCCACTTCTACACTCAGTTTGTTCACTCAAAGCCACTATCAATTCATTTTGCCTGTCAAAAGGATTTTTTCTAGTTCACAAGGACATTTCCTTTTTAATAAAGGAACAAAGTATTTATGATCTTATATGTGGCAAATTAT